>NC_133166.1:71010121-72260121 GCF_040802235.1 Manis javanica | reverse complement strand
AGCACATAGTCTACAGGCACACACATGATCATCTACAATTGCTCTCTTACAACACTAAACTATGTTTTCTACCTTTATCTTGCATCTACCTACCACTTCAGCATTTTATTAAAAATAATAATAATAATAATAATAAAGGGAGAAATGTGGGATCCACATATAAATCAAGTATAAAAATCAAACGAATATTCATATTTGACCTGATTGGTTATATGTTCATAATGCGTGATCAAAACCAAAAGTTTCTGTGATGACTACCCTTGTAGTGTTCACCATGTAAGAACTTATTCACTATGTAAGAATTTGTTCACCATGTAAGAACTTATTCATCATGCTTCAGAAGATTGGAGACTGATGAGAATTAGGCTTGAGATGGATTAATGAATGTGCATTGAGCATTGACTCCCCTATACAGAATTTTATTGTTGTTGACAACCATTTGATCAATCAATATGAGAGATGCTCTCTTTAAAAAAAAATCCAACATCCATTTCTGGTTTAAAGCAAACAAAACAAAACCTCTCAACTAACCAGGTCTAGGAGAGAATATCCTGAACTTGATAAAGTACATCTATGCAAACCCTGTATCTAACATAATACTTAATGGAGAAGACAGAGCACTTTTCCCCTAAGATCAGGAACAAGGTTTTCTCTCACCACTTCTATTCTACATTAAAGTGGAGGCTGTCGCCTGTGTATTAAGGCATGGAAAACAAATCAAAGATATCCATGTTAGAAAAGAAAAAGTAAAATATTCCTTATATTCAGATGACATGATCACTTATGTCAAAAAAAATCCAATGAAATTACTAAAAGAAAAAGCAAAACTATTTTTAGCAATTTTTCAGAATTCACAAGATTAGTATACAAAAATCAACTATATTCTATATACTAGCAATAAACGATTGTAAATTCAAATTAAAATACCAATGACAATAACATATAAAAAATATGAGGTATTTAAGGATAAATCTAATAAAAGATGTGTAAGACCTGTACACAGAAAACTAAAAACCCTGCAGAAAGAAATTAAAGTTCTAAATAAATGGAAGATATACTGTGTTTATGCATCTGAAAACTCAATGTAATTAAGATGTCAAATGTCCTCAAAAGGATCTAGGTGCAATGCTAAACCAATCAAAATCCTAGAGAACTACTGGTAGAAATTAACAAGCTGATTCTAAAATTCTTATAGAAATGTGAAGACAATAGAATAGCTTAAACAATGAAAAAGAAGAACCAAGTTGGAAGATGAACATTACTTTATTTCAAGCATTATTATAAAGCTACAGTAATCAAACCAGTTTTATATTAGTTAAAAGATAGACAAATAGATGGAACAGAATAGAGTACAGAAACAGACCTACATACATATGGACAACTGATTTTCAACAGAAGTGTAAAGACAATTTCAGGAAGAAACAATAGTCTTTTCAGAAATGGTGCTGGCACAACTGGACAGTCATATGTAAAAAAAATAAAACCTTCAAGCCATATCTTGCAGCATATACTAAATTTAACTAAAAATGGTTTGTAATCCTAAGTACTAAAACTAAAATTTTGAGAAGAAAACATCAGAGAACATTTTTGTAACCTTGGGCTAAGCAGATTTCTTCAATAAGATACCAAAAGAATGATCAATAAAAGGAAAAATCTATCAGTTGGATTTCATTAAAATTAAAATTTTGTGCCTTTCAAAAGTCACTGTTATGGAAAAAATAAAAACATAGACTGGGAGAAAATATTTGCAAAGCATATGTCTGATAAAGGACTTTTATTCAGAATGTGTAAAGAACTCTCAAAATACAAAACAATAAAGAAATATTCAAAACAGATATTTCACTGAAGAAGATACATGGATGGAAAATAAACATATAGAAAGATGCTGAACTTCATTACTTATCAGGAAAGTGCTAAAATCCCAAATTAGGTGCCACTGTGCTCCTAATGGAATGACTGGAACTAAACAGTGATCATCCCAAATGTTGGTAGGCTGTGGAAGAACTGAAACTCTCACACATTAATGTATGGAATGTAAAATGCTACACTCACTTAAAAGTTACTTAACAAGTTAGAAATGTACCTACCACATGATCAAGCCATTTACCAAAGAGAAAGGAAACCTTATGTCCATACAAAAACTTGTACCTGAATATTGATAGCAACTTTATTTGTAATAGTAAAAAGCAGGAAGCAACACAGGTGAATACCCGGTGCATGACAGATACATTGTTGTGTATCTAAACAGACCAATGTACTCAGCAATAAAAACGAAATGACCCATTGATACATGCAACAACATAAACTAATCTCAAAATAGCTATGCTGAGTGAAACATGTCAGACCCAAAATAATACATGTATGATTCCATTTGTATAGAATTCTAGAAAATGCAAAGAAGTCTATAGTTTCAGAGGGTAGATTTGTGGTTGCCTAGGCATGGGAATAGTCAGGCAGGTGGAAGAGGGGATTATGACAGGACACAAACATAATGGATGTGCTCATTATCTTGATTTTGATTGATTGACTCATAGGAATGAGCATATGTCAAAACATTAAATTGTGTACTTTAAATATGTGCACTTTACTACATGTCAATTATACCTTAATCTATAAAATAGATTTTAAAGAAATATGGAAGTTAATACTAGAAGAGAAATATAAATAAGTTGCAAGTGGTTCCCTCTGAGGAGCCCAGAATTAGGGGATGGGCCAGTCTACTAGTTTTTAAGTAAGCATTTGAGTATTAATTTTAAACCATTTACCTATTACTTTAATCAGTATACTAGTTGGAAAAAGATGTTTTATCCACACAATGGAACTTTATGAAATTAAATGAATGAGAATCTAAAAGTTCTAACATAAAAGACACTATTAAGTTTTTAAAAAATGAGTCACAGAACAAAATGTATAATATGGTTGCATTTCTGTAAACTTAAAAATAGTTCATGCATATGTACATATGCACAAATATGTTTTTAAAGAACTGAAAGAATATACATACTGAAAATATTTGTATATTTTGTAATAAATAAGACAGAAAATTGGCCTAGCAGAACATCTCAAACCTTTCCCAAAACTAAATATAATTAAATTGTATTTATGTGACCCTCTATTAATTACTTTCTGCATGTCAGTGACTCATAGTCATATTTCATCTCAGTTTCTATTATCTGACACTTATATGATAACTTCATGTATTTAGATTTGTATATATGTGTTTCCATCACTGTAGGATCTTGTGGATGAGTGGGATCAAAACTTGACTCTCTTCACTTACACTCTTGAGGAATGGATGAATTGTCAAAGAAACTGGCTACATCTTGAACCAATCTTTCATTCTTTAGAAATACAAAGGTAAAAAAAATAAAATATATCATAGTATAGGTAAAATAATGCATGGCAGCTAATTTGTTTCCTATAATCCTTGAGAAGTCATTTCTTCAATGAACACTAAAACACTCCTACTTATAGGCATAGAAGTATAATCTGCTGAATCATTATGGTTTTTTCTTTCATGAAAGAGTGAAAGCATCATCTTTTTAAAAACACCTTATTTCTCAATTATTGATATAAAGCTTTTAAGCATGGGGAAAGAAGTGTCAAGTGCATCATTCTAATCCCTAAGCCACAATACTATGACATCTATTTAGTTCAGGGATGTTAGTGTGGTTTGATATGAATAATAAATGTTTCTAATAGTATTCATACATTAATGTTCATTTCTTACTTTGGGCCATGAGAAAGAATAGAGGTCTGAGACAATTGTCAAAAATTATGCTTTTTCTTTTTATTCATATCACTCAAGTTAATTGGTCACTTTTTAAAGTATCTTAAGAGTGTTTAAGTCAAGACATGTATTATCTAGGCAGAATTTAATCTACTGACAGTAACTCATACAAGCTAGTCTGGGAGCCAAATAACAAGGTAGGAAGTCACAGGGTATGTATTTGGTATCTGCTGACAAATGGTAGCAGATGATAGAAGACCTTCAATATCAGGCTAAGTATTTTGAACTTTATTTTAAGGACAAAGGGAAGCTATTAGAGGTTTACTAAAGACAACTGTTTAGATGTGAAGTATTGCTTGTAGGAAACAATAACCACTTCCATTATACATGTGTAATTTTTGTCATGAATGCTGTAGTCTTCCGATTTTTTTATTTTATTGTGGTTAGATACATGTATCTTAACATTCACCATTTTAAAGTGTACAATTCCATGACATTTAGTACATTCACAATGTTATGTATCAATCCAATTCCAAAATATTATCATCACCCCATAAAGAAACCCCATACCCCAAAGGTGGTCACTCCCCTTACGCCCCCACCACCACCACCACCCCCAGCCCTCGCTACCACAAACCTACTTCCTCTCTCTATGGATTTGCCTATTCCGGACTTTTCATGTAAATGGAACAGACATGTGATTGTATATGAGCAAATGCCAGCCTTTTGGACTCAGCACAGTGTGTAAGGCTCGTCTGTGTTGCAGCATACATCAGAGCTTCATCCCTTCCTGTGGCCAGATAGTGCCGCATTGCATGGCTAGACCAGATTGTTATCCCCTAATCCATTATGGATACTCAGGATATTTCTGGCCTCATTTAATCCTCACAACCACTACCTAAGAGCCTCGACTCTTCCTGCTTCATAGATGGAAAAGTCAAGCAGGGACAAATCAATATACTCCGGGTGTCACATGGGGATGTAAAGCCAGACTTTGAACTCAAGGACTTGGGCTCCATTGCTGGCTGTCCAGCTACCGGGACACACTGTCTCTTTGTTCCTTGATGCACAGAATCTGAGAATAATGGAATTCTAGAATAAACACCTTCCAAGCATGGCAGCTCCCACTCCCCTCACACCAGAGCTCCTGGGGAAGACTTCTAATCTATAGACCCCATGTGAATTTTAATAAACTTTACTTTTTAGGACAGTTTCAGGTTTATGGAGAAATTGAGCTAAATAGTACAGAGTTCCCACATCACCCAAACCTACTTTGCCCTCTTATTAGCATTTTATATTAGTATGGTACCTTTGTTACAACTGATGAACTAATATTGATACCCTAGTATTATCTAGAAGCCATAGCTAGTCAGATGTCCTTGGTTTTTACCTTATTACTGTTGAGCAGCAGCATCTGGGGAGGTCTCTCTCTGTGCAGTAGGTGAAAACTCAACCCAGACAGGCTGGGATTCTTGACTCTGAACAAGAAAGAATTCTTGACCAGGTCGGATGAGTGTAAGTAAGGAAGGAATTCATTAAAACAAGAGTAGAAGTGAAAATCAGCAGGTGTGCAGGGAGTAGAGAGCAAGAAAGAGCAGAGGGAGGAAAGGGAAGTTCACAGAACTCCTGCTCAGTGTAGGGCAACTCCTAAAGTCAGGGTCACCTGGCATCCAGTGTCTGCATGAATCTGCATGGCATGGGAACTAGGCCCCTAACACTCCAGGATTTGGGGGAGCCATGGAACACTGGATGGAGTGAGATTATGTTCTGAGAACTTTCACTTCCCTACTTGTCTGAATAAAATAGGGAAAGAGAAAAGGATTGTGTTAAGACTAGAAAGCTGAATGGAAAAGCAAAATGACAAAATGACATTTACCAATGGAAGAGTGCAGAGACAAAATGCAGTGAGTTGAGCAGTGAGAAGTCTTTATTTAATGGGAAGTACACACTCAGTGAAGGGAGAATGCAGGTAACCTCAGAGAGGAGGTGTACTTTAAGGTTAGGATTCTGTCTTTTAAGGACTTCAAGAATGGGGCAAAGGGCTTGATGGGGTGAGAGGCATGTAGGCTTGACATGTGGTCTCATGATGTCCATCTCCAGTGAGACTTTATGTCACTATCCATAGTGAGTCTTCTAGACATTCTGTAAGATAAACTTAACACAAGGAATTTCTTGATCTATTCTTCTCCAAGATAATGGTTACCCACAATAAGTGGGAACATATCATTTAGGACCACTTGTCCTGCCTAAAGATAGAGTCAGTTGTTGGCTAGTCACCACAAAATATGTTAAGAATATTACCTCCTAACTCCCTGGTTTTTAAAATAAAATCTTTGTCTCAAAGATTTTGCTCCTATTGTTACTGTACTATTTATATATCAGCATTTTACATCATAGGCAGGAAAAATGAATCCTGATGCTTGTCCCATGTCCCTGCTCTACTTAATTATGGACTTTTCCTGCTCCAGGATCCCATCAATAACACCACATTGCATTTAGATGTCATGTCTCCTTAGGGCCCTGTTGGCTGTGACAGTGTTGCTCTGGTAGGAGGGGTATTCCCCACTCCAGAAAAGCTCACTATGAATTCAGTGAGACCAAATAAAGACAGCAAAAAGTTGGGGGTTAAAAGGGGCTCATATCACATTTATTCTCACTGCAGTCACCTGGCTATGTACAAATGACAAAGACAGTCTCTGGTCACCAGTCTCTCCTGGCTCCACGATGCTCCCTCCTGCTCCCAGCACAGAGCTGTCTTTTCTCTCCCTAGCACTGGGGCTCTGCAGTTTCTCCCTCCTGCTTTTGAGGGGACGGGTCAGGGGAAAGGTGGGTTTGTGGCTTGCTGATGTGTCCTCTGGAGAATGCTTGTAGCCTAAGTAAGATGACACCTAGGTCTCTCTGAGGTGGCAGGTGGGCTTATTCAAAAATACAGTACTCCTGTCCAGGCTCTATCATTCCTGGCTCTAAATGGGTATAGGAAGATGGGTCACCATTATTTTATTAGCTACTTCCTGCTAAGAGGGGGTGATGAAGGGGGTTTTCTGATATTTTGAAACAAGAAGGCCATTTGGAGGTGTTCTCAAGTGGTTGCCTGGGAGATGGCTGCCATTTGATCTTGTAAAAATATTTGAAATAGGTTAATTAAGCAGGGAAGGAAAGGAGGAAGAAGGGTGATAAGGGCTCATGGGGCAAGGAGAGGTAGGAGGTAAACAAGGGTTGTAGAAGCTGAGAGTGTAAGACTTGGACTCCGGCCAGGGAGAGAAGGGTTAGAGCCCAGTAGCTGACAAGGTCGGTGAGGTTGTGTGAGGACTATGCCTGTAGGGGCTGGTGGAGGGCAATTCTTTTGGGCCTTGGGGATAAGGAGTGCAGCTGACACTAGGACCTGTAAGCAGAGAGGCCAGCCTTTTATTACCAGGTGAGTTGTTTGGACAAATGGGCAACAGGCTGGAGTGAGTCCCTGGCTGACTGTGAGAATAACCCTAATGCTTGTCCCTTTTTGCTGTTTAATAATAGGAAGTACTGTTTATTATGGTTAGGTAGAGTCAAAGCAGGTGTCTTGAGGAGTACTCACTTAAGGGCCCAGAAAGAAGCAGGAATTAAGTCTGTCTCTGGCATGCTTTCTTGGGGATCCCTGTGGGAGGCCTCATAAAGGGGTTTTGCAATGAGTGAGAAATTCGGGATCCAGAGTCTAAAATAGCTAAGACGCCCCAGGAAGGAAAGAAGATCTTGCTTTGTGGTGGGGAAAGGGAGATTATTAATGGCTTGTTTTCAAAAGGTGGGTATGCAGTGAGTGGTAGGGCTGAGGTCAAGAACAAGGTAAGTGACCTTTTGCTGTATCAGTTGAGCTTTGTGTTCTGAGACATGGTATCCCTTTTCCCCCAGGAATCTAAGAAGGGAGATAGTGTGGGATATAGAGTCATTTTCTGAGGGGCTGCAAAGCAAGAGGTTGACATAATGGAGAAGATGGCTAGGGGTGACATCGAGGGATTGGAGGTCCCTTTGTAGTGCTTGGCCAAAGAAGTGGGGGCTGCCCCAAAATCCCTAGGGGAGAACTGTCCATATGAGTTGTTGGGTAAACAGAGATATGAGGCCTATGCAGGTGAAGGTGAAAAGTTGTTGGGAATTAGGGCTGAGGGGAATAGTAAAAAAGGCATTTTTGAGATCCTAGGACAGGGAAGTATTGAGTACTGGGTAGGATATGGGAGAGGAGGGTGCAGGTGTTGTGCAATACTGGTTGGGTGGGAACAACAGCTTCATTAATCTTTCAGATATCTTGGACTAATCAGAAGGAGCCATAAGATTTTTTTACAGGAAGGATGGGAGTATTGTGTGGAGCGGGGGATGGGGAGGTAGGGATGAGGATTTGGGCCTTAAAAAGGTGGTTGATGATGGGCTAGAGGCCAAGATGGCCATTGGGGCTCAGAGGGTATTGGTTAACTTGACAGCTCAAGTTGGGTCCCTCAGGGCTATTTTGAGGGGTTGGTGGTGTTAGGCTATAGAAGTGTTTTTATGTCCCTAACAATAGGGTCAATTTGTGATTTAATAAGCTGTACTGCCTCAGAGGGGAGGACCTCTTTGGGGGGTATGACTGGAAGAGTGAGGGAGGGTTCTGAGGGAAGTGAGGGAATGTGTAAGGATACCCCCATGTAGTGGAGGATATTTCTTCTCAGAAGGCATTGCAGGGCAGTAGGGGATTACCAGAAAGGACTGATGAAAGTAATATGGCCCAAGAAACAATATTAAGGGGGGGTTGGGCTGGTGTTTCTACTAAGCCTTTCATTCCAACAGCCAAGATAGAGGAGGGGAGCAAAGGTCCCAAATATTCAGTGAGCACAGAGAGGTTGGACCCCCGTGTTGACCAGAAAAGAAAACTGACTTCCTGCCACCACTATTGTTAACTGTGGATTTGCTGGTGTCATCATGGAGGGGGCCTTGGGATCCAGACCCTGTCAATTGGTTGCTGAAGACAAGGCCATGAGGCCCACCAGGTCCTCTCTAGCTGTGTCCAGCCTCCTGGAGGGGAGAGAACTCAAAGAAGGGGCTGACTTCCCTAGAGGGCAGTCCATTTTCCAGTGATCACGTTCTGCAGTTCAGACACGGCCTGGGGTTAGGGCAAACTTTTCCCCAGTGGCCTGGATTGCCACAGCAAAAACACTTGCTAGGTGGGTGTGGGGTGGAGCCGAGAAGGACTTGAAGAGAGAAGACGGAGGAACAAAGGGAGGATTGCTTGCATAGGCTGAAGAAGGCTTGGACACAGGGAACCTCTGACGATCTGCCAGTCCTCTGGAGGAAGTTATCAAGATCTTGGAGAATTTGGAAATAGAAAGTGCCCTCAACTGGTGTATTGGGGCCACACAGAAGTGGGGTAAAAGATCAATGTTTTGGTTTAATGTCTCCTTTTAATTCCAGCTGTGAAAGATTACATAGGAGGCAGCTGAGGTGTGTGTGTGTGTGGGGGGGGTTTCCTGATGTTTTTGAGGGAGAATTGTCCATCGTGGGAGAGTGAAAAGATGTGACTGAGGTTGGGAAACAGGCCGCCGGGACATCTCCCTGCAGTCGGCTTCCCAGCCGGGGTCCATGAGCTCCCAGAGCCAGACAAGATTGTCCTGCACACTGAGAGGAACGTCTCCCCTTGTTGGAGTGCAGGAGGTCCCCTTTTGTTATGGTGTTCTCAGATGGAGAACAGAGAGGAAGGGAAAGGATGAAAGGGAAAAGGGAAAAGGGAAAAGGAACGGTGGATCAACTTTCTCTGGATGACAAGAGAAAGCCGGTGAGGCCAGAATCTCACCCTCCTGGGAATAGCGATGGAGTAGTGGCTGGTGATGGGTGTGTAGATTGAGGTCTGGCAAGATGGTCCCTGGACTGGGTTCATAAAAGGGGCTGTTGGATGAGGGAAAGAAGGGAAATGCGATGAGACACAGGAGGCTCTCAGGTCCTAGGAGTTCTCCTGGGAGGAGCTACCACTGCCCACTGCTTCCTAGGTTGCAAAACAGCTCCTGTTCTCAGCTCTCACTCCAGGGTTTCAGCACCAGATAAAAGGAAAAGAAGGGTCATGAACTCCACAGTCTAAGCAGTTCATTGCTAAACCTGAGAGGTATCTGTTCTGGCGAGAAGAGCAAAGAAAGCCTCTTTTACAGGCTGAAAGTTTTTTTATGGCCAGGATTTTTGGCAGGCTTTTGAGGGGATGGGTCAAGGAAAAGGTGGGCTTGTGGCTTGCTGATGTGCCTTCCGGAGAATGGTTGTAGCCTAAGTTATGTGAAACCTAGGTCTCTCTGAGGGAATGGGTGGGCGATGGCCATGTCTTCTGTCTGGACTCTATCAGTACTTTTTTAGGTTTCTCCATGGTAAAGTTACCCCTGCTCACCTTTCTGTATTTTACTCTTCAGAAGAAAGTCACTAAGTGTTCCCAGACTTATGCTGTCCCTTCCTTTAAGAGGGAGCTTTTAGAATCTTCCATTAATATCTAGTTATTCTGAGGGTCCTCAAAGGTGAAACTATTACAGGGGATGGTTCTTGGTCTTCTGAGAAAGACTTCAAGAATGGAGCAAAGAAAAGCCACTTAGCATTAAGAGTTTATTTGGAGAACAGAGATCAGAGAAAAACAAAAGTACACTCTCAGACTTAGGTGTGGTCAGACATAGGGGCAGTAAAGCAAAGGAAATAATAGGGAGCATTTTTTTTGGTATCATTAATCTACAATTACATGAAGAACAGTATGTTTACAAGGTTCCCTCCTTCACCAAGTCCCCCACCACCACCACATACCCTTTCACAGTCACTGTCCATCTGCCTAGTAAGATGCTGTAAAATCACTACTTGTCTTCTCTGTGTTGCACAGCCCTCCCCATGCCCCACACACACTACACATGCTAATTGTAATGCCCTCTTTCTTTTTCCCCGCCCTTATCCCTCCCTTCCACCCATCCTCCCCAGTCCCTTTCCCTTTGGTAACTGTTAGTCCATTCTTGGGTTCTGTAATTCTGCTGCTGTTTTGTAACTTCAGTTTTCCTTTGTTCTTATACTCCACATATGAGTGAAATCATTTGGTACTTGTCTTTCTCTGCCTGGCTTATATCACTGAGCATAATACCCTCTAGCTCCATCCATGTTGTTGCAAATGGTAGGATCTGTTTTTTTCTTATGGCTGAGTAATATTCCATTGTGTATATGTACCAAATCTTCTTTATCCATTCATCTACTGATGGACATTTAGTTGCTTCCATATCTTGGCTATTGTAAATAGTGCTGCGATAAACATAGGGGTGCATCTGTCTTTTTCAAATTGGAGTGCTGCATTCTTAGGGTAAATTCCTAGAAGTGGAATTCCTGGGTCAAATGGTATTTCTATTTTGAGCATTTTGAGGAACCTCCATACTGCTTTCCACGATGGTTGAACTAATTTACATTCCCACCAGCAGTGTAGGAGGGTTTCCCTTTCTCCACAACCTCACCAACATTTGTTGTTGTTTGTCTTTTCGATGATGGTGATCCTTACTGGTGTGAGGTGATATCTCATTGTGGTTTAAATTTGCATTCCTCTGATGATTAGCGATGTGGAGCATCTTTTCATGTGCCTGTTAGCCATCTGGATTTCTTTAGAGAACTGTCTATTCAGCTCTTCTGCCCATTTTTTAATTGGATTATTTGCTTTTTGTTTGTTGAGGTGTGTGAGCTCTTTATATACTTTGGATGTCAATCTGTTATCAGATCTGTCATTTATGAATATATTCTCCCATAGAGTAGGATACCTTTTTGTTCTGTTGATGGTGTCCTTTGCTGTACAGAAGCTTTTCAGCTTGATATAGTCCCACTTGTTCATTTTTGCCTTTGTTTCCCTTGCCCGGGGAGATATGCTCATGAAGAAGTCACTCATGTGTATGTCCATGAGATTTTTGCTTATGTTTTTTTCTAAGAGTTTTATGGTTTCATGACTTACATTCAGGTCTTTAATCCATTTTGAATTTACTTTTGTGAATGGGGTTAGACAGTGACCCAGTTTCATCCTCTTACATGTAGCTGTCCAGTTTTGTCAGCACAATCTGTTGAAAAGACTGTCATTTCTCCATTGTATGTCCATGGCTCCTTTATCGTATATTAATTGGCCATATATATTTGGATTAATGTCTGGAGTCTCTATTCTGTTCCACTGGTCTGTGGCTCTGTTCTTGTGCCATTACCAAATTGTCCTGATTACTGTGGCTTTGTAGTAGAGCTTGAAGTTGGGGAGCGAGATCCCCCTCACTTTATCCTTCCTTCTCAGGATTGCGTTGGCTATTCAGGGTCTTTGGCAGTTCCATATGAATTTTTGAACTATTTGTTCCAGTTCATTGAAGAATGCTGTTGGTAATTTGATAGGGATTGCCTCGAATCTGTATATTGCTTTGGGCAGGATGGCCATTTTGACGATATTAATTCTTCCTAGCCAGGAGCGTGGGATGAGTTTCCATTTGTTAGTGACCTCTTTAATTTCTCTTAAGAGTGTCTTGTAGTTTTCAGGGTATAGGTCTTTCACTTCCTTGGTTAGGTTTATTCCTAAGTATTTTATTCTTTTGATGCTATTCTGAATGGAATTGTTTTCCTGATTTCTCTTTCTATTAGTTCATTGTTAGTGTATAGGAAAGCTACAGATTTCTATGTGTTAATTTTGTATCCTGCAACTTTGCTGAATTCTGATATTAGTTCTAGTAGATTTGCAGTGGAGTCTTTAGGGTTTTTATGTACAATATCATGTCATCTGCAAATAGTGACAGTTTGACATCTTTACCAATCTGGATTCCTTGTATTTCTTTGTTTTGTCTGATTGCCATGGCTAGGACTTCCAGTACTATGTTGAATAACAGTGGGGAGAGTGGGTATCCCTGTCTTGTTCGTGATCTCAGAGGAAAAGCTTTCAGCCTCTCGCTGTTCAGTGTGATGTTGGCTGTGGGTTTATCATATATGGCCTTTATTATGTTGAGGTGCTTGCCCTCTATGCCCATTTTGTTGAGAGATTTTTATCATGAATGGATGTTGAATTTTGTCGAATGCTTTTTCAGCATCTATGGAGATGATCATGTAGTTTTTGTCCTTCTTTTTGTTGATGTGGTGGATGATGTTGATAGATTTTTCGAATCCTTGCATCCCTGGGATGAATCCCACTTGGTCATTGTGTATGATCCTCTTGATGTATTTTTTAATTCGGTTTGCTAAAATTTTGTTGGGTGTTTTTGCATCTACGTTCATCAGGGATATTGGTCTGTAGTTTTCTTTTTTGGTGGGGTCTTTCCCTGGTTTTGGTATTAGGGTGATGTTGGCTTCATAGAATGAGTTTGGGAGTATTCCCTCCTCTTCTATTTTTTGGTATACTTTAAGGAGAATGGGTATTATGTCTTCTCTGTATGTCTGATAAAATTCCGAGGTGAATCCATCTGACCTGGGGGTTTTGTTCTTGGGTGGTTTTTTTATTACTGATTCAATTTCGTTGCTGGTAATTGGTCTGTTTAGATTTTCTATTTCTTTCTGGGTCAGTCTTGGAAGGTTGTAATTTTCTAGGAAGTTCTCCATTTCTCCTAGGTTTCCTAGCTTGTTAGCATATAGGTTTTCATAGTATTCTCTAATAATTCTTTGTATTTCTGTGGGGTCCATCGTGACTTTTCCTTTCTCATTTCTGATTCTGTTGATGTGTGTTGACTCTCTTTTTCTCATAATAAGTCTGGCTAGAGGCTTATCTATTTTGTTTATTTTCTTGAAGAACCAGCTCTTGGTTTCATTGATTTTTTATATTGTTTTATTCTTCTCAATTTTATTTATTTCTTCTCTGATCTTTATTATGTCCCTCCATCTGCTGACCTTAGGCCTGATTTGTTCTTCTTTTTCCAATTTCGATAATTGTGACATTAGACTATTCATTTGGGATTGTTCTTCCTTCTTTAAATATGCGTGGATTGCTATATACTTTCCTCTTAAGACTGCTTTTGCCGTGTCCCACAGAAGTTGGGGCTTTGTGTTGTTGTTGTCGTTTGTTTCCATATATTGCTGAATCTCCATTTTAATTTTGTCATTGATCCATTGATTGTTTAGGAGCATGTTGTTAAGCCTCCATGTGTTTGTGAGCCATTTTGCTTTCTTTGTACAATTTAGTTCTAGTTTTATACCTTTGTGGTCTGAAAAGTTGGTTGGTAGGATTTCAATCTTTTGGAATTTATTGAGGCTTTTTTTGTGGCCTAGCATGTGGTCTATTCTGGAGAATGTTCCATGTGCACTTCAGAAAAATGTGTATCCTGTTGCTTTTGGATGTAGAGTTCTGTAGATGTCTATTAGGTCCATCTGTTCTACTGTGTTGTTCAGTGCCTCTGTGTCCTTCCTTATTTTCTGTCTGGTGGATCTGTCCTTTGGAGTGAGTCATGTGTTAAAGTCTCCCAAAATGAATGCACTGCATTCTATTTACTCCTTTAATTCTGTTAATATTTGTTTCACATATATTGGTTCCTCTGTATTGGGTACATATATGTTTATAGTGGTTATATCCTCTTGTTGGACTGAGCCCTTTATCTTTATGTGATGTCCTTCTTTATCTCTTGTTGCTTTTTTATTTTGCAGTCTCTTTTGTCTGATGCTAGTATTGCAACACCTGCTATTTTCTCCCTGTTGTTTGCATGAAATATCTTTCTCCATCCCTTGATTTTTAATCTGTGCATGTCTTTGGGTTTTAGGTGAGTCTCTTGTAAGCACCATATAGCTTGTCTTGCTTTTTTATCCATTCTACTACTCTGTGTCTTTTGATTGGTGCATTCAGTTCATTTACATTTAGGGTGATTATTGAAAGATATTCACTTATTGCCATTGCAGGCTTTAGATTCGTGGTTACCAAAGGTTCAAGGTTAGCTTGTTTATGACCTTACTGTCTAACTTAACTCACTTATTGAGCTACTATAAGCACAGTCTGATGATTATTTTTCTCCCTTCTTATTCCTCCTCCTCCATTCTTCATATGTTGGGTCTTTTGTTCTCCGCTCTTTTTAGGAGTGTTCCCATCTAGAGCAGTCCCTCTAAGACACCCTGTAGAAGTGATTTGTGGAAGGCAAATTCCCTCAACTTTTGCTTGTCTGGGAATTGTTTAATCCCTCCTTCATATTTAAATGATAATCATGCTGGATACAGTATCCTTGGTTCAAGACCCTTCTGTTTCATTGCATTAAATATATCATGCCATTCTCTTCTGGCCTGTAAGGTTTCTGTTGAGAAGTCTAATGATAGCCTGATTGGTTTTCCTTTGTAGGTGACCTTTTTCTCTCTCTGGCTGCCTTTAATACTCTGTCCTTGTCCTTGATCTTTGCCATTTTAATTATTATGTGTCTTGGTGTTGTCCTCTTTGGGTCCCTTCTGTTGGGATTTCTGTGTGCCCCCATAGTCTGAGCAACTATTTCCTTCCCCAGTTTGGGGAAGTTCTCAGCAATTATTTCTTCAAAGACACTTTCTATCCCTTTTTCTCTCTCTTCTTCCTCTGGTAGCCCTATAATGCAGATATTGTTCCTTTTGGATTGGTCACACATTTCTCTTAATATTCTTTCATTCCTGGAGATCCTTTTATCTCTCTCTGCATCAGCTTCTATGCGTTCCTGGTCTCTGGTTTCTATTCCATTAATGGCCTCTTGCATCTTATCCATTCTGCTTGTAAATCCCTCCAGAATTTGTTCCCTTCTGTATTCTCCCTACAGATGTCTGTAATCTCCCTCTGGACTTCATCCCTTAGCTCTTGCATATTTCTCTGCAGCTCTGTCAGCATGTTTGTGATTTTTATTTTGAATTCTTTTTCAGGGAGACTGGTTAGGTCTGTCTCTGCAGATCCTCTCTCAGGTGTTGCCTGAACTATCTTGGACTGGACTGAAGTTTTTGCCTTTTCATGGTGATTGCAGTGGCTGTAGGCAGGTTGCAGGTGTGTCAGCTGGGACAAGGAAGACCTTTCCTGCTTGCTGGATGCCTTGCTCTTCTCCACTGTCTGTGTCAGTTACCCACACTCCTAGAGTAGCCACTGGGTTAATCCCCTAAGCTGCTGTGGGTGGGGTCTCCATCAGAGCAGCGCAGAGCCCTGCAGGGAGTGGCAGGCATGCCAGGTGCGCTCCTCCATGATAGTGGAGCCCCTGTCGGGCAGCTGTGTACCAGCAGTGGCCTTTGGGTCTGGCTCAGATGGCTGTGCATTGGGCTGGGATTCCGGTCGGCTGCTGGGAGCATGCCTGCTCCCTCTGGCTCCACTGCAGGTGCACGTGGGGCTCCCCCGCATGGGCCTCTACTGTGCTCCTCTGGCTCCACTGCTACCGGTGTGCACGAGCCACACTCGGGCTGTTTGGTTGCCGCTGCTGCGGGCTTGCACAGGCCTCTCCTGGTCCCCTCTGGTGCTGTTGGCACCCACAATCTGCTCCCAGTCCCTTCTGGTGCCGCCGCCCCCAGCATGTGCTGCCACTCTCCTGCTACTGGGCTTGTGTGTCGGGGTCTGCACCAGTTGGAGGAATGACTGTCAGGCTGCTTAGTGCTGCAAGGGGCTTCAGAGCTGTGCTGCCTCCCTGGAGTTTAGGGCGCCTAAGGTTCCCCGGGATTCCCAGCTGCTGGCTAAGTGTGCCAGGACGACTTCCTCCAGCTATGGGGTCCCTGTCTCTCTAAGACTTTCAGAAAGCACTTGCTTTTCTTTTGTCTCAGGGGTGCCGGTTGCAGGGACCCACCCACAGGTTTTGCTTTTCTGTTTCTCTAATATCCAGCACCCCGTGCACCTTGTGTCTGCATTCCAGGTGCGGATTCCTAGAACTTGTTGTTTAGCAGTCCTGGGCTTTCACTCCCTCCCCATTCAGACTCCTTTCTTCCCATCGGGTTTTGGGGTGGGGGAGCATTTGGGTCCCACCTGGGCACGGCTTGTATCTTATCTCCTTCATGTGATGTTGATTTCTCACAGATAGATGTATCCTGGCTGTTGTACTGCATCCACTGGTGTCTCTTTTAGGAATAGTTGTATTTATTGCATTTTCATAAGTATATATGTTTCGGGGAGGAGATTTCCTCTGAACTTCTCATGCCACCATCTTCCTGTGATCCTCCCCTCTATACTCATTTTGTTGAGAGTTTTTATCATGAATGGATGTTGAATTTTGTTAAATGATTTTTCAGCATCTATGGTGATGAACATGTGGTTTTTGTCCTTTTTGTTGATATGGTGGATGATGTTGATGGATTTTCGAATGTGGTACCATCCTTGCATCCTTGGAATAAATCCTACTTGATCATGGTTGATGATATTTTTTATGTATTTTTGAATTCAGTTTGCTAATATTTTGTTGAGTATTTTTGCATCTATGCTCATCAGGGATATTGGTCTGTAATTTGCTTTTTTTTGTGGTGACTTTGCCTTCTGTTGGTATTAGAGTAATCCTGGCCTGATAGAATGAGTTTGGAAGTATTCCCTCTTCCTCTAGTCTTTGGAAAACTTTAAAGAGGATGGGTATTAGCTCGTCACTAAATAATCGAGAAAATTCAGCAGTGATGTCATCTGATCCAGCAGTTTTGTTCTTCGGTAGGTTTTTGATTACCAATTCAATTTCGTTCCTGGTAATTGGTCTGTTTAGATTTTCTGTTTCTTTCTGGATCAGCCTTGGAAGGTGGTATTTTTCTAGAAAGTTGTCCATATTTTCTAGGTTATCCAGTTTGTTAACACACACTGTTTCATAGTGTTCTCTAATAATTCTTTGTATTTCTGTGGTGTCTATAGTGATTTTCTTCTCTGATTTCTTTTTCTGTTTATATTACTAGACGTTTTATCTTGGTAAGTCTAGCTAGGGACTTATCTATTTTGTTTATTTTCTTGAAGAACTAGTTCTTGCTTTCATTGATTCTTTCTATTATTTTATTCTTCTCAATGTTATTTATTTCTGCTCTAATGTCCCTCTTTCTACTGACTTTGTGCCTCATTTGTTCTCCTTTATCTAGTTTCATTAATTGTGTTTACACTGCTCATATGGGATTATTCTTCTCTCCTGAGGTAGGCCTGTATTGCAATACACTTTCCTCTTAGCACAGCCTTGACTGCATCCCACAGATTTTGCGGTGTTGAATTATTGTTGTCATTTGTCTCCATATATTGCTTGATCTCTTTTATTTGGTCATTGATTCACTCGTTATTTAGGAGCATGTTGTGAAGCCTCCATGTGTTTGTGGAATTTTTCTTTTTCTTTGCTTAATTTATTTCTAGTTTCATAACTTTGTGGTCTGAGAAACTGGTTGGTACAATTTCAATCTTTTTGAATTTACCGAGGCTTTTTTTGTGGCCTAATATATGATCTCTTCTTGAAAATGTTCCATGTTCACTTGAGAAGAATGTGTATCCTGCTGCCTTTGGGTGTAGAGTTATGTAGATGTCTGTTAGGTCCATCTGTTCTAATGCGTCGTTCAGTGCCTCTGTCTCCTTACTTATTTTTTCTGTTTGATCTGTTCTTCAGAGTGAGTGGAGTTTTGAAGTCTCCTACAATGAATGCATTGCACTCTGTTTCCCCTTTTAATTCTGTTAGTATTTGCTTCACATATGTGGGTGCTCCTGATTTGGGCACATAGATATTTATAATGGTTATACCTTCTTGTTAGATTGACCCTTTTATCATTATGTAATGTCCTTCTTTGTCTCTTGTGACTTTCTTTGTTTGGAAGTCTATTTTGTCTGATACAAGTACTGCAACTCCTGTTTTTTTCTCTGTATTAGTTGCTTGAAATATCTTTTTCCATCCCTTCACTTTTAGTCTGTGTATGTCTTTGGGTTTAAAGTGAGTCTCTTGTAGGCAGCGTATAGATGGGTCTTGTTTTTTTATCCATTCAGTGACTCTATGTCTTTTGATTGGTGCATTCAGTCCATTTTCATTTAGGGTGATTATCAATAGGTATGTACTTATTGCCATTACAGGCTTTAGATTTGTGGTTACCAAAGGTTCAAGGTTAACTTCCTTACTATCTAAGAGTCTAACTTAACTCACTTAATATGCTATTACAAACACAATCTAAAGGTTCTTTTTTTTCTACTCCATTTTCTTTCTCCTCCATTCTTTATATATTAGGTATCATATTCTGTACTCTTCATCTATCCCTTGATTGATCTTACAGATATTTAATTTACTTTTGGATTTGCTTAGTAATTAGCTGTTCAACTTTCTTTACTGTGGTTTTATTACCTCTGGTGACAGCTATTAAACCTTAGAAACACTTCCATCTATAGCAGTTCCTACAAAATACACTGTAGAAATGGTTTATGGGAGGTAAATTCTCTCAGCTTTTGCTTATCTGGGAATTGTTTAATCCCTCCTTCAAATTTAAATGATAATCTTTCCAGATAAAGTAATCTTGATTCAAGGCCTTTCTGCTTCATTGTTTTAAACACATCATGCCACTCCATTCTGGCCTATAAGGTTTCTGTTGAGAAGTTTCATGATAGCCTGATGAGCTTTCCTTTGCATGTAATCTTATTTATCTCTCTGGCTTGTTTTAAATGTCTGTCCTTATCCTTGATCTTTGCCATTTTAATTATTATGTGTCTTGATGTTGTCTTCCTTGGGTCCTTTGTGTTGGAAGATCTGTGATTCTCCATGGCCTGAGAGACTATCTCTTTCCCCAGATTGGGGAACTTTTCAGCAGTTACTTCCTCAAGGACACTTTCTATCCTTTTCTCTCTCTCTTCTTCTTCTTGTGGTACACCTATAATGTGAATATTGTTCCGTTTGAATTGGTCACACAGTTCTCTCAATATTCTTTCATTCTTAGAGATCTTTTTTCTTCTCTGTGCCTAAGCTTCTTTGTAGTCCTCTTCTCTAGTTTCCATTCCATTTATCATCTCCTCCACCATATCCAATCTGCTTTTAATACCCTTCTTTGTGCTCTTCAATGATTGGATCTCTGACCAGAATTCATTCTTGAGTTCTTGAATATCTTTCTGTACCTCCATGAGCATGTTAATGATTTTTATTTTGAACTCCCTTTCAGGAAGATTCATGAGATTGATGTCATTTAAATCTTTCTCAGGAGTTGTAATAATCTTACTCTAAACCAGGTTCCTTTGGCATTTCATATTTGTATTTGGTGCCCTTTAGTGCCCAGAAGCTCTACTCTTTGGTGCTGCTCAGCCCCTGAAGGGGGTCACAGGAGTGTAGTGTTGGTGCCTGGGGGAAGGAAAGAATCTGTTTCCTGTTTCCCGGCTGCTATGCCTGTCTCCACTGCCTGAACCAGTGGGCCAAGCACACAGGTATAAGCCTCTATGCTTTGTGTTTGTAATTGCTGTAGACAGATCTTCCCTCTGGCCAGTCTAATGTCAAGGTAGGGTTTGCCAGTTTGGAAGCCAGGGGGGCTGGCTGGGAGAAAGGTGCAGTAGGGTGTGTATCACAGAGGTGTCCTTGGAGCTATGTAGTCAGCAAGGAGCTGGAGCACCTGAAAATCATAAAAACTCCCAACCTGCTGGGCATAGTGCACCTGGACAATTTTGTCTACCTGTCCTTTCTCCTGAGCAGTAATCTCCGTGCAATCCTTGCCACTTTAGCAGCCCTCTTGCTAAGGTCTTCCTTGTTAGGAAGTGTCTCAGACTGCCCGCCCATCTTTCTTTTGCCCCAGAGCAGCCGGATATGGATCCCTGCTTTCCACAAGTGGCTTCAATCTCAATCTCTCCAGGAATTCTGTCTGTCTTAGCTTTCCAACCCCCTAATCACAAGAGTATCATGCAAGCACCATGAAATATAGGTTTGTGCTCCCAGAGGAGATCTCCAGAGTTAGCTATTCAGCAGTCCCAGGCCTCCACTCCTTCCCTGTTTCTCTTCCTCCTGCCAGTGAGCTAGGGTGGGGGAAGTGCTTGGGTCCTGCTGGGCCACAGCTTTGGTACATTACCCTGTTCTGTGAGGTCTGCTCTTTTTTCCAGGTGTATGCAGTCTGGCACAGTCCACTTTCCTGTTGCTCTTTCAGAATTAGTTGCATTAATTATATTTTCATATTATATGTGGTTTTAGGAGGAAGCCTCTGTCTCATCTCTCACGCCACCATCGTTAACCCTATCAACCTCCAATACACATTTCTTTATTGGGTTTTTATATTTAAGATTTGCAGTGAACATATTAATTTCACTTCATAAACCAAGATTTTTTTCTAGACATTAATCTCTTTTTCTTGTTGAACACTAGTCTCAGTGGTTGTGATGAGCCATCCAGAATTACCCACAAATGGCGTTTACAGCCTAAAGAAATTTATATGCCTAGGAGAGCCATCTGCTATGTAAATCCATGACCTGGGGCTGTCATAAAGGGCTGCCCCCAGAATGACCTGGCTAATGATAGCCAGTTTACTGAGTGAATGTTGACATAAGCCTTCTAATTATTCCTGTCATATGTTTGTACTATTACTAAGCATCATTACCAACCAGTAATCTTCCATTTATTTGTTTACTGAGCACTTACTATACAGCAGTCACTGCTGCTAGATACTGAGACTACAGAGATAGAAGACATATTCCCTACTATTACAGAACTCGGTATCCATTACAGGAAACAAAAAAAATAAAGAGATATGACAATGTGATGTGTGCTATGATAGACTAGACAGTATGACCATATCAAGGAAAAGAAATTAACCCAGCCTGGGGTAAGTGATAACTGATCTGGTCCTGAAAAAAAAAAGGTAAAAGAGCCAAGGTGTGTCTGGGAGGGTAAGAACATCCTCAGCAAGGGAAAGTGCAGTTATGGAGCCATGAGTAGGTATGGCACTTTCTGGAAGACTAGGGGCACAGAGCTAAAAATGGGGAAAATGGTGAAAGATGAGATTCTTGAGGAAAGCAGTGGACAGATGATGAAGGACCTTCAATATCACAGTGAATTTTGACTTTACTGAGTAGCCACTGAAGGATTTTAAGCAGAAGAGTGAAATGATTTAATTTAAAGTATCTTCCTGGAAATAAGTCTTGAGTATATAGGTCAGGGACAGTAAAAATGAACATAAAGAAAGCAGTTTAAAGACTAGAAATATTGGGGGATTAAAGTAAGACCATGGCAAGGATGAAGGAAGGTGGAGCCAGGAACTTCAGATAGGTAAGTAGAAGCTAAAAGAAGGGTCCAGGATTGTGTCTTGATTTCTGTCTTGCAAGTGATAACAGAGAGGAAGATGATCACACTGCAAAGATAGGAACTGAGGGATGAGAAGCCTTGTGTGGAAACAAGTAATTTTTGTACATACTGAAAATCTGATACTTAGGGGACAATCAAGTGAACAACTTCAATCAGCAACTGGGTATATAGATCTGGGGCAGAGGACAGTGATCTGACCCAAAAGTAAGTGGGCATGTATCCAATAGCTCAGGAAGAGCATAGCAGGTGGGAAAAGTGACAGGGATGGACTCAGGAGATGTCACCATTAACATGTAAGGGACAGGAGGGATCTTGAAGGCAAGGGATAAGAAGGGCTGAGGGATAAAGCAAAGCAGCAGAGTGAACCACCAGAAGTCAAAATGACAAAGTTGAAAGGGTCAAATGCCATGGGAATATTATGTAAAATGAAGGTCGGAAATTGCCTAGTAAATTTGTAACAGTGCCCTTATGGCAAAGCATGAGAATACCTGAGATGAGAAAACAAAGATTTTGAGTTCATAGACTATTTTTTAAGAACTATGTGGAGAGAAGGTGGGCAAGCAGACAGCTAGAAGAGAAGAAAGAGAGAGAGGCTTCCTATATTTTTTTTTAATGAGAGAAATTTAAGAGGGAAGCCTGTTGCAAAGAGTGATGGAAGATGGAGGAGAGTAATAAATAAAACAAGGCATCTTAGCCTGGCATTAGTAAAAATGTATCTCTTCCCCTGGGAAGGAAAAGAGTTAATTCGTCTGAATGCAACTAAGCTGTGGGGAGGAGGGGAAGCGCAGGAATTCTCTGTGCAATAGAATTCAGGTGCCTTGCTGAAAGGTGAGCTTATTCTCTGCGAGGACAGGGAAATGAGAGCAGAAAGTAGGATGCTCACCATACCAAATCCAGCGCTTTATTAACTGTAGGTAAGACAGCAGGACGTGGCACGTGTGTGTAAGGGTGGAATTTCTGGCTTTTTTACTTTGGTTTTCATTTGTTTTAGTTTTGCTGCATTAAAAATTTTTTTAGCAATTTTAAGTGTAGCTTTATTTGGGCATGGGATGTTATTTGACTGATTCTACTGTGTGTGCAACTTTACTACTGTGGCTTTTGTGTGTAAATGTAGGCTAACTGAGGATGATTTTCGTCATGATTAAACAAATGTTATGACCTGAATTTCTTTTGGTTCTGGGCAGGACTACCTTGAAATTAAAAGAATGATTTTCCCAAGATTTTACTTTCTTGGCAATGCTGAACTTCTTGATATTCTAGCCAATAGCAGAAACCCTGAGTCTGTACAGGTAATGTCATTATTCTCTGCACAGCAGGAGTATTTCGCATCAGATTAGAATTTTATAATGTCACTGACATTTGTTTCTGGTCCACAGCCTCATCTTGTGAAATGTTTTGAAAATATAAAACAGTTATTGATATGGAAACAAGAAATTGGCCCTCCTGCTGTGAAAATGCTCATTTCTGCTGAAGGAGAGGCTCTTGTGCTGCCCAAGTATGGTCATGTGTCACACATGAGACATTATGTCACACACGAGACATCGAGTTACATGCAAGACATGTATCACACACGAGGCATTCAAGACTCCATAGAACTTCATGGTGTAAAACCTCTGCTTGGGAAGTTCTGACAGGTCACAGAAGTTTGCTAAGCAAACTGTTCCTTCAAAGATAATGCACTTAGTAGCTCAGCTTTACATCACTGTATTTATGAGGACTGTCCTGAATGCCAACACAAGGTTTACTGTACAAACATGGAAGGAAGGAAACTGGCCATTTGCTCAGGGCTGTTGATGGTCCTCCCACTGCTGCCTCTGTGGTTACCTCTGGCAGTAACTAATGTCTCTGGGCCTCTATGAACAGCAGGTCCTTCCACTGCATGTCCCATCAGCCTGCCCCACCCAGCAGGGGCTCACTAGCCTTTCATGTGGCTGCTGATATGAGCTGATTAAAAAATGCTGCATTTAAGTCTTGCCGTCCACCAGAACTCCAAATCTGATCCTGACCTTGGCTTTCTATCTAAAAGATTCAAATACAAAAATGCTTTACAATAATTTATCTATTGTAAATTCATATTTTACTAAAACCTCTTAATTTTGTAAGTTCATGGTTTTGATGTCAGAATTTCCTAAAGCTAGGTGCTATGTTCTCTGCAGAGTTTCCTAAATTAAGATTTAGAAAACATATAGAAATTAGTTGTGTAAAGATATATAGAACTATAGTAAATATTATAAGTATAGAAAAATTAGTCTGAATAAAACATGAATAAAATAATTCTTCTAACACTGTTTTTGAAAAAATTACAGGAAAATTCATATAAGTGCTGTAGAACACTGGCTGGTAAATGTAGAGAAGAGCATGTTTGATGCGCTAAAAAGTAAGTATAATTTTCAAATACTAAAGTTATAGGCATATTTTTAAACTTGACTACTTATCCACATGTCTAAGTGGGAAGGATCCAGAGAAATATATAGAGTGGAGTCCTTATGAAGTAGGTTTTCATAGAGTGTGATGGCACATGATGGAAAATAACCTCTTTACAATGTAATTGTCAGTTTGAGAGTGTAATCGTGGACAACTTTCAGTTTTTATGTACTTTGAGATTCTCAAGTATCTGAAAACTGGCTGGGGCTTGAACTTGTGTCCATCTCTTTCTGCTTTCAAAAGACCAGCACCTACAAGGCCTCATCCTTCACCGCTCTGCTTTTCTGTCTCTGTCCCAGTCTTGCTCCTTGGAATTGTCTTCCTGGTTTAGTCTTTTTAATGTTTACCTTTTTACAGTTTTCATCTATCATTGCTCTCGGTTTAGAGTGAAGAAAGAGCCTCTAAGTGTGAACTTTTAAAACTAATTTGACTAGAACAGTCTTTCACATTTCTAATTACTTATGGTTGGTTATAGAAGGCCATTCATTAGTCTTAAAGTTTTAATTTCTATATTTATTAATATTATCCTGAATACCAACACAAGGTTTCTAGAGCAAAGCAGATTATTGTTTATTTACATAAATAACCACAGTGGTTTTCTTTGTCCCACTTCTTACCCCTGAGGTGATGTGATAAGAACCAGATATCATCCTACATATGTGGGAGGGTACACCTGTAGGTAAGGAACCCAAAAAAATTCATCTGCACATTTGAGAGATGAGAAGATTTTCAGTTTTTGCTCTGAGATTTTTTTGGTTAGACAATCTTATCAGTTGTAAATAATAACAGTCCTGTTTCTTTACAATTCTTTTTAAAATGTCATTTTCTTTTCATGTTTTTAGGATGATAAATTTTATAGTGTTGAAAAGTACAGATGACAGAGAGCATTTTTTGTTCCTAATTTTATTGGGAAAGCTACTAATGTTTCACCATTTATTATGATGCGTAGGTTTCTGGAATATATCCCTTATCAAAGTAAAGAGTTTATTCCTACTTTGCAAAGGTTTTAATAATCAAACGATGTTTAATTACATCAAATGTTCCTCATGAATCTATCGAAAAACTCAAATATACTTTTGCCTTTAATTTGTGGATGTTATGAATTACATTAATAAATTTCCATATGTTAAATTTTCTTTTATTTTCTTATTTTTTGGTCTCTTTACTTTATGTCCTAGAAAACTAAACATTAAACATCCCCTACTTTTTTGTGGGTTTGTCAATTTCTTTTTTTATTTCTAACATTTATTTGTAACATCTATTATATATTTTGATGCTATGCTGTCATACATAAACCTTAGTAGAGTGTACCTTTAATCAATTCATATTTATACTTTTTTAATTTAAAAATGTTTTACTTAATGTCTTAATATATTATGCATAACCTGATATATATGTTCAGTATAATATAAACTTGTTATGCCTATTTCTATGATAAACATTTGTACCATCATGTTTTTATGTTTCTGTTCCATATTAATATTTATTGAATCAAATGTAAATATGGATTTCACTTTAATTTTTGCTTTTATTTTGTTGTGCTTTATACAGATGTTCAAGTGTTTGATGTCACTGCTGGTTAGTCTGTAAGCCCAGAAGATCCACTCTCCACCCTTTTCTGTCTTGTGTATACTTGCTGTGCTCATGCCCATGGACTATGTAACCTGCATTCCTTTGCCCTATAGCTCCCAGTGGGGCAAATGTAAGGCCTAGTCTCTGCCTCACTTCAGTTTTGGCAGAATCTGTGCTCCTCTGTCTAAGCCACAGCTGTTGACAGGTGGTCCCTCTCCAAAGTCTCCCACCCTCACCAGGTCCCAGGAACACGCACCCCTGCCACAGCATAGGGGTGGTGAGAACTGCCCCTGGGCTAGTCCCTGGTGTCAGCATCCTCCTTCAGAGAAGTGAAAATGTGTCTTAGAATTGGTTTCCTTGCACTGCCCCTATCTCCAGAGTCCCTTCTTTAACTCACCTCAGGCACCCCATTGAAAGTGCTCTTTCCTGCTGTCCAAGGTACTGCCTTTCAACATTTATTTCAGTTGCTCTGGGGTTTGAACCCGTGCTTGCCCTCTAATAACCAGGCTTGTGGTTTGGGGCTTTGTCTGCTTACTGTTACACTGAGTTTCTTCATCGCTTGTGGTGTAGCTGTTGCAAACTTATAACCACTTGCTTTTTTCTGGTGTATACTCTTAAAATTTTAATACACTTAGTGAAACATATTTTTTCAAACCTCATAATAAATATCTCCAATTTGTCCCCAAAGAACATATGTCACTTCATAATTCCTCCCATCACCGCCTCCATACTGTAATCATTGAGGATTTTATTCCAAATTGTTGTTAGTTATCTGCGGATCAGTAACTACCTAGGCTTAGTGAGTTTTTGTTTTTATTCATTACTGTTTCATAGTTCTCACATTAAAAAATTTTTTTAACTTTGCTGAATATATCTCCAGGTAACTTTTCGAGAAAGCATCCATGGGGGGCGGGGGCAAATACTTATTTCACCCTCATACTTGCATAGTTGTATGGCTGAGAGTAGAGTTTGTTTAAGTTCAAAATTCACTTGTTAAATACTGGCCCCTCAAATATCACCAAAACAATCTGTTGATAAACAGCTGAGTTTACTGAGTAAAGAAAACACTACTTAGACCCTTAGTTTGCCTTACGGGAGAAAGAATAAAATTATAATATTATTGAGAGTTTGAAGTCTGGTTTAAGGCAGGTCTTTAAATCTGGGGGTTTGATCAGGATTGGATAAAGTCAGGATGTAATAGTTTAAGATTAGTGGACATAGCAAAGCAGGATTTTGCTCCTTTATGCTTGATTTTGGAGGAAAAAAATAATCATTTTTCTTTTCTCACATAGCTATTCTGCAATTCAGCAAAATGGTGAGGTTATTATCTTAGTAACACATTGAATTTTCAAAAATAGTTTCTTTTATCTAGAAGCCTTTTCTTGGCTTTTGAGTACATATCTTGCACTACTACTAGTCTGTTTGGAGATATTATTTTTATTTCATTAGGTGTAAGAGAACGTTGGCAGTATGGTATCTTACCAGAAAATGTCAACAGAAGATTTTCATCCTCCTAAGTCACAGCTCTCACCTTGCTGAGCGATTGTCAGGCACCATCAATTATAAGATGCATCCTGATTCCAGAGAAGTAAAAATGTGTCTTTCTTAGAATTGGTGAAGTAAAGTGTATTCCTTTATTAACACTTTATGTGTTACCTTTATTAACACTGCTTCCTCTTTTTAGTTTTCTGGTTGGTTGAGATTTGTGCTCTTTATCATGGTGTTAGCCTTCCTAAAATGGCCATTCTTTGTTGTCTGTTCATACATGTACTAGTGCGGCTGTCTTCTATAAGCAAATACTAGTTTCTAACTGCAACAGCCTGCCTGCAGTGAATGCAGTTGGCAAACAGGACGTGCAGGAAGGACCTTGTCTGTGAGTAGCTCATCTAGTGCATGAGGCTTCATTTTCACTTCTGCTGGGAGCTGCAAACTTCCTGTGACACTCACTGATACTCTAGTTCCAGGAATATTTCAAATATTCTGCTTCTTACAGAACAATGCCACAGTCAGCCTTCTGTGTTTTCTTCTTTCCTCTCTCCTTGCTTCCTTCCCTTCCTTCCTTTCTTTTCTATAGTCTTAGGATATGCGGAACTATTGCAGGCTGTACTCAGCTTCTCTCTTTAGCCCAAAATATTCACCCTAGGAAACCTCCACCAAGACCTTCTCTGAATTTTCATTCTGAATGCCTACTAGCAGATCAGTTATGAGGATGGGGGCTGCTGGGAGAGGCAGAGGCACACAGGTCTCCCTATTTAGAAAGCTCTCCTAATTAATTATCCTAAAGATTAGCCCTAGGCTCCCTTCTGGTTTGTTAAAGTTGGAAATAGTGTTCTTAGGTTTCTCAACTCCTCTTTCTGTAATTCAGCCCCAATTTGCTTTCTATCTGCTGGAAGTTTTTCAAATTTTTGATACCCTGGAACACACTTTCTTCTTCTCCAGTTCCTTATAAATGTGGGTTTTTTTTCATATATTCTCTGTCATTTGAAGGAATATGGCTCAGGATGAAGACAGGATTGTTAAGTCAGAAATCTTGACCCACTGTCTCCTGATAAGACTATAAAAAAAATCAGAATAAATATTTCCAAAATCCTGGAGGAAGTAAAATAAAGAAAATACATTGTGCTTGTGTCTATGGGTGTGTGTTTATATAAATATAAATACAAATATAAACACAGGAAAAAGTATCAAAAAAGAAATAAGATATTAATTAAAAAGAGAAATGTAACTATATGCTATTTGTGAGATATAGAAATGCAACAAAAAGTTACAAGTAAAATGAACAAAGATATTTCAGCAACAGCAAACAAAAAAACAAAGGCATTAAAGATCATTTTAACTGATGAAAGATACATTTCCACTGATACTGCTTTGAAATAGATAAAAAGTTGTCATAAACCTATTTCTTCTCAGTGGCAATCATGAATAAAAAATAAAAATAGATACCATTTGCAATTGCAGCAAAAATTAAAAGAATCCATATTCATTTTAAATATTTAAATAAATGCTAAATTAAGATTCATAAGTAAAAAAATGAAGCCAAATAAATATTAGAAGAAAATATATGAAATTTAGTATCAAGAATTTCAAATTTATCAATGATAAAATAAAGAGCAAAAGATTGATCTGTTTGACTATATAGAAACTTAAAAAATTAAATGAAAATTATATATATGTAAATATATATATGTGAAAAAATAATAATGATATGAAAACATATACTTTCGCACATATTAATTTTGGTATTAAAATGTCTAGCTGTCTTTCATAAATTCTTATTTTCTCCATTATCATTAATTTTTAAAGCTAAACACAGGACTTTATTGTTAAAATTCATCTGATAGTTTCAGCCCAGTTCTCAATCTTGTAGAAATTATTTTAAATACTGATTTTATCATTGATAGTATCAGAAACTCAAAGCTAGTAATGGCCTCATTGGAATAATGCAGATGACGTAAAGAGGAATTTAGCAAATATGCATCATGCTTGAGTTAAGGCTCTATTAACTCTATTTGGTACTATACATTTACATAACTTTAAATTAGAATTAAAAAAAGATATCCTAAAGGAAAATTCATGATTGGTCTTTAAATGGCATCTTGATTAGCTATAAATAATATTTCATTACAGATTTGTAAGCCAAGCAGTTGAAGACTGGAATTACAAATCTTTTTTCTGTATGGGTGTTGTCTCATCCAGGGGAAGTGGTACTCACTGTGTTAATATGCTTTGATATACAAGTATTTAATTTGTGACTGCACTCCCAAGAAAGCAAAGATTTAGAAATAACCATTATGAAGGGTACTGATATGTGTAGCTTCCTTTGAAATGCATCAAAAAACAAGATGGACAGATGGATGGCTAGATAGACAGATATGTGAAAAATAAATATAGCAAAGAGTTAATTGTAGAACATAGGTGGTAGGTAAATGAGTATTCATTTTACAGTTCCTTCTGAGTTTAACTGAGGAAATAGTACTAACTTCATTGTGGAATTTTCTATCATTATTATGATCCTCTGGTTATTATTTAGCCTAGTGATGGTGGATTAAGAATATAATATTTAGAAAGTATAAATATTGGTGAAACTATATTTCCATTTATTAAAGAATAAGGCCCCCACAAGTGTTAATCAAAATTTAATCTCTAACCATCAAATACATACAAATATGCAAGTTCTGTCTTTCATACACACACAAATGCACTCACATGTAACATACACTCACATCACATATACTTCATGAAAACATCTGTCTTAATTTATAAAGTTTGCGCTTCAATGATCTTACTTTGTGCTTCAATGATCTTACTCCATTAAAAAACAGAGCCAGGGCGGGAGCCAAGATGGCGGCGTGAGTAGAGCAGTGGAAATCTCCTCCCAAAAACACATAGAGCTATGAAAATATAACAAAGAAAAATCTTCCTAAAATAGAGACCACAGGACACAGGACAACATCCAGACCACATCCACACCTGCAAGAACCCAGCGCCTTGTGAAGGGGGTAAGATACAAGCCCTAGCCCGGCGGGACCCGAGCGCCCCTCCCCCCGGCTCCCGGCGGGTGGAGAGAAACCGGAGCAGTTTTTTTTTTTTGGCGAGCGCTTTTTGGAAGCCTTAGAGGGACGGGCCCCCGTTGCTGGGGAGGCAGGGTGGCGGGACCGGTGAGGAGGTGCCTGGGAACGGCGCCGGAGGACAAAGAATATCCCGCGTTTCTCCCTGCGAGACCTGGGGGCGGGTGCCTGAGACCGGTGCCTGAGGACGGAGGAGGTCGCGCGTTTTTCCCCTTTTTTTTTTTTTTCTCTTTTTGGCAAGCGCTTTTTGGAAGCCTTGAAGGGACGGGGACCCCAGTGCTAGGGAGGCACGGTGGCGGGACTGGTGAGCGGGTGGCTGGGACCGGCGCCTGAGGACAAAGAATATCCCCCGTTTTTCCCTGCGGGACCGGTGGGCGGGTGCCTGAGACCGGCACTTGAGGACAGAGGAAATCGCGCGTTTTTCCCCTTTTATTTTTCTCTTTTCTGCGAGTGCTTTTTGGAAGCCTTGAAGGGACAGGGACCCCGGTGCTAGGGAGGCAGGGCGGCGGGACTGGTGAGCGGGTGCGTGGGACCAGTGCCTGAGGACCAAGAATATTGAGCGTTCCTTCCCTGCGGGACCGGTGGGTGGGTGCTTTTTGGAAGCCTTGAAAGGACAGGGACCCTGGTGCTAGGGAGACAGGGCAGCAGGACCAGTGCGCGGGTGCCTGGGACCGGCACCTGAGGAAAAAAAAAAAAATCGCGTGTTTTTTCTTTTTTTTTTCCTTTCTGTTCCCTCTCTCATTGTTGCTGTTGTTGTTTTGGTTTGGAGAGTGCTTTTTGGAAATCTTAAAGGGGCAGGACAGGTCACTTAGACCAGAAGCAGGGAATCTGGGGATCTCTGGGCACTCTAACCCCCTGGGCAGCAGGGAGCACAGAGGCCCCTTACGGAGATAAATAGTCTCCTGGCTTCTCCCCCTCTAACGGGGCTCCACCATTTTGGAGGAACAGCCCCAGCCAGGCCAAGCCCACAGCAACAGTGGAGATAAACCCCAAAGCAACTGGGCAGGAAGCAGAAGCCCTGTCTGCGCACAGCTGCCCAGCACAAGCCACTAGAGGTCGCTATTCTCCCAGGAAAAGGCTACAAACCAACAAGAAGGGAAGCTCTTCCAGCGGTCACTTGTACCAGCTCTGCAGACTATCTCTATCACCATGAAAAGGCAAAACTACAGGCAGACAAAGATCACAGAGACAACACCTGAGAAGGAGACAGACCTAACTAGTCCTCCTGAAAAAGAATTCAAAATAAAAATCATGAACATGCTGACAGAGATGCAGAAAAAAATGCAAGAGCAATGGGATGAGATGCAGAGAAAAATGCAAGAGCAGTGGGATGAGATGCAGAGAAAAATGCAAGAGCAGTGGGATGAAGTCCGGAAGGAGATCACAGATGTCAGGAAAGAGATCACAGAAGTGAAACAATCCCTGGAAGGATTTATAAGCAGAATGGATAAGATGCAAGAGGCCATTGAAGGAATAGAAGCCAGAGAACAGGAACGTATAGAAGCTGACATAGAGAGAGATAAAAGGATCTCCAGGAATGAAACAACACTAAGAGAAATATGTGACCAATACAAAAGGAAAAACATTCGTATTATACGGATACCAGAAGAGGAAGAAAGAGGAAAAGGGATAGAAAGTGTCTTTGAAGAAATAATTGCTGAAAACTTCCCCAAACTGGGGGAGGAAATAATCGAACAGACCATGGAATTATACAGAACCCCCAACAGAAAGGATCCAAGGAGGACAACACCAAGACACATAATAATTAAAATGGCAAGGATCAAGGACAAGGAAAGAGTTTTAAAGGCAGCTAGAGAGAAAAAGGTCACCTATAAAGGAAAACCAATCAGGCTAACATCAGACTTCTCAACAGAAACCCTACAGGCCAGAAGAGAATGGCATGATATACTTAATGCAATGAAACAGAAGGGCCTTGAACCAAGGATACTGTATCCAGCACGACTATCATTTAAATATGATGGTGGGATCAAACAATTCCCAGACAAGCAAAAGCTGAGGGAATTTGCTTCCCACAAACCACCTCTACAGGGCATCCTACAGGGACTGCTCTAGATGGGAGCACCCCTAAAAAGAGCACAGAACAAAACACACAACATATGAAGAAGGGAGGAGGAGGAATAAGAAGGGAGAGAAGAAAAGACTCTCCAGACAGTGTATATAACAGCTCAATAAGCGAGCTAAGTTAGGCAGTAAGATACTAAAGAAGCTAACCTTGAACCTTTGGTAACCACGAATCTAAAGCCTGCAATGGCAATAAGTACATATCTTTCAATAGTCACCCTAAATGTAAATGGACTTAATGCACCAATCAAAAGACATAGAGTAATAGAATGGATAAAAAAGCAAGACCCATCTATATGCTGCTTACAAGAAACTCACCTTAAACCCAAAGATAAGCATAGACTAAAAGTCAAGGGATGGAAAAACATATTTCAGGCAAACAACAGTGAGAAGAAAGCCGGGGTTGCAGTACTAATATCAGACAAAATAGACTTCAAAACAAAGAAAGTAACAAGAGATAAAGAAGGCCACTACATAATGATAAAGGGCTTAGTCCAACAAGAGGATATAACCATTCTAAATATATATGCACCCAATACAGGAGCACCAGCATATGTGAAGCAAATACTAACAGAACTAAAGAGGGAAATAGACTGCAATGCATTCATTGTAGGAGACTTCAACACACCACTCACCCCAAAGGATAGATCCACCGGGCAGAAAATAAGTAAAGACACACAGGCACTGAACAACACACTAGAACAGATGGACCTAATAGACATCTATAGAACTTTACATCCAAAAGCAACAGGATATACATTCTTCTCAAGTGCACATGGAACATTCTCCAGAATAGACCACATACTAGCTCACAAAAAGAGCCTCAGTAAATTCCACAATATTGAAATTCTACCAACCAATTTTTCAGACCACAAAGGTATGAAAGTAGAAATAAATTCTACAAAGAAAACAAAAAGGCTCACAAACACATGGAGGCTTAACAACATGCTACTAAATAATCAATGGATCAATGAACAAATCAAAATAGAGATCAAGGAATATATAGAAACAAATGACAACAACAACACTAAGCCCCAACTTCTGTGGGATGCAGCGAAAGCAGTCTTAAGAGGAAAGTATATAGCAATCCAGGCACACTTGAAGAAGGAAGAACAATCCCAAATGAATAGTCTAACATCACAATTATTAAAACTGGAAAAAGAAGAACAAATGAGGCCTAAAGTCAGCAGAAGGAGGGACATAATAAAGATCAGAGAAGAAATAAACAAAATTGAGAAGAATAAAACAATAGCAAAAATCAACAAAACCAAGAGCTGGTTCTTTGAGAAAATAAACAAAATAGATAAGCCTCTAGCCCAACTTATTAAGAGAAAAAGAGAGTCAACACAAATCAACATAATCAGAAATGAGAATGGAAAAATCACGACAGACTCCACAGAAATACAAAGAATTATTAAAGACTACTATGAAAACCTATATGCCAACAAGCTGGAAAACCTAGAAGAAATGGACAACTTCCTAGAAAAATACAACCTCCCAAGACTGACCAAGGAAGAAACACAAAAGTTAAACAAACCAATTACAAGCAAAGAAATTGAAACAGTAATCAAAAAACTACCCAAGAACAAAACCCCGGGGCCGAACGGATTTACCTCGGAATTTTATCAGACACACAGAGAAGACATAATACCCATTCTCCTTAAAGTGTTCCACAAAATAGAAGAAGAGGGAATACTCCCAAACTCATTCTATGAAGCCAACATCACCCTAATACCAAAACCAGGCAAAGACCCCACCAAAAAAGAAAATTACAGACCAATATCCCTGATGAACGTAGATGCAAAAATACTCAATAAAATATTAGCAAACAGAATTCAACAGTATATCAAAAGGATCATACACCATGACCAAGTGGGGTTCATCCCAGGGATGCAAGGATGGTACAACATTCGAAAATCCATCAACATCATCCACCACATCAACAAAAAGAAAGACAAAAACCACATGATCATCTCCATAGATGCTGAAAAAGCATTTGACAAAATTCAACATCCATTCATGATAAAAACTCTCAGCAAAATGGGAATAGAGGGCAAGTACCTCAACATAATAAAGGCCATATATGATAAACCCACAGCCAGCATTATACTGAACAGCGAGAAGCTGAAAGCATTTCCACTGAGATCGGGAACCAGACAGGGATGCCCACTCTCCCCACTGTTATTTAACATAGTACTGGAGGTCCTAGCCACGGCAATCAGACAAAACAAAGAAATACAAGGAATCCAGATTGGTAAAGAAGAAGTTAAACTGTCACTATTTGCAGATGATATGATACTGTACATAAAAAACCCTAAAGACTCCACTCCAAAACTACTAGAACTGATATCGGAATACAGCAAAGTTGCAGGATACAAAATCAACACACAGAAATCTGTAGCTTTCCTATACACTAACAACGAATCAATAGAAAGAGAAATCAGGAAAACAATTCCATTCACCATTGCATCAAAAAGAATAAAATACCTAGGAATAAACCTAACCAAGGAAGTGAAAGACTTATACTCTGAAAACTACAAGTCACTCTTAAGAGAAATTAAAGGGGACACTAATAAATGGAAACTCATCCCATGCTCATGGCTAGGAAGAATTAATATCGTCAAAATGGCCATCCTGCCGAAAGCAATATACAAATTTGATGCAATCCCTCTCAAATTACCAGCAACATTCTTCAATGAATTGGAACAAATAATTCAAAAATTCATATGGAAACACCAAAGACCCCGAATAGCCAAAGCAATCCTGAAAAAGAAGAATAAAGTAGGGGGGATCTCACTCCCCAACTTCAAGCTCTACTACAAAGCCATAGTAATCAAGACAATTTGGTACTGGCACAAGAACAGAGCCACAGACCAGTGGAACAGATTAGAGACCCCAGAAATTAACCCAAACATATATGGTCAATTAATATTTGATAAAGGAGCCATGGACATACAATGGCAAAATGACAGTCTCTTCAACAGATGGTGCTGGCAAAACTGGACAGCTACATGTAGGAGAATGAAACTGGACCATTGTCTAACCCCATATACAAAGGTAAACTCAAAATGGATCAAAGACCTGAATGTAAGTCACGAAACCATTAAACTCTTGGAAAAAAACATAGGCAAAAACCTCTTAGACATAAACATGAGTGATCTCTTCTTGAACATATCTCCCCGGGCAAGGAAAACAACAGCAAAAATGAGCAAGTGGGACTACATTAAGCTGAAAAGCTTCTGTACAGCGAAAGACACCATCAATAGAACAAAAAGGAACCCTACAGTATGGGAGAATATATTTGAAAATGACAGATCTGATAAAGGCTTGACGTCCAGAATATATAAAGAGCTCACACGCCTCAACAAACAAAAAACAAATAACCCAATTAAAAAATGGGCAGAGGAACTGAACAGACAGTTCTCCAAAAAAGAAATACAGATGGCCAAGAGACACATGAAAAGATGCTCCACATCGCTAATTATCAGAGAAATGCAAATTAAAACTACAATGAGGTATCACCTCACACCAGTAAGGATAGCTGCCATCCAAAAGACAAACAACAACAAATGTTGGCGAGGCTGTGGAGAAAGGGGAACCCTCCTACACTGCTGGTGGGAATGTAAATTAGTTCAACCATTGTGGAAAGCAGTATGGAGGTGCATCAAAATGCTCAAAACAGACTTACCATTTGACCCAGGAATTCCACTCCTAGGAATTTACCCTAAGAACGCAGCAATCAAGTTTGAGAAAGACAGATGCACTCCTATGTTTATCGCAGCACTATTTACAATAGCCAAGAATTGGAAGCAACCTAAATGTCCATCTGTAGATGAATGGATAAAGAAGATGTGGTACATATACACAATGGAATACTACTCAGCCATAAGAAGTGGAAAAATCCAACCATTTGCAGCAACATGGATTGAGCTGGAGAGTATTATGCTCAGTGAAATAAGCCAAGCGGAGAAAGAGAAATACCAAATGATTTCACTCATCTGAGGAGTATAGGAACAAAGGAAAAACTGAAGGAACAAAACAGCAGCAGAATTACAGAACCCAAAAATGGACTAACAGGTACCAAAGGGAAAGGAACTGGGGAGGATGGGTGGGCAGGGAGGGATAAGGGGGGGGAAGAAGAAGGGGGGTATTAAGATTAGCATGCATGGGGGGGAGGGAGAAAGGGGAGGGTGGGCTGCACAACACAGAGAGGACAAGTAGTGACTCTACAACATTTTGCTAAGCTGATGGACAGTAACCGTAATGTGGTTGTTAGGGGGGACCTGATATAGGGGAGAGCATAGTAAACATAGTATTCTTCAGGTAAGTGTAGATTAAAAATTTAAAAAAAAAAAAAGAAAGAAAGAAAGAAAAGGGGGATTACTCCTTAACAGGATAAAACTATTGGTAAATCAAAGATCAACGCATGCTTTAAATATCCTTAATGTTGATCACTTAAAGGGTGTTAGATGATCAGCTATGGAGGTACTCTTTTCTGATAATATTCCTTTCTCTTAATTAAAAAAAAAAAAAAAAAGCAGTTACTGTGTGCTGACCTCCAATGAGTTCTGCACAGTGGTATAGAGGGCATGTCAAAGTGTGGGCAAAGGGTCTGTTTGTTTCTACGCAGAAGATCAAGGCCTAGCTTGGATACCCAGAAAATGAACTAAGATACGATATGAGGAGGAGCTTCCGGCATCAGCACTCTCTGGAGGACTCGTGCCGGGGGATGATCATCAAAAAGCCTCCACAGGGATCCGGACGATGCTGCGGTTGTGGCTGCATCCAGCCCACCATCTCCTGGACTTGCCATAAGAAGGAGGAGGGAGATGTCTAGGCTGGCATGTGCATACAGTGAGACAACGAATTTGACTGGATCTGTACTGTTGGAACTCAACCAGGAGTTGGGAGGGGTGCAAGTTGTAGCACCCCAAAATCTCATGACTATAGACTATCTATGGTTAAAAGAACATATGGGATGTGAACAGATCCCAGAAATGGGCTGCTTTAATTTGTCTGATGGTTCAAGTACAGTTGGAAAATATCCATCATATCATAGATAAATTTTCACAAATGCCTAGGGTGCCTAAATGGTTTTCTTGGCTTCACTGGAGATGGCTGGTAATTATAGATTTGCTTTGTTTATGTCACCGTATTCCTATTATGTCAATATGTGTGTGCAAATTAGTTAGTAGTTTAAAACCTATACATACTTAAGGTACTATACAAGAAGATATGTCAAAGAAATAATCAATCCTCCCAAGTTTCCTTCATATGCTACATCTATAGCTTTTCTTCTTCCTTCCTAATTACAAACTTTAAATAGAATTCGTGCCTCATATCGAATTTACCGAGTATCATAATTCCTCCAGGTGGTAAAGATACCTCGAGACAAGTGCTGGGCATAGAAGCCACAGGGCATAAATCTGCAAAGAAGTAAAAAGCTAACCTTTGCAAACAATATGGCTTCTCTCTCACTTACCAACTTTACATTTCCCTGTATGGCCCCGGAAGATGACTGGTTAGCCAGAGACGGGTAAGATTCCTCAAGGGAGGAACAACCTAAGACAGGCACAGTCGCAGGGGGGCCATCAGGTGAGAATTTGGGGATCAACAGAGGTGAGGCTCAGAACCTCACCCCCCCCTGCTTTGAGAGAAATCTTCTGCATCCGTGGATGTCTTGCTGCCCTTGTCTAGCCTGGATTAATACTTAGTTCATAGGCACACACCTGATCATCTGATCATCTACATTTGCCTTCTTACAGCACTAAACTATGTTTTCTACCTTTATCTTGCATCTACCTACCACTTCAGCATTTTATTAAAAATAAAAATAATAATAATAATAGGAGAAATGTGGGATCAACATATAAATCAAGTACAAAAATCAAATGAATATTCATATTTGACCTGATGGTTTATAGGTCATATTGCATGATCAAAACCGAAAGTTTCTGTGATGACTGCCCTTGTACTGTTCACCATGTAAGAATTTATTCACTCTGTAAGAATTCGTTCACCATGTAAGAACTTGTTCGTTATGCTTCAGAAGATTGGAGACTGACGAGAATTAGGCTTGAGATGGATTAATGATTGTACATTGAGCATTGACCCCCCTATACTGAATTTTATTGTTGTTAACAACCATTTGATCAATAAATATGAGAGATGCCCTCTCAAAAAAAAAAAAAAAAACAGAGCCAGATCAAGTTTTATAATGATTGTATGAAAAGTTTTATGAGTTCTCATTCAAGAGAAGAGCTGGAGAAAGTCCATGCTGGTCTGAAACGTTGTCTAGAGGAGATCACAGAGCTGGTGCTGCTGGATACCAGTGACTCTCGAACAAAAGCTGTGCTGGGGGCTTTGCTTACCCTTTCCATTCACTGCAGAGATACAGTGAGAGATTTACTACTGAAAAATATCTTCAGTGCAGGGGACTTTGAGTGGACAAGATAAGAAGGTCTAAAATATAACTACAAGAAATAACTTTTCACATACCTATGTGTAGATAAATTAATTCTCGACCCCACACTGTGTAACCTGAGTTTTGATTTGCTGGGATTTGCAGCAATGCTAAACAAACTGCCAAACTGCGTGTCTTATGGCTGTGTTTCTTCTTTCTCTTTTCCCCTCTCCTTCCCTTTCATAAACATTACAGTCTTTCTGTTGTATCTTCCTGAGCCAACTGCTCAGAGCTGCATTTCCCTGCTGCCATTCAGCCACAGGGCGGTTTTCAAAGGGCAGTGGGAGACACTTCCTCAAGTCTAATCTGTCCCCTGTGTGCTGTCAGTTCTCAAACAGACTCAGCTGGAGAACAAGTCAGAGAACATTTCTAGCCAACTCTCTGACTCTGAACTCCCGTTCTCTTACCAAGAGTCAATTAGTATGTATTCATATCTATGTAGTATTTCATATACAAATATGAAGCTGTAGGAAAACAGAGCCACAGACTTTGGTGAGGAGATAAAGCATAAGGTTTCTATAATAAGTGTGAAATTTCAAATTTTTGAGTTAACTTTTCCTCTGAAGTCATCTATAGAGAAACAACTGTCCTACCTGCATAGGGTATTCAATTCACAAGAAAAGTTAATTTTTAAGAAATTCTGTGTTAGCATAAATTTATTTTAGGTAAAACAATTTCCTTTAAACTGTATGGGAAATGAAACAGAGAGGTTGATATATTTTATTGACACCACTCAATTTTACCTGATTGCTTTGTACTTTATCTAAATACTTTGTATTTGATACATATTCACATGTCATTTTACCATAAAAGTATAACTGATACATTCTTAATTGCCCAAGAAATATGCCATGTTTATGAACAATCACCCTGCAAAAAGTTTAGTATGTCATTATTACTTTCTATTAAATTTCTTTAAAAGTGAAAATGAATAGTAGGATTTGTTTTCTTCTTATGGCTGAATAATATTCCATTGTGTACATGTACCACATCTTCTTTATCCATTCATCTACTGATGGACATTTAGGTTGCTTCCAATTCTTGGCTATTGTAAATAAGTGCTGAGATGAACATGGGGTGCATATGTCTTTTTCAAACTAGGCTGCCACATTCTTAGGGTAAATTCCTAGGAGTGGAATTCCTGGGTCAAATGGTATTTCTATTTTTAGTTTTTTGAAGAACCTCCGTACTGCTTTCCACAATGTTTGAACTAGTTTACATTCCCACCAGCAGTACTAGGGGTCTCCTTTCTCCATATCCTAGCCAACATTTGTTGTTTGTCTTTTGAATGGTGGCCATCCTAACTGGTGAGGTGATATCTCATTGTGGCTTTAATTTGCATTTCTCTGATGATTAGCAATGTGGAACAACTTTTCATGTGCCTGTTGGCCATCTGAATTTCTTCTTTGGCGAAGTGTTTGTTCAGCTCTTCTGACCATTTTTTAATTGGGTTATTTGCTTTTTGTTAGTTGAGGTGTGTGAGCTGTTTTTTTTTTTTTTCCTTTCTTTCTAAATAGTCAACCTTTAATATATGCTTATTGAATGAATATATATATATATTTCTTTTTTTTAACCAAATGGAAGTGCTGATACATTGTTTTTTTTTCCTTTTTTAAAAAACTTTTGTTAGCATTAATCTACAATTACATGAAGAACATTATGTTTACTAGGCTCTCCCCTACCCAAAGTCCCCCCGACAAACCCCATTACAGTCACTGTCCGTCAGCATAGTAAGATGTTGTAGAATCACTATTTGTCTTCTCTGTGTTGCACAGCCCTCCCCTTTCTCCCACCCCCCACATTATACATGCTAATCATAAGACCCCCTTTCTTCTTCCCCACCCTTATCCCTCCCTACCCTCCCATTCTCCCCAGTCTCTTTCCCTTTGGTAACTATTAGTCCATTCTTGGGTTCTGTGATTCTGCTGATGTTTTGTTCCTTCAGTTTTTCCTTTGTTCTTATACTCCAAAGATGATTGAAATCATTTGGTATTTGTCTTTCTCTGCTTGGCTTATTTCACTGAGTATAATACCCTCTAGCTCCATCCATGTTGTTGCAAATTGTAGGATTTGTTTTCTTCTTATGCCTGAATAATATTCCATTGTGTATATGTACCACATCTTCTTTATCCATTCATCTACTGATGGACACTTAGGTTGCTTCCAATTCTTGGCTATTGTAAATAGTGCTGCAATAAACATAGGGGTGCATCTGTCTTTTTCAAATTGGAGTGCTGCATTCTTAGGGTAAATTCCTAGAAGTGGAATTCCTGGGTCAAATGGTATTTCTATTTTGAGCATTTTGAGGAACCTCCATACTGCTTTCCACGATGGTTGAACTAATTTACATTCCCACCAGCAGTGTAGGAGGGTTCCCCTTTCGCCACAACCTCGCCAACATTTGTTGTTGTTTGTCTTTTGGATGGTGGTGATCCTTACTGGTGTGAGGTGATATCTCATGGTGGTTTTAATTTGCATTTCTCTGATGACTAGCAATGTGGAGCATCTTTTCATGTGTCTGTTGGCCATATCAATTTCTTCTTTGGAGAACTGTTCAGCTCCTCTGCCCATTTTTTAATTGGATTATTTGCTTTTTGTTTGTAGAGGTGTGTGAGTTCTTTATATATTTTGGATGTTAAGCCTTTATCAGATCTGTCATTTATGAATGTATTCTCCCATACTGCAGGGTACCTTTTTGTTCTATTGATGGTGTCCTTTGCAGCACAAAAGCTTTTCAGCTTTATATAGTCCCACTTGATCATTTTTGCTTTTGTTTTCCTTGCCAGGGGAGACATGTTCATGAAGAAGTCACTAACGTTTATGTCCAAGAGATTTTTGCCTATGTTTTTTCTAAGAGTTTTATGGTTTCATGACTTACATTCAGGTCTTTGATGCATTTCGAATTTACTTTTGTGTATGGGGTTAGACAGTGATCCAGTTTCATTCTTTTACATGTAGCTGTCCAGTTTTGCCAGCATCTGTTGAAGAGTCTGTCATTTCCCCATTGTATGTCCATGGCTCCTTTATCGAATATTAATTGACCATACATGTTTGGGTTAATGTCTGGAGTCTCTAATCTCTTCCACTGGTCTGTGGCTCTGTTCTTGTGCCAGTACCAAATTGTCTTGATTACTATGGCTTTGTAGTAGAGCTTGAAGTTGGGGAGTGAGATTCCCCCCTACTTTACTCTTCTTTCTCAGGATTTCTTTGGCTATTTGGGGTCTTTGGTGTTTCCATATGAATTTTTGAACTATTTGTTCCAGTTTGTTGAAGAATGCTGTTGGTAATTTGATAGGAATTGCATCAAATCTGTGTATTGGTTTGGGTAGGATGGCCATTTTGACGGTATTAATTCTTCCTATCCAAGAGCATGGGATGAGTTTCCATTTGTTAGTGTCCTCTTTAATTTCTCTTAAGAGTGTCTTGTAGTTTTCAGGGTATAGGTCTTTCATTTCTTTGGTTAGGTTTATTCCTAGGTATTTTATTATTTTTGATGCAATTGTGAATGGAATTGTTTTCCTGATTTCTCTTTCTATTGGTTCATTGTTAGTGTATAGGAAAGCCACAGATTTCTGGGTGTTAATTTTGTATCCTGCAACTTTCCTGTATTCCGATATCAGTTCCAGTAGTTTAGGAGTGGAGTCTTGAAGAATTTTTATGTACAATATCATGTCATCTGCAAATAGTGACAGTTTAACTTCTTCTTTACCAATATGGATTCCTTGCATTTCTTTGCTTTGTCTAATTTCCATGGCTAGGACCTCCAGTACTATGTTAAACAATAGTGGGGAAAGAGGGTATCTCTTTCTTGTTCCCGATCTCAGAGGAAAAGCTTTCAGCTTCTCCCTGTTCAGTATGATGTTGGCTGTGGGTTTATCATATATGGCCTTCATTAGGTTGAGGTACTTGCCTTCTATGCCCATTTTGTTGAGTGTTTTTATCATGAATGGGTGTTGAATTTTGTCGAATGCTTTCTCAGCATCTATGGAGATGATCATGTGGTTTTTCTCTTTCTTTTTGTTTATGTGGTGGATGATGTTGATGGATTTTCGAATGTTGTACCATCCTTGCATCCCTGGGATGAATCCCACTTGGTTATGGTGTATGATCCTTTTGATATACTGTTGAATTCTGTTTGCTAATATTTTATTGAGTATTTTTGCATCTACGTTCATCAGGGATATTGGTCTGTAATTTTCTTTTTTGGTGGGGTCTTTGCCTGGTTTTGGTATTAGGGTGATATTGGCTTCATAGAATGAGTTTGGGAGCATTCCCTCCTCTTTTATTTTTTGGAAAACTTTAAGGAAAATGGGTATTATATCTTCTCTGTATGTGTGATAAAATTCCGAGGTAAATCCATGTGGCCCGGGGATTTTGTTCTTGGGTAAGTTTTTGATTACCACTTCAATTTCATTGCTGGTAATTGGTTTGTTTAGATTTTGTGTTTCTTCCTTGGTCAGTCTTTGAAGATTGTATTTTTCTAGGAAGTTGTCCATTTCTCCTAGGTTTTCCAGCTTCTTAGCATATAGATTTTCATAGTAGTTTCTAATAATTCTTTGTATTTCTGTTGGGTCTGTTGTGATGTTTCCTTTCTCGTTTCTGATTCTGTTGATGTCTGTTGATTCTATTTTTCTCTTAATAAGTCTGGCTAGAGGCTTATCTATTTTGTTTATCTTCTCAAATAACCAGCTCTTGGTTTCATTGATTTTTTCTATTGTTTTATTCTTCTCAATTTTGTTTATTTCTTCCTTGATCTTTATTATGTCCCTCCTTCTGCTGACCTTAGGCCTCATTTGTTCTTTTTCCAATTTCGATATTTGTGACATTAGACTATTCATTTGGGATTGTTCTTCCTTCTTTAAATATGCATGGATTGCTATATACTTTCCTCTTAAGACTGCTTTTGCTGTGTCCCACAGAAGTTGGGGCTTTGTGTTGTTGTTGTCATTTATTTCCATATGTTGCTGGATCTCCATTTTAATTTGGTCATTGATCCATTGACTATTTAGAAGCATGTTGTTAAGCCTCCATGTGTTTGTGAGCCTTTTTACTTTCTTTGTACAATTTAGTTCTAGTTTTATACCTTTGTGGTCTGAAAAGTTGGTTGGTAGAATTTCTATCTTTTTGAATTTACTGAGTCTCTTTTTGTGGCCTAGTATGTGGTCTATTCTGGAGAATGTTCCATGTGCACTTGAGAAGAATGTGTATCCTGTTGCTTTTGGGTCTAGAGTTCTATAGATGTCTATTAGGTCCTTCTATTCTAGTGTGTTGTTCAGTGCCTCTGTGTCCTTACTTATTTTCTATCTGGTGGATCTGTCCTTTGGAGTGAGTGGTGTGTTGAAGTCTCCCAAAATGAATGCATTGCATTCTATTTACTCTTTTAGTTCTGTTAGTATTTGTTTCACATATGGTGGTGCGCCTGTGTTGGGTGAATATATATTTATAATGGTTATATCCTCTTGTTGGACTGAGCCCTTTATCATTATGTAATGTCCTTCTTTATCTCTTGTTACTTTCTTTGTTTTAAAGTCTGTTTTGTCTGATACTAGTACTGCAACACCTCCTTTTTTCTCCCTATTGTTTGCATGAAATATCTTTTTCCATCCCTTGACTTTTAGTCTGTGCATGTCTTTGGGTTTAGGTGAGTCTCTTGTAAGCAGCATGTAGATGGGTCTTGTTTTTTTATCTATTCAGTGACTCTATGTCTTTTGATTGATGCATTCAGTCCATTTACATTTAGGGTGATTATCGATAGGTATTTACTTATTGCCATTTCAGGCTTTAGATCCATGGTTACCAAAGGTTCCAGGTTACTTTCCTTACTATCTAAGAGTCTAACTTAACTCAGTTAGTATGCTATCACAAGCACAATCTAAAGGTTCTTTTCCATTTCTCCTCCTTTTTCTTCCTCTTCATTCTTTATATATTAGATATCAAATTCTGTACCCTTTGTCTATCCCTTGATTGACTTTGGGGATAGTCAATTTAATTTTGCATTTGTACCTCTGGTGACAGCTATCCAACCCTAGGAACACTTCCTTCTATAGCAGTCCCTCCAAAATAGACTGCAAAGATGGTTTGTGGGAGGTAAACACTCTCAGCTTTTGCTTATCTGGAAATTGCTTAATCCCTCTTTCAAATTTAAATGATAAGCTTGCTGAATAAAGTAATTTTGGTTCCAGGCCCTTCTGCTTCATGGCATTAAATATATCATGCCACTCCCTTCTGGCCTGTAAGGTTTCTGCTGAGAAGTCTGATGTTAGCCTGATCGGCTTTCCTTTGTATGTGATCTTATTTCTGCCTCTAGCTGCTTTTAACAGTCTGTCCTTATCCTTGATCTTTCCCATTTTAATTACTATGTGTCTTGGTGTTGTCTTCCTTGGGTCCCTTGTGTTGGGAGATCTGTGGGTCTCCGTGGTCTGAGAGACTGTCTCCTTCCCCAGATTGGGGAAGTTTTCAGCAACTACCTCTTTAGAGACACTTTATATCCCTTTCTCTCTCTCTTCTTTTTCTGGTATCCCTATAATGCAAATATTGTTCCACTTGGATTGATCACACAGTTCTCTCAATATTCTTTCATTCTTAGAGATCCTTTTTTCTCTCTGTGCCTCAGCTTCTTTGTATTCCTCTTCTCTAGTTTCTGTTTCATTTCTTGTCTCCTCTACCTTATCCAACCTGCTTTTAATACCCTCCATCGTGCTCTTCAATGATTGGCTCTCCAACCTGAATTCACTCCTGAGTTCTTGGATGTCTTTCCATACCTACATTAGAATGTTGATGATTTTTATTTTGAACTCCCTTTCAGGAAGAGTCACGAGGTCCGTATCATTTAAGTCTTTCTTGGGAGTTGTATTAATAATTTTACTCTGGACGTGGTTCCTTTGGCATTTCATGTTTGTATATGGCACCCTCTAGTGTCTAGAAGCTCTATTCTGGAGCTGCTCAGCCCCTGAAGCAATGTCAGGGGTTGCAGGGGAGCGGTACTGGTACCTGGGGGGAGGAAAGAGCTGTCCCCCACCTCCTGGCTGCTGTAGCTGTCTCCACTGCCTGAGCCAGTGGGCTGGTCACACAGGTATGTTTTTGTCCCAGAGCAGCCGGATATGGATCCCTGCTTTCCACAAGCAGCCAGAATCCCAGTCTGCCCAGGAACTCTGCCTGTATTAACTTTCCAACCCAGTAGTCATGTGAGTCTCACGAAAGCACCATGAAATGTAGGTTTGTGCTCCCAGGGCAGATCTCTGGAGCTAGGTATTCAGCAGTCCCAAGCCTTCCACTCCCTCCCTGCTCCATTTGTCTTCCTCCCACCGGTGAGTTGGGGTGGTGGAGGGGCTCAGGTCCCCCAGAGCCTCTGGTACGTTACCCTGTTTGCTGAGGTCAGCTCTTTTCTCCAGGCTTGTGCAATCTGATGCCATCTTTTTTCCTGTTGCTCTCTCAGGATTAGTTACACCAATTAAATTTTCTAATTGTATCCAGTTTTAGGAGGAAGCCTCTGTCTCTACTCTCACGCCGCCATCTTTAATCCCAGTCGAGCTCTTTATATAATTGTGATGTCATCCCTTTATCAGATAGGTCATTTATGAATATATTCTCCCATACTGTAGGATGTCTTTTTGTTCTACTGATGGTATCCTTTGCTGTACAGAAGCTCCTTAGTTTGATATAGTCCCATTTGTTCACTTTTGCTTTTGATAGAACTATGATATGTTCATAAAGAAGTTGCTCATGTTTATCTCCAAGAGATTTTTGCCTAAATTTTTTTCTAAGAGTTTTATGGTTTCATGACTTACATTCAGGTCTTTAATCCATTTTGAGTTCACTTTTGTGTATGGGGTTAGACAATAATCCAGTTTAATTCTCTTACATATAGCTGTCCAATTTTGTCAATACCAGCTGTTGAAGAGACTCTCATTTCCCCATTGTATATACATGGCTCCTTTATCATATATTAATTGACCATATATACTTGGGTTTATATCTGGAATCTCTATTCTGTTCCACTGGTCTGTTCTTGTGCCAGTACCACATTGTCTTGATTACTGTGGCTTTGTAGCAGAGCTTGAAGTTGGGAAGTGAGATGCCCCCTGCTTTATTCTTCCTTCTCAGGATTGCTTTGGCTATTTGGGATCTTTTGTGGTTCCATATGAATTTTAGAACTATTTATTCCAGTTCATTGAAGAATGCTGCTGGTATTTTGATAGGGATTGCATTGCATCTGTAGATTGCTTTAGGCAAGATGGCCATTTTAACAATATTAATTCTTACAATCCATGAGCATGGGCTGTTTCCATTTTTTGGTTTCTACTTTAATTTCTCTCATGAATGTCTTGTAGTTTTCAGAGTATAAGTCTTTCACTTCCTTGGTTAGGTTTATTCCCAGGTATTTTATTCTTTTCGATGCAATTGTGAATGGAATTGTTTTCCTGGTTTCTCTTTCTGCTAGTTCATTGTTAGTGTATAAGAATGCAACAGATTTCTGTGTATTAATTTTGTATCCCACAACTTTGCTGAATTCAGATATTAGATCTAGCAGTTTTGGAGTGGATTCTTTAGGGTTTTTTATGTACAATATCATGTCATCTGCAAACAGGGACTTTTGAGTCTTCATTTGCATTCCCATATCTCTACAATATATCCTCCCATCTAATCCTCCAAAAATACAAGTTCATTTATATTTCTCACCTATTCAGATGGACTTACTATTTGTTGAGCATTGTACATGTCAGACACCATGCCTAATATTTTATCTGTAAGCATGTTATCGCTCAGAAGCAGGTGCTATTAAAAATCACCTGGGCAATGGAGGCTCAGCTCCAGTGGCACACACACTTAAGACAGGCAATTTGGGATTTAAATGTGATAATTCCCAAGAAGGGTACCTGCTGTTTAAACAGAATGCTTGATTATGAGTTTTTGGGGTGGGAAAGAGGTGCCTATTTGCTGTAAGAGATCCAGAATGCATAATTAACCCTTCCCATGGTGTCTTCTCTGTGTCTACTCCAGGTAACTGGGCTGCTGGAATTTATAGACTGCAACAAAGAGTTGGGCTATGGCAATTTATTACCTGGTGCATCTTTTACTGGCTGCCTATACTTATGGATAATAGCAGCTACGTATGTTGATGATAATGCTCATGCATATAAGGTGACAACATGTCAGCGGGTGGGAGGTGTTCTAGGATAGTACAAGGTCCATAAGGAAAAACCATCAGGCCACCTGAGGGTGTGCCTGGATACACCTGGCTGTGAGTGACCAAACAACCCGGGTGGGTGGGGGACAGGGGAACCCCTAGAAGCTTGAAGGCCAAAGGTGGAAGAACAGTCCACTAATCTCACTGACTCTTGTCCATAGGGTACCTAGCCAGCTTTCCCAGACTGCTGATGTCACCCTCAATTTAACAGCTGACCAAAAAAGAACCTAATCTAAAGACTTTTGGAGGCTTCCTAGAGGTGCCATCTCTAGGAGTGAGCAGCCTTTACTTAACACTAGAACAAGATTAGCATTCTGAGCTATTATGATTCTTTTAGCCTCACTGTATTCACAGACTATAGCAATTACTCTAAATTTAACTGGTGTTGAATCTGCCATGCCCCACCAGCCCTTGGTAGCAAAAACTTAATAAAATTCAACCCTGACTTCATGTTAGCAAAATGCTGCTGCTGAGGTTGCCACTAATGCCTGTGTGTCAGGCCTGTCCTCATTTGCCAAGCACAACCTGGTGTAAACTCTCCACATTAGTGGTGATGAAACAGTTGTTGCCTGGCCTCCCGCTGGCCGTCTGGGGCAGAGCATGTGCTGCTGCCAAAGCCTTGTGTCCCTGGATTAATAACACTAACAACTGGCTTGGTTCCAGGTGGGGAGCCTGGCTGTGGTCCATCCTCTGAGTGGAGACGTGGTCATGGCCATGCATCCAATGTTGCCAAGACAAACCAAGGGGATTTGGTGCAAGTACAGTGATTTGGTAGCAGCAGTCAGTGTGTGTGACAGGGTGGTCTGTTCCTTCTTAGCTGGGTATGTGGCAGGTCAGAGGATGGGGCTGCGAAGGCTGGCTCCATCACAGCACCCTGGCAACCTCACATGTCTCCAGTAGGTCATGTAGGCAGTTTAATTGCACAGATCTCAGTCGTGGCAGAATACCCCTAATCCTCCTGGAGCACATAAGCGCCTGGTGGTTGTGAGCAGACACACGGCCACTTCCCTCACTTCCCCACTTCCTGGGAGGCCATCATGAGATGCTCCTCAGTATCTTCTGGGCTCTGAGTAGGAATGAGACTCTCTGCCTTGGGTTTCCTCCCCCACCTGCCCAAGTACAGCCAGAGGCTCAAAAGCTGCTTGGCTGCAGCACCACACGGGCTCCACAGCAGTGGGCATCCCATGGTCTGTGTTGGTGTCACCCAGCTCCTTTTACACTGGTGCTGTCCCATGGAATAAGGGATGTGGGCAGTGGCACCTGTGGCCTCTTGCTTTTGTTGTCTTTGTAACTGATAGACTGTCTAGATCTAACTAGGCAGGGGCACACTGCCTCTTTCCTGGCTGAATCCAGCAGTCTTGCTGCAACAGTGGCAGCCCTGGTGCCTGCGGACATGTCACCTTACCGTTTTTAAGGTCTTCTGAAGCTTTTGCCTCTTCCCCGACTGAAAAGGCAGATTTGGGCTTGCTATTTTGTATCTGTATCTCTTTTTACAAATATACCTATTTCTGATTTGGTCTAAAAATCTTACCTCTTTGCATTTCCTTCTCCCGCATCCTCAAAATGTGTGCAAACGTGTCCATGAATCTTAAGTAGCTACTGGCAGTGATACAGTAATGCCTTCCTGTTTTTTGAAAGTATTTTGTGCTCAAGTCTTTTGCACTTTGGTGGATTTGGACACACGTTGTGGCAAGTTTTTCTTTTAAGTTCTGAAAAAATTTTTTTAAGAATTAAGGGAAGGTAATCTAAACATACATAAAAAAAGAGGAAATTGAATGCTGTGAATAACTTGGAATAGTTTATCACTTGGAGCTGTGGAGACGTAGAAAGAGGCCCTGAATGAATGGAGCCAAGAATACATGGTTTTAATGGTTGGGATGCTGTTAGGGTGATGATGAGTAATGACATGCCAGACACATTCTACTAGGTTTTCCCTTATTTCTGCTAAGCCACCTAAGGACTCAGGACTCCATGGCCAATGGCCAAGGTTTATGGTGTTTCCTTCATCTCCCATCCTCCTTCATTGAAGTAGATCAGCAGCAGCAAAATACTCCAATTCCTGAGTAAAATAAAGCTGCAAAAATGTATGAGCCCCAAGGAAATATTGATATATAGATGGGCAAAACTATACAAGGAAGTGTCCCCTTTGCTTAGCCGTGGAAAGAATTCTGACTGGACTATGACCCAGTCCTTGTTATCCATCTCCAGTCCACCCGGCCAGGCCAATCACCTGGGTGCTTTTAGCCCAGCTGCATTTTCCTCCTGGTTCCACTCTTCTCCACCCTTCTTGGTCTTTGCTGTTCTTGAACACATGGACAAATAAGGTTGCCTGCCCCTTTCTAGGTCCCACACTGAGCTTTAGGCCTCTCTGCATTTACAGCTTCTTTGTCAGGAGCCTGTGGAATCTTCAATCTAATCACACTGGAAAAGATCCTTACTGTGGCTCATGAATTCTGGGCTGATTTTGTGTGCGGTTTGTGCTCTTATTTCTTTGTAGCTGTGTTGTTGCAGCAAAGCCAGAGAAATTGAGGGGGCAGGCACAGAAGGCTGCAGCGTCCTCACCACAGGATCTGGTGGGCAAAACGGAGGTGGTTTTCCTTCACGGGAATCTGCTATTCACCATAACGGAGGGCAGAATGGTGAAGAGACCCAGGCAGTGAGGAATCTGGACATCTTTGAAATAGGGGTAAGTACAGGGCAAAAAAGATGAGGAATTGATAAGGAGTCAAGAAAAACACTTGAATTATTTTATAATTTTGCCTAGAGATGCCTATTTTTTTCCTTCTAGGGTTCATTGTTATTCAGACATGACATTGTCAGATTCTGTTAATACATTGAAACCTTCCCTCATATGAGATTTTTTATGAGGTTTTATTTACCTTTCTGTTTTTTAAATCCACCTTTTCTCTTAAGAAAGAGTTGGCTACAATAAGGAGAGCTTCGTCTGGCCACTTCTCATACCAGTCAGTTGTGCAGGCACTAATCATGAAGAATACACTCTACAATTTCGGTGGAAGTTAGGTCTTGCGGGACTCATGGTCATAAAAATATGAAGATTTTTATATATTCTCTGAAAATTATTGAAAATTTAAGTTGTTACAAAGTCTAACCCATTGTTAAGGGGCATTATAATTAGCACACATAATATAGGTAGGTCACGGGGAAAGCAGTATAGCATGGAGAAGTCAAGTGACTCTATTGCATCTTACTATGCTGATGGGCACACAAAATCAGCCCAGAATTCATGAGCCACAGTAAGGATCTTTTCTAGTGTGATTAGACTGAAGATTCCACAGGCTGCTGACAATGGGGTGTGTGGGGGAGCCTTCGTATTATGGGTGAATGTTGCAACCACAATGTTGCTCATGTGAAACCTTCATAAATTGTATATCAATGATACTTTAATAAAAATAAAAACAAACAGAAACTGTAATCCACTGGTTTGAAAAAGAGTCCTATCAGGAATTCCATTTAAAGTTTGTTTCAATTCTTTCCTTAGTGGGAGGACTGGAGACTGACCAGTTGTGCCATGAGCGCCTGCATGACCAGAAGCCCTGCTGCTACAGGTCCCAGAGTTCCTCTGGAGGAAACAGACAGCTCTACATGACCCCGTTTTCCTGGCCACTGCTGGATGGGCTGGGTAGGGGAGGTGTGGACTCCAGAGTACCCCTTGTGTAAACCAGATTTTATGAGGGGATTTGGTGCTAGAGCTCTGTTCAGTAGGGGACTTTTATCAGACAGGGATGCACGGACTCCTTCCTCATTTCTATAGGTCACTTTATAATGAAACCACATTACTGGAAGTAGCCTTGGTGGGTCAATGTTCTTTTAACCCAGAGTTCAACTTGTACAAAGTGATAATACCTTTGAATATCAAGCAACTATTTTGCTAAACAACTGTGGTAAACTTGAAAGAAGGCTAAAGTGTAAGATTTTTTTGTCTTTAAAAAATTGGTAAAAGCAAACTAAACTGCTTAATGCAAAATTCCTACAGTACAGACATGTTTAAATTAAAAATGACGTTGCCTGTCTTTGTTGCACCCATTCTCTAACTCCCACTGGAAGATATCCAGTGCTAAGTTTACAGGTGCCTTCACTATTATTATTGCAAGACACTTCAAATCATTTTTGGAAGTGTATGAAATATGTATATAAATGTATAAATAATGATATAAGTAATTAAAATAAATTTCTAACTGGGATTCTTGGTTTATTTTTTATTTCTGGAGTGCACTATTGTCCACACTCCAAGTTAGAATTTCCTTGTTCTTCCTGACCACTCCCAGGCTACTGAATGCACCAGCTCAGTCACAGGGCACTGGAGTGCCATGAGTACCAGGATAATGCTCTCCCTTCTACCATGGCATTGGGAAACACAGCTCAGCCAGGTGCCCATTCATATGACCTTGTTCCTTCTTGGCATGGATTCCACTTCCGGAATTGTTTACCTCTTCTTCTTGTGCCAGATCACTAGCATCTGTTGAGCAATGGAAGGTGGCCCAGTTCATTTTCAGATGACCCCATGATAGGCAGAAACTGGCCCCAGAAATATGTTGATCTGTGGTGCTTCTCCTTGGAGCATTTTGGTTTGGGCAGCCCTATCTGTCTGGGCCCCAGGCCACTGGTCAGTCACCATGACTTAGAGACACAGGAAGGTCTGGTCTCTCTCTCATCAAACCATTCCTTTCACAGCTACCCCAATGCTTACTTCACCTGCTCTTACTGGACTAGGTCTTTCTATACCCATCACCTCCTGGCCAACTCTAGGGCTATTCAAAGGGATGAAAGAATCCTTATTTCTACCTTTACAGACTTGTTACCAACATGACTGAAACAAAAACCTCATTGGTTAGGAAGGGATCTCAGTGTAAGAAATAATCTTGGGATCTCATCTCTCTTGTCATGGCCTCCAGCTGTTACTACTTCTTTAGGTCACAGATAGTCAGTCCCAGATCCTAGTTAATCTTTGGTTTTCCTGAGGGTGTGGGGTGTCTGTATGTAGGCCTGGCAGTCATTATTTTATCTTTAAAAGCTTATTTAAAGAACTAAAAAAGTCATCCAATTTCAAAATTAAAGTGCACAGAATTAGAAGCATATTCTATTTTTACAAAAGTAGTCTACTTTTTAATTTAAGAAGACAATTTGGTAAAGCCAATCCACACAAAAAAGTACCTTTTGGAAGAGTAAAAGTAAAGATTGCTTGTTATGGTTATAACCAGACTGTTGAGCAAGGGATCTAATCCTTAGTGCAATAGAGTCTAGCTCCTCATTTTCACAAAAGTCGGGTATTTTTCCCCAATTGAGAATGCCATTCAAATATTCCAAAAATGATTCCTTAGGTGAAACATATCAGGAATGAATATATTATTTATGTATTCTACTTTAGACCAGATTGAGAAAGCAATAGAGCTGAAGAACTAAGGTTAATTTTTTTTTAAAGCTAAACTTCTCTCAATTTAAACCCATCAAAAATATATTTTTCTGAGTCAAAATAAGCATCACCCATCCACTCATTCATTCAAACATTAGAGAAACTAACGGTAACTGACAGCGTGCCAAACACCTGTGTCCTGAGCAAGGACGTGATGAACTGGGTGGGCATTCTGCTTCAGGCAGCTCCTGGAGACCTCAGTGCTACGCCTGCTATGCAAACTAGAGACAGCATGGCTGAGGGTTATTTCAGTTTAACCAAGTTCATCTCCATAAAGGGCTCCCAGTGAAAAGGGACAGATGAGGAGAAAGACCAGTGAGAGAAACTCTAGCAGAGGAGTTATTATAAAAAATGTATCAACATTTTGCTTTTCAGGATAAACGCAGACTTTCTTTAAAAAAAAAAAAAAGCACTATTAGGGTTAGGACACCTCAGGAAAGTCTTCAGACCCTCCAGGTCCCTGACGGCTGTGCCCAGGTTGGGGCCCAGGACTGGGGGAGTGTCCAGGAGAGGCCCCAGAAGTGACAGGCTAATTTCCTAAGGCATTTTGGAGAACTGCCAAAGCTATTAGACAGCCTGATTACCATCCATCCACCAGTCAGGAGCTTAGCTAAGGCACACCGGAGTGGCCTGCTTTGCCTTCTGCTTTCTGCCTAAGGCCTGCGGGGGCGCTAAACTGACACCAGCCCCGATATAGGCTCCCTAGATAAGAGCCCACCCACTGGCACAGAGTGGCCTCCCTAGCAGCTGCCCCCAGCTGCCCCTTAGGTTCGCCCATGGATCTTACCAAAACCCTCCTCTCTGGGTTCAAATTGACCAATCTGGCCTAGCCTAGGAACCCCAAATCGCTCCACCCACAGACCCTCATAAAAGCCTGTCTCTCTCTTCTCATCATGCCTTGACCTTCCCACGTGGCCCCTCAGTGCAAGCTGTGTACTTCCTCCAGGACCCCTGAATAATAATCTCTGTTTCAATTTCCCTTGTGGTCTTTTGTTAAACTGAGGCTCACCATGGGGCACTCTGTGCTCTACGTAACAAATGTTAATTTAATGAAGTTACACCAGTGTTTGGGATTCACATGGAAAGCAATGAGATGGCCAGAAGAAACCTCGAAACTGTGGAAAAGAGAAAAAACGGGAGTGGAGAGCGATGTCCAGCTTGGCTCTGACCTGATAATGGTTTTCTGAAAAACGATTTCTTAAATTAGAAAATAGGTTCCTGGCATGGGAGACACTACATCTTTCGAAAAAAAAAATTGTCTGGTGGAAACCTTGACCTGATGAACAGGGCATGACATAGAATATTTAGATTTGGGAAAGGGGAGAATATATATTTAAAGCCAGAAAAACTGGGTATTGTGTAGTACAGCACAGGTGACATGACACTTGGATTTACTCTCACAACAGAACATGAAAGAAAAACATGGCTCTAGGGAGGGAGGCCCAGGATCAGGAGATAAAAGAAGATGAGGGCTTGAAACAGTATTAATAACTATACATGCCTGCATCATACATAATAAACAATGTTCCTTTGAAATTCTGCCGCAAAGAAGCACATACAATCTGAGATGGTTTTCCTAATTATGGTTGACTGTGGAAGGATCAAATTCAATAAAAGAACAGATTAAAAAAATAGTTGGGTGATTAACAGTTTTTGCTTGTAGGTAAATTTTTTGCTTGTATATCCTGTAAGGAAAGTCCCAAACTCCTGGTGAGGGCCTAAGCATAACAGAGAGAACAGAGGCCTGCACTCTGAGGGCACCTGCAGATCACACAATCAGTGCATACAGATGAAGGTGTTTCCTTTTTAAAACACAGATTGCAAAACTAGTTCAGATATAAGATGGATGACTTCAGCTGCATAAATAAATCACTCCCAATTTGTCATTTAAAATGAAAATTATAAAGACATAGAAAATGCTTTTTTATAGTGTTTATGTAAAACTATGTACAGGATGATTACAAATATATAAACTCTATATAAAGAAATATGTAAAATACCTAAATATATTTCATATATTACAAATATATAAATAAAATTCATGATTACAAATACATAAATTCAATAGGACTTACAGATGAATATTTTCTTCTCAAATATTAAACTTGGGGGGCTACTTAGATATCAAACTTCAGCAAATAATAAAGACAAAAAGCACTTACCTCATTTAGGTTTAAATTAGCAACTATCAAAACAGTGGGGTTCCCTTCTAATCCTGCTTGAGTAAACATCTTTTTAAAGTCTCCTTTGAATTCTCTATAGGCGTAATTGTGAGACGCAGGCACTCGGTGTGGTTTGTATTCTGCCAAATAACAGGCTAAGGCTGCACAGGCCTTTTTCCCACATCCATCGATTCCAATCTTTGGCAGAAAAAAAACCCAAAATATGATTCTTGTATATGCTTTCAATGTACAGATTTCTATTTGTATGTGCTAGAAATTTACACTGTAAAAATAACTTGGACTATTTTTATAACCTTTGTGGGAGGTATATTAAATACAGAGTATTTTATCTAAGTTTTATAAGGCATTCATGCACATTCAATACCTTCATCTTTTCTCTTGATAGCCTCTGGAAATATATGAGATAACTTCACTGAAAAGATAACATAATCTGGAAAAATGGCATTGATAGGCTTATAAATCATCACTATGCTACTGCCAATATTTGATTCTTCATTTATAGGAATTTAGGTAGGTGTTTTCCTATTTGGCAATAAACAATGAGTGCTCTTTGGTAATGACGAAGTATTACCTTCTTAAGCAGCTTTGTTGAGGTATACTTTGCAGACAACACATGCTTTTAGTGTAAGATTCAGCGATTTATAGTGAATTCACAGTTATGCATCCATCACCACAATCCATTTTTAGAACATTTCTATCTCCCCCAAAGATCCCTCAAACCTATTTGTGGTCAATCCCTTCCCAATTCCAGGAAACCATTAATAGACTGTCAATACAGATTTGCCTTTTTTGGACATTTCCTATACATGGGATCACACAGTATGACGTCTCCTGCATCTGACTTCTCATAGCGTAACAGTTTTGAGGTTCTGTCACGTTGTAATGTGCATCAGCAAGGAGTTAGTCCCTTTTTATTGCTGAATAGTGTTCTATTGAATGGAGAGACCACGTTTGTTTATCCATTCTCTCACTGATGGACATTTGGATTGTTTCTGCTTCTTGGCTATTATAATAATGCTTCTGTGAACATTTATGGACAAGTCTTTGATTGGACTTCTGCTTTATTTCTCTGTGTAGATACATAGGAATGGAACTGCTCAGCTGTAGGGTTTTACTTTACTTTACTCTATGTTAAACTTTACAAAAAATGGTCAAACTGTTTTCCAAAGTAGCTGTACTATTTTACATTCCCACCAGCAATGTATACAAGTTCTAGTTTATCCACATCCTTGCCAACACTTGCTGCTGACCACTTTCTGATGGTAGTCATTCAGGTGGGTATGTAATGGTATCTCAGTGTGGTTTTAATTTGCATTTCCCTAATAATTAATGATGGTGAGTATCTTTTCAAGTATCTTAACATCTTTCCTTGTTAGCCTTCATGTATCTTTTCTGGTGAAATACCAAATATTTTAGCCATAAATTGAAAAAAAACTTTAGACAAGTTTTTGAATTACAATTAAATTGCCAAGATAGTAGAGGGACTTTTTCATATATCCACATGCAATTTCTCCTATTATTAACATCTAATATTAGAATGATATACTTATTACTGTAATTAAATAATATTAATACATTTTATTAACTAAAGTCTGTATTTTATTCAGGAGTCCTTAGTTTTTACCTAACGTCCTTTTTCTCTCCCAGGATCCCATCCAGTTACCACATTCCAGTGAGTCATATCTCCTTGGGCTCCCCCTGATGGTGACAGTTTCAAGCTTTTGCTGTTTTTGGTGCCCGTGACAGTTGTGAAGAGTACTGATCAGGCATTTTGTAGAATGCCCCTCAGTTGGGACTTTCCTAATGGTTTGTTCGTGACCAGCTGGGTGATATGTTTTTGGGAGGAAGACCACAGGGATGAAGTGACATTTCCATCACATCATATCAAGGGTGCATACTGTCAGCAGGACTTACCACTGCCCATGTGGACCTTGGTTGTCTGGATGAGGTAGTGTCTGTCAGGCTCCTCCCCAGTAAAGGTACTCTATTTTTTGCCTTTCCATACTGAACTCTTTGGGAGAAGGTGACTGTAGTTGCTAACAGTTGAGTAGGGAGCTATGCTCCAGCTCTGAGTGCAGAGAGTATCTGCAGACATTATTTGGAATTCCTGAGATTTGTCCATTTTCCCCCTTTTATTTATTTATGCAATCATGTATTTGTATGCATTGGCTCATGGATATATATTGCTCACATTGGGTTATAATCCAGTTCTACTTTATCAATTTTGTTGTTTCGGGTATAGTTATTGGGAACTTTTTCTATTGGCTCTTGTGTCCCTTTGTCATACTCCCACCATTGTGATTTTTTTAAACACTTCCTTTTCAGCACAAGATACTCCTTGCTCATACAAGATACTTGTGCCAGCCCTGTAAGAAGCCATTTTCCCAAGGACCCCTGGTTCCTTTTATGTAACCTCCCATTCCAGCAGTGAGAAAACTGGCTCTGACCATCTGCTATCCTTCACTTATTCACTCAGTTGCAGCATATATATAGTGGCTATATATATGGTTAACCTTGCTCCCAAAGGATGCTACCTTATTAACTAGAGCCCTGTGCTTGTGTACAGTTTCTTCACCTTTAATCTCACTGACCCCACTCATTTCCAAAGTTTCCGAGGTCATCTTCTTTCCTCCCACCTTCTTCAATAAGATTGCTTCTCAACATTTGCAACCCAGTTTGATTACTTTATGATGTTCTGCATTCCATCTTGGGGTCCTCAGATCTCCTAAACAATTTTTTTAATTTGCATATGTTCAGGTTCACTCTTTGTGCTGGAAAGTTCTATGGGTTTTGACAAATGTATGGGGCCATGTGTTCATCATTACAGTATGATACAGAATAGTCTCACCATCCTAAAGAAATCTCTCGTGTTTCACTTTCCCTCCTCCCTCCAAACCCTTGGTAACCACTGACATTTTTACTGTTTCCATAGTTTTGTCTTTTTCAGATGCTACATAATTGGAATCACACAATGTGTAGTATTTCCAGACTGTCTCCTTTCACTTACTAGTTTGTATTTAAGATTTGCTTATGTCTTTTTGTGGCTTGATACCTTAGTTTATCTCTGAATAATATTTCATTGTACCATAGTTTGTTTATCCATTCACTTATTGAAGGACATTTTACTTGTTTCGAGTTTTTGGCAGTTACAAATAAAGTCACTATAACCACTCATGTGCAGGTGTTTGTGAGGACATTTTCAAACATGTTAGATAAACAGGTAGGAGCATAATTGCTAGATTCTGTGGTAACATGGTGTTTAAGCTTTGTAAGAAGCTGCCAAACAGTCTTCCAAAGTGACTGGGCTATTTTGCATTCCCACCAGCAATGAATGAGGGTTCCTGTTCCTCTGTATCCTTGCTAGCAATTCCTATTACCAGTTTTATAAATTTTGGTCACTTTAATAGCTGTGTAGTGATACCTCATTGTTGTTTTCCCTAATGACAGATATACTGAGTGTCTTTTCATATGCATTTGTGAGGTGTTTATTTTTAATTGGGTATTTTTTCCTTAGAATTTTCTATAAACAGGATCATGTGGAATGTGAGTGAAGACAGTTTTACTTCTTTTTCCAATCTGGATGCTTTTCTCCTTTTTCTTGCTTAGTTGCACTGGCCAGAACCTCCAGCATAGTGTTGAATAGAAACATCCTTGTTTTGTTCCTAGTCTTAGTGGAAAACATTTGGTCTTTTACCTTTAAACATGAGGTTGGTTTCAAGTTTTTCATAGATGCCCTTCATTGGGTTGATGACGTTCCCTTCTATTACTTTTTGCTGAGATTTTTTAAAAAGTCATAAATGGTATTGGATTTCATTGAATAAATTTTCTGCACAGGTGATCACATGGTTTTTGACTTTTATTCTACTACTATAGAGAATTACATCAGTGGAGTTTTAGATGTTAAACCAAACACGAATTCCTAAAATAAATTTCCTTGGCCATGGTGTATATTGTTTATATGTGGTTGCATTTGGCTTGCTAGTATTTTGTTCATAATTTTTACAATTATTTCACAAGGGATATTAGTCTGTAATTTTCCTTTTTCATGATATCTTTGTCTAGTTTCAGTATCAGGGTGATTCTGGCCTCATAGATGAGTTGGAAGTATTCCCTTTTCTATTTTCTGAAAGAGTTTGTGAAGGATTGATTTAATTCTCCCTTAAATGTTTGGTAGAATTCTCCAGTATAACCACTTGGTCCTGGATTTTTCTTTGTGGAAAGTTTAAAAATTCCTAATTCAATACATTTATTTGTCATTTCTATTCTTAAAGTCTATAAGGTCTATTAAGATTTCCTATGTCTTCAGTTTAATAATTTGCATCTTTCTAATAAGTGTCCCTTCTGTCTAAGTTATCTAATGTGTTGGCAAGCAGTTGTTCATAGTGTTAACTTATTATCCTCTTATTTTTGTAATGTTGGTAGTTACGTCCTCTCTTTAGTTCCCTGTTTTAGTAAGTGGAGTCCTCTCTCTGTTTTTCTCCTGGTCAGTCCAGCTAAGGGTTTGTCAACTTTGTTGATCTTCTCAAAGAACCAACTTTTGGTTTCCTTGATATTCTCTATTATTTTTCTTTTCTTTACTTTCTTCTCTTATCCATATTGTTTCCTTCTTTCCGCTGGCCTTTGCTTTAGTTTTCTTTCCTGTTTTGTGGTTTCCTAAGGTACAAGGTTAGGCTATTTATTTGAGATTCTCCTTTTTTTTTAATAGACATTTATAGCTATAAGTTTCCCTCTAAGAAATTTAGATGTTTCCAAATCAATATTCAAGTAAGTATGCTATTTTTGAAGCCAAGAGTCAAATGCACAAATACTATATTAATGCTGACTATATGTTAGATGTGATGCCAGATCCATCACTTTTGTTCACATCAAATTTGTTCCAAAAACAAATAACATTTCTATATGCTCATAACTTTCTTATGCAAACTCTAGAGAGGACAAGGACCTGGTCTTGTGACTCAATGACTGTAAGCTTTCATAAATGGGAAGTCTAGAGAAATAAAACTTCTGTAAGCAAAATAGATTTTACTAGATTTCCTTAATTTTTATCTTGCAAAGTTAAAAACATTTGAAAAGTTTAAATTCCTACTAGCAACACATGGCTCCCTGTTTATTGAAGGACCCTTGTAGCTCTTGTGATGTGTTCTATGGCCTCCTTGAAGAAAACCATGGGATGAGAAACCTAACAGAGGAAATGGGAAAATACACTGATTACAGGCATAGGAAAATCCAATGTGCATTGGGGTTTTCCATGTAAGGATACAAGATTGAGAGTGACTAGTCTAGTAATCTAGACCCAGCAAACTGGTTTGCATTTATGGAAAATAAACTTGTGTGATGAGGGTTATCCCTATGTCAATACTCTGGAGAGCAAGATTATTGTGGTCGTAGGCTTGGGAGGAGAGGATGAGAGAACAGTGGCATCTCAGCTGTTCCTCTATTGCTCTGTTTTGAAGTAGAATGAGTGCTTGGAGGAAGAGTCAGGAAATTAGCTTATGGCATCTCTGATTTTGTTGGTGTGTCTGTTCTGACACATCTCTGCCCACAACAATGGGGACAATGCAGTGTCACATCCATTTTGCTGCTCCTTGTTGCTGCTCTGCACCCTGTTGCCATACTTCCTCCTGTATTTCTTAATCTCATTAACTAATCATTCAGTGTCCTACTGCCTCAGTTGTGCACCTTGTCTTCAAAATTATACCTTATTAAATGAGACAAAAAACAATATAAAACTGTATTTTTAATGGTCTGCTTTAAAAATCTGAGGTCATAATTTTTTCTTGATCTCTTACACACATGTACACATCTTAAAAATACTTAATTTGACATACATATATACATATATGTGTGTGCATATTAAATAAACATATATATAGTACTCCTCAGAATTTCACACAGTACATGTCCTTACCTCCAAAGATGTTGAACTCAACTTCACTTGGAATTCATTAAGAGTTTATTATAGTCATTGGTACTCTGATAGGTCTTTTTTCTATGAGACTTGTTTACATCCAAGAAATCCACAAATACAGTTGAGTCATTCATCAGTTTTTCTTTGGTTCATTGAATCTATTGTAAGATAATAATTTGGTAGTATCTGTTACTAGTACAATTCTACTTATCAAAACTAATGCAATATGTCTGCATCAGAGAAGTTATTGGCACAAAGATCTAGTCCTCTGGGGTTCTTAAACGTTTTTTGTGCCATGGACCCCTTTTGGCAGTGAAACCTATCTGCTACTTCTCGGGATATTTTTAAATGCATATAGTAAAATACAAGGGTTACAAAGGAAACCGAATATATTGAAATAAGGTTCTATCTAAGGATTCTTCGAAGGTCTGTGGGCCCTAAGTTAAGGACCCCCGTTGCAATGATTACATCTTGCAGGCACCAACAACCTAAAAGAAGAACCCCTATCAACTGGTAATGCTCCCTTAGATCTGCAAGTTTCCCTCATGCTTTCCCCATTCCCTTGGCAAACACTTGCTTATCTTTCATACCAAGGTCATGGGCTACCTCTTCTTTGAGGTCTGACCATTTCCCTCTCCCCTGAAACCAGACAGACAAAATTACCCTTTCTTCTTCTGTTCCTGCACCATGGCCCTGTGCCCGGGTCTGTCGTGGCACCGACAGAAATGTACTGCCCCCAGGGGATTGTAAGGTGCATGGAAGCAGGGCCTACACTGGTTCCACAGAGGCCTCAGCACTTGGCACATCTGGTGTGTGGCGCTGGGATCCTAATGGGCACTTGGAAGACGTTTGTTCAGCAAATGGCTGAAAGAAGGTTGAGGGGCAGTGTGACAGTGTGGTTAAGAGAACATCTGGAATCAGTGTCCTGGGTATGAATATGGCTCCATCACGTAACTACTGCATAACCTCGGGCAAGTTCTCAACCTCACTCTGTAACATGAGGATAATAACAGGACCTATATGAATTGTAGAGATTAAAATGAATTATGATATGTAAAGCTCCTAAAACACAGCATGGCTCCTTGGAAGTGTTAACTATTATTACAGTGACCATGTTTTTTTTTTTAAGCCAACCAGTCAACCAACTGATGAAATGATACTGTATAAAAATTCTCACAGGAGTAATTTACATCATGTCCTTAAGGAAGGTTTGGTTAATGTCTTTAATTTGGGGTATATAAGGCTGATTCTGGCTAAGGCAAGACCTACCCACCAAGTGCTTGCATGCTCATTTTCTGCTGCCTCTGTATCTCTTCCTGGGTTTAGCAGAGTCTTAAGACTGACTTGCAGCTGCATTTATAGGAAGGGAGTTTAGGAACTGCATCTAGGGCAGCTGTAAACTCTCTTTGGATTGTTACTTTAGCAAGGTCTCTATAGTCCTTCCTTCATTCTTTTATTCATTCACTCACCCCGGATATATTTATCAAGCACCAAGTGGGAGTAAGGGAGGATGCTAAATTCTGGAGATGTAGGTAGGGATGAAAATCAAAGACTTTGTTCTCATAGAACTCACAAGTGAGAGAGAGATAAGCAATTACATTACCGTAAATTCATGATAGGCAAAGCCCACAGTCCTATGTGAGTATGAAGAAGGGACACTTAAACTGTGGTGGTGGCCAGAAAAGCCCACCAAAAGAGGAAGCATGATCTGAATCTTGAAGTGTGGCTGGGAAAGAGGCAGGGAAGGGCCCCATATGAGTAAAGGAAGGGGCAAGAGGGAGCGTGCTGCGGTGTGGCTGGAACACGGGGCTGGGATGCTCAGACTTCTGGCATGGATGGAAGCTTGGATGGCGATGCTAGTCACTGAGGTGGGGATGACGGGGGATGGGGGGCAGGGGACATCTGGTGGCAGAGAGAGTGCAGTAGACAAAGACCGGGAATGGTTTTGCAAATGATTTTGTGTTGAATACCAAGTACCCAGAGTAACAGAAGAAAACTCAGAAGTTAAAGCAAGCCTAGAGTTCCGGCTCTTTCTGCCAGACCACCTGCCTGTATTTGAAATGTAGATATTAGTCTAGATCTTTTCAGTATTTTGATAGCTGACATTTACTGAGCACTTACCATATGCCAGAGACTGTTCCAAACACTTTACAAATAAGTGCCATTAACTCTCGCCACTGTCCTTCAAGGTAAGTACAACTACTACCCTTACTTAGACTCCAAGGGTCATGCCTGAGGATCCACGGCTTATAAATGGAGGGGTCAGGCTGAACCTGGGCAGAGCCTGTGTTTGCAAACTCTATGTTCAGCTGCTTCTCAGGCTGCCAGGGAAGAGAGAAGTGAGGACAGTAGAAGCATGGATGGGCATTGGCATTTGAGTGGGGGAGAGGGACCAGATGACCATGAAGTGTCTGTGCAGGGCTGCCCTGAGGGCACTGGTGGGTGGCGGCCTCGCAGGTGTGGAGATGCAAAGGACTCACCCCTGGGTACTTAACGATGTTAAGGAAAAGAAAGACTGGAGGTTGAAGTGATGTGGATTAACCAATAATGAATAATTGTATCAAGGAAGGTCTGGGATGAAGAGCAGAAGACTTGGATTTAAAAGAAAGTATTGTTGGGAGTGTGTAGGAAACTTTTTAAAAGGCTTTCTGAATTTGTGACTTTCTAAAAATATATATGTATAATGCATACATATATAACACAAGTAATATATATACAGACATAGATTTACACACATGTACATGTGTTATATTCTGAGTTTATATGCATTGTGTGTCTCTAAGTTTGTATTCCAGATTTTTTTCTTACTGTGTGAGTATAGTTGTACCTTTGAGTTTATCCTTCTTCTTGGGCTTCCATGAGTAGGGTGAAAGAAAGTGGCACCACCAAAGAGGAAGAAAATGGGAGTTACCTTGGGAAAGGAATTCCCCAGGGCAGGGCAGTGATGGAGGCAATCCCTGCTGCTCCACGGCTACAACCCAAAGCACTTCCCTTTGCAACCTGGACCCTCAAGGCGCTCCAGAACCCAGAATGTGCAGGGCTGAGAGAGGATACCCTCCTGCAAGTCCCCAGACAAGGAGCAGTTCCAAAGCTCCTCAAAAGCCAAATGCAAAAGGGTCAAGACTTTATCATAGTTTCCATCATATATCAAATCTATACTTACTGAGACATTTTCGGGTGAAAAATTGAATTGTTAGTAAAGTTTCTTTCATTTATATTATAGATATGTCTGAGGACTTTCGCCCAAGACCATTTAAAATCATTTTTAAAACAACGGTTTACCTGAAAGTAATCCTCAAGTTCCTTTGAAAGAAGCTGGTAGAAAAGTCCTCTATCAGTTTGTTGGGTTAAGAGGTCATGAAACACTCTGGAGGCCTCGTAAACAAACAGCAGAGCAGCCATCTCTTTAGAGCTGATAACAATCTTGTCAGCTTGCAGCAATCCCAGGAGAAGCTTTGAGGGGTTGAAAAGGAACATTTAAAAAATATTAGCAGGTAATATGTGAAGTAAAGTTTCAATTTTTGCAGGCTTGTGTATCCACAAAATAGAAACAATTACCCAAGCTAACCAGGTCAGTTTCTACATGAGAAAATCTAGATTTCTGAGGGGATGGACCCGTTATGACTGGCATGGCATCACTCGTGGAGAGAGAGGGCTGACAGGTCCTCAGATACCTCCAGTGAAAGGCGTGAATGCTACCTACGGTGCTGACACAGAGGTGGCGGTTGGTGTTGAGATGTCCCTCAATTCTGACATGCTCTGAGGTACTTAATTTGTTTTAAAATCTTACAACCCAATTCAGAGATTCTATGTGCTATTTGGGCCTAAAGTCTATAATAAGGAGAGAAAGATTAAATTGTTTTTCTTTACATTTTAATTCTGAAGATTATTTGACCAAGGTTGATGATTAAGTTGGCACTGTTAACAACATTCCCAGACTTGTGAAAGTTTGAGCACATTTATGAAATACATGCATGCTTCTCTGAGAGCTGCAATAAAATCTCAGAAATAAAGCAAAACCAGAATGGATGTTAGAATCCTGTCACTTCTTTCCCTGTTGAGAATCTTAGCTAATCTTTTAACAGTCTTAACGTTTCACCATTGAATTCTCTGCATGGAATTATTTTAATGATTCTTTTTAACTGGCTCATGGGATGAGCTGCTAACAAACAGCAAAGTCAACCAACTTGATTTTCTCTTTTTCACCATTCTAACAATTTCATGGTGATTATAGGGAAATGTTGAGAGAGAGAGAGAGAGAGAGAGAGACTGTGTCAATTCAGTACAATTACATTTCCTCAACTTAGTTTTAAAATTAAGCTAAAGAGTGAATGTTAAGACAAACCTTAAACATATCTCGAAGATTGAACATGTAGTGGCATTTTGCTGGTGTTGGTAACATGTGCTGACGTACTAATAGTATAAAGCTAGAGAACAAGATATTATCGGATCCATACTTTTCTGGACTTCAGATGTGAAGTTATTGATGGAGAAATACATTCCCAAATTAGCCTTTAAAAATAAATTTTATAGTTTAATTGGCCATCAGTTTTAAGCAGAGACTATTTCTAGCTAATCCCTACTAAAAGGGAGGTGTGTGTACCACAGTGGAGGGTTGGCTTCATCAGGATTTTAAAATGTAATTAGGATCCATTTAAATGAGGGCAGACTAGCGCAAAGACTCTGGGTGTTGTGCACTGGAGGAAATTCCAACTGTCCTGGTTTGGTGAATGATCTTCAGAAGGCATGTGTTACATGTTCTGGGGACAGCTTATGCCCCACCTGTGTGTATACAGGTGTGCTGGGAATTCTTCCATCTCCTTTCCCAGTAGGTGTTACTTGAAGAAATATAAAGTGATAGAACTATTACCTCAGTTTGGATATGTTTCCACATCAGGTGTTTCTGAGATCTGATCACCTACAGAATTTCCAAGGCTTTTTGAAAAATGGATTTTAAAGATTAACCTTTAAATTCTATATTGCAAAGAAAAACACATAGTTTTGAAGAATTTGGTAATTTTGCATGAGATTTGTTTTTCTAAATCAAACTAGACTTCAGGTTCAACCATTTCTCTAATAAGATATTTCAGAACTTTTTATTCTAAAATAAAAATATTTCTCCTTTTTCTTCTAAAAGGAAATGAAAAGAACAAATCAATACTAGCAAAACTCTGGGTGTGCTTGTTACTAGCACAGATTCCTGATCTCCAACTCATCTGTTTCGGGTTGTAATCTCTGAGAAGGAATGTATGTTTTAAATATGTGCCACATGTGTTTCTATGCATGCTAAATTTTGGTTTTGATATTTAGAGACAAATTGTAAGCATAAGTCAGAAAATATTGTGGAGGAGAATAAAATATATCTTTTTAAGAGAATTTTTTTTAATATTAGTGGTTTGAAGTTCTCATACTTTCCTTGGTGTTAGAGAATTAAAATTTTTTTTCAATAGAAAGCAAACTACATATATTACCTGGAAAATAGTATATAAGGCACTTTGTGGAAGATGAAGCAATACCAGAAGGGAAAAATGTTTGAGGAGACGTGGGCTAATATCCCTCCTACCTACTGGAGAAGCACAGGCTGCAACCAGAGAAAGATCTTGAATATTCTGTGGGAGAAGTAAAAAAGGAAGATTTGCTAAATGTTTCTGTAGAAAATGAAATATATCCCCAACCCCCAACCCCCAACCCCCAAACGGATAAAAGATTTTTAAATGTTTGGGCAAAATATTTATTATCTACTCTGAAACAAAAGTTATAACAGTAAGCAGAATCTATCTTCTTAGAAGTAACTCATCTTAAAATGTAACTTCAAGAAATGTTACTTCTGGGTGGTTTCCTAGATATCATCAGGGAATAGCATATTATTTTAAAAAGCAATCATTAGAAAATAAGCCATCTGTTATGGAGGTTGGCAAAGAGGACTCCAGGCAAGTGGGAAATCAGGAAAGCTTGGCGAGTGTGTCTCCAACAAGCTGGGACTGGCCTGGGGTGAGAAGATGCTGTTTGTGTACTGATAGCCATTGGACCATTGGACATCTTGCAACATCCCAGCATTGTAGAGCTGGGTGGAGCCATGCAGAAAAGTTAGTCTATTCATTAGCTTTTAACAGCTTTGTTCCCACTTATGCCCATGCCCACAGCCACAGAAATCCTTCTGACAACTGCCTCACTATTTTCCTGTCAGCTCCAGGAACTCCTCCAGGCTGTGTATTCCAGACCCATTCCTTGCATTCTCTTTTTCCCCCAAGTTCCTGGATTCTCCCAGGGTGGGCTGTGTCTGGGTTCCTCTCAGCCTTAGGCTTGTGGTTCATTCAAACAGTCTGACTGGTATATGAGCTGGTGCCCCCACGAGCCAGTGTGTGCCATCCGGGATCCTGGGCCCAGATTTGTCTGAGACAACTGTTGGTAATGCAACCACCTGATGTTACAGATGAGGAACCAAGGCCCAGAAAGTTTAAGTGATAAAGACAGTTCTGGAACACAAGGCTTGTGATTTCCTGAGAAGGAACCAAATAAGGAGAAAAGTGCATTTATTTTTCAAAAAACTCAAGCCATTCTGATTTGGCTCAATGTGACAAAATTAATGGCACAGGAATACCTCTGGAAAGTTTTTGTCTTAGCAAAACTTCTGAAAATCTTTGATACATGTTCTCGAAAGTAAAGATGCAGAGTAATCTTACATTAGAGATTCAGGATGTGTGTGTTAGACCCTGTTTTCATAGCTTTTCTCATATGTATTAACTGCTGATGCATTGAAAATTTGATTGAAAATTAAACACATTGATGTGTTTAATAATAGTGAGCATTATTTGACTCAGAAACTATACCTACAGGACATACTTGTAACTTTTGCTAAGATTTAATCCTAGTAAAAGAAGAATTTCTATGAAACCATGGACTGTGCTAAATTGCAAAGATGTAATTGGTATCGTTAAATAGGGTCTCAACTTTGCTCTACCTGTCCATCTGACCAGATTTCTTAAATTTCCCACTTAATTCACCCAACATTGTAAGTATTTAATTTGTTGTTAAGTAACAATATTTAATGTGAACAAAGTCTTGGTATATACTGTAACTTCCATGTAAGCTTTTCAGTATCATAAACTCCTCCCAAATCTAATAACTCTGATTAATTCTAGGGGTAGCTGTGCTACATATGTATATGATTCTGGCACATTTAGATCATCAATAAATATTACAATCTTAAGAAAGACAAAAGGTTTTAAAACATATTAATTAGTATTGCCTTTAAATTAAAATTAGGAATATTAATTATGATATGGTATAAGAACAAAACTATATACAAGGATATGTTTGTTTTTCTACTGAAAAGCAGCAGACCAAATTATTTTTTGTAGGTATTTTAGAAAATAAGTTTTTCAAAATAGCAGAAACTCTACTCGCTCTCTATAGACCTATGATAATTACATCTAATAATAGTTAGAAATGCATGCAAAGAAGGCTGAAGAGTGATCTAATTTTGGCTATTACAAAGGAACATTGTTATTATTCATTCAACATTTACTCACTGAGTGCCAACTATTGGCAAGGCACTGCTTTAGGTATTTATTTTGTATGTACCCTGGTTTAGGAATAGGACTGTCATCTGGAACTAGGCTTTTTAAATTTTTCTATAAATGCTATTGTCATGAACAAACAGATGAAAATTCAGGTACATTTCTAATTTTTAAACCTGTGTTACTTTCTACCTTTGGAAATACTGAAGTGTGCTAATGGAATCTTTGTGTGCCCCTTTTGATTATTGTGAAACAAGTAAAATTGAAAAAATACAAATAGCCATTTATTTTGAATTCCTAACTTGTAACTGTCAATATCATATTTTTAGTAAGACCCTCAATTTCCCTTCTGTTGTCTCACACACTGGTTTGACCAAAATTTCTCTTGCATTTTTCATTTGTGTGATTAGGTCAATCAATTATTATCCTTTAAAAAATCCATACAATGTACCCAGTAAGACAAGACCCACGAAATCTTCAGTTAAAATCAAGAAATTTGGAGCAAACCCTTAAAATTCCTTGAAATGGATAGCCACAGGGGTTAAAGTCCAAGGCTCCTAAGGGTCCCAGGTAATTTTCTTATTAGTGAATCCTACAAATTTCTTGACCCTGAACTTATTTTGTAGTCCCGAACTGAATGTAAATTTCACTTGTGACAGAGGGATTGATTCAACAAATGGACAGTTAAGAATGTGCCAGGTAGACAGAGGGTAAGAATGAGGAACGCCCAACATCACTCCCAGAAAGTAGGAATCATCCAAATTATAACAAGGCTGTTCTCTTGACACTGTTCCGAGGCTGTGGATACCCCAAGATTATCTTCCTCTTACAGTCCTGTTAAAAACAAGGCAACAGGCCCCAAATGGGAGTTGCTTGTGCTAAGCAACGTCACCAAACTGAGACTCAATTAATTACAATTTCTGCTCTCCCTGCAAAAAAACTTAAGCCAATCAGGAATTTCCTGGTCAGCATTGTGAGGTGATGTGCCTCAAAGACTCAGCCATTCCCCAGAGGAAGGTGGCCTGACACAACTCATCTGCTTTTTGCTAGTATAATGTCCCCTTCCCTTCTGCCAATGAGCGCCTTATAGGTTTCCCAGCTCCCCCAGGTTCCCTTCTGTTTGCAAGACTGGAGACTCATGAAACAGTGAATAAGGCCAATCTTTAAGGCTTGCTCGGTTGAATTTTTTTTTTTTTTCTAATAGCCCCAAGCATTGGTCACTGGAAGGAAATGTGGTAGAATATACAGTAACAAAACAATTGGCATTTAATTCATTTTCCAGTCTTCTTTTCTGCTCATGTTTAATTCAGATTCCAGTAGCTCCTTTAACTAGTAATTCTGAATGAGTATAATTCATCATGTTGAAAATGGAATTACACTGATTTGAAAACCAAAGTTCGCATTATGAAGTGCTTTTTCTAGTCTAATGATGTGGAGGGCATGTTACACTTACCTTTTTCTGTTTATTAGCATTCATTAAAATAAGTCACCTTGTCAGTAAGCAGTATGAGCAGATGAGTCAACAGGCACAGTAGACTTTACCTGGCTGCTTTTCGGTGCTCCCAGAGTGTCTTTAGTTCTCCTCACTAACTTCTTAAAGATCATTTCCTTGATTTTGACAGCTGTCATATTGATGCTAAGATATATTGTAGACATTACAATTCCTTTATTACTATTTTTAAATGAACTTTCATCAGTTCTAACTTTTGTGTTTTTAGTAGTCTTATCTATGATGCCAACTATGGATAGAAAAATAAATTTAGAACACTTTTTAGAATATTTTTGCTTTATTTTAAGGTATTAGGAAATATGAAAACTACATAATTTCACTATATTCCTGTCATCTTCAAGAAATTATCCTGAGGACATTTCAGTTAGAGGAGGAATACCAACACTGAAATGATTCCAACTATTTATTTTTACATGGCCAACTTTAAAGTGTCTCTTTGCAACCATAGCCAAATGCAACAATATGAAAGCAAAGAGAGCCCTCTGTTCATTTGTGCACAATAAACACATACAACTTTTCATGCTTTAAAAATATTTAATTTTCAATATGCTATATTTATAATCAATATAAATATGTTATTATAATATTATAAAGAAATATTATATATAATATATTATATATATGTATAAATAAAGTGCACACTAAAGATCTAAAAGCAGAGGTAGGTGTGCTCACCCAAGGCATTGAAATTAGGGCACATTTCTGAGTGAGGATCATCCAGAGGGTTATTTGAGACGGTGCTACAACAAAAGTGAAAGTGAAGACAAACACAACCAACTCTTCTGGCAGAAACCTGGTGGCCAGGCTCCCTGCCTCTTCCTACAGCTGTCTCTGGGCCACCCCATGCTTTCCTCTTTGCAAGTGGAGTTGCTGCTCTCCAAAGGAAAAGGCTCTGCAGCTCCATGTGTGTCTTGTTTATAGCCTGATCTGAGAGCTCCTTTGGAATCATGGCTTTCCCAGTGCATTATTTCTAAGTGCATTAAAGAACAGAGTCGACAGATACTGCCTTCAGGACAGTTCCCTGACAGATTAGAGTACCTGTTTCTGGTAAGAAGATAGAATACTCCTCTGCCTTAGCCATTATACCTTTTGAGAAGAGTAGAAACAGTTTCAGAAGGTAATGGATATTTTTCAGGATTTTAAATTTTAAACTACCAATAGAAATTTTCATTCTGGGATTTCTGACAGTATGAAATGATTTGCATATGATTGAAATAGGAAGGTTTTAAAACTACTGTAATACATACCTAGACTTACAGTTGCTGTCTTATGAGTTTCAGAAAGCAAGATGCTGATATTCTGTTTCAGGCTATTGGAATAAAATGTTTTAAGGTTTCAAAATTAGTTTATTTTCATAATAAGTATAGGAACAAAATGTAATGGAAGTATCAGTGGAGGTTTACTTCTACCTTCAATAAGGAAACAATTATTTTTTTCCTGTGCACACTTTGACAGATAAAATTAGTATCACCATTGTTACCATTAGAACAGATATCCAAATTCAACAAAACATGAACTTACTTTAAAAAACAAACTGGGTGAGCTCCTAGTATGTTAGGCTGTTGGTATTTTCTATGCCTAATAAGCTGTTCACTGGCCCCTTTATAAGTGCATTTTGCCTTATGGATCACTCAGCAAAAGCCCCATCCACCTCTATTTTGGTCATGCATTCAGGCATTTCTTTTCTTATCTTTCTTTCTTGTTAAAATCCACTTCAGTTTAAATATTCCACATACAGTAAAATTAATTTTTTTAGACTCCACTATCTGTGATTATAATAGATAATGAGTGATACCTTTTGTATTAAATATTTCAAAAATTCCTTCTTTGATTTTTTTAAGGCCTTGCTTAAGTGTAGTAGGGTTCAATTCCAATATCCTCAGTGTTAGATGTTAGGTGATGGTGGCTTGGACTAAGACCGGTCTTGAAAAAAGAGAAGTAGAGGAATTCAAGATGTACTGTGAGAACAGAACAGCCCTGACTAGTAGCAGATGGGTTGTGCAGCACATGGATTGGGAGAAATCAGATGGGCTATTAGGTTCGGGCTGGGGAGAGGAAAGGGGGGAAATTCAAGGAGGATTCCTCAGTTTCAGGCTAGAAAAATGGGTCCCATTTATTGAAATGAGAAGCACTGTATGTAGCAAGAGGAAGTTTGGAAGATAAATCAAGAATTTTGCTTTGGCTATGTTAATGTCCAGATGTGCATGAGCTATCCAAACATACAAGTGACACTAGCAATTGGATGTACGAGTCTAATGATCAGAGGGTGAGTCTGACATGGGCCTTTCCACAGTTCCATCTTCTTATTCAATTCAAACAACAGCAGGTTCCTCTAATATTTTAACAGAATTAGAACTAACTTTTAAAATTTGAACCTTTTATTTGCACAATTTAGATTTCTTTTCCAGCTTTTTTCTTCAAGAAGAGACACACAGAATGATAGAGACAATGTTCTTTTAAGAATATTTTTATGTTTGGTAAGAAGAAAGTATATTTCTTGTGCAAGAAAACCAATTATATGCAACACTTTTCATGTATGTTTTTGGTGCATTTTTCCAGGAAGGAAACTAGCTTACAGCTGTACTTTGTTATGTAAAAATAAATTGAGGTTTTAAATTTAGTTATAATTAATATAAATGTAAGAATTTCTCATTTAAAGGAATTAATCTAGTTATTAATACTTTGGAAAAAGTAAAGATTTCTTTCTTAACTCCTCTTTTGAAAAATTCTACATTTTTACATAACAGATTTGCTTTATAAAATAAGTCATGTTTATATATTAAAGCAAACATTTTTAATCAAACCAAATTTAGAGTTTAATATATACAACCTTGATTTTTTACTTTCATTATATAATAGGACATCTCCTAAAATTGACCCATATTTAATATCAAATGCTCCTGAGCCCTCTAACATTTTAAGCTATCAATTTTATTAATGGCAGTGGTTTTCCCAACACCAGAATCTCCTAAGGGGGGAAAAATACATTAGGTTAGATTTATATGCAAGAAAATAAATAATGGCAACATATTAAAATGAACCGATAACATTTTCTTTTATTTGAATATTGAAGCATAAAAGGTATGTTTTTGCTTTTTCCTTTTTTAAAACTGTGGTTAACTAAGATATGATATGAAAAAGAACTTCCAACATCAGCACTCTCTGGAAGACTCATGCCAGAAGATGATCATCAAAAAACCCCAACAAAGATCCATGCAATGCTACAGGTGTAGATGCACTCATCCCACTGGTTCCTGGACTTGCCATGGGAATGAAGAAGGAAATATCTAAGCTGGCCTGTGCATACAGTAAAACAACAAATTTGACTGGATCTATACTGTTGGAACTCAACCAAGAATTAGGAAGAGTGCAAATTGTAGCGCTCCAAAATCTTACAACTACAGACTATTTACTGTTAAAAGAACATATGGGATGTGAACAGTCCCCAGGAATGGGTTGTTTTAATTTGTCTGATTTCTCTCAGAATGTTCAGGTTCAGTTGGACAATATCCACCATATCATAGATAAATTTTCACAAACGCCTAAGGTGCCTAACTGGTTTTCTTGGTTTCACTGGAGATGGCTGGTAATTATAGGTCTGCTTTGGTTATGTAACTGTACTCCTATTATGTTAATGTGTGTGTGCAATTTAATTAGTAGTTTAAAATCTATACATGCTTAAGTTACTCTACAAGAAGATATGTCAAAGAAATAATCAATCTTCCCATGTTTTCTTCCATATGCTACCTCTATAGCTTTTCTTCTTCCTTCCTAATTACAACCCCTAAATAGAATGCGTGCCTCATATCGAATTTACCATGTATCACAATTCTTCCAAGTGGTAAAGATACCTCAAGACAAATGCTGGGCATAGAAGCCACAGGGCATAAATATGCAAAGAAGTAAAAAACTAACCTTTTCAAACAATAAGGCTTCTCTCTCACTTACCAACTTTACATTTCCCTGTATGGCCCCAGAAGATGACTGGTTAGCCAGAGATGGGTAAGATTCCTCAAGGGAGGAACAACCTAAGACAGGCACAGTCGCAGGGGGGCCATCAGGTGAGAAATTGGGGATCAACAGAGGTGAGGCTTAGAACCTCTACCCCCCCATTCTGAGAGAAATCTGCTGCATCCGTGGATGTTTTATTGCCCTTGTCTGGCTTGGATTAACACATAGTCTACAGGCACACACCTGATCATCTACATCTGCTCTCTTACAACACTAAACTATGTTTTCTACCTTTATCTTGCATCTACCTACCACTTCAGCATTTAATTAAAAATAATAATAATAAAGAGAGAAATGTGGTATCCACATATAAATCAAGTATAAAAATCAAACTAATATTCATATTTGAACTGTTTATAGTTCATAATGCATGATCAAAACCAAAAGTTTCTGTGATGACTGCCCTTGTACTGTTCACCATGTAACTTATTCACTATGTAAGAATTCGTTCACCATGTAAGAACTTGTTTGTTATGCTTCAGAAGATTGGAGACTGATGAAAATTAGGCTTGGGGTGGATTAATGATTGTTCATTGAGCATTGACTCCCCTATACAGAATTTTATTGCTGTTAACAACCATTTGATCAATAAATAGGAGAGATGCCCTCACAAAAAAAAAAAAAAAAAAGTACACACTTCCAATTGTAAAATAAATAAGTAACCGGGATGTAATGTATAGCATAAGGAATATAGTCAAAATATTGTAACAACTTTGTATGGTGATAGCTGGTAGCTAGAATTATCATGTATATAAATGTTGAATCACTGTGTTGTACACCTGAAACTAATGTAATACTGTGTGTCAACTACCCTTCAATAAAAAATAATTATCTAAAAAACAAAACCAAAAAAAAAAAAAACTGTGGTTAAGTTTGGGAAGATTAGAGAGTTAATATAAAATCCTGTCAAATTATTTACATCTTTTACAAAATGATTAGGAGTTAACTGTTATTTTTATCTAATGTTCATTTAAGCCTTTCACAAAACTTTTTGCTTATTGCTCAGCAGAACTTTACAGGAAATTAATTTCCCAGAGAAGTTTTGCCAACACAGTCTGGGTTGGGGAGGGGGGGGGAGTTGGATGATAAATTCCTTGTTGCAGAAGAACAAGGAGACATGACTACAATTCACCAAATATTAAGTAAAAATAAGAATTTTCTTAGACAAAATTGGAAACAAGGTATGGCTTATCTGAGAGTTCCAACTTCATTTTGCATGACTACTCTGAGGGTAGAACTTGGACAGTGGTCCCTTTACCTCTGGTGAGAGGCAGCACAACTTAGAGAGCTGGAAAAGGTGATCAAATAAGGCAAAATGAAAGTAAGAGTAGGAGCTGTACTGAATGACTCTTTTGACAATGGTAAAGACTTGGAAAATGTTAACATTGGGTTGAGGACTGAGGTCTGTAAAAAAAATTTTTTTTAAATCAGGCAACTAAATTTTTTTCCTTGCATGCACTTAGGTAAGTTTAATTAACCAATGTTACTGCCATCAGTGGCCCTCTAAGGCCCTTAAGCCCGCAGGCTATGGAGGCCGTAAATCTATTATCCAATAGTTTTACTTCTAGAATTTGTCCTGAATTAATGAAAAAAGATGAGAAAGTTTTATAGTATCCTGTATTGGCAAACAGGTGGTGAAATAGGCATTTATATACTGTTGGTAAGAATATATACTGATATAGTTCACTAAAGCTTTTCAGGGTGTATTTTTTTCCTACTTATAAAATAAAACGGTTAGACTAAATAATTGCTAAGTCTATTCCTAACTCAAAATTCTCCTTTTTTAAAGTATTTTTTAATACCTGTGAGATGTACAGGGCAGGAATTCTTTAAAAGAATGCTTATGAGAAAAGAAAGGCATGTGGTAACTCTGGTCACAGTATGATTAATGTTCTCTCCACACTCCATTATCTTCAAGAGGTTTTCACTGGATCCTTGAGGATAAGCTAGTATTGAAGTTCCTAAAATTTTTATGAAGTTTCAGATGGCCTATAAATAAATGTTAACTTATTTTTTTCAGGTACTAAATATTTTCTGGAAAAGTCTGTACATTATAAAGTGATTTACACAAATACAGGTAAGCCAAAATTGTTGCAAGTGCCTAGGAGTCTCTGCTGGTTTCAGAAACTGTCCCTTTCCCTTATACTTTCAGCTGGTGAACTGACCACACACATCTCTAACACACACGTGCAAACTCTCTGACTTCCCTACCACTAAACCTGTGAAGCCACCCTTATATGCAATGCGAGCATCTCCTTCTTCCCTCCAGTGAAAATGAAGAAAGTAGCAGTCCTGCAAAGCAGGATCTTTTTAAGAATTTCACTTTTTTGGTATCCCTTCCCCCCTCTATTATCTGTCTCTTCCTTTCCACTGGAATTTTCCATCGTGCAAATACATCCATTGCAAGTATCTATAATCTTTTTATTGGTTGAAACAAGTGAAATTGACATTTCTGTTAGTAAAAGCTAGTAGAATGTGGGCCTCACTTCCTCATCTTTTATTCACTTTTTAAAATTAAAAATTAATGAATAGTTAATACACTCACATGGTATATGATTCAACAGTACATAAAGGTAAGCAATTAACAGTTCTTGCTTCATCATCCTATAATCTAGTCACCTAGTGCCCATACTGTATATACTGTTCTGCAATTTTGAAAAATTTACCTACAAAGACCTTTTTCTGATTAACATTATTCCATTTTGTTTTTCCATAATAATTCCATCATAATTTTTTTACCAGTGCTCCAGTGATGGATATTTATAATTTTTCAAATTTTTTGCCATAAAAATAAAGCTGTTTATGAAATACACACATGACATTTTGTACATGTAGAATAATTTCTTATAAGTAGAGTTGCTGGGCCACTATACACTGGCATATTATTTATAATTTTGATAGATAATAACAAATTGTTCTTCATGTTTGGAAGTCTTTGAATCCTTGCACTTTAGCCAGAGATATTAAGCTTTTTTTGGTCCTTACCAATATTATAGGAGAAAAATTTGTATCCTTGACCCTTGAATAGCCAAACTCATTCAATGACTTGACTGATTCAATCAAAATTACACATAATTAAGGGCTCCAGTTCAAGATGGTGACATAGGAGTTTCCTGAACTCACCTGAATCACAGACATTGAATCTGTGGTTAACTATGGAACAATTACCTCTGAAAGAGATCCAGAAACTAGTTGGGTGTCTTGTACCCACCCAATGGGTGAATGAGAAGAAACCCATATCAAAACATGTCAGCAGTAACTCCCTGGAAAGAGCTTGTGCATATATGTGACACCCCAGCTTCTATAGCTGCTGCCTGGATATGCTGCTCAGATATGTCCAGGTATCACACCCCTTGATGGCCTGGCTCTGGTGTTCACAGGGGCTTGTGTTCACAGGTTAAATGGAACTGTAGCAAACAAACAGTTTTCAAACAGCTGTCTCCCCTGAGGCTTACTGCAGAGGCAACAGACAAAAATGCTAATATCTCAGGCTTTCCCTGAAAGAGGCTGATTTGCAGAACTTAAAAGCTGCAGCCTGAGGTCACGCTTCTGAATTAATCACATCTGGGGGCTAATCCATCCTTTCCCTAGACTGGAGGATGTTGGTGCAGCCTCTGCATTCTCCCTCTGGCATGCTCCAAGTCACTGGTATCTCCCTGGAGGGAGATTGTGTACAAGTCTGGTACCCCATTTTGTGGCTGCCATCCAGGGGACACACCCCTAACCTGCTTGACTCTGATGGCCAGCAAAGCTTGTGTTTGTGGATACCAAAAGACTGTAGAAACAAAGAAACAGTTCTTAACAGGCTCTCCCCCCAAGGGTTCAGTGCAGAGAGAGCAGACAGAAATGCTCATCTCTCATCTTTCTCTGAAACAGGTCCAGTTGTGTACTTTAAAAGCCGTTGCTTGAGGATCTGACTTTCAATTAGCCTGCACCTAGATGCTGACTTGGATCTTTCCTTTGGGACACTGATAGGTCTTGGCATACCTTCAATTACTGGAAGCCACTAGGAATAAAGAAGGCTGTTTGGACAATAACAAATGTTTAAGAGACAAGAAAGAGGTATGGCCCAGCTGAGCAATAAGTTCCATCTCCTACATAAGATTACTCTTTCAAATCTCGGAGAAATGGCTGTTTTATCTAATACACAGAAAATAACACAGTACAGGAAAATGGGAATCAGAGAAATTTGTTCCAAATGAAAGAAAAGATATAGATGAAAACACAGAAACAGACTCAATGAACAGATAAGGGATTTAACTCATAAAGGTTTCAAAATAATGGTCATAAAGATGCTCACTGAGATAAGGAGAGCAATGTATGAATAAAGAGAGAACAAAGAATTTCAACAAATTTATAGAAAATATAAATTTAGAAAATATAATATAAATGTGCTGAAAAATTTAATAGAGGGGTTTAACAGTAGCCTAAATGAAGTGGAAGACAGGATCTGCGTATTTAAAGACAGAGCAGAAGAATCGTAGAATCAAAAAGCAAAGAGGAAAAAGAAAAAGTGTGAAGATACCTTAAGAGACTTAAGAGACATCATCAAGTAGACCATTATTCACAATAAAGGGGTCCCAGAAGAGGAAGAGAGAAAAAAATGGTATAAAGCTAATTTGAAGAAATAACAGCTGGAAATTTCTCTAAACTGGAGAAAGACACAGGTGTCCAGATCCAGGAAGCCCAGAAGGTTCCAAATAGATGAAACCAAAGAATAGACACAATTGTCTGTTTCAGCAATTAAACTGTCTAAAGTTAAAGACAAAAAAAGAATCTTAAAAACAGCAAGAAAAAAATAACTTATTACACACAAGGGAACCCCCATAACATTGTCACAGGGTTTTCTGCAGAAACTTTGCAAGCCAGAAGGGAGTGGCACAATATGTTCAAATTGCTGAAAGAAAGCAACTGCAAACCAAGAATATTCTACCTGGCAAAACTGCCCTTCAGAATGGAAAGAGAGATAAAGATTTCATCAGACAAGCAAAAGCTAATGGAATGCATCACCACTAGACCAGCCTTACAAGAAATGCTAATGAGACTTCTTCAGGCTGAAATTAAATAGTGCCAATTAGTAACAAGAGATAAACAAGAATACATCTCACTGGTAAAGATAAAGTTAAATTCAGAATACACTAATATTGTAATGGTGGTGGATCAATTACTTATTAATCTAGTATGAAGGTTAAAATATAAAAGTAGTAAGAATATTATAGCTATAATAATTTGGTAATGGATACACAGGTAAAGAGATGTATATTGTGACATCAAAAACATAAAACTTGGTGGTAGAGAGTACAAATGTAGAGCTTTAGTATGCATTTGAACTAAAGTTGTTAGCAGCTTAAAATAAGCTCTTATAAATATAAGACATTTTATATAGCCTCTTGGTAATCATAAAGCAAAAACCTATAATAGCTACCCAAAAGATAAAGAAAAGGAAATTCACCATACCATAACAGAAAATCCGGAAATCACAAAGGAAGAAAGCAAGAGGAGGAGAAAAGAAAGAAGGAATGGAAAAACAGAAAACAATTAACAAAACAACGGTAAATACATATCTATCAATAATCACTTTAAATGTAAATGGAATATATTCTCCAATCAAAAGACATAGTGTGCATGAATGGATCAAAAAAAAGAAGACCCCACTATGCGCTGCCTTTAAGAGACTCACTTCAGTTTTAAGGACACACACAGACTGAAAGTGAAGGAATCGAAAAAGATATTCCATGCAAATGGAGACCAAAAGAAGTCAGAGTAATTATACTTACATCAGACAAAAGAGACTTTAAGCTAAAGGCTGTAAGGGGAGACAAACATGTCATTACATTACTATGAAGGGCTCAATCCAACAAGAGGTTATAATATTTATAAATTTATACACCCAACATAGGAGCACCTAAATATATAAAGCAAATATTAACAGTCTGAAGGGAGAAATGGACCACAATACAATAATTGTAGGGGATTTCAGTAGTATACTTTCAGTAATAGATAGTTTGTCCAGACAAAAAATCATTAAGGAAAGAGTGGACTTAAACTATACATTGGACCAGATGGACTTGATAGACATTTACAGAACATTCCACACAAAATCAGAAGAATACATATTCTTCCCAAGTATATAGGAAACATTCTCCAGGATAGATCACATGTTAGGTCACAAAACAAGTATTAATAAATGTAAGAAAACTGAAATCATATCAAGAATCTTTTTTAACCACAATGGTATGAAACCAGAAACCAATTACCAAAAAAAACTAGAAAATTCACAAATATGTGAAGCTAAAACAACATATTATTGAAGAACCAATAGCTCAAAAGAGAAAGCAAAAAAATATCTTGGGATAGCTGCCCCGAGGAGAAGCCCTGAACTTGTCCGATAGCCAGCGATGGTGCACATCTTTTCATGAACTCATTTGCAATCTGTGTGTCCTTTCAGTTTAACGTCTCTTCATATTTTTTGCACATTTTCTAAATGGATTGTCCATTTTGAGTTTCGAGAGTTCTTTATATATTCTAAATGTGAGTCCTTTGTCATATATGTGGATTACAAACATTTCATTCCAGTTGGTAGCTTGTCTTTTCATCCTCTTAACGGAGTCTTTCCCAGGGACTCTGTTTTAATGATGAAGTTCAATATACCAATATTTTTCTGGATTGTACTTCTTCTGTCTTAAGAACTCTTCCTCAGGCCCTAGATCCCAGAGATTTTCTCCTATGTTTTCTTCTAAAAGTGTTATAGTTTTATGTTTTATATTTAATTCTTTGGTCCATTTTAAATTAATTTTTGTATAAGATGTGAGGCTTAGGTCCCGGTGCATTTTGTATAACCAGTTATTCCAGCATTACCTGCTCAAAAACTTTCCTCCACCTACTGCTTTTGCTCTTTTGTCAAAAATCAGTGGACTGGGCTTGTGTGGACTTATTTCTGGGTCTCTCTTCTGTTCCATGGATCTATGTGTCTAACCCTTTGCTAAGACCACACAGCCTTGATTACTGTTGCTATGTAATTGGTCTCATAATCAGGTATTCTACCTTGGTAAAATAATAATTTTGTTATTATTCAAAATTATTTTAATTGTCCTAGTTCACTTGCTTGTATACATTTTAGAATAAGCTTGCCTATATCTGCAAAAATGTCTTACTGTGATTTTGATAAAAATTGTAGTAAGCCTCTGTATCAATCTGGGGAGAATGGACATCTTTACCATGCTGTCTGCCAATCCATGATCACAGTATATCTTGCTTTACTAATATTCAGTTAGATCTTATGCCTTCTTAATATTTTTTTCCCTTCAGGAACCATTTCTATATGGGTTTATCCAAGATCTTGGAAGCAACCACTCTAGTTACAGATATGCAGAAGGAGCTCTTGATTCTTGGCCCTCAAATAAAACAAAAAACGAAGTCATGTTTCACTTGATATCTCTTTTAAAGATTTGTTAGTTTAATGTAGAACAGTGTTTGAAAGCAAAGGCTCAAACACTTGGCCACTGTGGACTAGAATTCTAGCTTTTTTACCGTGCAGCTGCTTGGCCTCTCTTGGTCTCAATTTTCTGAAGATGCGGAAAACAATAGTAACATCACTATATTTTAATAATTAAATGTGACAATAGGTGTGTAATTGTAAAAGCTCACATAGAAAACCTCCATAGTTATTGGTTAAATCCATCTGAAATGCACTGCGGTAACCTACAATCTGCCAAGTGTTCTAAAAATCATATTTATCATCATTCTTTTTGTGTATTTATGAAACAGTGTTTATTATAGTCATCCTTATTAGTCTATGAAGTGAATAAATTTCAAGCTGATTTTTATAGTAAAGAAATGAGCTATTTGAATTTCTCTTTAAAAATATATAACATTCTCCTAAAATTCATGCTAAGAAGAATTGTTTGGTTCATTAGGAAAAAGAAATCCTAATGGAAAAACTACAGAAAGATTCGCAAGTAGTCAAGAAAGTTCAGATGCTTGTGAAACAAGAGGAAGAAATTATGGCAGAAGAAGTAAGAATTGTAGAAGATTATGCTCAGGTAAAATTAGAATATAATCAATAAAAGTCATTTGGAGATTTGCGAAATTATTCCTTAACCCCAAAATTGAAGGGTCAGGCTGACTGCTCTAAAATATATAGTGCCCCAACGTTGGGTATTTTTCATTTTTGTCCCAAACTGAGTGTCTTCTCAGTGCAAGACACTGTGAGGTGATAGTAAGGAGTACAACCCCACAGTCCTGGGAGAAAGAGAACCGTTCTTGTGGTTGCAATGAACAGAAACTCACTGGAGCTTTATCAGAAATGCATGTGGCCTCCAAGGGCAGCATCTGCAGGAATGAGGCAGCTCTAGGGACTCTCTTGGGTGTGGGCTGCTTCTCCCATTAGCTGGGTAATCCTCTTCTTTTTAGCTGGCCAGTTACCCTCCATTCTCTCCAGTTAGAATCCCAGCAGGAACGGTCTGGTGCAGCAGATTACCAAACACTCAGCCCTCATCTCTACATAGGTAGAGAATGGAGTTCCATCTGTCTTCCATGAGCAAAGGGTTTTAATCAACAACTACATCAGTTAGATACATACATACATACATACATATATATATGTGTGTGTGTGTGTGTGTATATAATTATGTATGCCTATAACACCAGTATGTGTGTAATTATTTATTTATAAATTACATACATGAGCTACTATCATTAATAAATATCCCAAAACACAACAATGCCCAGGTTTACTATGAACAGTAGTGAATATGAATGCATATTCCAAATAGTCTTCTTGGTAATTCCAAGTTTCTTGGCTGGCCTCCCATCAGATCTGATTTGGTCACTATTGTTTTTATCTCCTAGCAAGCTAAAGAGTCCAAACCAGGAGGAGCAGTGGCAGCCTGCCTTTTTCTCACTGAGCACATGTCCTTCCATTATTAGCTACCTGTCCATGTATTAAGGTGGACTGACTTCAAACTAGGTCATGTAATAGGAAAACCCCCTTACTTGGGCACAAGTAAACTGCAGGACCTCCTAACACGCTAAGCATTTAGGAAATGGAGGAGCCACTCCTGCCAGCCCTTCCATCTCATTGGCCCTCCCTTCTTCCTTCAAATGCCACACAAGTCTCATTGAAAATGACCCATGACCTCTGTTGGGCCAGCCACAGGAAGGGGCCACTGATAACCAGCATGTTAAATCTGAGTGCAGCTTGATTTCAGTCTTCAACTTTTTAGACTAAAAGAAAATGGGCATTAAGGAATTAATGGGTTTGGATTTGGGTTTGGGTTGCCATACCACAGGGGTGATCTAGCTTCAGTGGCAAACCCAGGTTTTATAGGACCTAAAGCTTACGCAATTTTGAGGCCACATTTTTTAATTCTTTTAAATACAAGATGACCAGTTCACAAGTAGACATGAAAGTGAACATTTATCCAGAATAAGTAATCAAATAAAACACAAACTTCTAAATGCTGATGATTATTATAAACATCACAAAATCTAGGAAAATAACCTAATAATGTTTAGTAATTAACTGCCTTATGCACCCCGTAACACTTTCTGCCTACATGTTTTTACTGCATATTCTGTGATTGCTTTTTCATATGATAATGATTTTGTAATATGGAATATTCAGTTGATCAAAATGTGTTTTTCATTTTTGACAATTTGGAAAAGTTTCTTTCAACTTCCCAACTCATCATTGATAACGTCATGAACATTTTCAATATTGCTATCAGATATGGTATAAGCAGCAATGGCATTTCAAGATTTCTTGTGCAGTGCTTCATTTTAAGTATCATTGAATTGAGAAGTTCCACAAACCATCGTCTTCATTATGGAAGTGTTTTTGATATTTACATTTTCACTAACATCAATACTTTTGCAAATTAAGCCAGAAGCTTTAATTTTTACAATGTGATCATATACATTCTTCTTTATTAATTAGATTATTAAACAGACCAAGAGCCAGATTGTTACTTCCATCCTAAATTTATTATTTCCTCTTAATAAATTATTGCTTTGGGTATGATCTGAAATGTTTCATTACATTTTGCTCCTCAATATTGAAATAATCTGTATTAATTTTTAACAATCACTTTTGTTTAACATTCCACAAATTTTTGTCTTAATCATTTGCAAATTAAAAATTATATAATAGGGCACCTTTCACATATATCTATATAGGGACTCTATTATTTCTCACATATTTCATTGAAATATTTCAAAACATCTTTTCAAATGCAGTAATTATTGCCTAAAAACCCAGGTATTCTGAAGAATTCTTTTTGCACAAATCCCATGAAAAAAGGACAAATGTATGGTAGGTTTAGAATAGTATATGCTGCATTTTCTGGTACACTCATGAAGGAGTGAACTTCCATTTTGAGTAAGTGTAAATGAGGATTTAATCATCTACTTACAATTTTATATATCTAATAAATGGAAGGATTTTCCATAGACCAGATTCTGGATCCATGCACTGCAAACCTTTATTCTCCTCCATTACCCACATACTTCTGGTGCCAGGTACTACAGTACAAGTTTATGTTACAGTATGACCTCTGGCCCTGTGGTTTAATGTCCAGTGACAACAGAAATATTTCTGGAAGCCATCCCTACTTGAGATAGCTTCCAATAGCTTAGTTATACAGAGAATTGTCTATGGGTGTTATAAATGTAATTCCCAACTCTGCTTCTTAGCCAGATCCCAAAAATGTCCACAGCCATTCCAGTGCCACATGACCTGATAGGAATCCTGACCGAGAGTCAAAGGGTAAAGAGAAGTGTTCTTAACCACTTGCAGCTAAAATACTTTACTTTTGCAAGTCTAACAAAAACATAGGACCTTGAAAACTACTAGAAGAGCCCCTTTCAGGCCCCTGGACAGGTGCCTGTGCAAGCGAGGGGCTTGGAGCTTAAGCTTCATCACCTTTACAGGAATATCACCTTTAGCTGGGCCCTCCTCAAAAGGATGTAGCTTCGGATTAGCACATAGTCTACAGGCACACACATGATCATCTACAATTGCTCTCTTACAACACTAAACTATGTTTTCTACCTTTATCTTGCATCTACCTACCACTTCAGCATTTTATTAAAAATAAAAATAATAATAATGATAAAGGGAGAAATGTGGGATCCACATATAAATCAAGTATAAAAATCAAACGAATATTCATATTTGACCTGATTGTTTATAGTTCATAATGCGTGATCAAAACCGAAAGTTTCTGTGATGAATGCCCTTGTACACCATGTAAGAACTTATTCACTATGTAAGAATTCGTTCACCATGTAAGAACTTGTTCGTTATGCTTCAGAAGATTGGAGACTGACGAGAATTAGGCTTGAGATGGATTAATGATTGTGCATTGAGCATTGACCCCCCTATACAGAATTTTATTGTTGTTAACAACCATTTGATCAATAAATATGAGAGATGCCCTCTCAAAAAAAAAAAAGAATATACATCAAAACTTACTATGCTTTGAGAAGTACAAAGATTGTCTTAAATCCTCATAGCAGAGTCTGGTCTTAGTGGCCAACACTATGCTTTTAAACATAACAAGAAGGCTGAAAAGCCAGAAGAAAAGATTGAGGCAAAAAGAAGATATAAAATCTCCATGACACAAGATACCCAAAATTTGGCATATAACATCAGTGAGGAATTTTAACTAACAGTGCCATCATTCAGCTATGACCATCAGCAAGGGCCACTGCATTATGTAAAACTGCACAACTGCATATGCCAACTGGCCCCAAAACTTAAACAAGATCTTCTCAGATATATGAATAATTATATGACTGCATATGAACCATCCACAGTGACAGACAAAACTGAGACTTAATGGGATTCAAAGGTGCTAATTCAGATGTTGTTTATCTGGACTGACAGAGATCTGTAAGAAGAAAGATGCTACAATAAAAAGACCAACTTTCTGTGGGAAGTACTGCAAGGCTATCTAGTTGGTTTCAAGAATATGACATGGAAGAATGCTAGACAAATAGTTAATTGAGCAGGAATACTATTTGATGGAAATTCTCAATTTTACTAAAAAGTGAATGGTTCTGGTTAAGTATGATAATTCAGTATCTTCTTCAGGGGGAGCGCAGGGAACAAATGGCTTTTTTTCCTAAACATTTTCTCTTGAAAATTATTCAAAGGGGTTATGTCTCAGAATCATCAAGCACTGTGTATGCTTGTGCCGTTTTGAGTTATAAATTACCTCTCCCTTGACTTAGATTCCAGGTATCATTAAGAGCAGGATATGGGTGTTTTACAAATATTCTGCAGCCACTCCATTAAATACAATCTAGAGTTTTTTTCTTTTCAGGTTATTTTTGAAGCAAGGAATTTGTATATTTGAAGAGACGACTAAAAGAACCACAGTTATGCTAACAAGACTGTCTTATCCTATAAGCATCATAATGAAAATTAATCCTGAAAGTCTTTCTAAAATTCTGCTACATAAGCAAAACCATCTAATTTTTTTTTCTGGAGGTCCTATGCAGTAATTTTTCCAACATACATTTGACCACTTGCTCCCTGCTTAGCAAAGAGCAATTTTACCTTTGGGTGGCAATAGAGAAACAATTCCTTTCGCTGTTAAAAGGAAGAAAAGAACCTGCTATTGTATCATTTTATCGTTCTGTACATTAAATTCCTGGGAGGCAAACGAGGACCAAGTAAAGAGCAGTATCAGGGCCAACCTGGCCATGTGATTTCAGGGAAGAACTTTCATCTCAGAACCACAATTAAATATTGGAATGAGGAAAGAAGGCAAAAATGCTAACCTCAAAGACTAAACCCTCCCCTTGATAATGAACTATGTTTTATTTCTTATCCATTTAAAAATCATATTTAAAAATCGTATTTCCTATGCGTGATATAGATAATAAGGTATATATTAAAATACCAGTAGTGACAGGATCACAACATAATTTGTGTTTTTCTGCATTTCCTAATCTTTCTAAAAAAATGAATATGCTTTATTTTTATAATAAAAAATGTTATTTTCTTAAAAAAAAAAAAAGGATGTAGCTAATACTGCGCCAAGTCCAGCAGGGCAGGCAGAGATCACTCAGTGTTTTTAGTCCTCACAGTAACTTCTCATTCAGGATCATGTGATACCCCACATGCAGGACTGTCACACATCTTTCCAACAGTATAAGCACATTTGTACACACCTGCATTATGCAGGATGCATGACTTTATGGGCATTGTAAAAATGCCAAATTATATTTTGTAAGTTCAAAATATAAAAACGTTAAACATGCAACTGTATTGACTCATACGTATTTTAGGGCTTATAACTTTACTGCAGAAAGCTGCCAATGAACTTAACAGTGTGCTGCCAGCTATCGACAAGGCGACTGTGGCTCTGAGTGCCCTGGGTAAAGCTGATGTTGCTGAATTAAGGTGAGTAACATATCTGTCTTTTAAGTTGGAAAAGCTGAGCATAAAACATAAATATATGATAAAAGTTACTAAATCTATATTCATACATTTTTAGATTAAGTTACTTTTATCCATCTTGGTTACTTCAAATTTTTCATTATGTGTGTTAAATGCTGTATCTCATCAATGTTGTGATGCCATCAACTATAGGGCATATCAGTATTTTATGTACCTTAAAGAAAAATGCTGCCTAGAAAACTGTATGATGTGCTGTTGTATAACCATCCCAATCTCAGAGATGCAAAAATGTGCATCTTAGAATGGATAAAATACTGTATCCCCTAGGCTAGACAGAAAAGCTGTGGTGATGTATAAACACCTGACCTGTGGGTCCAAAAATAAGAAGACAGTGTTCATGGCCCTGGGATTTGTGCTGGTTCAGTTGGCTGGCTTTTGGGGCCTCTAGGCATGTGGTCACACCCCCACATGGCCATGCTGGCCTCTGCCACAAGGGGTCACTGTGTGGGGGGTGACATCACCTTGGCCTTCTCCCAGACCCAGCTTCCCAGAGTGGGGGAAGGTGGCTGGGAGAAATTTGTAGGAAAGCACACAAAGAAATGAAATGCTTTAAGGCACAAAGATGTGAGCCTAATGGTTCTAATTTGAATCTTTCAGTGAGATTATTTTTAACTTGAGCTTTCTGACTCAACCAACAACAGGAATTTGCTGAGTTTTCCATTATTTGTAGAAAGTAGTATTTCAATTAAAGATGCAAAAATATGAAGCTAAGCTAACAATATCAGTAACACATTGTTAAACTCTGGGGATAAGAATAGAGAGTGGCAAAAAGGGTTTTGTTTAATCAGTGTATTTTATGGGAAAGAACAGAGCATATCACAATGTGGAAGTTACTGCTCCACCTAAAGTTGAAAGCAAATGCACATAGAGAGAGACCAAGTCCTCGACTTCTTGTTTCTCTTGGCCTCATCATGTGTAGGCATTCTCATGCATTCCTTGATCCATTTGGCAAAGACATTGTGCCAGGCCCCACTCTAAGTGCCAAGGTTGCAGTAGTTAAGAGCCAGAAAGGCCTCTCGGGTAAGGTGGCAGGGAAGCACAGAACTGGATGCCCTTTGGATGTAAAGCAGGAAGGCGTATAGAGGGAGAGTGTTCTAAGGAGAAGAAACAGAGACCAAAAGTGAAGGCAGAAATGTGCTTCAGGGGTTAAGGAATTATAAGACACTGGGTGGCTGAAGCTCAGAGAGCACAAGGGCATTGGGAAATGACATCAGCTAAATGGCAGGGCCCGGCCCTTGCCCAGTGCACTCAGCCCTCTCGGTACATTGTGACTTTGTTCCAGAAGTCCCATGCTCTTCGCTTTTCTCTGGCACATCTTCCTGAGGGAGATCAGCTCAAATTCCCATTAGCCAGGTGTCTGAGGGCAGCATATCACCATGGTCGTGCCCAGGCTCTGGTACCCAGCTTCCTAGGCGGAATCCTGGCCCCACCACTTTTTAACTGTGCAAGGCTCTCTGTGCCTCAGCTTCCCTCTTATGCAATGGGGATAATAACAGATACTGAGAGGATCAGATGAGCTGAAACATGTAAAACACTTAGACATAGAGCAGAAGCTCAGCAAAGGCTGCTTTAGTGCTAAGAGGTTTCCTCTGATGAAGCCAGCCCTTTCCTGCACCTCCTCATACAAAAGCTAAAGACAACCAGCCTTGACCTTAGTCGGCGGGGGAGAGGAATTCCCTGGGCAAAATACCTCTAAAAACCGAAATCAGTCAAAGGGAGAAATAAAGTTTAAAAACCTGTTTATTGCTCACAAACTGCAGTCCCGGGCCATCTCTCTCCCCTGCTCTGGAAAAAGTCAGCAAAGAGCAAGCCAGCCCCCTCCCCTTAACCTCTCATGTTCAGACACACCCTCTGTTGCCCAGGTAATTACCCATTGATATGGGAATGAACTTTTCTCCACCCCTGAGAAAAGATGCAAATGAACTAAAGCCATACTTCTTTCCACCTCTGAACGCCTGTTGATATGCAGATGTACCAAAGCCAGGGGAGATATTCTGGAAATACCACAATTTTACCCACATGTAAATGAGAAATGAGCAACTGAGGGCTTATCTGTACCTGAGAGGTGAGGGGGAGGGCCGGTTTTGCTGCTGCTGGAGCAGGAGAGAGAGAGAGACGGCCCAGGACAGCAGTTTGTGAGCAATAAGTGGGTTTTAAACTTAATTTCTCCCTTTGACTGATTTCGGTTTTTAGAGGTATACTGCCCCAGGATTTCCTCTCCCCAGACTAACACCTTGTCTCTCTCTTTTTAGTTCCTGTTTTTAACCTGTCTCATTATTTCCAAAAAGCCAGGCTGATAAGCAACCTGATGAATTGTTCTAAGGTGTTAATGACTCAATTATTTTGCCCTCCTTAAAAATATCTGCATTTTAAAAGTAGACTGTTAAATAGAACAGAGATTAATCCAAATGAATGAATCTCTAATGTTGAAATTTAAGTCAGGAGGGACTTTCTTGCTAACTGTTAGGCTGGAGGAAGGAATAATAAGGACATGCAAACAGAACAGTGAGATGATGCCGGGGTTCTTGTTCACAAAGCCAAAGAATGAACTTCACAAACATTCAAGGTAGGAGAGCAAGGTACAGGCTTTTATTTAGAGATAAAGTGAGAGAATAGAGCTCCTGGCTCACGCCAGGAGGGGACAAGAGAGTCCGTGATGGTGCGATGTCTAGGGGTTTTATAGGCAATTGAGGATTTTTTGAGAACATCAAAAAAAAGACTTAGGGGTGTGGACTTGCATCACCTGCCCTGTCCTCAAGGTGGGCTGGGTCATAGTCTGATTGTTAGGGCTGACAGCAGGAGATATGGGTTCTACTGATACCCTTGCAGAACACTCAAACATTCCAGGCCAAGTTGTTCCCAGTCTTTTGACCTTTAACTGATCTCACTGAAGATATCTATATTCTTAGGTATCTTTCCCTAGAGAATTAGTGTGACCTTGACTTTGCATAATGCTTAACAGAGTTTCGATGGGGACTTCTTTGCCCATTGTTACATTGCTCTGACTAAATATTCTGCCCTGCTTTTCCCGGAGGCCCTCACCCGATTCTGATTACACCCACAGTCCCTGTCTCAGAGATACCATAAAAGGAGAACAGACCAGACCCCAAGGTCTGTGCCTCATATGGAAAGGGGACAGCTCTTCCTGAATCCCATCCTTCTGATGTGCCAACTAAGACCCAGATGTCAGCCTCCTCCCTCTTGGAAGGAAAAAAAGTTTCTAGTTGTCTATTATGTCACCTTTAGCCAATCATACCTCTCCACACCCCCTAGGATAGCTTGCCCGCTCCTCCCCCTCCTAACCCCTTATAAGTCCCCACCTCTCTGACCAGGTGTGACTTCCCCGCCTGTAATACCCAGACCTGGGAACATCATCCAGGAATTGCGCTAAAATAAACTGCCTGGCCCTTTGTTACCTCTCATCATCTGCTTATTTCAGCTAGAATTTATCTTGCATTTGGTGCCGGAATCCTGGGAAGGAGCATGAGCATGGGGCCCTGACTGGCCACTGGTGGCCCTGCCCCCTCCTTCCCCGACCTGGGACCTCAGCCTGCTCTCCACTGTGTGGACTATTTTCCGGTGAGTCCCTCAGTTTACCCCGGTCTGTCTCCCTTCCTAACTACATTTCACCTGGTCCAGTAGAAATCATAGCTACATCCAGGTGGGGGCATCCAGCCCCTTGGGAATCCAGCCCACCCTTTGCTGGCATCTGGCCCACCCCTGGCCCTGCAGTGCAGGAGACATCCCTAACCCAGGCACCAGGATGTCTGTGGGCATCCAGCCCACCCCTGGCCCTGCGGCATGAGAGACATCCCTCACCCCAGCTCCCAGGACATCTCCCCTGATGTGGTGCACTTGGGATGCTGGGTGCTCCTCTCAGCAGGATTAATTGGGAAGTGGTGCAGAAATGGGGAACCAGCCCTCAAAAGCAGAGGCTTAGACCCTGTTGTGGTGTCTCATTTCTAATTTGGCTACTCTATATTTGTCTCAGGAAGTTTGCAAATGAAAGCTAGTCTTTCTTTGCTCTGAGGCCGGGCCTCAGTATCCCTTGGACAATCAATCTCGCTGGCCCCCTGAGGGAACTTTCAATTTTGGCCTCCTCACTGACTTAACTAATTATTGCCATCGGAGTGAAGAGTAGGGTGAAATCCCATATGTGCAGGCTTTTTGGACTTTGCACTCCCACCCAGACCTTTCTGTTAAGTATTCAATGACTCAGGTTCTTCTGGCCCAATCTCCAGTTAAGGATTATCAGCCTCTTACTCTGCCCAGTCCTTCTTCCCTTTCAGATCTGCCAGAAGACCTCAGTTGCCCACCTCCCTCAGCTCACAATCCCCTCCCCCTCTCTCCACCACCGTCTTTAAGTCCTTTGTCTTCACACGTGTTGCTGCCATCTTAAAGTCCTACATTCTCAACCATGCCATTGTCCTGCTCTCCTCTTCAGTGCTGCACCAATACCCCACTCCTTCCGCCTTCACCACCCTCTTCCCCCACTGGAACATGCTCCTCCTGCCGTCTGGTTCCAGAAGCCACAGACAGGAAGCTGAGGAGAGGGAAGGCAATTGGATATCAGTGACTCAAGTCTTTATATTGGTTTGTCTGTCTGTATATGTTTTTGTGTGAGAAGTGTTGCTGACTGTAGTCGTTGTGTCTCAGTTTGTATGTTTGTGTGTCTAGGTGTGTGGATGAAAAATATTTTCCTACCTCCGGATGGTATTAATAAAAATTGATTTAGAAACAAGTGTTTGTGAAAATTGGGCATTCTAAAACTTCCAGAAAATCTGATAAAAAATGTTAAGCATTAATGCTAATTTAGGTTTGGCTGAGGCGGGCATGTCCTTGTGGTTATCAGCTGCCTAAGTTTACCTAAGGTCATTTCAGTCGATGTTATCTGCTAAATCTTTTAAGAATAAAATGCTTAAAGGCTTGGCTTTGACTAATAAAGGTCTTGTAAGTAAGGTCTTGTAGTAAAGGTCTTGTAAGTAATCTAGCATAGTTGTTACGAATGAGTGAACTAAATAAGTGTGGCAAGTGAACACCTTTTTAATTGTGTGTTACAGTGTGTATACCTACCTACAGCCTGAGAATCTTTGTAGTGACCTAAAAACTTAAAGTTTTGCTAAGTTAAGAAGATGTACTTTGTATTCAGTGAGACATTGTGCTGTAAAGGTCATAGTTACAGAAATTATAAAATGTTCATAAATTTGTCAATCTAAAGAATGCTAGTGTAACAGTTTACAATAGCCTGCTTCTCAGTGTTCACTAAAAATTAAGGTGCCTAAAGGTTTTAAGTTCTAATTAAAACTACTTAAAGTAATAAGGAAAACATTTCTATATCCTAAAGAATATGTTTTTGAGAAAAGAAAATAACTTTGTTCTAAAGTACAGCTGCTTTTACAGAGAGAACTCTAAATGAAAAAAGAAGGGTATAGTGTAGGACCCCAACCTCCCTGAGAAATAAGTTAGCCTAAGAGTGGCCATCTTGAAGCCCAAAAAGCCATTCTGACATATGACTCAGAGGGAACAACTGAAACCAGGTAACTCCTCTGGAAAAACAAGTTAATCAATCATGACTGCTGGCAGCGCTAACCTCTCGGTTAGTTAATCATAAATGCCGACCCTGACGGGAGCCAAGATGGCGGCGTGAATAGAGCAGTGGAAATCTCCTCCCAAAAACACATAGAGCTATGAAAATATAACAAAGAAAAATCTTCCTAAAATAGAGACCACAGGACACAGGACAACATCCAGACCACATCCACACCTGCAAGAACCCAGCGCCTTGTGAAGGGGGTAAGATACAAGCCCCAGCCCGGCGGGACCCGAGCGCCCCTCCCCCCGGCTCCCGGCGGGTGGAGAGAAACTGGAGCAGTTTTTGTTTTTTTTTTTTGGCGAGCGCTTTTTGGAAGCCTTAGAGGGACGGGCCCCCGTTGCTGGGGAGGCAGGGTGGCGGGACCGGTGAGGAGGTGCCTGGGAACGGCGCCGGAGGACAAAGAATATCCCGCGTTTCTCCCTGCAAGACCTGGGGGCGGGTGCCTGAGACCGGTGCCTGAGGACGGAGGAGGTCGCGCGTTTTTCCCCTTTTTTTTTTTTCTCTTTTTGGCGAGCGCTTTTTGGAAGCCTTGAAGGGACGGGGACCCCAGTGCTAGGGAGGCACGGTGGCGGGACTGGTGAGCGGGTGGCTGGGACCGGCGCCTGAGGACAAAGAATATCCCCCGTTTTTCCCTGTGGGACCGGTGGGCGGGTGCCTGAGACCGGCACTTGAGGACAGAGGAAATCGCGCGTTTTTCCCCTTTTTTTTTCTCTTTTCTGCGAGTGCTTTTTGGAAGCCTAAAAGGGACAGGGACCCCGGTGCTAGGGAGGCAGGGCGGCGGGACTGGTGAGCGGGTGCCTGGGACCGGCACCTGAGGACAAAGAATATCCCGCATTTTTCCCTGTGGGACTGGTGGGTGGGTGCCTGAGACCAGCACCTGAGGACGGAAGAAATCGCGCGTTTTTCCCCTTTTTTTTCTCTCTTTTTGCCGAGTGCTTTTTGGAAGCCTTGAAGGGACAGGGACCCCGGTGCTAGGGAGGCAGGGCGGCGGGACTGGTGAGCGGGTGCGTGGGACCAGTGCCTGAGGACCAAGAATATTGAGCGTTCCTTCCCTGCGGGACCGGTGGGTGGGTGCTTTTTGGAAGCCTTGAAAGGACAGGGACCCTGGTGCTAGGGAGACAGGGTAGCAGGACCAGTGCGCGGGTGCCTGGGAACGGCACCTGAGGAAAAAAAAAAAAAATCGCGTGTTTTTTCTTTTTTTTTTTCCTTTCTGTTCCCTCTCTCATTGTTGCTGTTGTTGTTTTGGTTTGGAGAGTGCTTTTTGGAAATCTTAAAGGGGCAGGACAGGTCACTTAGACCAGAAGCAGGGAATCTGGGGATCTCTGGGCACTCTAACCCCCTGGGCAGCAGGGAGCACAGAGGCCCCTTACGGAGATAAATAGTCTCCTGGCTGCTCCCCCTCCAACGGGGCTCCACCATTTTGGAGGAACAGCCCCAGCCAGGCCAAGCCCACAGCAACAGTGGAGATAAACCCCAAAGCAACTGGGCAGGAATCAGAAGCCCTGTCTGCGCACAGCTGCCCAGCACAAGCCACTAGAGGTCGCTATTCTCCCAGGAAAAGGCTACAAACCAACAAGAAGGGAAGCTCTTCCAGCGGTCACTTGTACCAGCTCTGCAGACTATCTCTATCACCATGAAAAGGCAAAACTACAGGCAGACAAAGATCACAGAGACAACACAACACCTGAGAAGGAGACAGACCTAACTAGTCCTCCTGAAAAAGAATTCAAAATAAAAATCATGAACATGCTGACAGAGATGCAGAAAAAAATGCAAGAGCAATGGGATGAGATGCAGAGAAAAATGCAAGAGCAGTGGGATGAGATGCAGAGAAAAATGCAAGAGCAGTGGGATGAAGTCCGGAAGGAGATCACAGATGTCAGGAAAGAGATCACAGAAGTGAAACAATCCCTGGAAGGATTTATAAGCAGAATGGATAAGATGCAAGAGGCCATTGAAGGAATAGAAGCCAGAGAACAGGAACGTATAGAAGCTGACATAGAGAGAGATAAAAGGATCTCCAGGAAAGAAACAACACTAAGAGAAATATGTGACCAATACAAAAGGAAAAACATTCGTATTATAGGGATACCAGAAGAGGAAGAAAGAGGAAAAGGGATAGAAAGTGTCTTTGAAGAAATAATTGCTGAAAACTTCCCCAAACTGGGGGAGGAAATAATCGAACAGACCATGGAATTATACAGAACCCCCAACAGAAAGGATCCAAGGAGGACAACACCAAGACACATAATAATTAAAATGGCAAGGATCAAGGACAAGGAAAGAGTTTTAAAGGCAGCTAGAGAGAAAAAGGTCACCTATAAAGGAAAACCAATCAGGCTAACATCAGACTTCTCAACAGAAACCCTACAGGCCAGAAGAGAATGGCATGATATACTTAATGCAATGAAACAGAAGGGCCTTGAACCAAGGATACTGTATCCAGCACGACTATCATTTAAATATGATGGTGGGATCAAACAATTCCCAGACAAGCAAAAGCTGAGGGAATTTGCTTCCCACAAACCACCTCTACAGGGCATCCTACAGGGACTGCTCTAGATGGGAGCACCCCTAAAAAGAGCACAGAACAAAACACACAACATATGAAGAATGGAGGAGGAGGAATAAGAAGGGAGAGAAGAAAAGACTCTCCAGACAGTGTATATAACAGCTCAATAAGCGAGCTAAGTTAGGCAGTAAGATACTAAAGAAGCTAACCTTGAACCTTTGGTAACCACGAATCTAAAGCCTGCAATGGCAATAAGTACATATCTTTCAATAGTCACCCTAAATGTAAATGGACTTAATGCACCAATCAAAAGACATAGAGTAATAGAATGGATAAAAAAGCAAGACCCATCTATATGCTGCTTACAAGAAACTCACCTTAAACCCAAAGATAAGCATAGACTAAAAGTCAAGGGATGGAAAAACATATTTCAGGCAAACAACAGTGAGAAGAAAGCAGGGGTTGCAGTACTAATATCAGACAAAATAGACTTCAAAACAAAGAAAGTAACAAGAGATAAAGAAGGCCACTACATAATGATAAAGGGCTTAGTCCAACAAGAGGATATAACCATTCTAAATATATATGCACCCAATACAGGAGCACCAGCATATGTGAAGCAAATACTAACAGAACTAAAGAGGGAAATAGACTGCAATGCATTCATTGTAGGAGACTTCAACACACCACTCACCCCAAAGGATAGATCCACCGGGCAGAAAATAAGTAAAGACACACAGGCACTGAACAACACACTAGAACAGATGGACCTAATAGACATCTATAGAACTTTACATCCAAAAGCAACAGGATATACATTCTTCTCAAGTGCACATGGAACATTCTCCAGAATAGACCACATACTAGCTCACAAAAAGAGCCTCAGTAAATTCCACAATATTGAAATTCTACCAACCAATTTTTCAGACCACAAAGGTATGAAAGTAGAAATAAATTCTACAAAGAAAACAAAAAGGCTCACAAACACATGGAGGCTTAACAACATGCTACTAAATAATCAATGGATCAATGAACAAATCAAAATAGAGATCAAGGAATATATAGAAACGAATGACAACAACAACACTAAGCCCCAACTTCTGTGGGATGCAGCGAAAGCAGTCTTAAGAGGAAAGTATATAGCAATCCAGGCACACTTGAAGAAGGAAGAACAATCCCAAATGAATAGTCTAACATCACAATTATTAAAACTGGAAAAAGAAGAACAAATGAGGCCTAAAGTCAGCAGAAGGAGGGACATAATAAAGATCAGAGAAGAAATAAAATTGAGAAGAATAAAACAATAGCAAAAATCAACAAAACCAAGAGCTGGTTCTTTGAGAAAATAAACAAAATAGATAAGCCTCTAGCCCAACTTATTAAGAGAAAAAGAGAGTCAACACAAATCAACATAATCAGAAATGAGAATGGGAAAATCACGACAGACTCCACAGAAATACAAAGAATTATTAAAGACTACTATGAAAACCTATATGCCAACAAGCTGGAAAACCTAGAAGAAATGGACAACTTCCTAGAAAAATACAACCTCCCAAGACTGACCAAGGAAGAAACACAAAAGTTAAACAAACCAATTACAAGCAAAGAAATTGAAACAGTAATCAAAAAACTACCCAAGAACAAAACCCCGGGGCCGGACGGATTTACCTCGGAATTTTATCAGACACACAGAGAAGACATAATACCCATTCTCCTTAAAGTGTTCCACAAAATAGAAGAAGAGGGAATACTCCCAAACTCATTCTATGAAGCCAACATCACCCTAATACCAAAACCAGGCAAAGACCCCACCAAAAAAGAAAATTACAGACCAATATCCCTGATGAACGTAGATGCAAAAATACTCAATAAAATATTAGCAAACAGAATTCAACAGTATATCAAAAGGATCATACACCATGACCAAGTGGGGTTCATCCCAGGGATGCAAGGATGGTACAACATTCGAAAATCCATCAACATCATCCACCACATCAACAAAAAGAAAGACAAAAACCACATGATCATCTCCATAGATGCTGAAAAAGCATTTGACAAAATTCAACATCCATTCATGATGAAAACTCTCAGCAAAATGGGAATAGAGGGCAAGTACCTCAACATAATAAAGGCCATATATGATAAACCCACAGCCAGCATTATACTGAACAGCGAGAAGCTGAAAGCATTTCCACTGAGATCGGGAACCAGACAGGGATGCCCACTCTCCCCACTGTTATTTAACATAGTACTGGAGGTCCTAGCCACGGCAATCAGACAAAACCAAGAAATACAAGGAATCCAGATTGGTAAAGAAGAAGTTAAACTGTCACTATTTGCAGATGATATGATACTGTACATAAAAAACCCTAAAGACTCCACTCCAAAACTACTAGAACTGATATCGGAATACAGCAAAGTTGCAGGATACAAAATCAACACACAGAAATCTGTAGCTTTCCTATACACTAACAACGAATCAATAGAAAGAGAAATCAGGAAAACAATTCCATTCACCATTGCATCAAAAAGAATAAAATACCTAGGAATAAACCTAACCAAGGAAGTGAAAGACTTATACTCTGAAAACTACAAGTCACTCTTAAGAGAAATTAAAGGGGACACTAATAAATGGAAACTCATCCCATGCTCATGGCTAGGAAGAATTAATATCGTCAAAATGGCCATCCTGCCGAAAGCAATATACAAATTTGATGCAATCCCTCTCAAATTACCAGCAACATTCTTCAATGAATTGGAACAAATAATTCAAAAATTCATATGGAAACACCAAAGACCCCGAATAGCCAAAGCAATCCTGAAAAAGAAGAATAAAGTAGGGGGGATCTCACTCCCCAACTTCAAGCTCTACTACAAAGCCATAGTAATCAAGACAATTTGGTACTGGCACAAGAACAGAGCCGCAGACCAGTGGAACAGATTAGAGACCCCAGAAATTAACCCAAACATATACGGTCAATTAATATTTGATAAAGGAGCCATGGACATACAATGGCAAAATGACAGTCTCTTCAACAGATGGTGCTGGCAAAACTGGACAGCTACATGTAGGAGAATGAAACTGGACCATTGTCTAACCCCATATACAAAGGTAAACTCAAAATGGATCAAAGACCTGAATGTAAGTCACGAAACCATTAAACTCTTGGAAAAAAACATAGGCAAAAACCTCTTAGACATAAACATGAGTGATCTCTTCTTGAACATATCTCCCCGGGCAAGGAAAACAACAGCAAAAATGAGCAAGTGGGACTACATTAAGCTGAAAAGCTTCTGTACAGCGAAAGACACCATCAATAGAACAAAAAGGAACCCTACAGTATGGGAGAATATATTTGAAAATGACAGATCTGATAAAGGCTTGACGTCCAGAATATATAAAGAGCTCACACGCCTCAACAAACAAAAAACAAATAACCCAATTAAAAAATGGGCAGAGGAACTGAACAGACAGTTCTCCAAAAAAGAAATACAGATGGCCAAGAGACACATGAAAAGATGCTCCACATCGCTAATTATCAGAGAAATGCAAATTAAAACTACAATGAGGTATCACCTCACACCAGTAAGGATAGCTGCCATCCAAAAGACAAACAACAACAAATGTTGGCGAGGCTGTGGAGAAAGGGGAACCCTCCTACACTGCTGGTGGGAATGTAAATTAGTTCAACCATTGTGGAAAGCAGTATGGAGGTGCATCAAAATGCTCAAAACAGACCTACCATTTGACCCAGGAATTCCACTCCTAGGAATTTACCCTAAGAACGCAGCAATCAAGTTTGAGAAAGACAGATGCACTCCTATGTTTATCGCAGCACTATTTACAATAGCCAAGAATTGGAAGCAACCTAAATGTCCATCTGTAGATGAATGGATAAAGAAGATGTGGTACATATACACAATGGAATACTACTCAGCCATAAGAAGTGGAAAAATCCAACCATTTGCAGCAACATGGATGGAGCTGGAGAGTATTATGCTCAGTGAAATAAGCCAAGCGGAGAAAGAGAAATACCAAATGATTTCACTCATCTGAGGAGTATAGGAACAAAGGAAAAACTGAAGGAACAAAACAGCAGCAGAATTACAGAACCCAAAAATGGACTAACAGGTACCAAAGGGAAAGGAACTGGGGAGGATGGGTGGGCAGGGAGGGATAAGGAGGGGGAAGAAGAAGGGGGGTATTAAGATTAGCATGCATGGGGGGGAGGGAGAAAGGGGAGGGTGGGCTGCACAACACAGAGAGGACAAGTAGTGACTCTACAACATTTTGCTAAGCTGATGGACAGTAACCGTAATGTGGTTGTTAGGGGGGACCTGATATAGGGGAGAGCATAGTAAACATAGTATTCTTCAGGTAAGTGTAGATTAAAAATTTAAAAAAAAAAAAGAAAGAAAGAAAGAAAAGGGGGATTACTCCTTAACAGGATAAAACTATTGGTAAATCAAAGATCAACGCATGCTTTAAATATCCTTAATGTTGATCACTTAAAGGGTGTCAGATGATCAGCTATGGAGGTACTCTTTTCTGATAATATTCCTTTCTCTTAATTAAAAAAAAAAAAAAAGCAGTTACTGTGTGCTGACCTCCAATGAGTTCTGCACAGTGGTATAGAGGGCATGTCAAAGTGTGGGCAAAGGGTCTGTTTGTTTCTACGCAGAAGATCAAGGCCTAGCTTGGATACCCAGAAAATGAACTAAGATACGATATGAGGAGGAGCTTCCGGCATCAGCACTCTCTGGAGGACTCGTGCCGGGGGATGATCATCAAAAAGCCTCCACAGGGATCCGGACGATGCTGCGGTTGTGGCTGCATCCAGCCCACCGTCTCCTGGACTTGCCATAAGAAGGAGGAGGGAGATGTCTAGGCTGGCATGTGCATACAGTGAGACAACGAATTTGACTGGATCTGTACTGTTGGAACTCAACCAGGAGTTGGGAGGGGTGCAAGTTGTAGCACCCCAAAATCTCATGACTATAGACTATCTATGGTTAAAAGAACATATGGGATGTGAACAGATCCCAGAAATGGGCTGCTTTAATTTGTCTGATGGTTCAAGTACAGTTGGAAAATATCCATCATATCATAGATAAATTTTCACAAATGCTTAGGGTGCCTAAATGGTTTTCTTGGCTTCACTGGAGATGGCTGGTAATTATAGATTTGCTTTGTTTATGTCACCGTATTCCTATTATGTTAATATGTGTGTGCAAATTAGTTAGTAGTTTAAAACCTATACATACTTAAGGTACTATACAAGAAGATATGTCAAAGAAATAATCAATCCTCCCAAGTTTCCTTCATATGCTACATCTATAGCTTTTCTTCTTCCTTCCTAATTACAAACCTTAAATAGAATTCGTGCCTCATATCGAATTTACCGAGTATCATAATTCCTCCAGGTGGTAAAGATACCTCGAGACAAGTGCTGGGCATAGAAGCCACAGGGCATAAATCTGCAAAGAAGTAAAAAGCTAACCTTTGCAAACAATATGGCTTCTCTCTCACTTACCAACTTTACATTTCCCTGTATGGCCCCGGAAGATGACTGGTTAGCCAGAGACGGGTAAGATTCCTCAAGGGAGGAACAACCTAAGACAGGCACAGTCGCAGGGGGGCCATCAGGTGAGAATTTGGGGATCAACAGAGGTGAGGCTCAGAACCTCACCCCCCCTGCTTTGAGAGAAATCTTCTGCATCCATGGATGTCTTGCTGCCCTTGTCTAGCCTGGATTAATACTTAGTCCATAGGCACACACCTGATCATCTGATCATCTACATTTGCCTTCTTACAGCACTAAACTATGTTTTCTACCTTTATCTTGCATCTACCTACCACTTCAGCATTTTATTAAAAATAAAAATAATAATAATAATAGGAGAAATGTGGGATCAACATATAAATCAAGTACAAAAATCAAATGAATATTCATATTTGACCTGATGGTTTATAGGTCATATTGCATGATCAAAACCGAAAGTTTCTGTGATGAATGCCCTTGTACTGTTCACCATGTAAGAATTTATTCACTCTGTAAGAATTCGTTCACCATGTAAGAACTTGTTCGTTATGCTTCAGAAGATTGGAGACTGACGAGAATTAGGCTTGAGATGGATTAATGATTGTACATTGAGCATTGACCCCCCTATACTGAATTTTATTGTTGTTAACAACCATTTGATCAATAAATATGAGAGATGCCCTCTCAAAAAATAAAAATAAAAATAAATGCCGACCCTACCTTGCTACACCCCCAGGACGTGGCACTAACCCAGAAATCGTAGGTTTGAAAAATTACTGCCTTTGTAGTATTGTTATCTTGCTATGTAGTATTGTTATCTTGTTATTACAAAACAATCTGTAACCATGGTAATCCTCTAGGGCTGAATGCCTCAGAAAATCCTATATAACCACTTAGTTGTAAGTGCTCAGGGTCCTCGTTGAGACCCGCTGCGACGGGCTGACTTGGACCCCAACTAGTTGGCTTCTGAATAAATTCCTCTTGCTTGTTGCATCAAGAAACGTCTTTGGTGAGTGATTTGGGGCGGCGCCTTCCTCAGGGGAATCCAACATTTGGGGGCTCGTCCGGGATCATGTGTTCACCCCGCTTCACTCCCGAAGTCGCTCTTGGAGGAAGAGGTAAGATTAGTGGCGCCTTGAGTTGTCTGTGTTCTGTCTTCTGTTTTTCAGTGAGACCGGTCAGAATTCTGAAAAGGGGTACCCACTGTCTGGCAGCTGTCCCGATCCCGTAAAGGGGTCGAGACTGCGGTCGGTAGACGTACTAGGAGCACCGCAGGCTGCAACCCTGGGGGACGCCTCGGGGAGGTTGGGAGGCCAGGGACGCCTGGTAGCCTCCCGTCTGTTTTTCTGGCAAGGTGAATCTGATGAGATAGGGTTGATTTTCAGGCGCCAGGAATATCAACCCTCTGATTCCTTTCGGTTTCTGTTTGAAAATCTGAGAAAAAACAAAAAGCGGCCGCTATGTGTCTAATCTGTGTGTGTCTCTGTTTTTTGTGTCTTTCATGTGCCTAATAATTGTTATACTGACAATGGGACAGACTCAGACAACCCCCTAAGTGTGTAAATGAATATATCTTTCTACCTCCGGATGGTATTAATGAAATTGATTTAAAGACAAGTGCTTGTGAAAATTGAGTGTTCTAAAACTTCCAGAAAACCTGATAAAAAAGTGTTAAGCATTAATGCTAATTTGAGTTTGCCTGAGGCGGGCATGTCCTGGTAGTTGTCCGCTGCCTGAGTTTACCTAGAGTCATTTGAGTCATGTTATCTGCTAAATCTTTTAAGAATAGAATGCTTAGAAGCTTGGCTTTGTCTAGTGTTCAGTGGGGGTCTTGTGAGTAGGCTAGCGTAGTTGTTGCAGGTAAGTGAGCTGGATAAGTGTGGCAAGTGAACACCTTTTAAATTGTGTGTTGCAGTGTGTATGCCTACCTGCAGCCTGAGAATCTTTGTAGTAACTTAAAGCCTTAGAGTTTTGTTAAGTTGGGAAGATGTGCTCTGTGTTTGCTGGGAGATTGTGCTGTGAAGCTCATGGTTGCAGAAATTGTAGAATGTGTTCATGAGTTTGTTAGTCTAGAAAATGTTAGTTTGACAGTTTGCAGTGTCCTGCTTCTCAGTGTTCACTGGAGCTTGAAGTTTCTAATAGTTTTGAGTTCTGGTTAGAACTGCTTAAAGTGATAGAGAGGGCATTTCTCTATGTTGAAAGATCACAGCAGTTTCTCATGCTTAAAGTCTCAGTGAGTTGCCATGAAATCGTAATGTTAAAGAGACTAAAAGCTAAAGTTTGTTAACTGTATAACCTTTATTTGCCTTTGAAATATTTTGTTATTAAAAATGATTGCATGGCCTGAAAAATTGAATTCCTAAGCAGAATAGTAACAAAGCTTTTTTCAGCTGATTAAATGCACTTAGTTAACAAACCAAAATTTATTAAACTGTAGAATCTGGACAAGATTATGTTTCTCCCAGAAAAACAGGTTTCACTGTAAAGGTTTAGATAGACGAACGTGTGACCACTTTTGAGAAAAGTTGTAATAGATTTTTTGAGAACCACCAGGTCTTCTTGTTTAATTTATATGCTGTATGTTTTAAAAAAAACATGGGGGACTCTCCATATTTTTTAATGCAAATAATCTTAGAGCTTTTAATAGAATTTGCATAGCAGCTTATATCTACTATTAAAGAGTAAAACATTCTTGAAGCTTTCAGGGAAGACCTGTAAACTTAAGCACTTTCTCTGCTTTTTTGTATCTGGTCTTAGACACTTATGCTGAGTTATGTTCTTATTATTTTCACTGTTTGTAAGCTATTGATTGTAAGCCAAAGGTCATCATTTCTCAGTCCCTAAATGAAGAAGTAAAATGCCTGATCTCTTTCATCTCAAATCATATTTCTGGTCATATCTGAATATCTGTGTGAAAGAAAGAGACATTTAAATTTGAGATTCTGCTTAAACTTTTAAGTTGAATTTGACTATAGCCATATTCATTCTTTGTATGTATCTCTAACAGGTCTTTTGTATGCCTGGTGATATTATACTCTGCCTTGAGTTTAGACAGTTCTTTCAGCTAAATATGAATTCTTATTGTAGCTTTTTTCCCCTCCTGAAGATGAAAGCAGAAGAATCTACCATCTGCTACCATTCTCTCAAGAATGCTTAGTAACCTAGAATTAGTTTGACTTTCTGTATGTTGTCTTTAAAAATTGACAGCAGCAGTCTCCCCTGCTGCCCCACTTTTTAAGATATCTCGTTTACTGTGCTGAGTATATAGACAATAAATGTGTAATGATAGTTCTAAAAAAATTAAATGCAAAAAGGTGCTTTTACCTCTAGTTAACTCTGATATTTTCCAGAGGGCCCCTGGAACATGTCAGAAGAATTTTTTCTCACTAGAGAAAGTATTTGACTAATTTGGCTTATTTACCTGATATATATATATTAATTTACCAGGAAAGCACTGTCAAAGAGAATGATGCTAAACTTTGTTACTGAATGTTTTGTATTACAGAAATATCAGAATTTCCTTATGTCAACTGTTTTACAGTAAGCTCTCATCAGATCTTTAACCATTGTCATTTGTAAGTCTTTTGTCATTTATAGTATTATCCCTAAACTGGTAAAGAACTAGATTTCAGCAGAACAGGTATTAGTTACATAAGATTACATAAACTAAAGAAAATGATTTTGTGTCTTTTTGTTTCAAATGTTGCTGGTAAAGTGTTTTAACCTTGTTCTCTTAAACTGACAACAGTTTAGTAAATGACTATCTTTATGAGCAGAATTGAAACATCCTTCTCTCTACTTAATCCCTCCAGAGTTTAAAAACTTTCAGTGACTGTGTTTGTATTCCATGGCAGTATGCTTATTTGCACGAGTTCAATAAGAATCTGCTTTCCTTGTGAGAAGACTATTTAAGAACACTGGTTATACTACCAGGGCTTTGACTGGAATGTCGTACCTGAGAGACATGTGTATAGACTCATATGTGAACAACTTTAAAGAACTAAGATTGACTTTATAAAGCCAACAAAGCCCCTTGGAAGAACTAGCCTGGTACCTTGCTTACAGAGTTCCCAGCAGCCTTACCAGGTGAGTAAAGAAGGTCACTTCCTGGCAGGTGCAGAGACCTCGAGAAGAGAAGAATTCATCCAAATCTACAGGTACTGCAGGCAAAGCCTGATGGCAAGTCTGGCTTGGCTGTCTGGCCTCAAGAGGCCTTTAAAAGTTCAATCTGAAATTCCTTACAAAAAGTTCCAGCAAAGCATATTTAAAAGAGCCTGTGTAATCAATTGCTCTTCTTGCTGCACCTGTGCAAATAATCAAGCCAGCTGTTAATTATTTTCTTAACCTAGTTACTTCTAGTAAAAATGAGAGTGATTTTAGAGAGAAGTATCATTTCAATAATGTAGCCTCCTTCCAGAATAAAAAATCCAATTCCAGATGTTGCTACATAACCTAATAACACAATTTGTTTTATCTTGCCTAGAAGCCACAAAACTGCAAATAGTAATAAAAATGAAACCCAGAATAGAAGTGCCAGCCTTCTGAAGCCCTCTCAACTGACCAGTGATAGAGACCTAGCTGCACCCTTTACTGCGCCCACTTCTCAGCACGAAGCAGCCAGAGCGGTCATCGCCCCTTTTCCCTAGCAGCAGCTAGAGTCTCTATCTGTAGAAGAAAGAATGAGACCATACCCATAGCCTTCCCTGGTAAAAACAGGTATTTAATCCCTCCTCCCAAGGGATGGTGGGCTTGTAACACTGGAGTGACCCTATGTGTCTCTACTTCTGCCTTCAACTCCTCCCGTGATTTCTGTATCATGGTCCAGTTAGTACCCAGACTAATGTATCATGATGACTTATCATTCATGGCAGAATTAGAACCTAAACTAAGGTATAAAAGAAAGCCAGTCTCACTCACTCTAGCTGTATTACTAAGAGTAGGAGTCGCAGCCGGAGTAGGACCAGGGGCAACTGCAATTATACAAGGAAACCAACATTACGAAGGACTAAGAATAGCTATCGATGAAGATTTGAGAACTATAGAACAGTCTATTTCTAAACTTGAAAAGTCCCTAACCTCTCTCTGAAGTAGTGCTGCAAAATAGACGAGGGTTAGATTTACTATTTCTAAAAGAAAGTGGATTGTGTGCAGCTCTAAAGGAAGAGTGCTGCTTCTATGCAGACCATACTGGAGTAGTAAGAGACTCAATGTCTAAATTAAGAGAAAGATTAGATCAGCGAAAGCGAGAACGAGAAGCTAACCAGAGCCTGTTTAAATCCTGGTTTTCTAGATCCCCATGGCTTACAACTCTAATATCCACTTTGGCAGGACCCCTGCTTATTTCAATATTGCTCCTCACCTTAGGTCCCTGCATTTTAAATCAAGTAATAACCTTTATTAGAGAAAGAGTAAGTGCTGTGCAGGTGCTAATGCTGAGACAACAGTATCATACCCACACACAACAAGAAGAAACCAACATTCCATGATTAGAATGTTCAGAAAAAGAAGTGGGGAATGTAGGACCCCAACCTCCCTGAGAAATAAGTTAGCCTAAGAGTGGCCATCTTGAAGCCCAAAAAGCCATTCTGACATATGACTCAGAGGGAACAACTGAAACCAGGTAACTCCTCTGGAAAAACAAGTTAATCAATCATGACTGCTGGCAGCGCTAACCTCTCGGTTAGTTAATCATAAATGCCGACCCTACCTTGCTACACCCCCAGGACGTGGCACTAACCCAGAAATCGTAGGTTTGAAAAATTACTGCCTTTGTAGTATTGTTATCTTGCTATGTAGTATTGTTATCTTGTTATTACAAAACAATCTGTAACCATGGTAATCCTCTAGGGCTGAATGCCTCAGAAAATCCTATATAACCACTTAGTTGTAAGTGCTCAGGGTCCTCGTTGAGACCCGCTGCGATGGGCTGACTTGGACCCCAACTAGTTGGCTTCTGAATAAATTCCTCTTGCTTGTTGCATCAAGAAACGTCTTTGGTGAGTGATTTGGGGCGGCGCCTTCCTCAGGGGAATCCAACAATAGAAAGTTTGTAGAAGAATTTAATATGGTCATGCTATATAAAATTAAAATAAATGAGTCTCGGTATCAAGTATACCACAAAATTAGAATTTTATTTTCAGTTAAAAAGGACAAAGTTCTCTTAACTGTTAGTCTGCTCTTAATATTGATAGATTGTAATGGGTTCTCTAATTATTTAATCAAAGCAGTTTCTCATGCTTAAAGTCTCAGTGAGTTGTCGGACTATTTAAGAAAATGAGATATTAATATTAAAAGGACTGAAAGCTAAACTTTGCTAACAACTGTGTAACCTTCTTTATTTGCCTTTGAAGTACTTTGTTGTCATTCTACTTAAATAGATAAGTATCGCTTCATGGCAACCTATAATCCTATTTAAGCAAGTGCCAAAGAAACTTTCTTCTGACAACTTCCCAAAATCAAATTCAAAAAGGTACTTTTACCTCTAGTTAACTCTGGTATTTTCCGGAGGGCCCCTGGAACATGTCAGAGGAACATTTTCTCATTAGAGAATATATTTAGCTAATTTGGCTTATTTATCTGATAAATATTTACCTAAAAAGCACTGTCAAAAAGAATGATGCTAAACTTTATTACTGAATGTTTTGTGTTACAGAAATATCCAAATTTCCTTATGACAACTGTCTTATAGTAAGCTCTCATCAGATCTTTAACCATTGTCATTTGTAAGTCTTTTGTCATCTATACTCACTGTTTATTACTCCTAAACTAGTAAGAAACTAGATTTCAGCAGAACAGGTATTAGTTACATAAGATTAAGTAAACTAAGGGAGATGATTTTGTAGCTTTTTGTTTCAAATGTTGTTGATAAAGTGTTTTAAGCTTTTACTCTTAAGCTGACAACAGTTTAGTATATGACTGCCTTTATAAGCAGAATTGAAACTTTATCTTTCTCTCTACCTGATCCCTCCAGAATTTAAAAACTCTCAGTGACTATTTTTATATTTCATGGCAGCATGTTTATTTGCACAAGTTCAATAAGAATATGTTTTCCTTGTAAGAGAACCAATTAAAAACACTGCTTATATTACCAAGGCTTTGACTGGAATGTCATACTTGAGAGACACATGCGTAAACTCAGATATGAACAGACAGCTTTAAGGAACTAAGATTGACTTTATAAAGCCAACAAAGCCCCTTAGAAGAAGTGGCCTAGTACCTTGTTTACAGAGTTCCCAGCAGCCTTACCAGGTGAGTAAAGATGGTCACTTCCTGGCAAGTGCAAGAACCTCAAGAATGTCTTGAGAACCTCAAGAAGAGAAGAACTCACCCAAATGTACAGGTACTGCAGGCACAACCTGGTTGCAAGTCTGGCTTGGCTTTCTGGCCTCAAGAAGCCTTTAAAAGTCCAATCTGAAATTCCTTATAAAAAGTTCCAGCAAAGCATATTTTAAAGAGCCTATGTAATCAATTGCTCTTCTTGCTGCACTTATGCAAATAATCAAGCCAACTGTTAATTATTTTCTTAATCTGGCTACTTCCAATAAAAATGAGGGTGATTTTAGAGAAAAGTATTGTTTCAATAATGCAGTCTTATCTATACTAAATCCTACTACTAGTCATTGAGATGTAAACTCGATTCAGAATTCCAGTCCCCCATAATGGCCTGGCTAATGCCCCTACTGGGCCCCTTAATAACAGTTTGTGGTTTACTCTTAGTTGCCCCTTGTGTCCTCAGGTTCCTCCAGCAGCGGCTAACCCAGATGACCCGGGTCGCCACCAACCAGATGTTACTTCACCATTACACACTTCTTCCCACTGAACCCCCTCCTTCGGCCTAATACCAGCCTCAAACCCCCATGATGCCCACTGTCAGCTGGAAGTAGCCAGACCAAGTTGTCGCCCATTATGACCAAAAGGCTGGAATGTTAGGCTGGAGGAAGGAAAAACAAGGACATACAAACAGAACAGAGAGATACCATAAAAGGAGAACAGACCAGACCCCAAGGGGACAGCTTTTCCTGAATTCCATCCTTCTGATGTGCCAACTAAGACCTGATGTCAGCCTCCTCCCTCTTAGAAGGAAAAAAAAGTTTCTAGTTGTCTATTATGTCACCTTTAGCCAATCATACCTCTACACACCCCCTAGGTTAGCCTGCCCACTCCTCCCCCTCCTAACCCCTTATAAACCCCCACCTCCCTGACCCAACGTGACTTCCCCGACCTGTAATGCCCAGACCTGGGAACATCACCCAGGAACTGCACTCAAATAAACTGCCTGGCCCTTTGTTGCCTCTTGTCACCTGCTTATTTTGGCTAGAATTTATCTTACAGTAACCCCTCCAGATAATGTACATGTAAAATTCGCTTTGCTGCCTTCCCTCTTTTGGAAAGTCTGCACAATTTTCTTTTGGTGAAAATTCATTATTCTGGTGGACCTGTCCCCTTTGTTCCAAGTCCCAGTGCCCTTGCACCCTTGTGTCTTTCATTGAAACTTACTTTTTCTGAATGTTATTCTGACCCTGGCTTTCCAAAGTGTCAACTTCTCAGTGGTGCAGTGGCAAATCAGCTGATTTGGACACAGCTAAGAGGCACCTTCCAATGTTCCAATAATCACATTATTAATAATAAATTCAGAACTAAATTCCCACCTCCCTCCCTCCCTTACTGTCCTGTGCCAGTGATCTTTATGGTAGGAATTTTAGATATGGATGAAGAGAAGTCAGAGGATGTGCTTAAGGGGAGTTGCACCTTCCAGCACCCTTCAAAACACAAGAATAGGGCCAAAACCCAGCTACCCCTCACACACACACATTATCTCTGACAGATGTAAGGTAAACAAAATCAGACCAGGCAGGCGGCAACACTGGAGCCAAACAACATTTGTTAGCACAATCTCAGGTGAGGTTCACTGGTCTGCGTAGGGAGCCAGGTAAGTCGTGCCCAGTAGGAGGGGTGACAGGCTTATCAAGGGAGCTGGGAGAGCCCTGAGGGTATTGTGAACAGAACTAATTGGCTGGTGTGGGTGTCGTAATCACCGATGATTGGTCATGCTGGGTTGCTGGGGAAAGAGTACTGTGATGCATGCTCTAGGTGGGACCTGCGGCTAGGGACCTTCCGTTGAATCATTTAAGTAACATTTGCTGTTCTCTTCCTTACTTGGCTTGAGTCAGGTTCCCCAGTGAGACCCGTCCCTTCCTCTGGTACCTCTGGCCTTACAACAAGTAGTCATCAGTAAATCAACACTGGGATGAAAGAGGCAGGCTCCGACTTTGGAGAACTCTGCAGTGAATACTTCACAGTGAAAATAATTAACCGCTAACTCAGATGTTCTACATATTTAAGATCTAACATTTCATCTTCCTAAAAGATACCCATAAATTAAAGATACCTGTATATTAAAGAAACCCAAATTTTTTAAGATATCATTAAATAATGATATAGCTATATGTTGGTTCTCCTTATCAAAATGCTTGTTAAGAATCTGTGTATATTATCTTCTGCGAGATCAGGATGCACTTGATTTCAATTTCAAAGTTGATTAGGTATTCACCATCTGTGACAAACACACTCACTGGTCCAAACTCAATAAGTGGACACGAAGACAAAAAGAACAGCTGATCAGTCTTGCAGGATTGGGTGTCTGGTGATGAGGCACACCTAGGGAGATTGGCACCAGTAATTTATCTCCTAGTGTGTGAGTCCCTCCCCTGGTTCCTCACTGGCTGGGTGGACCTGTCCCCTTTGTTTCAAGTCCCAGTGCCCTTAGAATAGAAAAGAAGCCACTGTTTAAAGAATGTGTTTCTGGATGGGTTGTATTACATAAGAAAATATGATGAGTGGATAAAGGTGTTTGAGATTTTTTAATTGAGATTTAATTGACATATAGCCTTATATTATTTTCAGGGTACAACCTAATGAGTACTACAGGGTTCACATTCTTTCCCAGACATTGCCTAAGCCAGTTATATCTTTCCCTTACATATGCCTAATTTTATTGGTAGGTTTAAAAAAACTCAAATCAAACAGGTATAGCCAGGCCCTTGCCAATTCCCCCACCCCCACCCCCACTGCCAACCTGAGCAGCTTCCACCACGTGGCCCTTTGTTAATACCTTACTGTTAAAATATTTAAACTTCCTGGTAGAAATAAGTCATATTTAGGTTTTATGCTCTTTCCTAACACCATCTATTACAGAGTATACATACGGCCTCCCTTCCTTGTACTGAGTTTCATGAATGCAGTCTGTATTCTTCTGTAAAGGAAACCTAACTGGACTACAGCAAAGTTACTTCTTTCAGAAACTGGTTTCCTAAAAAAACGGATTAACCTCGACAAGGACAGCATACCTGAGAAGGTTAGAAAGTTGATCTCTAATTAATGCGTAAGTGATGCGTTCTGTATTTATAATCTATAGAAGTCACATAGATGTATTAAAATTGGAATTCTGTATTAGAATTGGAAGACAATGGTGAGAGCAAGTTGCTTATCCAAACATAACAGATTTCCTGGGAGTGTCATAGAAGAGCAGTGTGTGACCAAAATCAGAAAATGTCATGTCTCAGAATTTCCTTAACCAGAATAGAAAAGAGGCCACTCTTTAAAGAATGTGTTTCTGGATGGGTTGTATTACGTAAGAAAATGTGATGAGTGGATTAAGGTGTCTGAGATTTTTTTATTGAGATTTAAATGACATATAACCTTATATTAGTTTCAGGGTACAACCAAGTGAGTCAATATTTGTATGTGTTCTGAAATGATCACCACAGCAAGTCTAGTTAACTTCTATCACCACACATAGTTAGAAATCTTTTTTCTTGTGATGATAACTTTTAAGATCTACTCTGAGATGACTTTCAAATGCACAGTATAGTATTGTAGCTATACGCACCATGCTGTTCATCCCCAGAACTTATTTATCTTAGAACTAGAAGTTTGTATCTTTGACCCACCTTTTACCCATTTCACCCACCCTCCACCTCCCACATCAGGCAACCACCAATCTATTCTCTGTAACTATGAGTTTAATTTTTTGTTTTCTTAGATTTCATGAATAAGTGAGATCATACAATATTTGTCTCTTCATGTCTGACATTTCATTTAGCATAATGCCCTCAAGTCCCATCTATGTTGTTGCAGATGGAATGATTTCCTTCTTTTGTGGCTGGTCCATAGTAGGATTTATTTTTTTATGGCTGAATAATATTCCATTGTGTATTGTGCCACAATTTCTTTATCCATTCATCTATTGATGGACACTTAGGTTGCTTCCATATCTAGATAGTGCAGCAATAAACATAGGGGTACCTATATCATTTTGCATCAGAGATTTTTTTTTTCTTTGAGTAAATTCCTAGAAGTGGAATTACTAGGTCAGATGGTATTTCTATCTTTAGTGTTTTAAGGAACCTCCATACTACTTTCCACAGTGGCTGCACCAATTCACAATATATATAGTACAATTTTATATATATATATATATATATATATATATATCACATTCTCTTTATCCCTTCATTCGTCAATGCACACTTAGTTAGATTCCTTCTGTGTCTTGGCTAATGTACATAATGCTGCAGTCAATGTGGAAGTACATGTATCTTTTTCTGTTAGTGATTTTGCTTCCTTCAGATAAATACCCAGAAATAGAATTGCTAGCTCACATGGTAGTTCTATTTTTAATTTTTTGAGGAACCTCCATACAACTTTCCATAGTATTTGCACCTATTTACATTTCCACCAACAGTGCACAAGGGCTCCCTTTTCTCCACATCCTCACCAACACTTATTACTCCTTGTCTTTTGGATAGTGGCCATTCTGACTGGTGGGAGATGATACCTCATTATGGTTTTGATTTTCATTTCCCTTCTGATTAGTGATATTGAACATCTTTTCATGTGTCTGTTGGCCATCTGTATATCTTCTTTGAAAAAAAGTCTGTTCATATCCTTTGCCCATTTTTTAATCAGATTTTTTAATTGCTTCAATTTCTGATACATTATATACTTATTGATATAAATAAACAAGAGCTCTCCTGGTTCCTCAATAATAAGCCCAGACATTAGTCCCTGAGCTCAGAGAGCTTGAGAACCATTCCTCCAGTTCATAGCCTTTCTTCCAGTGGGGGTATTTTGTTTAACATCACAGAGTTTATTTTTATATCGGTTTACAGACTTTCTTTTTTTAAATTGAAGTATAGTTGATATACAATTTTATAGTAGTTTCAAGTATACAACACAGTGGTTCAACTGTTACCCATATTATTAAATCCTCACCCCCACTAGTACAGCTACTACCTGTCAACATAGAAAGATGTTACAGAATCACTGACTATATTCTCAATGCTGTACTACTATCCCTGTGACCAACCTACATTATGATTGAGAATTTTTGTGCCCCTTTATCCCCCTCACCCTCCCCTCCAAACCATCCCAACCCCTCCCACATGGTAATCACCAGTCACTTCTCAGTGTCTATGTGTCTACTGCTGTTTTGTTCATTCTGTTTTGCTTCGTATTTATATTCCACAATTAAGTGAAATCATACAGTATTTGTCTTTCTCACCAGGCTTATTTCACTGAGCATAATACCCTCTAGGTCCATAGCAGGATTTGTTTTTTTATGGCTGAATAATATTCCATTGTGTATTGTGCCACAATTTCTTTATCCATTCATCTATTGATGGACACTTAGGTTGCTTCCATATCTAGATAGTGCAGCAATAAACATAGGGGTACATATATCATTTTGCGTCAGAGATTTTGTTTTCTTTGAGTAAATTCTTAGAAGTGGAATTACTAGGTCAGATGGTATTTCTATCTTTAGTGTTTTAAGGAACCTCCATACTACTTTCCACAGTGGCTGCACCAATTGACATTCCCATCAACAGTGTAGGAGGGTTCCCATTTTTCCACATCCCTACCAACACTTGTGATTTCTTATCTTTTGGATAGTGGCCATTCTGACTGGTGTGAGGTGGTAGCTCATTGTGATTTTGATTTGCATTTCCCTGATGATTAGCAATGTGGAGCATCTTTTCATGTGCCTGTTGGCCATTTGTATTTATTCTTTTGAGAAATGTCTGTTCTGGTCCTCTGCCCAGTTTTTAATCAGGTTATTTGATTTTGGGGTGTTGAGGCATATGAGCTCTTTATATATTTTGGATGTTAACCCCTTATCAGATAATCATTATTTATAAATATATTCCCCCATACTGTAGGTCACCTTCTTGTTCTGCTGATGGTGTCCTTTGCTGTACAGAAGATTTTTAATTTGATGTAGTCCCATTTGTTCATTTTTTTGTTTTTGTTTTTCCTTGCCTGAGAAGTGCAGGAAAAAATTGCTCATACTTATGTTTGAGATTTTTGTCTATGTTTTCTTCTAAGAGTTTTATGGTTTCATGTCTTATATTTCAGGTCTTTGATCCATTTTGAGTTTACTTTTGTGTCTAGAGTTAGGAAGTAATGCATTTCATTCCCTTGCATGTAGCTGCCCATTTTTCCCAAAACCAGTTGTTGAAGAGGCTGTCTTTTCCCCATTGTATATTCATGGCTCCTTTATTGTATATTAACTGACCATGTATGTATGGATTTATATCTGGGTTTTCTATTCTGTTCCATTGATCTATGGGTCTATTCTTGTGCCAGTGCCATATTGTTTTGATTACTATAGTTTTGTGGTATAGCTTGAAGTCAGGTAGTGTAATCTCTCTAGCTTTGTTCTTCTTTCTCAGGATTGCTTTGGCTATTCAGGGTCTTTTGTGGTTCCATATGAATTTAGAAGTATGTGTTCTAGTTCATTGAAAAGCATGGTTGGAATTTTGATGGGATTGTTCTGAATCTGTAAATGGCTTTGGGCAGGATGGTCATTTTGACAATATTAATTCTTCCTGTCAAGTGAGCAAAGGATAGATCTCCCTGAGACTTATTTATGTCTTCTTTAATTTCTCTCATGAGTGTCTTATAGTTTTCAGAGTATAGGTCTTTCACCTCCTTGGTTAGGATTACTCCAAGGTATTTTATTCTTTCTGATGCAACTGTAAATGGAATTGTTTTCCTGATTTCTCTTTCTGCTAGTTCATTGTTAGTATGTAGGAATGCAACAGATTTTTGTGCAGTGATTTTGTATCCTGCAACTTTGCTGAATCCAGTTATTAGTTCTAATAGTTTTTAGTGAAATCTTTAGGGTTTTCTATGTCATCAGCAAATAGTGACAGTTTAAGTTCTTCCATGCCTTGAGTGTCTGTTTCCTTCCCCAAACTGGGTAAGTTTTCAACAATTATTTTCCTAAAAAGACTTTCTAACCCTTTGTTTCTCTCTTCTCTTTCTCATGCCCCTAGTATGCAAATATTGTTTCATTTGGATTGGTCACACAGGACTTTCATCATTCTTTAATTCCTAGTTTTCTTTCTGTTCCTCGGTTTTGTTGTATTCCTATTCTCTAATTTCCATCTCACTGATTGTCTCCTCTATTTGCAGCAGCCTGTAATTCATTCTGTCTGTTGTACCTTTCATTTCAGTTACTGTGTTCTTCAGCTCCAAGTGGTTCTTTTACAGTTCTTCTCTTTGTTGAAATCCTCACTGAGATCTTCAATACTTTTCTGTAAATCAGTGAGCATATGTATGACTTTTACCTTAAAATCTTTATCAAGAAGATTGATGATATCTGCTTCATTTAGCCCTCTTTATGGTGTCTTATCCTGTAGTTTTGTTTGGAGCATATTCCTCTGTCTGCTCATTTTGTCAGGGTTTCTGCATTTCTTCCTTTGCATTATATGGGTCTGCTATGCTTCCTTGTCTAGAGAGTAATGGATTTATGAAGAAGGCGTCCTGTGGTGCCCAGAAGCTCGGGACTCTTTCCTCTCCTTTGCTGTGGAGCCTCAGTTGCTGTTGGTGGGCAATGAGTGGGACTGCCTTTCTTTCTGTCTGCCAGTAGTGGCTTATCTCAGTATGCTGAGACTGGCAGTTCACCTAGCCCAGCCTATGTGATCAGAGCAGGGGCTTCTGCTGGGAGCACTGTGTATGGAGCTGCCCTCTGCCTGCCCTGCAATGATTGAGGGGCTGCAGGGTTAGCCAGGTGGGCAGGACTGTTGTGTGGCTCTGGGGCAGGGCAGGGACCAAGGAACTCTCAGAGCTGGTTCCTGTAGGTACCTTGCCAGTCGGGCTGAAATAGGGTCATGAAGACTAAGAGAGTCTCTCTCTGTCCCCCAGGCAGTAAAGTTCAAAGCTGCTGGGCTGAGTGGGCTGGCATGTCAGAGGTGCACAGGAAAGCCCCTTGGAGCTCAGCTTCCAGCAAGGGGGATGGAGTGTCTTGGGCTCCCCAGAGAGCCTGACCTGTTGGGCCCAAGGAGGGATTTGGGGAGGTATTGTCTGCCTGCCCTTTCTTTTTCAGAGATAGTTTTGTCCAACCCTCACCCCTCTGGCTCCCCTACACCTGTTGGCAAGTCTTTCAACTGCTGCCTATGTTGGGTCTCAGCAGGGCCAGGGGAGTATGCCTGTCCTCCACAGACAGCTGATGTCTCAGCCTCCCAGAGTGTCCCAACTGTCCCTGGTGTCAAGTCCCACTAATCACCAGAACCCCACACAATGTGGACTCATGTTCCCAGAGTAGATCTCCAGGTCTCATGGTGTGTAGAGTTCCTGGGCACCTATCCCCTCCCCACTCTGTTACTCTTGCTCCCACCTGTGAGCTGGGGTTGGGGAGGGCTTGGATCCTGCTCGATCCCCTTTACCCCTTTCTGTGTGGTCTTCTCTTCTTCCCCAGGTGCAGGTGGTCTGTTCTGCAGTCTTCAGGTCATTTGCAGGTTCAGCTGTATTTGCTGTAGTTGCTTCCTTGTGTGTGTGGGAAGAGGTCTCCATCTTGCCCTCCTTCCCCCCTATCTTGAGGTTCCTCCTCTTAATTGGATCTTTTGTTGCCATTGTTCTGTTATTGATTTGTATGTGTTCTCCTTATATTTTAGGTATTGACTCCTAATCAGATAGATGATTTGAAATATCTTCTCCCATTCCATATGTTGCCTTTTCATTTTGTTGATGATGTCCTTTGCTGTGCAGAAGCTTTTTAGTTTGATGTCTTCTCATGCGTTTACTTTTGCTTTTGTTGCTTTTGCTTTTTGGTGTCAAATTCAAAATATCATCACCAAGACCAATGTCAAGGAGCCTACCAAACAGCCTCCTGTTTTTTTCCAGGAGTTTTATGGTTTTAGGTCTTATGTTTAAGTCCTTAGTCAGTTTTCAGTTAATTTGTGTGCAGTGTAAGAAAGTGGTCCAGTTTCATTCTGTTGCATGCATCTGTCCAGTTTTCCCAACACCACTTACTGAAGAGACTGTCCTTTCTCCCATTGTATATTCTTGCCTTCTTTGTTATAAATTAATTGACTATGTACATGTGGTTGCATTTCTGGGCTCTCAGTTTGGTTCCATTGGTCTATGCATCTAGTGTTATGCTGATACCATACTGTTTTAATTACTATAACTTTGTAATATAGTTTGAAATCCGGACACGTGATGCCTCCAGCTTTGTTCTTTCTCAAGAACATTTTGGCTATTTGGGGTCTTTTGTGGTTCCATGCAAGTTTTGGGATTGTTTATTCTATTTCTGTGAAAAATGCCATTGAAATTTTTATAAGAATTGCATTGAACCCATAGATTGCTTTAGGCAGCATGGACATTTTAACAATATTAATTCTTCTGATCTATGAACACAAAATATCCTTCCATTTATTATGTCTCCTTCAGATTCTTTCATCAGCATCTTACAGTTTTCAGTGTACAGGTATTTTACTTTCTTGATTAAATTTATTTCTAGGTATTTTATCTTTTTGTGTGTAATTTTAGGTGGGATTGCTTTCTTAATTTCTCTTTCTGATAGTTGTTGTTATATAGAAATGCAACTTATTTTTATATTTTTGATCTTTGGTTTTGTATCCTGCAACTATACTGAATTCACTTATTAGTTCTAACCATTTTTGATGGAGTCTTTAGGATTTTCTACATGTAATATGTCATCAGCAAATAGCAACAGTTTTACTTCTTCCTTTCCAATTTAGATGCCATTTATTTCTTTTTCTTGCTTGACTGCTTTGGCTAGGACTTCCAATATTATGTTGAGTTAAAGTGGCAAGAGTGGACCTCTCTGTCCTGTTCCTGATCTTAGAGGGAAAGATTTCAGCTTTTCATCACTGAGTATGATGTTAACTGTGGGCTTTTCAGATATGGCCTTTGTTAAGTAGAGGTATATTTCCTGTATAACCAGTTTGTTAAGAGTTTTTGTCATAAATGGTTGTCAAATTTTGTCAATGCTTCTTCTGAATCTATTGAGATTTGATTGATTTTTAGCTTTCATTTTGTTAATGTGGTGTATTACATTGATTGATTGATAGATGTTGAACTGTTCTTGTATCCATGGAATAAATCTCACTTGATCATGGTTTATGATGCTTTTAATGTATTGTTGAATTCAGTTTGCCAATATTTTTGAGGATATTTGCATGTGTATTCAGCAGGGCTATTGGCCTGTAATTTTCTTTACTTTGTGCTGATCTTGTCTGGTCGTGGTATCACAGTAATGCTATCCTCATTAAAATGAGTTTGGAAGGGCTCTCTCTTCTGTTTTCTGGAAGAATTTGAGAAGGACTAATATTAACTCTTCTTTCAATGTTAGGTAGAATTCACCAGTGAAACCAGCTGGGTCTAGATTTTTGTTTGTTGGGAAGTTTTTGGTTACTGATTCAATCTCACTAGTAACCACTCTGTCCATATTTTCTATTTCTTCATGATTCAGTTTTAGTAGGTTGTATGTTTCCAGGAATTCATCCAGTTCATTTAGGTTGTCCAATTTGTTAGCATATAATTGTTCATAGAAGTATCTTACTGTTTTATATTTCTGTGTTATCAGTTGTAACATCTCTTTCATTTCTGATTTTACATATTTTATATATACATTTTATATATTTTAGTACTCTCATTTTTTCTTGATGGGTCGAACTATAGGTTTTCAATTTTGTTTATCTTTTCGAAAAGCCACCTCATAGTTTCAGGGACCTTTTCTATTGCCTTTTTTCAGTCTCTGATTCATTTATTTTTGCTTTTATCCTTGATATTTCTTCCTTCTACTAATTATGGGCTTCATTTGTTCTTTTTCTAGTTCCTTGAGGTTTGTTAAATTAGAAGCCTGCCCCTCAGGCTGAAACTTTAAGATAAGCAAGTAGACCTCTTTCACTGAAAGACTAGTCATTTTCAGTTGGTTGCCTCTGTGTTGGGCCTGGGGTGGGTGAGTCTATGTGAGCCCTTTAAGAAATGTTTCTCGGGTTGCTATAACCTTGGGTATCTCATGGATGTAAGCCCCATTAGCTTTCAAAGCTAGATGATTTGCAGGCTGTTCTCTAAGGTACAGGGCTTTAAAATGGGAGTGCCAGTTATGGAGTTCAAAGCTTTGCTGCTTAGGGAGAAGCTCAGGCTGTGAGTTCCCTCTTGGTGGTGGGTTACAATGCCAAGAGTTAGTGAGATAGTGCCTCAGCCTCTCCTAACCATTTCAATGTGAGTTTCTCTCATTTGCCCAACACGTGGGAGTCACTCAAGTAGTTTTGGGCTTCCTTCTAGAGATATTTGTTCCATTTGTAGCTGTAGGTTCAGTGTCCATGGAAAGAGATGAGTTTAGGGTCTTTCTATGTCACCATCTTGATTTGGATCTCATATTTATTTTTATTTGTGTAACAAATATTCATGCATGTGCCAGACAATGTTCTGAGCACTTTACCAATATTAATTCATGTAGGAGGAAATGGGGAATAGATTAGAGCACAGAAAAAAGTAAAGAAAATAAGGTAATCTGGATAACTAGTGAAATGTTTTTCTGGAGCAGATTCAATTCAGAAGAACATTGGTTTACTATAGGATGTCAACCAGGATGTGAGCAAAGCCAAAGTCCCAGCAAGCATTGTGGTTCAGGGCACCGGTAAAGCAGGACAGACCATGCTGGACAGGTGACTTCTGTGGGAAGACAAAGGGTTTGGAAGGACAAGCAAGATGCTACAGTGGCCTGGGCCAAGGCACTGTGGAGAGGAGAGATAGGCCAAGTGTCCCCAATGTGGCCACAAGTAATGCCTACGGCCACCAGAAGCTGGAACAGGCAAGGAACACATTCTCCCTTCAAGCTCCCAGAGGGAGTACTGCCCTACCTATCCCTTGATTTCAGCTTTCTGGTCTCCAGAACCATGAGATGTGTATTCAGCAGGCCTGAATTACAATTAAGTCACCCAGTCTGTGGTAATTTGCTACACTGGCTATAGGAAACACAGATTTTAATACCTGGCAGTGGTTGTTGCCATAACAAATACCTAAAAAGATGGAAGTGGCTTTGGAAATGAATAATGGGTAAAGGGTAGAAGAATATCCCAACTTGGATATTATATAGGAGCTGAGCTGAGAGCTAAGTTCAGGGGCAGACAGATCTGTAGACATACAAATGGCACTGTCTTAGGCTGAAGGGGTCAATACTCATTAATTCATTCAATTAATATGTGTGGAGTATCTTCCTTATGAGAGGCATCAGGAGAGTTTGCAAGACCATCTCCTTTATATTATGAAGCTAACCCTGTAACAGGGAAGACAAATGTTAAATAACTAATAACATAGTTAATAATTATTTGTAGTGATGATCTGTGCTGTTAGGAAGTATAGGGCAGTATATGAACACAGGCAAATTTTTTAACAGAATGTCAGTGCTGATATCCATATTATTAATGAATTAATGCAACAACTCTGAAGCATTCTTAGCAAAATGATTCCCCATGGTTTTGTTAAAATAGACCTTACAAGCTAAAAATAATTAATAGGTCATCTAAAGAAATTATTAAAAGGCCTAACAGTATTTTAACTGATCATAAGTATACCAATAATAAACTGCAAATGGACCACCTGCCATCTAAATTGCTCAGCCAAATGGTTCTGTTCTTCCAGGCGAGAAAGGAAATGCTTGGCTGGAAAGGAAGTAAAAAGGAATCTCAGTCTGAGAAAGATTTCATTCTGAATTTGACTCCCAAAAGCAGATGAGAAGTACTACATGCTGAACTCTAAATTAGGTTTTACCATTTAGATGAGGTGACTCTGTGAGCACATGACACAACAAGTTACCGAAAGCCTCCATGAACCCTGGTGTGCCCCAGGCCACATGCCATCTGACTAGACAGGCCTTTGAATAGGGCTGGTTCCCTGCCAATGGGCCTCATGGGTGCGAGGTGGAAGGCAGGCCCCTGTTCCCCTCAGGTGCACAAGATAGAGACTGCAGACCTCCTCATACACCAGATTCTGCAAAGCTGGAGGAAGTTAACCTGTTCCATTTTTTGTTTAATAACAGAGTTCCTTTTTAAAACCTAGCAGAGTTGCTGTAATGACAGTAGCAATAACAAGATGTTTATAAAACAGGCTTTTCCCTCCTCTTTAAAGAATTCCTGGCACTAGAGTCATTTTATTCCCACGTATGTCTTTGATTCTGCTGTTGAAGAGTAGTTGAATATTTCTTATATGAAATAAAATTTCATTCTAATGTATATTGGGGAAAACTTGAGATCAATTGTTATATTTCTTTCCATGTAATATATGAACTGTATTCTCTCTTAGGTTTTCATGAAGCTAAAAAAAAATTTAATCTTACCCAACTTCAACACAAACAAGATTGCTCTAGCTTCTGTTGCCTGTTGCTCCACGTGCCAGTGGGTCATAGCTCTGAATCACTACCATGAAGTACAGAAGGTATTATCATTCTTTCTGAATACCTGTAACAATGTGGGAGTGATAGATTTTAGTCCCAAAAATAGTTTTTCTTAATGCTGTGGAAAGACTACTTAATGAAAAACACTTTAATCAAACATATTATGGTAACTCACACAGGTATCAAGTGCTCCTGTCAAATGTGTTCATTTATGCCAATTATGTTTATTGTTTTATTTGTTTGTTTTAATATATTTCACTACTTTATGTCCCTTTCTATACATAATTCTAGGAAAGTTTGAATTAACACCTATTAATGTCTTTCAAACATAATTAATTCATTCAATTAATTTTTAACATTGAAGTTGACTTTTTTTTTTTAACACTTACCATGTTGGGACTTTCTTTTTAAGCTGGTGGGTCCTAAACAAATCCAAGTAGCTAAAGCTCAAAATGTCCTAAAAATTTCCCAACAAAAGTTGACTGAAAAACAAAGAGGTTTACAGCTGGTAATAAGTTTTTTGCTTATTAAACTCTCAACACCTTTATGAACTAGACAAAAATAGGAAAAAGTAATTATCTCAGTAGAGTTTATCAGTATAAGATAAAATGGGAATAATAAAGGTGGTGAAGAGATTGTGATCAAGTAAATAATGTAGATATTATATGTAAGGTCATAATGCCTGCCACATAATAGAATGCTCAATAATGCTAATTATTACTATGTTAGTAGTAGATTAACTTACTAGGACATCTGGTAATTTCAGTCTACCAAAGTCATACTCAATATTAATCTGTATTCTTAAAAAACTGTGCTTTACCTATTTATGGCAATTATTCTATTGGTTCGTAGAGACATGGTTACCCTTTAACTATCTTGGTTTTAAATTAAAATATCATTCTGAGAACTAAAATTAGAATTGAGTTCATCAATCCCTATCACGCATCTACCACTCTTGAGAGTGAGAAAAGTAATACACTTCAGATGGCAATCTAGCAGGCAAATTCAGCCCATTGACATCTTTCTTCCCACCCCTTACACTTTGGTGTAGTTATAAACATTTTAAAACCTGGGCTTTCATTTAAAATTCAAACTTCTATATTCTTTTGAAAATTCAGATCTAGCAACCCTGAACTAGCATTCTCACTTAGCTATAAACCCCCAACTCACTTGAAGCATTCATGTTACCTGCCTGGCCACATAGGCAGTTCTTGTAAACTTGGATACATAAATAGTATTGGGCATTGTTTAAGGAAATTAACAAAAAATTTGAACTGAATTTATTAACTTACGACTTACGTTGGTAAGTCATTTTATTGCTAATATTTTGTACCTATGATCTATCTATATAGTTATATTTAGCTATGTGCTACTAATAGCTAACATTTATTAAACATGTCCTGTGTTCCAAGTGCTCTGTTAATGTTTTAAACACATTTTCTCACTTAATGTTCAAATCAACTTTTGGATTAGATATTTACAAATAAGAAAGCTGAATTTGAAAGATTTAGTAAATTTGCTCAAGATTTGAGCCTCTAAGTGGTGGTAACCCACATTCTAACCAGGTCTGTCTAATTCTAAAGCCCATGTGTTCACTACTACACAATAAAATATTTCCATCCAGAAGTGCTGGTCAAAGCACCTAGCACTCAGTATGGCACAGCCTGAACCAATCAGAATGGACACATCACAGAGCACGAGCAGAGCCCTGGAGGCCACCAGCTAAAACTAAAGAGGGGTAGAGGGCCAGAGTGGGCAGTGTGTGAGGGTAGAAGTGGCTGGAGCAAGAATGTGTAGGTGACACCCAGGGCTTCCCCAGAGGCTGATCACAGTCCACCCCTAACCAGGTACTCAATTACAAGTCTGACCTGCAGGCAGCAGCCTCTTTCAAACAAGCCTTTCAGGCACAGACTGGGAGATGGCATTTTTGTCTGCTCCCTCTGTGCTGGTCCCTGGTCAAGAGCTGGTTAAAAACTGCCTGCTTTGCTGTAGTCTGGTGGGTCTCATGGATGCAAGTCCTGCTGGCTGTCAAAGCTAAGTGTTTGGGGGGGGCACCTGTTGCTCAGGTGGAAGTCTTAAAAGTTCAGGTGCTTGGTATTGGGTCCAAACTCTTTGCTGCTCAGGGAGAAGCTGAGAGGTGAGTTCCCTCCTAATGGTGAGCATGTCTCAGCCTTTCCTACCTGTTTTGATGGTATTTTCTCATCCACCTGCTGTGTAGGCATTGCTCAGCTGGTTTCTGAGTCTCTCTGAGAGGGAACTTATATCATAGCTGTGGCCCTGGTGTGCCCACAGAGGAGGCAAGCTCAGGAGTTTCCTGGTGCCACCTCAGACTGGAACTCTCTTCGTACTTATTTTTGGTTTTGGTGTTTATTTGATTCTTCTATGCCCATGATTTTTTGTATCTGTGTTTATTCTTATTCATTTATCCAAAATGTTTGTTTATAATACTGTTCATTTGTTTTTATTAAATGCAAGGGGAAAAGAAGATAAACTGTAAATTCCAGTGAGAATATTAATCACTAATATCCAAACTTTCTTCCAGCTCTCACAGGCTTCATGAGAGATTTCTATACTTTACCTCATCAAACTCAAGTATATTTAAAATGTATATTTTAACACTTGATTTTTGTAAAACTGAGTGTAATAGTTACCCCTTTGCTGAGGTTTTCTCCTTGCTCAGCTATGTACTGTCTCCCATTTTAAAATAAATCTTATGTTCACCTGGGCCCTAATATAAAAAATATTTCTAAAAAATCTAGGAAGTTTGAGGGAAAGAAATAATGACAGAAGTTATTACATGAGCATTCATTAAAAATATTACCTTGTTCCCACAATGCCTGTCTTATGATAGAAATGTCATGAATTTAATTGAATCCATAAGCACTTTACTTTAATATTTAAATAACTCACTAGGTCATGAATAGCAAGGGAGACATTTTCTCAGTAATTTAAAAAAGGGAAATGAGCAAGCAAACAAAATAGCATAGCATAGAAAAAAGTAAACAACTGACTAATTAGTATAGGTGAACCAGGAATAAATTAAAAAATCATTAGAGTGAGCATGCCAAAGTAGCTAATGTGTATATTATTTTGTAAAAATTAGATATTTTCTCAGGATACAACTTAAAAATTGAAGGAGAAATTACAAATCACAAACTGTATTCTATAAACACAGTTTTATATATACAATGACATGTACACACCACATTCATGTTTCCAGGCTAAACTCCATCTTCAAAGATTCTGAGAAGATGATAATCTTTCAGAAGTTTGAATTACAGCATAAGAATAATAAGACTATAAAAATTCAACCCAAAGGATCAGATCAGGCAATTTAAAATTATTTCTCAAATGACTGTTATAAACACAACATCAATGTGGATTTGACAGAACTCACACTTCATAACAGCTGAAAGTTAATAGGATTTTAAAGAATGTTAAGGAAGGATAAAGCAAAAGGGAAGGATGTGAATAAAAACCCAGAGGCAAAAAGATTGTAAGGAGTGTTTAGGAGATGTGGAATAAAACAATCTGGCTGAAATGTGGTATTTTTGGAAAGGAGACAAAACGGGAAAGGAAGGCTGGGTTCACATTGTGGACACTGTCATCAACAAGGCCAAAATTTTGGACAATATCCTTGGGCAATCATTTCTGTAACAATTCACCAAATGTTTTTGAGCAAGGGTATTATCAAGTGTTAATTTAAGAAAATTATTTTATAAGCTATTCCTGAAGCTGTTTTTTACCAGCAGCCTAAGGATAGTTTAATAGTTACTTCATGCTACCAACCCAACTTCAAAACCTCAATGGTTTCTCTGGGCTGCTCAGTGTATCTGGATGGGAAAACTTCAATTGTTTTCTTAGAAAAAGAAACTGGGTAAGATATAAAATTTTCAGTGTGAAAAATGACTCAGAAAATGATGAATCTTCAAATGTTCAGATTCTAAAAAAGACTACTGAAGAAGCTGACACCGGAAAAAACAAATTTTAATACCAAGGAATCATTCATTTAATTACCAGCGTGTACATGGTCATTGGTGATATGATCCATCTTTCCAGGAAGATTTCCCAGGATGTGAAAATGAAGTGGTTACACACTATGTTCATATAAGTTCAGATAAATTTTAAAGCAAAATGAGAGTACAATTCTACCTCAGTAATGAATTGATTGTCTTTCAGAATGAAGAATATCTGCTGGTTTTGCAGGCAACCTACAAAGATATTGTGGCTCAAAATGAACTGTTAGCAAGTTGAAGGAAACTGGCCGCCAGGCGCTTGCACTGTGCTGCCATTTTACTGATGACCCTGGAAGATGAAAAGGCATGACTATCTTTGGTTTTATGTCTCCTTCACTCATTTCTCCTGGGCTTGACAAGCCCTGAGATGTCCTTCTCACTGAAGACTCAATCATATGCCTCCTAAACTTTATTACCACCCGATTTTTTACTGAGATGAGTAGGCAATCATATTCAGATAAAAGGAAAGGAGTCCTGGGCAAGTAGTCCTGCAAGAGAGGTAGCAGGCTACAAAGATCAGTTATTTTCTCTTATTCCTAAGATGTCAGCACACTTCTGTCTGATGAGGTCCTATAAGTCCAGGGAAAGGAAATCCCAGGGCAAAATATCTCTTGTAAGATAAATTCTAACTGAAATAAGCAGGCAACAAGAGGCAACAAAGGTCCAGGCAGTTTATTTGAGAGCAATCCCGGGCAAGGTTCACCGGTCTGCGTAAATACAGGCTGGAGAAGTCATGTGCAACCAGACAGGTGGGGAGTTTTTAAAGAAGGTAGGGGGAGGCAGAGCTTATATTTACAGCAGTGCAAGGATTGGCTAGCCTAGGGCACATTTTTCAGGTTGGAAGGGGGCAGCAGCTGGGGACTTCGGCACGTCACCAGTGTCCGACGTGTTCACCCCTCCCTCCAGTGCCTCCAACCTTACATTCCAGCCTTTTGGTTATAATGGGCGATGACTCAATCTGGCTACTTCTAGCTGAGGAGGGGCAGCACGGCTAGCATTGAGGCTGGTGGGAGGCCAGAGGAGGCTTGGAGGGAAGGGGCGAGTACTGATGTACCTACATGGTCTTGTTCACTTCTACTGTCCAACCTATTGGTGGCTGGAGGTTTTAGCAGATATGTTGTCTTCATCTCTCAGGACAGATATATCTAGCATGATCACCCAGGCTTTGCCCCATCCAGTACTATAGTCCGGACGATGAGACACAGACTGAGGCTTGTTCGTAGCAGGCAGCTTGGATGAAAGAATGGAAAGATGAGCATTGGGTGGGACAAGGGGGTATCTTTCTTAGGAGTGAGAAGTAAGGTAGGTAGGAGAGGTGTCCGGGGGAACTTGAGATAAGAGAGTATAAGGGTTACATGCAGGGTGTCCCAATAGTTTGGCAGCAGTGGAGGTGGTGAGGATTACAGTGTATGGTCCTGTCCAGCGAGGCTGGAGTGATCAAGGCTGGAGTTCTCTTAAAAGTACCTCATCTCCTGGCTGAAGGATCTCTGCGTCTTCTGGGTTGTTGGATGACGTAGGTTGGGGTAGGAACTGGTCTGCGTGTTCCCTGAGATGTCTCAACAGTGAAAAGTAAGGAAGGTAGGAGGCCGAAGCAGGAGGGGTAGCAGGCAGGCCTGTGCTCAGTAAGAAGGGCCTGCCATACATCAGCTCAAATGCGCTTAGTCCAGCCGGTCCCCAGGGGGCAGCATGCAGCCAAGCGAGAGCGATAGGGAGAAGATCAGGCCACGAGAGCTTTACCTCTAGAGACACCTTAGTTGGTCTTTTAAGAGACCGTTAGCCCTTTCGACTTTCCCTGACGATTGGGAGTGATAGGGTATATGGAGGTTCCAGGTGATATTGAGAGCCTCAGATGTTAGCTGAGTGACCCAGGAGATGAAGGCAGGTCTGTTTTTGGATTGGCGTGATGTGGGGAGCCCGAAACGTAGAACGATGTGTTCCACCAGCACTTGCACCACCACTGATGCAGTTTCCTGGTAGGTGGGGAAGGCCTCGATCCACCCTGAAAAGGTATCAACCAGAACTAGTAAATAACAGGGCTTTTTATGCCTAGGCATATGGGTGAAATCGACCTGCCAGTCTTGTCCGGGAATCATTCCCCTCATCTGGTGGAGGGCCATCCGGGTTTTCAGAGCACCTTGAGATGAGACACGATGACAAGTAGTGCAGGTCTGGTGCACCTAATCTATTGCCTTGCAGAGATTATAAGGGGCAAATATGGGGGAGAGAAACTGGTGCATGGCCTCCAGTCCAATGTGTAGAAACTGATGAATTTTGGATATGATATCTCGGCCTTGGGCTTGGGGGAGGGCAATTCATCCCCTGAAGGTATATCCATCTCTGATCTCCCAATGCGCCCCCCCCCCCTTGATGTAGAAGCAGTCACAGTTCATCATCAGGGTATTGGGGCAATAGAGAGGGGGAAAGAAACAGCATAGAGGGTTGGCTAGACCTGGATGTTAACTTTTGGGCTGTGGCATCTGCCAACGCATTACCCCTGGTTACTGGATCATTTCCAGTCTGATGTCCCTTACAATGCATGATGGCCACCTCCTTGGGGTCTTGTAGGGCCTGTAGCAGGCAGCTGATAGCCCTGCCATTGATTATTGGGGTTCCCTTAGTGGTAAGGAAGCCCATTTCCTTCCAAATAGCAGCATGAGTGTGTGTAATTAGGAAGGCATATTTAGAGTCAGTATAAATTGTGGCCCTCTTCCCAGCTGCCAGCTGTAACGCCCGGGTAAGAACTACTAATTCGGCTTTCTGGGAGGTGGTCCCAGATGGGAGTAGGTTTGCTTCTACCACCTGCGACAGAGTCACCACTGCATAGGCCACCCTTCGCACCCCGTCACTTTCTTTCACCAAGCTTCTGTCCATGAAAAAAGTCAAGCCAGGGTCTTCAAGGGACATGTCTTGTAGGCCCTCTCTAGATTTTCTGAGAGCCTCTACAATCTCTACACAGGAATGAGTGGGCTGATCTGCCTGATAGCTGATGGGAAGCAAGGAGGCTAAGTTAAGGGGTGCAGAAGCTTGTAGGGTTACCTGTGGATATTCAATGAACAGAAGATGGAATTCCTGTACTCTTGAAGGACTCAAGGAGGCCAGGGATTTATGATTCAAAATATCCTGTAACCGGTGTGGGGAATACACAGTGATGAGCTGTTGGAGAGTTAATTTCAGGGTTTTTGGGGCCAGACTTTCCGCAGCTGCCAGGGCTTGGAGGCAAGGCTGCCACCCCCTGGCAGTAGTATCTAACTGGAGAGAAAGGCAACGGGATGGTACCCTGGCCTTACTGGCTGTACTAGCACCCCGGTTGCCACCCCTGCCCTCTCTGCTGTATATAGGGTAAGGGGCTTAGTTAAGTTGGGGAGCATCAATGGGGAGGATGAGAGCAATTCATCTCAGAACTGACTGAAAGCATAAGCTACTTTGGTGGGTGAAGTTAGTGGCCCAGTAGGAGTCTCTGTGGCAGCTGCATAAAGCGGTCTGGCCAGAAGGGCAAAGTTAGGCACCCAGTGTCTGAAAAATCTTACTAATCCTAGAAAGGATAGTAACTTGGCTCCTGAAGTAGGTGGCAAGAGAGCTTTAATTTCAGCTGCCTGGTCCGCTGTTAGGGCTCTAGTGGTGGGAGTTAGAACTAGCCCGAGGTACGTAACTTGAGATAGAGTCTTCCAGGAAATTAAGAAGGGATGTGGTGTCTAGAACCGAGGTCTCCTTCAAGAGGCTGCAAAGTAAAAGATCATCTATGTACTGGAGGAGAGTACGCTCATCCATTGAGTGTCATGAGAGGTCCTCTGCCAGGGCCTGTCCAAAAAAATGGGGGCTATCTCTAAAACCTTGAGGTAGAACTGTCCAAGTTAGTTGTCAGGACCGACGGGTGTCAGATTCTTCCCATGTGAAGACATATAGTGGCTGCGAGTCTGTGTGGAGAGGCATAGTGAAAAAGGCATCTTAAAGGTCTAGTACAGTAAAATGAGAGGTACCGGAAAGGACCCGAGACAGAAGAGTATATGGGTTAAGCACCACTGGGTGTAAGGGAATAACAGCCTCATTAATTATTCGGAGGTCTTGAATGAGGCAATACGCTGCAGAAGCCTTTTTTACTGGCAAGATGAGAGTAGTGCATGGAGAGTCAGCCAGCACTAAAAGCCCCTGTGAGAGCAGACAATTAACAGTAGGCTGTAGTCCCCTTTAGTGAGCCTGCAAAATAGGAAATTGAAGCCAAGAACGGAAGCGGGATGGGTCTTTAAGACGTATTAAAACTGGGGTGTAAGACGGAGCCAAGATGGCGGCGTGAGCAGAGCAGTGGAAATCTCCTCCCAAAAACACATAGAGCTATGAAAATATAACAAAGAAAAATCTTCCTAAAATAGAGACCACAGGACACAGGACAACATCCAGACCACATCCACACCTGCAAGAATCCAGCGCCTTGCGAAGGGGGTAAGATACAAGACCCGGCCCGGCGGGACCCGAGCGCCCCTCCCCCCGGCTCCTGGCGGGTGGAAAAAGCCGGAGCGGTTTTTTTTTTTTTGGTTTTTTTTTTTCTTGGCGAGTGCTTTTTGGAAGCCTTAAAGGGACAGGGACCCCGTTGCTAGGGAGGCAGGGTGGCGGGACCAGTGAGCGGGTGCCTGGGACCGGCACTTAAGGACGGAGGAAATCGCGTGTTTTTCCCCTTTTTTTTTATCTTTTTGGCGAGTGCTTTTTGGAAACCTTAAAGGGACAGGGACCCTGGTGCTAGGGAGGCAGGGCGACGGGACTGGTGAGCGGGTGCCTGGGACCGGCGCCTGAGGACAAAGAATATCCCACGTTTTTCCCTGCAGGACCGGTGGGCAGGTGCTTTTTGGAAGCCTTGAAGGGACAGGGACCTCGGTGCTAGGGAGCCAGGGCAGCAGGACCAGTGAACGGGTGCCTGGGACCGGCGCCTGAGGACAAAAAAAAAAAAAATCAAGTGTTTTTTCCTTTTTTTTTTTTTTTCTTTTCCCTCTCTAATTGTTGCTGTTGTTGTTTTGGTTTGGAGAGTGCTTTTTGGAAGTCTTAAAGGGGCAGGACAGGTCACTTAGACCAGAGGCAGGGAATCTGGGGATCTCTGGGCACTCTAACCCCCTGGGCAGCAGGGAGCACAGAGGCCCCTTATGGAGATAAATAGCCTCCCAGCCGCTCCCCCTCCAACGGGGCTCCACCGTTTTGGAGGAGCAGCCCCAGCCAGGCCACGCCCACAGCAACAGCGGAGATAAACCCCATAGCAACCGGGCAGGAAGCAGAAGCCCTGTCTGCACACAGCTGCCCAGCACAAGCCACTAGAGGTCGCTATTCTCCCAGGCGAGGAAGGCCACAAACCAACAAGGGAAGCTCTTCAGGCAACCACTTGTACCAGCTCCGCACACTATCTCTATCACATGAAAAGACAAAACTACAGGCAGACAAAGATCACAGAGACAACACCTGAGAAGGAGACAGACCTAACCAGTCTTACTGAAAAAGAATTCAAAATAAAAATCATGAACATGCTGACAGAGATGCAGAGAAAAAAGCAAGAGTAATGGGATGAGATGCAGAGAAAAATGCAAGAGCAGTGGGATGAAGTCCAGAGGGAGATCACAGATATCAGGAAGGAGATCACAGAAGTGAAACAATCCCTGGAAGGATTTATAAGTAGAATGGATAAGATGCAAGAGGCCATTGAAGGAATAGAAGCCAGAGAACAGGAACGTATAGAAGCTGACATAGAGAGAGATAAAAGGATCTCCAGGAATGAAACAACACTAAGAGAACTATGTGACCAAGCCAAAAGGAATAATATTCGTATTATAGGGATACCAGAAGAAGAAGAAAGAGGAAAAGGGATAGAAAGTCTCTTTGAAGAAATAATTGCTGAAAACTTCCCCAAACTGGGGGAGGAAATAATCGAACAGACCATGCAATTACACAGAACCCCCAACAGAAAGGATCCAAGGAGAACAACAGCAAGACACATAGTAATTAAAATGGCAAGGATTAAGGACAAGGAAAGAGTTTTAAAGGCAGCTAGAGAGAAAAAGGTCACCTATAAAGGAAAACCCATCAGGCTAACATCAGACTTCTCGACAGAAACTCTACAGGCCAGAAGAGAATGGCATGATATACTTAATGCAATGAAACAGAAGGGCCTTGAACCAAGGATACTATATCCAGCACGACTATCATTTAAATATGATGGCGGGATTAAACAATTCCCAGACAAGCAAAAGCTGAGGGAATTTGCTTCCCACAAACCACCTCTACAGGGCATCCTACAGGGACTGCTCTAAATGGGAGCACCCCTAAAAAGAGCACAGAACAAAACACACAACATATGAAGAATGGAGGAGGAGGAATAAGAAGGGAGAGAAGAAAAGAATCTCCAGACAGTGTATATAACAGCTCAATAAGCGAGCTAAGTTAGGTAGTAAGATACTAAAGAAGCTAACCTTGAACCTTTGGTAACCACAAATCTAAAGCCTGCAATGGCAATAAGTACATATCTCACAATAGTCACCCTAAATGTAAATGGACTTAATGCACCAATCAAAAGACACAGAGTAATAGAATGGATAAAAAAAGCAAGACCCATCTATATGCTGCTTACAAGAAACTCACCTTAAACCCAAAGATAAGCATAGACTAAAAGTCAAGGGATGGAAAAACATATTTCAGGCAAACAACGGTGAGAAGAAAGCAGGGGATGCAGTACTAATATCAGACAAAATAGACTTCAAAACAAAGAAAGTAACAAGAGATAAAGAAGGACACTACATAATGATAAAGGGCTCAGTCCAACAAGAGGATATAACCATTCTAAATATATATGCACCCAATACAGGAGCACCAGCATATGTGAAGCAAATACTAACAGAAGTAAAGAGGGAAATAGACTGCAATGCATTCATTTTAGGAGACTTCAACACACCACTCACCCCGAAGGATAGATCCACCAGGCAGAAAATAAGTAAGGACACAGAGGCACTGAACAACACACTAGAACAGATGGACCTAATAGACATCTATAGAACTCTACATCCAAAAGCAACAGGATATACATTCTTCTCAAGTGCACATGGAACATTCTCCAGAATAGACCACATACTAGCTCACAAAAAGAGCCTCAGTAAACTCCAAAATATTGAAATTCTACCAACCAATTTTTCAGACCACAAAGGTATAAAACTAGAAATAAATTCTACAAAGAAAACAAAAAGGCTCACAAACACATGGAGGCTTAACCACATGCTACAAAATAATCAATGGATCAATGAACAAATCAAAATAGAGATCAAGGAATATATAGAAACAAATGACAACAACAACACTAAGCCCCAACTTCTGTGGGACGCAGCGAAAGCAGTCTTAAGAGGGAAGTATATAGCAATCCAGGCACACTTGAAGAAGGAAGAACAATCCCAAATGAATAGTCTAACATCACAATTATCAAAACTGGAAAAAGAAGAACAAATGAGGCCTAAAGTCAGCAGAAGGAGGGACATAATAAAGATCAGAGAAGAAATAAACAAAATTGAGAAGAATAAAACAATAGCAAAAATCAATGAAACCAAGAGCTGGTTCTTTGAGAGAATAAACAAAATAGATAAGCCTCTAGCCCAACTTATTAAGAGAAAAAGAGAATCAACACAAATCAACATAATCAGAAATGAGAATGGAAAAAATCACGACAGACTCCACAGAAATACAAAGAATTATTAAAGACTACTATGAAGACCTATATGCCAACAAGCTGGAAAACCTAGAAGAAATGGACAACTTCCTAGAAAAATACAACCTCCCAAGACTGACCAAGGAAGAAACACAAAAGTTAAACAAACCAATTACAAGCAAAGAAATTGAAACGGTAATCAAAAAACTACCCAAGAACAAAACCCTGAGGCCGAACGGATTTACCTCGGAATTTTTTGAGACACACAGAGAAGACATAATACCCATTCTCCTTAAAGTGTTCCAAAAAATAGAAGAAGAGGGAATACTCCAAAACTCATTCTATGAAGCCAACATCACCCTAATACCAAAACCAGGCAAAGACCCCACCAAAAAAGAAAATTACAGACCAATATCCCTGATGAATGTAGATGCAAAAATACTCAATAAAATATTAGCAAACAGAATTCAACAGTATATCAAAAGGATCATACACCATGACCAAGTGGGGTTCATCCCAGGGATGCAAGGATGGTACAACATTCAAAAATCCATCAACATCATCCACCACATCAACAAAAAGAAAGACAAAAACCACATGATCATCTCCATAGATGCTGAAAAAGCATTTGACAAAATTCAACATCCATTCATGATAAAAACTCTCAGCAAAATGGGAATAGAGGGCAAGTACCTCAACATAATAAAGGCCATATATGATAAACCCACAGCCAGCATTATACTGAACAGCGAGAAGCTGAAAGCATTTCCTCTGAGATCAGGAACCAGACAGGGATGCCCACTCTCCCCACTGTTATTTAACATAGTACTGGAGGTCCTAGCCACGGCAATCAGACAAAACAAAGAAATACAAGGAATCCAGATTGGTAAAGAAGAAGTTAAACTGTCACTATTTGCAGATGATATGATACTGTATATAAAAAACCCTAAAGACTCCACTCCAAAACTACTAGAACTGATATCGGAATACATCAAAGTTGCAGGATACAAAATTAACACACAGAAATCTGTAGCTTTCCTATACATTAACTATGAATCAATAGAAAGAGAAATCAGGAAAACAATTCCATTCACCATTGCATCAAAAAGAATAAAATACCTAGGAATAAACCTAACCAAATAAGTGAAAGACTTATACTCTGAAAACTACAAGTCACTCTTAAGAGAAATTAAAGGGGACACTAATAAATGGAAACTCATCCCATGCTCATGGGTAGGAAGAATTAATATCGTCAAAATGGCCATCCTGTGCAAAGCAATATACAGATTTGATGCAGTCCCTCTCAAATTACCAGCAACATTCTTCAATGAATTGGAACAAATAATTCAAAAATTCATATGGAAACACCAAAGACCCCGAATAGCCAAAGCAATCCTGAAAAAGAAGAATAAAGTAGGGGGGATCTCACTCCCAAACTTCAAGCTCTACTACAAAGCCATAGTAATCAAGACAATTTGGTACTGGCACAAGAACAGAGCCGCAGACCAGTGGAACAGATTAGAGACTCCAGAAATTAACCCAAACATATATGGTCAATTAATATTTGATAAAGGAGCCATGGACATACAATGGAAAAATGACAGTCTCTTCAACAGATGGTGCTGGCAAAACTGGACAGCTACATGTAGGAGAATGAAACTGGACCATTGTCTAACCCCATATACAAAAGTAAACTCAAAATCAATCAAAGACCTGAATGTAAGTCATGAAACCATTAAACTCTTGGAAAAAAACATAGGCAAAAACCTCTTAGACATAAACATGAGTGACCTCTTCTTGAACATATCTCCCCGGGCAAGGAAAACAACAGCGAAAATGAGCAAGTGGGACTACATTAAGCTGAAAAGCTTCTGTACAGCGAGAGACACCATCAATAGAACAAAAGGGAACCCTACAGTATGGGAGAATATATTTGAAAATGACAGATTCGATAAAGGCTTGACGTCCAGAATATATAAAGAGCTCACACGCCTCAACAAACAAAAAACAAATAACCCAATTAAAAAATGGGCAGAGGAACTGAACAGACAGTTCTCCAAAAAAGAAATACAGATGGCCAACAGACACATGGAAAGATGCTCCACATCACTAATTATCAGAGAAATGCAAATTAAAACTACAATTAGGTATCACCTCACACCAGTAAGGATAGCTGCCATCCAAAAGACAAACAACAACAAATGTTGGTGAGGCTGTGGAGAAAGGGGAACCCTCCTACACTGCTGGTGGGAATGTAAATTAGTTCAACCATTGTGGAAAGCAGTATGGAGGTTCATCAAAATGCTCAAAACAGACCTACCATTTGACCCAGGAATTCCACTCCTAGGAATTTACCCTAAGAACGCAGCAATCAAGTTTGAGAAAGACAGATGCACCCCTGTGTTTATCGCAGCACTATTTACAATAGCCAAGAATTGGAAGCAACCTAAATGTCCATCGGTAGATGAATGGATAAAGAAAACGTGGTACATATACACAATGGAATACTACTCAGCCATAAGAAGTGGAAAAATCCAACCACTTGCAGCAACATGGATGGAGCTGGAGAGTATTATGCTCAGTGAAATAAGCCAAGCTGAGAAAGAGAAATACCAAATGATTTCACTCATCTGAGGAGTATAGGAACAAAGGAAAAACTGAAGGAACAAAACAGCAGTGGAATTACAGAACCCAAAAATGGACTAACAGGTAACAAAGGGAAAGGAACTGGGGAGGATGGGTGGGCAGGGAGGGATAAGGGGGGTGAAGAAGAAGGGGGTATTAAGATTAGCATGCATGGGGGGGAGGGAGAAAGGGTAGGGTGGGCTGCACAACACAGAGAGGACAAGTAGTGACTCTACATTTTGCTAAGCTGATGGACAGTAACCGTAATGTGGTTGTTAGGGGGGACCTGATATAGGGGAGAGCATAGTAAACATAGTATTCTTCATGTAAGTGTAGATTAAAAATGAAAGAAAAAGAAAGAAAAAAGAAAGAAGAAAGAAAGAAAGAAAGAAAGAAAGAAAGAAAGAAAGAAGGAAGGAAGGAAGGAAGGAAGGAAGGAAGGAAGGAAGGAAGGAAGGAAGGAAGGAAGGAAGGAAGGAAGGAAGGAAGGAAGAAAGAAAGGAAGAAAGAAAGGAAGAAAGAAGGGAGATTACTCCTTGATGGGATAAAACTATTGGTAAATCAAAGATCAACGCATGCTTTAAATATCCTTAATGTTGATCACTTAAAGGGTGTCAGATGATCAGCTATGGAGGTACTCTTTTCTGATAATATTCCTTTCTCTTAATAAAAAAAAAAAAAAAAGCAGTTACTGTGTGCTGACCTCCAATGAGTTCTGCACAGTGGTTTAGAGGGCATGTCAAAGTGTGGGCAAAGGGTCTGTTTGTTTCTACGCAGAAGATCAAGGCCTAGCTTGGATACCCAGAAAATGAACTAAGATACGATATGAGGAGGAGCTTCTGGCATCAGCACTCTCTGGAGGACTCGTGCCGGGGGATGATCATCAAAAATCCTCCACAGGGATCCGGACAATGCTGCGGTTGTGGCTGCATCCAGCCCACCGTCTCCTGGACTTGCCATAGGAATGAGGAGGGAGATGTCTAGGCTGGCATGTGCATACAGTGAGACAATGAATTTGACCGGATCTGTACTGTTGGAGCTCAATCAGGAGTTGGGAGGGGTGCAAGTTGTAGCACTCCAAAATCTTATGACTATAGACTATCTACGGTTAAAAGAACATATGGGATGTGAATAGACCCAGAAATGGGCTGCTTTAATTTGTTTGATTTCTCTCAGACTGTTCAAGTACAGTTGGACAATATCCATCATATCATAGACAAATTTTCACAAATGCCTAGGGTGCCTAAATGGTTTTCTTGGCTTCACTGGAGATGGATGGTAATTATAGATTTGCTTTGTTTATGTCACCGTATTCCTATTATGTTATATGTGTGTGCAAATTAGTTAGTAGTTTAAAACCTATACATACTTAAGGTACTATACAAGAAGATATGTCAAAGAAATAATCAATCCTCCCATGTTTCCTTCCATATGCTACATCTATAGCTTTTCTTCTTTCTTCCTAATTACAACCCTTAAATAGAATTCGTGCCTCATATCGAATTTACCGAGTATCATAATTCCTCCAGGTGGTAAAGATACCTCGAGACAAGTGCTGGGCATAGAAGCCACAGGTCATAAATCTGCAAAGAAGTAAAAAGCTAACCTTTGCAAACAATATGGCTTCTCTCTCACTTACCAACTTTACATTTCCCTGTATGGCCCCGGAAGATGACTGGTTAGCCAGAGACGGGTAAGATTCCTCAAGGGAGGAACAACCTAAGACAGGCACAGTCGCAGGGGGGCCATCAGGTGAGAATTTGGGGATCAACAGAGGTGAGGCGCAGAACCTCACCCCCCCTGCTTTGAGAGAAATCTTCTGCATCCGTGGATGTCTTGCTGCCCTTGTCTAGCCTGGATTAATACTTAGTCCATAGGCACACACCTGATCATCTGATCATCTACATTTGCCTTCTTATAGCACTAAACTATGTTTTCTACCTTTATCTTGCATCTACCTACCACTTCAGCATTTTATTAAAAATAAAAATAATAATAATAATAGGAGAAATGTGGGATCAACATATAAATCAAGTACAAAAATCAAACGAATATTCATATTTGACCTGATTGTTTATAGGTCGTAATGCATGATCAAAACCGAAAGTTTCTGTGATGAATGCCCTTGTACTGTTCACCATGTAAGAATTTATTCACTATGTAAGAATTCGTTCACCATGTAAGAACTTGTTTGTTTTGCTTCAGAAGATTGGAGACTGACGAGAATTAGGCTTGAGATGGATTAATGATTGTACATTGAGCGTTGACCCCCCTATACTGAATTTTATTGTTGTTAACAACCATTTGATCAATAAATATGAGAGATGCCCTCTCAAAAAAAAAAAAAAAAAAGGGCAAGAGCCAAAATGTCCAAGACATTCTTGATGATGAAGGCCTTCCTCTATGACATACCAAGAACAGCCTGCAGTGGCTACTGATAATTGACCCATACAAGCAAGCACACAGCTGGATCTGTCAGATGGAAGGATTGAGGCTGCAGGAGCTCTCCACCAAGGATAGCAATTACATCAAAAAAATAGAAAATTCTGTGATAACAGGAGGGTGTGTGCTCTTACAGGTATTGGACAGAGGCCTAATTCCCAAATTCAGTGCAGCTGACACATGTGTGCACTGAGCATAACATTCATGAGCTTTAAATGGCAGGTAACCATCAGGGTAAATAAATAAATATATATATAAATAAGCAGGCATATCAATAAATAAATACAGTGAGTTTTCAGTGTTCAGTGCTCTCAGATCTTTCACTGGTATCCAGATATTAACAAGACTTACATTTTTTAAATGCTTCATCTTTTCAACTAATTTTTTTTGTTTTAAAATGAATTTATATTTTATGTCTATTGGGTTTTCCAGAATCTCCCTGAAACATTAGCTCCAATTTTAAAGGCAGCTTTGAAGAAGGATATCTATCAGAGAAGAGGACAGTATTTCCTAAGGGCTGGTGATTCTGAGATTGAATACAATCCCAAATTTAGGTAATGTTATATTGAGTCAAATACTTATTTTTTCAAGACAATATCGAAGGCCCTGGATTTCAGTCCTTCTGGCTTCTCCCGGAGGAAAAAACGAGACTGCATTTTGAATGTTCCTTTGTTTCCGCACTTCCAGTTCCACTCATCACTAATGCAAAATAAAGAACAGATTTTTATTTATCAAGTCTTCCGAACGGCAATGTTCAGGCTATGCCTGATAACCCTGCGGATCCAGGAGGAGCCTTACGAAGCTGTGTAGGGGAAGGTAACAGCAGGACCTCGACTTCACCTATGTGCCTCACATTTTATTTGGACAAGAAAAGCTGCTCCTTCATTTTAAAAAATCGACATTTGATATTTAGAGCAAAAAGAGAGCAATTCTGCCTGGCAGGTGTCCATGTTTCAGACAGTAGACTTCCAGGAATCCAGCCCCTGACAGCCAGCTGCACAGAGTGCCTGCATGTAGTCAGGTCTGATTACCACAGAACTGTGACTCCCATGGGAATAAGACATCTGTGTCGTTGGTCATGTGCATTCTCTCCAGTGATTCCTAATCAGGAGATTGCTGAGTACACAGGTCATCAGCAAGAGGAATTAGACAATTTTAAGGGTCTTGAGCCTGTGCACTGACCATCCTCGCAGGGACTGACTGCACTCCCCACAAGAGGTGATGATAGAAGTGCCATCAGTGGACCCCCAGCCCCAGCCCTGCCAGGCCAGGGCGGCCAAGTTCTTACTCCCCAGAATTCTCCTTCCAGCCCCTTCCTTATGGTAATAAAACGTTTTTCAAAGTCACATGTGTAGGGATTTAATAGGTGCCTCTCAAAAGAGGGATCTTGTCCTTTATAAAATCACTGAGTTAAACAAAGTTCAATAGGATTCTGTCATCCAAGGACTTAAAACCCCTTTATTTAACAAATCCTCTCCAGAAAATACACAGACAAAAAGAACACCCAGGTGTGGGGATCTGTGGTCAACTTGTCAATTCAGGAAAATGTTACTTCATTAGCGTTTCTGAGAGCTGTTGCTTGATCAATCATTCTGTACTGAGAAAGAAAGGATGCGTTAGCATGGTGTTTTCCAAGTGTATTCTGTAGACAACCTAGGGCAGCTTCACACGCTGCTAGTACGAGGAGGATGATGGGCAGTATGTTAGCTAGCATAAAGTGGTTACTTAGGATTGTGATAGTAATTATTACGAATAGAGATAGTTTTGAATGGTGTGTGTGAGGGGCTGGTGGAGGGCATGGTTTTGGAGGACAGACTGTCTCCCCTGCCCCACCCTGCCACCTTCTGGCCATGGGAGAAGACAACTTATTTTACCTTTAATCCTCAATTTCACCCTTTATAATATGGAAGGAGGGGCAGCGTCCCTGCCTTATTAGGTTGCCGTGAGTACTGGAAGGAGGCACAGAATCTGACCACCCTGAAACCCCCCAGCACCACCCCTCCAAGCGACCCTCTCCATTCAGTTCCAACCAGTCTCCTTGCAACTCTCCTCTCCCTTCTTCCTCTGCTCACTATTCTCAAGCAGCAGCTGAGCGGTCCTGTGAAAAAGGTCAGGCCTCTCGCCTATTGAGTCCCTCCATTAGCTTCTTACTCACTCAGGGGCGAACCATAGTCTTTCCAATGACCCGATGACTGGTCAAAGCTCCTACTATTTAAGCATTTTTCTTTACTCTGTCCCTATGCTTAGACCAAATATAGCAGATTATGTATTTATGGCTGTATTTTTAATCGAAATAGCCAAATATGTTCACATAGTAAAAACTGAAAGCCTACTTTGTGCACAAGGCTGAATAACACTAAAAATTAACCTTATTTACTCCCAGGAGAAACATTTTTTCCATTATTAAAAAAATTGGTTTCATTTTTTCTCCTCGGCCATCCTTTGAGTAACTGGTGCATTTCTCCTGTTTTAGGCTATACATATCTACAGAAATTCACAATCCCAATTTTCCTCCATCCATTTATAACTTTGTTACTATGATCAACTTCTTGGTAACAGTCCAAGGTCTGCAGGATCAACTCTTATCTACTGTATTAGCTCATGAAGTTCCTTATTTAGAAAATCAACGTTTCCAATTATTAGAGAGGATTTCCCTTGAAGAGGACTCTTGAAGAACTGGGGGAAGAAACATTAAATGTACTGCAGAACTCACAAGGTAAGTTAAGATATTTAGTGGTATTGGGAGGTCTTTGCTTACCTTTGTAAAGGATACAATAAAAGTTGTAAGGACCATATTCTGAATTGGTACCAAAATACCATATCTTCATTTCCACCAGTTAACTGATTAATGTAGGTGAGTCACCCCATTTATGAAATTAAAATATTGTGAATTTTGGTGTTCTCAGTTCCTGCTTCTGTTTTAGTTCATCATGCCATAGGACGTTTGCCACCACATAACCAGTAGAGTTGTAAGAAAAATCTTACAGAGACTGGTTAGTTCCCTCCTCACTCTACATCAATACTTCAGGTATCTGACATCTGTTATATGTCTCACGTTAGATTATAGAGACCCTAAAGATCAGGTTTTCCCAAAGTATTAATAGCTAAAATGTAAAAGGACATAATCCAGCAACTTATACATATCCAATTAAAATATGGGGCTTATTAAAATAGCAGTAGAAATCATTTTCATCTCCAATGCAAGAAATATCTAAGAAACCACAGTCTTTAAATTTAAACAATATAGTTTCTAAACAACTAAACATAAAACATTGTAACTTCCTTGGGCACACAGACATATCTGCTCCTAAAAGGGGTTCTGACTACCCAATTTCAACATATGGGGAGGGAGTCCTCCATACCCATGCAATACCAGCTGGGTGTCCTGTAATTCAGCCCAGTTCTGAAACTTTCTCTCAGGAGATGCAGAAGACCCCACAGTTAAGGGGAGGGCATTCCTCAAGACCATCCGGAGCCAGAACTGTGCTGGTGGTGCTGCCTTGGACCTGGAAACGAGGCTGGCACTGGAGCTCTTAAAGGACAGTGGTGAATCAAAGCCTTTCCCGGGTTCCCGTATATGGTTACAAACCCATCCTGCCAAAAGAGTGTCGCTCCCCACTGTTTGACATTCATCTCAAACTGATGTCCCTCCCCTCACAAAGTGCTGCAGCCAACACGCTTTGCTATGGGACCCAAGGCCAGAGCAGAAACAGCTATGTTAACGATCATGGCCTGTCTCAGCTCTGCTGAGATGTACAAAAACACCAAGACTAGCTCAGCAGGTTCATGACCCGTGACAAAGAACCGTTTTTAGAGCACAAAGCTGCCTTCGTTTTATGAAATTATTATTTGAAAATATTTCAAGACTTGAAATTTTGTCATTAAAACCTTAAACAAATAAATTTTGAGGTAGGTAAAGGTGGGAGGGCTTTCCTCTCAGCTATCTTCCTGGGAGTTGACCAATTTCAGAAAGAGATGTATGTTAAGGCGAGAATTTTTGAAAGAAAATCTGTAACTCAATTATTATGATCAGAATGTTTTACAGAAAAAAACAATCTCAGTGTAAAAGTTCGTCGCATCTTATGTTAGAAATGTGGGGAAATCCTTACTGAGAAGTTCATTTTTTTTACTATGAAATTTTAAGTACATGTTTATGCCTCAAAGGATCTGATTTTTTTCTTTTTCTATCTTAATTACACTCGATAAGCTATCTCTGTAACATGTCTTTATAATCCACGCTTCTGTGAATAACAAAGCTAGTTATATAGACAAAGTTCCGTATCTGTTTCTCTTGCAAGATTGGAATCATCAACTTCTTGGAAGACTGAAATCAAAACCAGGACATCCATGTGTTATGTGATACACACAGAAGGTGATGCAGCTGATCTAACAAAATTCAGAAGCACACTTCCCATTTTATCAGCTACTATATGACAAATGTCATAGTTTGTTAAAAACTTGGCCTGAATTGGACAAAAGATAGATTTAATGAGCCAAAAGAAAAGCTGTTCATGATAACACATCAGTGCACTCTTATGCTCTTATTTTGCTATTGGTGTTCATTCTCTACCACTTGTGCCTTAGAGTCTAGGATTTGTTTAAAGTCTATAACCTTTTACTCATAATGTTTTTCATTTAAAAAATTGTTCTTGTCTTATGGATAGTATCCATTTTGGTGTCAGATGTTATCTCATTGTGGCTTTGATTTGCATTTCCCTGATAATAAGTGACATGGAGCATCTTTCCATGTGCCTGTTGGTCATCTGCATGTTTTCTTTAGAAAAATGTCTATTCAGGTCCAATGTTTTAATTGGGTTATTTGGTTTTTTGGTGTTGAGTCATACAAGTTCTTTATGTATTTTTTATAATAGCCCTTTATTGAAAATATCATTTGAGAATATCTTCTCCTGTACAATAAGTTGTCTTTTCATTTTGTTGATGTACAGAAGCTTTTAGTTTGATATAATCCCACTTGCTTATTTTTTCTTTTGTTTCCCTTGCCCAGGGAGATATATCCAGAAAAAAATCACTCATACTTATGTTCAAGAGATTCCTGCCTATGTTTTCTTCTATAGTTTTATGGTTTCATGTCTTAGATTTAGGTCTTTAATACATTTAGAATTTACTTTTGTGTATGGTATGAGACAATGGTTTCAGGAAGAAGTTGCTCATGCTTATATTCAGGAGATGTTTGCCTAGGTTGACTTATAGGAGTTTTATGGTTTCATGACTTACATTCAAGTCTTTAATCCATTTTGAGTTTACTTTTGTGTATGGGGTTAAACAGTAATCCAGTTTCATTCTCTTGCATGTAGCTGTCCAGTTTTGCCAACACCAGCTGTTGAAGAAGCTGTCATTTCCCCATTGTATATCCATAGCTTCTTTATTATATATTAATTGACTATATATAGTTGGGTTTATATCAGGGCTCTCTAGTCTGTTCCACTGCTCTGTGGGTCTGTTCTTGTGCCAGTACCAAACTGTCTTGATTACTGTGGCTTCGTAGTAGAGCTTGAAGTTGGGGACCGTAATTCTCCCTGCTTTATTCTTCCTTCTCAGGACTGCTTTGGCTATTTGAGGTCTTTTGTGGTTCCATATGAATATCAGGAAGATTTCCTCTAGTTCGTTGAAGAATGCTCTTGGTATTTTGACAGGAATTGCACTGAATCTATAGATTGCTTTAGGCAGGATGGCCATTTTGACAATATTAATTCTTCCTATCCATGAGCATGGGATGTGTTTCCATTTACTGGTATTTTCTTTAATTTCTCTCATGAGTGTCTTGTAGTTATCAGAGTATAGATCTTTCACTTCCTTGATTAGGTTCATTCTGAGGCATTTTATTATTTTTGATGTAATTGTGAATGGAATTGTTCTCCTGATTTCTCTCTCTGTTAGTTCACTGTTAGTGTATAGGAATGCCACAGATTTCTGTGTATTAATTTTGTATCCTGCAACTTTGCTGAATTCAGAAATTAGATCTAGTAATTTTGGAGTGAATTATTTAGGGTTTTTATGTACAGTATCATTTCATCTGTAAACAGGGACAGCTTAAGTTGTTCCTTGACAATCTGGATGCCTTTCATGACTTTGTGTTGTCTGTTTGCTGTGGCTAGGACCTCCAGTACTATGTTGAATAGAAATGGGGAAAGTGGGCATTCTTGTCTTGTTCCTGATCTTAAAAGAAAAGCTTTCAGCTTCTCACTGTTAAGTATAATGTTGGCTGTGGGTTTGTCAAATATGGCCTTTATTATGTTGAGGTACTTGCCCTCTATACCCATTTTGTTGACAGTTTTTATCATGAGTGAATGTTGAATTTTGTCAAATGATTTTTCAGCATCTATGGAGATGGTCATGTGGTCTTTGTCCTACTTTTTGTTGATGTGGTGGATGATGTTGATGGATTTTCTAATGTTGTACCATCCCTGCATCCCTGGCATAAATCCAACTTGATCATGATGGATAGTCTTTTTGATGTATTTATGAATTTGGTTTGCTAATATTTTGTTGAGTATTTTTGCATCTATGTTCATCAGGGATATGGGTTTGTAATTTTCTTTTTTTGTGGTGTCTTTGCCTGGTTTGGGTATTAGAGTGATGCTGGCCTCATAGAATGAGTTTGTAAGTATTCCCTCCTCTTCTACTCCTTGGAAAACTTTAAGGATGATGGGTATTAGGTCTTCACTAAATGTTTGATAAAATTCAGCGGTGAAGCCATGTGGTCCGGAAGTTTGTTCTTAGGTGGTTTTTTGAATACCAGTTCAATTTCATTGCTGGTAATTGGTCTGCTCAGATTTTCTGTTTCCTTCTGGGTCAGCCTTGGAAGGTTATATTTTTCTAGAAAGTTGTCCATTTCCTCTAGGTTATCCAGTTTGTTAGCATATAATTTTTCATAGTATTCTCTCATAATTCTTTGTATTTCCATGGTGTCCTTAGTGATTTTTCCTTTCTCATTTCTGATTCTGTTTATATGTGTAGACTCTCTTTTTTTCTTTATAAGTGTGGCTAGAGGGTTATCCATTTTGTATATTTTCTCAAAGAACCAGCTCTTGCTTTCATTGATTCTTTCTCTTGTTTTATTCTTCTCAATTTTATTTATTTCTGCTCTAATCTTCATTATGTCCCACCTTCGACTGACTTTGGGCCTTATTTGGTGTTCTTTTCATAGTTTCATTAATTATGAGTTTAGACTGCTCATATGGGATTGTTCTTCTTTCCTGAGGTATTGCACAGTATACTTTCTTCTTAGCATAGCCTTGGCTACATCCCACAGATTTTGTGGTGTTGAATTATTGTTGTCATTTGTGATCTCTGTTTTTATTTGGTCATTGATCCATTGGTTATTTAGGAGCATGTTGTGAAGCCTCTGTGTGTTTGTGAGATTTTTCATTTTCTTTGTGTAATTTATTTCTACTTTCATAGCTTTGTGATCTGAGTACCTGGTTGGTTAAATTTCAATCTTTTTTAATTTACTGAGGCTCTTTTTGTGGCCTAGTATATGATCTATTATTGAAAATGTTCCATGTGTACTTAAGAAGAATGTGTATTCTGTTGCTTTTGGGTGTAGAGTTCTGTAGATGTCTGTGAGGTCCATCTGTTCTACTGTGTTGCTCAGTGATTCTGTCTCCTTACTTATCTTCTGTCTGGTTGATCTATCCTTCAGCATGAGTGGAGTGTTGAAGTCTCCTAGAATGAATGCATTGCATTCTATTTCCCCTTTTAATTCTGTTAGTATTTGTTACACATATGTGGGTGCTCCTGTGTTGGAAGCATAGATATTAATAATGGTTATATCTTCTTGTTGGATTGACCCCTTTATCATTATGTAATGTTCTTCTTTGTTTTAAAGTCTATTTTCTCTGGTATAAGTACTGCAACTCCTGCTTTTTTTTCTCTCTATTAGTTGTTTGAAATATCTTTTTCTGAGAGGGTGGAGCCAACATGGCGGTGTGAGTAGGACAGTGGGAATCTCCTCCCAAAAACATATATATTTTTGAAAATACAACAAATACAACTAATCCTAAAAGAGAGACCAAAAGGCACAGGACAACAGCCAGACTACATCCACACCTGCAAGAGCCCAGTGCCTGGAGAAAGGGGTAAGATACAAGCCCCGGTCCGGCGGGACATGAGCACGCCTCCCCCCAGGTCCCGGCGGGAGGGAGAGGGAGCCCAGGACTGCCAAACACCCAGCCCAGCCACCCGCACCAGAGCGCAGACACAGTGCATGCATGGAGGGCTGGAAACTAGGGAAACAGGACAGCAAGACCTCTGAGCAGGTTCCGAAGCTGACGCCCTTGTGACAAAGAAAAGCGAGTGCTTTTTGAAAGTCTTAAAGGGACAGGGATGTAACAGCTGCACAGAAACAACACAGGTCACAGCCCAGTGGCTGGAAATTACAGGGAAAACCGGGTGCACTAACCCCCTGGGCAACAGCTCTGACACCCCTCATGGAGGTAAACAGCCAAACAGCCCCCCATCCATTACCCCTCCCGGCACTGCGAAAGCAGAGAAGCAGCCTAAGGCAGGCCCCGCCCACAGAAAGGGAGCCTCCTCAATATCTGCCGGGCAAGACACAAAGTCCCAGTCTACACGCAATTACTCAACACAAGCCACTAGGGGTCGCAGTTGTCCCAGTAAAGAAAGGCCAGTAGCAAGTGAAAAGTTTGGCCCCCCTAGCTGACAGTCAATAGCACCTGTCAACATGAAAAGGCAAAAAAATATGATCCAGACAAGACTAACCCAGACAGCTTCGGCATCTGCTACATCTTCCCCTGAGAAGGAACCTGGGGAGATAGATTTAACCAGTCTTCCTGAAAAAGAATTCAAAAACCATGCTGATGGACTTGCAGAGAAATATGCAAGAACTAAGGAAGGAGAATACAGAAATAAAACAAGCTCTGGAAGGACTTCAGAACAGAATGGACGAGATGCAAGAGACCATTAATGGACTAGAAAACAGAGAACAGGAACGCAGAGAAGCTGATGCAGAGAGAGATAAAAGGATCTCCAGGAATGAAAGAATTCAAAGAGAGCAGAGTGACCAATCGAAATGGAACAATATCTGCATTATAGGGGTACCAGAAGAAGAAGAGAGAGAAAAAGGGATAGAAAGTGTCTTTGAAGAAATAATTGCCAAAAACATCCCCAAACTAGGGGAAGAAATGGCATATCAGACCACAGAGGTACACAGAACTCCCATGACAAGGGATCCAAGGAGGGCAACACCAAGACACATAATAATTAAAATGGCAAAGGTCAAAGACAAGGACAAAGTATTAAAGGCAGACAGAGAGAAAAAAAATTTACCTACAAAGGAAAACCAATCAGGCTATGATCAGACTTCTCAACAGAAACCCTACAGGCCAGAAGAGAATGGATGATATACTTAATGCAATGAAACAGAAGGGCCTTGAACCAAGACTGCTGTATCCAGCACGAATATCATTTAAATATGAAGGAGGGATTAAACAATTCCCAGACAAGCAAAAGTTGAGGGAATTTGCCTCCCACAAACCACCTCTACAAGGCATCCTACAGGGACAGCTCCAGATGGGAGCACTCCTAAAAAGAGCAGAGAACAAAACACCCAACATATGAAGAAGGGAGGAGGAGGAATAAGAAGGGAGAGAAATAAAGAATCATCAGACCATGTTTATAATAGCTCAACAAGCAAGTTAAGTGAGACAGTAAGATAGTAAAGAAGCTAACCCTGAACCTTTGGTAACCACAAACTTAAAGCCTGCAATGGCAATAAGTACATACCTTTCAATAATCACCCTAAATGTAAATGGACTAAATGCACCAATCAAAAGACACAGAGTAATAGAATGGATAAAAAAGCAAGATCCATCCATATGCTGCTTACAAGAGACTCACCTCAAACCCAAAGACATGCACAGACTTAAAGTCAAGGGATGGAAAAAGATATTTCATGCAAACAACAGAGAGAAGAAAGCAGGTGTTGCAATTCTGGTATCAGACAAAACAGACTTCAAAATAAAGAAAGTAACAAAAGATAAAGAAGGACATTACATAATGATAAAGGGCTCAGTCCAACAAGAGGATATAACCATTATAAATATATATGCACCCAATACAGGAGCACCAACATACCTGAAACAAATACTAACAGAACTAAAGGAGGAACTAGAATGCAATTCATTCATTCTAGGAGACTTCAACACACCACTCACTCCAAAGGACAGATCCACCAGATAGAAAATAAGTAAGGACACAGAGGCACTGAACAACACACTAGAACAGATGGACCTAATAGACATCTACAGAACTCTACATCCAAAAGCAAAAGGATACACATTCTTCTCAAGTGCACATGGAACATTCTCCAGAATAGACCACATACTAGGCCACAAAAAGAGCCTTAGTAAATTCAAAAAGATTGAAATCCTACCAACCAACTTTTCAGACCACAAAGGCATAAAACTAGAAATAAACTGTACAAAGAAAGCAAAAAGACTCACAAACAAATGGAGGCTTAACAACATGCTCCTAAATAATCAATCGTTCAATGACCAAATCAAAACGGAGATTCAGCAATATATGGAAACAAACGATAAAAACACAAAGCCCCAACTACTGTGGGATGCAGCGAAAGCAGTCTTAAGAGGAAAGTATATAGCAATCCAGGCACACCTGAAGAAGGAAGAACAATCCCAAATGAATAGTCTAACATCACAATTATCGAAACTGGAAAAAGAAGAACAAAGGAGGCCTAAGGTCAGCAGAAGGAGGGTCATAATAAAGATCAGAGAAGAAATAAATAAAATTGAGAAGAATAAAACAATAGCAAAAATCAATGAATCCAAGCACTGGTTCTTCGAGAAAATAAACAAAATAGATAAGCCTCTAGCCAGACTTATTAAGAGGAAAAGAAAGTCAACACAAATCAACAGAATCAGGAATGAGAAAGGAAAAATCACGACAGACCCCACAGAAATACAAAGAATTATTACAGAGTACTATGAAAACCTATATGCTAACAAGCTGGGAAACCTAGGAGAAATGGACAACTTCCTAGAAAAATACAACCTTCCAAGACTGACCCAGAAAGAAACAGAAAATCTAAACAGACCAAATACCAGCAAAGAAATTTAAGCAGTAATCAAAAAACTACCAAAAACCCCCGTGCCAGATGGATTCACCTTGGAATTTTATCAGACATACAGGGAAGACATAATATCCATTCTCCTTAAAGTTTTCCAAAAAATAGAAGAGGAGGGGATACTCCCAAACTCATTCTATGAAGCCAACATCACCCTAATACCAAAACCAGGCAAAGACCCCACCAAAAAAGAAAACTACAGACCAATATCCCTGATGAACGTAGATGCAAAAATACTCAACAAAACATTAGCAAACCGAATTCAAAAATACATCAAAAGGATCGTACACCACGACCAAGTAGGATTCATCCCAGGGATGCAAGGATGGTACAACATTCGAAAGTCCATCAACATTATCCACCACATCAACAAAAAGAAAGACAAAAACCACATGATCATCTCCATAGATGCTGAAAAAGCATTTGACAAAATTCAACATCCATTCATGATAAAAACTCTCAGCAAAATGGGAATAGAGGGCAAGTACCTCAACATAATAAAGGCCATATATGATAAACCCACAGCCAACATTATATTGAAAAGCGAGAAGCTGAAAGCTTTCCTCTGAGATCAGGAACTAGACAGGGATGCCCACTCTCCCCACTGTTATTTAACATAGTACTGGAGGTCCTAGCCATGGCAATCAGACAAAACAAAGAAATACAAGGAATCCAGATTGGTAAAGAAGAAGTTAAACTGTCACTATTTGCAGATGACATGATACTGTACATAAAAAACCCTAAAGACTCCACTCCAAAACTACTAGAACTGATACAGGAATACAGCAAAGTTGCAGGATACAAAATTAACACACAGAAATATGTGGCTTTCCTATACACTAACAATGAACCAACAAAAAGAGAAATCAGGAAACCAACTCCATTCACCATTGCATCAAAAAGAATAAAATACCTAGGAATAAACCTAACCAAAGAAGTGAAAGACTTATACTCTGAAAACTACAAGTCACTCTTAAGAGAAATTAAAGGGGACACTAACAGATGGAAAATCATCCCATGCTCGTGACTAGGAAGAATTAATATCGTCAAAATGGCCATCCTGCCCAAAGCAATATACAGATTTGATGCAATCCCTATGAAACTACCAGCAACATTCTTCAATGAACTGGAAGAAATAATGCAAAAATTCATATGGAAACACCAAAGACCCCGAATAGCCAAAGCAATCCTGAAAAAGAAGAATAAAGTAGGGGGGATCTCACTCCCAAACTTCAAGCTCTACTATAAAGCCATAGTAATCAAGACAATTTGGTACTGGCACAAGAACAGAGCCACAGACCAATGGAACAGACTAGAGAATCCAGACATTAACCCAGACATATATGGTTAATTAATATTTGATAAAGGAGCCATGAACATACCATGGCAAAATGACAGTCTCTTCAACAGATGGTGCTGGCAAAACTGGACAGCTACATGTAGGAGAATGAAACTGGACCATTGTCTAACCCCATACACAAAAGTAAACTCAAAATGGATCAAAGACCTGAATGTAAGTCATGAAACCATTAAACTCTTGGAAAAAAACATAGGCAAAAACCTCTTAGACATAAACATGAGTGACCTCTTCTTGAACATATCTCCCCAGGCAAGGAAAACAACAGCAAAAATGAACAAGTGGGACTATATTAAGCTGAAAAGCTTCTGTACAGCAAAAGACACCATCAATAGAACAAAAAGGAACCCTACAGTATGGGAGAACATATTTGAAAATAACAGATCTTATAAAGGCTTGACGTCCACATGCCTCAACAAACAAAAAACAAAGAACCCAATTAAAAAATGGGCAGAGGAACTGAACAGACAGTTCTCCAGAAAAAAAATACAGATGGCCAACAGACACATGAAAAGATGCTCCACATCGCTAATTATCAGAGAAATGCAAATTAAAACTACAATTAGGTATCACCTCATACCAGTAAGGATGGCTGCCATCCAAAAGACAAACAACAACAAATGTTGGCAAGGCTGTGGAGAAAGGGTAACCCTCCTACACTGCTGGTGGGAATGTAAATTAGTTCAACCATTGTGGAAAAGCTCAAAATAGAAATACCATTTGACGCAGGAATTCCACTCCTAGGAATTTACCCTAAGAATGCAGCACTCAAGTTTGAAAAAGACAGATGCACCCCTATGTTTATCACAGCACTATTTACAATAGCCAAAAATTGGAAGCAACCTAAATGTCCATCAGTAGATGAATGGATAAAGAAGATGTGGTACATATACACAATGTAATACTACCCAGCCATAAGAAGAGGGCAAATCCTACCATTTACAGCAACATGGATGGAGCTAGAGGGTATTATGCTCAGTGAAATAAGCCAGGCAGAGAAAGAGAAATACCAAATGATTTCACTCATCTGTGGAGTATAAGAACAAAGGAAAACTGAAGGAACAAAACAGCAGCAGAATCACAAAACCCAAGAATGGTCTAACAGGTACCAAAGGGAAAGGGACTGGGGAGGATGGGTGGGTAGGGAGGGATAACGGGGGGAGAAGAAGGGGAGTATTAAGATTAGCATGCATGGGATGGTGGGAGAAAGGGGAGGGCTGTACAACACAGAGAGAACAAGTAGTGATTCTAAAACATTTTGCTATGCTGATGGACAGTGACTGTAAAGGGGTTTATAGGGGGAACCTGGTATAGGGGAGAGCCTAGTAAACATAATATTCATCATGTAAGTGTAGATTAATGATAACAAAAAAAGAAAGAAAGAAAGAAAAGGGGGATTACTCCCTGATAGGATAAAACTAACTGTAAATCAACAATTAATGCATGCTTTAAATATCCTTAATTTTGTTCACTTACAGGGTGTCAGATGATCGGCTAGGGAGGTACCTTTTTCTGATAATATTCCTTTCTCTTAAAAAAAAAGCAGTTCCTGTGTGGTGACCTCCAATGACTTCTACACAATGGTATAAAGGGCATATAAAAGTATAGGCAAAGGGTCTGTTTGTGTTTATACAGAGGATCAAAGCCTAATTTGGCTACCCAGAAAATGAACTAAGATATGATATGAAGAAGAACTTCCAACATCAGCACTCTCTGGAAGACCCATACCAGAAGATGATCATCAAAAAACATCAACAAAGATCCAGGCACTGCTACAGCTGTAGCTGCATTCGTCCCACTGGTTCCTGGACTTGCCATGGAAACGAAGAAGGAGATATCTAAGCTGGCCTGTGCATACAGTAAAACAACAAATTTGACTGGATCTATACTGTGGGAACTCAACCAAGAATTAGGAGAAGTGCAAGTTGTAACGCTCCAAAATCTTACAACTACAGACTATCTACTATGAAAAAAACATATGGGATGTGAACAGTCCCTAGGAATGGGTTGTTTTAATTTGTCTGATTTCTCTCAGACTGTTCAAGTTCAGTTGGACAATATCCACCATATCATAGATAAGTTTTCACAAATGCCTGAGGTGCCTAACTGGTTTTCTTGGTTTCACTGGAGATGGCTGGTAATTATAGGTCTGCTTTGGTTATGTAACTGTACTCCTATTATGTTAATGTGTGTGCACAATTTAATTAGTAGTTTAAAACCTATACACGCTGAAGTTATTCTACAAGAAGATATGTCAAAGAAATAAACAAACTTCCCATGTTTTCTTCCACCTGCTACTTCTATAGCTTTTCTTCTTCCTTCCTAATTACAACCCTTAAATAGAATTCGTGCCTCATATCGAATTTACCGGGTATCATAATTCCTTCAAGTGGTAAAGATACCTCAAGACAAATACTGGGCATAGAAGCCACAGGGCATAAATATGCAAAGAAGTAAAAAGCTAACCTTTTCAAACAATACGGCTTCTCTCTCACTTACCAATTTTACATTTCCCTGTATGGCCCTGGAAGGTGACTGGTTAGCCAGTGACGGGTAAGATTCCTCAAGGGAGGAACAACCTAAGACAGGCACAGTTGCAAGGGGGCCATCAGGTGAGAAATTGGGGGTCAACAGAGGTGAAGCTTAGAACCTCACCCCCCCCGTCCTGTTCTGAGAGAAATCTGCTGCATCCGTGGATGTTTTATTGCCCTTGTCTAGCTTGGATTAACACATAGTCTACAGGCACACACCTGATCATCTACATTTGCTCTTTTACAACACTAAACTATGTTTTCTACCTTTACCTTGCATCTGCCTACCACTTCAGCATTTAATTAAAAATAATAATAATAAAGAGAGAAATGTGGCATCCACATATAAATCTAGTATAAAAATAAAATGAATATTCATATTTGAACTGATTGTTTATAGTTCATAATGCGTGATCAAAACTGAAAGTTTCTGTGATGACTGCCCTTGTACTGTTCAGCATGTAACTTATTCACTATTTAAGAATTTGTTCTCCATGTAAGAACTTGTTCGTTATGCTTCAGAAGTTTGGAGACTGATGAAAATTAGGCTTGGGTGGATTAATGATTGTTCATTGAGCATTGACTCCCCTAAACAGAATTTTATTGTTGTTAACAACCATTTGATCAATAAATATGAGAGATGCTCTCTCAAAAAAAAATGGGTATAGAGAGCAAGTACCTCAACATAACAAATACTATATATGACAAACACACAGCCAACATCATACTTAACAGCGAGAAGCTGAAAGCTTTTCCTCTGAGATCGGGAACAAGACAAAGATGCCCACTCTCCCCACAGTAATTCAACACAGTACTGGAGGTCCTAGCCACAGCAATCAGACAATGCAAAGAAATAAAAGGCATCCAGATTGGCAAGGAAGAAGTTAAACTGTCCCTGTTTGCAGATAACATGATATTGTACATAAAATACCCTAAAGAATCCACTCCAAAACTACTAGATCTGATATCTGAATTCAGCAAAGCTGCAGAAAACAATATTAATAAACAGAAATATGTGGCATTCTTATACATTAACAATGAACTAGCAGAGAGAGAAATCAGGAGAATAATTCCATTCACAGTTGCATCAAAAAGAATGAAATACCTAGGAATAAACCTAACCAAGGAAGTGAAAGACCCATACCCTGAAAACTACAAGACACTCAAGAGAAATTAAAGAAGATACCAATAAATGGAAACTCATTCCATGCTCATGGATAGGAAGAATTAATTTGTCAAAATGGCCATCCTGCCTAAAGCAATCTATATATTCAATGCAATTCCTATCAAAATACCAAGAGCATTCTTCAATGAACCAGAGAAAATTGTCCTAAAATTCATATGGAACCACAAAAGACCTCAAATAACCAAAGCAATTCTGAGAAGGAAGAATAAAGCTGGGAGCATTACACTCCCCAACATCAAGCTCTACTACAAAGCCACAGTTATCAAGACAATTTGGTACTGGCACAAGAACAGACCCATAGGCCAATGGAACAGACTAGAGAGCCCTGATATAAACCCAACCATATATGGTCAATTAATATACAACAAAGGGAAAATGACAGCCTCTTCAACAGCTGGTGTTGGCAAAACTGGACAGCTACATGCAAGAGAATGAAACTGGATTATTGTTTAACCCCATACACAAAAGTAAACTCGAAATGGATTAAAGACTTGAATGTAAGTCATGAAACCATAAAACTCTTAGAAGACAACCTAGGCAAACATCTCCTGAATATAAGCATGAGCAACTTCTTCCTGAATGCATCTCCTTGAGCAAGGGAAACAAAAGCAAAGATGAATTCATGGGACTACATCAAACTAAAAAGTTTCTGTATGGCAAAGCATACCATCAACAGAACAAAAAGGCATCCTACAGTGTGGGAGAATATATTAACATATCCAACAAGGGGTTAACATTTAAAATACATAAAGAAATTACATGCCTCAACACCCAAAAAGCAAATAACCCAATTAAAAAATGGGTAGAGGAGATGAAGAGACAGTTCTCCAAAGAAGAAATTCATATGGCCAACAAACACATGAAAAGATGCTCCACATCACTAATCCCCAGGGAAATGCAAATTAAATCCACAATGAGATATCACCTCACACCAGTAAGAATGGCCAGCATCAAAAAGACTAAGAACAACAAATGCTGGCAAGTATGTGGAGAACGGGGAACCCTCCTACACTGCTGATGGGAATGTAAGCTAGTTCAACCACTGTGGAAAGCAATATGGAGGTTCCTCGAAAAACTAAAAATAGAAATACCATTTGACCCAGGAATCCCACTCCTTGGAATTTACCCAAAGAATACAACTTCTCAGGTTCAAAAAGACATATGCACCCCTATGTTTATTGCAGCACTTTTTACAATAGCCAAGATATGTAAGCAACCTAAGTGTCCATCAGTAGATGAATGGATAAAGAAGAAGTGGTACATATACACAATGGAATACTATTCGGCCATAAGAAAGAAAGAAATCCTACCATTTGCAACAACATGGATGGAGCTGGAGGACATTATGCTCAGTGAAATAAGCCAGGCAGAGAAAGACATATACCAAATGATTTCCCTCATTTGTGGAGTATAACAATGAAGCAAAACTGAGGGAACAAAATAGCAACAGACTCAGAGACTCCAAGAATGAACTAGTGGTTACCAAAGGGGAGGGGTGTGGGAGGGCACGTGGGGAGGGAGGGAGAAGGGGATTGAGGGGTATTATGTTTAGTACACATGGTGTGGGGGATCCCGGGGAGAACAGTGTAGCACAGAGAAGGCACATATTGGATCTGTGGCATCTTACTACACTGATGGACAGTGACTGCATTGGGGAATGAGTAGGGACTTGATATGGGTGAATGTAGTAACCACATTGTTTTTTCATGTGAAACCTTCATAAGAGTGTATATCAATCATACCTTAATTTTAAAAAAAATAGAAAATGACAAGTGCTGACAAGGAAGTGGAAACACTGGAACCCTGTGAACGGTTGGTGGGATTGTAAATGATGCAACTCTTAGGAAAACAGCATGGAGATTCCTCAAAAAATTAAAAACAGAACTGCCATATGATCCAACAATTCCGTATCTGGTTATATATCCAAAAGAACTGAAGGCAGAGTCTCAGAGAGAGATGTACTTCCTTATGTTCACAGCAGCACTTTTCATAATAGCCAAGAGGTGGAAGCAACCCAAATGTCCACTGGTGGATGAATGGATAAACAAAATGTAGTTTGTACATTCAGCTTTAAAAAAAGAAGGAAATCCTGTCTCATGCTTCAACATGGATGAACCTTGAGGACACAAGTGAAATAAGCCAGACATAGAAAGCAAATACTGTAGATTCCACTTATATGAGGAATCTAAGAAGTCAAATTCACAGAAACAGAAAGTAGACTGGTGATTACCAGGTGCTGGGCAATGGTTAGTTGGGGAGGGTAGTTTAATAGGTACAGAGTTTCAGATTTGCAGAAAAAGTTCTGGAAAACAGTATGAATATACTTAATTTATCACTGAACTGTACACTTAAACATGGCTAAGATGGTAAATTTTATGTTATGGGTTTCTACCAAAAAAATTACCTTTTATGTAATTAGTTTTATAAAAGATGGCTTTCCCTTCCAATGTGATCGCTTTTCCTTTTCTAGACATATACAAAATCTGCAGAAATCAACATCTTCAGTGGTTGACGGATTCCATGTGGAAGCAGTGCCAGTATATCAGTAATGAACTGGAACCATTTTCTCTCCTATGCAAATCCCTTTTGTCAAATGAATCACAATGGAAGGCTTTTCAAAGCAGTAAGGATGTATATTTTTTGATGAGCACATCTTTCTCTTCAGAAAATTCTTCATGGGATGAAAGTAAGAAAGTGTTCAGTGTTTTAGTCCAACTTAATTGTATGTATGTGTACATATATTATCAACTTATAAAGGTGGTCCATTACATTATAAAAAAATTGAAGGGAAGAACATAACTATGTTGTAAGCATGTCTCGTGTTATTTAATGTAATCCTCATGACAATCTTTGAAATATTATGAACATCATTGTTGATAAGAAATTCTGATGAAGAGTCACAACTTCAGTTTCATTACACCACACAGGTTTTATGAACAAGCCTACATATATAACAGATATGTGTTTTCTATATTGCTTTATATGACATACATGTTTTTTAAATTACCTAAGAAACAGAACATCCATAAATGACTTGCTATTTTTAACACCTCTCTTCCTTTTTGTTTTTCCTCTGAGCCCTCCTCCTGGCTTCCTTCCCTGCCACTTTGACCCAATTTGCCTAGTCAGGATGCAGCCTAATTTGCTTCCTTCCACATTTTTCTCCTTTCTTGCCACAACTATGTTAGGCAATACAGAAACATCCTTACACATATTTCCTTTGCTTTTATTTCTATGGGGTAGGTAGCCAGAAGTGGAATTGCTGGGTCAAGAGTGTATTATTTTTATGTTAGTAGTTATTTTTCTTAAAAGGCCATAGTTTGTATTTCCACCAGCAATATATAAGTTCTCTTTTCCAAGAGTACTATTGATTTTCTTTAACTTTTGTCAATCTGAAAAGTTTAAAGTACTTTAAATTTCCCTGACTACTACCAAGTTTAAGTATCTTCTCATATGTTTGATGACCATTTGAATTTAGCTATTCATATATGTTGCCCATTTTTCTACTAGACTGTTTATCTCTCCTTTGTCCATTTGTGAAAATGCTATTAATGTAATTAATGATTAATTTTTTGTTTTGTTAAAGATATTAACCTGTTCATTCAAATATTCATTCAAATATTTCTCAAAATATGTTATTTTCTGTTGGATTTGTTTATAGTATCTGTGCCATAGTTTAAATATCTGTGCAGTCCATTGTTGTTTTTTATTCTTTTATAGCTTTTTTATTCCAGATCTGATTAAGCAGTTCTTCTCCTCCCCTAGAGTTTCTTTCTAGGTCATGATGATTTATTTTGTTGCATTTGTCACTAATCTATCTTGGGTTCATTATTTATTATACTATGAAGAGTCAGTGTCTTTTATTTAAAGGAACTCTTTACTGATCTTTTCATAAAGTGAAGATTTATTTTGCAAAAAGAACAAATTTTTCAATTTGTAACTAGATTTTCATGCATCATGGACTTTTTTTAAGATGAAGAAACCTATTTTTAGCTATATTCAAAAAAGCTATTTCTACAATCTAAGTTATATTTTAAGCTAAACACTGGGGAAATACCATAGAAATGTAAAGTCAGTGGAAATGAGAGCTGTATCTGGGATAGCTGGAAATGAAAATTAGACTTCCCACCTTGCAGGAGAGTGTGATCCAGTAAGGACTCCATGCAGGGTAAGAGGGGTCAGAATTTTAAAACATACGTATAATATTCAATTTTTCAAGAATTTGAGAATCCTGTTGCATTTCCATTTGATTCTCCTTTCCTGTATCTGTTACAGGTAGAATATGAAAAGAAATCTCCAGCCTCTAAGTTATTCATTTTTATTCATCAGAAAAATACCCCATCACATGAAGTGTTAGCTATGCCTTGAGCTTCTCATTCTTCCTGTCAGCTGCCCACCACCTTGGTACAGCTATTCATCAACCTCTTTACCAGGGCCAAGTTGGAACCTAAATCTGCTTAGTGTCTACCTCTTTCATGATATTAAGAATAGTGATGCCTCAAATCCTGTAGAAATATAGCTCACTTTAAAAGAAGTCAGCCACATTTTTTTTAAACTTCATAATTTTGTAACAAAAATTCTCATTGTTTTATCTTTTAGTGGTTCAAAGTATTTCCTTGTTAATCTCAATTTCTTTCTCTAAATATATCTAGCTGAGCTTTTGAATGAAAATGAAGAAATAGATAGCCCTATTAATTTTCCCTGGAAAAAACTCACTCCATTTCAAAGACTTATTTTGGTAAGATGTGCTAAGAGAAAATATTAATATTCTAAATATTTGAGCTTTATCAGTAATTTGAACCCTTCAAATTGAAATTTTTATTAGCAAAATATACGGATTTTACAAGCTAACATTTAGCAAACAGTTAGCATTAGAGGGAGCACTTACACTCCACCAAGACGTTTATTTTATGTGGGGGGTCCAGCTCAAGAAGCAGGCCTGGCATCTCTCTGCCCCTCTATTCACTCCTCCCTAAAGAACAATTTGAGGGATAAACTCAGAATATATGGCCCCTCTCCCCTGTCCATTTTGGGATCTGCCTGCCCCACAAAGCATACTTTCTGTTCTGCTTCTCAACCCGTAAACTGTACAGGAATAGACACTGGCCCTTTAGGGAGAAGCCAATGCTGCCAGCACCACTCGCCACAGGTAAGTCTGCCTAATCCCAGGTTCAGCATCAGGAAGCACACACACCCAGACCACATCCACCAGGTGCAATTTATCATTAAACAAATGGAATCAAACCTACAGAGATCTTTCTTACAAGACATCAAAGTCTTCAAGTAAAGTTACTAAAATATCATAACTATGTTAAAAATTCTGTGTACACGTAGACCTTAAAATGAGTCTTCTATTTTTTACTGTGGCACAATACACATACATTGTTTCATTTAATCTCTTAATAATGCCTTTTAAATGCCTTAATTTCAGATAAAATTCAGTGGCGTTAAGCACATTCACAATGTCATGCAGCCATGAGCACCATCCATTTCCAGAACTTTTTCATCATCCCGAAGAGAAACCCTGCACCTATTAAACAATAAATCCCCACTCCTTCTCCCACTAGACTCTGGCAACCACTGTTCTACTTTCTGTCTCTCTGTTTTGCCTTTTCTAGGTACCTCCCAAAAGTGGAATCATGCAATATTTATCATTTGTGTCTGGTTCACTTCACTTACCATAATGTTTTCAAAGTTCACCCACCCATGCAGGTGTCAAAATTTCCTTACTTTTTAAGGCTAAATAATATTCCACTCTGTGTGCAGACCATGATTTGTTCATCCTTCCCTCTGACTGTGGATGCCTGGTCGGCTCCCACCTTCTGGCTGATGCCAACATGCACACACAGCGTGGCTTTTAGGGTTTTTTGTTTGGGTTTGTTTTGTTCTTCTTTTGAGCCAAAATTTGCAAATTGAGAGATTTTACATAAAAATTCAGATTTCCATCTTTATTGAAAAATTATAAGAGTGGGAAAATACCAACCTCATAATCTTCAGGAGCAATAGCCAGAGCTGAGTAGCATCTGCTCCCCTGGACCAATACACCACAGTTCACTGCAATGTTCATTACTTACACAGGAGAATTATTCTTCTTCTATCTAACCCACTTCTCTAATTTATGATACTCACCTGGCAATCGTAGACAAATTGATACCCCTCTGCTACATGTGGATTATTGACATAGTCAAGACAGGAATATATATCTGAGCTGAATTAACTCACAAAATGCAAGATACAATCTGTATAGTACAACTCCCTTTGTGGACAAAAGAGGAGTAGATGGACAGAGGCTCGGGTGTGCACAGAAAAGATGGATAAGGAGCCCCAGGAAACAGCAGTAGTATCTAGGAAGCAGTACCTTCATTTTTCAATTTCTACCTTTTTGTATTTGAATTTTATGTAGCAAGTATGTATTACCTTAACAACAAAATTAGCTAGTTTTAAAGCCTGTGCTACTTTACCTTCCTCCAAGATGATTTTAGTTTATGAACCTGAAACTTTATGAGTATAATGACCCTATTTTCCAAACCCACAGTCAGAAGACATATGATAAAACACTGAGTGTAAATATAGAGAAACTGAGTTCAATTATTTTAAACTATAGAATCAGAAACTGAGATAGCCACATAAGAGATTAAGTGAGAATGTATTAGAGAGAAGGCTTAACCCGGAGAAGGGTAACACTGCGAGTCCCATGTGGGCCAGTGCTTGTCTAGAGTATTTGCCCCTCTCCATTGCTGCAGCCCTTAGTACAGGGAAGAGGGGAAGTAACATGAAGGATGTGATTATTAGGGGACTTTCACTTACAAAAAAGCAAGTAAAACTGAATAAAACAGAACTGCATTTCTCCTGTCTTCCCTTTCTCTTGAACCCTCAAGAAAAGTTCTTTGGATAAAAAATATTACAACAGTGGAGAAATTCAATAAAGTAAAGGGGAAGCTATCAGCGTGATGAGACAAAGGATCACAGGGTCACATTTGGGAACACAGATGCTCAGCGGTGGTGGCTCAAGGACCACACTACATCATTTTCTTCACTTGGCTGAGCCTAACACTTGCACTAATTGGACATACTGGGCAGGCTCCTCTTTTAGACCCCACATTATTTGTATGCTGATCATTTTCATTTTTAAAAAATACACATTTAATTAAAATAAAAATTTAAGATTAATTTTTCCAAAGGGTAACAGAAAAGAGAATTCAACATAATGATTAAATGTGTTATGTTTAATATGTGGAATTGCCAATATTTGACAGTTTTTGACCTGTAAAATAGGCAAGTTCCTATGGTTCCACCTACGACATTCACACAGACCCACACACACATAGTGTCAGCTTGACCTTAAATGATGCAGCCCCTTTGCCTTAAATGATGGTTGCTGAAAATACTCAGGACAAAAGTATAATCATTTTGCAAAGAAATAGCAAACAAGTGATTTGTAGAAAACAATTTTCATGGTAAAGTTCTTTCCCAAGATCTGCAATGACTTCTTCCACAAGGCCCTGCAAATCTACTCAATACATGTACACTCTTTCCAAACTCTTCTACTCCCTCTAGAGTTCTTGCTAGATATGTACTCAACACACAAAAACCACAGACATTGTGCTGTTAATTTTCACATTTTTAATGGAAGGATTGGTACTCTTCCAGTTATGCTGTCCTGGATTTTCAGCTCCCTAACACCACAGGGCTTTCTTGCTCTAGACTTGTACAGCAGAGCAGGCAGAAACCCAGGGGAAAGTATCTTCTGACAGCTCAGATTTTTACATCCAAAGTGAAATCTCAGTCAGAGTATGAGAGAGAGAGAGATGCACAAGATGGCCCTGGCATCTGGGAAGGGCCATCTGAGGGTCAAGGGCAGTGGTAGTACTTTCCACACACACACACTGGCTTCCTCCCACCAAACCTTCCCAGTACAAGGGAAACCATAAAAGTCTAACCACCTAAGTAGTGAATGCTTCTCAGTTTTGTTTCATTTTAGCTTAGGGAACATTCCTGTGGTGGTTTTTAGAGTTATCTCTCTTCTATGTTTTCTTTTTTTAGATAAAACTTCTCAGGCATGAACATTTAAAGAATTCAGTAAGAAAGTTTATAACTGAAAAAATGGGAAGTGAATATATTTCCAGAACTGGACTTAATTTGAAAGAATCATATATAGAATCCAGTGCCAGAACCCCACCAGTTCTTATTCACCCCCATGGTAAGCCGTGTGAGGGCAGCCATGGTGGCAGCATGATGCTCATCTCTTGTAGGTCTGTGTTCAAAATATTTTATTTAAGTATGTTGGGAAAGGAACTGATTGAAACTTTATACTAAGAACAAATCTTTCTCAAGTGTAAAAGAACAAAAAGGACTAAGATTTCCCAGACTAACAAATATGGAAACATTTATCAGTGCTAATTTCTATGCAGATATACCTAACAAACACATATTATTGATCTAGAAGTTGGAATTGCCCTTGCATTTATTAACTGTTTTAATTAACATTGACTCATGAAAAAATATATATGTTATTAAGTAAGCTATCAGAAATTGGCCCTGCTGATCCAGCCCTTGTATTCCTCAAAACTCCAAATGCTTTTTTTTTTCTTTTGCTTGTCTCTGCCCTGCAGACGCCCAGCAAAATGTTTTCTTCACTTATCTTCATCATCTCCAAATCAAGCATGTCTTTAGAATTTACCATTCTCGAATTTTGATGCTGTTGGGCCAAAGCCTAGTTCAGAGTGCCTCCATGTGAAAGCTTTCTCATCTAAAACTTTTCCATGTAAAACAGCTGACTATATAATAATAGGTGCTGTTCATTCCTTGAAGGCTTAGCCTAAGATGGCAGCTAGGGCGCTGGCCATCACAACCATGTTCTAAACAACAGAATGGAAGAAAGGAGGTATTACACAACATTCTAATAAACTTTGCTGCCACAGCCTACTTACAAACCCCAGGTGCCCAAGCCTAGCTGCAAGAGACTCAAACGGGTTCACGGAGCTGAGGAACAGAGGAAGAAGATAAAAACACATGCTGGGGTAGATAATCGGCAGCTGCTGCTGTAGGTAGATAAGACCCCACATGTTAAAATCCTAGGTCACCTACTTAGTAAGTGGCGGAGACAACATTTGAACTCTGGGTTCTAATTTCAAAGACTATTGTTTTTCCACTATGTCTAAATCTTCTCCCACCACCACTCAATACATGCTAGGTTTTTAAAGAGGGAATTAAAGGCGTTTACAGTTATGTGTACCTCTCCACGTTGTTCCACAGGGGTTGTCCTCACCAGGACTGTCCTGAAATTTGCACAAGAGTTAAAAGGAACTACACGTCATATCCACGTGATTTCTCTGAGTTGTGGCCAGGCAGCTAAAGCAGAAGACCAAGGCCCTGGCCAACACTGCGCGGTAGGTCTTCCTCCAGAACTACCATCTCGCAGTGTCCTTTATGCCCATGCTCTGTGCTATCAGAGAATCGTAAGAGCTTTATGTGTTTGTAGGGGATGGGATTAATTACATAAACACTGAAGTGTAGTTGGACACTGCAACGTTACCAGGCCTAAACAGGGATAAGAGTGGGTGCTGGCCACTCGGAGGGGACTGAGGCGCTCTTGCAGGTTCTCGTTTCTCCAAGAACTTGAAACTGCACTGAGAACATTTCAGTTTTGTAGGGGAAAAATGTCCTCTCAAGTTTTTACTCTCCTCCTCAAGCTCTCGTCCTCAGTAGGTATACTCGCCTACGTGCACACTCACACAGATATACACCTCGGTGGCAGTTTTTTATTCCAAACAGCAGAATATAATACCTCATCCCCATACTTCCAGGGATGATTTATTCTACGAACTATTTTTAGTACTTGTTCTGACTTTCCCTGGCTCAGCACACTATCTAGGCTCTATCTCCCAAGGCACTTGCCCACTCAGGCAGACGTCTGCACAGGTCCAGCCCTCTTGTTTGCAGGGGAAGTACAGTGACCCTGATCAACACAGGTTTGTACAGCACGGGTCCACTTGCACACGGATTTTTTTCAATAAATATATTGGAAAAAATTTTGGAGATTTGCAACAATTTAGAAAAGCATTTCTTTTCTCTAGCTTACTTTATAGTAAGCATACAGTATATAGTATACACAACATACACAATATGTCCTAGTCAATCATTTGTTATTGGTAAGGCTTCCTGTCAGCAGTAGGCTATTAGTAGTTAAGTTTTGGGGGAGTCAAAAATACTATGTGATTTTTGACTGTGCAGAGGGCCAGCACCCCTAGCCACCACCCCCTCCACATTGTTCAAGGGCCAAATTCACTGTAAGTTTGAATGAATAATTAGCAATGTTTTGAATTAGTAAAGTCTTAACCAGTTACGTTCTATAGTTTTTTTTCTCTAGCTTTGCACTTCTGTCTGCTTTACTGTGCATGGCCAATGTGATACTGTAAAAGTGTGTTTAAAATAAGGGTATCCTCATTTACCCCAAGAATGCAGCACTCCAGTTTGAAAAAGACAGATGCACCCCTATGTTTATCGCTGCACTATTTGCAATAGCCAAGATATGGAAGCAACCTAAATGTCCATTAGATGAATGGATTAAGAAGATGTAGCACATATACACAATGGAATATTACTCAGCCATAAGAAAAAAAACAAATCCTACCATTCGCAACAACATGGATGGAGCTAGAGGGTGTTATGCTCAGTGAAATAAGCAGGCAGAGAAAGACAAGTACCAAATGATTTCACTCATATGTGGAGTATAAGAACAAAAGAAAACTGAGGGAACAAAACAGCAGCAGAATTACAGAACCCAAGAATGGACTAATAGTTACCAAAGGGAAAGGGACTGGGGAGGACGGGTGGGAAGGGAGGGATAAGGTGGGAAAAAAAGGGGGCATTACGATTAGCATGTATAGTGTGGGGGGGCATGGGGAGGGCTGTGCAACACAGAGAAGACAAGTAGTGATTTTACAGCATCTTACTATGTTGATGGACAGTGACTGTGAATGGGGATGTGGGGGGTACTTGGTGAAGGGGGGAGCCTAGTAAACATAATGTTCTTCATGTAATTGTAGATTAATGATACCAAAATAAAATTCAAATAAAAAATAAAAAAATAAAAATAAAGGTCTCCTCATCTTCATGCTGCTTGTTATGAGCATCCTCAAAACTATAAAGCCAAAATGCAAATGCTTTACTTAAATTTCTAAAAACATTGCTAATATAATTCTTTCTATTCTCAGACCTATTCTTTTAGCAGTTTAGAAACTACGTAGTAATTTCCCTTTTTCACATTTATTTCACACGTAAGAGAGTCAGAAGATGAAGATAGCTTAGTTATATGATTGCAATAGCTGTAAACTTTGATAGAAGACACAGTAACTTCTACCAGGCCCTTCAGTCATTATTCATTCAAAAACTATTTATCAGGCACCTACTGTTTGCCAGGAACCATTCTAGAGACTAAGGACACACAAAGATCAGACAGACATTGTACCAGCCTTCAAAGAGTGTATTAACACAAGGAGAAACAAAAGAACGTCAAATATCAATATATCATTTAAAAACTTAAGGAAATGTTTTTCAGAAAGTGATTTCAAAGGCTTAATGAAAGTCAGTAATGATACATTAAACACACCCCCATATAATCAGAGTATAACAGAGAGAAACTCCCACTTTATCAAACCAAGCCTTTAAACATTAAGACCATCACCCTGACAGCAAATAGTAGAAGAGGAAAATGTGACAAAAAATTTCTTAAACTTAGGATTAAAGAAATATGTTCACAATATATTGCTAAGAAGAAAAATAGACTATGAACAGTATATACAGTACAATATTTTTATTTTACAAATGAGAGAGGAGAAAAGCAAGCAATACAGAGGGAGAGAAAAAAGGAGAAAAGTATGCTTATACTCAGTCAGTGGGATTTTGGATTATTTTTGCTTTTCTGTTTAATTTTGTTTGCTTGCTTGCTTCATTGCTTTTTGTAATTTTAAAAAAAATATTCCAAACTTGCAAAAAAGTTGCAAGAGTATAAAAATTCCCATATACCTTTACCTTTATTTCCCATTTTTTAACATGGCCTCTTCTTTCATATGTACATGCAACATGGGGGCATGTGATATTTCCTCAATCACTGTGACCCCTAAATACTTCCATGTGTTTATTGATTATCTAATCAACAGAACTTAATCATATCTAGCCTATTGTCCCAAGAATATCTTTCATTGCAAAAAAGAAAAGAAAGTCCTGGTCTGGGTTCCACTTTGAGATTCCTCCTTATAGTCAGCTGCCACATCTCTTAAACCTTCCTTTTTCTAGAATTTTGCCTTGTCTTCCTTCATCTTTCATAACTTTGACATTTCTAAAAGTATAAGCCAGTTATTTTGTCAAGTGTCCATCAATTTGGGCTTGTCTCCCAGTTCCCCCTGGTTACACTGGGGTCATGCAGCATTGTAGGAAACCACAGAAGTGATGTTGTGTCCTTCCTGGTGCATGATATCAAGAGGCACGCGGGTCAGTCTGTTTCATTACTACTGATTTGATCATTCAATTAAAGTGGTATCTGCCATCTGTAGGGATCTTCAGACCATGTATTCATCCCAAGTTTTTCATAGACTAGTTTTAATATCCACTGACAATTTTTTACTGAATAATAACTACTTTACTTGCCAAATGGTGGCTTTCTAACTCCACAATTTCTTCTAAATTTATTAAGTGATGTTCCACCATAGTAAAATGTTTTCCTTCTCTCTCATTGATTTATTCATTTGCTTATTTATATCAGCATGCACTCATAAAGTCCTATTTCATTCAATGGATTATAATCTGTTACTTTCATCATTTATTTTGATGCTCAGTTGTCCCAGATTTGACCAATGGGACTCTTCATTTTGTTCTTAATGTGTAACTGTTTTCCCAGGTTTTTGCAATGACTATATATCACTTTTGTACTTCAGGGCAGGAAAACTGCCTTTTTAAATGGGCATTAATGGGCCTTATGCAAATTCTTGTGTGATATGAAAGTTCTTCTGGTAGTCTAATAAGATCTTGATTACTAAAATGATTTCTAAGGTCACTTCAAACATTGAAATACTATGATTCGTAGAACATGTTGATTTACTTTAAACTTTTCATATTAAAATACTTTTTTATTTTACAGATTGAACAGTCCACATGTGACAGTAGACCCTGACTTTAGGCTATGGTTAAGCTCAAAATCAGATAATTCTTTCCCAATTCCTATTCTCCAAAAGAGTTTAAAGGTAAGGATGAAGTATAACAGATTAAATACCGACTGAGTAACATTGTTTGAATGTAAATCATCTTAAATCCATTCTAAAATAAAAGTGTGTGAACTCAAGTATGCTAAATTCTGCTCTGTGCTCAGCCCTATACTACAGACCAGGAAGGATGCTAAAATAGTAGACAGGGCCCCTGCTGTATGGTTCACATCTTGGATGTTTTCTCAAACAAGGACGCTTAGGCTTCCAAATGTTACCGCCAAGAATACACAATTCCTGTTCTTTTCTGACCTTTGTTTCTCTAGCTTTTTCATGTCTCTGCTCCCCCTAACCATTTCACAGTTTATTAATTCTCTGGAAGGGTCTGACAGCAAGCAGTTGAAAAACTGAAGAGTCCTAATTAAGGTTACCTGTGACTTCTTCTCATCCACCATTGAGTCCGACTTGGTCAGTTCTGCTAACAAGCGGCCAGTTGATCAAAAGATGGAGTACTGACAGCAAGAACCAGCGAGGGGTGTAGGCAGGTGCTGCGCCCAGACATGGACACACGCACACACCAGCTTCCACAGAGAGGAAACTGGGTGGAGGACCCTTTCCCAATCAAGTCCCAAGCCAGCCGGAGAAACAAATCAAAACACCACCTCCCTTCTCCCCGCCTGCTCCCAGCTCCTCCATCCTCCAGCTATCAGCCCTGGCCACTTAGCGATGTGGCTCCTGCAGAAACAGAATGGATGGGAGAAATGCACAGCCCTTACTCTAAAGCAGTCCATTCCTCCCATGATTGGGGATTATGCTCAAGCAGCCTTTTATCTTTGGCCAGGAGTGGGGGATTTGGGAGGTAGAGGTGCTGGAGACTGGGGAGTGAGGGGTAGCAGGGAGGGACAGAGACAGAGCTTCCAGGAATATTTCAACTTAAGTAGGCCCATTGCACTAATTCCACTTAAAGTCCCCATCAGTGTAAGCATTTTTCATATGGTTGTAATTAGTACACATATGAACCTTTATGGGATTTTTTGAATGCCCTTATCTCTACAGTTAGATAATAATTTCCTTAATAGATAACTAAGAGCACCTACAAATAATTAAGGAAAACACTAACACCCCATAAAAAATGGGCAAAGGACACAAAATGTTGATAAACATATGACAAAATAAAACCCAGCCTCTAGATATCAGAGAAATGCAAATCAAACAATGAGATGTTTTGCTAGCCCATCAAAGTGGCAAAAGTTAGCATGTTTACGCTTTGATTAGTGATGCTAAGAGACCATGGAATAACCACTCTCACTTACTGACACGGTGATCCCAGAAGCTATCAATCCACAAAGGAAAGTGATTTTTGCAATATATATAAAGAGTCTTTTAGAGACACACTTCTAGGAAAAGGCCATTAAATTATGGCATATTTATAGAAGGAAATAGTATGCTGCCACTAAAAATGAAATTCTAAAAGGTATTTAATGATTTGAGAACATGAAATGACTTTGGTAAAGAGCAAAATTCATAAGAGGACATATGACATGATATAAATTTTATTAAAAAGAAATTATATAGATGCAAATAACCCAACGACATCTGTAGTCATCTCTAGGTGGCATGTTATCAGTGATTTTTAAATATTTTTAAAATATTTTATATTGTTACATATTATAATAAATACAGGTGTTAATAATTTGTTTTATATATTTTATATTTTCTTTCCTTTATTTGTACATGTCTTTCAAGCATGCTTAAATTGTATGATAAGAAAGATATTTTAACAGTGTAGGTCCAAGCGCTTCAAGAACCTGCAAACCAGTGGAGGCATGAGAGATGTCACTGGTGCTCCCTGCAGACTGTACCAGGTGGGAAGGCTTCCTCAAGGAGGAGCCATTGGAAGACTTAGAAGTTGACTAGCAAACAGGCCACTAGAGTAGAACACTAAAGTTAAGTTAAAATTGGCAACAATGCTTTTTTACGCTCAAGAAAATATGAGATACTATGAAAACTTGATTTTGCCATATTGTCAAAATATTGACCATTGTTGAAGGTAAGTGATGGGTACATAGAATTAATTATATGACTCTCTCTGCTTTGGTATATTTTAGGAAAATGTTTAGTAAAATGTAACTCCCCCAAAAAAAATCTGTTCAGATTTCAAGTGGAATCAACCATCCAAGTAAATCACTTCCTTACAAATATAGCCAAACATAGTCATCCCACTTTTTTTCTTAAACCAGAAGGAAAAAGAAGGGCCAGGAAAACCACACACATGGCATGAATCTGCTTTTGAAATTTAACAAAATACATTTTCATTCCAATGTGAGTAACTTCCTTCCCCAAGGCAGTGTTGACTGCACACACACATTCTGCCTCTGTCTCTCTCGGCTCTCCTCCTCCTTCCCTTTTTTCTATACTGTGCCTTAGGGGGCATCAGCTATTTGCTTTTAGAGACAAGAGCAGTTCTCAAAAGGATTGGTTACAACAGTGCTTGGCGATTATCTTCTCATTTTGCAGTCAGGGCTTTCTGAGCAAAGACTGCATTACGGGATATTTGAAAGGAAAACACGCCTCGGAAGGTAGAGAATATCTCCTCTACCCTGCTCTTCTCAGAGCCACTTGCTCCCATTCTGACAGCAGGAAAGCTCAGAGCCACTTGCTTACACTCCAAGGTTGTGTAAACCTTGAGACCCTCTCTTTCCCCAGGAAGATGTGTTTACATTTGGAGCAAAAGCCTCCCTCTCTGTGAGTCTGGACGGAGGGAGTGCTGGTGCACCAGTCGCTTTCTGTAAGCTCCAAGCTCAACACGCAGTGTCCCTCCTGTGGTGCGAACCCCACCACCCACAGGGGCCGTGGGCCCCATGTCACCTGCCCCATGGGGAGTCAGAACCTGGGGGACTACACTAGCTGCTCTGTGGACAAACAGCCAGTCTGACCCCTGATCTATATGAAGCCACACAGTTAGTATGTGTATCACATACACGTGCATGCACACATACATGTATATGTAAGCTGTGCAAGTAAGGGGACATTTCAGACCCTTCACAGTTCCAGGCTTAAGGAACATCTTCTCCAAGAATCCCTCCTGCTTCTCTCCCCACTTGGCCTGTCCCTCCTTGCTCCAATTATCCTAGGGAGGAAGTCAACCAAGAAAAACAACTTAGTATCACACCAGATTACTTTTCTCCTTTTTATCACCAGTGACAAACAGATGCCTCTGTTGGTTCCATAGGTTCTCTGTTTCCTATGATTTGGCAGCCCAGCTTCTGTTACGGCCTCTTAGCTGCCTTCCAGAGTTCAGACTAGAGCAACTAGGTTGGTTCTGCCTCTGGAACCTACCACTAGACCCACCGACTAGCCCCTCTGTCCCTTCTATGTCCATCAAACCTCCCAAACCCTGTGCTTCCTGAGCTCTGTATTTGGAGCAAACAGGAGTGTTCTAATGACAATATTATACCTTCTCATTTTAAGATATGAATTGGAACAATAGGAGATCTGGTACAATCCTTTTACGGAAATTTTCAAATGGGAAAAAAGAAGTAACACAAGATTTCTGATTTGCCTCTGAATCTCAACAACAGTCACATGCTTCTGTGCCCCACCTGCCCTCACATGTTTCTCCTCACATCTGTTTTAAAGATCGCAGTGGAAACTCCCGAGGGATTGAAAAGCAATCTGCTTCAGACACTTGGATGTAGTGGGAGTGGAGAGGTGGCAGGAGAGACATTTGAAAACCATGACTGTGGGCCGTGGTGGAAAAAACTGCTCTTCAGCTTATGTTTTTTCAATGAAAATAAAAGGAAAAAATTATCAAATATTGCTTATGAAGTTAGTTCTTCAGACTTGGAGGTAAGTGTGAGGTCAAAATAAACAATAGCAACTAACCATATGATACAAACAGCCTCCTGTCTACACAAATACTAAGTGTTTTTCATGGCGGTAAGAAAATGAACTCTGTACCTGGGCGATAAGGTCTAATGTTTCAAAGCATGGACTTTGAAGCCAGCTTTTCCAGAATCTAGTTACAGTTCTGCCACTTAGATCTGAACAAGTATTTAATCTATTGGACAAGCTAATTAACCTCTCTAGTCTCCATTTCCTTGACCAAACAAAGCAGGGTGTGGGAGGGGAGGGTTAATGTCAGAACCAAGTCCAAGAGCCATAGTACAAGGCACACTGGTTAGTGCACTTAGAATAGTGCCTTCACACATACATCACTGTGAATGTGTTTGCTGTTTATACATGTTCACGTAAAGCAAGAAAGATTATGCAGGGGGAGGATGCTTGGCTTGATAGTCTTTTACTCTTCTCTACAAACAACCTTCTATTTGAGCTAATATTGCAGTCCTTTCTTTGTCGCCAAAGTGAACGCATGGTGGCAGCTACTTAAGTCTCTCCCAGGTCAGTTTTCTTGTGTCGTGCTCTCAGTGCAGGACGTTGCCTCGATTACCTGTTCTCAGATGTGTGAGGACAGAGGCCAGAGACACTTTCTGAAGAGAGTTGGTTCTGCCTCTGGAACCTACCACTAGACCCACCGACTAGCCCCTCTGTCCCTTCTATGTCCACATTAACTTTGCAGTTTTCCAGGAGGCTGAGCTTGCTGGGAGCTCACTGCCTGTAGAGGGCATGCTTCTGCCAGCAGCCAGAGCAAAATGCTGAACAGCTGCATGCTGGGAACTTGTCGAGGAGTATGAGCAGAGCATGGTTCCAGCCAAAGCCTGTGCAAAGCTCAGGCAAAAGGCAAGCACTGTATTGGGGGTGATGCTTGTACCCTGTACTAGATTCATAATTAGTATGCCTTTTATATGAAGACTTCTTGTAAATTAATAAGAGAAAGTAAAATATCCCAATAGACAAAGGACATGGATAGGCAATTCACAATATGAATACAAACAGGCAATAAGATTATGAAAATGTGTTCAATTTCATGAATAGTTGTGATGTTAATCTTATGTGTTGAATTGACTGGGCCACAAGACCCCCAGATATTTGGTCAAACATTATTCTGAGTATGTCTACAAGAGTGTTTCTGGATGAGATTCATATTTAAATCAGTAGACAGAGTTAAGCAGATTGCTTTCCTTAATGTGGGTGAGCCTCATCTAATCAGTTGAAGGCCTGAATAGAACAAAAGGGGGAAACCTCCTTCCCAACTGCCTTCAAGCTGGGACATTGGTATTTTCCTGCCTTTGGACTTGAAACAGGCTCTTCCTGGGTCCTGAGCCTCCAAGCTTCAGAAAGAAACTATGCCGTTGGCTCTCCTGCGTCTCCCACTGTCAACAGCAGATCTTGAGATTTGCCAATGTCCATAACTATGTGAGCCAATGTTCTTATTATAAACCTCTTTCTTTGTGTGTATACATCATATCTGTTCTGTTACTCTGGATAACCCTGACTAATACAGTAATCAAGGAAGTGCTCATCAAAACCACAGTGAGATACCACCTTTCAGTACCACAGTGGTTAAAACAAGCAAACAAAACTGCAGAGAAACAGGCACCACCCTCCACAGCTGTTGGGAATTAAATTGTCCCTAACTTTCTGAAAGGAAACTTGGTAATACATCTGAAAAGCCTTTAAAGAATTCCTGTTATTATTGACATAGGAAGAGATAGTGACATTTATAGGGTTGATGAATAAAATGGGATTGTAACAGAACATGTATAGTATATATATAGCACATATATATTTATTTATACTCATTTTAATAGATACTAAACCACCTGCAAAAGAAATGAATGGCAGGATTATGGGTGGCCAGTTGTTAGCAAGATTCCTTGTCATGCAAAGAGCTTGGGTGAATAGCAGTTTCAGGTGATGCAGGCCAGAATGCTCATGGTGGGTGCTGCTCTCCTGGCATTTTGTGGGGCATGAGCAAGCTCTCTCAACCAGAAGCAGCTGGTCACATCACGGCACCGTTCTCCAGAAGAGCTACTCTTTCCCCTCAGTTCTACAATTCTCTGTGCAAATGTCTCCAGGCTTGTCGATGGGAGAGAAACAGACCACCTACATGCCAGGCTGTCTGAGTTTGGGTGCCTGGAGTGCAGGGAGCTGTCTAGGTAGCACCTGGGAACTTTGGGGAAGTTGGGTGTATGCACAGCCCCTCACTAAGGAAGTGGGGATGTCCCATTACATGGGAAGTGGGTTTGGATGCACCTTCCCCCATGTGGGGGTGCCAGCCCAGTGAGCTCCGTGTCAGGCTATGTGGAGAGCTCCTCAGGGCACTGGCCGTGGGACCAGTGCCATCTACAAGCCCATGGGGCCTGACGTCAATGTATCCTCACCAGACGCAGGAATTCTGCCCCTGAATGTGCCCTCAAACCTGGACCTGAGCCCCAGCAACAAGACCAAGTAAAACAACTTAGCTAATGAGATCCAGAAGACAAACAGAAAAAGAACACAAGAAATAGAATAGAAAATTAGAAGAGCCCTAAAGCTATAAAAGTTCATGCACATGGTATTTTTTAAGTTAAAAAACTATATTTTAATTCATGGATGAAAGAACCAGCAGGATAGTTAAGCTGCTTTTAAAAAGTATAGGAGAGCAGTATTACAGTTACTGAAGGAAACAGTAATAAAATATGATTGTTAAATTACATACAAAACTGGTAAATGCCCTACAGGCAATAAAACTGTAGCCTCTTGGTTCTAATTTTCTTTATTTGTATTTCTATAGGCAAAATTCATTTGAATCGTTATCAGAAAGAATCATATATAGGACTCTCGGTTTCCTATAAGTTAGCATCTACTCTGACTGAGTTTTAAGTGCTCTTATCAATAGTAGATAATAAGTCAAAACTAAAGTGGATACTCTAGGAGTATTTGATAATCCTTGGTGAGCATGCTAAACACTGATTTAATATGATATTAAAAAGGGATGTGGGAGAGAGGATTAAAGATGGCCACGTGAGAGGAGAGATAGAGTCTTCCTCCTAAAACTAGATACAATTAGAAAATATAGTTGGTGCAATGAATCCTGAGAGAGCAACAGGAAAGAGGACAGCGCCAGACTGCATACACCTGGAGAAAAGAGCAGACCTCACTGAATGCAGTAATGTGCCAAAGCTGTGGCTCGGCGGGACCCAAGCCGTTCCCCCACCCCAGCTCACCAGCAGGAGAAAGAGAAATGGAGCAGGGAGTGGGTGGAAGCCTGGGACTACTGAACACCTAGCTCCGGAGATCTGTTCTGGGAGCACAAACCTACATTTCATGGTGCTTTCATCATACTCTTCTTATTATGGGGTTGGAAAGCTGGGACAGGTGGAGGTCCAGGGGAGACTGGGATTCTGGCCGCTTGTGGAAAGGAGGATCCATATCCAGCTGCTCTGAGAAAAAAGCTTATACCTGTGTGCTTGGCCCACTGGTTCAGGCAGTGAAGATAGGCACAACAGCCGTGAAGAGGGGAACAGCTCTTTCCTCCCCTCAGGCACCAATACCGCTCCCCTGCAACTCCCAACATTGCTTCAGGGGCTAAGCAGCTCCAGAATAGAGCTTCTGGACACTAGAGGGCACCAAAAACAAATTGAAACACAAAAGAAACCTGGTCCAGAGTAAAATTATTAATACAACCCCCAAGAAAGATTTAAATGATATGGACCTCGTGACTCTTCCTGAAAGGGAGTTCAAAATAAAAATCATCAACATGCTAATGGAGGTACGGAAAGACATCGAAGAACTCAGGAATGAATTCAGGTCAGAGATCCAATTGTTGAACAGCACGAAGGAGAGTATTAAAAGCAGGTTGGATATAGTGGAGGAGATGATAAATGAACTAGAAACTAGAGAAGAGGAATACAAAGAAGCTGAGGCACAGAGGGAAAAAAAGGATCTCTAAGAATGAAAGAATATTGAGAGAACTGTGTGACCAATCCAAATGGAACAATATTCGCATTATAGGGATACCAGAAAAAGAAAAGAGAGAGAAAGGGATAGAAAGTGTCTTTGAGGAGGTAGTTGCTGAAAACTTCCCCAACCTGGGGAAGGAGATAGTCTCTCAGACCATGGAGATCCACAGATCTCCCAACACAAGGGACTCAAGGAAGACAACACCAAAACACATAGTAATTAAAATGGAAAAGATCAAGGATAAGGACAGACTGTAAAAAGCAGCCAGAGACAGAAATCAGATCACATACAAAGGAAAGCCAATCAGGCTAACATCAGACTTCTCAGCAGAAACCTTACAGGCCAGAAGGGAGTGGCATGATGTGTTCAATGTAATGAAGCAGAAGGGCCTGGAACCAAGATTACTTTATCCACCCAGATTATCATTTAAATTTGAAGGGGAGATTAAACAATTTCCAGATAAGCAAAAACAGAGAATTTGCCTCCCACAAACCATCTATACAGTATATTTTGGAGGGACTGCTATAGAGGGAAGTGTTCCTAAGGTTGAACAGCTGTCACCAGAGGTAATAAAACCACAGCAAAGACAGTAGAACAGCTAATTACTAAGCAAATGCAAAATTAAATTAACTATCCCCAAAGTCAATCAAGGGATAGACAAAAAGTACAGAATATGATACCTAATATATAAAGAATGGACAAGGAATTGAACGGAGAAACAGAAAAGAACATTTAGATTGTGTTTGTAACAGCATTCTAAGTGAGTTAAGTTAGACTCTTAGATAGTAAGGAAATTAACATTGAACCTTTGGTAACCACAAATCTAAAACCTGCAATGACAATAAGTACATACCTATCAATAATCACCCTAAATGTAAATGGACTGAATGCACCAATCAAAAGACATAGAGTCAATGAATGGATAAAAAAACAAGACCCATCTATATGCTGTTTACAAGAGACTCACCTCAAACCCAAAGACATGCACAGACTAAAAGTCAAGGGATGCAAAAAGATATTTCATGCAAACAACAGGGAGAAAAAAGCAGGTGTTGCAGTACTAGTATCAGACAAAATAGACTTCAAAACAAAGAAAGTAACAAGAGATAAAGGACATTGCATAATGATAAAGGGCTCAGTCCAAGAAGAGGATATAACCGTTATAAATATATATGTATCCAACACAGGAGCACCAGCATATGTGAAACAAATACTAACAGAACTAAAGCAGGAAATAGAATGCAATGCATTCATTTTAGGAGACTTCAACACACCATTCACTCCAAAGGAAAGATCCACCAGACAGAAAATAAGTAAGGACACAGAGGCACTTAACAACACACTAGAACAGATGGACCTAATAGACATCTATAGAATTCTACATCCAAAAGTAACACGATACACATTCTTCTCAAGCACACAGGGAACATTCTCTAGAATAGACCACATTCTAGGCCACAAAAAGAGCCTCAGTAAATTCAAAAAGATTGAAATATTACCAGCCAGCTTTTCAGACCACAAAGGTATAAAACTAGAACTAAATTGTACAAAGAAAGCAAAAAGTCCCACAAACACATGGAGGCTTAACACCATGCTCCTAAATAATCAATGGATCAATGACCAAATTAAAATGGAGATCCAGCAATATATGGAAACCAATGACAACAACAACCCAAAGCCCCAACTTCTGTGTTATACAGTGAAAGCAGTCTTAAGAGGAAAGTATATAGCAATCCAGACATATTTAAAGAAGGAAGAACAAACCCAAATGAATAGTCTAATGTCATAATTATTGAAATTGGAAAAAGAAGAACAAATGAGGCCTAAACTCAGCAGAAGTGGGACATAATAAACATCAGAGAAGAAATAAATAAAATTGAGAAGACTAAAACAATAGAAAAAAATCAATGAAATCAAGAGTTGGTTCTTTGAGAAAATAAACAAAATAGATAAGCCTCTAGCCAGACTTATTAAGAGAAAAAGAGAATCAACACACATCAACAGAATCAGAAATGAGAAAGGAAACATCATGACAGACCCCACAGAAATACATAGAATTATTAGAGAATACTATGAAAACCTATACGCTAACAAGCTGGAAAACCTAGAAGAAATGGACAACTTCCTAGAAAAATACAACCCTCCAAGGCTGACCAAGGAAGAAACACAAAATCTAAACAAACCAATTACCAGCAAAGAAATTGAAGTGGTAATCAAAAAACTACCCAAGAACAAAACCCCCAGGCCAGATGGATTTACCATGGAATTTTATCAGACACACAGAGAAGACATAATATCCATTCTCCTTAAAGTTTTCCAAAAAATAGAAGAGGAGGGAATACTCCCAAACTCATTCTATGAAGCCAACACCACCCTAATACCAAAACCATGCAAAGACCCCACAAAAAAAGAAAATTACAGACCAATATCCCTGATGAACATAGATGCAAAAATACTCAACAAAGTATTATCAAACCGAATTCAAAAATACATCAAGAGGAACATACACCATGACCAAGTGGGATTCATCTCACGGATGCAAGGATGGTACAACATTCGAAAATCCATCATCATCATCCACCACATAAACAAAAAGAAGGACAAAAACCACATGATCATCTCCATAGATGCTACAAAAGCATTTTACAAAATTCAACATCCATTCATGATAAAAACTCTCAATAACATGAGTATAGAGGGCAAGTACCTCAACATAATAAAGGCCAAATATGATAAACCCACAGCCAACATCATACTGAACAGTGAGAAGCTGAAAGCTTTTCCTCTGAGATCGGGAACAAGACAGGGATGCCCACTCACCCCACTGTTATTCAACATAGTACTGGAGGTCCTAGTCACGGCAATTAGACAAAACAAAGAAATACAAGGAATTCAGAATGGTAAAGAAGAAGTCAAACTGTCACTATTTGCAGATGACATGATATTGTACATAAAAAACCCTAAAGACTCCACTCCAAAACTACTAGAGCTGATATTGGAATACAGCAAAGTTTCAGGATACAAAATTAACACACAGAAATCTGTGGCTTTCCTATACACTAACAATGAACTAATAGAAAGAGAAATTAGGAAAACAATTCCATTCACAATTGCATCAAAAAGAATAAAATACTTAGGAATAAACCTAACCAAGGAAGTGAAAGACCTATACCCTGAAGACTATAAGACACTCTTAAGAGAAATTAAAGAGGACACTACCAAATAGAAACTCATCCCATGCTCTTGGCTAAGAAGAATTAATATCATCAAAATGGCCATCCTGTCCAAAGCAATATACAGATTTGATGCAATCCCTATCAAATCACCAACAACATTCTTCAATGAACTGCAACTAATAGTTCAAAAATTTATATGGAAACACCAAAGAACCCAAATAGCCAAGGCAATTCTGAGAAGGAAGAATAAGGTGGGGGGGATCTTACTCCCCAACTTCAGGCTCTACTACAAAGTCACAGTAATCAAGACAGTTAGGTATTGGCACAAGAAACAGACCCACGGACCAGTGGAACAGAATAGAGACTCCAGACATTAACCCGGACATATATGGTCAATTAATATATGATAAAGGAGCCATGGACATACAATGGGGAAATGACAGTCTCTACAACAGATGGTGCTGGCAAAACTGGACAGCTACATGTAAGAGAATGAAACTGAATCACTGTCTAACCCCATACACCAAAGTAAATTTGAAATGGATCAAAGACCTGAATGTAAGTCATGAAACCATAAAACTCTTAGAAAAAAACATAGGCAAAAATCTCTTGGACATAAACATGTACGACTTCTTCATGGACATATCTCCCCGGGCAAGGGAAACAAAAGCAAACATGAACAAGTGGGACTATGTGAAGCTGAAATGCTTCTGTACAGCAAAGGACACCATCAATTGAACAAAAAGGTACCCTACAGTATGGGAGAATATATTCATAAATGACAGATCAAATAAAGGGTTGACATCCAAAATATATAAAGAGCCCACGCACCTCAACAATCAAAAAGCAAATAATCCAATTAAAATATGGGATGAGGAGCTGAACAGACAGTTCTCCAAAGAAGAAATTCAGATGGCCAACAGACACATGAAAAGATGCTCCACATCGCTAGTCATCAGAGAAATGCAAATTAAAACTACAATGAGATATCACCTCACACCAGTAAGGATCACTACCATCCAAAAGACAAACAACAAATGTTGGCGAGGTTGTGGAGAAAGGGGAACCCTCCTACACTGTTGGTTGGAATGTAAATTAGTTCAACCATTGTGGAAAGCAGTATGGAGGTTCCTCAAAAAGCTCAAAATAGAAATACCATTTGACCCAGGAATGCCACTTCTAGGAATTTACCCTAAGAATGCAGGGGCCCAGTTTGAAAAAGACAGATGCACCCCTATGTTTATTGCAGCACTATTTACAATAGCCAAGAAATGGAAGCAACCTAAGTGTCCATCAGTAGATGAATGGATAAAGAAGATGTGGTACATATACACAGTGGAATATTATTCAGCCATAAGAAGAAAACAGATCCTACCATTTGCAACAACATGGATGGAGCTAGAGGGTATTATGCTCAGTGAAATAAGCCAGGTGGAGAAAGACAAATACCAAATGATTTCACTCATATGTGGAGTATAAGAACAAAGGAAAAACTGAAGGAACAAAACAGCAGCAGAATCACAGAACCCAAGAATGGACTAACAGTTATCAAAGGGAAAGGGACTGGGGAGGATGGGTGGGAAGGGAGGTATAAGGGCAGGAAAAAAGAAAGGGGGCCTTATGATTAGCATGTATAATGTGGCAGGGGGAGCATAGGGAGGAATGTGCAACACAGAGAAGACAAGTAGTGATTCTACAACATCTTACTACGCTGAAGGACAGTGACTGTAATGGGGTTTGTGGGGGGGATTTGGTGAAGGGGGGGTCTTGTAAACATAATGTTCTTCATGTAATTGTAGATTAATGATACTAAAATGAATTTTTAAAAAGGGATGTGGTCATCCTTTTCCTTATTACACAAATTTTAGAGCTTTTATTTTGCCTTAACAGCCTAGCCTCATTTGTGATTATAAATAATCTTCAAAGATTATTCATAACCACAAAATAAAAAAGGCAGGCATCATTATGTTCTGGTGCGGCTCAGCTACACATATATGCCAAGACATGTTAATTAGTGCATAAGGTCCATACACTGTATCAGCAGATTGGAGCTGTGTATGCACACCATGAATTTTGAACTTAAAAAAAAAACTGATTAGATGAATTGAAGAAAAGAATGGTCATGGTTGAAATTCAAGTTAATAGCTAGGAAAATCAAATAGAAGGAGTAACCCAAGCATAGGAAGAAAGTTGCAGGAGGAATGGATGTCCGGAGGCAAAGATTAAGAAGCCTTTGAAGGGTAACCTAACATTCAAATGACAAAAATTCCTGAGAAAATGGATTGGTTGTGGGAAGCAAAAAAAAGGCTGTTTTATCTTCCCAGAACTGATGACAGGCTTGAGTTTGCAGATAGAAAATCCTCACAAATTTAAACTTTGCGACAAGTGGCTGAGTTGTAAAGACAGGATCTGGGCCTGGGCTGGAAAATTCATGAGCTCCAAGCTTCTGGGACAAGGCACAGAACAATGATGACCTAGACTTGCCTTCCACCACTGGCTAGAAGACAACGGGGCATCTGGAGAGTATGGGAGAAGACTGCAGCTGAGAACCGTGTTCCCAGCCAAGACATCATTCACCCTATCTGCACATGGGCAAGGGTTTAGCAACATAGGATTCAGGTTCTCTAGCCGTGGAAAACGCTTGCATAAGATCTGTAACTATGTATAGAATGTCAACAGAGACCCAAAATAAAGAGAAATGGGAAAGAGAGGAAACTGGCAGGCAGGATGCAGGCTGGCCCTGCAGGGCACAGTGAGGTCAGCAGGAGCACCAGCCTGCAAGGTGAGCACTGAGGACTAAAAAGAGAGCAAGTCAAAAGAGTAGCTGTACCATCGGAAAAATCCCCACACTTGTCTTAAGCGGACAGCACTGGACTATCTCAACAAACCTCGGAGGTGGAGTGGAGCAGCATGTAAGGGATGGAGCCTGCACATGAGGAGGGGGGAATGAGCTTCCCAAATGTTTCGTCTTATCACAGGCCACCAGGTTAGAGAGCAGAGGAAGAAATGGGGAAATGGAGCACTTTGGTGGAGAAATAACTGGTATCTTCTTCTCATTTGAAAAAAGAAATGTTATTTTAATATGAATTCAAGGAAAGGAAACTTAACCCTTAATGGAAACCCTATAATGTCTAAATCAGCAAAGAAGAAAAAGGAAAATAAATAACAATGTGATTGAACTATCAAAAGTAAGAGTGAAGGAGAACACAACAGATAAAACGCAGAACAGCATCAAACATTATCAGGAACATTTTCAGGCCTGATATGCAGTGTAGATGGACTGCATTTCTCTCACTGAGACATGAGCAACGTACAAGAAAAACACTTAAATTAATAAACAAAGCTTGAAACTACCAAGAAAATACAGCAGGAACAGCAGGAATGGCAATATAAATATCAGAGAAGATCACATTTAATCTGGAAAAGCACCAAATAACAGAAAGGGAAATAATCTTTGAAGATACAACAGCCAGACAACTTTATACAGAGCTTCCTCTCAGGTATGGTTTTAAGTGTTTTATGGATTAATTAAGCCTCAAAGCAACCCCCTAAAGAAGGTACCATTGAAGTACAGAGAAGTTAAGTAATTTGCCTAATTAGCAAGTGGAGCAGACATGATTGAAACACGTGGTCCAGCTTCAGTTGGTGCCATCAGACATTACACGACATGGTCTCTATTTGTCAAGACGATAGCGGACTGGAGCAGCCATAAGAGCATACGTATGTGAGTGTGAGTAGACATATAGATGTATGTTCATATGGAATTAATGTGGGAAATTTTTAAAAATCTCTGAGACCTAGATAGCTCTGAAGTGCAAACAAAAGAGAATAGAATAATATAATCAACACATGTGAGTAACAAATGTATGTAGAACCTAAAAATCCTCCAGTAGATGGTACATGTTTTTTCACATGTCTAAGGAAGTGTTAGAAATCTCAATCATGAACATGGCAACAAAGAAAAATCTTTAACGATTTTTATGAGCTACATTCTCTGATCATATTCTAATAAATAATAAAAAGTTGACATAAAGAGATACTGAAGAATAAGCCAGATATGTTCAAAAAATAAAAGTACTACAGGAGCCTTCCTTCATCAGACATCACAACACACTGACCATCACTGTACTAAAATCAGTATTGCTGGGCAGAAATAGACAACGGAGTGGGTCATAATGGAGAATGCAGAAATAGATCTGAGATTATGTGAAATTTCAGTATTTGACACAGAAAGTATTTTAACTCAGTAAAGAGGGATTTTTTTTTAAATAAGTGATAAACTGGCACAACTGACCATCCAGCTGGGAGAAAATTACTTTAGCCCTTTATCTCGTACCATATAAAAAAAAATTCCAGAATGGAGTAAAATTAATAACATTTAAACATATTATAAAACAAGACAAATCCTTCAAAATAAATTTAGGTTGCATGTACAATCATGCAGTTGGGGACTACTTAACCAAAACTGGAAACCCAAAACAATAAAAGAAAAGATAGGCATATTTGATTTATGGCAAATGGTGACAAAATAATGTCAATAGGCAAATCACAGATTTAAGATAACATTTGAAATGCAAATGACTAAGTCAATATTTAGAATATAAAAAGTGCTCTTACCAATTAACAAGAAAAACAGAACCCAATGGAAAAACAGGTACTGTTCAAAAGACCAAATCTTGACCAGCAGACATAAGAAAAGATACTCAAAAGAGCAAGTACCAGGTGAAGTATAAATAAACTCACACCAAAGTACCACCCATCAGGCTGGAAAGATTAAACCAGCCAACACCTCCTATTAGTGGCAGGGATGGAAAAATGGTGACAGAGCCCTCCCACACACTGCAGGTGGAAGAGTACATTAGAGCCACAATGATGACAGCCAAGGTATCTGTCCAGTTGCAAGCATGTGTGCTCTCAGCCAGCATTTGGGGCAGAAAGGAAGATAGGAAAGCTGAAGAAAAGATGCAGAAGCTGGGAAAGAGTTGAGAGATGGTCAAGGTACAGAAGGAGAGTGGAGAGGACAGGGGAGAACCTGGTCCACAGGTGTGCGCAGCACAGTCCACAGGTGTGTGGCAGACGCAGAAAACATCTGCATAAGCGTGAGAGCCGGCCAGAGGCAGTGGCCTCAGGACGGACTGAGGGCAGGAGGGCAGGCAGGAGGAAACTCAGGCTCCCTTATGCTTTTGTACCTTCTGAATTCAGTACCACATGCTTGTTATGTCTATTCAAAAAATAACAATAATTAAGTAGTTCAATGTTTGTCCAACAAAAACAAAAAAGGAATTAATAGATAAAAATGGAAGCCTAATGTTTTTAACTCCTCTTGCTATTCCATATTTTTTAGAGAAAACATATGTAGGGATTTGAGAGTTGTGAATTTTATGTTAAAACATCAAAATAAGCTGAAAACACATGCTGGACTAATAAAAACTAGTGGATTTTCTGAAGGTTGCCATAAATGTGCTGGAAGACACCCTGAGCAGGCAGCCTAGCCCCCCGTGGCCCACCCTGTGCTACCTGATAGGGGAGATGGTTTACAGTGGCTGGGTGACAGAGAGCTGGGACAGGCGATGTTTGAACAACACCCTTCTGTACAAATTTTGTAATCCTGAAGTGCTGAAAGATGACTTCAGTTTCTTTAGTGATGAGGTTAGAAAGGAATTTATTTTCTCATGTTCTTTGATTATTTTTAATAAAATATTGCATCATTTTAAATTTGTATTTGAATAAATTTAGTGTTCACTTTTAATGGCTTTTATTAACTTCCAGTATTACAAAAATAATTTACTGTTACTGTATTAATACCATGTCCTCTACCCATCCACACATAGTCTCAAGAGCCTCCACAGACAGCCTGGTTATGTCCTCTTTCCCACATCATCCCAGGCTCACACCCTATCTGCAGCACCCATGGGGATGGCACCTCTGCCCTCTCACCTTCCATCCCCCTCTCCCATACCAGTCCTCACCCACCCAAACTGATGCCGAGTCCTGCCTCCACCCACCAAGGCCCAAGGTCTGCATGGTTTTCCCTTTGCTAGTAGCCATCTGCTGGGGGCAGTGTGGAGGCTACTCTGGTAAATACAGTGAATAAAAACAGCGAAGAAACAATTCATGCCTTCTGGCAGCCTGGACTCTAAGGAGCAAAGCTCAAGGCAGCAGAAGCAAATACATTTATCATCAGCAGTCCCATGCCAGTCAGTTTACAGATGCATCTCATTTAAACCTCAGACTCTCTTTGACAGGTATCGTTCCCAGTCTACAGATGAGGAATCTGAGCTCCTCAGGGTGGGAGCATGTACAGCTAATAAGCAGAGCCAGATTCAAGAGGTTCATGAAGAAGACGTAACTCTGCATCTCCTGCCTGCTCTCCGCTATGTCTAGCCCACAGCCAGGCCTCCCCTTTGTGGAGCAAAACAGTCCAGGGTAGCCCCCAGGAGCTGGGCCTGGCAGATGGCTGCTAACAGGGGGGAAACTGTGCAGCTCTTGGGCCTTGGAGGGTCAAGGCAGGACTTGGCATCAGTTTGGGTGGGTGGGGACTGGTACGGGAGAGGGGGATGGAAGGTGAGAGGGCAGAGGTGTCATCCCCATGGGTGCTGCAGATGGGGTGTAAGCCTGGGATGATGCAGGAAAGAGGTCATAACCAGGCTGTCCGTGGAGGATTTTGAGAGTACATGTGGATAGGTAGAGGAAATGGTAAAGGTGGCATTTCAGAGAGATTCATTTGAAAGGCACCTAGAGAATAGATAGTAATGGTCTATGCTGATGTGCCGGAGGCAATAGGAAGACATTAAATAAATTATATCCTTTATACACTATTTGCTAAGGCAGGAAAAGCTATGAATTCTTTTTTTTAAGATTTCCATTTTTAAAAAACTGTTTGAAATAACGTTTTAGTTAAGTTTAGAGTCTAAAATCAGCCCTTAAGATAAAATTATCCTTGAAAATCTTTTAAATTGCCAGAAAGTACAGTGTGCATGGATTTTATGCACTCTAACTTATGTATACATGAGGGAATATGGTATCAGCATACACAGCATAAGACTCCACTGGCAGAATTCTGTCAGACCTCAGAATATACCCCACATATTCTATGTTTCAATTATTTAATTGCTTTTTTTCCCAGTTTTATTGAGAAATAATTGACATATGCTTCTGCATAAGGCATCCAGCTTGATGGTTTGACAGACATATGTCAGGAAGTGGTTCCCGCAATAGGATCAGATAGCATCTCTCTTCTCTATTTTGTTGCTTTAAACCCTGGCAATTGTATGACAACTTATGACATTTGTATGACAGTTCCAGCTTGCCAGGTTTTCCTGCTCCTTGTTACAATCTTTGCTTCTTCTGCAGATAATTTTCTTTATCAGTTACTCTGTTATTTGATGTTTCATTACTCGGTGTTTTCCTTGAAGATAGCAAGAATCCCCTCTACCACTTCCCTGGCCAGATGAACAACACATTTCTGTTCCTTGCCAATGACTGGTTACTCTTTTTCTTTCTTTAACACATAAGGCCTAGACCAGAAACTGTCCTCTATTCTATTAGCCACACAGCCACGAATCTGATTGATGGGAGGAGAGTTGAATAATTTGGGGGTGATGTTTTCAAACTTCCAAAATCCACCCTCTGGCCACAAATGTTTTACACTGTTTCCACATGCAAACTACCTGCACCCCAACCCGAGGCCCTTGTACAAGTTCTCATTCCGTGACAGCATCAGGGCCAGGACCCTGTGAGGTGCAGCTCCTTGGGTGTAACTCCACGTGAAGATGTGTGAATCCAAAAGACGAGCGGTCTGCCCAGCACCACCATACTCATCGCAGACCAGGACAGGAGGCCCAGGCCTCTGCAGACACTTCCCTTCAAAGAGGGAGAAATGGAAGGCACAGAGCAGGCACCAGGCCACAGCACTTCTGACTCCCCTCAGGTGGACGCTGCCAGGTCCCTGATTGGGACTCTTGTCTTCATCCACTGGGCTTTTGGTTCCTCCCTCTGAGTTTTCCTTCCAGTTCCATAAAAATAGCCCACATTTACAGCTAAACAGTTTCTCAGCTGCTTCCCGTCTGTAGTTGTACAGGGTCTGAAGTCCTCTTTTCATGTTTTACTGTCTCTGTGCCTTCCAGTCCAAGCTAATACAATTCATTTTTAAACGTTATGGTGTAACGGAGTGCAGAGAGCATCAAGAGTCAAGAAAAAGAACTAATGACTCTTAACCGGACTGCCTAGAGCGAGAGCCACCCAGTTTTTTTCTTGTGTAAATTACCCGAGGCTTCTGAGAAATGCACCTACCCTAAGTTAGATAACTAGAAGTGGGCAACAGCCTGGGAACGCCTGGGGATGTAACCCGTGATAAGTCACGTAGACATGCTTGGGTAAGCAAGAGATAACAATTGAAGCGGGCAGGCAACTGGCGCGTTCCCTAAAAAGGTTACAATGTTTCCCACTGGTTACAATATAGAGTGTGTTTTAAACCTATTGGTTGTAGAACTGCGCGGGCTTTAGTGTAACGGCTGTGAAGAACCTATATAATCAGTACCTAAAGTTGCTTCGGGGTCGGCAGCTCGGACTCGGCCTGCGTGTCAGGGGAGGTGCTGTCGACCCCAGCTTGCTGGCTGAATAAAGACTTTGCTTAGATTTTCATCTCCGTGTCCGTGTGTCTTGTTCTCTGGGAAACACCGGAGTCCTAGACTCTAACATTTGGGGGCTTGTCCAGGATCTGTGCGGCTTCCCTGAGAACAAAGGACGGCTGGAGGCAAGGTCTAATTGTCCGGACGGGGCAGTGTAATTCGAGGGTCGCCCCCTCGTGTCTGCATAAATCCATTATAAAGTGGGAGTCGCCATCCCGTGTATGGTCTTGGGTGAGTGACCCTGAGTGAGAGAGTCCAGGTTGGTAGTCCCAGCCCCCGGGTTAGTGACCCTGGGTGAAGTCCAGGTGACTAATCCTGGCCCTAGGGTCTGAGTGACTCAGCCTTAGGAAAGCAAGTCCCATCGGCAGGAACCTGGCGCCCGAGGAGGAAAGGATCGAGCTCGTCACCCTGCGGCAGTCCAAGTGGACGCCTTTTGGGAGAATCATGAGAGTTTTTGAGGATCCTGAAAGTGGTGAGGGTGGTGCACACCAGAGTGAAAGAAGGACCGGTCCGAACAAGTGCGATCAGATGTGGTGTGTGTGCTTGGTGTTATCATTGATTGTTTTATTGTGTTTTGGTTTTAGTTTATATTTTTTTTTGCGCTTCTCATTTTAAGTTTCCTTGTTCTAAGGTTCTCCCACTCTCTCCGTTCTTCCTTTCTGCCACTACATCATTCCCCGCGGGCACGGGTCGGGCAATTAAGAGCCATTAGGGCGCCCACTGCTAGAAGACTCCCGTGACAGGATAAGGGGGTCACAGCCGCAAATCCCAGATAAATTCACGTCCCCCACAGAAGAAAAACTGTGCAACGACAGGCACCCATTCACAAGCACATACAACAGTCATCTTGTTTGAAGTGGCATCTTCATCCTTCACCTTTGTCTCCCTCATATTCTTTCTCTTCTTCTTTCTCACTATGGGTCAGACTCAGGGTACTCCTAAGAGTCTGATCCTTTCCCATTTCCCAAAGGTCAAGGAACAGGCCTTAAATATGAGCCTTGGCATCAAGAAGGGTAAGCTCGACACCTTTTGCTCGGTCAAGTGGCCTTCCTTTGGAGTAGGTTGGCCGACCCAGGGGTCTCTTCCCCTGGACCTTATCGGCAAAGTCAAAACCATTATCTCCCGACCAGACACTGAGGGCCACCCTGACCAACTCCCCTATATCTTGGTCTGGGAAAATCTAGCCAAGAATCCTCCGTCCTGGCTGAGGCCCTTTTTGGTGGGGAAACCTCATACTGACCCACTAAAGACCTCCGTCCTAGTTGCTCAGGAAGAATTAAAGCCCTCTGATTGCAGGGCCAGAAATCCTGTGCGCCCAAGTGCACTGCCTGTCCTCCCTCACAGTTCTCCTCTCTACCCCCTTCTGCCGATTGAGCAGCCACCCCCATATGCAAAGGAGATGGGTGAAGCTGCCAGGAGGATAGAAAACGAGGCTGGGGAACCCAGCGGGAACCAGGCGGCCACAGCTTCCCCAGACTCTTCAGCAGAGGGAGGCAGGAGGCCGGAAAGAGCCTCCCCACACTCCCCCGCCCTGGCCCCACACTGGGTGCCAGGTAGAACAGGAGGAATGCAGTTAAGGCCTCGGGGGGCTAGGGAACAAGAAGGGGAGGCTCCCTCCTCCACCTCAGAAGGAGCTGTGCCGGTTCTGCCTGTGCGTGCCATCGGTACAGGCATCGCTCAACAATATCAGTACTGGCCCTTTTCATCTAGTGACCTCTATAATTGGAGGACTCAGAACCCTCCCTTCTCAGAGGACCCCAAGTGTCTTATAGGTCTAGTGGAGTCCATTATGTTTACCCATTGTCCCACATGGGACGACTGCCAGCAATTGCTCCACACTCTCTTCACGACGGAAGAGCAAGAGCGTATCCTCAATGAGGCCAGGAAAAATGTCCTCGGAGAGAATGGAAGACCCACTACCCTCCAGCCCATCATTGACAAGGCGTTCCCACTCACGTGCCCGGATTGGGACTTCCGGTAGGGAAGCAAAAGGTAGGGAGCATCTCCGGGTCTACCACCAGACTCTGATGACCAGTCTCCGGGCAGCCGCCAGACGGCCCACTAACCTGGCTAAGGTAAAAACTATTGCTCAGGGGGAAATGGAAAGCCCAGCCGCGTATCTGGAAAGGCTGTTTTGATGCTTACAGGCAGTATACCCCCATAAACCCGGAAGCAGAGGAACATAGATCAGCTGTAGTCCTCTCATTCATCAACCAGGCAGCCCCCGATATCCAGAGAAAACTCCACAAGCGGGAGGACCTGGAGGAGATCTCTATTAGGGAACTGCTGCAGCAGGCAGAGAAGGTCTTCAATGCTAGGGAAACTCCGGAGGATAGAGAGGAAAGGCTGAGGAAAGAGAAATGGGTAATGCACGAGAAAAATAGGAAGGAAGACAGAGAATTTCAGAAGAGGGAGAACAAGAAGCAGAGGGAGGAGATGGCCAGGATATTCCTGGCCGGGGTGAAGGAGGGCCCTAGGCCACCTCGAGGAACAGGACCCCGCCAATCCTGACTAGGACGAGATCAATGCGCCCTGTGCAAGAGATATGGACATTAGAAGAGGGAGTGCCCCCAAAGGAGGGAACAAGGAGGAGGGAACCCTGTTAAGACCCTGCACCTAGGAGAGGAGGATTGATGGGGATGGGGCTCGGCACCCCTCCCCAAGTCCTGGGTAACCCTGTGCGTGGAGGGGACTCCCATTAGGTTCATGGTAGATACTAGGGCACAATATTCAGTTCTCAACCAGGCCCACGGTCCCCTGAACCCAGGACGCACAAGTATAGTCCAGGGAGTGACAGGGTCCAAGAAATGTGCCTGGACCACTAGCAAAAAAGTGGACCTAGGAAGGCATCAGGTCTCTCACTCATTTCTGGTCGTACCTGAGAGCCCCACACCGTTGTTAGGTAGAGACTTACTAACCAAGGTTGGGGCACGCATTCATTTTGAACCCGAAGGGATAAAAATCATGGACAAAGAAGGGCAGCCCCTACAACCAGCGCATGTGTTAACTCTGTCCCTGGCCAACGAACATCGTCTGTTTCAGGCAGATCAAGAAAAGGGGGGCCGGGGAGAAATGGACTCTTAGTTGCAGAGGTTCCCTTCCACATGGGCCAAGACCGGAGGAATTGGTCTTGCTAAACACCTATCCCCGGTCGTTGTTCAACTCAAAGCCGTGGCTCTACCCATCCGGGTCCGGCAATATCCAATGCCGGAAGAGGCTAGGAAAGGGATAGCACCCCATATCCATAGACTGTTGGAGACAGGAATCCTTAAAACCTGCCAATCTGCATGGAATACGCCCCTGCTTCCAGTGAGGAAGCCTGGCAGTAGAGATTACAGACCAGTGCAGGACTTGCGAAAAGTCAATGAGAGGGTAGAAGACATCCATCCTACAGTGCCCAACCCTTAGACCCTACTCAGCCACCTGCCACCCACGCATGTGTGGTATACTACTCTAGACCTGAAAGATGCCTTCTTTAGTATGCCACTCTCTGAAGTTAGTTAGCCTTTGGGGGGGAAGAAAAGGGCAGCTTACCTGGACTAGACTACCACAGGGCTTCAAGAACTCTCCCACCTTATTCAATGAAGCCCTAAGCCAGGACCTGGAGCCCTTTCGCAGGAGCCACCCCCGTGTGACACTGCTGCAGTATGTGAATGACCTGTTGCTGGCCATGGAAACCCGTGAAGAGTGCGAAGAAGCCCCGGGGAACTTGCTGGCTGAACTGGGCCAACTGAGATATCGAGCCAGCGCCAAGAAAGCCCACATCTGTCAGAAGTCAGTAGTCTACTTGGGGTACAAAATATCTAATGGGGCCAGGTGGCTAACGCAGGCCATGAAACAAACTGTCCTGACTATCCCCGTCCCTTCCTCACCCTGGGGAGTGAGAGAATTTCTTGGCTCAGCCAGGTTTTGCAGGCTATGGATTCCAGGGTACGCAGAAATAGCCCGACCGCTATATGAAGCGACCAAAGAAGGGCCAGGCTGGCAATGGACTCAGGAACAACAAGAGGCTTTTGACAGACTAAAAGAAGCTCTCTTCCGGGCACCCGCCCTATCTCTGCCAAACCCAGAAAAACCCTTTATCCTGTTTATAGATGAAAAGAAGGGAGTGGCCAAAGGAGTCCTGGCTCAACAGCTGGGCCCATGGAAAAAACCTGTGGCCTATTTGTCCAAGCGGCTAGACCCAGTGGCCTCCAGGTGGCCACCTTGTCTGCATATCCTAGCAGCTATCACTCTACTGGTAAAGGAGGCAGACAAGCTGACTTTTGGCCAGAACCTGAGAGTAACAGCCCCACATACCGTAGAGGGGATCCTCAAACATCCTCCAGGAAAATGGATGACGAATGCAAGACTCACCCACTACCAAGGGCTCCTACTAGATTCTTCACGAATCGCCTTCTCTGACCCGGTAACCCTAAATCCTGCCACCCTTCTGCTGGACCCAGATCTGACGACCCCCATCCATGACTGTAGAGACATCCTTTCCGAAATTATCCAAGTGTGAGCAGACCTGAAAGACACACCGTTACCAAACTGTGAACTAAATTGGTATACGGATGGGAGCAGCTTTGTGCAAGAGGGGATCAAGAGAGCAGGGGCAGCAGTAGTAACCCACAAAGGGGAAGTTGTCTGGAGCGCAGCTCTGCCCCCTGGCACCTCAGCACAGAAGGCAGAACTTATTGCTCTCGCTGAGGCCCTGGAGAGAGCAGAAAGCAAGCGGGCCAACATTTACACAGATAGCAGATATGCCTTTGGCACTGTCCATGTCCATGGTGCCATCTACCGAGAAAGAGGATTCCGTTCCGCGGAAGGGAAGGGACTGAGGAATCTGCAAGAAGTCCAAAGACTACTAGCTGCTGTCAAAAAACCCAAAGCGGTAGCAGTTATACATGTACCGGGCCACCAATCAAGGAAGACACCTGAGGCCATCGGCAACAGCCATGCTGATGCAGAAGCTAAGAGGGCAGCCCTCTCGGACCCCCTTGTACTTGCAGCCCTTGAAATACCCATACCTGAACTGCCCGCCTCGCCACCTAAACCTGAGTATTCCCCCCAGGATCTTGAGTGGATTAAGAAACAAATCTCGGGGAAAGTGTTTGGGGAGGGAAATTGGAGTAGGGACCAAGAAGGTAGGTTGATCCTGCCTGAAGCATTGGGGCAGTACATGCTTGCTAATCTGCATAAGTCCACCCATCTAGGCTGGAAAAAGCTGCTCAGCCTTTTCCAGTCCGTGCAGTTGGTGTTTCCCCACCAGAATGAGGCAGCTCCTCAGATCACAAAAGAATGCAGTAGCTGTGCAATGCTAAGACCAGCCCCAAGAGGGCTGCACCCAGCAGGTACCCGGGAAAGGGGGAGGGCTCCAGGGAGGAATTGGGAAATAGACTTCACAGAAATAAAACCAGGGAAGTATGGATACAAGTATTTGCTGGTTATGGTAGATACTTTCTCTGGGTGGGTGGAGGCCTTTCCAACCAAGCATGAGACTAGCCAGGTAGTAGCAAAAAAATTAATTGAAGAAATCATCCCCAGATATGGGGTCCCTGAAGCAATAGGTTCCAATAATGGCCTGGCTTTCATTAGCAAAATCCTGCAAGGACTAGCCCTAGCTTTGGGAGTAGATTGGAAGTTACATTGTGCTTATAACCCACAAAGCTCTGGGCAGGTAGAAAGAATGAATCGGACCCTGAAGGAGACCCTTTCTAAATTGGTATTGGAGACTGGCGGGGACTGGGTGACCCTCCTTCCCTTAGCCATCTTCCGCGCTCGGAACTCCCCCTATGTACATAGTTTAACTCCATTTGAGATAATGTATGGGGCCCCTCCACCCATAACCCGGCGAGTGCAGCTTCCCGGTGCAGAGGACCCATCCCCTGACTATCTGAATGTGTTGCAAGCTCTTGCTAAAGTGCAGCAGGAAATCTGGCCCCTGATCAGAGCATATTACTAGGGTGGGAAAATTCCGAGCCCAGAACATGGCATAGTCCCAGGGGATATGGTATGGGTCAAAAGACACCAAGTGAGGACTCTCGAGCACAGGTGGAAAGGACCTTATGTTGTATTGTTTACCACCCCCACTGCTCTCAAGGTTGATGGTATCGCTCCATGGGCGCACCACACCCATGTTCAGATCCTACCTCGTAATGATCCAAGAACTGAAAAGAAGAGTGGAAGGTACAGCAGCATCCTGCCAATCCCCTAAAACTACACTTAAGCCGAAGATGAAAGAGATCCTGCTAATAAGCTCCTTAGTATGGATCTTCATAGGAGCCACATCAGAGGGGATCAGAGGCACCAACCCCCATCACCCAAGGAACCTGACCTGGATGCTGATTGATAGCGACAATGGGGAAGTCATCAACTCCACACAACACAGTGCACCAATCGGAACCTGGTGGCCTGACCTGTATTTCTGCTTTCGGCAGATCAACCCCATTTACCGATCCATCCCTCCAAATTTGGCTCGCTCCCATGGGTTTTATGCTTGCCCAGGAACAGGTAAAGGAAGGCACTGTGGGTGGGGGGGCATGACTTCTTTTGTGCCAGCTGGGACTGTGTAACCTCAAACGATGGGGATTGGAGATGGACAGTTACAAAAATCGATTCTGTCAAATTTACTTATGTCAACAAGGGCATCCCTTGTCACCAGCCTATGACCCTCTACAAAACCAAGGTTTGTGACAAAACGGACCAGGATTGGGTAAGAGTTCAATTCACCAAGACAGGCAAAAATACTGAGGTATCGCACTGGATAAACGGACTAACATGGGGAATGGTGTATTATAAATATGGGGGGCATGCCGGCTCGACCCTCATCATTAAATTAACCATGTCAACTCCCACCACCGCCATAGGTCCCAACCCAGTTATAAATCCCCAGAAACCTTCAATCCAGGACAAGGGCCTGAGCAAAAAAGATGAGAAAATGCCAACCAGAACGCCTGCTCCAGAGCCCACGAGAGGACCAGGTCCATCAACCTCTGGGTTATGGGCCCAGCACACTCCCTCCAGGTTAGATAATCCCATGTGGGAAATAGTGCAGGCAGTAGTAGAGACTCTTAACCACACCACTTCCTCCCTCACCGATCCCTGTTGGTTACCCAGGTTCACCCCCCTTCTATGAGGCAATCGGGATAAATGGCTCCTACACTATCAACAACTCCCATCCCACTTACTGGGACGGGAGACCGTGGGGACTTATGATCGCTCAAGTCTCAGTCGTTGGTACGTGTGTAGGCACAGTCCCGACGACCCAGAGCCAGTTATGCTCCTCCTATAATAACACTATGTGGGAGCAGGGAAAGTAGATTATACCCTCCTCGGGCTGGTGGCTCTGCTCAAAGACAGGCCTCACTCCGGCCCTATCCACCTCTGTGTTCAATGCTAACAGTGGGTTTTGTGTGCTGGTGGCCATTCTACCTCGCCTAATGTATCATTCTCATGAATCTCTCCTTTCTTATTGGGAAGAAAGGCCGAGCCCCCACCGGAGCAAGAGAGAGGTTGTTACCGCCCTGACCATTGGGACCCTCTTCTCCCTAGGGATAGCAGGGGCAGGCACTGGGGTCGCAACCCTTGTGATGTGGGAAAAAGGGCTCACAGCCCTGAGGCTGGCAGTCGACAGGGACCTAGAACAACTCCGACAGTCAATATCAGACCTGGAGCAATCCCTCACCTCCTCGTCAGAGGTGGTCCTACAGAACCGAAGAGGCCTGGACCTCTTGTTCTTAAAAGAAGGTGGGCTATGCGCAGCCCTAAAAGATGAATGCTGTTTCTATGTAGATAAGACAGGTGCAGTCAGAGATTCCTTAGCCAAACTAAAAAAAGATCTTGACAGGCAGCGTAAAGAATATGAAAGCAGCAGCAGCGAAGGCTGGTTTGAGTCTTGGTTCAAGCACAAGCCATGGTTTGCTACCCTCCTCTCGGCCGTTGCAGAGCCACTGGTCATCCTGCTGTTTTTGCTTACCATCGGCCCGTGTATACTAAACAGGCTGCTTAAGTTTGTGCAGGAGAGGTTTGACACCGTCCAACTCCTGGTCCTTCGCCAAAAATATCAGGCCCTAGACACCGCTGTGGAAGATTCCTTAGTCTGATCAAGAAAAGGGGGGAAATGTAACAGAGTGCAGAGAGCATCAAGAGTCAAGAAAAAGAACTAAAGACACTTAACCGGACTGCCTAGAGCGAGAGCCACCCAGTTTTTTTCTTGTGTAAATTACCCGAGGCTTCTGAGAAATCCGCCTACCCTAAGTTAGATAACTAGAAGTGGGCAACAGCCTGGGAACGCCTGGGGATGTAACCCGTGATAAGTCACGTAGACATGCTTGGGTAAGCAAGAGATAACAATTGAAGCGGGCAGGCAACTGGCGCGTTCCCTAAAAAGGTTACAATGTTTCCCACTGGTTATAATATAGAGTGTGTTTTAAACCTATTGGTTGTAGAACTGCGCGGGCTTTAGTGTAACAGCTGTGAAGATCCTATATAATCAGTTCCTAAAGTTGCTTCGGGGTCGGCAGCTCGGACTCGGCCTGCGTGTCAGGGGAGGTGCTGTCGACCCCAGCTTGCTGGTTGAATAAAGACTTTGCTTAGATTTTCATCTCTGTGTCCGTGTGTCTTGTTCTCTGGGAAACACCGGAGTCCTAGACCCTAACAATGGGTTTCTTATGGATCAATTTATAACCTACTTCAATAAACAAAGAGTGCACCACACACCCTGCAGACAGCGTAGCTGTATTGGTCAGGCTCCAGCTTTCTCCTAAGGTTAGAGCCCAGATACCAGTAGAGACTGAGTCAGGAAGGCTCCCCAGGGTGGGAGGATGCCCTTTGACCCCACTTACACAACTGTTGGCAGGAAGCCGCAGCACCTTGGCATTGGGGACCACAGTGCTGCTGGGTGTCCTCAACACATGGCACCTGGCGCCCCCAGAGTGAGTAAACCGAAGAGGGAGAGGCATCCACAGTGCCTTTATGACCTAGTCTCCTACATTTCACACCATCCTCTCCACTGTATTTCTGCTTCATAGAAGCAAGTCACTCAGTCCCACCTCTAGTCAAGGAGAGAATGAGGCTCCATCTTCTCAAGGGATCATATCAAAGAACTCGTGGATGTATTTTTAATCAGCATAACATGGCCACCTTCATCATTATCATTTAATAGGTTTCTGTTGGCATGTTTTCTCCCATTTAGATGTGACTCTGTGAACCACACAAAGGTGCAGTGTCTCTCGTTACAGAGCTTTCATCCAATCAGCACTCAGTCACAGCTCACTGATGGGAAGATACAGCTGGTAAACAGGATGAAAGAGCTCTTTGTTTCCCCCATTAAAGAGCATTTTTATTTTTTTTAATTTAATTATTTTATTAGTGGAGGTTTGTACCTTTTGACCATCTTCACCCATTTCTCCTATACCCCCACCTCCACCAGTGGTCAGAATGATTTTAAAGATCATTCTCACATTCTCTCCATAGGTTTCACCAAAGTAAATTATTTGTGAAAGCTGATGGCATCCCTTTACCCACTGGGTAAAGTTCACTAAGGCAACATGTAGTCAGAATTTCTTGAGTCTTTAGTGTTTTCTTTCTTACTTTCTGTCTTTTCCCCAGAGAAAGTTCTATGTGTATATCATGCAGCTGCACTTTACAAATACAGTGGCCCCAATGCAGCTTTCGACAGAAGTGTCTAGATATACCTCCTAAAAAGAAGAGGCTTCTATATAAAGTTTCATGGGGAAATATTGTCTTCACACATTTACTGAAAGTAGGTACCTCATTAAACAAAAACTAACAAGGTGGTTCAATTTACAGATATGTCAGCCAGTGCCAAAATCTGCAAGCCTAGAAGATTACATACATATTGTCCAGTCCTTGCCTGATGATGACCCTGCTGAGCCCTTAGGAGTGTACCCTGAGGCCACAAGGAGCTACAGGGAGATCCAGGGCCAGAAGTTCACTGACAGTCTCATTGCCATGCAGCCAAGAGCCACCTCTGCCAACCTCATGATCAGGTAAGAACTCAGGAGGAAAAATTATTGGTTGGAAATTATTAAATATTTAATAATTTGAAGAGATACAGTATAGAACTCATAAAAAAATACAGTCTTAAAATCCAGTATAAGATACAATCTAAATATATAGTCTAAAATTCTATATTTGGAAACTAAATTCTCCAAATGACACAGAAGCAAGTGTACAACAAACACACCCATGTGCGTATGCATATCTATAATTACCAACCCTGTGGTAGGTACTCACTGAATCTTCTCTGAGTGAGGGTGAGCTGTACCAGGCACATGGCTGTTTTAAACTGGATTAGTTTAAATATGAAATGTCATACTTACTTCCACAGGACAGGACAAGATGACCATCCTAAAAAGTAAGAGGAGCTAGCCCGCATTCTGGAGCCTATATTGATCAAGCCTCTCATTAGTTCTGCACCCAAGGTGACGCTGCCCCATGCCCTTACCCTCCAATAAGGAGAATGTAAATGGAGAGAGTGCCTGTCTTCTATCAGGGCTGTCATGAGGTTTAAGTGGTGCACAAATGTCACCAAGTCCTCAGGCCCCCTCAGGCAGTGACTAGAAAACAAGATCTCAACAGTTAATGCTCCCACCCTGTGGCCAAGCCCTCCCAGCCTTGGCGGCCCAAGGGGCCATCCCACACTTCCCTCCCCGGTAAAGTGTGTGCCTGCTGCCTCCAGGCACCTCCTGGGGTGCTCTTCTTACCTGCCCAGGAATCACCTGCCTTGACTGCCTCACTAAGCCTGGTTCAGATCCCAGCTCCAGCTAATGGCTTTGGGGTCTTGGGAGCTCATCAAATCTCAGGTTCATCATCTTTAAGTCAGAGACTGATACCAGCACCTACCTAACAAAGCTGTTCTAAGTTTCTTGCACGTTTAAGTTCATCTTAGAAATCTAATCTTTCAAACTGTAAATTGAAAAAATGTTAACAATCATCTTAAAAAGTTCTTTGAATAGTCTTTGGTTCCATCTACAAACTTAATAAAACACTTTCAAATATATTAATATTCATCATAAAGCTAATATACTTCAACAATCTGATTGCCAGGCCTTCAAAGTCTTTCAATAATTTTTAAAAATCTAATAATTAAAATGCAATGAATCTTAATTTCTTTTATGCTTTCAAATATATCAGTTTAACTGGATTTCAACTTAAAATCATAAATCTAAACTGACTTCTCAATTACCTGCTTTAAATTGGAGGCCCCAGGCTGACCTTATGGTTTCAGAGCCCACATTCCCTTAAGCACTACCAACATGGACTCCTCACACGATGTATTTTTACTATGATCTTAATTTGGTCATTCCTAGCTACTCAGATTTCTAAATTTTCCCAGGGTTGAAAGATGCTTTACCAGGGACCGGTTTTTTTTTTTGCAAGATTTTTTAGTTTGCCTTCTCAGTTTGCTTAAGGTTAAAAAAACAAGCAAACTAGACAAAACAGAGATCTTAACCAGAACACTCACAAGGAGCCTTGAACCACTTACTGGTGTCATTAAGATAATAACTCCAGCCCCTGTGAGGTGAGGGTCACATTGCCTGTACACCTGGATTCCCATTGTTTATCACCTAATAGTTCTATGTCCTCACATACTGGATTTTACATTTCTTTGGCTCTTGACAACATGCATATCGTTTCCATCTACCTGTAGAACCTCTGAACCCAAGGGAATCCTGTACTGTCTTCCTGTCTCTTTGGCCCACACAACTCATTAAAAATGGGGTGTGAGGCAATCTCACTGTGGCTTTTGCTGACTATCTTCCAAGGTCATTCCACTGAACAAAATCTGTTAGGCTGGAGAAAGGAAAGACAAGGACATGCAAACAGAACAGAGAGATGCCATAGGGGGAGAACAGACCAGCCCCCAAAGTCCATGCCATATATGGAAAGGGGACAGCTCTCCCTGAATTCCATCCTGATGTGCCAACTAAGACCCGGATGTCAGCCTTCTCCCTCTTGGAAGGAAAAAAGTTTCTAGTTGTCTATTATGTCACCTTTAGCCAATCATACCTCTCCACACCACCTAGGATAGCTTGCCCACTCCTCCCCCTCCTAATCCCTTATAAGCCCCCTACCTCCCCAACCGGGTGTGACTTCTCTGGCCTGTGACAAGAAGGCCACAGAACCTCACCGGGGAGTATTTAAATAAATTACCCGGCCCTTTGTTGCCTCTCTTTGCCTGCTTATTCCGGCTAGAATTTATCTTACAAAATCAAGATCATTGAACTCTCACTTCCCTAACAGAATATGCAGCATATTCATACTCTGTGACACAGAAGAGGAGCTGTACACCCAAAGAAAGAAGGACACCTAGGTGGAAACCCCCAGATGGCCCCGCATGGCCAAGCTGAACTTCCCCCAGGCCCTGCACCATTGAAGATTAATTCTGTGCTTTAACCATACAACAAACACACTAGTGAGGGATGAGATGATTATAAGGTAATGGTCTTAATAAGCATACCAAACGTGCTTACTAAAAACCTGGGATTATTTTGGGAGGAAGTTGGGCTGCCTTTGCTCAAAACATATCAGAAACTTGTCCTGGGGCCTGACTTGAGAGCTCTGAGGCATTCATGTGACAATGTGATGTCGTCAGTATAGCAAACCTTGCCCTTGAAGATAAGTTTGCTTTTTGAAATCTTTTGATCTTTTAAATTATTTGAAGCCACTGTGGGTGAGTTCCACTGAGCAACCCTACTTTAAAGTAAAAAACAAATGTATCAACAAACTAAGGATACAACACTTAGCATGAGTTGTAAACTGTCTCAGAACAGCACTGGTGAACAAATGCACAGCTGTAGTTTAAGACTGTTACCACCGTTGAAGGACAACATCCATCTGGTTGGTGAAACCTGGAATGTTTGCTGAAAAACCAGTGCCCACTGATACATAGAGTGACAGAGAGGGACTCCAGAGGCATTGCCATTCCCCACTCACCCCCCACTTGCTGGCGGGCCCTGTCGCCCCCTGAGCTTGGTTTACTGTTGTAAGTCTGGGGAGAGGAAATCCCGGGGCAAAATACCTCTAAAAACCGAAATCGGTCAAAGGGAGAAACAAGGTTTAAAACCCGTTTATTGCTTACAAAGTGCAGTCCAGAACCATCTCTCTTCTCTCCTCCTGAAGAAGCAAGCCAGCAAGCAAACCAGCCTCCTCCCCTTAACCTGTCAGGTTCAAACACACCCTCCTTGCCCAGGTAATTACCCATTGATATGGAGATAAACTTCTCTCCACCCCTGAGGAATTACCCAAATGCCCTAAAACCATACTTCTCTCCACCCTTGAGTGCCTGTTGATACGCAGATGTACTAAAGCCAGGTGAAATATTCTGGAAATACTACAGTTTTACTCACAACTGTATTTAAAATGATTCCACGGAGCTCCACCAGCATCCACCCTCTGGCTTTGCTTAGCATGGCAGACTGGCCCACGCCCGCACGCACCGCAACCACCCGCCGCCCGCCTGTCTGGAGCCCGCGTGGGAACATGCCTTGGACGAACGGCAAAGCTGCCACATCGTGCTCGCCTGGCTGCGGTCTCTTTTTATTTCAGTCTTGGTTTTTCCTTCATGCACATGCATTCTGATGGTGAATATTTTGCAGATAAATGTTAAGCACACCTTAAAAACACGCATTTCCCCACAGGTGTCTAAGGTGCACTGTAAAGCGCGCGAACCCCGCGGGCTCCGTTGTGGTGCCGCGAAGCCACGCTCCCCGTCGGCGGGCGGACGTGAGGCGGCCCCTGGACTGGCCAGATCTGACCGCCTTTCCGATTTCTCCTGCAGCCAGGAGCCCAGCGCTGATGACCCGGCGACGGAAATCCTCTCGACCGTGACAAAGCGGCTGCCTCTGTCTGTGGAGTGCGCGGGAACCCCCAGCACGCTGAAGTGCATCCTATCCAGCCCCCTCTGGGAGTCCCTTTATAAATGCTTCAAAGGTGGGGCAGGAGCTCGTGTCCCCTCCCCTGGGGCCGCGCGTCCCGGGAACGTGGGGAGGGGGCAGAGCACCACCGGGGGAAAGGGACCAGCTCAGCACCGCCGCCTATCCTCCGCTGGGGAAGGTGATCGCAGAGAGGAAAACGGCGCTGCAGCAGAGACTCCAAGTAAGAATCCAGAAAGACGGCCAACCGGGCAGGGCGGCCGAGGCGGCCACGGTGGGGCCCTGAGTCCCCAGCTCTGCCGTCGGGGGCGGCGCGGGGTAGAGGCTCCCTGGGCGCCTGGCTCTGGGTCGCCCGAAGGGGCCAGGTGCTGGCCTGCGGTCATGTGCCTGGTTAGATTTTCCACATCCATACGTTAGCCCTGTAAAAAGATTCATTTTGGAATCAAATGTTGAGCAATAGTCTATTAAAATAGTAAGTACTCTTGCTGAGTCTCCGTCAGTGCTTGGCAAAGTGGGGCTTGTGGGCCTAATGCAGCCCATCCTTTGTTGTTGCACAGCCTGAAAACTAAAATGGTTTTCACATATTTTAATGGTTGGAAAAAAACCAAAAGAAGAATAATATTTTATGACACACATTACCTGACTTTCAAACCAAGTGCCCACATGAAGCTTGATTGGAGAAGCCTGCTTACCCTTTTCCAAGTTGTCCATGCTTACATCCACCACTCGGTGAGGGCTGAGCAGCTGTGGCAGAAGCATTATGACCCACAGCCCAAAATATTTACTAGCTGGCCTTTTGCAGAAAACGTGTTTCAATCCCTGGTCTACACAGATGAAGTCCCTTTAACTTCCAAAGCCTGTATTTCTCCACGTAAGTCTCAATTTGTCTGAAAAATATAAAAACGTTATCTCTTTTTTTAAACCAGGCTATGATCCCCTAATCCACTGTGTCTTGCTAACCTTTTTGAGCTAAGAAATTGAATGATTTGATAAGTTATTATTTGTTATACATAAATCTTTGAAAGATCTTCAACTTGCTATAAAAGGAGAGATCAACCTCACCCAAGAACTGGAGGAAATATATGACTCTTTTCTTAACATGAGAGTGCCTGCACTGTAGCAGGTGAGCAATTATTTCCTTTACACTTGCTTGAATGAAGTAAACATTCCAGTTCCAGGGAAAGGGTAAGTTCAGTGCATGCACGTGATGAGATATGGTATAACCATTAAAAGATGCTCACCTATTTTTTGGTGTGATACATATTAAGAAAACCCCTTAGAGAGCAAGTTGGCAAATACACTTGAACGAATTTATCTAAGAGATGTTTATCACAGGATTGTGCATAATAGCATAAAGCTGAAAACAAGTTGAATATCTATGAATAGGAATCAAGTTAGATAAGCTATTAAATATCCAAATAATGAGGTATGTACAGATTGGAAAGATCTCTAAGATGTATTGTTAAAATATTTTAAACCTTCAGAAAAATATATCATTTTTAAAGATAATAAAAACATATATATGTATATGAATCATATATGATTATATGTGTATATATATATGCTTATAAAAAACATATATATGCCTAAATTCAAGACCCCAAAGACTTGAGGGTCTAGAATGTAGGGAAAGAGGCTTTAATTTACATTTTATATTTCATTGTATCTTGTACTATTTTGATTTTTTATCATATTCATGTCTTTTAATTAATATAAAATTTCAAATGTTTCCAAAGAAAGTATAGCTTCTTTTTCCTGTAATGGCAAGCTAGGTTATGTGGACCAAATTCTCGATGAAAACAACTAAAAAGGCTTGATTAAAAATTTTTAATATTACCAAATATATCAAAGAGCTGAAAAGATAGTGAACAATTAACAGGCCAAAACTTACGCAAGAAAATACAAAGCTGTCAAGAGTATACTGGTGATTCAGCCCTGAGGGCATTTGGTAACCCTAACAAAACAGTCATCTGTTTGGAGGGTTTTTGTGGGGTGGGGAGCAAAAGCTAATTCCAAGGCCCTCACAAGACAGGGTGTCTGATAAATAACACACATACTCCAAAAGATGACACTCACATTAAGGGGGAGCCAGAGCAGGCCCTGTCCTCTCCCTCCCTACCATCCCACCCAGGGAGAGAGTTGCTTTGCACAAAAAAGAACACAAGGCAGGGAGAAGTGGGCAGAAGAGATGGCCTGAGCCAGGGCCACAGGGAACCACAACTCCTCCTTAAAGGACTCCAAGCCCAGATTAGTGTGACTTTCACAGGGAGCAAGCCTCCAGGGAGAAGAGACCACACTCTAAGCCTCAGGGCATGCCTCACGTATTTTATAGATGAGCAATAATCAGAAACAGGCAAGCACACAGGAAAACAAGACACCATGAGGGAGAAATCGCAAATAGATGATGAAAACTGATACAAATACCCAGACTTGAATTATCAGACAGATTACAACAAAATACTATATTTGAAGGAATAGAGATTTAAACAAGCTACATATTTCCAGGGAATGAGAAACTATTAAAAATGACAAGCAGATTTGTATAAGAATCTAGAAATGAAAATACATTAAATAAAATTTAAAACTCAATGGACAGGATTGACAAGTGATTGGACACAGCTGTAAAAAGAATTAGTAAGCCAGAGACTAGATCAGAAGGTGTCCAGAGTAAGCCCAAAGAGACTAAAGAATGGAAAATACAAGGAAGCTATTAAGATCCTCAAGAGGCAAAGTGAGAAGATCCAACAGAAGTTTAATTGACCTTTAGAGGGAGAGAAGGGAGAGGATAGAGCAGATGCAATAATTAAAGGGATAAGCTGTGAATTTTCCAGAAGTGATAGTTGTGAGAAATTCGATGAGTCCCATGCAGAATTTTATTTTGATCTCACACCAATACTTCATTCTGTTTATGTGGTGTATCACTCTTATTAATTGCACATGTTGAACCATCCTTCATCCCTGGAAAAATCCCACTTGACATGGTTTATGATCTTTTTAATGTGATCCCCTTGAATTCAGTTCAGTTTGCTAGCATTTTGTTGAGGATCAAACAAGTGGACTAGAGTGTGGGGTGGTTTGTGCATTCATGATAGAAGAGCATGTTAACAAAGGGGTGGAGGACAGAAAGTAGAAGTCGCAGAAGAAGAAACCTCGGAAGTGCCCAGCACAGCAGACAGATTGACTAGCTCGACTGAACTTGAAGGAAGGGGGATGAAAAGGTAGACAGTGGGTGGGGTTATAGAATTGCATAAGGGAGAAGGCCAGGAGGCTGAAATTGCTCACACCTGATGGCATGTGAAGGCACTCTGCCCAAAAGGGGGTGGGAAGTGAGCTGGGGAGGGTGGAAGCATAGATTGGATTAAAGGACTTGAGAAAAGTGGTGAGTCATCAGCCAGGATGTAATCCTAAATGTTTTGTGCAAATCACTATTAAAATGATGCTTGTCTCCCCTTAGTAATTGTCTTCCAATTCCTCATTAGGTACTCAGCTGGAAAATCCTCCTGCCAAGTTAATTCTGCCTGGCAATTGAATCTGTTACCAAAGTTTGCAGATATTTTTCTAACCACCCCAAAGACAAATCTAAAAAAAAAAAAATGATGTGCCTCTCTCTAAATCCCAACAGAAATATGCCTACAACTCATGTAAACCCCTGAGTTCCTGGGTTGATGATCTCATCCAGTGACTGAATTTCTTCAACACCTGGGCCAAAAGGGCGCACACAGTGATCCATCAGTAGTGCAGGGGAAAGCCTTTGGGTTTCTTCCTTATTTTTATTAGAGCTTCTTAGTTTACAATGTAATTTCACATGCTTGGCCTCTTTGGGTTCTCACAGCAACGTGTGAATTAAGCAAGAGAGGGATTCTTATCTGCAGTTTAGAAGGAAACAGAGACAGGAGAAGTTAAAGCCTCGTGTATGGTCATTGACCCAGGGAGACAGACATGGACCCCAGCCCAGGGCAGATGTCAGTCTGCTATTCTGCCCTTTGTCCCACGAAACCACGGGAGAAATAAGGACCAGCTGCATGTAGTTTTTAAGTGGGTGTAATACACCCATCAGGGTGGTGGGGAAGGCATGACTGTGTGCCTATGCGACTCCACTCACACAGACTCACTGACTTCTACAGCAGCCCAGTGACGTGACGTGGGTACCATTTATCATCATTGTTAGGAGGAAACTGAGGCACAAAGAAAAGGAGTAACTTGCCCAAGTTTTTGCAACTAGGAAGGGGAGTGGTGGGATTTGAACCTAGAAAATCTGGTTCCAAATTTTGTGCCAAACTCCATCTTGAACCATTCAGCTGCAAGTGAGTGGTGTTACAGATCCTCTTAGAGAAGCCAGTCACTCAACAGCAGTCCATGAGGGCCCACAAGGCCCAGCCAGGCCTCCCTTGCACGCTACCTGCCCATGCTGCCAGCACCTTGTGGTCCCACGATCTGGTTTCCATGAACACGCAGGACAAGCCTTCCTGGTGGGGGAGAGCTAGAGATGAAAAGGAGAGGCAGGACCTGGGAGGGCCTGGAGGAACTTGTTCAGATCACCTGAGAGTGCAATCATCACACCCTTAATTTCCCCAACCTGTGGTCTGCCTTCCAACAGGTCTATGAAATTTGTCATGGTTGGGAAGCAACCTGTGCCACCCACCATCTAGCCAAAAACCCAGACAACCTGCCGATCAAAAGAGTGGCTTCTTGGAAGGGTTTCCAGCAAGGTACCTACTCCGGGCTTTCTTCTTCCCGCAAGGTGAGCAGGAGGCCAGCCCCACACCTGCCTCAGGCTCACGGTTCCTGCTCCTCCACCTCGTGCCCTTTCCTCTCCCTCTAGGACAAGAGGCCTTGCAGATACCAGGGCCATCTCTCCTTCCCTAGCCCCGCACCACTCTCCTCACATCAGAAGAGACGGCCCTCCTTGGGTCTCACCGGCCCCTGCTCAGGTGTCATGCCTTCTCATCTCTAGGCCGTTGATCTGGGATACCAAAGGCCGACACCGGCCCTGTCCCAGGCCACTGCCTTCCAAGGGCAGACTGACCCCCGAGGGCAGAGGGACTGACTTTGCAGGGGCCACAGGGTCACTATTCTCTGCATCACTCTCAGCCTGCTTCCTCACAGCTGAGCTCTGCCTCCACAGCTGGGTCTCATCCTTAGTCAGCTGCACATAGCCCTTCATGCAACCACAGGGAGAATGGCCATGAGCAGGCTGGTGACTCCAGAGGCAAAGCACTTCCTTTCCCAGCACCACTCCCAAGAAGACCCAGACACAGTGGGTCCTGTCCTTGTCCCTGGGACCCGTCTTGTTGCCAGGAGGATGAGGTGCTATGATCAGCCCAGACTGGGTCAGGATTTAATAGCCCCTCTAGACCCACACAAATATGGGGGGCACCGGGCCTGAAAAGCCACCCCCCCTGCCCAGAAGGCCCTGCAGCCGCCAGACCAAGCTGCCCCTCCACCCAGCTGGGCTCTTGCCCCGGCCTCTCCAGACTCCTTCTCCGCTCTGCCCACCGTGTGGCATCAGTGCTGCTGACCCCGGGAGCCTTAGGGAACCACGGCCAAGTCCCCGAGACTCACGAGGAACCGGTGGGTGTTTCTCCCAAGCCTTTCTTACTGCTGTGCTTCGAGACTACGGACGGGCGCGAGGAATCTCCTTGGACGCCCTCTCGTTTATCCTCCACGTGATCCCCGACACCGCGGCCACCCAGGATGAGGAAGTGCCTGTCTTCATGGAGAAGAAACTAGGCAAGGCCAGTAGAGCCTTCAGGGTAGGGAGAGCCAGGCCTCGGGGGCAGGTGCCCTCAGGCTTCGCCTTTCTCGCCCCTAGTCTGGGGGAATAGAGAGAAATCGAAATAATTGAAATAGAAATAATTGAGTAAAAGATTGACATGAATACAGCAGAGGGACCCTGTAACTACCGTCTGGTGGAAAGGAAGACTGACAGCAGGCGGTGTTTCAGAGCCTGGGGTGAACCTCCCCACAGGGCTGTGCAGCTGAGCGGCTGCAAGTTGCTGGGCCCAGGGCCTTGGGCGGGCGCTGTTGGGGCTGCCAGGGCCCTCCCAGCATGTCCCCTCCTTGGGTTCGGAGGGCCCGTTGCCTGCTCGATTCCAGGGTGTCCTGGGTCCCACTGTCCTACTCAGCCCCCAGCCACACCGGCGCCCAGATTTTCATCAAACATGTGGACAACTGGCAGAGTCAGTCCTCAGATGTCTTTTTTTAATTGAATTTTTATTGTATTACTTTTTTCCCATTTTTATTGTGATAAAATATGCATAACAAAATTTGCCATTTAAACTATTTTTAAGTATACAGTTCAGTGACATTAAGCACATTTGTGTCATGTACCCCTCTCCACCATCATCTCCAGAACTTTCTTATCTCCCCAAATTGGGACTCCATCCCTGATGCCCCATTCCAATGGCCCCAGCCACCCTTCTGCCTTTTGCCTATAAATCTGACAACTTAGTACCTCATATAAGTGGCACAATACAGTATCTTTCTGTGACTGGCTTCTCTCACAGAGCACGATGTCCTCAGGGCTCACCCATGTGATAGCAGGTGCCAGATTTCCCTTCATTTCTAAGACTGAATAATATTCCACTGAGTGTACACAGCAGTCCCCCGCTCTATGGTTTCATTCCCCAAGGTGTCCATTACCCGCGGTCATGGCAGGCCGGAGCAGATCTCCTCCTGACATGTCATCCCAAGGTCAGGGGTGGCCTGACACTAGGTCACAAAGCCAAGGCAGTCCCCTTGCTCCATCTCATCAACAGGCATTTTATCTTCTCACATCAACACAAGGGTGAGTGCAGCACAGTTAAGATATTCTGAGAGGCAGAGACCCATTCACCTTTTACATTATAAGGTTGTAATTGTCCTATTTTATTATGAATTACTGTTAATTTCTTCCTATACCTAGTTTATAAATTGAACTTTATCATAGTCAGTATGAATAGGAAAAAATGTAGGATCCGTAGGGCTAAGTATATCCACAGTTTCAGGCATCCACTGACGGTCTTGGATCACATCCCTGCAGGTAACAGGGCTGCTGTTCTCACCTTAGAATGTGGGGAAGCAGCCTTGGGCAGGGATGGTCCCAGAGGGATGGAAGGGATTAGCGTCCTGGGAATGAGCTATTAAAGGAAGTGTCCTGCCTAGGGCCCCCTGACAATCATGTCTTTGACCACAGGGCACAGACCGTGCACACGTGGGAATTCACTTTTTTGGTTTGTTCATCAAGGGAACAAGGTGGAACCATGAGCAAAAAATACTGGAGGACTTGCTGCCTGGTGAGCTGTGTTGTAATTTTCCTGAAATACACTTCTTGCCAACAAAAGTAACCACCAAATCTTAATCCCCCAGGCTTTCTTTCCCTCAGATAGAAACCATTCCTTCCTGGCCCCAGTCCCAAGATTTCAGTAGGGAAACTTGATGTACTTCACTTAGCAAACATTTAAAATAGCCCAAAATACTGCTATAATCCAAAACAGATGCTTTACTAACATCCAGTGTTATTTCTCAAGAATATGCGATATAAAGCCATTACTTTTAAAAATTAAGTTCTCCAGGCAGAATTTCCATGTGCCTAACCATGTATTTCATTTGTAGCAAATCCTCCAAATGTAGCATCTAGAAAATGTGAGCTATTGGTGTGTTTAAACTGTACAACTTGACAACTAGGTTTTTTTTTAAGATTTCTACTGAAAACCCAAATGATGCTCAGCAGGCAGATTCGCAGCTCTGTACTTTTGAATGCCCAGTTTATTAGACGCCAGACAAGTCATGGATCTTGACAACTCCTGACTTACCCTCAAGGTTAACATCAGTGCGCTTACCACAGAGAAACCTCTTAGTCACTGGATCACAATGCAGGTGGACTTTGCTGTGTGGGAGGAATGAAAAATAAACTCCATACCAACCTTTAATTTTTTGACTAAGCAGATTTGTCTCTCAAGACAGCCACATGTCATGAACACCCTTCCTAAAAACACTTGGATGTCCAGCCAGACCCAGCAGGTGCAGCCTCTTGCTTCCCTCCGAAAGTGCAAACTCCAGCAGTGCAGTCTCCCAGCTTGCATTATTGGCACAGGAAGCCTGCTGGGCGTCCGCGGGGGCTCTCACTCAGGGACTGTGTGTCCTGGGCCACAGCAAGCTGACTTTCCTGAGCTCACCGCATGACACAGAAGTGCCTGACACACACTGTCTTCCCCAGGGCACAGAGGCTTTGGAGACGAACACAGATTCATTTGAGTATGACAAACTCCACTGTGGTTCTGATCATTCATCTGTGTCCTCAAATAGCAAATACTAAGCACACACCCATTATCTGGGGGTTGGGGCCCTCAACTAACCCCACGGCCCCAAGCACCAGCTTTCTGAATCCTCAACATAAAGAGCAAGTGGCCGGAGATGCATTTGCCTTCTGGATTCCCTGTGGTCCTTGAGGGTCCCAGACAAATGATCCTAGAAAAAAATTGGGTTGGATGGGAGGTGGTCAACTAAGGGCTCCTGTTTTGATCCCAAATGATCCAAATTACAGGTGAAAAAAAAGAAAGGCTCTCAAGTGATCAAAGTAATGTCTTTTTATTTCCAACTTAAAACTTCATAATAAAACTGGTCAAATAAACATGTCAAAAACAAAAACAAATTGCAGCTATTATCTAGAATTTGCAGCACTCTGTTGGCAACAGGCTCTTTCCTCATAACCAGAGAAAGAGAGAAATGTCCTTCCTCCCCTCCAAAGCCTCCTCGGTGAGTACAGTTGGCAGAATATGCTGGGGCACCATTCCCAATGCTAGGAGGCAAGCATAATAAAAAAACTGCCTGTGTACACTGGTACTAATAAACCCTGGCAATTTCACCAAAACACCTGTTTAAAGACTACAGGATACAGAATGTTAGAGCAAATCTACTTCATGATTACATTAACATAAGCTAAGTTCCATACACTCCAAATCACAGTGGAAAATGAACATTGCATATCTAAATGTCTCTTATATAAAATGTGTCACTAAAAACCCAAGCATACACACTATATTTATTAGATTCCCCTATGTTTAAGATACTGAGAACATTAACTTTGAATACAAAAGTTTAGTGAATTTGCTACTGTTCCATTATAGGACAATTAATAATGGGACTATTCAACTTACCTAGAATCTAACAGCTAAAACTACCTTATGCACATCTATTAAACCAAAAGACAAAAATGATTTTAAACTATTCCCTTAAATTGTTTTTAGATGAACAGATGTCTAAAGATGAAGGGAACAGAGCTTTGTTAAATATAAACAATGTATAAAATACAGTATAAACTACATGAGCTGAACAGTAGCAAAAACAGTTTAACTTTTAAAAGTCAAAACATACAAAAAATATTAACCTGAAATGGCAAATTTCCAAATACCAATATGTATAAAAATGTTTAAATAGTGATGTTACTCAAAATATATATATTTTGTTACTCAAAATATATATATATATTTTCATTTGCAATAGTTCATAAAGGCAAACAAACACTTGTTGAGGTAGCGAAGCTAAATTCACAAACTTTGGATTGAGAAAAATACCCTTCCTATGTTTTGATAGTATCTTTTATACAATACTAAATGAATTCTAATTGTTTCAAAATTTTTAACTCACATGTATTACTTTACAAAACTTAATTTAAAATACTGTAAATGTTTCTGTTTAAAAGATACTTAGTCCTGACAATTATTTCACATTCAAAATACTGTACAGAAAAATATGAAGTCACTATACATTACATAAAAGTTATGTATTTACATTTTCAAATGTAGTTTTAGAAGTTGAAGTTAATCAAACTGCTATACTGTGCCCCTTAAACAGTGTCTGCTAATCTGTCATCCCTCTTCACATGTGGCATTTAATACACAACTGGTTTTTACTTTCAAATCACAGAACTAATAAATGGTTTAACTGAAAGGGAAACGAATGAAAATTCTATACGGTAATATATAAATGTACTTTATATGTATCTTCATTTAACAAAAAACAATGGACAAAACAAAAATATCAAAATCTGAAAAGTTATCAGAATAAACATCAATAGCACTCTTTTCAGTACATTTATAAGGCCATCTGCTGTTTTAAGATTGGAACTGAAATTTTCCTATTAGAATGCAAATTTATTTATATTTTTCCTTATGTTAATTGTTGTGATTTCACAAAAATAAACACAGCTATGTTAAAATATTTACTACTAGGCTCTATAGTCCTGACTCAAAAAGAAATAAAAAACTTAGCCTATCAGTGCACCGAAAGGAGATTTGTTTTGGATTTTTTTTCTTGTTTTGAAAATGGAAGCCAGAACTGCAGGAGCATTTAAAAAATACGCTAGAACCACAGTTAGTAAATGTATGGAAATATACGGTATGGCACACGCTGGCAATACTGTTCCCAAGCCAAGCCGTATTTCTTCTCACAGCGGCGTTCATCACGAGCTTCTCGGTGGACAAGTAGCATGGTGAAATAAATCACATAGAAATAAGGCAGAATATGATTAAAACCTGTGGATAGCAATAGAAAATAGTATTAAGCACTTTTATTATCACTACATAGTATCTTTTTCTTGCTTTTCCCCAAATCCTCCAAAAATTAATGTAAATTACTTCATTTTTTTCCAAAAATGGGAAAACAACTAAACTGGTGCATAAAATCCCACTGCTGTGTGGCAGGAGGTGGTGTATGGACTAAGAACAATTCAAAGAGTGATTAACCCATTCTAAGACTCCATCACAATGTCCTCATATTTAAAGCCAATCTCCCCACATCCCACCTCCAGCCTCAGTGAGGAACCGTGCCCACGACGGGACAGGCAGGCCAGGAAGGGAGCACCTTCAAGGTGGTGTGAAACACACACCCAACAGATCCTGTCTCTTCTTCTTAAGAACCACAGTTTTCAAATCTATGTGTGCTGAGCCATGAATGAAATGGTAAATTAATTTCCATACACTCTGCTTAGAGAAGAAGCTAGCAGGCACATCTTGAAACTTAACATTATGTTTGAAGAAGCTGGGAGTTAGCATCAGGCTGTGAATCCCATCCCCTCAGAAGCTGGATAGATGCAACAAGAGGCAGTTTCTGCCTCCACAGGGTCACCCCAGGTCACTCACTGCCCTGCCAGGGCAGGTATCTGAAGAAAGAGTCAAATTAGCAAATCTTCTTAAATGCTTACCACAAGGGAGAGACCACGCCAGGGCCATGATGAGGTCACCCAAGTAATTGGGATGGCGAACGAAGCCCCACCATCCAGAAACTAGAAGATTTTTTCCAGTTGATGTACGAATGGTTTTTAAATCTATATAAAAATAAAAACACGTTTTTAATGATCTCTAGGCAAACATGGACATAAAATCCCTCTGTAATATAATTAACATGGATACAAGCAAACACTTACGTGCAAGCTTTGGATCAGTGGGATTTTTCCGGAATGCATTTTTCTGAGAATTTGCACATCGGAAGATTATATATCCACAAACTGTAATTTAAAAAATGTATTATGCACCTATAATTTCACTTAAAGATTATTTCTGTGCTCAGGAAATCTCCAAGGTAGGGAACAGCTTGATGTCTTAAGAACAATTCAAAACCTCTTGATCTCAGAATGTCAAACAAGATAACCACTCTGAAACCCCTTACCACTGGGCTTTCCGCATCCCCTGGGGAAGACCCTAAAGGCAGAACTAACAAATGTAGTCACGTCTATGAATAAAATCAAATACAGCTCACACTACAACAACCAATACTCGAGTTCAGTATAATCAAGAATCCAGAGCAGCTAATATGTTCATCACGGGACTTACTAGCCATGACACGAACACTCCACTGACTATCTCAGAAACAGCAGCCGCACACCATGCAGGGACACAGGCGCCAAGTCCACTGCAAGCCTACAGGCTGAGGGCTTAGTGTACATTTCAAAATATCAAAACCCACAGGTACTGACCCATCACTGCCTATCAGCTATTACTTTGTCAGCCCTCATTACAGCATAAGAAGTGCCTCTATCCCCCACCTTTAGCTTTACCATAAAAGCTACATGGACCATCTTGAATACAAGCACAGCTGGTAAAGACAACCAAAGCAGAGACGGCCAGAATTCCTCCTCCTACCCTGGACACTACCCACGCAGTAGTGCCAGCTGCTAGGCCTCTCGACCTTCCCTCCCAGGGCCGGCGTCTGAGGAACCGGGTAATGCAAGATGGGCCACCTGCACTACCCATGTGCCCATGATGGGCCTCAGCTCCACCAGACCCGCCTGGGCTTCCGGCCAATCCCCCGAGGAGGTGCTCCCTCCGCCTGCCTGCCAACCTCCCCAGCGTGTTCTACCCCCAAAATCTACCTACCCAGATCACAGGAATGCTCCCCAGAGAGCAGCTCTCCACTTCATGGCCACCCCGCATCCCTGAACCCCTCCAGGGCCATGCACAGGATGCCTCCGGTGGAAGGCTACATCTCCAAGGTCGACCTTCTCACCTGGCAAGGAGTCGCCCAGGAGAGCAGACACTCATCTGAGCACAGGAATCATTGACTAAAACAAAAACTTAGACTGACTTACTAAACGTACTAAATTTAAAAACAAAATGGGTTTGTTTAAAACCACCTGTTTAGAGAACTCCTAAACATCCCAAACTGAGGCAGCTGTTCCCTATGCAGGATGCAAGAATCTTTTCATGCCTCATCCATCACAAACTGCTTCAACTTCAGCTGGTCATGGCCACTGAAAAGGGCATGTTATGAACATACAAGCACAGAGCACACCAAACTTGGAACACACCCTTAACACACACACACTGACATCAGGACTCACGTTTCAGAGCGATAATCAGACAGGCAACTGGCCAAGACACTTCGTTTGGATGACTGACTAAGTAAACGGCCTGGAAGCTGTAGATAAACGGAACCCACACTAAGTCTCCAAAAGCCAGCATGAACCCGAACCCATCGTGGATGATGTCCATAGTTGTCAACAATGCTTCCTGCACAGAAGGAAGACAGGTAAAGAAACGTCTGGAGGAGAAAATTTTGTGTGAAGCATTCAAGTGAGGTACCAGTTTACAGGCTATGTGAGGGTACACCAACCGAAATATTTGTAAATGAGGGAAGGGGAAATCTGGTTTCCTTGGCCTGTGTATCCCACTAAGGTATTGTGCTGGATTCATCTCGTGTCACTATGCTGTCCCTGTCGATCCTGAAATAAGAGATGTCAGGAACAGCCCCTATGCCTCCGCAGCTCTGCAGGGCTGGTCCCTCCACCTGGAACAGCCTTGTCCCACACGGCTTTGGCCTCCTCTGAGCTGCCTTCCTTGACTCTTCATCAGACAAGCTGCTTCTCAGAAGCTACCATCTGCCTCTGCGTGAGGGTGAACGTGCCCTTTGTACTGGGACTGCCTGCGGCTCTCCCCACTGCCCTAGGTGCTAAGATCAGGCTGTGGGGCCCGCCCACCCCCTTGGGCACAGCAGGCGGCTGGCCTGCTGTAAGCGCACACAGCATTAGCTGAAGGACTGGGAGGGCTGTCGACTGCCTTGGCTTCAATGCCATGAGCACCACCTCATGTCTGATCATAATCTGGCTTTTCACGTAGATTCTCCACCCAAGAGAATAAACTACCCAGCAACCAGGTGAACAAACAGCCCACTTCTCTTCTCACAGTAAGTCAACAAATGTGAATGCCCTCTTGTGGCCTGGTTAGCCTGAGCAACTAGGAGCCAGCCCATCTCTGGGCCTAGACACCTACAGGCCAGACCATGGAATGTGGAGACACCACCAAGGTCAAAACTCTGAAGGCGTGGCGGCCTCTGACCTCATGGAACCAATAAGGCAGAGCAATTAGCACGTATAAGCCCTGCTGAAGAGCCAGTGGTCTAGGTTAAAGAAAGAGGACACAGCCAAAGGACTCTTCTTCCCAGAAAGAAAGAAAATGATAAACAGAAAAATGGATGTCACAAACTCTGAGTTTGTAGGGGGCTGTAGTCAAGGAGGCCAAGACTTACACACAGAGGCACTGAAGACCAGCAGTCTGGGCTCTTGGGCCAAGACAGACTAAAGCTGGGAGAGAAAAGCTGATGCAGTGGCACAGGAGCTTCGGTGCACAGTGAGGGGACAGGTATGGACAACTGCGGCCAGGAGGGGCAGGGCCCCAGCCCCACCCAGTCAGGGCCAGGGGCCATGGGGCATTCGCAGTCCAGCCCAGCAGAGGCTCAGAACAAGGGTCACTTCCACTTAAATCACTATTCTCAGTTTCTGAAGTTGGTATTTTCGAAAATAGAGAATTTCTATCAACCCACGAAGAAAATTATTAAGCATCAACAAGTTTCCCAGCAGCATGTCAGAAAATCATAAAATCAAGTCCCCTTCTCAAGAAGCATCCTATGATCAGGCTGGCACACTGCTGACCTCCCGACTCCAGCCCTCTGCAACCTGGGGCTGTGAGAAAAACTGCTCTCAAGCTTTGCCTTAAGATACAAGCATTTTCTGTTCATTAAAAGAAGTCAACATTTGGCTAAATCTCTAGAAAGTATTAATTTCTAAGCCATTTAAAAAGTGTCTACCATTAAATGACAGAAAGCTAGAAGGGAGAGTTACTAACATAAGAAGAACTATCAGAAAAGAAGTTTAAAGAAAAACAGATGGTAAGAACAGTATCTCCTGGTTTGTGAGCTGAATCTACCTGCTTCCCAGGAACCATTCCCATGTGGGCAGAAAGGCCCACCCTGCACAACACCAGGAGCTGGCCTGGAGTTTTCTGAGGATGCCAACAGCAGACGCTATGCAACTCTATCTCCGCAGCCTTCAGAGTTCAGAGCCCAGGTCTCTGGTTAACTGGCAGGAGCCTTACAAGAATCTGTAATCCAACTACTTGTAATTGAGGCTTGTTTTCCTGAAAAGGTGCTAATGCTCCCAAAGGTAAGGAAGGTTGCTGAACTAAGAAGTCATTCTGACAGAGCGCCCCCTACATCCCATGAGGCCAGAATTAGAGACCAACCCCAGTGCCGGGTTGGGGGGCAAAGTATCAATGACCAAATAATCAGTTCTTAAAGTATGCCTCATTCAAAGAAGAGGGACTTTTCTCTGAAAATGTCAACAGAATGCAATGAAAACTTATATTGGAACATTATAATGCAGGGCTGCCAATTTTGGTTTTGAAAGTGAAAAACTTGGAACTTGGAAGAGATAATCACAAAGCTAAGAGTAAATATGATAAAACACTGTAAAATCAGTCTGTGGAATAAGTTATTTTTAAGAGGAATATGTTCATCGAGACAGGGAAGAGTAGCAAAACACTTACCAAGTCTTCCAATAGCAGAAAACTGATGACTTACAACACACAATGAAAGTCACACTAGGAACTCAGCTTATTTAAACAGGTTTCCTCAGTGTATCATGTTCTGATTTTATACCCATCTAATTAGAGCTACCATTTGTATTTTAAAACACCAACAATAAAACATCGTTACTTAAGAATTAGCTGCCTCTTGACAATCCAAGCACTATTCTAATTCAATGATAATCTGTCTCCATCCACTGTCATGTGACATAACAATTAAGAAATTAAATTTCATTTATACAGATCACTCACAAAGCCAAGATCCCAGATCCTAAATATTTAGCACCTAGAGGAGCAGCCAATGTGCACAGACAATCACCCAGTTCCTCTACACTGACCATCTGCCAGAGCTCCCGGGCAGCTCACCACAGGACCCCCAAGGGGAAGGTGGCTGCCTCCTCCTCACTCGGTGAGAAGCCAAGAGGGCAGGCCCCTCACCCATGCTCTGAGCCATCTGCCTCCAAGGCTCTGGCTCACAGTTACCTCATTCCAGAGAGCGTCCACCACATACAAGAGCTGGAAACTGTTAATCAAGATCATGGCTAAGGACGGGGCAGCATGGCTATGGAGCTTCATCTCAGCCAGAAGCATCGCCAGGTTAATGACCAACTGCAACAAAGGGAGCACAGAAGACACTGAGGCCTGCAGATACCACCTCACCAAGAAGGGCCTGCAGGGTAAGGCGCTGTCACCACCGGGCACAGAGGCCACAGGCTGAGGAGGACAGGGTCGTTTTGGTAGTACTGTCAAAGATGCTTTCCTCCCTCCAATCCTGAGAACACACTGGACAAAACCAAATGAAAGGACCCCCTTACAAGATAACTGGCCAGTACTCTTCAAGTGTTCAGGTCACAGGCAGCAAGGAGAGGCTAAGCCACTAGACTAGAGCAGACACAGGAGCTTTTTAAGTGGGAGAAAATTAATATTTTCTCAGATTAATTCACCTACACTATCATTTTCCTACATAAATATAAATAGATATAACCAAAATAAAACAAACTCTCATACTGTTTAATAACCTGTATCAGGGCATCTTAACCCACTGGACTATATTTACAACAGGAAAATATTTTAAGTAGACAGATTTATGGGAAGCTATAATTTTTCCTAAAAACACACCACCCACAGCTTACTTTAAAATTATCTATAATTCTTCCTACATGCAAGACTACTTTGCACTACTGAACTTATAGTCTGAAAAAAACAAACATACCCATCCAATCAATCCCGGGCGCAATTCACAGAAGTATTTGAGATCAAACGTGCCGATGCGAGGATTGAGCTCACGGCCAATGAAGAAATCATAGATGGCATTCCCTTGAGAAGAGAAAAGTCCTTATGCAAACAGCACTACCAAGCCCATTATGAGGCTCAGAACTCCCAGTGGGTCTTAACTGCCTCAGGAGCCTGGCACGCAGCCCACCAGGGGAGGCATGGGGGTCCGAGGGGAGGGGGCCCAGACACCCCGGCCCCACGGAAGCATCCTGCTGCTACATGGCATGGGACCCACAGGGCCAGATGCCTGTAAAGGAACTGGAGGTTTTCTTAAATGTAGACTGACAATTTTAAAAAATAAGCAGTAATCGTTTTTAGTGTTTAAGAACTTTTAAGTCAGAATCAACTGATTTATAATATGCTACTTTGATTTATAATCTCTGTTACTTTGTTGTTTATGTTTCATTTTTTTAAGGATGTTTACTATTTGGAACAAAAACTAGTATTTGCCATAAATTGTGATGCTACTAGTGTCACCCAAATATAACTTATAAGTTACTAAAATGTCTTATGCCATCAAGTAACTAAAAAGGAAAATAAATGAATAGGCATGGATGAGGGAAAATCAAATATCTTTCCTTCCTTTAAACTTCAGCCCATTATTTGCCTCTCTGCATGTCTTCTCACTGGCACTAGGGAAAGCCTGCAGGGCCACCCTGCTCACCGGAGCTGGCGAGAGCCAGTGCCTCGCAGGGTACCCCCCGCGCCCGCACGTGCAGGTAGACACTCAGGACTGCAGCCACCAAGGTGGCAGACAGCGCCAGCTGAAGGAGGTGCCCATGCACGCGGTGAAGCTCCATGCCCTGGGAGACAGCTGTGCCCACGAGGACAGACGTCAGCACAAAGGCAAAGAACCCTTGAAAACAAATGCAAAAATTCATGTCAGCTTCTTGGTTTCACTGGATATGGCTGGTAATTGTAGGTCTGCTTTTGTTATGTATCTGTATTCCTATTCTGTTAATGTGTGTACGCAATTTAATTAGTAGTTTGTTAAAACCCATAAACGCTTATGTTACTCTACAAGAAGATATGTCAAAGAAATAATCTTCCCATGTTTTCTTCCGTCTGCTACTTCTATAGCTTTTCTTCTTCCTTCCTAATTACAACCCTTTAGTAGAATTCGTGCCTCATATCAAAAATTACTGAGTATCATAATTCTTCCAAGTGGTAAAGATATCTCAAGACAAATGCTGGGCACAGAAGCCACAGGGCATAAATCTGCAAAGAAGTAAAAAGCTAACCTTTTCAAAGAATATTGCTTCTCTCTTACTTACCAACTTTACATTTCCCTGTATGGCCCCGGAAGATGACTGATTAGCCAGAGACGGGTAAGATTCCTCAAGGGAGGAACAACCTAAGACAGGCACAGTCGCAGGGGGGCCATCAGGTGAGAAACTGGGGATCAACAGAGGTGAGGCTTAGAACCTCACCCCCCATTTTGAGAGAAATCTTCTGCATCCGTGGATGTTTTGTTGCCCTTGTCTAGCTTGGATTAATACTTCGTCTATAGGAACAGACCTGATCATCTAAATTTGCCCTCTTACAGCACTAAATTATGTTTTCTACCTTTATCTTGCATCTACCTACCACTTCAGCATTTTATTAAAAAAATAATAATAATAAAGGAGAAATATGGGATTCACATATAAATCAAGTATAAAAATCAAACGAATAATCATATCTGACTTGATTGTTTTAGTTCATGATGCATGATCAAAACCGAAAGTTTCTGTGATATGACTGCCCTTGCACTGTTCACCATGTAATAACTTATTCACTATGTAAGAACTTGTTCACCATGTAAGAACTTGTTCATTATGCTTCAGAAGATTGGAGACTGTTGAGAATTAGGCTTGGGGTTGATTAATGATTGTGCATTGAATCCCCTATACAGAATTTTATTGTTGTTAACAACCATTCGATCAATAAATATGAGATGCCCTCTCAAAAAAAAAAAAGAACCAGATGATTTAAATCAGGCCAGTCAGGTAGTAGACCATCATTACAGTGCATGCAAAAGAAAAACTGAGAACGACCTTTCATCTTCAAAAACAAAAACCACACACTCTACAATCCCAACATCTATACTGCCCAAAATTAAAGTCTTTCCAGTAATCTTACTAGTTAAGAAATTACAAATATTTTTACTAGAAATAACTTATCGGTAATCATTTCCAAAGATTCTAGTCATTCTGCCACCCATAATACAGATCTCAAGACCCTGCCGTTCAAGAAGAGGCCAGACAGGAATGCCCCCGAGACCAAGCAGGGGACTGAGGTCCTCTGGGTGGGTGGAGACGGGCACATATCAGTTCCAAATGTAAAGCTACCCTGGGAGGCCCCACAGGAGGACTTCTGCTTGGAGCTAGCCCTGCTGCACCGACCAGGCTCTTTTTCTTTGACTAAAGAAGTAAGTAGTTTTGATTTCAGGAGCTGAGTGCCCACAAGAGTGGTATTCTGAGTGAGTCGCCAAGCTGTATTTGATAAATAGTCAAACACAGAAAAGAGGTAGCTGTTATATATAAGAATTCTAAAACCAAAGCTTTTGTAAAGTAAAATGATCATCTCTAATGTATTATTTAAATCCACATTTTCCACATATCAGGTTTACTCCAAAGAGTAACTTAACTTTTCCTTTAATTTAAAACATTCACTTAACTCTCATAAATTTACAAATATTAAAGAAAAAGAATGGAAGATGAAGCAGTTTCTGGCTCTGTATTTCTATGTGGATTTCATCATTCAAACTCTCAGTAACTCCTTAGTTTATCATAGTAGAATCTCACCATACTAGAAACAGAGGAACCAGATTAGGAAATTCTAAAAAGTAGGATCAAGCCACTAGTCCAACCACCATCCGCCCACCTTGGCAGCTGCAAGCCCAGGTCCTGGCTCAGACTCAGCGCCACAGCCCAAAGGGCAGCAGGGACAGAAAATAGGCCCACTTCAAACACAGGTGCATCACCACTGGAGAGAATCCCACAAAACACGCGTAGCAACAGACCAGAGGGAAAAATACCCTCAGCCCCAGGAGCTGCAAGGCACATGAGAAAGACAGAGACACAGACAGGTGGGGGAGCTGGAGACCTGAAACCGGGGCCCGCAGCAAGGAACATGGTGAAAGTAGAGAAGGCTTCTGACAGCAGCAACTAAGTGCTGTGCAGTCGCAGCGGTCAAGTGCTGAGCCAGGTTCCAGGCCTACACCACTGCACACGAAAGGTGGAAGGCATCTAAACTACCTCTGGCTTCCCTGCGAAGAGTCCAGGAGAGAGATTCCAGAGAGCAGATGCTCGGTAAGTCACTCAAGTGTGCAAAGCTGGAAAGGCAAGAGGTGATGGGATAAAAAGGCCAAGAATCAAAACTTACAGTGTAATTCCCAAGCGAAGGAGAATAGTTTACTCAATCTGGTTAAAATGGAAGATTACTTAAGGATGACCACATACACATAACACGCCTATTTCTTAAAAGCAAGTTAACTGAAATTATCCACATCTGGGTTGGCAACCCTGGCCTGGTCCTCTTATTTAGTACCCACTCCTCTATGGGAGGGCCAGGTCAGGAGGCTGCATCTGCTCATGACTTCCTCTTATTAATGAGTGCCTCCTTGGGCCAGCACCTGGCTGTCCCCAAGGTACCACAGCCTTGTCCCAGTCCCTGAAGCCACCTTCTATGGGGAGACTCCAAAGAGCAGACAATACTGTGATGTGAGGAAGGCACAACTGTCATAGAAATAAATTGGGCAAGGGGACAAAGGGGCCTAAGGGTTTCTCTGAGCTCAGGGATGAAAAAGCTGCCATCAGACGTTTTGGAGACTGTTTTCTGGCAAAAGCACTGAGGACACATCTAAGAGAGGTTGGAGTTTGGTGCTGGAGCATAGGAAGCAGCCCGGCAGCCCCCCAAGGGCGGGAGCACAGGACTTCTCAGGTCCTAGTAACAACTCAGGGGGATCAAAAACACGGACAAAGTGGCCTCACTTAGTGATAAAGGCTACTGAGGAAACAAAATTGGGTAACAGGAAAGGGGCTGTCACTTTACAGGCCAACTAAAATGTTGGCTGCAGGTGTGAGCAGTTTATCTATGAGTCCTTCAGCCTACTAAGACATGACTTACTATGTACTACTCAGTGTGTCAAGCTCTGACAGTTTAAAGTGTACAACACTCAAAAATTTGGAGCCATTAAGTCATCAATTTGAGTCTCACCATTTAATCTATACTTGAGTCTTCTTCCATCAGCAAGAGGTGTTCCTTCTACAACCTTAAAAGAAAAAAATGTTTTTAACTTAAAAACTGTTAAAGCACAACTCTTTACCATCACATATATGTCTTCTAATTTCACTTAAATTTCAACAGACCCAAGAAGGATGATCATCTTTTAGTAGGGAGATTTAGTGACCTGTTTCAGAAAGCTCAATGGCATGCCCTTTGATGGGGCACCTCCAGGGATTTACCTTAAATATCAAACTAGCAATAACTTCTCCATGTGTTGAGGCTACCTACCATGTCCCACCTTCCCTCAGCCATCCCCGGTGCCACCATAAGCTACTTGCCCTTAAAAAACCTCTATACCTAGTCAAGCTCCATCTCAAAAATCTCAGTGACATCCCACAACTCACAAAGCAGAGTCCATACCACCACCTTACGCTTATAAAGTCCTGTCCAAGAGCCTCCACCTGGCTCACCCACATCCTCCTGCCAGGTGCCAAGTGCTACCAATGACAGGTACTCATATGTTTATCTGCTCTGCTCTTAGCACACAGGCACTCACCCAACCACTCAATCATTTCATGTGATTCTTTCATTTCCAATATGAGACCATGTGCAATTCATAGATCAGGACCTTGTCTCCTCATTTGCAATCACCCAGGGACAGCCCCACCCCGAGATTCCCCCACTGACCAAGATGCATTAAATAACAAGCCCCCTGGCCCAGAGGCAGCCAAGTTTTACTCCCCAAAATACTCAGAAATGTTGGGATTCTTCTTAAACTAAAATAATATGGAATCATCTGTCTTGGGCTAAATTACCTAACCCCTTTCCTTAGCTATGCAAGGGAGCCAGGAGAGACATAATGCCTGTTTGAGATCACAGGGCTAGGGTTAGCAAGGCCCCAAATGCTACATTCAGATGTTCTTTAATGATTCTTACCTAGCAATGATACCTAACACTGTGCTGGGTTTGTCTGTTAATATACATGCAGTAAAATTTTTAACCATCAGAACTGCTTTTCTTAATAAATATGATCCAATGTGCACTAGCCTTGCCTAAGCTAATCAGCTGGTGATATTTACCAAAGAGCCTTCCATAAACATGCCTGAAGATCCACATCACATCAGCCCTTGCTAGAGCCAATAACGCTATGGTAAGGCCCCCAAGTATTTAAGTCTACAGCTCAAGGCTCCTACCACTGGCATTGTCCACCCAGAGTGAAACTGATCCTTTGGTTTACAGAGAGTTGGTAAACTTGCAAAGCCGTAAGAATGACATCTTTAAATGAATTATTCATTGCATAGCAGATCTCATGTTCCTTTAAATATATCCAAGTAAATATTCTACTGAAAGGAGAAAAAACTATGCTTAGCATGAGGTAGATTTTAAAGACATTGTATGAGTTTGAAAAGAACCTAAAATGTTCCCGACAAATTTTTTAAAAAGATTAAAATGGGAGGTGGAGTCAAGATGGCGGCATAAGTAGAGCAGCGGAAATCTCCTCCCAAAACCACATATATTTTTGAAAATACAACAAATACAACTCTTCCTAAAAGAGAGACCAGAAGACACAGGACAACAGCCATACTACATCCACACCTGCGAGAACCCAGCGCCTCACGAAAGGGGTAAGATACAAGCCACAGCCTCGAAGGACCCAAGCGCCCCTCACCCCAGCTCCCGGCAGTAGGAGAGGAGTCGGAGCGGGGTGCGAAGGGAGACCAGGACTGCTAAATAGCCAGCTCTAGTCATCCGCACCAGAGTGCAGATACAGTGCGTGCGTGGGGTGCGGGAAACTAGGGAAACAGGACAGTAAGACCTGTGAGCAGGTCCCTGCAGCCAGCGCCCCTGGGACAAAGAAAAGCGAGTGCTTTTTGAAAGTCTTAAAGGGACAGGGCCCCCACAGCTGGACGGAAGCGTCCCGGGACACTTAGCCAAGCAGCTGAGAATCCCGGGGAACTCTGGGCACCCTAAACCCTGGACAGCAGGGCAGCTCGGAGGCCCCTCACGGAGATAAACAGCCTCCCGCCGTTTCCCCCCGACATGGCTCTGACGTGGATCCGCCATATGGGAGCAGCAGCACAAGGCAGGCAACGCCCACAGCAAACGTGGAGCTAAATTTCACAGTGGCCAGGCAAGAATCAGAAGCCCTGCCTGCACGCAGCTGCCCAGCACAAACTGCTAGAGGTCGCTGTTCTCCAAGGAGAGGAAGGCCACAAACCAACAAAAAGGGATGTTCTCCCAGCCATCACTTTCGCCAGCTCCGCAAACTCTCTCTATCGCCATGAAAAGGCAGAAAAATTTGACACACCTGAGAAGGAGATAGACCTAACCAGTCTTAATGAAAAAGAATTCAAAATAAAAATCATACACATGCTTATGGAGCTGAAGAGAAATATACAACAGCTAAGGGATGACGTCTGGAGGGAGATTACAGAAGTGAAACAATCTCTGGAAGGATTTATAAGCAGAATGGATAAGATGCAAGACGCCACTGATGGAATAGAAACCAGAGAACAGGAACGCATAGAAGCTGACACAGAGAGAGATAAAAGGACCTCCAGGAATGAAAGAATATTAAGAGAACTGTGTGACCAATCCAAAAGGAACAATATCTGCATTACAGGGGTACCATAAGAAGAACAGAGAGAAAAAGGCATAGAAAGTATCTTTGAAGAAATAACTGCTCAGATCTTCCCCAAACTAGGGAAGGAAATAGTTGCTCAGACTACGGAAGCACACAGAAATCCCAACAGAAGGACCCAAAGAGGACAACACCAAGACATATAATAATTAAAATGGCAAAGATCAAGGACAAAGACAGAATATTAAAGGCAGCCACAGAGAGAAAAAAGGTTGCCTACAAAGGAAAAGCCATCAGACTATCATCAGACTTCTCAACAGAAATCTTACAGGCCAGAAGAGAATGGCATGACATATTTAATGCAATGAAACAGAAGGGCCTTGAACCAAGGATACTTTATCCAGCACGATTATCATTTAAATATGAAGGATGGATTAAACAATTCCCAGGTGAGCAAAGGTTGAGGGAATTTGTCTGCCACAAACCACCTCTACAGGGTATTTTAGAGGGACTGCTCTAGATGGGAGCACTCCTAAAAACAGCACGAACAAAACACCCAACATATGAAGAATGGAGGAGGAGGAATAAGAAGGGAGAGAAATAATCATCAGACTGTGTTTATAATAGCTCAATAAGAGAGTTAAGTTAGTAAGGTAGTAAAGAAGCTAATCTTGAACCTTTGGTAACCACGAATCTAAAGCCTGCAATGGCAATAAGTACATATCTTTCAATAATCACCCTAAATGTAAATGGACTGAATGCACCAATCAAAAGACACAGAGTAATAGAATGGATAAAAAAGCAAGACCCATCTATATGCTGCTTACAAGAGACTCACCTCAAACCCAAAGACATGCACAGATTAAAAGTCAAGGGATGGAGAAAGATATTTCATGCAAACAACAGGGAGAAAAAAGCAGGTGTTGCAATACTAGTATCAGACAAAATAGACTTCAAAACAAAGAAAGTAACAAGAGATAAAGAAGGACATTACATAATGATAAAGGGCTCAGTCCAACAAGAGGATATAACCATTATAAACATATATGCACCCAATACAGGAGCACCAATATATGTGAAACAAATACTAACAGAATTAAAGGAGGAAATAGAATGGAATGCATTCATTATGGGAGACTTTAACACACCACTCACTACAAAGGACAGATCCACCAGACAGAAAATAAGGAAGGACACAGAGGCACTGAACAACACACTAGAACAGATGGACCTAATAGACATCTAAGGAACTCTAAATCCAAAAGCAACAGGATACACATTCTTCTCAAGTACACATGGAACATTCTCCAGAATAGACCACATACTAGGCCACAAAAAGAGCCTCAGTAAATTCCCAAACATTGAAATCCGACCAACCAACTTTTCAGACCACAAAGGTATAAAACTAGAACTAAATTGAACAAAGAAAGCAAATAGGCTCACAAACACATGGAGGTTTAACAACATGCTCCTAAGTAATCAATGGATCAACGACCAAATTAAAATGGAGACCCAGTAATACATGGAAACAAATGACAACAACAACACAAAGCCCCAACTTCTGTGGGATGCCGCAAAAGCAGTCTTAAGAAGAAAGTATATAGCAATCCAGGCATATTTAAAGAAGGAAGAACAATCCCAAATGAATAGTCTAATGTCACAGATAGCGAAATTGGAAAAAGAAGAACAAATGAGGCCTAAGGTTAGCAGACAGAGGGACATAATAAAGATCAGAGAATAAATAAAATTGAGAAGAATAAAACAATAGAAAAAAATCAATGAAACCAAGAGCTGGTTCTTTGAGAGAATAAACAAAATAGATAAGCCTCTAGCCAGACTTATTAAGAGAAAAAGACAGTCAACACACATCAACAGAATCAGAAACAAGAAAGGAAACATCACAACGGACCCCACAGAAATACAAAGAATTATTAGAGAATACTATGAAAACTTATATGCTAACAAGCTGGAAAACCTAGAAGAAATGGACAACTTCCTAGAAAAATACAACCTTCCAAGACTGACCCAGAAAGAAACAGAAAATCTAAACAGACCAATTACCAGCAACAAAACTGAAGTGGCAATCAAAATACTACCCAAGAAAAAAACCCCCGGGCCAGATGGATTTTACCTCAGAATTTTATCAGACATACAGAGAAGACATAATACCCATTCTCCTTAAAGTTTTCCAAAAAATAGAAGAAGAGGGAATACTCCCAAACTCATTCTATGAAGCCAACATCACCCTAATACCAAAACCAGCCAAAGACCCCACCAAAAAAGAAAATTACAGACCAATATCCCTGATGAACGTAGATGCAAAAATACTCAACAAAATATTAGCAAACCGAGTTCAAAAATACATCAAAAGGATCATACACCATGACCAAGTGGGATTCATCCAGGGATGCAAGGATGGTACAACATCCAAAAATCCATCAACATCATCCACCACATCAACAAAAAGGACAAAAACCACATGATCATCTCCATAGATGCTGAAGAAGCATTCGACAAAATTCAACATCCATTCATGATAAAAAAATCTCAACAAAATTGGCATAGAGGACAAGTACCTCAATATAATAAAGGCCATATATGATAAACCCACAGCTAACATCATACTGAACAGTGAGAGGCTGAAAGCTTTTCCTCTGAGATCGGGAACAAGACAGGGATGCCCACTGTCCCCACTGTTATTCAACATAGTACTGGAGGTCTTAGTCACGGCAATTAGACAAAACAAAGAAATACAAGGAATTTAGAATGGTAAAGAAGAAGTCAAACTGTCACTATTTGCAGATGACATGATATTGTACATAAAAAACCCTAAAGACTCCACTCCAAAACTACCAGAACTAATACTGGAATTCAGCAAAGTTGCAGGATACAGAATTAACACACAGAAATCTGTGGCTTTCCTATACACTAACAATGAACTAATAGAAAGAGAAATCAGGAAAACAATTCCATTCAAAATAGCATCAAAAGAATAAAATACCTAGGAATAAACCTAACCAAGAAAGTGAAACACCTATATTCTGAAAACTACAAGACACTCTTAAGAGAAATTTAAGAGGACACTAACAAATGGAACCTCATCCAATGCTCCTGGCTAGAAAGAATTAATATCGTCAAAATGGCCATCCTGCCCAAAGCAATATACAGATTTGATGCAATCCCTATCAAATTACCAACAGCATTCTTCAATGAACTGGAACAAATAGTTCAAAAATTCATATGGAACCACCAAAGACCCCGAATAGCCAAAGCAATCCTGAAAAGGAAGAATAAAGTGGGGGGGGATCTCACTCCTCAACTTCAAGATCTACTACAAAGGCACAGTAATCAAGACAATTTGGTACTGGCACAAGAACAGAGCCACAGACCAGTGGAACAGAATAGAGACTCCAAACATTAACCCAAACATATATGGCCAATTAATATAGGATAAAGGAGCCATGGACATACAATGGGGAAATGACAGTCTCTTCAACAGATGGTGCTGGCAAAACTGGACAGCTACATGTAAGAGAATGAAACTGGATCACTGTCTAACCCCATACACAAAAGTAAATTCGAAATGGATCAAAGACCTGAATGTAAGTCATGAAACCATAAAACTCTTAGAAAAAAACATAGGCAAAAATCTCTTGGACATAAACATGAGTGACTTCTTCATGAACATATCTCCCCGGGCAAGGGAAACAAAAGCAAAACTGAACAAGTGGGACTATATCAAGCTGAAAAGCTTCTGTACAGCAAAGGACACCATTAATAGAACAAAAAGGTATCCTACAGTATGGGAGAATATATTCATAAATGACAGATCCGATAAAGGGTTGACATCCAAAATATATATAGAGCTCACCACCTCAACAAACAAAAAGCAAATAAGTCAATTAAAAAATGGGATGAGGAGCTGAACAGACACTTCTCCAAAGAAGAAATTCAGATGGCCAACAGGCACACGAAAAGATGCTCCACATCGCTAATCATCAGAGAAATGCAAATTAAAACCACAATGAGATATCACCTCACACCAGTAAGGATCACCATCATCGAAAAGACAAACAATAACAAATGCTGGCGAGGTTGTGGAGAAAGGGGAACCCTCCTACACTGCTGGTGGGAATGTAAATTAGTTCAAACATTGTGGAAAGCAGTATGGAGGTTCCTCAAAAAGCTCAAAATAGAAATACCATTTGACCCAGGAATTCCACTTCTAGGAATTTACCCTAAGAATGCAGCACTCCAGTTTGAAAAAGACAGATGCACCCCTATGTTTATCGCAGTACTATTTACAATAGCCAAGAAATGGAAGTAACCTAAGTGTCCATCAGTAGATGAATGGATAAAGAAGATGTGGTACATATACACAATGGAATATTACTCAGTCATAAGAAAAAAACAGATCCTACCATTTGCAACAACATGGATGGAGCTAGAGGGTCTTATGCTCAGTGAAAGAAGCCAGGTGGAGAAAGACAAGTACCAAATGATTTCACTCATATGTGGAGTATAAGAAAAAAGGAAAACTGAAGGAACAAAACAGCAGTAGAATCACAGAACCCAAGAATGGACTAATAGTCACCAAAGGAAAAGGGACTGGGGACAATGGATGGGAAGGGAGGGACAAGGGCGGGGAAAAAGAAAGGGGGCATTACGATTAGCATGTATAGTGTCGGGTGGGGCATGGGGAGGGCTGTGCAACACAGAGAAGACAAGTAGTGTTTTTACAGCATCTTACTACACTGACGGACAGTGACTGTGAAGGGGTATGTTGGGGGGACTTGATGAAGGGGGGAGCCTAGTAATCATAATGTTCTTCATGTAATTGTAGATTAATGATACCAAAATAAAATAAATAAATAAAATAAAAAGAATTAAAAAGAAAAAAAAAGATGAAAATGAGAAAATACCATATTAAGAAAAAAGGTAAAGATACAATAGCCCACACCACTGAGCTCAGCAGCTTACCAACTGATAGTTTAAAATTTTGCATCTGAATTGACATAGACTGAGGGGGAATGTTTTTTTTCTGCAACGTCTACCATTAGCCAGGCCATTTTGCAAAATAGCTCATTCTTTTCTATTTGGTTTGTAAAGTTACAAAGAAACTTCAATCTGATTTCTGAAGTTCCATTTAATAAGCAAGTGGTATGGGATACAAGAGGAATGGCTTAACAAAGTGAGTAAGTTTTGGTAGTTACAACCAAGGACAACTTTTAACATAAAACTACTGTAAATTTCTTTATGTAAATGTGGAAGAGAGGGGAGTAAAGTCTCACTGTGGCCTGCGGCCTAGCAACACTTACCTTCCCAACCGGCAGTAGGTAGAACAGAACCTGAAGGAAAAACCAGAGGAGGTAGGCCCCAAACACTCTGGCTTCCCATAAATCACTCAATGCTGGCAAAGGAGGAGGAAAGTTCAGAAGACTGGGGTCTCTCTGTTTACTCATCAACAGCAACAGGAAGACGACAGCGGGCAGGCCCAGCATGATGAGAAACACACCTGAAAACAATTAGTGAACACTCAAGGTTCCATTTTTCAGCCCAGTTTCTTTAGCTTTCCTTCAAAATTCATTTTGAGTTTTTTAAGGGTAGAACCTAAGTCTGGCTAGCTATTTGAAACTAATTTCTAATGCACCACCCCAAACACCTAATCTCCAGCTGTCACGTCCATGGGACAAGCAGCCACGGGTATTAAGGTAGTGAAGGAGCAGACACCCAATGCTGATCAGCTAAATTCCACTAAGAAACCAAGCTCTGGAACACTTCAAAAGCAGCCACTTTGGGAGAAACTATGTTGAAATTCCAGCAAATTGAAGATAAGAACATCTAAAAATTACCAGTCTAATCTTACAAAACACTTCATATCCCTGAGTTTCTCACAGTATTCATGCAACATGTGTAGATTGTTAGTGATGCTGACACCTTCTTTAACACACCAGCCAGTCAACAGTCTTAACTTAGAAACTGCAAAGCATGTGAGCCGTGCTTCAGATTTTGACCTGCATAATCTGGTGGGTAGGACAGAATCCGCGACCCCATTTTGCACACACGGGTACCATCAAGGCCAATCCCTGGCACCTCAGGTTGATGACCAGCAGATTTCCACCCCCTAATCCTGCACCATCCTTCCTATAGACAGCTCCTCTGTCCACCAAAGCCACACCGTGACAGTCCCCAGAGCTGCTCCCACCTCACGTTGAATTCCTCAGAGGCTTTGCACCTCATCCCAGCCACAGCTTGCTCACCCTGCCCTCATGCCTAAGCCCCGCTCCACTGCCTACCAGGTAACCCTCCAAACTCTAAGTCCTTTGTCTTCGGGGCTGTCACTTCAAAGGTCTTCCGTGATGGAGGTCCTTTTGTAACAATTTCTTCTTCCTTAGAATCTATTTCTTTTAATTTGATCTCTTCTCTTCTTGGACGAAGGCTATACTGTGTAGGTATATAACTACTTTCTTGTGATGCATGGAATTTTTCCTAATCAAAAAATAAAAATTATTAAATATCTGTAATCAATAAACGATCACTAATGCAACCACATTAACTAATTCAGCATATTAATATAGCTGTATACTAATAAAAATAAATATGTTAAATTATGTCTTAATTTAAGGACAAAATTTTTAAAAAGATACTAAGAAAGATTGTGGTTTTCAATGTGATTCTCCAGAGAAAGCCACTTTAACAAAAAAATTACCCGAGATGAAAATAAAGACTTCTGTACCTGTGTTTTTTTGTGAGGTATGTCATTCCTCTCTATGTGCTCCGACTCCCCATTGTATCTGTGGATGCTATTTCCAAATGGCTTCTAAATTGAAGAATATAAAAAGCATTTAGCCACAAGAATCCTACCTTACTAAAAAAGAACATGATGGTAAAAATTTGCTATTGTGAAATCAAGCTATAAAACAAAGATTTTCACAGCTTTAATTCTGAGTAATTTCAGCCTACCTTTGTCAAAAAGGAAAAAGAATAAAATTGACTAGAATTTCCCAATCTTAAGATTGGATTTTACAGTATAGATTTCTATATAAGAACTTTCATCTTTAAACATAATTAAAACTGAATGTTTCTACTTCATTGTTCAGTGACAAATATTCTAAAAATATTTGCTATGAATTAGCTGAAGTAAAAATTGGTCAACTAGTTCACTACAAGGAAAAGATATTTACTACCCCAAAAGAGCCAATAATGGGAAAATAGTGAATAGTGGGTACTTATTACTAGGGAATATTGCTAGTGATGTACAAATTGCCTCTTTTCTAAATTTCATGCTGCCTGGTTTTTATTTAACCTTAAGTTTCCTCTCCTTCTGCCCCTTTCCTCACCTCAGTTTCATTCTCTTCACACAGAGGAGGGAATTTCTTATTAGACTGGACAGGGGAAATATTTCAGCGTAAATGGATTCATTAGGCAATGCATGGCTGAAATCTATCACTTTGCTCCCTTATAAGTCACTGACAAATTAACACTAATAAGCCAACAGTAGGAAAGCAAATTTAAAATGCAAGGCTATTCTTTGGCAGGCCAACTCACAATATAATGCAGGACAGCACTGACCTAGTATCAAACTCCAGTTCAAATCAAAGCAACAATTACATCCCACAAAACCTTAGGCTGACTAAAGTGCCAATGAGCTGCTCAGAAGCAATGGGCCTACCTAAACACTACACCCTCAGGTTTCAGATGTCTGATAGACAATCTACAGTAGCCACAAATTAACCCTGTAACACAGCTAGTCAGCCGACCCTGCACGGAACTAACAGCAAATTAACAGACTATTTACACAGGAAAGCAATTAATGCAGAAGGTCACAATTAGGAATAAACAAGGACAAGAATAACATGATGTTCAAAGCCATGTGCAGCCTGGGTATGCTCTTCCCATGCACACACCACCCTCAGTTTCCTGGAAGGTGCACAGTGGGCCCAGGGCTATACTGTTGAGGAGCAAAGCCAGCCTCTGGCTCTTGGGTCACCAGACTGTAAAGAGGTTACACCAAAAAAACAAAATGGTCATTAAATGCTAAAAATGAAAATGTGCCAGAAGCAGCATGCAGCATCTGGTCCTTAACCTGAGTCACAGAGAACCAGAGCCACGAACAGGCAGGCAGAATGTTCAAACTCACTAGTAATTATCAGAGTGCATGAGAAAATGGTGCGTTGAAAACCTGTGATGATCATATCAGAATAGAACACTCAGTGAGAAAATGGGCATTCATACACTATCAGTACTGGTATAAACCTCCTTGAAGAAATGTGGCAAAACATATTAAAAACCTCAAATCTGTAATGCTGTATAAGAATATCTATTTATAGTAGTGATATTTTAGGAAGAAAAAAGCTAAATGTCTATCTATACAGGAGCTTATTTTAACAATTACATCTCTATAACTTTTGTTATAGCCAAACAATACCATACAACAAAAATGATACAGAAAAATACAATGGAAAAGACTTTTCCCAATATTTAAAAATTTAAAAATCTGATTACAACAGTATGTACATAATCCCATTTTTAAGGTTATTAAAAATCTGTGTGTATTTTATCCAGAAAAGAGGTAATATTAAATGGAGAGAATAAGAGATGAAATTTATTCAATTCTTTGTACTTAAAATGATTTCTATGTGGCCCACTATATAAAATATTCATTATTCGAGGTCCTATAGGTTCCACATATCCTGGTATTTCCAAGCTTGGACTTTGAAAGTAAGTCCATTAAAACTACCATCTTTGAATAGGGTAAGTGATCAAGTATAAAGATGCTGAGAGCAAGAATGTGTTTTTGCCTGTCTTGTAATTATTTTATACATGAACTTTTGTACACTATGAAGACTAAAAATTTTTAGTCCAACCTACAATGTGTTTATTTCAATTGTAAACACTGCTCTTTTTTAAATCACAATATTAAACAACACTCTTGAAACTTAAGAACATTGTTCTTCATTGGTATTTAAAAGCAGTAGGCTTTCTACTCTTCCAAACATCCCTTTTTTATGTAATCTTTCAAAGTGATCACCTTAGATCTAATGTTTCACTGATACTTTAGTATTATTTACTAAAAATAATTTCAGTAAATATATACATAAAGGGAAGACTGCATTTTGGACCAAACATTTGGATCTGTATAAGGATAAAGATCTCTCCAAGGCATGTGCACGTACCAACACCAGTGGAGTCAGTTTAACTTCCAACAAGTCCTTCCTGGCCTCCTTAATGTCGGCTTGGTGCGAAGCTGAGGCAGATCTGCGGGAACTTTTAGGCTGCCGGCCAGGGGACCTGGAGCGCGACCTTGACCTACTCCCCCGGCGTCTGGAGGACGAACTGGACAGGGAGCCACTTTTCCTTTGCCTAAAGGAAGTTAAAGGCTAGAGAGGGGAGGGGGAGAAGGCAGGAGAGCTTTACCACAAGTCCTAATGATGCAGGCAGACCCCTGCCAGTAGAGGCAGCAACTCCCCATGGACTCTGAAGCCTCCTGGCAATTAGTGGATCCGAAAATGGCTCAGAGGAGGCCTAGGACGGATGCTGCAATGATGGCTGATCCCTCACCGGCAAATGCAGCCTTTCCACTCCTAATCCTTCCTTGAAGGTATTACCATGAAACAATGTGTCCAAACCAATTAGCTGTACTTTTTCCAATCACGCGTACATTAAGAGTTACCATTGAGTAAAACTGAGGATGGGACAGAAGAAATCAGCACACAATGGCAAGAAAATGAGTCCCACAGTGTCACTCTGAACAACACACAGGCACATCATGCAAATAAGTGGGAAGACTTGGCAGTCTTACCCTGCCAGCCACCTCTCTAAACCACTCCTCCTGGCATTTTTTGACCAGCTATAGGCAAAATGCCTCCAGGCCAAATACCTCCCACCTGGCTGGGAGCTAAGAATGGCTTAATTTCTTTTAAATAACTACAAACAAAATGAAAAAGATGAATTAAACTTTGTGACAGGTGACAATTATCTGAAATTCAGATTTCAGTACCCATAAATAAAGTTTTACTGGAACAGCCTTGTTCATTCCCTACCAGATAGCCTAGAGCTACTCTCCCAGTGCAGAAACTGCCTATAAAGCCTAAAATACTATCTGTCCGTCTAGTCAACAACTCTGTTACAGAGCACCCAAACTGGTCCACAGGCTATGGCTCAAGAGCTGTTATGGTGTGCGACAAGGGATGAAACTGAGAACAGGGTGGAGAAATTTTTATAGCATTTTGACAAAGTAATTTTATGTCTGTTGAATCTTGTCTTTTTTTTGTCTAGTAATTCATTTTTAAGATATTTTGCATATGTACCTATATACCATGGCTCAGATATTTTAAAGCCAAAGGCCCTGACCAGATAGGCTGAGGAGCCCTGGGCCAGACTCAAATCTAATTACTGTCATTCTGTTGAAATCCTTGGTGTCAGGAAGCCCAAACCCATCCAGTTCAGCTTTTTTAGCTCTCCCTTGGCCCTCGCCCACCACACCCTACCCAGCATTTGGCTGGCTTTGGCAGGCTGCCCTCTGCAGAGTTCTTCCTGTCACCTGAGTTCTTCCTGTCCAGGCTCAGCACTCAGCTCAGGTGTCACCACCTCTGAAAGCTTCCCTGAAGACCAGCCCTTCGCAGAGCTCACTGGGCTCCCCCACCCGATATGGAAGCGGGGCAGATGCCCCATGTGAGTATCTGTCTTCCTCAGTAGACTCAGCTCTCGGGACCAGGGTGCTGGGCCTCATTCAGACTCCTGGAGCCAAAACAGTGCTGACCCAAAGCAGAGGCCTGACCCTGTGCCACACAGCTCGAACTGGCTACTCTTCACTTAAAACCCACATGTATGGTTACTTCCCGCTACTGTACAGACTGGTAAACTGAAAGAGAGCTTACCTTGACATCATTCTCTTTCAGTTCAAGTTCGGTTCCATCTTTGTATCTTACGGTGTAAAGCTGGGAGCCACTGTCATGGCTCAGAATTTCCACTTCATAATAAAGTGAGCTCCCAGGCCATCGACCCCTTACCACTTCACCATCAGCAAATTTCCTACTTGGCATTTTTGAAAATTAGTCTGAATCGTTTCAAAGAAAAAAAAATGAAGTCAATGTATGTGTATTTAAATTTGTCCTTTCTCACAGATCAAACAATAAAATACTCCTATCCAAAATTAACTGGTCAGTATTTTAGGGATAGAAAGACCTCCAGGGGAGAGGGTGCCAACCCTTTATTTTAAAAAAGATGAGAAACTAAAGCTTAAAGATGTTAACTGTTTTGTCCATGGGCATAAAAATGGATTGCACGAAATGGCAGGACAATACAGAGGTTGTTCCTTCTGCTATATCATTTCTCATCCGAAATCACTTCATATGTGATGACTGAGCCACTGCCATACAATTTGACACTGATTATGACAGCTGCCGTATAATGAGTAATAAGAAATACATATTTGGTCATTCTTATTTCCCAGGTATACGTGGTCTTCATCCACACTTCCGAAAACACTGCAGAGCCTTAAAGGTGGAATGGGTGTCTTGTCATGTTAATGAGACTTTGGCCCCCACCCAAGGGCAGGGGATAGAAGTTGAATCAGCCAGTGGCCAATGATTCAGTCAATCATGACTATGCAATGAAGCCCTCACAAAACCCTGTGAGAAGAGCATCCCTCGGTGGGATACTGCTTCTGTTGGGAGAGCTTTTACATGCCAGAATGTGTCCCTTTGCCACCGAGACTGGCCCCAAGCCCCATGAGGATAGAAGCTCCTTTATTTGGGATCTTGCCCTCTATATCTCTTTATTTGGCTGTTAACTTGTATTCTTTATTAAACTGGTAAATTTAAGTCTCTTCCTGAACCGTGAGCTGCTCCAGCAATCCAACCTAACAGGGAGGTTGTGGGAACCTCCAGTCTGTAGCCGGTAGTTCAGAGGCACAGGTAACTGCTTGTAGGCTTGAAAGAGACAGAGCCCTTAACCTGGAGAATCTGGTGCTGCCCCCAGGCAGATAGTGTCAACACTGAGTTCTCAGACACCCTGCTGGTGTTTGAGAGTTGCAGTGGTATGTGTGAGAAGACCCCAACCACCACCCCACCCCACCCCACCCCACCCCACGCAGGCACTGAAATCAGGTCCAGAAACTGGAAAGGGGTTATACTATTATTGCTGTAAAACACTATTGTTGAAGGAGGAAAAACACAATAATAAAGAAAACTGTGTAAAGAGCCACCCACCTACAGCAACCATATTTCTTGCTGGTCAGCAAGGCACAGTCTCTCAAAGGATGCATTTTTTTATTTACACATGGATATGATCTTACAAAGGCTTTAAAAATGTGTTTAATTTTTTACAAATATTTTTTAAATATTTAAAATAAACTTTATTAAAACAAACTATGAAACAGACTGGGAAAATGAAAGATGTGTAATTAACATTACAATTACATGTGTAATAACCCAACAAAGGGGAGAAAAGCAATTCCAAATTTATAGAGAATAGCTGATTTGGGGTTCTTTCATAAAGCTTTCCAGTCTTAGAGCCAAAGTCCCAATTGCACACCAAGAGCTCTGCCAAAGACATACCTGGGCGAGCACGTACCTGGCCTTCACCCTACCTCATCTCTCTCAAGCCTAAATCAGAAGTCAGCCCCCAGTTATAACATTCTTTTCCACTGAACCAAAATGTGGCCCAGAAAGACCTGTATAAACAACACTCCTAAGAAGCCACAAGCAAGCTGTAGGGATTGCAAATCACATGGGGCCACCCTTCTCCAAACATCAACTGAATGCTGGGCGCTCCCAGCTCTTAAAACAGCAATGCTTCCCCCTCCCCTGCCCAGCAGATTCACATTTCCACACAACAAAACCAGAGCTTCTGACCTTCTCCAAGACTAGCTGGCTAACTAGGTCTAGTCTAAGAAGCAGACAGTATGACAGAAAAATTCTCCCTACATCATCTTCATCTTACCAACTAAGCAATTCCTGATATATTATATGGACCTACAAATATATATTCCTCACCTGGCTCCTATCAGGAGCTGATTATACACCAATAATAACGTTTAAATACTTTGGAAGATTCTATGGAGTTCAGAAAGGAGAAAGTTAGATTTACCCCATCCCTCCTGAAAAAATCTCATAAGCACCATGCTTCTTCACTGTTAATCTCCTGAAAAAAAGTTAACAAACTTCGCTGGTGTAGAAAGATAGTAGTTAGGTTGGCAGATGAAAGAAAACACAGCTACTTATCTAGCGATTAAAGGATGTCCATCCACTCACACATTAGGGTAGAGACAGCTTTCTTCCCATCACCTACCTGATAGCATCTCGGGAGGGGGGAGTAGGGGGAAGAGGAGTCCAGAAGCTCTGGGGATGAAGTCACACCTGGCTGAGAGGTCACCTGAGGGGCTTGGAAAGCAGGGGCAGTGAACACCTAGGGACATGGAGGGGACCAGAGAAGGAAGGTGGCAGCAGCAAGCTTTATCTATTTCAACATTTAGCTCTGAGCCTCCCAATACTAAGAAAGAGGAAGGAAATGTGCCCTTCTTCTCTCTTCTCTTGTGCCCCTCCTTCTCCCTGGGCCCCCTAAAATCAAACCTGTTTCGATACCAGTTCTTCAATACTGGTCAACCAGGTCTGAAAGAAGGGAATTATATCTTCCCACATGAAAAGGCTGTTCAAGTCTCAACAATTCTTTATAAACTTTTGGAACACTCCCTCAGGACTTGGGAGCTATCTGAAGTTTTTAAAAGGCCTTGAGTAGATTCTGTACATTTTTGAAAATTTACTGGCATCTTTTTGTTACCAATTAACTATTTTGGGTTAAACAAATTAAAATACCTGGTGGATATGTTAGGTTTCTAAGCTTAATTTTAAAAAATTAAGAACTGTGACTTGATAGGTATTTTTCATGAAGGCTGTAAAAGGAAAAAAATGAACAGCACACTCCTTGGAGGGCCACTGTCTTATATACAGATGCTCCAAAACATGAAGCCATCAACATCCTATGCACCCTCACTTTGCACAAGATGACCGCACAACTGTGGCACCTGACCACATTCTGCAGTCACATCCTAACACGCCTTCTGCAGGAGTGCACCAGCCAGGGTTGGAGCCGACGCCGCACACATATGCACAAACCTATGAGGTCAGCAGACACATGGACAGGCCTTCCTTAGAAGGGATGTTTTAGCCAAGTGTGTAAAGAACAAATTTCTCTGCAGAACACATTCCTCATTCCCCAGAAGCAGTGGAGAGCTGGGGCCCCTCCGGCTTTTCTCCATCAAGCCACAGGCTTGTCACCTTCGGCTTCCACGAGCCTTGGAACCCTCTCAAGGTAGCTCCAGCGTTCTACGTTACTACTGATCAACACAGCTGAAAGCTGCTTCGCCCTGATCACAGCGCGACCGAGGTCTCTGGTCACCTTCCCTTCACGTTTCCGTGAAGAAAGGGAAGCTCCGACGAAGTGTGAGCCGGTCTAGTGGGCACCCCGGCCCGCGGTCCCCGCGCTCCCGTTGCAGTAGCGGGGCGGCCGGTGGGTACCTCAAGGGGACACCAAGCCCTCCTACCCCGGTGCCTTCCAGAAAGCCCTCCACGCTGGCCACCCGCCTGCCTCGGACCCGGTCTTGCCGGCACGCGGGGCTCCGGGCCGCGCACTTCTGCCCCTACTCGCCTTTAAGACGCCCGAGCGCGGCCGCCTCAGCCTAAGGGGACCTCCGCACAGGCGGTCTCCGCGGGGGCGACACCCAGGGTCGGGCAGCGGCCGTGGGGGCGCCTGCAGCCAGGGCTCTCCCAGGGCCCCTTCATCCGGCTGGAAGGTGTCACTGTGAGGTGAGAAAGCAGGACTTGCCTTCCGCAGGAGCGCGCCCGCTGGTCTCACCACCCGCTTCGAGAGCGCGGGAACGCCGGCGGCCAGCGGGGAATGGCCCCGAGACCCCTGAGCCGCTGGGACGCCCGAGACCGCCGATCCTGCCGGCCCGGACCGCAGGCACCACCGCGGCGCCGTCTCGGGCTTCCCGCCTGCCTCCCACTTCGGCTGCCGGCGCACCAGTCCTAACTCTGTCAGCGGCGGCGGGCCCAAGCCGCAGGTCCCGGCCGCAGATCCCCGCCCACGGGACTCCACCCGGCAGGCACGCGCGGAGGGCACCGCGACTCAGCCGCAGCCCCGATGCGCAGCAGCCTGGCTGCGACAGCCGGGGGACACGGCACGAGGTGGCAGAGGTACTGCCAGGGACCCCGGCCCCTCGGAAGCCGGCCGCGCAGTGCGAGCGAGCGGGCGGGCGGGGCGGGAGCTCACCTGCGCCGGCTGCGCTGGGAACGCGAACGGCTCCGGGATGGTCTCCCAGCAGCATCCGGCGGCGGTTCCGCGCGCCCTCGCGCCCAGCGACCCCGCGGCCCGGGCGCGCGCCTCCCGGGCCCGCCCTGCCCCGCCCCCCACAGACTTTCAGCGCTCCCATTGGCCCTCCGAGCTTTTGAATCGTCCCTGGCGCTATGGGTTGGTCGTGCGCTGTGGCGTGTCCGCCCTGCCCCGCTCCTTCCCGCCCGCCCCCGCGGCCGCACCTTGCAGTGCCCGCAGCTGTGCTCGTTTGTTGTTATCGCCGCCACCAGGCGCTGGTGGCCCCGCCCTCCCCCCGGTGCTTCCCAGTCCTCACCCGTTCCTGCCGGCCTTTCCCGCCGCGGATCCCCGCAACCCACTGCACAAAGTCTGGGCGGTCAGGCGGCGTAACCTAAGAGATAGTAAAAAAGGTGCAAAGAAAACAATAAGTCTTCGTGGCGGTAGCTGGAAACGCGCGGCTGGGATAGAGGCGCCGCTGACGGAGACGGTGCGGCCTTCCCACGTCGGGCCTCCCGGAGCCTCTGCGCTCCTTTTGTCTGGGCCACGGCTGTCCTCGCGGACCCCGACCTGGGCTGTGGAGCGGGCGGGGCGAGGCTACCGCAGCTCGCGGTCCGGGTCGTGAAAAGGGGTGGCGGGCCCGGGGCGCTGCTAGGAGGGGGCGCGGGTAGGGAGGCGCTGCGAGCGTGGGCAGAGCTGGTCCCTGCTTCCCTCGCCGAGGTATCGCCGCACCTGCCCGCGTCTGCCGTTAATGGGCCTCCAAAATGCTGCATCATCACAGCATTAACTCCGAATCTGTGACGGATCCTGAGACTTTTTTGACATCAAATTATCATTTTCGGTTATTTGGTTTTCTTCCTTTGAGGTCGAAAATGTATAGCCATCCATTGAAGTTCAGTGTGGTTTTAATCAAAGTACTTCTTAACCAGAGTACTAGGTTAGCCTTACTAGGTAAATTTGAGTTTCTATTTTAAAAGAACTATACATTATAATAATAAATAGGCTTTTTCATTTATAGCTCTGCTTCAGGTACAAGAGCCCTTGTTTTCTCAGCTATAAATACAAAACATACATGTTTCTACTTAAAAAAAAAAACAACCTTTTCCCAAGGTTTGGGCCGGAGAGAGGCCTTGTAGGCACAGCCACAGAGGCCGTCGGCGCCGAGTAGGGTCTCCTACCCGGGTCAGAGCTAGGAGTCCGCGCCCTGCCCCCTCCCAGCACCCGGACCGACGAAATGACCATTAAGAAGTAGATGCCCAGATGCAAAGTGATGAAAGTCAATTTGTCATAAAGTAAGATGCAGCTGTGGCTTTTCAACCAGATTAGAACAAAATTGTGTCTCCTTTTCTCAGGAGAATTCTACAAGGTTAAGTCAGCAAACAAAGAAAACATGGTATTTTGAAGTATGATTAAACTCCTGATGCTGCAGCAGAGGCTAAGAATATTAATGGGCAGATCTAGGGATATGTTTGATCAAATGGGAAAGTAACTATCACACACGGGCTACAAACTACAATCGTCCAAGCTAAAGCACTGATAACGGGGTATTTCAGATCAACTTCAGATCAACAGCCGCTACTGGTGTGAGGATGGCAAAACCCCAAGATCAGTTAACGCCGGTCACATACCCTGCAGCGCTTTGCTGAAAGATGACATCATTCAAGCCGTTACCTGTGCAAAGAGGGTTGTCAGTGATCCACACGGCATTAAAGCCTGGGTGGCTTGGAGAAGTCATTGTCAAAACCGAGATGTCTCCACGTATGTCGGAACTGTCGCGTTTAACTATGCAGTTCTATTCCCTCAGCATATTTTGTCTCTTTTTCCACATTAAACGAGGAGTAGTTGAGTGAAAGTTCATGCTACCATTCTTTCAAACAAAGGTTTTAGTCTTTTGAACAGGAACAAAATATGGTTTTTCTTTTACGAGGCTTACTATTTACTAATGTGTTTATTATTTGGAATTAAGCCCCAATTTTTCAATTTGCTAAAAGAAATAATGCTGGTGAAAATTTATCCAGAATTTCAGCTCTCAAATACATCTCAGTTATTGATCAAACAAATAACCCAGACTTAATCTTGAATGCTACAAGTACTCCCTAGTAAATAAAAATGTAACAAAAGATTATCTTAAAACAAGTTGATCTTAGGCAAAATGCCAGCTGTATACACGTGACATCTCCAAGTATTCCACCATCTCCAAACGTGGTAAAAAAAACGAAAAAGCAAAAAACACTCTTTGTTGGGGAATATAACATTTTTAAAGGAGCTTAGTGGCAAATGGCTAAAAATAGAGGCAGCCTCAATTAAGAATTTTGCTTCTATAAGTTGGACCTTTGGTTTAAATATATCCTTAGAAATGTTGCTTTAGAAAGAAATTCACGTTTTACACATCGATCTATTTTAACCCTTTAAGGCATTATTTTATGCATCTTGCTGATCACGAAGGAATGTAAAGGATTAGATGAGCTGTTGCTGTTCTTTAATTTTATTGACTTAGATTCGTGCATTATGACTAAATCCTGAGGCAAATGGGTTTGCAAGTATTGAAGTAATTCCTAATTAACCACCAGTCTGAAATTATGCATGCTGTAAAAAAAATTATTAAATACTTTGCAATCCAAAAAAAAAAACAACCTACTACATTGAGCGTCCTCAGTCATTTACATCCTGCATTCCAGTATGAATGAGTTCGACAGAACCTTTCCTGAGAACAAGGTCTGACACCCAGTTGTGGTCATTGTCATTGAATTTGCCCTGGTGGAAATCTGAGCTACAGAAATGCACATTGCGTTTCCAAGTCAGAAACTTGTGATTTTTTGCAAAGCCCTAATTCTGAGTTACCTTAATATTTGCAGTAAGATATTAGCGCTACCTCATTTTTGCAGCAAATGACACAGAAATGAAAACACCACACCAGCTCTATGGGGACCCAAGATAGATTACTAATCCTAATAGCCAAGCAGCGCTACATTATTCTTTTCTCATACATTGTCCCAGAACTAAGAACCAAGATTTCACTGGGTCTCTCTCCAGGTACACGTTTGCAGGCTCACTACCGCTTATGAAGTAAAAGAAGATTCATTTTAAAACAACTCATTTTGAAGGTCAAATTTATAGTCTCATCATAACAAAATGAAGTTAAAACATTGTGAATTACTAGAATCAGTTTAGTGAACATTCTACTCTATAAATTATCTACTTAAGGCTTTTAACGTAACTGATTTTGACATCAGAGAAACTAAACAATAGTTAGTGGACTGAAGCATACTGAAAAAATCAGATTAATATCTAGGCCACTTTCTCAAAAGATCTGTTGGTATTTTCCTTTTTTGGCGGGGGAGTAAGAGACTGATAAAAGTGTAGATTTAAGAGTGGAGAATTTCTAAGCTTAGGTTTCAGAGAGATGCTTGTCAACCACAATTAGCAAGATGCGGATTTTCAGAATTAATAAAGTCACATAAAGAGCCATGTCTTGGCATTGCTGTTTATGTGGCCACAAATGGCACAGTCCCCTTCTCCACTTACAAGGAAAATGAGAAGTAGTGGAGTAGCAAGCCCATCAGAATCGCCAACAAAGCAGCCAAAAATCACCTGTGGGGCCAGGAAACCTGGAATATGAGATACAGGAACCTCGGTGTAATACATTCCATTGTGACCATTACTTGACTCTGCTTCTCTCAAAGGATCTGAACTATCAGGTCTGAGCCCTAGGTCTAGGAAAATTTCACATGGCATGAATAAGTCCAGCTGACTCATTTTGACACAGTTTTTCAAGGAACCACGGTTTATATTGCCGGGAGCTACAGAAAGCCTTTCCCCATAAAGTACCCCAAAAGCCATCTGATAAACATTTCTACTGATGTCGTGTGATCTAAATGGTTTCTATTCACACAGTTCATGATTAGCATGATGGAATGATTATGTCCATCTACATAATGATTTTTTCCTTGATTTTGTTAGAAACATACTTCTGTGTATTTGTAGCACTTACCTGCTTCTTTTTTCTTAATAGTTAACCATCATTGGCCAGAAGAGGAAACTGAATAGACAAATTCAAGTACACCACTAGGCGCAGCTCCAAGGGAAGAATTTTAGAGAGGTGGTGCACCGAACCTGAATGCGTTGATGACACAGAAAGAAAAGCAGGACCTGGTGTGATCATTGTAACTAATGCTAACTCGTAAGTCCTGACCTCTGCTGGCTGCTACTCTTAAGTAGTTCATTATGCTGCCTGATCTATTAACCCTCAGGACAGCACCAGCCAGGGGTCTGAATTCCAGTTCAGCATTCCCACTCAGCCCTTCTCAGCAAGTTCTCTAAGTCTTAATTTCCTCATCTGTAAAATGGGGATAATACATGTACCTATTCCACAAAGTGGTTGTGAGGATTAAATGCAATTATACATGTTGGGAGGGAGAGCAGTCAATAACTCTTTATATAACTTTTTTTCAAGTCCATTAATTCACCATTTTTAATCAATTATAAATAGATTTAAAGGGTGTTTTCAATAGCAGATATGTCAGTAAGTTTTTAATGCAGTTGATTATCCAAGTATCAGAATCCTTTGTGCCCTCCTGTACTGTTGTATCTGCAGTTTCTTTGTCCCTACTATTCATAATGCAAAATCTAACCTATTTACTGGGTTACTTGTAAAGCGTAAAGATCCTTTGTTCAGAAAGTAATCATTATCCAAACTTAACTTTGTTTTTAATAACTTTAATAATTTGCTGATTAATAACTTTAAAAAAATAGCCTTTGGGAGCTCTTGCCCTGATGGATCCTTGCCAGCCTGAGCTCCCTCCATCCCTTTTTGTATATACCACTTCATCCTCCCTGTCTAAGGGAACTCCTGATGGGTCCAAAACAAGTCCTTTTCTTTCATGCTTAGACTACCCTTTACACCCTTCCAAGAGTGGCCTGCTCTTGCTCCACACAAAGCTTCCTTGCCTCTGCTCCTGTGGCTCTTTCCACATACACCTTTTGCTACTTTGCCATGTATGGGCATCCGCACTCCCAGAAGCAGGAAGCATCTTTTATTTCTCTTTGTATCTTTCCTCATTAAATAAATGAATGATGAGTTAATTATGAAACTGTGTCACGTATATTCCTCTAAAAACCAGACTAGTAAATCCTCTCCCTCTGGGGCTAGTTGCTGAGCTTCTGTGAGGCTGGATTAAGACAAACTTCTACGAGGCTGAATTAAGAAGTAACAGAGCTTTTGCTGGCACTGGTTGTTCCACTAACTAGGGTAGATGAGGAAGCTTTCTGCCTTGGGAGCATGGCTCCACTGCTTTCCCCTCCGTGTCTCCCTTGCCACTGGCCCTGCTTCCTCGTCATAACCATCTGCCATCCCCTATGCTGAAGTCCTTCCCTCTGCCTTGGTCTTGATCTCTGCAGCCTCATATCTCTAAATCCAGATTATGTAATTAAATGTTTCTTTTTAAAACCTGTATATTTCACGTGGGGTTTAGACACTGAACACAGGTGCATGGCTTGTGTTGGCACAGTTGATAAATGGTGAATCCCTGAGACCAGCCTCCACCCCACTCACACCCAGAAGCTAGCACTTGTGGCTCAAGTGTGAAGCAGAGCGTTCTTGCTTACGTGATACATAATTGCCATGTTGCTTCGCTTCCAGCCAGAGCTGAGGCTTAGTCCATCAAGGCTCAGGCTTGGCACTTACACTTCAGCAATTGTTCCAATCCTATCAGTCAAGCTGCACCCCACCCTTTAGAAGTAGGGAGCACCAATAGTTGGTATCAAGGTAGTAGAGCAAGTAAAGAAAAGTGGACAGGACTGAGGTCTAGTAAGACCCTGCTGTGTGGACAGCACTTTGCATCCCTTACCTTACTTGCAGCTGAGATCAACTCCATGAGATAGTCTCATCATCCCATTTTTAGGATGAGGAAACTGAGATCAGAGAGGTCAAAAACTGGTACCAGGTCACATCCAGCAAATAAGCACTAGAGCAGAAACCTCTAACCCAGATTTCCTTGAGCCCACCTGGTATACAAACATGCCCTTGTCTCTACCCTTTGATTCTTTCCCCCAGGACTCTTTTAATTCTGATGTCCAAATTCTAGGCTCTGTAAGATTCCTTGCATGTCTTCCTTCGAAGGGGCTGTCTTAGAAAACTTCACTTTTGGATAACAAAGGCAAGATGGCTGCAATCTACTCTAGTACACTACCTGGTGCAATTAAATCTGCTTAAAACATGTTTGAGGGTGATGACAGAAAATATTTGAGATGAATGTTCAAAATAAAATTTGTGTAATTATTTTAAATTTCTTCATTTTACTTAAGCAAGAGCATCCTAAATGATCTTACAACCTAAAACCTATTTAGAGCACAGTAATGTATGAAATTATTTTATTCAGGAAACACACCTACATAAGAGATTAAAAATATGTATGAATATTGTAGCTCTTTAAACAGATGAATGTGACTGCAGCATAGATTTATTTGGAAGTAATACAGAGTTGGCTCAAATAGTTCTTCAACAGCATTGAATATTATTTAGTATGAATATTTTAGACAGAAGAAACATAGCATATTCATCCTGAGTTGCTTAAGATGTTCCTTTGCTTATTTGTGTTTAATACAAAGGGCTAGGATCCCAGAAACACCCATTGCTAGAGAAACTCCAAACTGGGGCCCAACCTTTCCCCACAGCAAGTCATATTGTCAAACAAAAGGCCATTTCCAGGGCTACTCTAAGCTTATTTGACTATGTAGATTTGGTTTTTACATGCCTAGGTTCTGAAATCTCAGTAAAATAACATTTTCCCTATGTAACATAATAAAGAATGGTTTGTCTTGGACCATCCAAAATGATCTCAAAACCATAAGCCTTCCCATAGCATTAACCTGCAAACAGCATGACAGCAGCACCTGCCAAAAGTGTCATTTCTGCAAATATATAGGACCTCTTCTTTTTTAAAATGTCCACTTCCTCCTATTTTGCTTTCTTCAATGTTCTTTTTTGTTCATTCTCTTGGCTCTCAAACTCCTGTTGGTCAAGAAGTTAAAGTCAAGACACCCATCCTGACCCACAGGAAAGATGCCCAGGTTCCCGCCAGGGCTCCTCCCACTGGGCCAAGACAAGCTACTCAGATCCCTTTCTGTTCCATTTTAAAGAAACGACCTATGCCTTGAACACACTTTTGCCTTCCACATACCTATTGTGTATGCTTGCAGAAAAATTCTACTTTGCTAACTGTGAATTTAATGGGATGTAGCTCCCTTCTTAATGTTCTCAAATTATAAAGTCAGACTAGGGATTCCTATTAATTGTAAGTGTTTTACATCCAAAAGAGAACATAAATCCCTGCCAGTTACCTTGAAAATACTTTGCTCATTAACACCTACTCAATAATATCTATATATACTAGTAACTTTTTTGCTTCTTTTTAATTGTGATAAAATACATGTAACATTAAATTTACCATTTTTAAGTGTACAATTCAGTGGTATTAAGTACACTCACATTGCTGTACAACCATTGTCACCATCCATTTCTAGAATCTTTTTCGTCTTTCTAAACTGAAACTCTGTCCCCATTAAATAATAACTCTCCATTTCCCACTTCTCCAGGCCCTGTCAACCACCATCCTACTTTGTCTCTATGAATTTGACTCTCCTAAGTACCTCGTATAAGTGGAGTCATACAGGATTTGTCTTTTTGTGACTGGCTTACTTTACTAAGCATAATCCCCTCCAGCTCATACATCTTGTGGTATATGTCAGAATTTTCTACCTTTTTAGGACTGAGTAATATTCCATTGTACATATATAGCACATTTTGTTTATCCATCTGTCAATCCATAGACACTTGGGTTGCTTCCTTCTTTTGACTATTGTGAATCATGCTGCTGTGAACATGAGTGTAGAAGTGTCTGAGCCCCGGCTTTCTATTATTTTGGGTATATACCAAGAGGTGGAATTTCTGAGTCATATGGTAGTTCTATATTATATTTTTTCTGTAGTAGCTGCACCATTTTATGTGCCTACCAACAGTGCATGAGGGTTCCAATTTCTCCACATCCTCACCAGCACTTGTTATTGTCTGTTTTTTGATAGGAATGATCCTAACAGGTATAAGTTGATACTACCAATGTTTTAATCAATTAAATACCTGTGATATTAGAATATTTTTATAATATATATGTTTAGCCAAACCACACAGGGTACCCTGTAAATTTTGATTTAGGATGTGCCCCTTAAATTAAGAATCATTGCTTTACAAGACTAACAGGCATTTGCGCCAATGCGATTTTTTTTAGTACAATACAAGACAACTTCTCATGTGGTTAGAGCTCAAAATTTTGCTGAGTTCTTTAGGGCTAGACTAATGGCAAGAAAAATGCTAGCAAGTAAGTGAAAGCTCTTCCAATTTCCTTAGGAAATATGACTTGAGAATAGCTGAAATATAAAAATATTAACAAGAGTAACTTAACAAAACACAGGCAAAAATCTCTTGGACATAAACATGAGCAACTTCTTCATGAACATATCTCCCCAGGCAAGGGAAACAAAAGCAAAACTGAACAAGTGGGACTATATCAAGCTGAAAAGCTTCTGTACAGCAAAGGACACCATCAGCAGAACAAAAAGGCATCCTACAATATGGGAGAATATATTCATAAATAACATCCGATAAAGGGTTGGCATCCAAAATATATGAAGAGCTCATGTACCTCAACAAACAAAAGCAAAAAAGCCAATTAAAAATGGGATGAGGAGCTGAACAGACACTTCTCCAAAGAAGAAATTCAGATGGCCAACAGGCACACGAAAAGATGCTCCACATTGCTAATCATCAGATAAATGCAAATTAAAACCACAATGAGGCATCACCTCACACCAGTAAGGATCACTACCATCCAAAAGACAAACAACAACAAATGTTGGCGAGGATGTGGAGAAAGGGGAACCCTCCTACACTGCTGGTGGGAATGTAAATTAGTTCAACCATTGTGGAAAGCAGTATGGAGGTTCCTCAAAATGCTCAAAATAGAAATACCATTTGACCCAGGAATTCCACTCCTCGGAATTTACCCTAAGAATGCAGCACTCCAGTTTGAAAAAGACATATGCACCCCTATGTTTCTTGCAGCACTATTTACAGTAGCCAAGATATGGAAGCAACCTAAGTGTCCATCAGTAGATGAATGGATAAAGAAGATGTGGTACATATATACAGTGGAATATTACTCAGCCATAAGAAAAAAACAGATCCTACCATTCGCAACAACATGGATGGAGCTAAAGGGTATTATGCTCAGTGAAATAAGCCAGGCTGAGAAAGACAAGTACCAAATGATTTCACTCATATGTGGAGTAAAAGAACAAAGGAAAACTGAAGGAACAAAACAGCAGCAGAATCACAGAACCCAAGAATGGACTAACAGTTACCAAAGGGAAAGGGACTGGGGAGGATGGGTGGGAAGGGAGGGATAAGGGGTCGGAAAAAGAAAGGGAGCATTACAATTAGCATGTATAGTGTGGGGGAGGCATGGGGAGGGCTGTGCAACACAGAGAAGACAAGTAGTGATTTTACAGCATCTTACTACACTGATGGACAGTGACTGTGAAGGAGTATGTGGGGGGGACTTGGTGAAGGGGGAGCCTAGTAAATATAATGTCCTTCATGTAATTATAGATTAGTGATACTAAGAAAAAAATGGGCAGAGGATCTGAACAGACACTTCTCCAAAGAAGAAATTCAGATGGCCAACAGGCACATGAGAAGATGCTCCACATCGCTAATCATCAGAGAAATGCAAATTAAAACCACAATGAGATATCACCTCACAGCAATAAGGATGGTCACCATCCAAAAGACAAACAACAGCAAATGTTGGTGAAGATATGGAGAAAGGGGAACCCTCCTACACTGCTGGTGGGAATGTAAATTAGTTCAACCATTGTGGAAAGCAGTATGGAGGTTCCTCAAAAAACTCAAAATAAAAATACCATTTGACCCAGGAATTCCACTCCTCAGAATTTACCCTAAGAATGCAGGAGCCCAGTTTGAAAAAGACATATGCACCCCTATGTTTCTTGCAGCACTATTTACAGTAGCCAAGATATGGAAGCAACCTAAGTGTCCATCAGTAGATGAATGGATAAAGAAGATGTGGTACATATATACAGTGGAATATTATTCAGCCATAAGAAGAAAACAAATCCTACCATTTGCAACAACATGGAGGAGCTAGAGGGGTGAAATAAGCCAGGCAGAAAAGACAAACATCAAATGATTTCCCTCATGTGTGGAGTATAAGAACAAAGAAAAAACTGAAGGAAAAAAAAGCAGCAGACTCACAGAACTCGAGAATGGACTAACAGTTGCCAAAGGGAAAGGGACTGGGGAGGATGAATGGGAAGGGAGGGATAAGGGGGGAAAAAGGGGGCATTACTATTAGCAGACATAATGTAGGGGAGGGCATGGTGAGGGCTGTACAACACAGAGAAGACAAGTAGTGATTCTATAGCATCTTACTATGCTAATGGACAGTGACTGTAATGGGGTATGTGGTGGGGACTTGATGATGGGGGTAGTGTAGTAACCATAATGTTGCTCATGTAATTGTAGATTAATGATACCAAAAAAAAGTAAATTAACAAAAAAGCAAACTATTGCCTCAAATTACTTTCATCTCAATATATTTAATTCAAGGTGGAGGAGATGTGAGGTTCGTTGGACTGCCCTTTGCAAAGCAAGGAAACATTTCTCTGATGGTGAATGTGTGAGCAAATGCCAGCGAAGCTACAATTTGTTCACCCATCTGGATTTCCAAAGATGAAAGGCAAATGTCAAACACCATGAACTGTTCAGTGTTTCAGAGCAAGTGTTTTGTACATGGAAGCATTCAAAGTCCAACGCTACATCTGCCTTTGAAATATATACATGGAAATGATAACTAAAGACAAAGGATGGTTTCCTTTCAATTCTGAGAACCCTTGATTAAAAGAGATGGAGCAATACTGACCAGCAGGACCGAATAACAGGGAACGTGGACTCCAGAATCAGGGAGACCTGCATTTGAATCCTAGTCTCTCCACTCATCCTTAAGACCTTGGACAAGGTGCTGAAATTTTATTTTCAGACTGTTTTCTTATCAGGAAAATGGGAAAAATTGTACATATCATTTACAGGGCTGTTAGGAGGTTTAAATTTAATAAGCAATGACTAAATAGTTCTGAATCATCAACTTATTAATTAATTCATTCAGCAAATATGTACTGAACTCTTACAGTGGAAGAAAATTGAAAAACAAAATTTGAAACAAATTTTACAACAAATTCCAAGGGTGCCTGGAGTCTTTTTGTTCATCCAAATGAGGTGTAAGTTAATGGGAGATTGAAATGCACAGCTTTTGAGGAATTATTTCAGTAAGGTTTTCCAACAGGAATCCACATACCTGTCATACAATTAGATGGCCTGGAACAGTCAGAGGCCAGCTAGCTACTACTCAGAACACAGCCTCCTGTTGGCAGGACCATGTTCCCAGTTCCCTGAATTAATACTTTTGGCTGCAAAACCATCACTCTGTCGCTGATCCCAGTGACACTGTACTGACTATAGCTAGAGGAGACATTTGCCTCCCTAAGACAGCTTAGAATGACTAACTTGGCAAAATGTTTTTGCTAGTGTTTGGAAATATCTCAAAATCCAAAAATATTTCCCCTAAAAATACTTGTAGTGCTTGGTAATTTTGCCATTACTATCTGAGCTGTAAAGTGCCAGGAGCCTGTGGCAGGAAGTCCTCCAACGGACTGGAGCGTGATCTTGCCCAGCACATACATGCCCAGCCTCCCAACATCCTCCACCTAAATACATCTTGGAGGAGGACTCACTGAATGCACACCAGGGCATGAGCACTCAGGTCATAACCCCAGTCAGCGTCCACTCAGGAATGATCTGAGGCTTGGGGAAGAGTGGGCAGGCCTCACATATGCAAGGCATGGGACATGGCACAACAGCCTGGGGACTCCAGAAGGTCCCTTGCTCTGTTGGAAGGTACACTGCCACCCATGCCCTGATGAAATGAACTCGCTTTGTCTGGCCAGAGGTTCAGGAGTGTTTCATCATGAGCTGCACTCCCTTTTGGTGATATTCAGCTCAGGTTTAAGTGTTTAGTACTCTCATCACTGTGTGCCAAATGTTAAGCAATTCTGAACATTTAATTAATAATTAATAACATCCCTGAGCTCTCTCTGCTGGCTCTGCCTCAACCAGCTCTGGCCAGAAACAGCTGTGTTTTTTTCTTCAAGAGGAGAGCTGAGGACAATCCACAGAGCTGACAGGGCACAGGATGCTTAAAAGTACCTGCTTGGGGGCACTCAGGGTCAGGCCCTGGCTGCAGGCAGATCCACCTGCCCAGCAGCTCCTGGTTCCGCAAGAGCACACTTCCCAGGCCCTTCCAAAACCTCATCTTGGAGAGCAGATGAAGCTGGGAGCAGAGGGCAGGAGATGTTTCCGTTTGTTTTGCACCTGGAGGAGTTCAATAGAATAAAACAATCCCTGGCCCTTTGTTTTCTGTTTCAAGTTTCTAAACAGGAAAAACAAAAAAGGCCTAATTCCCCTGAGAGCGTCCCCACACTCCCCCACCACATGCGCGCGCACACACACACACACATGCACAGGGCCTGGGCCATCTTTCCCAGGGCTCCTTGGAGGTGGGGATGGGCTCTTCCCAGACCAGGGGGCCCTGCAAGGCCCTAGGAGCCAGGGAACAGAGGTATGGATGCCACCCAGCACAGCCAGCAGGGTACATGTCCACGTCCCCTTCACACCTGGTGTCTTCGTGAGACAGCATGATGTACATGCTGTGCTCTCACTCCAAACTGAGAACAGCCACTACACCATCATCTGGTGGCCTTTGTGTTCTCATCACGCTATAGGCCAATAAAGATTGATTGAATGGATAACAAAATAAACACATGGAAGAACAAGGAATGGTGAGGAGGAAGGAGAGAACAGAGGTGTGGATAAAGTGTAGGTTCCTGTGGCCAGGATTCTCACCTGGCTCTGGTTGACTGGCTCACTGCACACGTGTGGGCAATGCATCTTTATTGACTCTATATGAAGAGCGGCTGCCTAGTACTCTGGGCCAACATGGTGGCACAGCTGCAAGGCTGCAGGAGAGCAGAGCAGAAGCTGGAGTGGTGGCAGTGCTGAGAACAGAGGCCCAGAGGACGGCTGTGGAGGCAGAGAGGCCCAGAGGCAGAGACTGGCTTGCTGCATGCAGACTCGCTCTGAGTGGACAGGATTCTAGTGATTGACCTGCCACGGTGGGAATAAAGTTGGATATAACCCTTTCACCCCAAGAACATTCCACTGTCATTTCTTTGATCACAATGAATCCATAGTGAACTTGCCTGGGGCTGAAACCCATTGGCAAGACAAGTGGCAAAGCGCCTGTGGATAAAATGAGAGTTCCTGTGGCCAGGATTCTCACCTGGCCCTGGTTGACTAGCTCCCTGCACACCTGTAGGCAATACATGGCTGTTGACTCTATATAAAGAGCTCTGCCCAGTGCTCGGGGCATGACATGGTGGCAGGGCTGCAAGGCTGCAGGAGAGTAGAGCAGAGGCTGGAGTGGTGGCAGCACCGAGGACAGAGGCCCAGAGGATGGCTGTGCAGGGCGGAACAACTGAGCAAGAGAGGCCCAGAGGATGGCTGTGTGGACAGAAGGGCCCAGAGGCAGAGACTGGCTTGCTGCATACGGACTCGCTCTGAGTGAGTGCAATTCTAGTGACTGACCTGCCACCTGGAAATAAAGTCGGGTATAACCCTTTCACCCCAAAGAGCGTTCTGCTGTCAATTTTCTTTGGTCACATTGAATCCATAGGGAACTTGCCTGGGGCTGAAACCCACTGGCAAGAGAGCGCCCCACCCTGAGGGGAGTGGACATGCAGCTTCAGGCTCTGCCAGCTACTGCCCAGTGGACTGCGCCTCCCAGGCCATGACCTCCCCAGGGGAGGGGTGACCACGGCCCAGGGCAGAGCACTCCGGGAGGTCAGGATCTCAGCAGGCCGCCCAAAGAAGTTGGGGGGAGGGGTGTCCTGGCATGATTGATTAGAAAGGATACACTGGAGGGAGCAGAAAACAGGGACACGTGGTATCAGGCTAACGCTGGAACCTGCACCCTCCCACCCAGAGCAAGGCTGCAGCCAGTGCCTGGGAATGATACTTAACTCCACTCAATGCCAGCATTTCACATACAGTGAAATTAATCCTTCCAGTGCCCCACCAGGTAGTACATTTATCTCCACTTTCAAAGTGAAGAAACTGAGAAAAGGGTTGACTGATTTGCAGGTTGACACAGTGAGTAAGCACTGGAGCTGGGGAGAGGCTTGGAGCCCTCAGTGACCAGGAAGGACTGGGAGAAGCCAGACCACAGCAGCTCCAGTACCAGCGGCCTCCCAGAGAACCAGGGCAGGACTCCAAGCTGTCTCTGTGGTGGGATATCTCTGCCCCCACTCAGTCCATAATTACACACCCAGAGGCGAGTGGATGTGGGTGTCCACTCCCTGAAAATTCAAGGGAACTGCAGGGGCATGTTTGGGGGCGGGGGTGTGAGGGGAGGCTTGCAGGGGGTGCCCTGGGAGCTGTTTTCTGTTATTACAAATAGCATAGAAAGTGTTCTTAAAAGAGAACAGGGGCCAAAGCGCTCTCAGCGGATGGGTGTATTGTGCACAAGTCAATGTGGGGACCTATAACAAGGTCGTGTGACAGGATCTGGCCCAGTGAGGACTGCTTAGAGTTATTAACCGTAACAATAAAGTCAGTTATTTTACCAGTAAAAACGGGTGTGTTTTGAAATAGCAGAACATTGTTATTCAGGACAAGCAAGCTACAGCAAAACCCAGGGAAGTCCACAGCACAGGGGTGAGGAGTCTCCTCTAAAGAAGTGGGGCTGTTCTAAGCAAAACGCCCATTGGAGGAAACCACATGTAATGGCTGCTCATTGGCTGGGTTGTTGCCGGGCTGTTGCTGGGGGAGGCAGAAACTCTTTCCTCTTCCTCCTGAGCAGTAAAGAGGGCAAAATAGTATGAGCTGTAAAGTGTCTGTCTGCCTGCCTGTGGGGTCTGCAACTGACCAGGAGCGGTGGACATGAGAGCTCCCCGTGCAGGCCTCCCGATGCCATGTCAGCAAGGTTCCCTTGATCAATTTTTATTCTTCCGAGTAAATAGTAGAGTTAACCCATATTTAATTTCAAGGCCTGGAGTTTGTGAGATTGGCAAAGATTTGTTGAGTAACTGAAGTTCACTTTGAGGATAGGGCAATTCTGAACAGTTACCCAGGGCAGGAGAGGTGCCTCAAGGAGCCCCCCCACTATTGTTTGGGGTTTGCTTTTGACTCCACTTCCTGGAATAAAAAGGTCGTTGGGGACCACGCACGTGAGCAGGAAGTGGGCAGGGCTTGCTGCACGGCCTAGTGGTTCAGGAAAAATGAAACGGAAAAGTCACAACCTCTGTGGTTTGGTTTATGTCGCAATAAGAAAACCAGGAAGCTTATCTGAGAGGCTGATGTGTAGAAGTTGGGAACTGGAGTGGGTCCTTTGCTTTGGAACCATATAGCAGGGGACCCAGCCTTTATTCTCCACAGGAAGCACCCAGATCCTGGCAGCTGTTAAAACCATAAAACTTAGGAAACATTCCCCAAAACATAAGCCTGTCAACAGAACGGGGCAGTCAGAAGAGTGTTTACAAGAATGCAATTTGATTTTTTTTTAATTGGTTTTCTCTAAAAGTGGACAGCCCCTCCTTGTGGTTGACTTAAGTGAGGAGCGGCAGGGGGTGGTCCGCCTCTCCTGCTCAGGGCATTTAAGCGGGTAGAGCCAACCAACCTTTTTAAGCCTATGGATCTCCTTGGTCTTGAAAACCTGCATGGCAGCCCACAGATGGTCCACAATTGCCACCTGGATCACTGCTAACACAAATGCTAGAAAGTACTGCTTTCAGACTAGCCAGAAAAATGTCTTTACTGGAAAATTGCTTGAAAATTGACCAGAGTTTCCATAGAGCTGCCAGTGAAGGACAGAAATACTGAAGCTTAGTGCAATGGAGCATTCTGATGGAGCCACAGGAAGACGGAACCACTACATCTCATGAAGGCATCCTGAGGGCTCAGGCAGGTGCAGTTCACTGGCTCCCAAGGTTTGGGGACCTCAAGGGGGAGAGAACACGAGCTTCCCTGCAGCTCTCTACACCTGCTACACTTCACTCAGCAGGTAAATCTGACTGGAAAAGCAAGACTGGGAGTGGTCCCTCCACAGATACATGAGGAAATGCCTGAGTATTATGTGTCAACATAGTTCTTTCTGAGTTTCTCACCATCCTTAAAGATTGCACACCACTAACTCCATTTCCAATGCACCCCCAAGGTGGGTTATGATACTGGTGGTTCCCTGTGAGAAGCCCCTGCAGGCTGGCACCCTTGGGGGGCTGACAAAGGTGATGTAAAATGCCTATCCAGACTGTGGCACCCCCAGTGTAAACTGTCAGAGTCACTTTGATCTAAATTATGAACATGTTGGATGTTCAAGTAAACACCCAGCTCCAAAGACAGGGAGGTACGCCAGGAAAATCCTGGGAGGTGGGGTTGTCAGTGTCTGAAGCAGGCTGGTCTCCTAAAGTCCTAGAGCTCTTCCGAGATCCAGGTGTTTACCAGAAGTTGCCAAGGCTTTGGCCAGCCTGGCCTCATGTGGTTTCTGAGAACAAAGAGAAGGGGGACGTGTGCACCAGGCCTGAGACATATGGAAAATCCACTGCCCACTTGGGCTGCTAAACGAAAACATGCACTGGCCCTGAAACTACAGGAAAAGGATGCCCTTTTGCATGGGGTGGAGGGGGCCTTCACAGGGGAGGAGGGGAATCTGCCACCCAGACCCTGTTCCCAACCTTTGGATTGTGCCTTAGGGACTCCTGGAGGAGCTCTGTGTGCTGGGGAGCAAGTGAGCATGTCCCAAGTCAGGCTCAGAGAGGAGAGGGGTTTCTGCCTCTGGCCCCTTGCTCTTACCCCTGGAAACCCCTCTTCTGGCCCAGAGTGCCCCCTGCCCAGGCTCCTGTTTCCACTGGACACCAGGTGGGATCCCAGTGCCATGCACTGGCTGGGGCCAGCTGCCCTGAGAAGTGCATCCTGCCAAGGAGTTCCTGGAGCATTGGGAAAAGGCCCCTTCCCAGGGGCAGGATTCATCCTATAATTAAAAGGTTGCATTTTAAGGACAACTTTTAATGATCCAAATGTTGTTGCCAGAGAGAAAAGAAAACCGCTGCCACCCCTAGGATAGTGTTGAGGGCCCTTTGTACAGTGTCTGGGGCACTGAGTCCACAGTAAGGGTTGTTTGCTAGGGAAGGGATCCCTGGGGTCTTGCAGATGGATAGTGGATGGATGTTCACTCTTTTAAGACATCTGTTGAACACCCAGAGTGGGCAGGCACTGGCCTAGTGGAAGAGGCAGATAGGGCCCAGGTGGTGTGGTCCTGCTCTAAGGAAGCTGGGGCCCAAAGCAGGGCAGGAGCAGGTCTGGGGGAGGACATTCCCTGCCAGCAGCCTCATTAGGTGGCGTGGGCTGACTAGGAAGGACTCCTACTGTACTTAATGCTTAGGTCACAGGGCAGCTCCTCTCCTCTCCCTCCCGTCCCCTTTCCTCCCTTCCTCCTTGTCCACCCTACCCCACCAGTTGGCCCCATCCCCTCCCACCAGGACCAGGGTCTCTGGCTGTGAGGCATCTCTACTCCCTGCAGGAACTGCCCTCAGGATATGGCCTTCACCGGTCCTGGAACCAAGCACACACCACAGTGTAAGGGACAGCAGTCCCAGCTGTCCTCGTCCTTCTGATCCTTCTCATCCAGGATTCAGGAGCACTCCCACAAGGGGCTCCTTTCAGAACAGTCACTGCTGGAAGCGTCGCTGTGTTGTCGGCTTCCGTTTTACTCTCTCAGGCAGATTTAGACTTGGTTCTGAAAACATGATGGATTTCATTCCATGTTTTATTTGGGGTCAAGAGATTTCTGGAAGTCCACAGTGTCTGATGACAATGTTAGCCTTCCCAAACACACCACTGTCATTTGCCTCTGGACTTTCCATACTTTCACCCAGAACAACTGTCATTCTTGGCTTCATGGGGCTGAATCACATGCCTTGAGCCAAGCACAGGGTGGAGAACACCAGTCTTGAGTGGTTTTTGTGAAGTGGTCCTGGTTAAGGACCTTAGGAGTTTACTCCCCAGTTTATTCAGCTTGATTTCTCCCCAGCTCGCAGTTCTGAAAAGCCTCTCACTCTCTGGCACTCTAATCAGGCTCTTCTGGGACAGCAGGATAAGTAAGGTGTGGAGGATACATCCTCCTCCCTCAGGGTCCAGCCCCTCTCTGGCTGGAGGCTTGCTGCCAATCATGGCTTCCCAGGGGCCACCTTCCGTCCTGGCCCATGCCAGAGATTTAAGCACAAAGCTCAATCCAGTTGGCTGGTTGATTTCTCTGCCCAATCTGGAGAGAAAAGGAAGAATCCAACTCGGCAGAGCAAGGCAAAGTGTGGCCCTTGAGGGGCCTGGCGTCTTTCTGGACGGTTGTTCCTCATTGTGCCCGAGGCCTTCTGCCTGTGGCACCCACTGCTTCTACACCCTCAGAGCAGATGCTGTGTCTCACTCACTAGGGGTGCCCCAGCCTCCCTCAGAGTAGGAATTGTAGAAATAGCATTCTGTGAAGCTGAATCTGTGAAGGAACAACAGCAAAGGGAGGAGAGCCAAGATTGTAGGACTGCACAAAGGAAACGCACACAGAGCCTGTTTCCAGCCTCTCCTCAGCTTAACTCCTGCCTGCATCTCAGCTTAATTTAATCTAATTTGTGTTTTTTAAGTGGGAAGAGGAAACTGCACTCTCTCAATCCAATTAAAGAGCCACCTATGTGCCACTTCCTGGGCTGGCACACCTGTCAAGCTCAGGGCATGGAGAAGAACCAAGCCTTTAGGCCCAGAATCTGCCCTCAGGAGTGGGGTTGGAGGAAGAAGGACAGGCAGGCACAGATGCCCGACCACCACCAGCACACAGGCATCCCCTTCTAGCCCGCACCTGCCTCCACCCCATCCTGGCTTTCCATGTAGGTAGAGCACAGAAGTCTGTGAGCAGTTGGTTTGGGCACCTCCACCCAGCCCCTCCCTCTCTTAGGCATATCCTGGCCTGGCTGGGGCCTGGCATCTGGGCCCTTCAATGTCTGTATTCTCAAGGTAGAGAATCATGCCATCGTTCAGATGAGGACAGTCAGATTCAAAGAGGTGGATGACATGCTCGACCTCACACAGATGGAAGGCTGCAGAGCTGGTCTCGTCCCTCCTGCCTCTCAGAAAAGCCTGACCCTGCTGGTACTGCCACGCTCCTGCACACAGAGAAAGGGGCCCCTATGCCAGGGACAAGCCAGCAGGCTGAAAGGAGGAGGCGGCATTCCAGGTGGGCCTTGTGGGGTAGGCAGGATTTCAGCAGGTAGGAGACAAAGTGGGAAGTTTGACCCCAGCAGAGGACACAGAGAGAGCTGGTCGGGAAGACAGAAAACACAGGCCAGGCCTAGGAGGTGGCTGGTGATCCAGGAAGAGCCCAGGCTACCTGTGCAGGTGGCCCACCAGCCCCTTGGAGGCAGGACAAGCTCCTGACACATTTCTCAAGTTATCCTGAACTCCAGAGTACACCTTTCCCAGTTAGCCCAGGGCTATGAAGTTGTTCCACAAAGAGAAATAAGACATGTACAAGTATGAGCAACTTCCTTCCTGATGAACAGTGGGGCTGTCTCCAGGTAGTATGCACTGTACCAGCCCAGCTTCCTGCCCTCAGAGCCCAGGGCCTTGTGTCAAGGGGTAGGTTGCAGTGGTCCACGTAGCCTTCTCCAATGAAAGGGACTCCATGGATGGTCAGTGGTACACCACCACTGGGCCAGTTCACCCGGCCTTTTTATTTGATAGAAGCACACCAGTGAATGACTGAAAAATCCCTAAGTTTTCACAGCTCTCTGTAGCTTTCTTTTTTGTTTTTTACCCATTTCTCCTTTGATCCCCACAAAGAATCTGTGTGGTAAAGGGGCAGATACTTCTCACTTCCTTTTTACAAAAAAGGAAACTGGGACTCCAGAGGCTGATTGGTTTATCCACATCTCATACAGAGCCAGGATTGTGAACATCTAATCAATCCAGTGCTCTTTTCTTCACCTATACCCCGTGTTAGAAGAGAAACATCTAACTTCGTCAGGACCCCAGTCAGCTCTACCTCCTAAATGCTGTTTATCCAGAATCTGACGGCTTCTCACACCTAACACTGCCACCATCTTGCCTGAATTGTGGCAGTTGCCCCCTAACTGGTCCCCTTCTGCCCTTGCCCTGCAGGCTGGTTTCTAAAACCCACGGATTGATTTTCTCTTCTAAAAATGTGAGGTCTTGCCCCTTGTCTGCTTAAAGCCTCCCAGTGGCTTCCATCTTTCACAGTGGTGCACAAAGGCCCTTCAGTACTTGCCCACCCCTCATCTTTCCCTGGCCTCATCCTTGCCACTTCCCCTCTGCTCCAGCTGCACACTCCTGGCCTCCTTGCTGTTGGCTCCCACCGCAGGGCCTTTGCATACTCTGCTTTCTCTGCTAGAACACTTCCCCAGCGCTCCTGCAGCTTACTTCCCCATCTTCAGGTCTTGCCCCCACAGTACTTTCTCCATGAGGCCTTTTTTGACAACTCTTGTCTAAAAACACAGCTTACCACCAACTCTTCAGTCCTTTAACGTGTATATATATATATGTCCCTCTTTTTATGTTTACCAGTTTTTACAGCTAGAAAAATAGTGCCCACAGGGCTGGGAGCTCATCAGTTTTCCTGCCCTAAAACGATGCTGTGCAGCACAGCAGGTGCCCCTAAATGCTCAGGGAGTGAATGACTGTCAGACTCCACTCCCCAGTGTCCCTTGGTCCCAAGGACACACAGGACTGTGTAATAAGATAGCCTCTAAACAGGAGATGTGGAGGACAGCCTGCACCTGTACAGCCAGAGCGGATCACGGTCGGTTCCCTGCAGGTCTCACCTCCTTCCCCAGGGCTGGGTAGCTCAACACAGGAGTTTTGGGGCACATTGGGAGACTCCTTTGTTAGGGTGCACCACATCTCCTGAACCTTTCTTTATTCTTTAGGGTTTCTAAGCACTGTGCCTGTCTGAAACCTTCAGACTCCCCACCCGCCAGATGGGGCCTGGAGGGAACAGCAGAGTAAACATGAGGTAGGAAAAGGAAACGCGGGGCGCGAAAATGGGCGTCCCTGGGCCTCTGGGTCTCTCCGGGTACCCTGTGCACCGCGCCTCCTACCCGCTTCCCCCAGCACCCCGCCCCCTCCCGCTGCTCGCCCTGCGTCCCCCACCCCCACCCCGGCCCCCTTCCCCAATTACGCGGCCGCGCTGGGAGAGCTTCAGCTCCGGGTCGGAGGCGGCAGCGGGACGGGAAGACCCATTTGTCCCCAGTAGCCCACAACCCGGTAGCGGGCAAACGCCTAGAGGGGCCAGAGGGGCGCAGGGCAGTGCGTGCGGGCGATGGCGTCCCTTAATCGCCACAACGGAAGCTTTCCTGTCGTACGTGTTCACGGCAGCACGGCGCACACCTAAGGCGTCGGTGGAAAGGTGAGTGGGTTGACAGGCCTGTGTCGCTGTGTAAGCACATGGGCTCATCCTTAAAAAGGGGTAAGTCTGACACTTACTGCAATGTGGGTGAACCCTGAGGACAGTGTGGGGAGTGAGATACTCCACAGAGGGACGGCACCGTCCATTTCTCTCAGGAGGATCTGGTCAAATCCACAGAAACAAAGGTGGGTGGCGGGGCCTGGGGGCTGGACGTCGGTGTTGACTGAATAGGCACTTCCGGTTTGAAAAGCCGAAACCTAGTGACATCCAAATGTAGGCTTAAATGGTTAAATGGTTAAAACTTTAATATTTTATCACAAAAAAATTTTAACTCTTAAATTCACCTGCTTAGGAGATAGGTGTTTGGGTGTGTTCCATGTGCAGACTCCGTCGGCTGGACATGGTTAGATATTTATTTGGAGGAGATGTAGCATAGTGGGGATAAATTCCTGGACTGAGACCCCCGATGCTCACCTGCGGTCACGTGACCTTGTGGAAGACAGTGCCCCTAAGCGCCACTTTTCCCCTTTGTAAAGTGGGCATAATGGTAACTAATAGTAACCTGGGCTTGTTTCGAAGGTAAAAGGGGACAGTACATTAAGGGTTTAGCGCAGCTCCTGACCCAGAGCAAATCCTCCAAATATTAATTCCTTTTAACTGCTACATGTTGTGCATAACAGGACTTCACAAGAAAAGCATAACTGAAAGCTGCACTCCTGGAAGTACAGCGCCCAGTCTAAGTTTGGGCTAAGCAGAACACCCAACAGAACCAGCCCCGCTCCAGCATGCACAGGGGTGTTTTATTTACTTTACCAGCTGCCGGGAGCAGAGTCCTAACCCAGTTTAGTCGCAGTTGATACAGTACTGTTAGTTGATACAACATGTATTTACTGAGAACTCATTCTGAGCACTGAGAACTCAGAAGGGCAGCCCTGCCTCCTGAAACATGTGGTCTAGCGGGTGAGGGAGCAACCCCTGCCGCACATTGGCAGTAACAGAGCCAGGGGCCATCCTGAGCATGTCTGCAAGCCGGGACGGCCACGCAAGCACAGGGAAATACAAACTAACAGTCATTCTTGGAGGAGGATGTGGCTCGAGACAGCCCAGGACACAGGTTGCCGGGGCTAGGGGGTCCTTCCCACGGGAGGCTCTGTTGGTCGGGCAGGTCTTAGCCAAAATGTCATCCGAAAGAGCTTCTCTCTGCACCTGACCTGGAATACCTTTCCAGTACTGTCCAGTATTTTTACCGTTTTCTTCAAAGCGCCTAATGGAATCTGATATTATCCTGCTTATTATTGGCCTTTCCCCCTCCTCAGCTACTGAGAAGATCACAGAATGGTACAGCAACTTTGGAAAATAGGTTGGCAGTTTTCAAAAAGTTAAACATAGAGTTTAGCCGGTGACTCGCAGGTATAAAGACAAATGAAAACATACATCCACACAAAAACTTGGACACAAATTTCTTAGCAACATTATTCATAATAGCCAAAAGGTAGAAACATCTGGTAAATGGGTAAACAAAAGCTGGCATACCCATACCATGGAATATTGGCTATAAAAAGGAATGCTAACCTGCTACAATGTGGATGAACCTTGACAACATCACTCTAAATGAAAGGAACCAGTACCAAAGAACCACATGCTGTACGGTTCCCTTCCTACCAGATATCCAAAACAGGCACATCTCTAAAGACAGGCAGGCTGCTTGTGGGGGCAGGGATGGGACTGTGATGGGCACAGGCTTTCTTCCTGGGGGAATGAAAATGCTCTTAAACTGGTTGTGGAGTTGGTTGGACAGCTCTGTACATATACTAAAGACTACTGATAGGCACTTTTAATGAATTATATGATCATGAATTATATTTCAACAAAACTTATATTTTTAAAAAGGAATTTTACAGGTCGACTGGAGTAGGGAGGGCATGGAGGGTGACGGCAGGGAGGAGGCATTGCAGTAGCCCTGGGCTGAACGGTGGAGCCTGAGTTGAGGCTGTGGGGTGTGGGTGGAGAGCAGGGACCTGTGTCTGCAGATGAGGTCGTGACCAAGTATGGAGCAGATGTGCATGAGCATGTAGCTTTCCAAAGGGGCCCTGTCCAAAGTTTTTAGTTCAAAAACAAAGCCTTCCAGACCTGCATTGCCATCAGCATCTGCTGGGCATAAGTGACAAAAAGCATGGTTCCCTCCACCACGGGGCCTTCCTGTGCTGGCTAGCAGCGCGCAGTACTGCCCCAGCCTGGTCCAGCTGCAGGGTAATTTCCCTTCTCCTTGGGGTCATTTCTCTCTGCTCTAGCTGTCCTTGGAGTGTGGGACAGCCTTTGGGGGCTCATGCCCCACCCAGAGCTCACCCAGAGGGTGGGATTGTTTTTAAGGGGCCTAGAGGACCCCCCCTTCTTCCTGCATCTGCTGTCTGTTCCTGCCTCCCTGCAGGTCTCATGATGTCTGCTGAGGTCTGGAGGGCAGGTGTGCAGGGAGCAGTGGCCATAGCCCAGAGGGGCCAAAGGGGCTGCATAAAAATACACTGAAAGCCAAAAGGACCAAAGATCATAAAACCACCCCTGAAAACAAACCCCTAAGGAGAGCCTTCTCTGTTTCCGTAGTCCCTGCCTCCACCTCTCAAGGCTCTGTGCTCTGCTCTCCAGGGGCAGGCGGCCTGTTGCAGGTTTGGGGCAAACATGCTGCTGCTCTGCTGAGACTGCATCCTGCTCACTGCCCACTGGGCCAGGCCAAGGTATAGTGGCAGGGCTTCTAGAGCAGCTGGGCCAGAGCACCAACAAACTGCTTTGTCCCAGAACCAAGGAGGGCAGGAGGCGGCTGTACCCCACCACAACCCACGCCAAGAACCTGCTGCCTGGAGGAAAGCTCAGCTTTGTTTCTCGAAAGCCTGGCCCCAAACCATCCTGGCCCCAGCCTTCCTGCTCACGACCCCTTTGTCAAGAGGGCTCTGGGGTAAGGGAAGGGGGCAGCAGAGGGCACAGTGGCAGAGATGAGGGGTCTGCCCTCCCCACCCAAAGCATGGCAAAGCTTCAGAGGATTAGGGGGACCTACCTGCCTGCAGAGAGCAGAAGCTCTCAGGGCACAGAACTGTGTTAGGGAAGGAGGATCAGGTCACCAAGCCTGGCTTCTGGTCTTGGGACCACTTGGCTCTTCTCTTCATCTCTATAGGGGGTGCATGCCCTGGCCTGCGCCACTCCCCCAGCCTCAGACCTCAGCTGCTTCCCTGGTCCTGCCTGCACTGCCTCCTCGCTCTAGTGCTCCTCACCTTCCTGTGGTGGCGGAAAATGCCTCTCCCTAGCTCCCACCCATGCAGTGCAGACCAACTCACCTGAAAAACACCAACACGCTTGGGTTCCAGATTCCCAGGGAAGAGGCTGAATGGCCAGCTGGGCTCATGGCTAGAGGGGTAAATGGCTAGAAGGGGCAGGGGGCTGTGGCTCAGGGGTTGCCATGAACTGTGAAAATACTCCAAAAACCTGTCCCCCACCCCAACATGCCACCTACAGAGGGGGACTTGTGAAGAGCCAGAGGTGGAGACAAGCAATGGGCACAGGCGTGGCACACTGAGGTTGAGCAGCCCGTGTGGTCTTTGCAGACAGAACACACATCTGGTGAACTCAAACCTCTCATGGTCTGCAGAGGCCTGCCAGGAGGTGTGCATCTTGAGGGAGGTAAGGGCCTCATGGGCAGACCACCTGAGGGGGCTGGAAAAGCAGCAGCTGAGATGACAGAGAGGAGGAGAAGCCAGGGAGCTAGGAGGAAACTCAGGAACAGGGCAGGCCTGATGGGAGGGAAGAGTGAGAAGGCAAGGAAGAGGCCCAGCAGGGGCTTGTGCTATTAGAGGCCAGGCCAGGTAGAGCCTGATGGGTGAGCACCCAGCAGTGGTGCATGGAGAGGCTCCACTGCCTCTGGAGGGCCTGTAGGAGGTCCCAGGTAGGGGAGCTCCAGCATCCAGTAGGAGGAATCGCCAAGTGCAAAGACACTGGGGGAACACAGCCCCAGGAGTTGCACCTGGTGGGGTGCCTCAGCAGCAGGAGGTGACAGGCAGAGGGGGTCAGGCCTGCGCCTGTGCAGCCTCTATGCCTTAGTCTGTAGCCCAGCTGGCAAGCCAAAGACACTGGTCAAGTCCAGCCCAACACCTGTATTGTAAATAAAAATATTGGAGTGAAGTCCTGCCTATCCTGTGGCTGTTCACACTATGATAGCAGAGTTGACCTCATGGCCTGAAAACATGTATCTGACCTGCTACAGAGAAAGTCTGTGGCCCCTGCTGCAGCTGTGTCACCCCTTTCTTTTTTTTTTTTGGTATCATTAATATAAAATCACATGGGTGACACTGTGTTTACTAGATTCCCCCCATTATCAAGTCCCCACCACATACCCCATTACAGTCACTGTCCATCAGCGTAGTAAGATGCTGTAGAATCACTACTTGTCTTCTCTGTGCTATACAGCCTTCCCCGTGCCCTCTCCTATGTATGTGTGCTAATCATAATGCCCCTTATTCCCCTTCTTCCTCCCTTCCCACCCACCCTTTCCAATCTCTTTCCCTTTGGTAACTGTTAGTCCATTCTTGGGTTCTGTGAGTCTGCTGCTGTTTTGTTCCTTCAGTCTTTGCTTTGTTCTTATACTCCACAGAAGACTGAAATCATTTGGTAGTTGTCTTTCTCCACCTGGCTTATTTCACTGAGCGTAATACCCTCTAGCTCCATCCATGTGGTTGCAAATGGTAGGATTTGTTTTCTTCTTATGGCTGAATAATATTCCACTGTGTATATGTACCACATCTTCTTTATCCATTCATCTACTGATGGACACTTAGGTTGCTTCCATATCTTGGCTACTGTAAATAATGCTGCAAGAAACATAGGGGTGCATATGTCTTTTTGAAACTGGAATCCTACATTCTTAGGGTAAATTCCTAGGCATGGAATTTCTGGGTCAAATGGTAATTCTATTTTTAGTTTTTTGAGGAACCTCCATACTGCTTTCCACAATGGTTGAACTAGTTTAAATTCCCACCAGCAGTGTAGGAGGATTCCCCATTCTCCACATCCTGCCCAGCATTTGTTGTTCCTATTCTTTTCTATGTTGGCCATCCTTACTGGTGTGAGGTGATATCTCATTGTGGTTTTAATTTGCATTTCCCTGATAATTAGTGATGTAGAGCATCTTTTCATGTGTCTCTTGGCCATCTGAAATTCTTCTTTGGAGAAGTGTCTGTTCATATCCTCCGCCCATTTTTTAATAGGGTTATTTGCTTTTTTGGTATTGAGGCATGTGAGTTCTTTTATATATTTTGGATGTTAACCCCTGGTTAGATATGTCATTTACAAATATATTCTCCCATACTGTAGGATGCCTTTTTGTTCTGCTGATGGTGTCCTTTGCTGTACAGAAGCTTTTAGCATGATGTAGTCCCAGTTGTTCATTTTTTATTTTGTTTGCCTTGCCTGAGGAGATGTGTTCAGGAAAAAGTTGCTCATGTTTATATTCAAGAGATTTTTCTATGTTTTCTTCTAAAACTTCTATGTTTTGTGACTTACATTCAGGTCTTTGATCCATTTTTAGTTTACTTTTATGTATGGGGTTAGACAATGATCCAATTTTATTCTCTTACATGTAGCTGTCCAGTTTTTCCAACACCAGCTGTTGAAGAGGCTGTCATTTCCCCCATTGTATATCCATGGCTCCTTTATCATATATTAATTGACCATATATGCTTGCATTTATATCTGGGCTTTCTAGTCTGTTCCATTGGTCTGTGGGTCTGTTCTTGTGCCAGTACAAAATTGTATTGATTACTGTGGCTTTGTAGTAGAGCTTGGTGTCGGGGAGTATAATCCACCCCCCACTTTATTTTTCCTTCTCAGGATTGCTTTGGCTATTCAGGGTCTTTTGTGGTTCCATATGAATTTTCAGACTATTTGCTCTAGTTTGTCAAAGGCTCATCTTTTTCTGAGCGAGCAAAGTGGGTGAGCTGCAAGCCCCCCACCCCCTCTTCAACGCAGGAGTGCAGGCCTGGCTGCAGTGTACTGTGGTCCCAGTGTGGTCTGAGACCACCCAAGACTGGGCATCATTTCCCCTGAACTATGGGGCCTCCTTTAAGCTGTTGTGGGCTGCAAGTGTGCAGGCTGGCCGGGAGATTAACTGTCTGCACCCTGGAATGAAATGGGAGGAATGTACCCTGCCTCCACTAGGACAGGCAGGCCTTTGTGTCCCTCACCCAGTTTCTGAGAGTGGATAATGGGGATTGAATGTTACTGGCCATACTTCAGGGCCTGCCCAGGCCTGCAGGGATGCTACCTGGCTGCCAGAAGAGGCCCTGGGCTTGGGGTCATCCCATGGAGAGGCAAGGCCAGACTGCCCAGGGGTGGCAACAGGGCCCTGCATGAGCCCACAGAGCTCCCCAGACGCAAGAGCAATGTGAGGGTTGTGGGGGACATCTCAGAGCCCCTGAGCTGTGGAGACTTCCCAGGACCACAGCCCTGGCCTCCTCCCTGTGTCCTGTTCCCTGGAAGCCTCAGGATTCCAGATGAGTCTGTGGAGGAAGAGGGTGCCCAGAAATGGAAAGCAGATGACCCCTTTCAGGGAGGTGCAGGCTTGAAGTTGATGAGGAAAGCTCTCAAACCCCCTCCCTGCCTCCCACTTTGGGGCCCTTCTGGGTTCTTCTCCTGCCTTGCTTGCCACACACACCAAAATGCCACATATACAGAAGTAGGAAAGTATAAATTGCTTCCCCTTGCCTGTGCTGGGGGCTCAGAGCTTTTGAGATCACTCTCCTCAGAGCCCATCAGTGTGAAATAAACCTCCATCCTCCAAGACCTCTGAGTGCTGCTTGGTTCTTCCGTCAGGTGATCCAGTCCAGGTTCTATAACATTTGGTTCACTGAATGGGAAACCCAACTGCGCTGGCCCATTGTTGCCACTGGTTTGGGGCAACGGCAGGGCAGTAATAGAACAGGCAATCGCAACAGAGGAGGAGCACCCTGCCTGATCTGTTGGCAGTCTCCTGCCCAGTCAGCCCAGCTCTGCTCAGCTGTTCCTGCTGGGCTCAAAGAGGCTTGGCAGGTGAGGATCTGGTTCCAATGTCAGATTAAAGTAAGGTCCCAGGGCCCCTGATCCAGCCAGTTCCCACCCATTGGGGTGGAAGGGAAGTCTGATCACCTCCCGGAGACCTCTTAGAGTTTTCACAGGTAGGGATTCCCAGGGAGGAAATGTTTAAAATCTGGTCTGAGTGTGTGAGTGATTGTACAGAGCTATTGAAACCATTCAGTTTGCACTCAATCTTTGATTTCACGGCCTGCTCCATGGAATCTGAGTGGGTCCTTTACCATATTCACAGTTGGCCACCATGACATAACAGTGACTCAGCTTCAGCTGACCTGGCCCGGGACTTAAACGGGTGCACCTTAGTCAAGGCTGACCAAAGTCTCCAAGAGGAGAGCGAATGGACAGGCATCTGACTCCTCTCCTCTCTGAAGGAGGCACCCCTCCCATACTTGTCTGTCTTCCCAGCACTGTCTCATGGACACATCATGGGGTCGGGACACAGCAAACTCACAGTTCTCAAAACCATGATAAAAAAATTTCAGGAAGGGATTTACGAGGACTACAGACTAAAATTAACCTCTGGCAAGTTAAAAACCCTGTGTGAATCCGAATGGCCTACCTTTGGTGTAGGATGGCCTCCATAAGGAGCCCTAGATATCCCGACAGTTTTTTGAGTCTGGCGGGTCATCACTGGATCAGTTCCCATACATTGGGATCAGTTCCCATACATTGATTGCTGGCTAGGAGTTGCCCATACCCTCCTCCCCTGGGTGCGATTTGCTTGTGACAGGCATGGACAAAGTAGGGTCTTAGTTGCCTCAACAAAGCAGCCTACAAAGGACCAACAGAAGCCTGAGCCTACACAAATTTTTGCTAGTGATCCAGAGGAAGAACCAATATCTCCTCCACCTTATGTGCCCCCAAGGTCATCAGCACCCAGCCCCCAGACAGTCCGCCACTGTTGGTCTCTCTGCCGCCTCCAGGTCCAGTGGACCCACTCTCCCTGGGACCAGCAGCCAGACTGCGCCCTTGACCAGGCACAGGAGCCCTTCAGATACTGGTGTGAGAGGTGAGGGAGCCTGAGAGGTGTGATGAAGACAGGACCACCCAACCTGGCCAGGCCATGCTTTACTATCAACACTTCTCCACTACTGACCTCCTCAATTGGAAGCACAATACCCCAATCATACTCAGAAAAGCCACAAGCCCTAGTTGACCTCATGCAGTCCCTCTTCCAAACCCATTGGCTGACCTTGAAGATTGCCAATAGCTTCTCCACACCCTATTTAACATGGAAGAAAGAAGGTGGATTATCAAAGGCGCCTGCCAATACCTGGAAGAATATGCACCAGCTGGGGTCCTTGATCAGGGTGCATGTGCTGAAATCACTGTCCCTGAGGAGCCCCCCGAGTGGAACTTCATCACCACTGAGGGATAGCACCAGATCTGCTGATATCAGGATACTCTCCTCCAGGGGATCAAAGTCAGGTCCAAAAAGCCCATAAACATGACTAAAATATCTTCAGTCACTCAACAATCAGGAGAGTCTCCTGGGGACTATTATGAAAGACTGTGTGAAGCTTATTGCATCTACACCCCCTTCAACCCTGAGTCACAAGAGAGCCAACAAATGGTCAACACCTCATTCATGACCCAAGCTGCCCCAGACATCAGATAGAAGCTCCAGAAACTTGAGAGCTTTGCTGGAATGAACTTCACCCAGCTGATTGAAACTGCCAACAAAGTATATATGAACAGAGAAGTTCAGGCTGACAGGGAGGCTGAAAAGTGGATGAAGAGAAAGGTCATCCTCCTGGCAGCTGCCCTAAAGGAAAAGGGTGACCACAAGGCAGAAAGAAGCCAAATGCAAAGAGGGGGGAAGCCTAGGATGCCCCTAACCAGGGACCGGTGTGCTTCTGTAATGAGAAGGGGCCTTGGAAGAACAAGTTCCCCAACCAAGGCAAAGCCCCAAAGCCCAGCTACTACTGGAAGGAGCCTCACAGGGAAAGGCTCACTGGCCTGGCAGGAGCAGATTGAGATTGACAAGGACCAGACTTTCTCACACTCAGCCCCCATGAGCCCACTGTCAAAATGAAGGTGGGGTCCAAAACATGACTTTTATGGTCGACACAGAGGAGGAACACTCTGTGGTCATCTTCCCTGTAGCCTCTTTCAGTGACAAGACTGCAGCTATTCTTGGAGCCACTGGGATGAAAGCACTTCAGCAGCACTTCTGCCAAGCCCGCCAATGTGAAATTGGGGGCTACAAGGTCCAACATGAATTTCTCTACCTACCCGAGTACCCCATTCCCCTCCTCGGCCAAGATATACCCTCGAAACTCAGAACTCACATAACTTTTGAACCAACTGAATGCACCAGCCTCAAACTAAGTCCAGGGCAAGAAAAGCCAGGGTCCCTCATACTAGCAATAACCACACCCAGGGAAGAGGAGTGGAGGCTATTCTGTGCCCAGACCCTCTCAAGTAGCCCACCTGAATTGAGAGCTGCTTTCCCCTTGGTATGGGCTGAAGCCAAGCCCCTGTCATTGTAGAGCTGGCTCCGGGAGCCCAGCCACAGAGACAGTGACAGTACCCCTCTCACAAGAGGCGAGAGCAGGCATCCAGGAACACCTGGTCAGACTCAAAGAGGCAGGCATTCTAATCAAGTGTCAGTCACCCTGGAACACCCCGCTTCTACCAGTCAAAAAGCCAGGAGGAGGGCACTGGCCTGTTCAAGACCTGCGAGCCATTAACAGAGTGACTGTTTCTTTACACCTGGTGGCCCCAAATCCATACACCCTTCTCAGCCATATCCCAGGGTCTGCCAAGCGATTCACTTGCCTAGACCTAAAGGATGCCTTTTTCTGCCTCCAGCTGGCCCCCCAGAGCCAGCCTTTGTTTGCATTCCAATGGACTGACCCGGATACAGGGCAGCAGATGCAGTTAACATGGAGGCGGCTTCCACGTCCACAAGGGTTCAAGAACTCACCCACTCTCTTTGGAGAGGTGTTGGCTATAGACCTGGCCAGCTTTCTGAGGGAAGCCACACGCACCCTTCTCCAGTATGTAGATGACCTCCTCCTTGCCAGTAACACACAGGAAAATTGTGCAATAGGCAAAAAGGCTCTCCTGCAACTCCTGTCAGACTCGGGATACCAAGACTCATGGAAAAAGGCACAAACCTGCCAGCAGCTAGTCTGGTACTTGGGCTTCTTCCTCACCCAGGGGAAGAGGGCACCAGGGCCAGAGAGGAAGAGAGTCATTACCTCCTTACCCCAGCCCCAGACAAAGAAGGGCCTATGAGAATTCCTGAGGGTGGCAGGGTTCTGCCCGATCTGGATTCCCAGTTTCTCAGAAATGGCAAGACCCCTCTACAGCCTCCTAGGGGGCTCAAACTGAGAGCCCCCTGTCTGGACAGAAGAGGCAAAAGCTCCCTTCCTGGAAATAAAGGCTGCTCTGGGACAAGCACTGGCCCTAGGCCTGCCAGGTATAGGAAATCCCTTCAATCTCTTTATACATGAAAAGGAAAAGGTGGCCCTCATGGTTCTCACACAGACTGTTGGGCCCTGGCAGCAGCCAGTCACATGCTTGTCAAATAAACTGGACCCGGTTGCAGCAGGATGGCCACCCTTCCTCAGGGTGCTGGCAGCCACAGTTCTACTCATTAAGGAAGCAGACAAACTTATCCTGGGACAAGAACTGAATGTCAGGGTCCCCCATGCTGTTGTGTCTCATGAACACTGCTTCCTCTCCAATTCCCGGCTAGTGCAATACCAAGGGCTCCTCTGTGAAAACCTGTGGGTCACTCTTGAAACAGTATGAACACTAAATCCAGCAACTTTCCTCCCCACCAAAGAGGGGAGATCAGATCATGACTATTCTGAGGTAACTGATGAAGTCTACTCGAGTCGTCTGGATCTGCAGGACGAAGCAATACAGAATCTGGAACTCACACTATTTAGTGATGGCAGCAGTTACTTACAAGAAGGTGTCCAGAGTTCAGGTTATGCAGTTACCACTGCCACTGAGGTCTTAGAAGCTAAAGCCCTACCAGCCAGATGGTCAGCACAGTGGGCCGAATTACATGCCTTAATCCAGGCCCTCACCATCAGCGAAAGCAAGCAAGTCAACTTCTACACCGACTCCTGATATGTCTTTGCCACTGTACACATACACGGAGCAATCTACAAGGAAAGAGGTCCCCTCACTGCAGCAGGGAAGACAATCAAAAACAAGGAAGAGATACTAAAACTCCTCGAGACTGTTTGGCTCCCAAAACAAGTAGCAATTCTACATTGCAAAGACACCAAAAAGGAAATGACCCTATAACACAGGGAAATTGCCTGACAGATGAAGCAACTAAAGCAGCAGCCAGTAAGGAGATAGGTGAAGGTCCTTCCCTCACCATGACCTTAACACCCCTGGTGGAGGCCCTTCCACACAAGTACACTGAAAAGGAGAAAGACTGGGCCATGGCTGAAGGGCCCACCCTAACCAAGAAAGGGTGGTGGATGCTGCCTGACAGACACATCATTGTCCCAACTGCAGCCGGAAGGCATCTAGTCAGTACCAGTACTAGGAAAGACTGCACTGAAAGCCCTCCTCAAGAAACAATACTACATCAGCCAATTGCCAGCATTGTGTTGGGCAACAAGTGAGCTGTGTGTAACTTGCACCAGGAATAACGCTTGATCTGCACCACAACCCCCACCCAGTGTCCAAAGAGCAGGAGTTGCCCCCTTTGAAGACCTAGAGAGAGACTTCACAGATGTCCAGCCAAGCAGAGGACTCAGATACCTCCCAGTAATAGTGTGTACATACTCTGGGTGGGTCAAAGCCTTCCCAACAAGAACAGAATGAAGTTGAGCCCCAGAGTTCAGGGAAAGTGGAGTGAATGAATCATACCCTCAAGGGAACCTGTCTTGCCAATGGGTTTCAGCCCCAGGCAAGTTCGCTATGGATTCAATGTGAACAAAGAAATTGACAGCAAAACGTCTTGGGGTGAAAGGATTATACCCAACTTTATTTCCATGTGGCAGGTCAGTCACTAAAATCCCATTCATTCACTCAGAGCAAGTCTGCATGCAGCAAGCCAGCCTCTGCCTCTGGGCCCCTCTTCTGCACAGTCGTCCCACACAGCCATCCTCCGGGCCTCTGTCCTTGGTGCTGCCACCACTCCAGCCTCTGCTCTGCTCTCCTGCAGTCTTGCAGTCCTGCCACCGTGTCGTGCCCAGAGCACTAGTCAGAGCTCCTTATATAGAGTCAACAGCCATGTATTGCCCACAGGTGTGCAGTGAGCTAGTCAGCCAGGGCCAGGTGAGAATCCTGGCCACAGCAACTCTCATTTTATCCACAGAACCCTAGCCAAATTCTGCCAGAAAACCACCCTCCCGTGGCTGAACCTACTACCCCTGGCCCTCCTGCGTGCTCCTTGCACACCCAGAGCACAAGGCTTCTCCCCTTTTGAGCTAGTATATGGAGCCCCCACCCCCACCCCCATGTCTAGGGAGCCTTCCAGGGAACTGACACCAGATAGGAGATAAGAGAGTAATGGAACAGGTCCAAGCCTTAGGAGCCACCCTAAATAAGCTACAACAATACACCATAGAAAGAGCCCCAATCTCCTTGGGGACCCTAGTACATTCCTTCCAGGTAGGGGACTCAGTCTGGGTCAAATATTAGAAAAAGGCTCCCCTCAAGCCTCAGTGGACTGGGCCCCACATTGTTGATCTAACCACTCCTACTGCCCTCAAAGTTGTAGGCACCATCATTCCAGAATGAAGAAAGGCCCTGCATCCAACGATTACCATCTGACTAATGAACACCTGCACGCTGCGGATCCTGGGATCTCTCATCCTGGGGATTGGACTCTCCACTGCTGCCCCTTCTGATTGGACCATCCCTCACAGAGTTGCCCTTTCCATTGTTTATTGGTTAGTCGTAGGTCATGCTGCTGCGCTTGCTTGCCTCTCTTTAGTCTTGGGCCTCAACCTGTCTAACTTCCCCATATCTCCAAACAGGTTTCTCTATAATGCTGCCTCTATACCTGGTTGGACTATGCCTAACTGCCCAAACAGCATTGTAACAGAAGCACCCTGTGTTGTACAATTTTACACTGTCATCAGGAGGAAAAGTCTTAGCTTGGTCTGATAAGTCGGGAAAGGGCTCTCCCGTTCCCCACTTATCCCTCCCGTTAGCACAACTGTTCCCTGGCCAACCAAACATACCAATATATATGTGCCCTGATGACCTTCAAGATAACCCAGCCACGAAAGGCAAAATGTACAACTCTCCCTCAGAATTTTACTGCCCTCATGTGTGTGTGTCACTGCAGCCACCTATTCAGGTGGACTAACTAGTAACTCCTGGTTAGATATAAACCTAAAATCAGGTATGCTTAATCTCACTGTAAAACAACCCCTATATTACAAATGGGAAACTGGATACACTTGGGGAATCAGACTGTACAAGACTGGATATGATACAGGAGCCCTAATAACCATCCAGCATAAACAACTAAAGGTACCTTTAAGCCAATGGAGCTGTTATCAAGCCTGGGGGATTCATACTTTGATCCCCATGACATGCCTGGATTGTCCCTGGCAGGAGCATCACCCCACCCAGGTAAAAAAAGGCAGCAAGACCCTAGCTTGTTTCCTATGCTGCAAAATATGCACCAACTCCTAAATAAAACACTGCCCAAGCTAGCTGAAGATTGTTGGATGTGCCTCCAAGCCAACCCTCTTACTATATTGGAATCAGAGACATTATGTTCCCACCACTGTCCGCAACCACTCCTTGTGCCTACACCCAGGACCACAGCTAGTTATAGGTGACATAACAGGAAATGCCACCTGCCTCTGGCCCCCTGAAATGCCCTCTAAACCACTAAAAAAAGGTTTTGCTGACATCTGTGTTACCAATATCACCACTTATGAGTCCCTAACCTACCTTGCTCCAAACGGTAAGTGGTGGGCCTGTGAAGTAGGGCTAGCTTGGTGCACCTATAGTGCTGTCCAGCCTGGGTTGTGCGTCCTGGTCCAAGTGCTGCCCCAAGTGGTTACTTACAGTGGGCCCGAAGGAAGCTACCTCCTTTCCCCAGTGAAACTTCCCGGGTGAAACGGGCTGCCCCCTTGCTAATTCCTGGTTCAGTCGGGTTCAGTGTAGCTGGATCAGCTGTTGTAGGCATGGCGGCCTTAATAAAGGGAGATTTAGAACTCACTGCCCTAACCCAGGAAATAAATCAAGACTTGGAGCATCTTGGGTCTACCATGAATCAGCTTCAAGTTGATTCCCTAGCCGAAATGGTGCTGCAAAATCGAAGGGGACTTGACTTCCCGTTCATGTCTCAAGGACCCTTGTGTGTAGCGCTAGGAGAAAATTGCTGCTTCTATGCAAATAAGTCTGGCATAATTAAAAATTTACTAGCTAAAGTGAGGGAAAACATTCAGCATATAAATGAAATGCTAAACAAAAAATCCTGGTTCCAAGGACGGTTTGAATGGAATCCATGGTTAACCACCCTCCTGACTGGCCTAGTCGGAGCCCTCATCCTCCAGCTTCTCGGGCTCCTGATAGGACCATGTGTCCTCAGATGGCTAAATAGCACATCTCCATAAAGCACATTTGCGCGCATGGCTGCCATAACCCTGTCTTGAACCTACATGATACCCTCTAAAACAAATTGTTTAAAGGGGCGTCAGAGAGGGGAATGATGAGGAAATAGTCAGAAAGTTCTCAAACCACGCCCCCTTGGGGACCTTCCAGGTTCTTCTTCCGCCCTGCTTGCTGTGCATACCAAAATGCCACATAATACAGAAGTAGAAAAGTATAAATTGCTTCCCCTTGCCTGTGCTGGGGGCTCAGAGCTCTGGAGATCACTCTCCTCTGAGCCCACCAGTGTGAAATAAACCTCCATCCTCCAAACCTCTGAGTGCCGCTTGGTTCTTCTGTCATGCAATCCAGTCCAGGTTCTGTAACAAAGTCAGATTAGTTTAGGAAAATGTTTGATCCTTTTATGTTCCAGTGTCATGGATTGGTTACATGGGTAACATAATCCGTAACTCTTACAAAAAAGGCAGTTCACTGGAAAGAGGATGGGGAAGAAGAAAAAACCTATGGGTGGAGGTACAGCCTGGTGTCCGGACATTGGGGCACCAACAAGAATCCAGTGGTGTCCCCTTTGTTAGCCTGCCCTGCCTGTCTTTGCTTCATTTACCCCAGGCATGTGCCAAGCACAGAACTGAGAACTTTACATGCATCGTTTACATGACAGTGCCATGAAGTAGGTATTATTATAGTCACTCCCATTTTGCAGATGTGGGACTGAGGCACAGAGACATTAAGTAACTCACCAAAGGTCACACAGCCAGTGCATGGAGAGCCAGGACACTCTCCACTGCTCTACTGTGCTGCCTTCAGAGAAAGGGGGGTCATCAGGAACTGGACAGACTCTGCAAACATGTCCTCTACCCTTGGCAAGTCCCTTCCCAATAACTTGGCAGGTCACCAGGGAAGGCAGACAGGAAGCAGGGGAAGGGCTGCTGTCATGCACCTGTGCATGTCACAGTTTACACTTAACATGTGTTTCCTCACCTCAGCCTCACCACCCCTGAGGAAACACCCCGCAGGAAGGCCCTGGCCCACAGCCCTCAGCTGCTGAGCAGTCCTGCTGCAGGGTCTTGGGGTGCTTCTTGTCGCCTTGGTCTTGGGGAGCCCAGTGGGTGCCACCAGCCCCGTGGTGTAGCAAAGACCAGCTGGAGTCTAACTGTCCAGGCACCCCTACATAGAAGCCAGAGAAGCACCAACCCCATGGAAGGCCTTTCTGATTGAGTCCCGCATTCAAGTCCTGACAAGCCGGAAGCCACTAGCTGAGGAGGGTGGGGCTGAAACAAGGCCTCCTGCAGGGGACCAGCCAGCTGCGGAGCCTGGGAGCCACCCCCTCTGCAGCTGGGTACTTATGGTCTCAGTTCTCCATTGGTGGAGGAGGAGGGGAGGCTGGGCCCCATCCACGGGGCAGCGGGTGTCCCATCCATCCCCCAGGATCTGTGGGCTGTGAGCAGGGCTCCTTGGGGGGGTACAGGCCTGTGCTGCCCACCCTGCATGGGGTGGAGAAGGGTTAGGAGCTCTCTGGCCTCTGCTCCAAGGCCTGCTGGTGTTCTCTCTCCCTCCTGCCTGTTCTTTCCAACAATAAACAAGCTGAACATGGCTCAGGTTAGACCTGTGAGCACTTCCCAAAGGTTAAGGGACCCAAGGGGTAGAAAGTGAACTCATGAGCCCTGGCCCACCACAAGGCTAAGCCAGAAGTCCCAGGGAGGCGTCCCTAAGTGAAAAGCGATGGTTAACGGGGAGTGGAAATAGGGGAGAAGTTCTCCAAACCCATGCACCTGCTCCTCAGACTCCTTCCACGTCGTGGCACAGAGGAGTCATGCATGCCCTTCAAACCTGTGGATGACCTTCAGCCCTGGAACAGTTTCCTCCTCAGTAGTGGGAGGAGTTTGCACTGGATTATCCTTGAGGGGCTTCCATGCTCTGCCCCTCAAGACTATGAGTTGAGCCCACAGGACTGTGTGCAGGACATCCTGGGAGGAAGGAGTAAGATAGCTTCAAGGACAGTAGTTATTGTGCCTGCCCCATACCTACTAAATCAGAGGCAGGAACTAGAAATTACATTTGAACAAGCTCACACTAAAATCTGAGGCATACCACACTGGCCTTTTTCCAATACCTCAGCCACACAGCTTGGCACCTGCTGTCCCCTCCCCTCCATCTTCCCAGAGGTCTTCCCTGACCACCAGGTCTAACAATAAACCATAAATCATTTTGTAGTATAGGTACGTCCTGTGCAACGTTAGGAATTACGCCAATAAAGCATTTGCTGTCAACCTGAAGCTGAAACTTCACTGGGTGTCCTGTGTATTTATTTGCTGAATCTGGCAATCCTAAGGCAGGGGGATTGCACCCCTAGCCCGTGGCAGTAGGGGGGTTGCTAGTTGGAGTTTCCTGGGGGAAAAACGGGGCAGCAGCTGCCACTCCTGCACACCGCGGCCCGCTCCTCCAGAAAGAGGGCAGCCAGTCTTCCCGGGCAGGTGGGAGTCTCTGCCGCAGGCTGCAGGGGGCAAGTGCCTCGTTTTGTGAGCCCCCGCAGCCTGGCACTGAGCGGGAAGGGGACTCCCGCCTGTGGTAGGCTCAGCGTCCACCCAACCAACGGGCTTCCACTAAAAAAAACAACTCCCAAGCGGCCCAGAACCAACAATCCACAGTCTGCTTCCCAGGTGCCCGTCTCCGTCCACCGCCCCCTCTACCATGAGGCCTTCAGTCACTCCTCCCTGCCTGCGGTTTGGGGACACACGCCTGCCCCCTCACCTCCTTTCCACAGGTCACACGCGGGGAACCATGCCCAGCGGAGTCAGGCCCTGGGCAGCGTGCAGCCCCCTGCATCCCAACCCAGTGACCCCTCCAGCCACTAAGTGAGCCCCCTCTGACTCAGGGACCTCCTGACCCACTGAACCCCCTCTGACCCAGTGACCCCGACTCAGTGAGGCCCAACCCCAGAAAGGAGACCGGCAGCCACGCGCCCTGCACAAGCCAGCCGTGCCTCCCACCCTTTCCTACTCACCAGGACCCTGAGCCCTGCAGAGGCGGGAAGCGCCCGGAGGGGTCCGCCCACATGCCTCACCCCAGCCCAGCACACCACTGGCGGCGGCCTCTTGGGCCTAAGGTGCAGGCTCGGTCCTTGTGCCCCCAAACACGGCCTAGTGGCGGAGGCTCTGGCTGCGGAAAAGGCACAGCATCTACGACGCCCCCAACCGACGCGCATCCCACGCAGCCCTCCCGAGGTGGGGTCCCCTCAGATCCCCTCCTCCAGCCCCTCAGCCGTGCTCTGCACTATTCCTCACACGACCATTGGGCCCCTCCACTATCTGCCACTGGCCCTGAACGTTGACTCGCTCCGGCCTCCAAAAGGTGGGCCCAGGATTGGGGGTCAGACCCCAGGCAGGCATTGGGCGCGGAGGACTGAGGTGGTCGGGACGAGAGATCTGCGAGCGACCTTGGGCTGAATGCGAACGTGATGCCAGCGTTCCCCGACACCCCCGAGTGCGGGGAGACTACCGCCAGCCGGCAGAGGGCGCTGCCCGCCGCGTCAGGCTGGATCCACTCCCAGGGCAACCGCCCGGGGCTGCCTGAGGGCCGCCGGCCCACCCCCAGGGACCCGCGCCCCGTGCACCTTGGGCACCCCGGACCCGCGCCCGCTGCATCCACACCCCACATATCTGGGTGCAGATCCCAGGTGTGAAGGGGAGTGAGGGCCTGGAGGGAATCGCGGGGACTGTGTAACTCCAAGAGGCCTTTGAAGGGATGGAAATGACACTGCACGCGGACGCAGAACACTAGGCGCAGGCCATTACCCGGAATGTCAGGGCTGAGTCTCACTCTGCAGCCCAGGTCTCTTCTGCGCACCCGCTCCTGAGGCCTGCCCTAGTCGGGGGTTATCACATCTTCCTGACTGCCCGCCTCGGACCCCTTTACCCTGTGTGGAGTGCCCTCACTGTGTCTATGTGCCCCTGCCCCCAGCCCCAGAGCCTGCGAGCTCCCAGAACAGAGTCTCCCCAGCACCAACCAAGACAGGCTGGCCAGAGAGAGAACTACGACCTGGAGAATGACACACAGGATACAGAAGTAGTGTTTGAGCTCTGCTTCCTTTCCTTGGCAATGAGATGGGGATAAAACCTTTCTGGTCAAGGTGGGGAAGGGTATAAGTGGCTACACAGTTCCCCTTCCTCCTGGGGGTCGGATGCCAAGGGTCAGCATTCTGGTAGGGAGAAAGGTTGTTTCTGAAGTGTCTGCCAGGTCTCTGGCAGCTTCAGGATACAAGAGGACGTATCTATGTTGATAATTTTACGTGCCAAGCTGACTGGCATGGGATGCCCAGACATTTGGTTAAATATTATTCTGGATGTGGCTGTAGGGGTGTTTTTGAATGAGATTAACATTTAAATTAGTAGAGATTGCTCTCCCAAAGTTGGTGGGCTTCACCCAATCAGTTGAAGGCCTGAATAGAAAAAAAAAAGCTGAGGCTTCCACAGGTAGAAGGCAACACCTGCCACCTGATTGTTTTTAAGCTGGGACACCAGCTTTTTCCTGTTTTCAGTCTTGAACTGAAACATGGGCTCATCTTGGGTCTGAGCCTCCAGCCTTCAGAAAGGGATGACCTCATTGGCCCTCCTGGGTCTCCAGCTTCTGGCTATAGATCTTGGGCCTTGTCAGCCTCTGTAATCACATGAGCAATTCCATATATATGCAGATATATATTCCTTATAATAGGAATGTGTATATACATATATCCTGCTGTATCTAGTTTTCGGGAGAACCCTGATACAATATACTGATCACAGGAGCAGCACAATCTCCTTCTACCCTGTCACTGGCAAAGACAAGCTCTTTGGGTATATGGAAGAAAACTGTGAGTGTGCAAATCTGTTGAGTCAATGTACCTGTCTTGCCAATGGATTCCAGCCCAAGGCAAGTTCACTATGGATTCAAAGTGACCAAAGAAATGATAGTAGAACGTTCTTGGGGTGAAAGGGTTATACCCAACATTATTCCCACAGTGGCAGAATCTCATCCACTCAGAGAGAGTCTGCATGCAGCAAGCCAGTCTCTGTCTCTGGGCCTTTCTACCCACGCAGACGTCTCAGTCTCTGTCCTCAGCACTGCCACTACTCCAGTCTTGTCTCTGTTCTGCAGCCTTGCAGCCGTGCCTCCATTTTCACCCAGAGCACTGGGCAGAGCTTTTTTATTTAGTCAGTAATGACACATTGCCCACACGTGTCTAGTGAGCAAGGCAACCAGGGCCAGGTGAGAATCCTGGCCATAGAAACCTTCACTTTATCCACAGTGTACCTCTTTAGAGTCTGTCCTTGGGAACCAGCTGCACTTGCTATTGAATTGCATGAGTTCCTTATATATTTTGGATATTAACCTCTAATCAGACATGATTTGCAAATATTGTCTCTCCTTTGGGAGGCTGCCTTTTCATTTTGTTGATAGTGTCTTTTGCTGTGCAGAATAGCTTTTTAGTCTGATGTCATCCCATCCGTTTATTTTTGTTGCTGCCATCTTTGCTCTTGGTGTTGGGACAGGCCTTTGAGAAGGTGGTGGACAGTTTCTGCCACATTGTCAGTTTCTTCCTTCCCACCTCCCACCCTGGATGATAGGGGCCAGACCCTGAAAGGGCTTGTTAAGAACTCAGTCCATTTTGAGTACCTGATCTGCATATTGCAAGGCTTCCTCGGGCTGCCAGCCGTGGACTGAACACAGGACAGGGAAGGAGGTTATTTCAGATCTCCAGGGGAGACAGAGGGAGCATGGGCAGGAGGACAGAAACAGGGGAGCTGTATGAGAGGCTATCGGGAGGTGGACTGTTTGCGACAGGTGCACTGATCAGCAGGTGAGAGTGCTCCCAAGATGGGGCAAAGGCAATGTCTGGAGGGGGCAGTGAAGGAGTGCAGGGGACTGTGGGAGTCATCCTGTATCTGAGGTGCCAGAGGGCTGAGGGTGGAGGGTGGTCAGGACTCCAGGGGAACAGCTTGAGCAGCTGCTTTGAGCCCCTGGAATGTGGAGGAGAAACTGGCATGTGGGGCCCTCCCAGGAAGGCTGAGAAGTGGCCACTGAACAAAACTTTCAAAGCACCAGCAGAGAGAAGGGGGCTCCAAAATAGCTGGAGAAGCTGAAAGGAGGGGGCCAGACAATGTATCCCATCACTGGGGGGCTTGGGTGACCTCGTGGGGCCTGAGGGAGAGCCAAATGCAGTGCGCGGTGCAGATGGGAAGGTCAGAAGCTGCTCTCCCATGCAGCTGGCACAATGCTCGGCCTGTGACAAATGCAGAGAAAGGGAGCTATGCTGCCCCCTGGCCTCTTCCTGGGCTGCAGAAACACCTCCTGATTCCCTTAAGTTCCTCATTGAGACTACTGACAAAGCTCTGCTGTCCTATGCCTTGCATAACCTAACGGAAGAGGTCGAGCCCTGGCTCACTTTGGCGAGCCGACCAGACCAAAGAGGACGGGACGTGCTCACTTCATTTTTTTTTTTTTGGTATTGTTAATGTACAATTACATGAACAACATTATGGTTACTAAACTCCCCCCATTATCAAGTCCCCACCACATACCCCATTACAGTCGCTGTCCATCAGCATAGTAAGATGCTATAGAATCACTACTTGTCTTCTCTGTGTTATACTGCCTTCCCCGTGCCCTCCCTACATTATGTATGCTAATCGTAATGCCCCCTTTTCCCTCTTATCTCTCCCTTCCCACCCATCCTCCCCTGTCCCTTTCCCTTTGGTAACTGTTAGTCCATTCTTGAGTTCTGTGAGTCGGCCGCTATTTTGTTTCTTCAGTTTTTTCTTTGTTCTTATACTCCACAGATGAGTGAAATCATTTGGTATTTGTCTCTCTCCACCTGGCTTATTTCACTGAGCATAATACCCTCTAGCTCCATCCATGTTGTTGCAAATGGTAGGATTTGTTTTCTTATGGCTGAATCATATTCCATTGTGTATCTGTACCACATCTTCTTTATCCATTCATCTACTGATGGACACTTAGGTTGCTTTCACTTCTTGGCTATTGTAAATAGTCCTGCAAGAAACATAGGGGTGCGTATGTCTTTTTGAAACAGGGCTCCTGCATTCTTAGGGTAAATTCCTAGGAGTGGAATTCCTGGGTCAAATGGTATTTCTATTTTTATTTTTTTGAGGAATATCCATACTGCTTTCCACAATGGCAGAACTAATTTACATTCCCAACAGCAGTGTGGGAGGGTTCCCCTTTCTCCACATCCTCACCAACATTTGTTGTTGTTTGTCTTTTGGATGATGGCTATCCTAACTGGTGTGAGGTGATACCTCATTGTGTTTTAATTTGCATTTCTCTGATGATTAGCAAGCATCTTCTCATGTGCCTGTTGGCCATCTGAATTTCTTCTTTGGAGAAGTGTCTGTTCAGATCTACTGCCCATTTATTAATTGAACTATTTGCTTTTTGTTTGTTGAGGTGCATGAGCATTTCATATGTTTTGGATGTCAACCCCTTATCAGATATGTCTTTATCAACATATTCTCCCGTACTGTAGGATGCCTTTTTGTTCTACTGATGATATTTGCTGTACAGAAGCTTTTAGTTTGATATAGTCCCACTTGTTTATTTTTGCTTTTGTTTCCCTTGCCTGGGGAGATACTTCATGAAGAAGTTGCTCATGTTTATGTCCAAGAGATTTTTGCCTATGTTTTTTTCTAAGAGTTTTATGATTTCAGAACTTACATTCAGGTCTTTGATCCATTTCAAGTTTACTTTTGTGATGGGGTTAGACAATGATCCGGTTTCATTCTCTTGCATGTAGCTGTCCAGTTTTGCCAACACCAGCTGCTGAAGAGACTGTCATTTCCCCATTGTATATCTATGTCTCCTTTATCTTATATAATTGACCATATATGCTTGGGTTAATATCTGGGCTCTCTATTCTGTTCCACTGGCCTATGGGTCTGTTCTTGTGCCAGTACCAAATTGTCTTGATTACTATGGCTTTTTAGTAGAGCTTGAAGTTGGGAAGCATAATCCCCCCAGCTTTATTCTTCCTTTTCAGGATTGCTTTGACTATTCAGGGTCTTTTGTGGTTCCATATGAGTTTTAGAATGATTTGTTCCAGTTTGTTGAAGAATGCTGTCAGTATTTTGATAGGAATTCCATGAATCTATAGATTGCTTTAGGCAGGATGGCCATTTTGACTATATTAATTCTTCCTAGTCAAAAGCATGGGATGAATTTCCATTTATTGGTCTCCTTTTAATTTCTCCTAGGAGTGTCCTGTAGTTTTCAGGCTATAGTTCTTTCACTTCCTTGGTTAGGTTTTTTCCTAGGTATTTTATTCTTTTTGATGAAATTGTGAATGGAATTGTTTTCCTGATTTCTCTTTCTGCTAGTTCATCATTAGTGTATAGGAATGCAACAGATTTCTGTGTATTAATTTTGTATCCTTCAACTTTGCTGAATTCAGATATTAGATCTAGTAGTTTTGGAATGGATTAGGGTTTTTTTTATGTACAGTATCATGTCATCTGAAAATGGTGACAGTTTGGCTTCTTCCTTACCAATCTGGACGCCTTCTATTTCTTTGTTTTGTCTAATTGCCATGGCTAGGACCTCCAGTACTATGTTGAGTAAAAGTGGGGAGAGTGGCCATCCTTGTCTTGTTTCCAATCTTAAAGGAAAAGTTTTCAGCTTCTCGCTGTTAAGTATAATGTTGGCTGTGGGTTTATCATATATGGCCTTTATTATGTTGAGGTAGTTGCCCTCTATACCCATTTAGTTGAGAGTTTTTATCATTAATGGATGATGAATTTTGTCGAATGCTTTTTCAGTATCTATGGAGATGATCATGTGGTTTTTGTCAGAGATGATTGTGTGGTTTTTGTCCTACTTTTTGTTGATGTGGTGGATGATGTTGATGTATTTTCAAATGTTGTACCATCCTTGCATCCCTGAGATGAATCCCACTTGATAATGGTGTATGATCTTCTTGATGTATTTTTGAGTTCAGTTAGCTAGCTTTTTGTTGAGTATTTTTGCATCTATGTTCATCAGGGATATTGCTCTGTAGCTTTCTTTTTTTTGTGTGGTGTCTTTGCTTGGTTTTGGTATTAGAGTCATTCTGGCTTCATAGAATGAGTTTGGAAGTATTTCCTTCTCTTCTATTTTTTTGGAAAATTTTAAGGAGAATGGGTATTATGTCTTCTCTAAATGTGTGATAAAATTCAGCAGTGAATCTATCTGGTCCAGGGTTTTATTCTTGGGTAGTTTTTTGATTACTGACTCAATTTCTTTGCTAGGAATTGGTCTGTTTAGATTTTCTGTTTCTTTCTTGGTCAGTCTTGGAAGGTTGTATTTTTCTAGGAAGTTATCCATTACTTCTAGGTTATCCAGTTTATTAGCGTATAGATTTTCATAGTATTCTCTAATAATTCTTTGTATTTCTGTGGTGTCCATTGTGATTTTTCCTTTCTCCTTTCTGATTCTTTTTATGTGTGTAGATTCTCTTTTTCTCATAACAAGTCTGAATAGAGGCTTATCTATTTTGTTTATTTTCTCAAAGAACCAGCTCTTGATTTCATTGATTTTTTTCTGTTGTTTTATTCTTCTCTGATCTTTATTATGTCCCTCCTTCTACTGATTTTGGGCCTCATTTGTTCTTCTTTTTCCAGGGTCAGTAATTGTGACTTTAGACTATTCCTTTGGGATTATTCTTCCTTCTTTAAATAGGCCTGGATTGCTATATACTTTCCTCTTAGAACTGCCTTTGCTGCATCCCACAGAAGTTGGGGCATTGTGCTGTTGTTGTCATTTCTCTCCATATATTGCTTGATCTCTGTTTTAATTTGGTCATTGATACATTGATTATTTAGGAGCATGTTGTTAAGCTTCCATGTGTTTGTGAGCCTTTTTGTTTTCATTGTACAATTTATTTCTAGTTTTATACCTTTGTGATCTGAGAAGTTGGTTGGTAGAATTTCAGTCTTTTTGAATTTACTAAGGCTCTTTTTGTGGCCTAGTATGTGGTCTATTCTTGAGAATGTTCCATGTACACTTGAGAAGAATGTGTATCCTGCTGCTTTTGAGTATAGAGTTCTGTAGATGTCTGTTAGTTCCATCTGTTCTAGTGTGTTGTTCAATGCCTCTGTGTCCTTACTTATTTTGTCTGGTTGATCTGTCCTTTGGAGTGATTGTTGTGTTGAAGTTCCTAAAATGAATGCACTACATTCTATTTCCTCCTTTAATTCTGTTAGTATTTTTTTCACATATATCAGTGCTCCTGTGTTGTGTGCATAGATATTTATAGTGGTTATATCCTTTTGTTGGACTGACCCCTTTATCATTATGTAATGTCCTTCTTTGTCTCTTATGACTGTCTTTGTTTTGAAGTCTATTTTGTCTGATACAAGTACTGCAAGACCTGCTTTTTCTTTCCCTATTGTTTGCATGAAATATGTTTTTCCATCCCTTCACTTTTAGTCTGTGTATGTCTTTGGGTTTGAGGTGAGTCTCTTGTATGCAGCATATAGATGGGTCTTGCTTTTTTAGCCATTCTATTACTCTGTGTCTTTTGATTGGTGCATTCAGTCCATTTACATTTATGGTGATTATCGATAGATACGTCCTTTCTTGCCATTGCAGGCTTTGCATTTGTGGTTACCAAAGGTTCAAGGGTAGCTTCTTTACTATCTAACCATCTAACTTTAACTCAATTATTATGCTATTATTAACACAGTCTGATGATTCTTTGTTTCTCTCCCTTCTTATTCTTCTTCCTCCAGTCTTTATATGTTAGTTGTTTTATTATGTACTTTTTTGTGTTTCCCTTGACTGCTTTTGTGGATAGCTGATTTTATTTTTTGCCTTTAGTTAGCATTTGGTTGGTCTGCTTTCTTTGCTGCTTTATTTTCTCTGGTAACATCTGTTTAGGAGTACTTCCATCTAGAGCAGTTCCTTTAAAATACCCTGTAGATGTTGTTTGTGGGAGGTAAATTCCCTTAACTTCTGCTTATCTGGAAATTGTTTAATCCCTCCTTCAAATTTATATGATAATCTTGCTGGATACAGTATTTTTGGTTCAACGCCCTTCTGTTTCATTGCATGAAATATATCATGCCATTCTCTTCTGGCCTGTAATGTTTCTTTTGAGAAATCTGATGATAGCCTAATGGGTTTCCCTTTGTAGGTGATCTTTTTTCTCTCTCTGGCTGCCTTTAATACTCTTTCCTCATCTTTGATCTTTGCCATTTTAATGATTATGTGTCTTGGTGTTGTCCTCCTTGGGTCCCTTGTGTTGGGAGATCTGTGGACTTCCATGGTCTGAGAGACTATTTCCTTCCCCAGATTGGGGAAGTTTTCAGCAATTATTTCTTCAAAGACACTTTCTATCCCTTTTTCTCTTTCTTCTTCTTCTGGTACCCCTGTAATGTGAATATTGTTCCATTTGGATTGGTCACACAGTTCTCTTAATATTCTTTCATTCCTAGAGATCCTTTTATCTTTCTCTGCCTCAGCTTCTCTGTGTTCCTGTTCTCTGATTTCTATTCCATTAACAGTCTCTTGCACCTCATCCAGTTTGCTCTTAAATCTTTCCATTGATTGTTTCATTTGTGTTATCTCCCTCTGGAATTCATCCCTTAGCTCTTGCGTATTTCTCTGTAGCTCCATCAGCATGCTTATGACTTTCATTTTGAATTCTTTTTCAGGAAGATTGGTGACTTCAGTCTCACCAGGCCCTCTCTCTGGTGTTTGAAGGATTTTGCACTAAACAAGGTTCTTCTGCCTTTTCATGGTGATGGAATGATCACTGGTAAGTGGAGCATGTGTCAGCTGGGAGAACAAAGTCCCTTCCTGCCTGCTGGTTGCCTTACCCATCTCCGCTGTCTGTGCTGGGCAACTGCGCACAGGGAGCAACCTCTAGGTTGATCCTCTGAGCTGCCTTGTGTAGGGCAGCCTTCAGGGTGGTCTAGGGCACTGGCGGTGGTTGAAGATGAGCAGCGCGTGTTCACTGTGAGAACAGAGCCCCTACATGCTTCCTGGACTCTGTGCCAGTTTTCTCTGCCCTTGCTGGTTAACTGGGTGCAGGGGGCAGCCTCTGGGTTAATCCCCTGAACTGCTGTGGGCAGGGCAGCCCTTGGGATGGCCTATAGCACTGGCGGTGGTTGCAGGTGATCAGCACATGTTCACCACGAGAACAGAGTCCCTATGTGCTTCCCAGACTCTGTGCCAGTTTTCTCTGCCTGTGCCAGTCAGCTGCACATGGGAGGTAGCCTCTGGGTTGACCCCATGGGCTGCTGTGGGTGGGGCTGCCCTTGGTATGGCCTAGGGCACTGGTGGGGTTTGCAGGCAAGCAGCACGTTTGCCAGTAGAATAAAGCTCCTGTGTGCCTTTCAGGCTCTGCACCAGTCAACTGCAGGCAGGATGTAGCCTCTGTGTCTGTCCCGGTTAGCTGCACACTGGGAGAAGCCTGTGTGGTTGGTATGGGCTGAGCTGCTCCCAGCTGCTCTGTAGCAATGGTGGGTCAGCCAGTTTGTTTGTAGTGCCAGTAGGGGGGAATGAACAGCAGGCTGCTTATTGATGTGAGGGGCTGCTTCAGTGCTGCATTTCCACCCACGGGGTTAGGGTGCATGAAGTTCCTTAAAGTTCCCAGGCTGCTGGGCTGAGTGTGCCAGGATGATTTTGTTCACCTGTTAAACCCTTGTCCCTTTAATACTTTTAAAGCACCCGCTTTTCTTTTGTCCCAGGCAGCCAGTGTTGGGAACCTGTTCGCAGTCTTAGTCTCAAATTTTGCTTTTCTATTCCTCTAATATCCAGTACACCACGCAATATGTGTTTGTGCTCCAGTACAGATTACTAGGGCTGGTTATTTAGCAGTCCTGTGCTTCCACTCCCTCCCCACTCTAATTCTTTTCCTTCCACTGGTGAGCTGGGGTGGGGGGAGTGCTCGGGTCCTGCCAAGTCACAGCTTTGTATCTTACTCCCTTCGTGAGATGTTGAGTTCTCGCAGGTGTAGATGTAGCCTGGCTGGTGTACTTATCTCTGGTCACCCTTTTAGGAATAGTTGTATTTGCTGCATTTTCAAAATATATATGGTTTGGGGAGGAGATTTCCACCAACCTACTCACACTGCCATCTTGAGAATCCCCTGGGAGCTGCTCACATCTGTTTGACAAAAGCTTTAATTCCCATAAGCAGCAGGCACAGCTGGTGGTTTCAGGATGAGCATCCCCCTGCCCTGCCTTGGGCCTCCCATCCACCAGGCCCTGGTGCTGCCCATGGAGCCAGGCATCATCCACCTGCTTTCCTGAAGGGCCAGTACCCTGTCCCCTGAAGACTTTCGGTCCTTTAGGCAGGAAACAATGTCCCAGTGGCTGAATCTGCCACACAGGCCTAAACTGCAGAGGACCTGATGCAACCCCTAGCCCCTGGGCCTGGCCCTAGGGCACCACACAACATGCTATCTTCTGTAGACCTCACGGGGTCCTAGAACATTAAGGTCTTTCTTCTTTTTAAAAAAATCAGACCCCCCACCCTCACCTCCTGCCATGTCTCTTACAAGGAGCTCAGAACCTCTCTAGAAACCACCAGCCTGTTATGGCATGCAGTGGGACTTCAGGGGACAATGCGTGATGCCCAATTCCTTTCCCCTCAGACACCCCTCACTTCACCTCCACCCTGTGGCCTCCTCCCCATCCTTGGGGCTGGTGAGCAACCCCATCCCACTGTTACCAAGGACACCTGCTCTTTCCTGAAGCCCAGCCCAGCCCTGGATGCCGATGAACAGATTTAGCCAAGGCCCTTGGGCAGCAAGCCTCATTTCACCTGTTATGTCACTACATACATTGCTCCTTGTGCGCTGTGACTTGTTTTGTGGATATAGCCTCCAATCTCCTGCCTTCCTCAGGCACACATAGGCTGAAGGGCCAGGCCACCTTTTAGGGGCAGATTACACATGCTTCTCCCCCTTGCCTGCCGCACAGGTCTGAGGAAGAGCACGGTGCCCAGTTGCCTCCCCCAAAATTTGGCCCCATGCTGTGTCCTCTGGTGCCACATCTATGTGGAGAATCTCCTGGGTTGTGACGTGTTTGCTTTAGTTACAAGCTGCTGGGACCCGGCTGCATGTGTGTGCATGTACTGGGGGCAGCACAGGCTCCAAAAAGGACAAGTGGCCTCTTTGCGCTGTCACGTCACTGCCTGGCTGGGCAGGAGCAGATGACATTCACATTACCCTGTATTCCAAAGGCTAACAGACAGTTCCTGGACCCTAAGGCCTTAGGTGCAGCCCTCTGTAATCCTGGTTTTTGAGGTACAGCCCCAATCCCACCACCCTGCTGGCTTAACATCTATTCCTGCTACATTAACACGAGGGTCCAGAAAGCAGCTCTAAAATCCAGAATTTTAGCTCTTGCTTTCACTGACTGGGGGGGAAGAATTCCCAGTGGGTGTGTGAATCCTTTGTCACTGTCTCTGGGACACAGGCTGGCCTCTGAGCTCCAGCACCATCGGGTGGCTAGAAAAGGAGTCTGTCTGCGAGGAGGAGGGTCCACCACCCCGTCTAGCTGTGCCCAAATCCCAGCCCGATGCTCTTTGCTGACCAGCCCGTCTCAGCAGTAGTGAGAATCTGATGTGCTCTTAAGTGACATTAAGTGTAAGAAGTGTGTCCCCCTTTTTGAAAATTTAGGAGAGGAAAGGAGTTTGGGGATTTTCAGTAGCTTGTAGTTAGAAAAAAATACTGATTCCCCATAGTACCAAAGAGGATTGATTGTCCTTTACCCTGGAGATGTGCATCTTCCCATCCTCTTCATGCCCTAAATCTTTGGGTTGCTACACAGAGGGTGAAATTACCTCCTTGAATCAAGCAAATTCCCATGCCACAATGAGGCTGGTGAACACCCCTGAAGGAGAGCATTTTTAAAAACACAGAACAAAGGCAGTTACTTCCTTGGCCACTGGGACTGTGCCTCCCTCACTTTCCTGTTTATCATCGGCAGGCAAAGAAATAGCTGCTTCACAAATCTGCACTTTGTTAGGTATACTTTAGAATGAAACCAATTTGAAAAACCTAATTTCACGGAGTTTAATAAACCCACCTTTGTGAAGGAGAAACCCCTTATCTTCTAAGCAAATCCCTCACAATAAATGTCGACATGAACAGTATTCTTGTAAGATGGAGAGGAGTTTAGCTAGAAACTGCTGGATGTTTCCCAGGTTCCAGGGAAACAGTGATTCCAGCTAGTGGCTGGAGGCAGGCTTGGTCCATGGTTGGTGCACTAGTGCTGACATAGGCCGGCCACAAAGGGCCAGTGCCTGGGTCACATCAGGAGTGCCTTGCTGGTGGTCCACACCTCCCAGAGCCGAGCGTGGGCCTGCTGTGACTAGGCCGCTGTGAGGAGAGCCCAGGAGACCAAGCTGGGAGCTGCTCTAGCCCAGCCAGAGGGCACCACCCATCACAGCGCATGTGGCTGACCCTTTCTGGAGTATGAAAGGAAAGCAGCCAGGCCCAAAGGCAAAACTGCACTGACATAAGGCACAGGCAGTGGGGCTGGGGCTTCCCCATCATGGGCTGGGGGTGGGAAGGGAGTCCCCAAGACCTGTTAAGAATGTCATTTCCTGAGCCCGGTGCTGGTTGTAGGGTAAACCCAGAGTGCCAAGCCAGCGGACTGTCTTTGTACGTGCACACTTGTTTTCCTTCAGTTGGTTCTCTTAAAGCGACACTGAACAGGGAATCCTGGCTGGGAGGCTTCCTGACCATGGCGTTTTCATGGGGCCTGGGAAAGGACCTGTGTGACCCATCAGCGGGACAGTGGTTCTCTTGTTTGTCACCCAGCTGATGAAGGCAGCCTTGAACGTTACCTCTGTGAGCTGTCGTGTGAGGGTGGAGAGGCAAGGTCCCGAGACTGATGGTCAGTCAGTTGGCCTGTCTGGGGCAGCCCAGCGCCTGCCTGCAGTGGGGTCGCCCCCGCCTATGAAAACCACGAAGCGGGAGCTGAATGATGTCACTAAACCTTCCAGCAGAGGGGACAAAGCCTGAGGCTGCTCTGCTGGGGCCGCCTGTACCTTGTAGAGAGTAGACAGCAGATGCCCCATGTCACAATTGCTAACATGGCACTGGAGCTATCAAATCTCATGACAATAAGCTCCAAGCGAGCTGCTGAGGGACCTGGCAAATCTCTTTATTGTGCAGTCTTAGAGGATGTCCTCTTTGCCATGGACAAGGGGGCTCAGCCTGGATGGAGAGGCACCAAAGGACAGAGGTGTGGTGATGGCCATAGTGAGAGCTCCCTGCCAGCACCGCTCCCAGAGCCCAGAAGCTGAGTCACAGGGCTTCTTGGCGATTCGCAAAGGTGGGAGAGGTAGAGAACCTCGGCCTTGTGGAAAGGAATGGCCTTCACTTGCTGTAGCTCAGCCTGTGAAAGGGGCTGAGTCTTCTTTCCTTCCCTGACTTCAGAGTACGAACACAAAGACACTAAGTGGTCACATCCTTTACAGTGGGACCTGTGAGCTCCCTACCAACCAGACCCAGCCACTCATACCTGAAAGACATAGGGCCATAAGGAAATCTGACCTTACTCCTCCCATGAGCTGCAGCTCACAGCCTTGAGACGTGGTGGTAGAACCATCGCTGGATCATGAACCAAATACAATGATACTAAGCAGCACATGGTACCGGACAGTCCCAGGAGAGCGGAGGGCACAAGCAGCCCGATCCTTCATCTGCTTGGGGTCCAGGCTGTGGCCCTGATGTCTCCAGCAAAGGCAGCACTGAGTTTCAGGTAGACGCCAATAAAGGAGAGTGGGATTCTGGGGACGAAGCAGATTGCCTGACACCCTCCTTATTGATGGGCTGGATGCAGAAGGTGTCCATAGAAAGCTCCTGAAGCTTTTAGAACTCAGCATGTTTTAATGTCAGAATCAGAACCAACAAAGTAGAATACGAAAATTTCAGGTTATATAGTTTTGGTAAATTAAGAGCAACTCGTAAAATAAATACAAGTCTCCTTTGCATTAAGTATTTTGTCTTTTTATTTCAAAAAAAGAAAGGATACCAAGGAGCAGAAGAGTGAAGCAGTTAAAACAGCAAAGCTGCAAAGTAGGACAGAAAGTTGAAAGGGAGAAATGGGTCAGATTTCAACATTATGGTTGCTTAATGCAAACACAAGGGTCCGATGCTGCCAACCTGTCACATTAAGTCCAGTGACTTCAGCAGGCTCGCTGACCCATCCGAGTGAGAGTGCTCAGCCCCTTTGTTGCACTCCAGACAGGCCATGCACATACAGGTTACATGTCATGGCTACACAAAATTACATGTGATTCACAACAAAGTCGTTTGAAGGCACTGTATGGCTGGCAGGAGCTGCTTTCTGTTAAGACCTTCCCAGGCTTTCTTACAAGTGGTCTTTTTTATTTATCCCTGTTTGGAACTTTGCTGCAAAATCCAGGTGCTGTCACATCCTACCTCTTGCCAACTCTATTTGGGTTTCACATCTTACCCACCACCCTTCTAAAAGGCAGACACCAAGCTTAGAAGACAATTTTTCCTGACAACAAGATGCTCTTTTATTGGATTTGCAAATAATTTGAGTCAAATAGCAATTTATAATTTGTTGCTTTAAAACAAGCTACTACCAGATTCCCTTACTCCTGAAATTCAGCAAGGACCATGACTCAGAAATCCCATGAGAAAAGATACCCAAGGCTCTGTATACACATGAAATAATTTCTGATTTCAGTTAAAGCATAGCCTCATGCATGTTTAAGTCAGCCTTACCTTCTAAGTCTATGCCAGTCCTGCTGCCCTAAGAGGCTGCCCAGGCTGTAGAGCCCAAGATGTATGGGCTGCATGTGTTCACATTTTTAGCAAAGAAAACAGCTCTGCATAATCTCTTACAGACACTTGAAGCAAAGCAAGATAACATGATAGACACCCATTTGGACCATACGGAATTCACCTTTTAATTTTACCAACTGTCTTATTGTACTGTATGGCTTGCAGCTTATCAACTCAGTCTGGAAAGGAAAATTTATTTAACACTCTGAATCTCTTAATGGAGATGGTGTGTGTTGTTCTCTAAGCAAAGAGGTATGTCGCTGACACCTCCACCTTCAAACACATGGTAAAAAGCACCAACCAGCTTTCCTGTCTACGTTTGCTCACATGCCCATCCTGACTCCCCAAAAGCTCATCAAAAAGCCAGTGGAACTGGTTTCTGTTCAGGTCAAGTAAAAGGTTTTGTGAACTCCTCCCAGAGGTGAGGTGAGAGAAAGCTTTAAATTAGAACTTACCAGGGTCTACCTCTGCCCCCAGCCCACTCTGCTCCCATGGTGGGAGCCCAGCCTTACTTGCAGGTGTTTCCACAGTTGCAGACTGTGGGGGGCTGGTGGGGAAAGGCTTCCTCACTCAGTCATATTAAGCAAACCAAGAGAATTTCTATGAAAATACGTAAATACTGCAATTGAATTTTGAATATTTTGCATCAACTACAGATGTCTTGAAGTAGTTTTCTTTCTGGCTCATTCACTTGTGCTACAAACACTTCATTTTCCCCAGAATATAATACACACACATAGTGAAAAGTATATCGTATTGGTAACAAAAATGAATTCCCAAAACACACACCCGCTGAGAACTGAAGCTGAAGAGCGTCTATAGAACAGCACTCATGTTTTAAAGCCCAAACCCTCCAGTTCAGCCTCTTGACATTGTGCCAGCTAACTCCACCTTCTTAAGATCAAGCAGGGACTCAGAGCAACCTTCACTCACATGGCACAGACGTCACAGGTCTGTCAAGAAACTGCTGAGTCTTTTGAAGTAAAAACAAGGGACCAGGGCAATGTACATACTTAACAGTCAGAAGGGCAGAGAAGGGATATCATTTTCTTATTCCTCAAGAATGACAGGGGTGAACAACAGCCTGGGAGGTACCGGAATGGCAAAACTACTGATGAAGCAAGACTCAGACCAACATCCATCCCCAAGAATAAAGGGCTGCTTCACTCCACCTGGTGTCTTAACTCCTGGAGCAGAACAGGGAGTCAGAAGGGCTGTCACAGATGTATCATGATCGGAGTCTGGTCCTCATGCCTCATGTGAGCCCTGTACATCATTACACTAGGTCTTTCTGAATGAAGGGCAGAACATGTGTCCAGGCTGGGGGCAGAAGGCCCGCAGCCACCTGGAACCTCACCCACAGAAGCGCTCATGCTGCAGAGGAAGCTGACCCATCAGCGTGACACATCATGGACACTATTTACCTGACAGGGTCCCTGCATCCATTTTTCTTTACTGTCTACACTGAGATGAAAGTTTTTCTGTGACTAAATCCTAAGATTTCAAAGCAATTAAAACCTGCACTTAAGTTTTGAGCAAAACTCAGGCCTTTCTCCCTTTCTCTTGGATCAAAAAAGAAGAAATCAACCAACCAGTGGCTGCAGGGGACACACGGAATGAGGAGATGCAGAGCTGTGTTGGGGCGGACATGGCCCTGGACAGAGTAGAAAGCTGGGAAGCCTTGCAGCCCAACTGGCCAGGCCACAGGGGTCCAGAACAAGACCTGTCGCCAGTTCCACCACAAAGGCAGGAGGCACACAGGGAGTAAGGGGCGAAAAAGTGGGCCCAAGAAGAAGCTTCGAATGTTTACTTTCAGAAACAAGTCTATTTTATGTGAGGACCAAATATTGTCCCCCAAATTTCTTGTTAGCAGTGGAAACTGATGAAGAAGAGGCTGTAGGGAAACCAATCTGTAAATTCCTGGCTCGGGTCAGATCCACCCCCAGTAGCAAGTTCCACAGAAAATGACGCCAGGTTTTCATTCAGCTTTCTCCTGAAACTCCAAACTTTCCCAATACCTTCCTGCCAGGGCATTTATTCCCCCTGGAAATTCAGTGTCTACTGCCACCCTTCCGGGCCTGTTCTGAAAACAGAACCAGCTCAGGGCTATGCAAACTCACACCCAGTCCCTCAGGGCCCCACAGTCAGGTGGGGCTCACAGTTTGGGGGTTAAGTCAGTCTCCCCGAGGCCAACGCACCTCAGACTTGAGGACACCAGGAGGAAAACAATACTGCACTGGAAATACTTATTGCCATGGCAGGCAGAACCAACTGTGCTTACACCTGAGGCCAAGCTTATGGTGACAATGGAAATCCGAAACAGTATTTCTCACCTAAAATTTAAATGAAGGAAATTGAGAAAGATTTTTTTAAATGCCTTTAGTCTTTAAAAAAGGGACTAAGAGTTTCCACGGATGTGACTAAGAACATGGTATGTTGCAGGTTTTTAGAATCACATTTTAAATGGCCTTCTCCAGCACATTTCTTTTGTATAGCATGTTTTAAGGATAAGCCAAGTGACGTATTTTCTTGGTTGCTATAGATTTGAATGGAAACTTTTGGATGTGATGGAGAATTAAATACCATTGATGTAAACCCCCTACCCATGTAAATATTTTTTCTTCTAAGTGCCTTTCCTTTGTAATCAATCCAGAGAGCCAGTTGTATATTCCCCTATACATTCTAAGCTTTCTGGGGACACCAATGACTAAAAACCAAGCCCATGACATTATTCACTGCCTATATTAATGATTTCTTCTTTGTATCCTTTTAAAATTCTGCTATCTACTGCTAAAGAAATTCTTGCCGGCCAAGTCAAATTTAAACATAATAAAACTACAAGGTGGTCATTGCATGGATTTCTAAATTTATGGAATGCAAACAGCCCTCTAATGAAATATGTAAGTTTTTCAAGTAATTTTTATTAAAATGAAAAGCTGTATTCTTTCAGAACACAGCTGAGAAAAGGTTGAATTTAGTGACCAGTGCACTGGTATATCTGAATTTTCTTACTAGGAGTTATATGCCTTTAAAAAGCACTTCACACACAGACAGCACTTTTCAGGAGGCGCCATTCACTCACTCTCATTCCCAACCTCCTACCATGGCCCTGATTTTCTCCCTCTACCTAGGAATCTCGTGATACTACTCCAGAAGCTTCCAGAGGCTATAGGCTCGATTTCCCTGAGCATTTAGTATGCCTAACAGAAGTGGGGTAAAGTTCAATGACTGATTTTTTGGTTAAAACACTTAACTGAGGTTTCAGCTTTACTTGTTCCGTACATTAGTCAGCAAGAAGTTGAGGCCGCCTCTGATAGTAATACTACAGTTCAAAGTTAGGTGCAGCAGATGCATATAAAGGGAAAGTCATTGTCTTATCAATCTTTGTATTGATTTCCTCAGATTTAACAGAAATAAGCCATAAAAGTGGGAGTAATTCTTAACATCTTAAATCATCACGATGCAGTTATTTATTTGCCCTGTCACAGGGATTGTTAGAAGGAAAAACTACTTAGAAGATAAATATACATGGTTCATACTTGAGCAGTTTGCAATGCTTTCTCCTTACTGAAAGACTTAATCTGCTTATGTGAATACACCACTGGTTTTTCAACAGATACATCCTAGAACTCTGATGTGGACTAACCCTAAGCATCTTAAATTTCCTATATTTATCTTTTATTCTCTTTTCTCATCAACTTTGGACATTTTTTTTAATTTGAAGGTTTCAGTTTTCCAGTATTAAAACATATATATATATCTCTGATTCTCAAAAATCACCCTGAACAACATAAAGAGAACCTAACCCACCACCTAAATCTGCACCGTAGACTTTCCAACAGTACTTGGCCATATAGATGTCCTTTCCTGGGGGGCATCTTGCAGGGTTTAGCAACTTCAATTTCTTAGTCAAATATGCTTATTTATACTCAAGAGAGAACTATTCTTCTAAGTCTATGTTCTTTAGTTCTTATGTAGCCAAAGGTGTACTAGGCTATTTTGTTCACTCAGATTCATGAAGATTACCTATACATACTTCAAGTTTAGGCTGCAGAAGCATCAAAGTATAAACATTAAACGGCTTTTCAGTGACAAGTCAGAGGTTATTAAGCATCAATAATTGCAATACACTCTTGAGTTCTCTTCCTCATTCATGAGACCCAAGATGTATAGATAAGAAGTCATAAGTCATATTCTAATAAACATGGTACCAATAAGAACAGTTTTGGAGTTTTGAAATGAATGCTAGAGTAAATGTCTTTAGGAAAGTAGATTATGTAATAAAGGAATTGAGAGCAGCAGGAGGACTTTCACACAGGTGTGTTACATGATGTCATCTTTATGCTGCTAACCAGTAGGATTTAAAGGGAAATGTGGTTACAGTGATGATGGCTGCAGAAAAGAATTACAGAGGTCCTGCAGGCAGCCTCCGAATAGTGCTTCATAGGATTACGCTACATAGAATTCACAGGCCAGCTCCTCCCAACAGCCTGGAAAGCACACACAAACTAGAAGCCACAGAAGGTGGAGCTAGGTGGATATACAAGGTTATTCTTTCTGCTACTTAATTCATTTTTAAATGAGAAGTGATTTTTAGTTTGTAGATAAACACTCTGATTTACATTTGAGGGAAAGAAGAACCTGAGACAGGGTAGAGAAAAATCAGTCGATATTTTTATAATTGTGGACTGCGCAGTGACCGCAAATGTCAGTGAGCAAAAAGGAACACAGTCCCTGAGAACAGAGGGGATGACGGAGGGGAAACTGGGCCCTGGTGAAAGAAAAAAGACAAGGGCTGTTCTATTTCTAATGAAGATGTTACAATTTTTAAATTGGAACTCAAAATTAATGCTTCTAAGAGTCAGATAAAAAGTACTGCAACTCATATGTAGGTTTCAAGACATCACCACCATAATGTATAAACAAACATTATGATACAAATTTTACTGTATTTAAAATTCAGTACTTGATAAGGCTTTTTACTACTCAATGTCCTTTATCCCGCAAACTATATAAAAGAACATTTTAACTGCATAAATGAGTTTAAGTATCTACGTTGTAGAACAAAATGGAATAAAATTAAACATCATTCTCTTGACTACAAGGGCAGGACTATGTTAAGCTGGGCTGAGAGAAAATAAGAAAAAAAGGGACATGCCCAGTTATTACAAACACAAAGTAGACACATTATCACATATTCCCTTTGAATACATTACTTAGTATTTATGACATGTGAAATCTTAAAGTGGTTTGTAACTTTTAAGTAGTGAAGTCATGGATTTTAAGTTTTTCACATTCAATATAACTTGAGAACTGACATTATTTCAGATTATCTGAGTGTCACAAATAAGCAACATGTATATACTGCAATTTTATTTCAATCACATAGATGAAGTTAGCGTGTAGGAAATTTAAATGAAACAATGCAGTAAAAACAGCAGAGAACTGAAAGGTCTACAAAGGCAGTACACCTAAGCATGAAAACTCAACATTCATCTTCAGTGTTGACTTGACACCTAATGCTTGCAAATTCCAAAACAAGCTGTGAAATAGTGATGACTATTCTGAAGAGATTTCAGCACCAGCATAAGGTTTATACATTCAGTTGGTTTGCAGTTGACTTGTCAGCCATTTACACGGTGTGTTAGTACAGACTTGTCACGGTCAGATCACAGTGTTGGGAAAAGAACCCCCTATAATTAGAAAGGACCTCCTAAACTGCACTCAGCTTAAGACACCCGATATACACAAGCAGAAAACCATCATAATAATGTGGTTCCAAGAACATAGTTCTGACAAAGAAATTAACTTAAGCTTCTGTTTTCCGTTTTAATTACTGAAATCTCTAACTGACAAAAACTGTCACACAGGACGGGAAAGGCATACAGACTTTGGTCAAACGTCTTGGGAAGAACACATGTAGCGATCTGGGATAATGCAAAATGATGTAATGTCATTCAACACTGTTTTTTTTTTTTTTGTCATTTTACATGGACATCATGTTAATTAGACCAAGGCACAAAACGTTTAGTGCATAAACCAGTTTCTTGTTAAGATCTAGCATTTTATTGAACTCTTTTACTTTACTTTGGACCACTTGCACCCAGTACTCTATCCTACTATAGACTATCTAACTTAACCAACAAAATTAAAAGTTATTTCTGACCAGATTTATAGAGGACCAAACGTTTATATCATCAAAGTGTTTGCATAACCAAAAAGACAGTAATAAAGATGAAAATGCCTATTTTTTAAAAAAATAGTACTTTATAAGCTTTCTGCATCTTTAATATGCAGTAGTATGATAAAGAAGAGTTGACAGAAAAAGAACTGTATACTTGAATTATGATAGCTCAATCTAAAAATGAAGTTTCTACAGAAACAGGAACTATTTTAACAAGGAAAAAAATTCCCTCATTCAGACCTCTTTAAAGTGGTAAAGGCTGCATATCTGCAGCATTTAGAAAACTATGCTATCAGCAAGCTGTTTTATGAACTGAGACTAAGAAGCCTAGAAAGCAGATGAAAATGGATATTTTCTTTAAAATTTTAGTAAAACTTCTTTCTGGTAATCAGATTTCAAAACAAATATGGCACGTAACAACTCAAGCATAAATCAAGATGGAGAGCCTGGAGAATTTTTTTCCTGCATTTTCAAAAAAGCCTGTGATTTCAACATACAGTACTTCTTCCCTATTTTAATCTTAATGCATTCAAAGAAAAGGGAGTAGATTGCATACTACATGCGCGTGAGCAAACACGCCCAATAAATACACACACGTGGTGGTAAGCATAGCATCTAATTATTTCCTCCACCACCTCAGTCTCCCCTCCCTTCACTTATGAGAAGATAATTATGCAGAACTCCTCATTGGTTTCCCTGTACCTAATGATTTCTGTGACCTTAACTGTTGCCCTCATTGTTACTTTTTATATTTCAACATTACAAAATTCAAAAGCAGCTTCATAGTCAAGAACATGTACCTGAACACCTGTATAATCACAGGGCACCCAGATAATAACAAATGCCAAATTCAGGGATCAATCTTTGAGTTCCACAGTGAGATATAATTCATGTGAAGCTCAGAACCATGTTTCAGACCACTGAAATTACTGATGTTAAAATACAAACAGGTGAAGACATGATGTAAAAGATAAACTACTTGGTAATGTAACTACCAATTAAAGTCACAAAATATTCCTCATTATTATTCATGCAGGTAATTGAGAAAAAAGACAGTGCAGATATTAACTTTAAATAAAAAATTATTCCTTCCCTTCCTCCCACTCCCCTAAACTCTATAAAATGTTTTCCCTGGGACTAGGCCTTGAAAAGGCCACTACATATTTGTGTGACATGCATTACTGTCTGCAATTAAAAATCTAATTTTGTGGTGGTTATAATTACATTATAAAAAGGTCCACATGCATAAATCTAAAAAAGGTTGAAAACCTACAATAAATCTACAATACATTGTTTTACATTTGACCAGTGGTTTGTGTTATGTAGGAGTCACAGATTTGGTAAAGCATTTTAACAATTTAGGAAGGCATCTAAATCTTTAAATTCTGGACGATTTTTATGTTTCAATCTACAAAATTGCATGAAGGCTAACTCAAGAGACTTCTTATCATTCTAAAATTCCTCAAGCTGGACAGACAAATCATTTTTAGGACACTTTCTTATAAATTCCACCTTTTGAAAGCTCACACAATAATCCCATTTATTCCACATTTTATGATCTTAATCTACACAAGGCTGACCACAATTATTCACGGAACATCAAATACGATAGGAAGACGAACCTGAGAGAAACCTTTACAATTCAACAGCATAACTTGCTGAACTCTTTATCAGGACTCTCTGAAAAAAATTTCATAAGCCTTTCTCCTCTTTATGTTAGCAATGAATTGTGGAAAATGTGCAATTTTATCTTGACTTGAAAGTATTTCAATGCACGGTGATCTTGCTGGCCAGGCCTGTATTTTCTGTGTAACTGGTACTCTTTACACGACTCTCTTCCATCCTGTTGTAAAGGTCAGAAGAAAGCAGCGAACAGGAGGGGAACAGCTTACGGTCAGAGTAATCACGTCTGAGGGCTTTTGAAGTATGTTGGTTTCTCCCTCCTTCTGACCGTGTCTCTGTTCTCTTCTTACAGCTCACAAAATGTAGGGGGTTGTTAACAGTTGTTTGTAGGGTTTTTTTTTTCTCCAGATAAAGTCCTATCTCTCCTTAGTTTGTTTCTCTATGCCGTATTTGACTTGCTCAGTTCCTGCCTGATTGCTGGGTAGGAAAAGGAAAAGCATTAAAAACAAATATAATTTTAGGTAAAATTGAGTGATTCATCCCTCAGAGATGTAATGATCATATTCAAACTCACAGTAATGAAAGATACACGGACCTCATTATCTTTCATAACATAAATCTCTTCCTTAGTAGGGAGATGATACTAACTTCTGGACATGTATATTTATTCTCTCCCATTGAAAACACTGACTCTGTGGGCTCCAGAAAGAGAGGGCAGTGGCACGAGTGGGAGGGCAGAGAGACCTAGACAAAGATTGTTTGCTTTTCCATCAAGTGCAGCTCAACACCTGAAACGGGGGGGTTCTTAATCACGTTGATTCTTACAAATAATTCCCGTATGTGAAAAAGAAAGCGCCCTCCTCACACCTGGACATCCTAAGCCAAGCGAAGGGCATGACACTAGGGAAAAGTAACTGGGTATTTCCTTATTCACATATTCTTAAAAATGGCTGTTAAACACCCTGCACATTTCTTTTGACACTCACCCTCAATGAGCTCTTCCTTCAGCTTTGTTAATTCTTTCCTCATTTCATCTAAGATGTCCTAAAGAATCAGAAAAAAACATCAATACAGGAAAAAAGGAACTGCTAGAAAATTCTTGCTCATATGAATTTAACAATGCATATAATATACGACATAGTTTCTGCTTCCAGTGTCAGTTCATGTCTTGAAGCCTTGGCCTTGGAAATTTTGGCTATCATGGTCTTCCCTTCCCAATCTTTCCTTACACTAGCCCAGCAAGATATCAACAGCATGTTTTCTAAAACTAAAATAAAGACTCTTTGATCTAGTGAAAGGTATGATTCAGAAAGATAATAGCTCTCTGCTTTCAACCTAGTCTCCTGGGAGCAGTCTGAGTGGTGAAGCATGAGGAAGCAGCAAGGACTGACAAATAAGCTGGACAATCGGCTCTGGATAAACCTGTCACTCAGCTTGAAGTGTGTGGATTCCTTAGGAATCACCACAGCTGCCAAACTATGTTTCAAAGAATTTAGGATTCCCTCGGAGGGCCCCAAGGGGCTGCCCTAACAGGTAGAGAAGAAGGTGGTTGGGAACCTGCTGGCTTGCACTGTCCAATGGCAGCCCCAGTCACAGGTTACTGAGCACTAGGTGTGGCTGGTCTGAAATGAGGTGCATTGTAAATGTAAAACATACACCAGGTTTCAAAGATTTAGTATAAAAAAAAAAGTACAATAACATTATTAATTTAAAAATATTGATTATATATTGAAACATTATTTTGGTTATATTAGGTTCAATAAAATAGATTAAAATAATTCCATCGATTTCTCTGTCATTTAATGTGGCTACCAGAAAGTGGTACATATTATATTTCTATTTAATAGTAATGTTCTGGATCCTCCAAATACTCTAAGTTCAGTTTGAAATAATGGACACCCCCAGTTATGATCCAGACCTGTGTAACGGGAAAGACAAGAGGGTGAAGAAGGCAAGGTGATGGAATCTGAGCAGGTGGAAAGGTGACAGCTATCCTTGGGTGGTGAGTTCTGAATTAGCTTTTACTTGTGTATGCCTCAGGTAGAACTAAACTGCTCTGTTTAAGGTTAGTTTTTTTTTTAAAGAACTTTCATGTTTAAAACAAGATTGAAAACTATCAATTAATTTAATTCCTCCATTTACCAATGAAGAAAATGAGGCATAGAAGTTATTCTATGGACTCAGAAATATCCTCGCTATGTTCAAATCAGTCCTGAAATCAAAACCACCCCTCTCTTCCACTCCATTGCTTCAGACAGTCAAGGACTTCCCATATTTTAAAGTATGTGCAAGTGCTCTATTTTGAAACGTTTTTCAAGAAAAGAAAGCTGGATTTAATACACAGGCAAACAACGGCTTGATTCCCAATGACCACACGCTTCCTTTTCAAATTGCATAACTCAATTTAACTTTTCAAACAGCTCTGTAGTATAAAATTAGAATTATTTGAAATTGTCAGCATTTCTCTAATCCCTATCTAGTTTTTATTTTAAACTGATATTACTGCAACATTATTGGTCCTTTTTTCAGGCCCACTCAAACATTTTCTGTCATTTTTGAAAAATAAGTGATATAATGGGGGAAAAATGGAATAAAGAAGTGGGTTCTGATCCTGACTCAACTACTTACTGAGCTGTGAGACTCAGTAAATTTAACTTCTCTGAACCTAGATGTGCAGAATTTGAGTATAAACCACATGATGTGATTGCTGCAAGGGTCAGAAGACAATGTCATGCTAAGAACCTACCAAGTACCTGACCACGTAAGCCACCAGACAGGCAGGAAGTGGCTGTTAGAGTGACCAGCATGGTCTTCATTTCTGAGGCTATTCTAAAGTGCAGGGTAAGGAAACAAGGGTTAAATTTTTTATTACAGGGCTTAGGTCTGCAAAACTGAGGGGCACTTTACTAAGGTGCACTGCCTTCCATTTCCAATTTTTGAAAATTATTTTACCTCTTCCAGGAATAAAATATTTTAAACTGCATAATCTCATCACCTATTACTCCTTCCACTTTTTTTTTGATCATATAAGGTATTAAATATAATGCATATATACTCAAAGTGTTGACAGTATCTTTTCTCTTACAAAGTTGAACTATTTTACCGTTTGGTTACCTGTTTTACCTAACATGGGCAAATGTTCATGATTTTTTGTTAAGTAGTCTCAACAAAGACTCCTTAATGGCTGCAGAGCCCTCCCCACCCTGTACAGAGATACGCCTCTTCGATACTTTAATAGCATAAATTCTTGGAAGTAAAATTGCGGGGTTAAAAGGTTAAGATGTTATTTTTAAGGCATTTGATCTGTTTTCCCAAACTGCTTCTTAGAAAGGAGTATAGGGGATTGCCCATTTCCTCATTCTTGTGCAAACCACACTTGACAGGTCCATTTCTGCCAACAGTAAGTGAGAATTATGAGCCTGTGTCTTTTTACACTTGTCCATCACGCACTCCATGTGAAGTTTATACTACTATCCCATCACACCACTCGCCTTCCCTCCACCTCTGGGGAGACATTGTGCAAACTCACCTAACAACAAAACGAGGATGTGAAAACAAATAGAGTATTGATGCCAATACTTAATTTGTATAAAAATATCTTAACTCTGTATTCTTTGCACTTCTATTCACGATCTGTTACATGTGTGCATGTGAGATTTTTTTTAGAAAAGAAACGAGTACAAATAAAGGACAGCAGCCACTGAGGCCTACCTGCTTCAGCCTGTCGTAATCCAGGCCCTCGGTTGGGACTCCATTGGCACTGGGCTGTGATGAGGGTGCAGATTTTGGTCTGTACAAATGAGATTTCCAGGATAGGTAAATAATACTGAGAATATTTAATGGATTCATCATTAATTACAGATTTACAAACCCAACACCAAGATTTAAATACATTTCTTAAAACACACTGTGTTAAAAAGGTAATAGTCAAAGTTGCAGGATTGAGTAGAACAGAAAATATTTTTCACTTTTCCCAGCATTTTGTAAATAAATCAGAAAATAGGTGATGAAATGATGGGACTTCTTCAGCAGAGAGTAGAAGACAGTGTTATATGGACACGAGGCGGGAACCTGGCAGCAAGGAGTATTGATCAAGACAGAGACAAGAGGCGAGCTTCAGCGTCCAAGGCCTATGTAACACAACCCTGTTTTCTCCCTCTGTTTGAAACTGTGCATCATTATCTATTAAGTATCTGGCAAACCAATGGAAGGGAAAATATATACTTGAGTGTTTTACTCTAATATGAGTCAGTTTATAAATTCCATGCCATCCATGGTTTGTGAGGGAAAAAAATCTTTGTAAGGATGATTTTTTGAATATTCTATTCCATTTTCAAGAATCAAAGTATGAATATTATATCAAAAAGTAAATCTCAGGGATTATATGTATTTTAAGAAAAAAAGTTTCAATGTCAAATAAATCAGCTTATGGCTACCTCTCCCATTCTGGCAGTGAGAGAATCCTAACAGGAAAAGCTAGCGTTTTAATGGGGCACCCCTCTACCTTCTGGTTCAGTATAGTAAGCCACTCTCTAAGGGTCACAGATTAATGCAAATTAAAGCCACTAGTCAAGTCATAGTCTTTCAATTTTGCAGTTTCAATACAAATTAAAAATAACTTTTCTATTAGATTTCTAACTAGTGTTAAAAATCTAATTCTTATAAAGCATATTGTACTTCAAACACTGCTGTGAAGATGAAATACTGAGTTAACTGCTTTAATATCAAACATATGACTGTTAAAAGGTTGTCATGAAGCTAATTAATTTTATTAGGTATCTGCCACTGTGCTTATATGAACAAGGAAAAGTGTAACTTTCAGAAAATTTCATCGAATATGCTCTGAGCCAGGCACTGTGGGTGAAGAAGATTTACCTGATAAAGCTTCTTTTTACTCTGCTGAGGAAACTCCTTAATTACATGGTCACTTACAATACATGAGACCCACTGTGTGCAGGTCCCAGTGCTCAGCACAGTCTGGCGCAGTGCACATTCTTCAAGGCTGACACTGTGCATTTCATTCACTGATGCGATCTGTTCCTGCTCTCCAGAACTAAACTTCTAATCACTCTGCTTTTCTTTCACTTTTCACATTTAAGTGCTACAACTAGCTAATTATTTTCTCCCTAAGTTATATAATGAACACCCCTGAAATTCATGTCAATTAACTACAGTCTATTACTTAGGTGACGGTATGTTATGAATATATTCATATTTACTAAACAATGCAAAAAGATTAATGTTGTTATATAATAAACAACTGTGGAGACATGCAATTTAAAGAAATTTAATTCATGCTGACATGCAATCCACCACCACCACCATAATTAACTAAAGGGGGGAACTTTTCATACTGAAGGAAATAAGTAATCACCACTTTTTAAGAAAAGGTTTACCAACAATGTTATCCCAGGGGCACTATGTGTGAAAACAGCAAGATAACCGAGAAGAGTCACAACACACAATCTCACTGTTAAATGCTGTTTTTCTACGTGCCAGCAAATTTTCTAAAAAAGTTTTTGGGTCAGAACAAGTAAACCACTTCAAAAAAAGCAGGAAAAATGATTTCACTATTGTAATATAAACACTTTATACAGATTTCACTGGTTGACAAACTTTTCAAATATTTTTATCATCAATGCCATAAAAATAATTTCAGCAAGTAACAATTTGGGCAAATAAAGTCTGATTACAGACCTCCTTACTGGCTGCCATAGTTGATCCACCCCAGCCCCGAAACTACTCAATTTAAGTTCCCAGGAAACCTGATGTGCATTTTAAAAAATAGATGCCTACAGTGACATGGGTATTATCTTAGTTATTTCAAACCTATGGCTTTTTACCATAACTGATAACAAAATATGAGGCTTTCTCAGAGGTTTTTATTCCCTTACAATGAGAGTATTGCCTCTAGACACCTGCCAATAACTATATTTAAGTCCCTATTCTGCCAAATTAATTCTAAATATAGCTTAAACAATTTGACATTTTTAACAGTGTTGATTTTTAAATAAGAAACAAATACATGTTTCATATCTTAAGTTTTCTTAGTTTTAAAAAAATGGTATAATAGGAGGACTCATCCTAGAAAATGAATAATCCATTGGATGTTAGATGTTAGGTTGTTAAAGACAATTTACTACAAAGTTTTCTAGGAAACAGACTACAGAATCTTCCATCCCACTTTGTAAAAGCCTTGTGTCACACTTATAAGAGAATAGCTTTTAAAAGAAAATGCAAAAGCTGCAACCAGCCAAGATAAAATACGTATGGCCTAAGATTCCTATTCTAGTATTTCTGATGTTTATTTGAGCACTTATAGTTATCCTAACCCAACTATAAAGTGATGGCAGGGAAATGAATACTATTTATTTTTCTAATTAAAATCTAGAATTTTTAAAAAAGTATTGTGAATAAAGCTAAATACACAAGATTCAATCTTCCTATAAGTACCTCCCTTGTGGTGATTACCAATCCATGTAGAAAAAGCTCAGCCCTATCCTGAACATGTTATTTAAGTCTCATATCACAAAGTCACATCAGGATGATACCTGTGTAATGAATCACAGGACCTGTTGTCAAAAACAATCTGATTTTTCCTTGGAGAATCCCGTCTATGAAGGGGAAAAACCATTTAAAGGGGTATACTTTTATTAAATAGAACTTTTAAAAATAATTCTCATTATGTTACTGTTTTATAGGTTTTAGTCATAGCAAACAAAATAAGAACCAGAAGAGTCCACTACCCTCAAGATAATCATTTATAATAAAAAAGAAGATACTTGGAGACTAAACCTAGTTATGTGAGGATATTCTGCTTGCTTGACCATTACAGAGAACAAAAAAAATCATTATGCAATGGCTACTCTTATAGATTGTAGACACAGTAAAATTTACCTACACAAAGATTCAACAATTTTCAAAAACAAGGACATTTCTATTAGGGTGAACATAAAGCTACAGACTCAAATGAATAGCACAGTAGAGATCACTGAGGCTTGAAGTACACAAAGTTAACTCTTCTCAGGAGCCTCAGGAGGCTTTTTCTCCATCCTGAACACAGATCGTGAGCTCTTAATAAAAACAACAGAAGAATCACAAACTCTCCAATGTTACAATACAGTCACAGTTCAAAGCATTTCTAATGATAACATTCCTGCTTCTTCTGATATCTTCACCCACTAAACACAGTGTATGGCAACATCTCATACAGGACAGGGGTCAAATCAGCTGACTACTGACATGATTTGACAGGGACATCCAGACGAGAAACAGGCACTCTCCCTACTGTGCAAGAATGACGCACTTAAAAACAGACAATGTGCTTGTTTTCTGAAGGAACATAGGAGATAACTTAAGAGGAAAAGCAGGATAGTTCTTAAGTCTTTTGAAATATTTTCAAAACTCTTTATGGTTTAAAACTGCTTGCAGTGAAACTTTAAGGTAAACATATCACTGGCTGAATCACATCTATCAAAGGGTATCTCAGTGGCCAGGAAATAATTACATGTTTCAGAATTCCTATTTTGGGAAAGGTGAGGAAAACCACCCGAGTCAGGACATGATTAAAATACACTATATGGGTAACAGAACCAATATGCGATCAATCCACGTAAGGTATTTTTTAAATGGTGACCTTCAGAACACTCATTGCACTTCCCTTAGAAGTCTGAGAAATCTTTCAGAGAACATTTTTTTCTTTCACTAAATGGACCCAAATATATCAAGGAATACATTCCATTTGGAGAGCTGTACAAGTTCCTTCTAAGATATGCCTTCTGCCATGGGCTCAGGGTTAGCTCTGGGCAAGCCCCCTGTGGGATTCCTATCATGAGGAAGGGACTGCAAGTGGCGGTAAAGAGGAGAAAGAATTCTTCACGGCACAATTTACACCCTCAAAGGATGTAGAAGTTCTGTTCTCTGATGTGCACTTGATAAATCAGGCTTCATAATGTGCTACTGAAGAGAATCTGTAACAACTACTAAAGCTGCATTAGTACACGTGAGTTAGGTATGGGAGAAGAGTAAATGTGCAATTTTCCCACTCTATTGAAAAACAGGTCCACCAAAAGCAATGCCTACATTTTCTTCTAAAATCAAATACATTCACCTTGTAGTCACTTAGAAACTAGAAGCTTCAGTGGAGCTTCATTGTGTCATCACCAAATCTTTCCTACTAACAGAAACGACCATACACAAAAAAGCAAATGTAAATTTAGATGAAGCTAACACAGAACAGATTTGTGACAACATAAGGTCTAACCTTGTTTTATAAGGTCTAACCTTGTATTTTTGTCAATTCGGTTTCTACAATTAGAGTCAAGGCAAAAATAAGGTAAATTGCACAGAAAAAGGCAAAAAGTGTCTAGATACATACATTTCTGGGAAAAAACATAAATCCTTTAAATATATAAGTCCTGGTCTAATAAACCAAGAAAAAGTTTCATCTATGTTCAAGACCTGTGATTTAGGTTGGGTATGATAATCCAGTCTGCCTTGCTAAGGAATGCTGACGATGCTTGACTGTGCCCTCACACAGCCACTTGTAGAAACACAGATTAAGTAATCTTGTTTCTGGGCACTATCTTTTCTAATTTGATTATAGTTAGCAGTTTCAACTGAGAGAAACAAATCTTTCTAGTTTTCAAATTCAACATTTAAGGTTTTATTTTGCTGACTCTCAAACATTGCAGTCCTTTCTCTCCAGTTGATTTTCAGTGTAAAACATAAAACTTTCTTTCAAAAATTACATTTACAAAATGAAGAATATCACTGGGACTAATGGGGACACATGACTGTATTACATAATATTGTTGTTTAGTCCTCAATTTTTTAAGAGTGACAATGGCATTGGGGCTGCTAGGAGAATGTTCTCTTCTCAGAGAAAACACTTAAGTATTCAGGGTGAAATAGCCAATTTGCAAACTGCTTTCCAACTATCAAGATGGAAAAAAGTGTGGATGTGTAGAAAGAGGCCAAGCAAATGTGGCAACATTTTAGCAACTGGTAAGTATGTACTATTCTTTCAACTCTCCTATAGTTTTGAATTTTTCAAAATAAAAAAACTGTGAGGAATAAAACTATCTTAAAATTTCAGACAAACTGGTGCAGAGCAGATTTTAGTCAGTCACTAGTGAAAATATGACATGGCCCAGTGGGTGTCCAACAGGTAGGGGTTATGTGTTTCATTTGCTCTGTTGTACAATTTCAAATCTACCATTTGGGTTTTTTTTACAATAAAAATATAGATAGATGCTAACTTCTTTTTAGATATACATACAATATAAAACAAAAAAACCTGATACCTGGAGATAACAGGTGACTTGCAGCCATTCATTGTATTTGTTCTTTCCCAAGGTTTTCTCGTTGGTTCTTTAAAAATAAATAACATTAAGTTATTAAATATCCAATATGTTCCCAGAGTTATTGTAAAACAAGTAACAGAATACTGAACACTATTATATGTGTTTATGTAGCAACGTAGATAAATAAAAATTTTATTTTCGATTCTGAACTTCAATTAAAATCTGTAAGGATTCTAGTTTTTACAATTTCAGACCTTAAAATGGAAAGAAATTAATAAGCAAGTATGACAAGTTTCCCCAGGAAAACTTATATTATTGAGTCTAAAATACTATAAATTCTATATACTAGATGGTAAGATGTTTCTCTAATAAAGGTAGAATAACAAGAATAAAGGTAAGATAATTTTAATTTATTAGAATAAACAGTATAAATTAATAAGGATGGTTTAAATTTATTAGAATGGGATAGTATTATAGCTATACTATTTCAAACTATTTTTAGCAGCAATGGTAAAACAAAAAGTAGGAGCTTACATGTGTTAATTACTACTTAATCTAAATTCAAATAGTTCTCTTGGGAAAAAATTCAAACCATAAATAAATTTCAGAATCATGCAGTTCGACTATACTTTCTTGAACCTCAATCAATCAATTCTTGGGACTTAGCAGATAATTCCAGCTAAATATAATAAGTAAGTTCACTCTAAGCCCTTATTTAAAAAGATAGCCTGGAGTGACTCACTGGACAGCAGTCTACTGTGCTTTGGTTTCCAATCAGGGCTGACTCACTGGTGCCACTACTAGCGCCTCACTAGATGACTGGGTGGAATCGTGTCCTTTAAGAAAACACCTGGGCCACACGAGTAGAGCATGAATACACAGTCGGGCTCTCACTATAGTTTTAACCAGGAAACTGCTCCGAGTGCCAATGTTACCCTGAAATCAATGGGTTTCTGCACCTTCTTACTGAGGTAAATTGTCTTCTTTTCGAATGGTACATGTGCAAAAAACTAAACTGAACCTCTCCCTTGAGACCACTGCTTTTTTCCTGCATTTGTTGCATTCATCCACCTACTGTGAAACCCAAGGTCATCACTCACCTTGCTTACTTCCTGTAAACAATCACCAGTGCCTCCCTTTTTAATTACATTCTGTTATTCCTTCTTTTATATTCCAGCAGCTAACACATTCTTTCCAACCATCACACAGCTAGCCACAGAGCTGGCCAGGGGACACCCAATTATCAGATGAGGTTCGGAGAGACGGAAAAACCCAAGAGACATCTGCGAGAGTAGGCGAACAGAGGGAATTCTGGACCAAATGGAAGGACAACTGATCGGGCAGGGAGATGGTCACCAAGATATTATCACCAAAGAGGCAGGAGGCAGGTGGAGAGGTTGGGGAAACAATGCCACCATGATGAGATGACAGGGCTACTATGTAGCAGCTGGCTGAGGTCCTTTCTCCATCAGCCAAACCCGAACTTCCTTTTCATCTTTAAAGGGCTCATCCAGTTTTGAGGAAGAGCGGGTCAGTCTGGCTCTGCAGGTCGTGAGGCTGTCCTCTCTGGGGGGCTCCAGGTCCGCTTCAGGAGGCTGGGTCCCCTTATTAGGTCCTGGGAATGCTGGATCTTTACCGGCACTTGTCTCCTATCTCAGTCACTCCCGATTTCTGCCACACTATGACAACTGCCATTTTAATGTCCCTAAAACAGCTTCAGCTGGCTGTCCACTCAACTCTTGTAGGGTCGTCTAAACTCCTGACCTTTTCTTAAAAGGCTTTCTGGTTCTGACCTTTTCCCCCAATACTCCACAGAAAGAATTCTCCATTCTGATTAGGCCAGTCCACTTCATATTTCTTGTCTCTTCCTACCTATCACCCACTCTCCAGATTTGTTCATGCTACGCCCGCCAACTCCTGAATACCACCCCTTCCCCTATCAGCCAAACTCAGTGTCCTTCAAGGCACAGTAAAATGTCATTATTCTCTACAAAGATGACCCAGGTGACTCCAAATTATACAATCTCCACCTGCTTTGACATATTATTTAACAGTCAGCATGTGGATGTTAAACATTTAACTTTTTGCTGTGTGTATCTCATCTTCTCAGCTGGCCCATGAGTTTCATGTGCTGAGGGCACCTTTATCTTTCACTTTCTTTTGGCCTGTCAAGTGTCTGACACATGCCAATTTAGAAAAAGAACAAACCTGAGTGAAACAAGTGAAAAGGGAAGCCACCAGTCCTTCTGGATGAATCCTTTACATATATGAATGCAAACACACACACACACACACACCACCACATGCAAGATGCATGCTTTAGTTTCCTGTATTTTAAACAAGGACCTATGTATTAGAGAAGGCATTCTTAACTTGGGGTACATGGAAATCCTTCATGGAATTCATAAATATTTTGTAATTATAAGCAAACTTATATAAAACATGGTATTTTCCTCCCTGGGTTCATAGCCCTTTACAAATTCTAAAAGGTTCTGTGACCCTGAATTATAAAATATCTACAGTCTTCTAACAGTATATATATTAATTTTGGCTTTATGGAAAATAAAGCTAATATAGTAAAAGACAAAGGCAATATAGCCAAAGATTTTTAATAAAGGTAATAAACTGATTTGAGTCCTAACAGAGGAAAAACAATATACAATGTCCCAATATTTATTGTAGAGAGCCATCAGACTTGACTAGTCACCATTTAGTAAGAATGAGATTTTTTTTTTCACAAATGGATTATAATCACAAAAACAAAAACTTCTTAGGATTTCTAGCAAGTGGAATTCTAGAGGCAGCTGGTAATCTCCAAATCAAAATACATAGGAACTAATGCAGAAGTTTCTCTATAATGGTGTCCTATAGATCACTTAGATCTTAATTCATCAAAATCATCAAATTTATTTATGTTACTTTATTCCAAATTAGATAAAGTGTTCGGATAGTCTAATTCTAAGTCTTTTAGTCAAATATGAAGACACATGTAAAATGTAACACTGTCATATTCTAATCATGGATATTATACTAAGTACCTCCAGTGAAGTATATTTTGTTAAAATTCTAAGTAATAATTCTATGCCCAAGACTTTTCAACGTCAAAAATTTCACTGAATTCAGTAACATTTCACAAAAGCATTATGGAGATTTTCTTTTTAACCTTAGAAACTAGAAGCGTTTTTCCTTATCAACATTACCCAAATGAATGGTTAAAATGACAACTTTCTCCATTTGAGAATGTTTTGAAATAGACTTCAATGCTAGCTACATGCTTACTTAATCTTTACCTTTAAGAATCAATTTAAAATGTTCCCCTACCATCTGATAATGTACTTTCCCCTTATTTTAGTGAATAACCTCATTTCAATAGCAATATACATAGAATCTGTGAAGATTATGATTTTCAAAAAAAATATCGTCAGAAAAAAACTTTGGGTTTTAATGGATCCCCCATTATCAGAAAGAAATTAACAGCTGCTTCTGGGATCACAAAAGGCAGAGGAAAAAAGTCAGTGCTTTTGATATAAACAAGGAATTTGAAGATTTCAGTGAGGAGGCAGTCACTTGGCCAAACCATGGGAAAATGAGGAATTATTAACTGAGGGGTATTAATACTTAGAGAAAGTTCATAAAGGTTAAAATATATCTCTTGAACTTACCAGGTGTACTTGTTGAAGAGGCCTTAGAAGTTACAGGCTCTGAATCTTCCTGAACATACAGAAATACATATTAATGATTACCACACCTACTAGAAACCTGTTATATGGAGTTAGCATCTACTTCCATTTCCAATATTCTCTCATCCATTCCCCACCTCCCTTCACCAATCCTTCCTCCCTTCCAGGCTAGCTCACACATTCTCAGCCTCCTAGCCATTCCCTCCTCTGCTTCCCATGGATCCTTTCCCTCATGTTCTCCCTAAGCACGGCACTAGCTGATGTTACTAAGCCAGATATGAGACGGGGACTTGAGGGATGGCATCAAAGAAGGCCAGATAACAGGGAGAACAATTATACTGTTCATTAAACACTAATAGATAGAACAGATAAAGCAGAGTTTGGGCAAATGAATTGGGGAGAAAGACATAAAGGTCACACTCTTAAGAGGCACTGCTAATAACCACAGCACCTAGGGGAAACATCTAAACATCACTGATTTAGTCTAATTCCTTCATTTTAAATGCAAGGAAACTGAGACCATAAGAGATTTTTTAAAACCTAGTAAAGGTCATTCATCCATTTAATGGTAGGTTTAGGTACATAATCAAACTCTACAGGTTTAAATTACAGAGCTTTCCCCACAGCTCTACACATTCAACCCATCTTAACTAAAAAAGCCATTAAATGTTTCTATAAAATGCTCAAAACAAGTCATTTAAAATATCTGAAGAATTAAAAATAAGCAAGTGTAGTTCAAATCAATCTTTGACACAATTACTGAATGAGTTGAGCTTGAACCTTACCCTCACATTTTCAGGGCAGCAGACCATCTTAAGTAACTTACGTTTTTGTCCTCTTTTTGTTCTGTCTCTACTGTTGATCCCTTTTCAGCAATTCTTCTCCTAGAAAGAAGGAAAATCTGATTTAAAAAAAAAAATCTCTTAGTATAAAGACTACTCCCAAAGGGAAGAACTGCACTAGTCAAATTATCTGCAAAAAAATCAACAAAATCCTCTAAATTCTGGGTATGACCACATAATTCTTACTTACCTCCTGGCCAGGAGGGCACTCATTTCTTCCATTAAACCACCACCCCCTAAGGGAAGGGGTCCATTCCCACGACCAGTGTCTGTTTTCAGTGAGGCTGAATTCACACCGACATTACCCCCGCTTGGGAAAGAGGCATCCTCCATCTAATGAGAATGTACATAGTCAACTCCTCGGTTAGGCACTCCTACATTTATTAGTATACAATACTCAAAACAGAAGGATGCATCTGTGTTAATTTCAATAAAAATACGTAAGTATTATTTTAAAAATCTTAAGAACCATTTAAGTGAATAACTATCAGTGAATGTTTTATCAAAATTAACATGGCCAATAATGGGATAAAACAGTATCACATGTGTCCTTTTGTGATATACTGAGAGGGATATATTACTTCGGTGTTAAAAAATGCATAACCCATATCTAATCTTAAGGGAACATCAGATATATCAAACTGCAGGATGATCACAAAATAATTGTTCGGTAGCCTTCAAAAACATCAGTGTCATGAAAAAAAGATGAAGGAATTGTTATAAAGTAAATTAGAGACATAACAACTAAGTGTAACAGGTGATCGTGGACTATAAAAAAACTGCCATAAAAGACAATACTGCACAATAGATGAAATCTGAGTAAGTATTCCATCAAATAAATTTCCTGACTTTGATAGTTCTCTCAATTCAGACCAAAAAAAGTGTGAATGTGTGTATGTAGATGGAAAAACACAGAGAAGGAATGAAGCAAATACGATAAAATGTTAATAAGTGCTGAATCTGGGTGATGGGCTTACAGAAACTCCTTATATTATTTGAAATTTTTAATCAATGAAGTTAGTAACGTAAGGTTTGTAAAAGAATACAGTAAATACAGTATTTTAGATATCGAGAAAGCCTAAGACATATGTAAAAAATACAGTAACTTGGAAATGCATTTACCCGTGACACCTTCCTAAGTTTCGCTCCAGCAATTGCGGCTGCAAGTCCAGTTAAAGCGCGATTGTCTTCAGACAGTGATCCCGCAAACAATCCAGACGCTGGGAGGGGAGGGGCGGGAGGCGGAGGCGGAGGAGGGGGCACCTGATTAGGAAGAGGGGGCGGGGGCGGGGGAGGCGGGGGCCCTGAGGCCGGCAGAGGCGGGGGCGGGGGTGGGGCCGGGGGAGGCGGGAGTGTGGAGGGAGCCTGGGCGGGGCCTGGGGGGAGCGGGGGAGGCGGGGGAGGTGCAGGGGGTCCCGAGGCAATGCCTGAAAGAAAGAAACGTCAAATAAGGTCATCAACAAACGGCACCGCCGAGTGCCACTGCCTCCTGTGGAAAGGTATGTGGAGTGCCCTGATATATTAAACTGACCCAAACATTTACTACGTATTAATGAGTTCGATTTGTTGCAATGTATATAGACTAAAAAGCTAAAATGTGTAACTGCTGTGTTAGAGCTTTATTAACTGATCAGATATTAGGGCTTTTTGTTCATGGGGATGTAGTAAATAAATGCTTACAAAAGTTGGGATGGGGTAGTGTCCCTGAGAGAACAAACTAGTGTATACTGTGGCAGTACTATATGAATCAACAGACCCAAAATAACATGTGTAAACCCTCAGTGTTGAGACAATAAATTCACAATAATGAAGACATATATTTACTTGTTTATTGAAAGCCAAAGTGGCTGGACTTAAGGACATGAAAGACAGGGTGGATCCCAGGCTTCAGTATCTCAAAAACATTCCACACTTAAATCCAATTACAGAGTTGAGATCAGGGAGATAAAGGAATCTTCTAGAAAAAAGTGAAGCTGCAAAATAACTATCAGAAATAATTAGATGGTATAGAATTTGAAGATTTTTTTTTTTTAAAGCTTGTAAGTCAGGAGGTAAGAGAGAAATGTCCCAATCTTAAAAAATCATAAAGGGTGTGAACAAGAGCTTATTTCATATCAGAAAAACAAACTAGCAGGACCTCCCTTAAGGCTGAAAGGGGTGTTGTAGATCATGTAAGATGCAATTTGCACACTGGATGGTAAGTTTTTTGACACTGTCGTCTGAGTAGTTAAACAGCTGAAAACGTAAACTGCTCAAAGAAGCCTTCAGAGTCCTGGGCTGCCTGTCTCCAAGTTTACTGAAGGAGGCTGCCTGCTGGTCAGACTCTGCCTCTAGTCCAGCATCACTGTCACAGGGACACTACAGTGCAAATACTAGAATCCTGGCTCAATGTTGAAGTAAATCTGGTAAACCAACAGGAAAAATATACACACAGCGATAAAAGTATTACTTATCTTAAAAACTAAGATTTTAAAAAAGTGGTGTGTTTAAATCCAGGGTATAAAACTGTTTCCTCTTAAGCACAAATATGCTGTCATATTCCTTCCTGTAATTCTCACTGAGCCTTTCTTTTGTTTAAAAAAGGTTGCTAAGCATCTTATTTGCTTACAGAACGAGGTCTTTCTCTACTTACAAATAACCCACACTTAGAGCTTATGCCCTCTTCCCAGTTACCAGGATAGCAAGGTTTGGGGGTCGTGGGTAGGCGACAATAATTGGAGAGGATTCTCTTCTCTCTACCCCTTCAGCTCCTTATTTCATCTAATTTTGGACCACAGAACCCTATGGAGCATTTATCAAGCCTGCCATCCTTTCCACCTCTTGCACAAAATGAGGCTGCTCTGTAAGGTTTGGGTGGCACCATTTCTGTCAATCTAATATGGAAGGCCTAATACAGGAGAGGCCAAACAAAACAGGGTCCAGATCAGAACTGTCCCATGAGACTCTCGGATGATCTATTTAATGATTATAGTTGGGCACTAAATATAATCTCTAAGTTTCCCAGAAATTAAAGGAAAACAAGATAGATCATATATTCATTGTGTAGATAAATGTGTCAAGTAATGTTTCCCTAGCAAAATTTCAAAGAAATGTATCATGGAGGCCCTTAAATACTGGGAAACATAGTTGGAGAACTATGATACTGCAGAAGATACCAAAATCTAATTCAACATGGAAATTCCTCATATTGATCTGCTAAATGCAGTTAACCCAACAAAAAACCCCACTTATTTTCTACTTCAATGATTTAAAGTACGAAACTATGGCACTGTGGCATAAAACTGTCCATTCATCCACCCTCCTAGACACCTAAAGTCGCTGACATACACTGTTTTCAAGTGATGAGTCGTTAGATATAATGATGGGAGCCTTACCCTGTTGGGCTGGAGTCTCGGCCGGCTGAGAGGCTGCCTGCAAGCCTGGCTCAGAAGCAGAGGAGTCTCCCAGCACAGAGTTTAGAGGAGTCTCCACAGAGGCAGGGGCAGCTGCAGAGGGAGAAGGGAGAACACTAGGCTTGGATGAGGGAGTTGAGGCATTAGGGGTACTTGGAGGAGAGGCCTGAAGTCCACAGTGTGACAGTGGTGCGAGGAAAGGCTGTGGAGGCGGTGGCGGAGACACTGGGTATGCCACGGAGTCAGGCAGCCCGCTGGGGGCCGTTGGTGGGGCAGGTACTGGGGGCACAGGAGAAGAAACACTAATGAGGAGGACAGGCCTTGGGCCAGCTGCTCTGCCTGGGGGGCTGCTAATCATTATTGGAGGAGATGGAGGGAGGGGGGAGAAATTAGAAGTAGACCAGGCACAGGGCTTCGTAGCTGGAGGCTGAGCAGAGGGTGTGTTCACAGGAGAAGAAGGTCGAGAGCTTTTGTTCAGAGGACGAGAAGCTGTAGCATAATGGGGAAGAACGGGGTGGAAGGCTGAACCTATAGATGTCGCAAAACGTGTCGCTGAGTGTCGAAGTGGTGGTGTAGGGGGTGTGGAAGTAGGTGGCAAAGCGGTCACTACAGCATAATCAGGAGTGGCAGCGCACACTGGAGCGGAGATGACTCCAGCATAGGGCACAGCAGGTGCTGGAGGAGGCTGGCAACTGGCCTGCTCAGGAAGTGGCACGCTATACAGGGAGCTGTCGGAGGATGAAGCTGGACAGAGGTGGGAAGCGGCAGCAAAGACAGGATAAAAAAGGAGAGAGAAAAAGGAAGCTAGTAAAGCCACAAAACCAGCATTCAGACAAATGTACAAATGCAGATTACAGTTAGTACTAGAGAAGTAAGCACATGTGCAAGCAGCTGAGTTCACCCAAGAATGTTGTAACTATAAACACATTCTGAAATTCAGAAGAGGATGAAATAAATTTTCTTTTAGTCTCCTAAGTATATTGATAAATTAAATTGATTAGCCTATCCTTTACAAGAAAATTGTAGTATCTTGATTTTCATTACTTAGTCCATTTAATTACATGAATAGGACCACAAATGGAAGAGTAAGTTTAGCTGCTTTCTTAAAACAAAGAGTGAAAGTGGCAAAAAGTTTATTATAAAGGGCTAGGAATTCCCTAGTCAAAGTTTATTCATGGAAAAGTTTTGCTTTGTTGATGACAATCCCAGAAAATAATTAGGCAGTTAAAACAAATGAACTAACTCAAACAACAAACCAATTAACCAGTATCTAATCAACCTACATTGAAACTTTGATACAGGCCATATGGAACAAAAAATGAATTCCACTATAATGTTAATGCATGTCTCACACTTGCAGTCACAGCTTATCCCTTAATATACTTCTATAATATACTTTAATCCAAGCAGAGTATGTGTGCATACATCCTTACTACTCTTTTCTTTTTTCTTTTTTTCTAGATGATTTTCAGACATTTAGCTCCTGCTAGGTAAAGCTTCCCAAGCATCTCAAACAGGCCTTCTGTCTTTCAATAAGTTCCATCAGATTTAGTAATGGTCACTAATTTTTCACAAAACTATAATGTATTTAAATTAATAGTTTTAGAGAGCATATTTTTCACCTATTGTTTTTAATTCCTCTTTCAGAAACTTCAGAACAAAATCACGCAAATTTCTTGAACACTAAAGTACTCAGGACAATTCAGGCAATCTCAAAAGAGAAATCTATTCGAAGCTCCAATATAAAAAATTTCCCATGGAAACACACTTATGCTTTCTAGTCAATTTATAGGGAGCTCTAAGAATTAGAATGCCAGAATAAAAATTTCCAAGAGCTTTCTGTAAGTCTCCAAGCAACAGAAGCAATACAGAGAGAAAAAGGAAATATTGAAGTAGCAATTGCTGTGCATTTCCCACAATTTCCAATCCTATGGCTTCCCAAGCATCTCAAACAGGCCTGCAAGGGGTCACCCATGATCTCCGACAGTGCAGGGCCGGACTGCTTACCAGCGCTGGGGATCCTGCGCTCCCGCTCCAGCTGCTCCCGCTCCAGCTGCTCCTGCCGCTCACGGTCCCTGTCCAGCCGCTCTTGCCGCTCCCTTTCCTGTCTCTCCCTCTCCAGATGCTCCTGCTCCAGCCGCTCGCGCTCCCTCTCCATTCTTTCCCTCTCCAGCCGCTCCCTCTCCATTTTTTCCCTCTCCAGCTCCTTTTGTCGTTGCTGTTCTTGTAGTTGCCTGAAATTTTTATAAAAAATTTTATGCAGCTGTGGCTACTCATCATTAAAAACCTGTTCCTGAATGTAAACTAGTTCAATCATTGTGCAAAGCAGTATGGAGGTTCCTCAAAAAGCTCAAAATAGAAATACCACTTGACCCAGGAATTCCACTTCTAGGAATTTACCCTAAGAATGCAGGAGCCCAGTTTCAAAAGACATCTCCACCCCTATGTTTATCACTGCACTATTTACAATAGCCAAGAAATGGAAGAAACCTAAGTGTCCATCGGTAGATGAATGGATGAAGAAGATGTGGTACATATACACAATGGAATATTAGTCAGCCATAAGAGGAAAAGAAATCCTACCATTTTGCAACAACATGGATGGAACTAGAGGGTATTATGCTCAGTGAAATAAGCCAGGCAGAGAAAGGCAAGTACCAAATGATTTCACTCATCTGTGGAGCATAAGAACTAAGCAAAGACTGAAGGAACAAAACAGCAGCAGACTCACAGAACCTAAGAATGGACTAACAGTTGACATAGGGAAAGAGACTGGAGGGGGAGAGGGGAAGGGAGGAGAAGGGGAATAAGGGGCATTACGATTAGGGGGAAGGCAGTATAGCACAGAGAAGACAAGTAGTGACTCTATAGCATCTTACAACACTGATGAACAGTGACCGTAATGGGGTATGTGGTGGGGACTTGATAATAGGGGGAATCTAGTAACCACAATGCTGCTCATGTGATTGTATATTAATGATACCAAAATTAAACAAACAAACAAAAAAACCCTGTTTCTTTTACAGGGAACCCATGGAACCATAGTTCTGATTCAAACACAAAGCAACATAGAACACACAAGCAACATCTCTCCCACCGCGTGAGCAAAGGCTACTTTAGACAGAGACCTACAGTTTCTCAGAGATGAAAGTAAGTTCTTACTGGGATCATTTTTGGCTGACTGCATCAGCATATTACACTAGTGTCCCATTTCACAATGTACTGTGCATGAATAAAGTGCTGCAAATGAATGAATGTTCCAAATAACTGAGAATATACAACTTTAAAGACCAACTCTTTTTTAAATCTCTTAATGAAAAAATTCCTATATAGAAATTCCTTCCTAAAAAACTTAATTTCAAATTTTCATTGTACAAGTAACACATGGCGCCAGTGTCTTGGCACTTTCCAATCTGAAATATATACTTTAATACTGAGCAGGGTGCATGTGCATCCATCCTTACTACTTTTCTTTTTTATTCTTTTTCTAGATGATTCTTAGACATTTAGCTTCTCATAGGTAAATTTTAAAATCAGTTTGTCAAATTTACCCCTTATGCTAAGATCTAACCTCTCAATATTATTGTTTTATTTAACTTAAAAGATCAACCACACAGGAGATTCTCAAGATGGCGGAGTGAGTAGGGTAGCGGAAATCTCCTCCCAAAACCATATATACTTTGAAAATACAGCAAATACAACTATTCCTAAAAGAGTGACCAGAAGATATAGTACACCAGCCAGGCTACATTTACATCTTCAAGAACTCACCATCTCACGAAAAGGGTAAGATACAAAGCTGTGACCCGGTGGGACCTGAGCACTTCCCTCACCCAAGCTCACCAGCAGGAGGAAAAGAATCAGAGTGGGGAGGGAGTGGAAGCACAGGACTGCTAAATAACCATAACTTCAGGCACCCTAGCCCCCTGGCTGGCAACACAGCACTGAAGCCCCTCACAGCAATAAGCAGCCTGCCATTCATTCCCCCTGACTGTACTGCAAGCGAACCAGCTGATCAGCAATTGTTGCAGAGCAACCGGGGAGCAGCCCCACCCATAGCAACTACACAGACGCTCCTCCCAGTGTGTGGCTAACCAGCCCAGACCCAGAGGATGCCCCCTGCCGCCAGTCAACCAACACACACAGTGGAGACCAGTGCAGAGTCCAGAAGGCACAAAAGGACTTTATTCGCACTGTGAACACGTGGCTTGCCTGTGATCCCCACCAGTGCCCTAGGCGATCCCAAGGGCTGGCCCACCCACAGCAGCTCAGGGTATCAACCCAAAGGCTGCCCCCTGCGTGCAGCTGACCTGCACAGGCAGAGGAAGCCTATGCAGATTCCAGAAAGCACGTAGGAGCTCTGTTCTCACAGCAAACACCTGCTGATTGCCTGCAACCACCACCACTGCCCTAGGCCATCCCGAGGGCCGCCTCATGCACAGCAGCTCAGGGGATGAAACCAGAGGCTGCCCCATGCGCACAGTTGACCAGTACAGGCAGAGGAAACTGGTGCTGGGACTGAGAAGCATGTACGGGCTCTGGTGGCAAACACGTGCTGAACACGTGCAACTACTGCCAGTGCCCTAGGCCATCCCGAGGGCTGCCCCATCCACAGCAGCTCAGGGGATCAACCCAGAGGCTGTTTCCTGTGTATGGCTGCCTGACACAGGCAGCAGAGACTGGCACAGAGTCCAGAAATGACAAAGGGGTGGTGTTCTGACAGGACAGCACATGCCAATCACCTGTGACCCCCATCAAGTGCCCGAGGTAGTCCCAAGGGCCGCCCTGTCCACAGCAGCTCAGGGGATCAACCCAGAGGCTGCTCCCTGTGTGCAGTTGACCAGCACAGACAGCGGAGATGGGCAAGGCGACCAGCAAGCAAGAAGGGACTTTGTTCTCCCAGCTGACACACATGCCACTCGCCAGCAGTCACCTCCATCACCATGAAAAGGCAGAAGAACCTTGTTCAGTCCAAAATCCCTCAAACCCAAGAGAGAGGGTCTGGTGAGACCGAAGTCACCAATCTTCCTGAAAAAGAATTCAAAATACAAGTCATAAACATGCTGATGGAGCTACAGAAAATTCGCAAGACTTAAGGGATGAAATCCAGATGGAGATAACAGAAATGAAACAATCAATGGAAAGATTTAAGAGCAGACTGGTTGAGGTGTAAGAGACTGATAATGGAATAGAAATCAGAGACCAGGAATACAGAGAAACTGAGGCAGAGAGAGATAAAAGGAATGAAAGAATATTAAGAGAACTGTGTGACCAATCCAAACGGAACAATATTCACATTATGGGGGTACCAGAAGAAGAGAGGGAAAAAGGGTTGGAAAGTGTATTTGAAGAAATAATTCTTGAAAACTTCCTCTAGCTGGGGAAGGAAATAGTCTCTCAGACCATGGAAGCCAAAAGATCTCCCAACACAAGGAACCCAAGGAAGACAACACCGAGACATGTAATAATTAAAATGACAAAGATCAAAGACAAGGACAGAGTAATAAAAGCAGCCAGAGACAGAAAAAAGATCACCTACAAAGGAAAACCCATTAGGCTATCATCAGACTTCTCAGCAGAAACCCTACAGGCCAGAGGAAAATGGCATGACACATTCAATGCAATGAAACAGAAAGGCCTTGAACCAAGAATACAGTATTCAGCAAGATTATCATTTAAATTTGAAGGAGAGATTAAACAACTCCCAGGTAAGGAAAAGTTGAGGGAATTTACCTCCCACAAACCATCTCTACAGTGTATTTTAAAAGGACTGCTCTACATGGAAGTTCTCCTAAGGCTAAACAGATGGCAACACAGAAAATAAAACCACAGTAAAGAAAGTAAAACAACCAAATACCAACTTAAATGCAAAATAAAGTCAGCTACCCACAAAATCAGTCAAGGGAAAGACAAAAGAGTACAGAATAAAAGACCTACCATATAAAGAGTGGAGGAGGAAGAAAAAGAAGGGAGAGAAATAAAGAATCATCAGACTGCGTTTATAATAGCATAATAAGTGAGATAAGGTAGACGGTTAGATAGTGAAGAAGCTACTCTTGAACCTTTGGTAACCACGAATCCAAAGCCTGCAATGGCAAGAAGTACATATCTATCGATAATCACCCTAAATGTAAATGGACTGAATGCACCAATCAAAAGACAAAGAGGAATAGAATGGATAAAAAAGCAAATCCCATCTATATGCTGCTAACAAGAGACTCACCTCAAACCCAAAGACATGCACAGACTAAAAATGAAGGTATGGAAAAAGGTATTTCATGCAAACAATAGGGAGAAAAAAGCAGGTCTTACAGTACTTGTATCAGACAAAACAGACTTCAAAACAGAAAGTCACAAGAGACAAAGAAGGACATTACATAAAGATAAAGGGGTCAGTCCAACAAGAGGATATAACCACTACAAATATCAATGCACCCAACACAGGAGCACTGACATATGTGACAAAAATACTAACAGAATTAAAGGAGAAAATAGAATGCAGTGTATTCATTTTAGGAGACTTCAACACAACAATCACTCCAAAAGACAGATCAACCAGACAGAAAATAAGTAAGGACACAAAGTCACTGAACAACACACTACAACAGATGGACCTAACAGACATATACAGAACCCTACACCCAAAAGCAGCAGGATGCACATTCTTCTCAAGTGCACATTTTCCAGAATAGACCACAAACTAGGCCACAAAAAGAGCCTCAGTATATTCAAAAAGATGGAAATACTACCAACCAACTTCTCAGATCACAAAGGTATAAAACGAGAAATAAATTGTACAATAAAAACAAAAAGGCTCACAAACACATGGAGGCTTAACAACATGCTCTTAAATAATCATCTCCATAGACGAGGAAAAAGCATTCGACAAAATTGAACATCCATTCAAGATAAAACCTCTCAACAAAATGGGTATAGAGGGCAAGTACCTCAACATAATAAAGGCCATATATGACAAATCCACAGCCAACATTATACTTAACAGTGAGAAGCTGAAAGCTTTTCCTCTAAGATCGGGAAGAAGACAGGGATGCCCACTCTCCCCACTGTTATTCAACATAGTACTGGAGGTCGTAGCCAAGGCAATCAGACAAAACAAAGAAACAGAAGGCATCCAGATTGGTAAGGAAGAAGCCAAACTGTCACTGTTTACAGATGACATGATACTGTACATAAAAAACCCTAAAGAATCCACTCCAAAATTACTACATCTAATATCTGAATTCAGCAAATTTGCAGGATATGAAATTAATACACAGAAATCTGTTGCATTCCTATACACTAACGATGAACTAGCAGAAAGACAAATCAGGAAAACAATTCCATTCACAATTGCATCAAAAAGAATAAAATACCTAGGAATAAACCTAACCAAGGAAGTGAAAGACCTATACCCTGAAAACTACAAGACACTCTTAAGAGAACTTAAAGAGGACATTAACAAATGGAAACTCATCCCATGCTCTTGGATAGGAAGAATTAATATTGTCAAAATGGCCATCCTGCCTAAAGCAATCTACAAATTCAATGCAATCCCTATCAAAATACCAACAGCATTCCTCAACGAAATGGAACAAATAGTTTTAAAATTCATATGGAAGCACCAAAGACTCCGAATAGCCAAAGCAATCCTGGGAAAGAAGAATAAAGTCGGGGGTGTAGGGGAGGTTCTCACTTCCCAACTGCAAGGTCTACTACAAAGCCACAGTAATCAAGACTGGCACAAGAACAGACCCACAGACAAGTGGAACAGGATAGAGAGTCCAGATATTAACCCAAACATATATGGTCAATTAATATACGATAAAGGAGCCATGGACATACAATGGGGAAATGACAGCCTCTTCAACCACTGGTGTTGGCAAAACTGTACAGCTACATGTAAGAGAATGAAACTGGATCATTGTCTAACACCATACACAAAAGTAAATTTGAAATGGATCAAAGACCTGAATGTAAGTCATAAAACTCTTAGAAAAAAACAGGCAAAAATCTCTTGGACATAAAAATGAGCAACTTCTTCATATACATATCTTCCCGGGCAAGGGAAACAAAAGCAAAAATGAACAAGTGGGAGTATATCAAGCTGAAAAGTACAGCAAAGTACACCACCAATAGAACAAAAAGACATCCTACAGTATGGGAGAGTATATTCATAAATGACAGATCCGATAAAGGATTGACATCCAAAATGTATAAAAAGCTCACACACCTCAACAAACAAAAAGCAAATAATCCAATTAAAAAATGGGATGAGGAGCTGAACAGACAGTTCTCCAAAGAAGAAATTCAGATGACCAACAGGCACATGAAAATATGCTCCACACTGCTACTCATCAGAGAAATGCAAATTAAAACCACAATGAGATATCGCCATCATCCAAAAGACAAACAACAACAAATGTTGGCGAGGCTGTGGAGAAAGGGGAACCCTCCTACACTGCTGGTGGGAATGTAAACTAGTTCAACCACTGTGGAAAGCAGTACGGAGGTTCCTCTAAAAGCTCAAAATAGAAATACTATTTGACCCAGGAATTCCACTCCCAGGAATTTACCCTAAGATTACAGCAGCCCAGTTTGAAAAAGACATATGCACCCCTATATTTATCACAGCACTATTTACAATAGCCAAGAAATGGAAGCAACCTAAGTATCTATCAGTAGATGAATGGGTAAAGATGTGGTACATTTAAACAAGGGAATATTATTCAGCCATAAGAAGAAAACAAATCCTACCATTTGCAACAACATGGAGGAGCTAGAGGGTATTATGCTCAGTGAAATAAGCTAGGTGGAGAAAGACAAGTACCAAATTATTTTACTCATATGTGGAGTATAAGAACAAAGGAAAAACTGAAGGAACAAAACAGCAGCAGACACAGAACCCAAGAATGGACTAACAGTTACCAAAGGGAAAGGGACTGGGGAGGATGGGTGGCAAGGGAGGGATAAGTGGGGGGGGAGAAAGGGGGCATTATGATTAGCATGTATAATGTGGGAGGGGGCACAGGGAGGGCTGTGCAACACAGAGAAGACAAGTAGTGATTCTACAGTATCTTACTGTGCTGATGGACAGTGACTGTAATGGGTTTGTTGGGGGGACTTGTGATGGGGGGAGTCTAGTAAACATAATGTTCTTCATGTAATTGTAGATTAATGATACCAAAATAAAATAATAAAGAAAATAAAAAAACTACCCAAGAACAAAATCCTTGGACCAGATGGACTGACCACTGAATTTTCTCAGACATTTATAGAAGACATAATACCCATTCTCCTTAAAGATTTCCAAAATATAGAAGAGGAGGGAATACTCCCAAACTCATTCTATGAAGCCAGCATCACTCTAGTACCCAAACCAGGCAAAGACACCACAAAAAAAGAAAATTACAGACCAATATCCCTGATGAACACAGATGCAAAATTACTCCACAAAATATTAGCAAATCGAATTCAAAAATACATCAAGAGGATCATACACCATTACGAAGTGGGATTCATCTCAGGGATGCAAGGATGGTACCACATTTGAAAATCCATCAACATCATCCACCACATCAACAAAAAGAAGGACAAAAACCACATGATCATCTCCATAGATGCTGAAAAAGAATTTGACAACATTCAACATCCATTCATGATAAAACATCTCAACAAAATTGGCAGAGAGGGCAAGTACCTCAACATAATAAAGGCCATATATGATAAACCCACAGGCAACATTATACTTAACAGCGAGAAGCTGAAAGCTTTTCCCCTAAGATTGGGAACAAGGCAAGGATGCCCACTCTCCCCACTTTTATTCAGAATAAGACTGGAGGTCCTAGCCATGGCAATCAGACAAAACAAAGGAATAGAAGGCATCCAGATTGGTAAGGAAGAAGCCAAACTGTCCCTGTTTCCAGATGACATGATATTGTACATAACAAACCCTAAATAATCCATTCCAAAACTACTAGATCTAATATCTGAATTCAGCAAATTTGCAGGATACAAAATTAATACACAGAAATCTGTTGCATTCCTATACACTAACGATCAACTAGCCGAAAGAGAAATCAGGAAAACAATTACATTCACAATTGCATCAAAATGAATAAAATATCTAGGAATAAACCTAACCAAGGAAGTGAAAGACCTATACCCTGAAAACTACAAGACACTCTTAAGAGAAATTAAAGAGGACACTAACAAATGGAAACTTATCCCATGCTCTTGGATAGGAAGAATTAATATTGTCAAAATGGCCATTCTGCCTAAAGTAATCTACAGATTTGATGCAATCCCTATCATATTACCAACAGCATTCTTCAACAAACTGGAACAAATAGTTCTTAAATTCATATGGAATCACAAAAGACCCCAAATAGCCATAGCAATCCTGAGAAGGAAGAATAAAGCAGGGGGGATCATGCTTCAGAACTTGAAGCTCTAGTTACAATGCTACAGTAATCAACACAGTTTGGTACTGGAACAAGAAGAGACCCACAGATCAGTGGAACAGAATAGAAAGTCCAGATATTAACCCAAGCATACATGGTCAATTAATACATGATAAAGGAGCCATGGATACACAGGGGAAATGACATCCTCTTCAAGAGCTTGTGTTGGTAAAACTGGACAGCTACATGTAAGAGAATGAAACTGGTTATTTTGTCTAACCCCATACACAAAAGTAAACTCGAAATGGATCAAAGACCTGAATGTAAGTCATGAAACCATAAAACTCTTAGAAAAAAACATAGACAAAAATCTCTTGGACATAAACATGAACAACTTCTTCATGAACATATCTTCCCGGGCAAGGGAAACAAAAGCAAAAATGAACAAGTGAGACTATATTAAACTAAAAAGTTTCTGTATAGCAAAGGACACCATCAATAGAACAAGAAGACATCTTTCATATGGGAGAATATATTCATAAGTGACATACCTGATAAGGGGTTGACATCCAAAATATATAAAGAACTCACACATTCAACAAACAAAAAGCAAATAATCCAATTAAAAAATGGGCATAGGATCTGAACAGACGGTTCTCCAAAGAAGAAATTCAGATGGCCAACAGGCACATGAAAAGATGATCCACATCACTAATCATCATCAGAGAAATGCAAATTAAAACCACAATGAGATATCACCTCAAACCAGTTAGGATGGCCAACATCCAAAAAAAACCCCACAAATGTTGGCGAGGTTGTGGAAAAAGGGGAACCCTCCTACATTGCTGGTGGGAATGTAAACTAGTTCAACCATTGTGGAAAGCAGTATGGAGGTTCCTCAAAAAGCTCAAAATAGAAAGATACCATTTGACCCAGGAATTACATTGTTAGGAATTTACCCTAAGAATGCAGGAGCTGAATTTCAAAAAGACATATGTACCCCTATGTTTATCACAGCACTATTTACAATAGTCAAGAAATGGAAGCAACTTAAGTGTCCATCAGTAGATGAATGGATAAAGAAGAGGTGGTATATATACACAATGGAATATTATTCAGCCATAAGAAGAAAGCAAATCCTACCATTTGCAACAACATGGATGGAGCTAGAGGGTATTATGCTCAGTGAAATAAGCCAGGTGGAGAAAGACAAGTAGGAAATGATTTTACTCATCTGTGGAGTGTAACAACAAAGCAAAAACTGACGGAACACAACAGCAGCAGACTCACTTAACCCAAGAATGGATTAACAGTTTTCAAAGGGAAAGGGACTGAGGAGGATTGGTAAGAAGAGAGGCAAAAGAAGGAAAAAGGCGCATTACAATTAGCACACATAATGTAGGAGGTGTGGCACAGGGAAGGCAGTATAACACAGAGAAGACAAGCAGTGATTCTATAGCATCTTTCTACGCTGATGGACAGTGACTGTAATGGGGCATGTGGTGGGGATTTGATAATGCAGGGACTCTGGTAACCATAATGTTGCTCAGGTAACTGTACATTAATGATACCAAAAAGGAAAAAAGATAAACCACAAAAAACATCACATCTTTTAATCTTCATATCTAAAAATGTAAGGATAGTCTCAGTATTTATTCGGTTCTGCAAGAAATCTCTTTAACTGTAGGTCTTCAAATGCTGGCTGCAGGGTCACTTTGTGATTATATTAAAACCTACGAAGGCCTATTGTTTGTGCCTGTAAAACAGTTTGCTTTTGACTTCCAAACATATACATAATGTAGCAAGAAAATGGCTCCAAGTAGCCACCCGAACCTAAACCACAGTCTTGTATAAAAGTTTCCTCTCTCCAAAATAAAAAAAAGTCCCCATCTTATACATAATACATTTCACAGTGTTGTGGGGGAAGAGTAAATGAGGTAATGCCATAAAAACTCTTTAAAAAGTACCTGGAGCATAAAAACACCAATAATAAATGTGAAGTATAATAATAATCATTTGGAAATTTCCACTTAACACTCTCCCTGGACTGGCTACTAAACTCGTTGGGTTCTGACTAGAGGCAGAGCTGAATGACAGAACATGGTCTCTATCTTCTGTTGCTCTGCCAATAATATCTTCCTAGGTATCTCTCCCCTTTGTGTCCTCAACTGACTGTAAAACAGAAGGAAAAGCTCCCTTGACAAATAAATCAATCCCATTTCTTTCAGAAAAATATCAAGCCTCTTTGGACATACCACCATTCCTATCAACTGCAAGAAAAATGGAGAAACCCTGTGCTAGTGCTTATTATGAATAGTGGCTGGTTAAGATACGGCTACTCAACAATAAGATCAGTTTTAGGATATAGTGTTGATTTCATTATACTATTTGATAAACCACTCGCTGCCAAAGCGCCTGAGAGAGAACAGTATCACCACAGGAGTGAGGGCAAGAAAGCAAATATATTCAGAATAATATCTGTAATAATAAACTAGACAAAGTCAGTTATTTTTAATTATCTACATCTAATGAATAAACTCAGCTGGAGCTTATATTAAACTTAAAACACACATGTGTCAAAAACTGAGGCCATTTTATATGTAATATGCCATGCAATCTATTGGGTCCAAGGCGGAAGATACACCCACACTATTCTAATTACAATACATTTGACTACAGGAGGTGAGGGAAAGTAACTTTAGGTAGTTGTACCAAGGAATCTATGATGAAAAGATGTAAGTTATGAGGCCCCTTTATAATAAGCCTGTGCCACCTCTTTTGTTTAATTTTTATCAAAATAATAGAAGAACAAAGTTTTTAAAGTATATAATAAAACCAGTGGGGCATTGCTCCAACACTCCACCCGTTCCCAACACATAAGAGACAGTTACTGCCATCTCCCTTTCTCATGCTTTGTCCTCAGCCATTACATACTGGCCTCTGGTAAGAAGCAACCTCCTGCAGCTCAAGCTCCTCAGCACACAGAGCCACACAGGAGACTGATTTCTGGTAAGTCAATGTTCAGAGTCTACATTACTAATATGATAACGTGAATACAGCCCACAGTGGAACTACACAGTATTCTAAGACTACATTTCATTTCTTATTCAAGTTCTTGGGTTTTTTTTTACCAAATTAATGGCAGCTTCTCTAAACAATATGATACTTCTAACACAAAAGGCAAGCTTAAGTCACAGGCAGAAGGCGGGTATGAGGAAGTGAATCTGAGAGAATTACTGAAGAATGGCATTTTTAACTAGGGTGTCCTGATTTAAGAGGACTGTTCCACAAGTCAAGACATTCTAAGGTTTTCAGTCTGTAAAAGATAAAGAGGATCTTCTGATGTAGGAAAAGATCAATGCCAGAGAGATTTCCCCAGCTCACTGACAGATGACTGAAGCAGGCAGTTCATGCAGCCACAGGAGATTCTACTGTGTATTTTCTTGATTTGAAGGTAAGAAAGGAAAGTGCTCAAAGTCCCTAGCTAATGGTTAGCCTGCCACTGAAAAGATGTAGATCCAAACATATTCCCCAAGTAGTGTGTCAAAAAGAAGACCTCAGATTTACAAATCTTTACTAGCAAAAATAATTCCCAACTTAATTGGATGGCATGTAAATCTGATGATCATGTTTTGGCCTTTCCTAAAGCAGGCTATTTGTATATCTTTTTAGATCTATGTATCTTTGTAAACTGCTTTTCTCAGCACTATCACTGCCAACTCACAGACTAGAGATGCAGGTGATCACAACTATTTCCTTGGAGCCTGCTGGAGTCTTTTTCAAGGTACAAGGACCCTAATTCTGAACTATGAAACAGTCTGGCAGACTAATTTTTTTTTTTTTGAGAGGGCATCTCTCATATTTATTGATCATATGGTTGTTAACAACAATAAAATTCTGTATAGGGGACTCAAAACACAATCATTAATCAACCCCAAGCTTAATTCTCAACAGTCTCCAATCTTCTGAAGCATAACGAGCAAGTTCTTACATGGTGAACAAGTTCTTACATAGTGAATAAGTTCTTACATGGTGAACAATGCAAGGGCAGTCAATACAGAAACTTTCGGTTTTGATCACGCATCATGAACTATAAACAATCAGGTCAAATATGATTATTCGTTTGATTTTATACTTGATTTATATGTGAATCCCACATTTCTCCATTATTATTATTATTATTATTATTTTTAATAAAATGCTGAAGTGGTAGGTAGATGCAAGATAAAAGGAGGAAAACATAGTTTAGTGCTGTAAGAGGGCAAATGTAGATGATCAGATGTGTGCCTATAGACTAAGCATTAATCCAAGCTAGACAAAGGTCTGGCAGACTAATTTTTAAGATATGTGTTTTACAGTAATTTTAAAGTTTCTGAGAAAATTTACATTTTCAGAAATGATTATAGTGCAAATGACCAATATTATAGCCACCAAGAGCATTTAAAAAATATCAAAAATGTTTCCTTCTACCACCAAAATATCTATTTCTCCCCAAAGGTAAAGAGATGCATAAAGCATTGTGAGATTAATATCTTTTTAAATATATTCAAACACATACTTATGTTGACTTATTTTTCTTAAAAGCAAACAAAATATATCTAACAAAATTTAAAAATGCATTTAATACACCTTACCTATTATGAATGGTGTTAGGTAAGGTAAATAAAGAATGATTTAAATGTTGGCATAATGAAGTAGGCAGGGCAGATTAAGAAAAATGTGAGTTGATAACATTAAGTAACATTTTGATTTATAACTAACATTTGCCAGAAAATGAAACTATGAAAATATGTTTTGATTGAATAACGTGGGGCATTTCACATTTCTCTATTAGTAAACAAATGAAAAAGGGATAAAATGAAACGATAATTTTTAATACTACAAAGCTCTTGAGAAAAAGGACAATACTTACAAGAGAAAGTGGTCAACTTTGGGTCCATTCTGCCTCTGCAGGCTAATCCGAGGGCTGTACACTTTCATTGTTCCAATTCCCCACTTACATGCTGGGATTACAATTCCCCTTTTATATTTTAGATAGTATTTATCTTTTAGGTAGTAGGGTTGATTTGAAAATTATTTATAGATATTAACTAAATTAAGTTCCATATTGAGACTAAACATAAGACTGACTCATGTTTCTTGGAATATGTTTCTTCATCATAGTCAGCCAGAGGAGCCAAAATTAATAATATGAGTAGAAACCAAAACCTGTTATTAACAATACACATACGAATGGAAAACTAAACTATACTATATGTTACTATAGTAAAGGTATTGGACTAATACAATTTAACATCTAAACATTCATTTAATCAATTTCACTCCCATTAGAATAAAGAAATTAATTATAAAATATATACAAAACTTAAAAAGTTCAGTAGTATCACAAAGCTTTAAACAGCTCTCTCTTCCCCACCCTCACCACTTTTGATTTTACGCCCCAGAAGCATTACTTTCAATATTTTGGTATTTGTCTCCTGTTTCTAAATACAGTAATTTGTTTAGAATGAGTACTTCCCAGCTTTTCAGATTTCGATTTTATCTGCTGACTACCTATTACACAAGTTAATCCCTATGCCCTGTAACCCACCCAAACGGTTCCTTACTCCTCCCTCCTCCCAGTAAAACCACAGCACCACTTTGGATCCATCAGTGTTTACTCATCATTCATGGCTGATCCTATTTACTATTCAGAACAGTTTCTTTCTCACTCTGGTATTAAAAATTACTATTTTGTTTCATTTGATACCTTTTTTACAGACCTCTCCCTACTTCACCCTCCAGCAGATCAGGAGCTCTCAGATGGTACTATGTATCAGATCCTGTCTCCTTTCCTTTGCCTTTCCAGAACAAGATTCCATGGTTCCTCGTTCCTGCTGCAGCTTCTTCATTCTCAGTTCACTCTCCCACTTTAACAGAATATGCCAGCGACAGAACCCCAGGAAGCTGTGCTGGATAGGGAGCTCAGACAGCACGTACTTCTCAGGGACTGAAGCTTCCACCCCCACCCCCAAGGTTTGAAAACCTCTCTCCCCTTCTGGTATTTTAAAATTCCACAGAAATATGCCTTCATGGTTGGCGTTTTACATTTTTCCTACTTACTGGTTGGACACTTGGTGAGTCTTTTCAATTTGGAGCAGGGGTCCTGGCAAACTACAGAGGCTCCTGTCCACCTACACCCATTTGTTCACACACTGTCTATGGCAAGTTACCAGCAGAGAGCTGAACAACAGCCAGAGGCCTTGCAGCCCACAGTCTAAAACATGTATTATCTGGCCCTCTTCTGAAGTTTGCAGACCCTTAGCCCACATGGCCAAGTCACCAAGTCCCAGGAAATATTATGTTCTTTATTTGCAGATTCCATTTCTTCACATTTTTGTTCCCTCCCGCCACCTGAAACTCCTATTATTTGGATGTTGGACATGCTAATCTGATCTTATTTTCTTTCTTACATACTGTGCCTATCTTTTACAACTATTTTCAGGGCAATTTCCTCAACCTTATTTCTCAAACCTCCCATTAAAAAAAAATAAATGATTAAAAAAAAGATTTCTAAGTACATTTTCTTAATCTTATTTTTTTAATAACTACAAAATTTTGCTTCGTTAATTATATTCTCTTAGTTCTCTAAAGCTATTACAGTATACTTTGTCTTCTTCTGCTTCCTGTATTACATCTGTTTCCTCCAATTTCAAATTTTTATCTTTGTTCTCATCTGTCATCATGTTACTGAAGCTGTCCTCAGAGGTTTGAAGACCCTTGGCTGTCCATTCATATCTGTTGGTGGCACTAATGCTAATGAGAAAACCTTCAGTGAATGAGCTTCACTGGCAGGACCCTGAGTGCTAACATTTTCATCTTTTCTCCAAGTCAATTTTCCCAAAGAGGACTCTTGAAATTTCCCGTCTGGCCTGTACAGGCCTGGCTTCCAAGGTCTAGGAACTAAGCAGGTGAAAAAGGCCAACTTGGCTAACTCTGACTAATCCTCCTTTTCATTTTCAGTACGGCACCTCACCCGATCCTCCATGTGAGGCCTGGTATGTCTCAGTGCAGACCATGGGTCAGTAAAGTCTACTGTAAAGGGCCAGACAGTATCTCTGTCACATACTCCTTTTTCTTTCTTTTTAAAACACCAACTCCACAAAAACATACAAGCCATTCTTAGATCTCAGCTGTGCAAATACAGGTTTCAGAGCTGACTTAGCTGGGGAGCTGTAGTGTGCTAAACCCTAGCCTAGACTGTTATGTCCAAAATGGTAGCTGTAATTTGCTACAGAGCACTTAAATGCTCCCTCCTAGTTTGAACTGAGATATGCTTTAAGTACAGAAACACATAGATTTTGAAACATATGCCATATTTTTCATATATAGTTTGAAAAAAAGGAATGTGAAATATCTCTAAAATTTTTGTATCAGTTGCCTATTGAAATGATATTTTTATTTTATTTTTGTTGGGCATCTACTTTAGGGTAAGCACTGTCTACTAGTGCACAAAACTGCCAAAAATTGTTGCCTTTATTTTTCTTGAGGTACATACAATAAAATGCAGAAAACTTAGTGTTAGTGGACATGTGCATATTCTTGAGTATAACCATCATGCAGATCAAGATATCAAGCTGTAACTCTCGGGGGAGAATCCCAGAGAAAGTCCCTCTGAAACCAAAATCAGTCAAAGGGAGAAATAAAGTGGGAGAAACCCATTTATTCCTTGAAAGCGCTCATCCTGCTTCTCTCACCATCCACTGCAGAAGAAGAGAGAACTCCACCAAACCTCTCAGGTCCAGATATGCCCTGCCCCCACTCACCCAAGTATTACCCACACAAGCATTCTCACTAAAGTTTTTAAAATATTAGATGCATGCAGTTAAATATTACTAAAATTAATTTTACTTGTTTTTTTCTAAAAATTTTAAATGTGGTCACTAGAAAATTTTTAAATGACACATGATTTACATTTTACTTTCCTTGAACGGCACTGGTCTGGAGAACTTACAGTCCAACCCTCCTAGAGGATGGATCTCTCACCTCCTGTCTGGGTGTGGTGAAGAACCTGGGTGTCTGAGCACTCCTTAGAAGACTCTGGACTGACCCTCCAGCATGTGGCTCCACGACATGGTGTGCACCCTCACTTCCTCTTCAAGGCATGGCTCAAGATCTTCTCCTCCGGAAAGCCTCCCCACCCCCAAGTAATTGCACAGACAGAAAAGCCTCAGCAGTAAGATCATCTTACTCAACTGTCCCAAAACCTTACAAGCACATGTATTTTCTGCCTCTTATACCCCAACATTTACATATAAATCAGCTCAATACCAGAAAACTTTTTGGCTTTTTGTTAGAAATTTTATCCATACTCTACTCTGAAGTAGCCTATAATGTTCACTGGAGGTAAGACTCATATGTAAAATAAACAGTAAATAATAAAATATAATTGAGTGTGTGATTAAGTTGTAGGTGTTGAGAAAACAAAACCATTAATATACCTGGAGAATAATCTACAGAAAATAACAACAGGAGAATAATCTACAGAAAAAGGAAAGAAGGGCATGTCAGAAGAGGTGAGTGCCACACACTGAAGCACAGAGCAGAAGAAAAGTGTGGCATAAAAGGAGATGGTCATGGGAGAGAAAGAGATGCACATGTGGGTTACTAAATGCCAGGCCAAATTACACTGGACGTGAGGACAGCTGGTCATTAGGGATACCAGGCAGGGAACTGATGCAATAGCAGTGTCTGGACTTTATTCAAGATGGCAGATATGAGCCATATCTTTCCCTACTCCAAGATTCTACTGGAATTCCAGAAAAATCACATTTATACACAAACCCACGACAAAGCAGAAACCTGACAGAGGGATCATTAGCTGACCAAATAATTATCATCTTACTTATCAAATTTCTGGAAGACAGGAAGGACAGGGAGTAGTTCTAAGTCTAGACCTCTTTCCTAATTCCTATAAGTAATAGTACATCCATCTACCTGTTCTACTTACACACAGCAACAAAACCTCAAGACCAGTTAAGCACTGCTAGGGCCAGCACCTCAACAGGACAAAGTATACACGAGGCATCTCACAACAATTACTAAAAACTCGCTCAATACTCATTTCCACTAAAAATGTAAGCTGTAAGTTCATGACAACCACCGGGCTGTGGATCATCCATCTGTGACCTTAAGCCAGGAGTGCCCTTCGATGGTCTGTTTCTACTCTGTAATGCCCTAAGTCTCTAGAAACTGTCAGGGATTACCTGCTTTCCCAGTGTGTATTATACCAGAGGTACAGGCTCTCTCCTGGTTCTTCCTAGTTTTCTATAAATGTGTTACTATAAATAACACTATGGTCATTTTTAAAAATCTTTTATTAAGGTATGATTGATACACTCTTATGAAGGTTTCACATGAAAAAACAATGTGGTTATACATTTACCCATATTATCAAGTCCCCACCCATATGCCAATGCAGTCACTGTCCATCAGTGCAGCAAGATACCACAGATTCATTATGTGCCTTCTCTGTGCTACACTGTTCTCCCTGTGAATACTATGATCATCTTTAATTACTTTTCCGTTTGTGTAGGTGTGTGACAACAGTATCATAACAATTCTAACTTGAGGAATTATTCTGGTATGTTTGAAACTCACAATATGGAACTGAAATTATATTCTTTAAATTTTCCTTATTTTTACAGGAATTTAATTTTATTTATATCTGCTACATCAACACTCAAAAGAGCTAGACAGATTTCACCAAATCTGGAGGCTACTTCTGGAGTGACCTAATTGAATATATAGGCTAGGGCAAATTCAAAACTCATTTTGGGAGATCTTCGTGGGCCTTCTTCGAGAGCTAGGTAGTTATACCAAAGCAGTAAGATATTCCTTCAACTGACTGTCCAGGGAACATGACACATATATTAAGACAGCATGAAGAAGAATCATGTTTCAAATGTGAGATCCAAGACAAAGGCCACAAGAAGAAATGCTGGCTTGCCATGCTTTCCAATTGGAAAAATCCATATATAAAATGATCATCAACTCTCCAGAACAAAGCAGGGATGACCTACTAGTGATAAAAAGCAACATCAAATCTGTAAAAAGTTTTCATCTGTTTAATATGGAACACCTAGCTCCATTTTAGTTACCAAATATACCTGAATCTTATAAAACCATTTATTACGAAGTAACTTATAACTCAGAGACTCTATGTTAATAAGGAAAAGAACTATCCCTAAATGGGGCTCTATTATCACTTCAAATATATTTCTAAACTACATTGAAATAATGAAGATAATGTCATTGATCTCATGCAACCAGCAGTTTAGTCCTAAACAGACAGATTTTATATTCCATTACTAAACCCTATGGTAGTATTTCAAGATCAATGCCTTACACAAACAGCCAACACTATTTCAACTTTCTAGTTAGTCATGTGAAAGCCATAATGATCACAAACAATTTATAACTATTATAAAAATAAGACTCCTTGAAGTATAGACTCCTTCTGTGTGTTGTTGTATATTTAAAATATTTTAACCTTACATGAGTATGATTTTTACCAAAAAAGCAGACACAAAATTTTATAACACCTTGTGTCCAGCCTAAGTACGTGCTCACTTATTAATGGTGATTCCAAAACTTAATAATATAGTAATAAAAGTTCTGACTTTCAACTGGCTGAAGAGACATAAACTACTTTCAATATTAGGATGTTCAGAGTCTGCCCTTCTGCAGCAAAAAGAAAAAGTGTCAACAATAACTTATAAGTTTACCTTCTCTGAATTTCCAATTCTTCTTGTGATGGGCCATTCTGAACTTGGGCAGGTAGTTGTGAATTTTGTCTGGGCAATGTTGGCCCTGAAAAGGGAGGAAAATAGAGATGAATGTTTTATTTGGCTGGATAGAGGAGATAAAATCATGAGAAGAAAAACATAAAACTGTCACATATTTACAAATGTATCTTCTTTTTGTTTAGCAAAATAAAAAATAAAAGCTTTACAACACAAAGCAAATGAAAGACTGCAACATAATGCTGTCATCATCTCCAGAAGGCATACTTGAAACAAATGGAAAACATCAACAACAAAGGAAAAATAAACATTTATATATGAAGAACCTGAGTAAAACAAGGATTCAATAAGCATCTGAATAGGCACCTAAGCTTGACGTTTTCTCGACAATGAGACATTCTCTCTGGGGTACTTATTCATGAAGTGGAGAAGAACTTATATGAAAAATCAGAATTCAAAAACTCACCTAAATAGAACACTGGAAATGAAAAACAGGAGAGAGAGAGCATGAGAACCTCATTACTAGACTGAAGTATGCTAATGCATTTATCAAGCCCGATTTAAGCTGCCATTCTTATTTAACGGCCTGGCATCTCCAGCATTGGTGAAAACAAACATTTGCTAAACATCCACATATAATTAGCCTACTTTTTAATATAACAGAGGTTATCTTAATAACTTCTTATTTAGGGTTAAAAAACCAACCAAAAAAAAGCCCTGCATTCAAAGCAACATGGTTCTGTCATGAGAACCCAGTGACTGTCCATCCCCAAGCCACCATGTACAATGCAGACCCATTCTTATCATCTTACAAAGAATGCCACTAAATATGGGACATTTTAATGTCATTGGATATAAAAATTAAATGTGTCATAAAATGAGAGAAATAAATACTGGGCCTAGCATACATTGCCTAGGGTTAAAACAGAATGACCTTGAAATCTAATTCAGTAAACAAGAGAACAAAGAAACGGTAGACCTTCCACTCCTGGAGAGAAATATCAGTAGTGATATGCTTACATAACTGTGAACTCTAGTGTGCCAGCAAATGCCCCTAAGCAGGTATTTAGAAAGTGTTTTGTAGACCACTAGTATAACAAACAGTATAATAAATAAATGCTTCTGTGTACTAAAGCAAACTCCTGTAATCTTACGAGTTAACAGCACAAAGTATCTACTTCATACTAGTGGAGTAGACTTCACAACTATAAGGACAAGGTTTATTAGAATGTAATACAATATTGGTATATCCCAAGTGTAGAAAAACAAATAATTTGATCTGAACTTACCTAGTCATTTTTTTTCTCATCTCTTTACACATGTTTTTAGCTTAATCATTTAACTTGTTCTCTAAAGACAAATTAGATGACAATTGCAGTGCTGGATTTCATTAGAGCTCCTAAAAGAGTCTTGTTATTTTTGAGAACCACATAAAATGAACACAAAAATATATTAATCCCCTGTTATCAGCAACAAAAAAAAAATCAAAAAGCTTCTTAAAAATACAGAAACCGTTCTGGATTTTTGTTTTTTTAGTTAAAAACTTGGCAAACTTGTTTGTTTTATTAGTTAAAAACTTTGCTTATAAGAAAACTTCTTTTAAAAGGAGGTTTTTAAAATGCAGGCAGTATTTTTCTGGCTGATAACATTAATTATAAAAATAATTTAATATAAGCCATTCATGAAGCTGAGAAGAAATGAAAAAAATACAAGGAGGATCCTTTTAAAATGGGGAGAATTTTCATCCAAGAATAATTCATAAAATTATTTCCTGCATGGTTCGTTGTGATTTGTCTCTGGGCTATTTGTCCACAGACTTCTTTAAATGGAGGCCAGCAAAGGAGAAGCCTTCCCACAGGCAGTTTCTCACATCTGTACTTAATCTGTTTTTTTTTTAAATCAATATTGTCAAGTCAAAGTATCAAGCACATTGAAATTCACGTGCACTTAAAAAATAATGTAAATATACTGTAAGCACTAGGAGTTCTTGGTCAGTTGTGAACTTGAGGGGCACAGCTGCACCTCTCTTTTTTGTCAAACACCTACTGGGTACAAATACAGTTGGTATATTACACCAAAGGCACCACACCCACTATGAAGCAGGACAAAGAGCAGGCACCAGCAGTCAGCTACCACTGTATTTTCTGGAATGTAACAATTACTCACATATGCCCTATTCCTAAATGAGCATCTGTATTCTCAGAACACGCAGAAAAAGGCTTTCCTAGCCAGTGGGCAAATGAGTGTCTTGTGAGCATGTGGTGGCTAACAGTTCTCTTCTGGAAATAAATAAAATTAAAAAAAAAAGAAGAAACAAGAGAAGCTTCTTTGTTTCTACTACAGTGTCCTAAAGAACAGTAGGTATTTGAGAGTAAATTTTCTCTGTCTTATTACCATAGCCAAAGACGTGGTTTATCTTAATCTGTCTTGGCTAGAATTCATATAGCAAAGTATGTGAATTACTGCTTCCAATAAGGAAAATGTATGTGTCCATGCCGTTGATATGGTAGTTACAAACAATGGAAATCAGAATAGAATCTCTCGACCAGGAATGACTGGCACTTCATCTTGACTTCAACACTGAGTTTTGGCTGAAGCTTGCTTCATTTACTGCCAGTTTAATTGTCACAAATCTAGTTTCACACCTTGCCACAGACTATTTGAAAACACAAGACTAAAAAACCACTAGGTGTTGTTATACACAATACAAATTTAAACTTAACAATGTGGGAAATCCGCTTTTTAATACCTCACTTTACAACTTAAAAATTTTTCCTTTATTAAGGGCAAATCACGCTTTTCTCTGCAATTGGGTAAACTGCATCTATCCCTCTGCATGGGGAACTCAACATACTATGTAGCAAAGTACAGAACATCCAGTAGTTTTTCAAAATGAAGTAAAATGAGTCCTAATAACACAAATATGAATAAAACTCATGGCTAATTCAAAAGATGGCCTGAAAGAACCTCCAGGAGGAGGCAGAAAAATAATAAATAAAAGTTCCTGATTAAACACTTAAAATCTGCAACAATTAATTATGGAATCTGGGAAGGAAAGGGGGATCTGTAAAGAACTGCACAACAGGCTCACTGTGTATCTGTGTCATGCGGAGCAAGTGTAAAACCTAACTTCAGAAATACACTAGAATTTTCATTTTTAGGAATTTATAACATAGGCTTCTTTGCCTAAACCAGCAAGTACATAAAATTTAAAATAATTCTCTTTCTAGGTAAAGAAACAATCTATCAATAATTCTGAAGTATCACATCAAAATCTCTGAGTTACATGGATAAAGTACATATACACAGCTGAACTGTTTATATAAAATTTTAGCAGCATTTTCATTTATTTTATTGCTCATAAAATAATCTGGCCAGTCAAGGTATACAGGAATCCAAAAAAGTACATATGAGTTAAAAAAAAAAGCTCTAAGAATTAAAAGTCACTTTTGAACTTAGAACTTAGGTTTTCGAAACAAAGTTTTAAAATCAAATGAGAATAAAAAGAATTCCAACAAGAATGTGTGTGTGTGTGTGTGTGTGTGTGTGTGTGTGTGTGTGTGTGCATATACAGTTATACCCTTATGTAAGGATAAGAAAATTCATGTATCTGATTAACTATAATTTGGAGGGCCTAAATTACATTCTTGGTTTGTCCATGAAAATAATACATGTATGTATGTATATACATGTGTATATGAAAGTGAGTGTGAAAAAAAAAATGTACCAGCTTAAACTCACTCCTAAGCCACAGATACATAACCCACTGAACATAGGAGGCTGTCAATCAGCAATCAACCTATTAAAGCAAGTAACAGCTTATAGCAGCCTCACAACATGTACACCTACGCATTAAATTCAAGTTAAGTAAATGCTCCCTTCGAGGAAGGCACATTTGCATGCCCAGATCATATTAAAATCAATGTATTTTTTTCCTTTAAATTTTAAGTTAAAGGGTTGCTCTCTAACAAAATGGTTGAAAACAAAAACAAACGAACAAAAATCCCCTCTCATTCACGTTGGAAATAACAAGAATTAGTTTTAAGATCCTAATTCTAAATAATTCTCACTAAGAAGCCAACCCAGAAGCTGGCCATATCACCTACGTGAACCACAACAAATATCACAACATAAAACAGTAGCTTGCTGTGTATCCCAAATACCACAAACCACACTATGGCCTATAGAAACAAAAGTTATGGAAATGTGCAAGTAGTATGTACCACAGCTTGAAAAAGTAATGGAAACATAATGTTGCTTACCACAGAAAATACATCGCAAATTAGTGCTGTCCTGGGTAGCAGTAACCTTGCTCTGGGCTGCAACAGACACCTTGGTGTTAGAAGCTTCGAAGGACAACGGGGCAATCTCAAGAACTTCACATAAACTAAAAGGTGCTTTGAAAGGTTCAGAATGTATTTTATACATACGTCCTATCTAGATCCTCATTCTGGAAGCTCTGTAATGTAATAAAAACATCCTATTTATATGTTAAATATCCTCTTTAACATAAGCTTTAAAAAACATGTGTAACCTTATTTGTGGAAAAACCCTATAATAAGCCACAGATCATCAATGATTCACTTAGTGCTTAATTACTTCCTGAGTTTTACAGTCAGAGAGTGCAACTGACTTATGTTTTACAATTATATTTTAAGAAGTAAACGGTGCTGAGGCATAGGAAGTCAAAATCTGTGGCCAAGTTAATTTCATGCTCTCTAGCCTCTTTTAATATTGTTCATTTTAGGAGAATTTGCAACTGAAAAAATTTTACGGGAAATGCTTAAGATTAACTTAACATGAGATGAACTCATTTCCCACAAGCTGAAAAAGACCAGAGCCATTTTCAACAACCTGAGCAGCTAGTGTTTATAGTCACTGAAGTAAAAACAGGACAATCTTCCTTTGCTTTGCACTCTGAAAAACATCAAAACTATTCATTGTTTTACCAAGTCACATTTTTTATTCCTTTTTTTTTCTCAGTATGTACATTATCTATACATATTTGACAAAATATCTTATTAAAAATGTGTAGCCCATTAAATAGCCATTTAATACTTAGGTTATCTACATTAAAATTTACCTTAAGTATTAATGAAGTAAACTCTCTTTAAGAGAAAAAAACTCAAGAAATGATTGTTAAAAGGGGAAGGGATTATATAAAGTCAAGGTGACACTCAAAACTGGGGTGGGAAAAACAAAATTAGTTTTTTTCAGTATTACATTAGTGACATTCAAAACTTTTTATTTCATTACTTTTCATAAAATCCTAAATAAATGTTTTCAGCATGGGAAGGATTTTTTTCCCCATTGGTATTAACCAAGAAATAATGAACAGGTTAAAAATATATTGACTTAAGAAAGACTATTTGAAAGCAAACAAGACAGTATTTCAGATTTCCCTGTAAAACTACTCTTTAAATAATACAGTTTATGCTAACTGAATTTGCATAGACTCAGAACCAAGCCAATTTATATTTTAAAAAGTGCACATCTTAAATATTTTTTAAATAAAATCTTACATAATCAAGAGAATATTTCCATCATATTTAGAAATTAAGATATAATCTAAGTTTAAATCTTGTTTATAATATAGAGTATCACATACAGCAGGTATTTTCAAATACAAACAAAATAAATCAGATTGATAAATGTCACCTTTGCTAAGTACTTCCAACCACCCAATCCATTATTAAAGTCACATGCACAATATTTACAGTAACAACATAGAAAGACCACAGGTACACATATAAAATGTCTACCAAGCTGATTAGATCATTCCAAAGGAGATAAGCAATTCAGAAAATTTTCAATGATTATATTTTAAGTGTATAATAAAAAAGTCTGTCTTACCAATGTTTATAAAGCTATTCAGACTTTATTAAATAAACATGCCTAGTCTTCAGGTTTTCCCCGTCAGATTCTTTCATTTGTACTTAAAAGAAACAAAATGATAAGGAAAACAAAAACTTACAAGAAAAACCTGAAAAATTACCTCGTCTCTGACAGCAAACTGCCACATTCCATTACCAATCATTTTGGCAAAAAGTCGTCTGATAATTGCCAGAATGCAGGTAAACCATTATTACTGATGAGACAAAACAACTTTCCTCCCCAAACTCCCAATCTTACCAAAGTTTAAGCTGATGGGTAGCATTCTTGCACTTGGTCTCTTTAAGCATCTTTCTACTGACTTTGACACCATACATCACAGGAAACACTGATCTAAACCCTGATGAAGGTACACAATTGCTACTGCCATTCACATTTCTGGAGTACACTCAGTGATATCCCACATGTCAAAGCTTAATAGTGATGTGGTGGAGGGGCAGGATGGACCAGGGGAAAGAGTAGTCAGCGGAGAGGGTGAGTGCATCCAACGACATGATGATCATACCTAGTCAGCTCTAGGACTAGTAATGCTACTCTGCATGTCTTACATTTCACCTGAGGACATTTCTCCATAAACTCACCTTATTAAAGTAGGTGTACGCCTGAGAGAATTAAGAATGGGCTCTAGAGCATAAACTAAGGAGGTTAAAGTGTATCAAAAAGCAAAATTTAGTATTTCTCTCAGATTTCTGGAGAAGAAAAATGACCTCTACCACAACTCTGACCTTAAAATAATCATCATGGTTGTTCATTTCCTTCTAACACAGTCTATAGAACAGCCATTCCTCAGGCTTCCCTCCCACCCCTGCCCCGCCTTTTAACGTTCTTTACAATTAGGTGTTCTGTATGAGCAAGGAGATGTGGAAACCTTGGGTGAGTTGTTAGTAGCAGAGGATGGCAGGCTGTTCAGGTTTGATCCGCATTACTGTATTTCATCGCTATTACAATCACTACAGTAGATCCTAGCATTCATGTTTTGAATATTTGAGGTTTTGTCTATTAGCAGTTAGTCCCAAGGCAATTTGTAATGTGGAGATTACCCATTTTAGCATTTTTTCTGAGGATTGAGACAATGTTGCTTAAGGCTGGCTTTAATTTGATTTGCACTCTCTGGAAAGCTGTCTATTGAATGAGCAAGCATCAACAGCCAAATGAGCAGTGTGCATACCTCTCACCATCAATACGGCCCTCAGGTAACCTCATGATTGCAAAGTTCTATTTTATATACTTACACATGAGAAGGGATGAAAGCACATGTGCTCACATTTGCTCCAGAGAATCTAGAGCAGAACAGAGGAAGACAGTGCATTGGTTTGGCTGCCTGCATTCAAACACAGGCACCATGGGAATGCAAACTGGTACAGTCACTTTGGGAAACAGGGTGGAGGATCCACAAAAATTAAAAAGACAACTAACTACACCCCATGAGCCAGCAATCTCACTCCCATGTATATATCCAAAGGAAATAAAACAGGACCTCAAAGAAGTACCTACACCCCCATGTTCACTGCAGCACTGTTCACAATAGCCAAGATATGGACACAACCTAAGTGTCTGTCAACAGACGAATGGATAAAGAAGATTCAGTAAGTGTGTACACACATGCATGTGCGCACACAGTGGAATATTATTCAGCCATAAAAAGGAAATCCTGCCATTTCCAACAACACAGATGGACATGGTATCACTTGCATGGGAACCTAAAAAAGCCACACTCACAGAAACAGAGTGTAGGGAAGTAGTTATCAGAGACTGAAAGTAGGTTGGGGGACACTGGGAGAGGTTAGTAAAAGAGTACAAACTTTCAGCTCTAAAATGAATAAAGTCTGAGGATCTAATGGAAACATGGTGACTATAGTTGATAACAATATTATAGAACTGAAATTTGCCAAGAGAGAACTTACACATTCTCACCAAAAAAAAAAAAGATAACTGTAGGAGGTGATAAATGTGTTAATTAGCAAGATAGGAGAAATCCTTTCATAACATATATATATATATACATACATATGTGTATATATATATGTATATATAAAATCACCATGATGTACACTTTAAGTATCTTACAATTTCATTTGTCAGTACACCTCAATAAAGCTGAAAAAAATAGATTATGTTGCAGGGCACTACTAGGAGACATAAGAATTACAAACAGTAAATTTTGTTCAGAGTGATAGTAGCATTTTATAAGTGTCATTTAAAAAGATTTTCAAAAGATTTTCAAATTGTTTTATAATATATATAGTTCTTAAATGAAAGAAAATCATTTTATCTCAGGAAATGGAGCATCATCCATCTACAGGCACACATGAAAAAAATACCACCATATAGAAATTCTTTTTTTTTTTTTTACTGAATTAGGCAAAACTGTATATATGATGGGGGTCCTCTGTCCCTCTTCAATTTTTTAACATTCCCCAATTCATGGCCTCACATGTATTTTATTCCCTTCTAAGCAAATGTGAAACAGTTGATAAACTGCTGATAATTCATTAGGCTTGAGCAGCAGTAGTCTTAATGTGCTCTTCAGCCCAGCATCTGTTTTGTAAGACCTTTATTTTTAGTTGTGGAATGACTGCCTGCTTCCAGCAAACCAAATGTGAAGAGTCAACCACAAGTGAAGGGGCCTCCAACTTCCCAATCCTGTTCTATACCAACACTTCGAGATGCAAGAGTAACCCGTGTCCCATAGTCATTTCTCTGCTGCTTTCCTGAGCACAGACCTGCCATCAAATCACTTGCTGTCCTGGCTCCCAACCCTTGGTTACTAGAGGCACCGGTAAGAATTGCTCAGAGAAACTACATCACATCAGGTAGAAGGCTGCTTTAACAAAAGCAATTAGCTTCCACTAGAGTTTTTCTGACCAGAGCTGTTACCAGGTAGAAGGCTGCTTTAACAAAAGCAATTAGCTTCTACTAGAGTTTTTCTGACCAGAGCTGTTACCTCTTCAGTCACACAAACAGAAACCTAGGACCCTCCTCGCCCCTTCCTTCTCTTTTCCACTATTTAACCTATTTCCAAATCCTTAGTGCAACTCCTAATTTCTCTCTCAATTACCTCCACTGCCACTGTTCATAATCCATGACCTCTTATTTAGACTGACAGACTTCAAGGTGGGATACATACATCCCAGAATGCTAAACATAACAGGGTTGAGGAAAAAAACAGCAGCACTTCTATTTCTTTTCACCTTTTTCTTATCCATTTTACATTTCTATTTTTTTATGTTTTGCAGTCATCAACACCCAAGTACATATATATGAACTATAAACACACATGCATTAGGAGATAATCTAAAAAATTAAGAGACCACCAGCCATCACCTATTAGGTAATAGACATCACCTAATTAAGTAGCCCATTCCAATCTTGGTACCTCCTTCCTTCCCCACAGCAGCCAGGCAGTTTATACAAAACCACGTTAGAAAAAGCATAAAACCCAAATGTGATTTATTCCCACCAGGAGGTTTAAACATTTTAACAGTAAGAAATTAACAAAGGGCCACATGGTGGAAAATATGCCAGGAAGCTGCTCAGGCTGAGAGTGGGGATAAGGGCCTGGCTATACCTGTTTGTGTTTTTTTAAACCTACTAATGAAATTAAGACAAATGTAAGAGAAGGCCCAATGTGGATATAATTGGTTTAGGTGACATCTGGGAGAGAATGTGAACCCTGTAGTACTCAGCCAATGAGGAACCAGGGGAGGGACTTGCATACTAGGGAATAAATTACTTGGTGCCAATGGCCTCAGGTGTGCCTGCTCACCAGATACCTGATCTTGCAAGACCGTTATTAAAGCCTCGCTCCGCTCTTCTCTTTATCTCCATGTCCACTCATTGAGTTTGGACCAGTGAGTGTGTTTCTCACACAGATAAATAACCTCCCTTACTAAAAGCTCTTCAACTGCTTCCCACTGCCCTTCAGATAAATTTCAAAATCCAGTGCCTTCTCCCTATGGTGTGATCATTGCCTATCTCTCCCAGTTCATACTTTTGTCATTCTCTATGTTCCAGGGACACTGGTCTTTCAATTTCTCAGATGTGCTATATATACATGCTCTCCCCACACAGGGCCTTGCACACATGTGCATGCCTTCTGCCTATGAGATTCTTCTCTTGGGCAGCTGCTAAGCTTCCCTCTACAATAGTTAGTGGACACTCAGTTGGAGTCACTTAACCCCCACATACCTAAGATAAATATTATTCCCTCCTTCACTAGGAATTTCTTTCTCTATTTTAAATTTCAGCATATATTTTTTTCCTATTAGCCACTTCAAAAATCTGAAGGAGATAAGTATAAATATAAAATAAATATTTCTAAGGAATAAAAAGAATGTCTAAAGATTTAGGAGAAAAGTTTTAATACATTTGAATTAGTCAAAGTGGTCCAAACTTCTATTTGGACAAGACAGAAAGTAGGAGCCAGGGAGAAAATAAGACCAGTGACAGCCTACAAAACTGAAGTTGGTGGGTAAACAGTACAGGCACCCAATTCCATGGGCAAGGCTCATTTGGGGTGGGGGTGCATTCCACAACGTGAGGATGCCTCAGATTTTTAGGGAACTCACCTAATTTTATTCCCCCATCCATACGTAAAGAGCTGAAACTTTTAACAAAGGAAAGTGTTTTCATTCTAAAAGTACAATACAGAGACTTCCAAGAAAAAGTTCTTTCCTACTTTTTTAAGAGAAAAGGAATTAAGAGAACCAAAAAGAATGAAGTTTCTAAACTAATGTTCTTGTGGGGGAAAGGAAGGCAGGGCAATTCTGGACAAGAAAACAAAACCTGAGGAGTAAGAGGATAACCTTCAGAGATTTCACAAATTCAATTCTATTTATGTTCAATTTGACATAGAAAATTACTACACATTTCTGCTATAATTTACCAAGTTTTAAAATGTTGAGTTTTTTTTAAGCTAAAGAATCTAAGAAAGGCTCTTTGCTTTTAACCTGTTTTTTAAATGTTAAAATGCAGTCATTACATTCAGGTACACCATACTCACCCAACTTTGCTAAAACAAGAAAGCCAATTGTTACAACTTACAGAGCACGCCTAGGTACATGGACACTTCTTATGATTTAATTTTCAAAGTGCCATATATGTATGACACAGGCTACAAGGCAGGTGAGTCTTGGCAACATCACACTAATGGAAAAGCCAGTCGCAGAGGCCACCTACTGTATGGGCCCATTTACCTGCAGAGTCCAGAGCAAGCAAATCCAGAGACAGCAAGCAGATTCGGGCTGCCAGGGGCTGGGAAATAGCAAGTGGGGTGGGGACAGTAATAACAGCTCAAGGGCAGAGGGTCTCTGGTTGGGGTGATAAAAATGCTCTGAAACCATCTGTGGTGATGGCTGCACAACTCTGAATACCCTAAAAGCCACTAGGTGACACACCTTCAGAGGGTGGACAGCACAGTATGCAAAGTAAATAAAGCTCAGTAAAGCTGTTGAGGAAAAGTAGTGCCTGCTGCGCTTGTGCTTGTCCTCCCATAACAGTTTTAACATAAAGCTGAAAACATGGACCACCTCTCACTTCTCCATTGTGAAAGTAGTAAAGCTGGATTACCCCAATGGGAGATTTTAGGTAATTTTACTTTCTTCTTTATGGTCTTCTGTACTGCTGAAGTTTTTATAATAATCACATGACGTCTTAATCAGGGAAAAAAACCTTATCTTTACCTGAAAAACAAAATGCTGTGCTCGAAATTGAGGTTCTATTACTGAGAGCAGTTTTGGTCAGGGAGGGATCTAACTGGCTCTTGTTTCTGACAAGACAATTGGATGTAAACAATTAAGGAAATGACCTCATTAATTAATACCAATTAATGTAAGTGAAGAAGTGACCCCAAGGTGTGCAGAGCCAGAATCTGGATGGCCCCCCCAAACCGGACTCTAAGCTGCCCTGGGAAGGCAAGAGGCAGCCCCCACCATCAGACTGTTTTTCAGCAGGAACCAAAACCAAAGGCATTTCTTAAGTCATGACTGAACACACACCCATTCAGGATGGCTCATCAAAAGCAGGGCTGTGCTAGTTAAACAGGGATAGCTGCCCCTCCCCCACAGGAGCCCCACTCCCCCCTTCTTGTTTCCTCAGCGCACTAACTCATGACAGTTCATCAGGGAGACCAAGAAGCAGCTTCTATCAAAAAAAACACAAGACAACTAATACTCAAATAATGAAGATGGCTAAATTTAATTTTTGAAATTCAAAGGTGTATAAAATTTTATTGAAAGAATAGGTTTTTTTTGGGGGGGGAGGCAGGTGAAACAAGTGAAGGTAATAGAGGTACAAACTTAAAATTATAATTTAGTCACAGGGATGGAAGTGCAGCATAGGGAATACAGCTCATAACATTGAGCTACATTTTTTTTCATAATTTTTGCCTCAGTGTGTATAATACAATTTTATTTTCAAGTATCACATCCCAGACAGGAGCTAGGTTTTAGGACTCTGGTATTTCCACATGGTCAATCAGTCCAGCAATTATTTCTGTGCCATAATATTGCATATATTTGTATGCAGACAGATGGTACCAAGGTATTTAGTAATTATATATAATTGATGAATCACTAAGTTGTTCATTTGAAACAAATACAATATTTTATACAAACTATACTTCAAGGGGAAAAAAGTTTTGTCAAATACATAAATAAACTGAATTTGTTCACCTCACATGGGGTTTATTATTAAATAGAGTTAATATAAGTAAAGTTATTGGTGTGGGCTATTTGCAAGGAATAAAGCTAAACTTGTTCTACAAATTAAATATCATTAACTTCAGTTTCTGAAATTTAACTGTATCCATAATGATATATATCTTTATTTCACCACTCTAAAAAAACACATTGTCTCATAATCAGCAGGTCATAAATTTTGGTAAGCTAGTTCAAACAGGATGGTATATTATTTAGATGAAACATCAGTATATTCAGACAAAGAAAAAAAAAAGCCATCACCTAATTGCCAAATTTATAAAAACTAAGGAAACTTTAAATCAGTAGTGTCATGTTCCCAGTCTCCAGACTCAAGAAGTGTTAATTAAGTACTACTTTTTCAGAAAAACTGTGTACAGAATGGATAAGATGCAAGACGCCACTGATGGAATAGAAACCAGAGACCAGGAACGCATAGAAGCTGATGCAGAGAGATAAAAGGATCTCCAGGAATGAAAGAATATTAAGAGAAATGTGTGACCAATCCAAAAGGAACAATATCCGCATTATAGGGGTACCAGAAGAAGAAGAGAGAGAAAAAGGGATAGAAAGTGTCTTTGAAGAAATAAATGTTGAGAACTTTCCCAAACTGGGGGAGGAAATAGTTGCTCAGACTATGGAAGCACACAGAAATCCCAACAGAAGGGACCCAAAGAGGACAACACCAAGACACATAATAATTAAAATGGAAAAGATCAAGGACAAGGACAGAGGAATAAAAGCAGCCAGAGAGAGAAAAAGGTCACCTATAAAGGAAAACCCATCAGGCTATCATCAGACATCTCAACAGAAACCCTACAGACCAGAAGAGAATGGCATGACATATTTAATGCAATGAAACAGAAGGGCTTTGAACCAAGGATACTGTATCCAGCACGATTATCATTTAAATAGGAAGGAGCAATTAAACAATTCCCAGACAAGCAAAAGTTGAGGGAATTTGCCTCCCACAAACCACCTCTACAGGGTATTTTGAAGGGACTGCTCTAGATGGGAGCACTCCTAAAAAGAGCACAGAACAAAACACCCAACATATGAAGAATGGAGGAGGAGGAATAAGAAGGGAGAGAAGTAATCATCAGACTGCATTTATAATAGCTCAATAAGTGAGTTACGTTATACAGTAAGGTAGTAAAGAACCTGACCTTGAACCTTTGGTAACCACAAATCTAAAGCCTGCAATGGCAATAAGTATATACCTTTCAATAATCACCCTAAATGTAAATGGACTGAATGCACCAATCAAAAGACACAGAGTAATAGAAAGGATAAAAAAAAGCAAGACCCATCTATATGCTGCTTACAAGAGACTCACCTCAAACCAAAAGACATGCACAGGTTAAAAGTCAAGGGATGGAAAAAGATATTTCATGCAAACAACAGGGAGAAAAAAGCAGGTGTTGCAATACTAGTATCAGAAAAAATAGACTTCAAAACAAAGAAAGTAACAAGAGATAAAGAAGGACACTACATAATGATAAAGGGCTCAGTCCAACAAGAGGACATAACCATTCTAAATATATATGCACCCAACACAGGAGCACCAGCATATGTGAAACAAATACTAACAGAACTAAAGAGGGAAACAGACTGCAATGCATTCATTTTAGGAGACTTTAACACACCACTCACTCCAAAGAACAGACCCACCAGACAGAAAATAAGTAAGGACACAGAGGCACTGAACAACACACTAGAACAGATGGACCTAACAGACATCTATAGAACTCTACGTCCAAAAGCAACAGGATACACATTCTTCTCAAGTGCAGATGGAACATTCTCCAGAATAGACCACATAATAGGCCACAAAAAGAGCCTCAGTAAATTCAAAAAGATTGAAATCCTACCAACCAACTTTTCAGACCACAAAGGTATAAAACTGGAAATAAATTGTACAAAGAAAGCAAAACAGCTCACAAACACATGGAGGCTTAACAACATGCTCCTAAGTAATCAATGGATCAACGACCAAATTAAAATGGAGATCCTGCTATATATGGAAACAAATGACAACAACAACACAAAGCCCCAACTTCTGTGGGACACAGCAAAAGCAGTCTTAAGAGGAAAGTATATAGCAATCCATGCATATTTAAAGAAGGAAGAACAATCCCAAATGAATACTCTAATGTCACAATTATCGAAATTGGAAAAAGAAGAACAAATGAGGCCTAAGGTTAGCAGACGGAGGGACATAATGAAGATCAGAGAATAAATAAAATTGAGAAGAATAAAACAATAGAAAAAAAAATCAATGAAACCAAGAGCTGGTTCTTTGAGAAAATAAACAAAATAGATAAGCCTCTAGCCAGACTTATTAAGAGAAAAAGACAGTCAACACACATCAACAGAATCAGAAACGAGAAAGGAAAATCATGACGGACCCCACAGAAATACAAAGAATTATTAGAGAATACTATGAAAACCTATATGCTAACAAGCTGGAAAACCTAGGAGAAATTGGACAACTTCCTAGAAAAATACAACTTTCCAAGACTGACCCAGAAAGAAACAGAAAATCTAAACAGACCAATTACCAGCAACGAAATTGAAGCGGTAATCAAAATACTACCCAAGAACAAAATCCCAGGGCCAGACAGATTCACCTCGGAATTCTATCAGACATACAGAGAAGACATAATACCCATTCTCCTTAAAGTTACCAAAAAATAGAAGAGGAGGGACTACTCCCAAACTCATTCTACGAAGCCAACATCACCCTAATACCAAAACCAGGCAAAGACCCCACCAAATAAGAAAACTGCAGACCAATATCCCTGATGAATGTAGATGCAAAAATACTCAACACAATATTAGCAAATAGAATTCAAAAATACATCAAAAGGATCATACACCATGACCAAGTGGGATTCATCCCAGGGATGCAAGGAGGGTACAACATTCGAAAATCAATCAACATCATCCACCACATCAACAAAAAGAAGGACAAAAACCACATGATCATGTCCATAGATGCTGAAAAAACATTCAACAAAATTCAACATCCATTCATGACAAAAAACTCTTAACAAAATTGGCATAGAGGGCAAGTACCTCAACATAATATAAAGGCCATATACGATAAACCCACAGCTAACATCATACAGAACAGCGAGAAGCTGAAAGCTTTTCCTCTGAGATTGGGAACAAGACAGGGATGCCAACTCTCCCCACTGTTATTCAACATAGTACTGGAGGTCCTAGTCATGGCAATTAGACAAAACAAAGAAATACAGGGAATTCAGGTTGGTAAAGAAGAAGTCAAACTGACACTATTTGCAGATGACATGACATTGTACATAAAAAACCCTAAAGACTCCACTCCAAAACTACTAGAACTAATATCAGAACTCAGCAAAGCTGTAGGATACAAAATTAACACACAGAAATATGTGGCTTTCCTATATCCTAACAATGAACTAATAGAAAGAGAAATCAGGAAAACAATTCAACTCACAATAGCATCAAAAAGAATAAAATACCTAGGAATAAACCTAACCAAGGAAGTGAAAGACCTATACCCTGAAAACTACAAGACACTCTTAAGAGAACTTAAAGAGGACACTAACAAATGGAAACTCATCCCATGCTCTTGGCAAAGAAGAATTAATATCATGAAAATCGCCATCCTGACCAAAGCAATATACAGATTCGATGCAATCCCTATCAAATAAACAACAGCATTCTTCAATGAACTGGAACAAATAGTTCAAAAATTCATATGAAACCAGCAAAGACCCCGAATAGCCAAAGCAATCCTGAGAAGGAAGAATAAAGTTGGGGGGATCTTGCTCCCCAACTTCAAACTCTATTACAAAGCCACAGTAATCTAGACAATTTGGTACTGGCACAAGAACAGAGCCACAGACCAGTGGAACAGAATAGAGACTCCAAACATTAACCCAAACATATATGGCCAATTAATATATGATAAAGGAGCCATAGACATACAATGGGGAAATGACAGACTCTTCAACAGATGGTGCTGGCAAAACTGGACAGCTACATGTAAGAGTATGAAACTGGATCACTGTCTAACCCCATACACAAATGTAAATTCAAAATGGATCAAAGACCTGAATGTAAGTCATGAAACCATAAAACTCTTAGAAAAAAACATAGGCAAAAATCTCTTGGACATAAACATGAGTGACTTCTTCATGAACATATCTCTCCAGGCAAAGGAAACAAAAGCAAAAATGAACAAGTGGGACTATATCAAGCTAAAAAGCTTCTGTACAGCAAAGGACACCATCAATAGAACAAAAAGGTACTCTACATATCTGATAAATGACAGATCCAATAATGGATTGACATCCAAAATGTATAAAGAGCTCACACACCTCAACAATCAAAAAGCAAATAATCCAATTAAAAAATGGAATGAGGAGCTGAATAGACAGTTCTCTAAAGAAGAAATCCAGATGGCCAACAGACACATGAAAAGATGCTCTACATCGTTTGTCATCAGAGAAATGCAAATTAAAACCACAATGAGATATCACCTCACACCAGTAAGGATGGCTACCATCCAAAAGACAAACAACAACAAATGTTGGCGAGGTTGTGGAAAAAGGGGAACCATCCTACACTGCTGGTGGGAATGTAAATTAGTTCAACCATTGTGGAAAGCAGTATGGAGGTTCCTCAGAATGCTCAAAATAGAAATACCATTTGACCCAGGAATTCACTTCTAGGAATTTACCCTAAGAATGCAGCACTCCAGTTTGAAAAATACAGATGCACCCCTATGTTTATCACTGCACTATTTACAATAGCCAAGATATGGAAGCAACCTAAGTGTCTGTCAGTTGATGAATGGATAAAGAAGATGTGGTACATATACACAATGGAATATTACTCAGCCATAAGAAAAAAACAGATACTACCATTTGCAACAACATGGATGAAGCTAGAGGGTATTATGCTCAGTGAAATAAGCCAGGTGGAGAAAGACAAATACCAAATGATTTCACTCATATGTGGAGTATAAGAACAAAGGAAAACTGAAGGAACAAAACAGCAGCAGAATCAGAGAACCCAAGAATGGACTAACAGTTACCAAAGGGAAAGGGACTGCGGAGGATGGGTGGGAAGGGAGGGATAAGGGCAGGGAAAAAGAAAGGGGGCATTACGATTAGCATGTATAGTGTTAGGGGCACACGGGGAGGAATGTGCAACAGAGAGAAGTAGTGAGTCTACAGCATCTTACTACACTTGTGGACAGTGACTGTGAAGGGGTATGTGGTGGGGACTTGGTGAAGGGGGGAGCATAGTAAACATAATGTTCTTCATGTAACTGTAGATTAATGGTACCAAAATAAAAAAATAAAAAATAAAAAATGGGCAGAGGATATGGACAGACACTTCTCCAAAGAAGAATTTCAGATGGCCAACAGGCACATGAAAAGATGCTCCACATCGCTAATTATCAGGAAAATGCAAATAAAAACCGCAATGAAATATCTACTCACTCCAGTTAGGATGGCCAACACAGAAAAGACTAGAAACAACAAATGCTGGCGAGGCTGTGGAGAAAGGGTCACCCTCCTAGACTGCTGGTGGGAATATAAACTAGTTCAACCATTGTGGAAAGCAATATGGAGGTTCTTCAAAAAACTAAAAATAGAAGTACCATCTGACCTGGGAACTCCACTTCTAGGAATTTACCCAAAGAAAACAACTTCTCAGATTCAAAAAGATATGCACCCCTAACGTTTATTGCAGCACTATTTACAATAGCCAAGAAATGGAAGCAACCTAAGTGTCCATCAGTAGATGAATGTGTAAAGAAGATGTGGTACACATACACAATGGAATACTATTCGGCCATAAGAAAAACAAATCCTACCATTTGCAACAACATGCATGGAGCTAGAGGGCATTATGCTCAGTGAAATAAGTCAGGCAGAGAAAGACAAATACCAAATGATTTCCCTCATTTGTGGAGGATTATAACAATGAAGCAAAACTGAAGGAACAAAATACCAACAGACACAGACTCCAAGAAAGGACTAGTGGTTACCAAAGGGGAGGGAGAAGGGGACTGTGGGGTATCATAATTGGTGCACATGGTGTGTGTGGCATTACGGGGAACAGTGTAGCTCAGAGAAGACAAATAGGGACCTCTGTGGCATCTTACTACACTGATGGACTGCAAGAGGGTATGGGGAGGGACTCAATAATAAGGGTGAAGGTAATAACCACATTGTTTTTCTTATGAAACCTTCATAAGAGTGTATATCAATGATAACTGAATAATAAAAAAAAAAAAGCAAGGGAGGCCTGGTCCATTGACACTTTCCAAAGTGAAGAAATACATGTGAAGGCAAGTCCTGTCCCTAAGCCTTACAACCAAGAGCCATCAGGAGGCAGGGCACAAGGGGTATGTTAAGGGGAGGAGTGACGTTAAAAAACAGGCGGTGTCTTTAGAAGGGTCACTTGGCTGTATATCCTCTAGCAACAACCCTATGCTGACCTTGTTTTTAAGCAAGAGGAGACAAGCGGCTGCAGGAGTCACACCAACACTGTTCACAGAAGATGAAATGAATGAGCAACACTGGTGTGCAGGTCATTATATAACACTTGCTCAAATTCATGCTTTAATAAATAGGTAAATTTTGACAGAGAAATAATTGCTGGGCCAGTTGACAATGTGGTAATATCAGAGTCCTAAAACCTAGCTCCTGTCTGGGATGTGGTACTTGAAAATAAAACTGTACTATACACATTGAGGCAAAAATATTTATTACGAGGGAATTGATACAATTCAAACTGATTTCCCACAAGAATAGTATCCATCTGTACTAATAAAATAGCTATGGCTTCCTAAGAACAAAATCCTAGAGACAAACATCTATTCATGTAAAAAATACTATATATCATATTACTATTATTGCATTAAACATACTTGAGAGTTGTTTCTATATCACATCTTGGTCTAATTAATAGGATTTTAGGCTACATTAAAAAATTATGTGTCTTTTGGTCTTCAGCAGAGATAGTTTGAATATTCTGATTTTTATGAGCAAATAAAATCTGCTAGTATAGCATGGATAAGTAATGACTAGTATCTTACTAAGCAATGGGGTCTGGAGGGGGGACTTGATAATATAGATGGATGTTGAAATCACAATGTTGCTCGTGTGAAACCTTCATAAGAGTGTTTATCAATGATACCTTAATTGGAAAAAAAACAGAGCCAGGGTGCATGTGAAATAGACAACTAGTGTATGCTTATGAAATTTATACAACCAAAATAAATTACAGAAAGTAAAAAAAAAAATCTGCTAGCAAGTGTCACTGTATGAGCACTGCCACTAGCTTTGGTTCTGCCAAATTTACTTACAATCCAGAAATGAAGAGTTTCAAGAGTTTTGAAAAAAGAACAGATTTGGTGCAAGAAAGAAGGTGCAAGGACCTGGATGCAGGGGTATATTAAAGCAGAGTCAAGAGGGGCCAGATCCTGAAGGAACTAAGTTACGTTAAGGAATCTGTATTTTGTTCTAAAAGCAACAGAAGGCTAGTGCAAGGTTATTTGGTGCATGCAACAGTAGGTATGCAAAAATCCACCCTACCTTGTGTAAATATAAGTTCCATCCCAAGTATTATCTGCAGAAGAAACTTGAGACCCATTTCCCAGGAATTAATGTTACTCATCCCCCATCAGTATCTTCAAACTGGAGACGTATGATTCTAAGGCTTACAGAAAATTTTAAATCTGTGGGGACCAGTGACTCTACATCTGAATAAGAAAAAGTAATTCTTTGTGTTTAGTATAGCATTACCACAGTAAAGATCAGGACAGTATTTGGAGAGGAGCCACTTAATAACAATGTGTTTATTCCTACATGAACAGCACTGTCATAGCCAAATACCCTAAAAATCCCAGAAAACAGAAATCATGCATCATCTCAGAAATCACAAAAGCTCATAGAAATAGCAGGCCTACCTTGTAATAACTATTTTTGGTTGGTTACCTGAGTAGCTGGTTGTATCTGCTCATTCCACTTTCTAATTACTCCTCCATGATATTCTTGGTACTTAAGATTGCCTTACAGATATTTCTGATCATGTCTAATCTCCACACAATTAACAGCTCCTTCAGCTCATCTTTAATTACTATTTTGTTTCTCTCATAGCATCTAATATAGTACCATATTAGGAGTACAAATAATGCCACTCATTGTGGCTTTTCTTCTTACCCCTTAGGAATTTTTATAGGTTAATGAAACAATATCAATGATACTCTTTATTAATGAAATACTGACTTTGAAGATACCTTATTTAATACCACTTCCAAAAGATGGTAGAATTTTTTAGAATTTCTAATTTAATAAAATTTTTAGAATTTTTCTATCTCACCTAGATCATAAAAACAGGGGTGCTCAATGTTAATTCAGAGGCACTGCACCCAGGTGCACACACTCTTAGTGAACACAGACACAGACAACCTGACGGCATACCATCTCACATGGCTTATGGACACGTGTTCAGAATGAAGCTGTGAAACCTGGGCAAGTCTGGCTGCCATTGTGTGTTTTAACTGGCCTCACTGAGAAGTCATGCCGGCAATTCACCTCTAATCTAATCATCATCAGTTTACAGAAAGATGGATTCTGTTCTATTAAAGTTTCCATTACCCCCTGCATTCTTTCATGAAGATGAGAAGTCCTACAGAAAGGTCTCACAATTTTTGACTGCTTAACATCCAGCAAATGCTTCCCCAATCTGTGGGCAATAAATATGATTAAAATTTGGGAATACAAGTAAAGAACTGATACAAATTACTATTCTCATACATGAAAACATGCAAATAACCATGGATGACAGTCTTAGATCACTGTAGCACCATTAATTAAGTTTCAAGCTTATTCCTGAAAAGAACTGAGTCACCACTAGATCTGTATTAGACAATACTTTATAAGATGCCCAACTGCCAGAGAAGCAGAGACAATGAGACATAGACAGAATATAGTGTCCATCTGACAATAAACTATAGGCTAAGATAATTTTCTATCAATTATAAAATGAAGATTTATCAGAAAAATCCTACCTATCTCTTTCAGTCATCTAATCATTTCTACTTGGGGCAAGACAAGATAGCCTAAGTCCTATAACATAAGACTAAGGCCATGTTCATGAAAAATACAGCATTAGACTTGGTTATGGTCAAGTTGAAGCAGCCTTCTCACACAGTGAGTGATCAGGAACTTAGAAGTCATGGACGAAAATATTTTAAAATTCATTTATTATAAACAGAATTTACCTATTACATGGATATACAGTAATTCATATATTTTAACATAATTATGAAAATTACAAAAGAAGTTACAAATGGACCAAGTAACTTGAAACCAGAAAAACCTCAGAGAGACCTAGAAACAGCAATGATGGTTACCAGTGCTGGATAGGTGATGGTCACATCCAGCATGAAATAAGTCCACCAGACCTATATTTTCCCTGTCACTGATAGATGATGATGGTGACAAGAATTAGGAATAATCTTTGTCTGTTTCTATGACTGGCAAAGAATGTCCAGATGCCCATGAATTCATCTTTATGGGGAGGAAAGAAGATGAAAAACAGAAAAAGAAGAAATAATAATGACAGGCAGAAAGGTTTCTCTGTTGTAGGCAAAGCCAGGCTTATGTCAAAGAGATAAAAATCCTACACTGAAGAGATAGTAAATATCTACAATAAATTCTCATGGAATAAACAAACTTATCCAATCAATAAACAACAGACAAGATTTCTTTGCTAGGCTGCCTGAAAGAAATAAAAAGACATCAGAAAATCCTGTTAGTAATAGTTCTCCTTGGTAAGTTAGGACAGTAATTCTCAACGGTTCTGGCCATAGGACCCCCTCAGACTCTTGTAACTTCATTGAAGACCCTGAAGAGCTTTTGTTTATGTAGGTCATATCTACCATTATTTGCTGTATTAAATAAATTTTTTCAGTTTTAATTTATAGCAATTCATTTTAAAAATGACTATTAAAAAGATAACATAGATAACATTTTAATATTTTCCAAAACACAAAATTATTTTCCAAATAAAAAATACTAACAATTAGAATGACACTGTTTTATATTTTTGCAAATCTCTTGATGTTTGGCTCAATGGAAGACGGCTGAATATTGTTTTGGTCAAAGTATAATGAAGAAAAAGGACTGCCTTACAGACCCCTGAAAGGGACTCAAAGAGATCCTCAAGGGTCCTGGACAACACTTTTTAAATATTTGGGTTAGGGCTTTAAATTCAATTTCTGATTCTACATCTGGTTTAGCGCAAAAGAAAATGAGACTATGGAGAACAATCAAGTAGACAGTAATTAGGAATGAGTCCTATTCATGAAGAGAAGGTTTGTAAACTAAGAGTAGCAGCTACAATTAAATGTTCATTCTGACCTTCCTATCACAAGAATTAAGATACAGAATAATTTCAATTATTAGTCACTATAAATATTAGAAAACAACACTACACTGAACAAATGAGAAGGGCCTGATACATAAGTAATGATCACTTGCATTAATCCAGTCATTTTCTGGTCCCAATTCACACCAAAACTTCCAGGTAGTTCTTGTGGGTGAAAACAGAGGCATAAAGGGAGGCCAAGGGAAAGAAGCAGGCTTCCAATTGGCCTTTATGAATCCACTGTAGGTGAAAAATAGCTATGTACCCTCAGGGAGACTCAAGAGACCAGTCACCCAAATCATTTTCCACATATGCTTAATTCTGCCATGGAACTCTGGTTGAGAACAGCTGGGAGAGAGGCTGAAAATAGGGGCTGTGAGGTACAACAGTAGGGCACAAGAACCAGAGTCCTAATTTGGTGAGTCAACCTTTCAAGGGCTAGAAACCTTCTCATTATTTTAACTAGTTCCTTGGACTCAGTGAACCTGTCCAAAGAAACTGTATTTATCATTAATCTTTGTCCTTTGCAAAGTAATCATATTTAACTGGTCATGTTCAGTTCAGGTACTGGGACTATTTAAACTTTTGTTATCAGTACCTTGACACAATCACAAGACCCCAAAATTCCTAAAATGTCAATAGCTAATTAAAACTGTTGATTGGTTTTAGATAAGTACCTCTATAAAGAGCAGGTAAGTTTTAGTCCCAAAGAAGCTCAACTGAAATATTAACGTGTATTTGGCACATATTAGGTATAACTCTCTAATACCAAATATCAGGTATGTTATTATTTAGCTTTCCAAACACTGAAAATTATCTCAGAACTACTTCAGCTGTTTTGTAGTAGTTTTGTGGGTAACAAATGGAAAATCACTATTCTAATCTACACAGAATTACCTACGAAGGAAAAGGACATTCATTTAAGACACGTGTGTTAACTCTGTTAATATATTACTAAACTGTGGACTTAATATTTTCATTCTTTAACTTCATTCTAATGTCTAATAAAAATTAATGGAGTCTCTTTTGCCATACTGTGAGCTATTTAAAGAAAAAATTATGTCTATTTACCATTCTAAAATGTGGAATCAATACACAGAAAAAAAATTCAAATTTATGCTTAACTACATTTACATTTTTCTCCTTTCTCCCAAACTACTGATTTTCTTCATATACCAGAAATAATTTCAGGTACTTTATCACCTGCAAATAAATACTGACGTTTTTCCCAGAGATGTCTATTGTTGCCATGTGAAAATGGATAGCCAGGAAAAAAGCTACCTTAGGGAATGAAGTACAATATTGGTTTCCTGTTTCCATCACTATAATCTCTTTCCCATTTGAATTTTCTTCTCTATTTTTACTATCTCTGCCTCCACCCACAACTTAACGCTTCACTCGCAGCCTCTAGTAGCTCCCTTTTCAAACCACTGCTGGCTTTCTAAAGGATGGTTTGTTCACATGATTCCATTTGCTCAAAAACGTACACTGAATATCTATCATTCAATTTCACAGGTCGTTCTCCATCAGGCCTACCTTTCTGACTATCCCCACCAGGACAATCAACAATTCCCTGCTCTACAAATAGAGCTCTTTATTTCCACTTTTGTAACTCCTATACTACTTCCCCACCTGACAGGCCTTTTCCCCTTACCTCCACATGACTACATTTTATTCATCTTTCAAAATCAGCTCAAAAAGCCATCTTATTATTAAACTTCCCCAAGTGCTCCAGTGAAAAGAATCCCAGTCACATTCTTATACTCACAGAGGATTTAATGCATACCACAGAGGACTTTCTCTTTTGGATTACGGCTATGCCTTATCTCCCCTACAAGAGTAGAAGAATCCTTGAAAATAAGATCTGAGTCTAATTCCCCTTGCATATAGATGCACTTAAGTGATGGGTGAATTATTTTTCAGAGGGAAAAAAAAACAGTAAAATGTCTTTACAGACAAATTAAAGTAAAGAAGAGGTTAGGGAAAATTTCAGTCTCTCTACCACTTTTTATTCCTCCAAGTAAGTTCATACACACAGAATTCCCTATGTATTTTTAAATGTTAGCACTCAAAAATAACATTTTTTCTTTGAGAGGGCATCTCTCATATTTATTGATCAAATGGTTGTTAACAACAATAAAATTCAGTATAGGAGGGTCAATGCTCAATGTACAATCATTAATCCATCTGAAGTCTAATTCTCGTCAGTCTCCAATCTTCTGAAGCATAACGAACAAGTTCTTACATGGTGAACGAATTCTTACATAGTGAATAAATTCTTACATGGTGAACAGTACAAGGGCATTCATCACAGAAACTTTCGGTTTTGATCATGCATTATGACCTATAAACAATCAGGTCACATATGAATATTCGTTTGATTTTTGTACTTGATTTATATGTTGATCCCACATTTCTCCTTTTATTATTATTATTTTTATTTTTAATAAAATGCTGAAGTGGTAGGTAGATGCAAGATAAAGGTAGAAAACATAGTTTAGTGCTGTAAGAGGGCAAATGTAGATGATCAGATGATCAGGTGTGTGCTATGGACTAAGTATTAATCCAGGCTAGACAATGGCAGCAAAACATCCACGGATGCAGAAGATTTCTCTCAAAGCAGGGGGGGTGAGGTTCTGAGCCTCACCTCTGTTGATCCCCAAATTCTCACCTGATGGCCCCCCTGCGACTGTGCCTGTCTTAGGTTGTTCCTCCCTTGAGGAATCTTACCCGTCTCTAGCTAACCAGTCATCTTCCGGGGCCATACAGGGAAATGTAAAGTTGGTAAGTGAGAGAGAAGCCATATTGTTTGCAAAGGTTAGCTTTTTACTTCTTTGCAGATTTATGCCCTGTGGCTTCTATGCCCAGCACTTGTCTCGAGGTATCTTTACCACATGGAGGAATTTGATACTCGGTAAATTCGATATGAGGCACGAATTCTATTTAAGGGTTTTAATTAGGAAGAAAGAAGAAAAGCTACAGATGTAGCATATGGAAGGAAACATGGGAGGATTGATTATTTCTTTGAGATATCTTCTTGTAGAGTACTTTAAGTATGTATAGGTTTGAAACTGCTAACTAATTTGCACACACATATTAACATAATAGGAATACGGTGACATAAACAAAGCAAATTTATAATTACCATCCATCTCCAGTGAAGCCAAGAAAACCATTTAGGCACCCTAGGCATTTGTGAAAATTTGTCTATGATATGATGGATATTGTCCAACTGTACTTGAACAGTCTGAGAGAAATCAGAAAAATTAAAGCAGCCCATTTCTGGGATCTGTTCACATCCCATATGTTCTTTTAACCGTAGATAGTCTATAGTCATAAGATTTTGGAGTGCTACAACTTGCACCCCTCCCAACTCCTGCTTGAGTTCCAACAGTACAGATCCGGTCAAATTCGTTGTCTCACTGTATGCACATGCCAGCCTAGACATCTCCCCCTCCTCATTCCTATGGCAAGTCCAGGAGACGGTGGGTTGTATGCAGCCACAACCGCAGCATCGTCCGGATCCCTGTGGAGGCTTTTTGATGATCATCCCCTGGCACAAGTGCTCCAGAGAGTGCTGATGCCGGAAGATCCTCCTCATATCGTATCTTAGTTCATTTTCAGGGTATCCAAGCTAGGCCTTCATCTGTTAGTCCATTTTTGGGTTCTGTAATTCCGCTGCTGTTTTGTTCCTTCAGTTTTTCCTTTGTTCCTATACTCCTCAGATGAGTGAAATCATTTGGTATTTCTCTTTCTCCGCTTGGCTTATTTCACTGAGCATAATACTCTCCAGCTCCATCCATGTTCCTGCAAATGGTTGGATTTTTCCACTTCTTATGGCTGAGTAGAATTCCATTGTGTATATGTACCACATCTTCTTTATCCATTCATCTACCGATGGACATTTAGGTTGCTTCCAATTCTTGGCTATTGTAAATAGTGCTGCGATAAACATAGGGGTGCATCTGTCTTTCTCAAACTTGATTGCTGCGTTCTTAGGGTAAATTCCTAGAAGTGGGATTCCTGGGTCAAATGGTAGGTCTGTTTTGAGCATTTTGATGAACCTCCATACTGCTTTCCACAATGGTTGAACTAATTTACATTCCCACCAGCAGTGTAGGAGGGTTCCCCTTTCTCCACAGCCTCGCCAACATTTCTTGTTGTTTGTCTTTTGGATGGCAGCTATCCTTACTGGTGTGAGGTGATACCTCATTGTAGTTTTAATTTGCATTTCTCTGATAATTAGCGATGTGGAGCATCTTTTCATGTGTCTCTTGGCCATCTGTATTTCTTTTTTGGAGAACTGTCTGTTCAGTTCCTCTGCCCATTTTTTAATTGGGTTATTTGTTTTTTGTTTGTTGAGGCGTGTGAGCTCTTTATATATTCTGGACATCAAGCCTTTATCGGATCTGTCATTTTCAAATATATTCTCCCATACTGTAGGGTTCCTTTTTGTTCTATTGATGGTGTCTTTCGCTGTACAGAAGCTTTTCAGCTTAATGTAGTCCCACTTGCTCATTTTTGCTGTTGTTTTCCTTGCCCGGGGAGATATGTTCAAGAAGAGGTCACCCGTGTTTATGTCTAAGAGGTTTTTGCCTATGTTTTTTTCCAAGAGTTTAATGGTTTCATGACTTACATTCAGGTCTTTGATCCATTTTGAGTTTACTTTTGTATATGGGGTTAGACAATGGTCCAGTTTCATTCTCCTACATGCAGCTGTCCAGTTTTGCCAGCACCATCTGTTGAAGAGACTGTCATTTTGCCATTGTATGTTCATGGCTCCTTTATCAAATATTAATTGACCATATATGTTTGGGTTAATTTCTGGAGTCTCTAATCTGTTCCACTGGTCTGTGGCTCTGTTCTTCTGACAGTACCAAATTGTCTTGATTACTATGGCTTTGTAGTAGAGCTTGAAGTTGGGGAGTGAGATCCCCCCTGCTTTATTCTTCTTTTTCAGGATTGCTTTGGCTATTCGGGGTCTTTGGTGTTTCCATATGAATGTTTGAATTATTTGTTCCAATTCATTGAAGAATGTTGCTGGTAATTTGAGAGGGATTGCATCAAATCTGTATATTGCTTTGCGCAGGATGGCCATTTTGATGATATTAATTCTTCCTAGCCATGAGCATGGGATGAGTTTCCATTTATTAGTGTCCCCTTTAATTTCTCTTAAGAGTGACTTGTAGTTTTCAGAGTATAAGTCTTTCACTTCTTTGGTTAGGTTTATTCCTAGGTATTTTATTCTTTTTGATGCAATGGTGAATGGAATTGTTTTCCTGATTTCTCTTTCTATTGATTCATTGTTAGTGTATAGGAAAGCTACAGATTTCTGTTTGTTAATTTTGTATCCTGCAACTTTGCTGTATTCCGATATCAGTTCTAGTAGTTTTGGAGTGGAGTCTTTAGGGTTTTTTATGTAAAGTATCATATCATCTGCAAATAGTGACAGTTTAACTTCTTCTTTAACAATCTGGATTCCTTGTATTTCTTTGTTTTGTCTGATTGCGGTGACTAGGACCTCCAGTACTATGTTAAATAACAGTGGGGAGAGTGGGCATCCCTGTCTGGTTCCCGATCTCAGAGGAAATGCTTTCAGCTTCTCGCTGTTTAGTATAATGCTGGCTGTGGGTTTATCATATATGGCCTTTATTATGTTGAGGTACTTGCCCTCTATTCCCATTTTGCTGAGAGTTTTTATCATGAATGGAAGTTGAATTTTGTCAGATGCTTTTTCAGCATCTATGGAGATGATCATGTGGTTTTTGTCTTTCTTTTTGTTGATGTGGTGGATGATGTTGATGGATTTTCGAACGTTGTACCATCCTTGCATCCCTGGGATGAACCCCACTTGGTCATGGTGTATGATCCTTTTGATATACTGTTGAATTATGTTTGCTAATATTTTATTGAGTATTTTTGCATCTACATTCATCAGGGATATTGGTTTGTAATTTTCTTTTTTGGTGGGGTCTTTGCCTGGTTTTGGTATTAGGGTGATGTTGGCTTCATAGAATGAGTTTGGGAGTATTCCCTCTTCTTCTATTTTTTGGAACACTTTAAGGAGAATGGGTATTATGTCTTCTCTGTGTGTCTGATAAAATTACGAGGTAAATCCGTCTGGCCCCGGGGTTTTGTTCTTGGGTAGTTTTTAATTACTGTTTCAATTTCTTTGCTCGTAATTGGTTTGTTTAACTTTTGTGTTTCTTCCTTGGTCAGTCTTGGGAGGTTGTATTTTTCTAGGAAGTTGTCCATTTCTTCTAGGTTTTCCAGCTTGTTGGCATATAGGTTTCATAGTAGTCTTTAATAATTCTTTGTATTTCTGTGGAGTCTGTCGTGATTTCTCCATTCTCATTTCTGATTATGTTGATTTGTGTTGATTCTCTTTTTCTCTTAATAAGTTGGGCTAGAGGCTTATCTATTTTGTTTATTTTCTCAAAGAACCATCTCTTGGTTTCATTGATTTTTGCTATTGTTTTATTCTTCTCAATTTTGTTTATTTCTTCTCTGATCTTTATTATGTCCCTCCTTCTGCTGACTTTAGGCCTCATTTGTTCTTCTTTTTCCAGTTTTGATAATTGTGATGTTAGACTATTCATTTGGGATTGTTCTTCCTCCTTCAAGTGTGCCTGGATTGCTATATACTTTCCTCTTAAGACTGCTTTCGCTGCGTCCCACAGAAGTTGGGGCTTAGTGTTGTTGTCATTTGTTTCTATATATTCCTTGATCTCTATTTTGATTTGTTCATTGATCCATTGATTATTTAGTAGCATGTTGTTAAGCCTCCATGTGTTTGTAAGCCTTTTTGTTTTCTTTGTAGAATTTATTTCTACTTTTATACCTTTGTGGTCTGAAAAATTGGTTGGTAGAATTTCAGTATTTTGGAGTTTACTGAGGCTCTTTTTGTGAGCTAGTATGTGGTCTATTCTGGAGAATGTTCCATGTGCACTTGAGAAGAATGTATATCCTGTTGCTTTTGGATGTAGAGTTCTATAGATGTCTATTAGGTCCATCTGTTCTAGGGTGTTGTTCAGTGCCTCTGTGTCCTTACCTATTTTCTGCCTGGTGGATCTATCCTTCGGGGTGAGTGGTGTGTTGAAGTCTCCTAAAATGAATGCATTGCAGTCTATTTCCCTCTTTAGTTCTGTTAGTATTTGCTTCACATATGCTGGTGCTCCTGTATTGCGTGCATATATATTTAGAATGGTTATATCCTCTTGTTGGACTGAGCCCTTTATCATTATGTAGTGTCCTTCTTTATCTCTTGTTACTTTCTTTGTTTTGAAGTCTATTTTGTCTGATATTAGTACTGCAACCCCTGCTCTCTACTCACTGTTGTTTGTCTGAAATATGTTTTTCCATCCCTTGACTTTTAGTCTATGCTTATCTTTGGGTTTAAGGTGAGTTTCTTGTAAGCAGCATATAGATGGGTCTTGCTTTTTTATCCATTCTATTACTCTGTGTCTTTTGATTGGTGCATTAAGTCCATTTACATTTAGGGTGACTATTGAGAGATATGTACTTATTGCCATTGCAGGCTTTAGATTCGTGGTTACCAAAGGTTCAAGGTTAGCTTCTTTAGTATCTTACTGCCTAACTTAGCTCGCTTATTGAGCTGTTATATACACTGTCTGGAGATTCTTTTCTTCTCTCCCTTCTTATTCCTCCTCCTCCATTCTTCATATGTTGTGTGTTTTGTTCTGTGCTCTTTTGAGGGGTCTTCCCATTTAGAACAGTCCCTGTTGGATGCCCTGTAGAGGTGGTTTGTGGGAAGCAAATGCCCTCAGCTTTTGCTTGTCTGGGAATTGTTTAATCCCGCCATCATATTTAAATGATAGTCGTGCTGGATATAGTATCCTTGGTTCAAGGCCCTTCTGTTTCATTGCATTAAGTATATCATGCCATTCTCTTCTAGCCTGTAGGGTTTCTGTCGAGAAGTCTGATGTTAGCCTGATGGGTTTTCCTTTGTAGGTGACCTTTTTCTCTCTAGCTGCCTTTAAAACTCTTTCCTTGTCCTTGATCCTTGCCATTTTAATTACTATGTGTCTTGGTGTTGTTCTCCTTGGATCCTTTCTGTTGGGGGTTCTGTGTAATTCCATGGTCTGTTCGATTATTTCCTCCCCCAGTCTGGGGAAGTTTTCAGCAATTATTTCTTCAAAGAGACTTTCTATCCCTTTTCCTCTTTCTTCTTCTTCTGGTATCCCTATAATACGAATATTATTCCTTTTGGCTTGGTCACATAGTTCTCTTAGTGTTGTTTCATTCCTGGAGATCCTTTTATCTCTCTCTATGTCAGCTTCTATATGTTCCTGTTCTCTGGCTTCTATTCCTTCAATGGCCTCTTGCATCTTATCCATTCTGCTTATAAATCCTTCCAGAGATTGTTTCACTTCTGTGATCTACTTCCTGACATCTGTGATCTCCCTCCGGACTTCATCCCACTGCTCTTGCATTTTTCTCTGCATCCCATCCCATTGCTCTTGCATTTTTCTCTGCATCTCTGTCAGCATGTTCATGATTTTTATTTTGAATTCTTTTTCAGGAGGAGTGGTTAGGTCTGTCTCCTTCTCAGGTGTTGTCTCTGTGATCTTTGTCTGCCTGTAGTTTTGTCTTTTCATGGTGATAGAGATAGTGTGCAGAGCTGGTACAAGTGGCCGCTGGAAGAGCTTCCCTTGTTGGTTTGTGGCCTTCCTCGCCAGGGAGAATAGCGACCTCTAGTGGCTTGTGCTGGGCAGCTGTGTGCAGACAGGGCTTCTGCTTCCTGCCCGGTTGCTATGGGGTTTATCTCCGCTGTTGCTGTGGGCGTGGCCTGGCTGGGGCTGCTCCTCCAAAACGGTGGAGCCCCGTTGGAGGGTGAGAAGCTGGGAGGCTATTTATCTCCATAAGGGGCCTCTGTGCTCCCTGCTGCCCAGGGGGTTAGAGTGCCCAGAGATCCCCAGATTCCCTGCCTCTGGTCTAAGTGACCTGTCCTGCACCTTTAAGACTTCCAAAAAGCACTCTCCAAACCAAAACAACAACAGCAACAATTAGAGAGGGAAATGAAAAAAGAGGAAAAAAAAGGAAAAAAACACTTGATTGTTTTTTTTTTTTGTCCTCAGGCGCCAGTCCCAGGCACCCGCTCACTGGTCCTGCTGCACTGCCTCCCTAGCACCAGGGCCCCTGTCCCTTCAAGGCTTCCAAAAAGCACCCGCTCACTGGTCCCACAGGGAAACATGAGCGATATTCTTTCTCCTCAAGTGCCGGTCCCAGGCACCCGCTCACCGGTCCCGCCACCCTGCCTCCCTAGCAACGGGGTCCCTGTCCCTTTAAGGCTTCCAAAAAGCACTCGCCAAAAAAAAAAAAAAAAAAAAAAAAAAAACCCGCTCCGGTTTCTTTCCACCCACCGGGAGCCGCGGGGAGGGGCGCTCGGGTCCCGCCGGGCCAGGGCTTGTATCTTACCCCCTTTGCAAGGCGCTGGGTTCTTGCAGGTGTGGATGTGGTCTGGATGTTGTCCTGTGTCCTGTGAGCTCTATTTTAGGAAGATTTTTCTTTGTTATATTTTCATAGCTCTATGTGTTTTTGGGAGGAGATTTCCACTGCTCTGCTCACGCCGCCATCTTGGCTCCACCAAAAATAACATTTCATAGTTTAACGATATTAATGTCTTTATGTCAGTTAATTCCCATAACAATACTGACACAGGGAGTCTCATGACCCTTGTATACACAAGGAAACAGCCCCCCAGAGGGAGAGCCAACACTGAGTCTTTTGACTCCAATTTAGTTCTTTCCACTAAATCACAATAAAAGACCTTAACATTTTTACTAAAAAAATAAAAATTAAAAATTAAATGAACGGTCTTCTCTTTCCAATTTTCTGACTCTCAACAGACTTCCCTCAAAGGCTTTAAAAACATGCTTTGAAGATCTTAACTGAAAGACAGAGAAACAAAATAAAAAGAAATGGCCTGAAGGTCAGAAGACTTACTCCACGTGGGCCGCTTTCTAGGTATGCAGTCTTCAGGACAGTCCCACCGCTCCATGAAAATCATCCTAACTGAAACGGGGAGTGACAACACAAAAAGTGACCTCGCCTCGTGGTGCAGACAGTGGATTCAGCAATGGGAAGACTGCGTAAGAGGCTAAGTATGAGGAGGAAGCAGCTGTGACAGTGCCCACAAAGACTGCAACCGCTACATCACACCTTTTGCTCCTTTAATCCCAATGAGGAGGCAATGCTTCATCTGTTTCAAAATGTTACTTCAGTAAGATCAGTTGATTTAGAAAATCAACTAAAAGCTAGAAGTGAAAAATACTGTCCAAAAGTACCTTAGAGATTTTTTCCAGGTCCAGTTTTATAATATTTTATAAAAGCATTAATAAAGTACCTAAAATGCAGTTTGTTCTAAAACACAAGATCAAACACTCATTTTGCCCCTTCAATAGCCACCCTGCACACTCCAGAGCAAGACACATCTCTTAAGATTTCCCCTTCTCATCTTTTAAGATTTCCCTTCTGTACAGATTCTCAAGCCCAGACGCCAACATCACCTAACTGCTCCATGCTCTCATGCCTCTATGCCCATCTAGAAGGTTCAATCACGGCTGGGACCTACTCATTCTGCAAATACAGCAAGCATCGTCTTTCTTCAAAACTCTCCTTGACCCTGGAATTTTCTTAGGTATTCCCAAGGCCTGCTGCACATGTGGTTCACATTCCACAAACTGCTTCTAGTTATGCTGACCTTGTTTCTAACAGCTCCAGCCCAGCTGCAGCAAAGGATGGGCCTTATCCCCTTGTGTTACTCTCAGTACCTAGGCACAGTACCTTTGCTCAAAACATGTTTGATGGTTTTTGTGATACAACCTTAATACTGCTCCAGTGAATACTGGCAATCTGGAAGTCTGAAAATAAAAGTGTCACTATAAATATGAAGGGATCCCAGAAACTTTTTGAGATTTAAAAAACTTCAATTAACTCTAAAACACCTTTAAAAGATTAAGAAAATGTTGAGATGAAATTCACACCAATGCTCGTATTGGAAGGTGCATCAAGATAAATTATTTTCTAAGAAAAAAATGAATCTCAGCACTTATATTTACGTAAAATACCTTAAAAAATTTCAATGACTATATCTTTTCTCATTTGCAACAGATGTAAAGTTTAGCAAAAGCAGCCTTAGCTAATGGCAAAAGTATTTTCAGGTTTTACTCTCACAAGGTATGCTTAATCTTGGTTGATTAAAACAAAAATTTTTTTAAACTTATTTTTATTAAGGTATGATTGATATACACTCTTATGAAGGTTTCACATGAAAAACAATGTGGTTACTACATTTATGAAAAACAATGTGGTTACTACATTTACCCATATTATCAAGTCCCCACCCATACCCCAATGCAGTCACTGTCCATCACTGCAGTAAGAAGCCACAGATCCACTATGTGCCTTCTCTGTGCTAAACTGTTCTTCCCGTGATCCCCTACACCATGTGTACTAACATAATACCACTCAATCCCCTTCTCCATCCCTCCCCATCCACCCTCCCACACTACTCCTCTTTTGTAATCAATAGTTCATTCTTGGAGTCTCCGAGTCTGCTGCTATTTTCTTCCTTCAGTTTTGCTTAATTGTTATACTCCACAAATGAGGGAAATCATTTGGCATTTGTCTTTCTCCACCTGGCTTATGTCACTGAGCATAATGTCCTCCAGTTCCATCCATGTGGTTGCAAATGGTAGAATCTGTTTCTTTCTTACTGCCGAATAGTATTCCATTGTGTATATGTACCACATCTTCTTTACTCATTCATCTACTGATGGACACTTAGATTGCTTCCATATCTTGGCTATTGTAAAAAGTGCTGTGATAAATATAGGGGTGCATATGTCTTTTCGAATCTGAGAACTTGTATTCTTTGGGTAAATTCCAAGGAGTGGGATTTCTGGGTCAAATGGTATTTCTATTTTTGGTTTCTTGAAGAACCTCCATATTGCTTTCCACAGTGGTTGAACTAGCTTACATTCCCACCAGCACTGTAGGAGGGTTCCCCTTTCTCCGCATCCTCGCCAGCATGGGTTGTTCTTAGTCTTTTTGATGCTGGCCATCCTCATTGGTGTGAAGTGATATCTCATTGTGGTTTTAATTTGCATTTTCCTGATGATTAGTGATGTGGAGCATCTTTTCATGTGTGTGTTGGACATCCGAATTTCTTCTTTGGAGAACCGTCTCTTCATATTCTCTGCCCATTTGTTAATTGGATTATTTCCTTTTTGGGTTTTGAGGAGTGTAAGCTCTTTATATATTTTGGATGTCCACCCATTCTCAGATATGTCATTTACAAATGTATTCTCCCATACTGTAGGATTCCTTTTTGTTCTGCTGATGGTGTCCTTTGCTGTAGAGAAACTTTTTAGTTTGAATAGTCCCACGAGTTCATTTTTGCTTTTGTTTCCCTTGCTAAAGGACATGCATTCAGGAAGAAGTTGCTCATGCTTATATTCAGGAGATGTTTGCCTATGTCGTCTTCTAAGGGTTTTATGGTTTCATGACTTACATTCAAGTCTTTAATCCATTTCAAGTTTACTTTTGTGTATGGGGTTAAACAATGATTCAGTTTCATTCTCCTGCATACAGCTGTCCAGTTTTGCCAACACCAGCTGTTGAAGAGGCTGTTATTTCCCCATTGTATATCCATTGCTCCTTTATAGTATATTAATTGACCATATATGGTGGGTTTATATCAGGGCTCTCTAGTCTGTTCCATTGGTCTATGGGTCTGTTCTTGTGCCAGTACCAAATTTTCTTAAGTACTGTGGCTTTGTAGTAGAGCTTGATGTTGGGGAGCATAATGCCCCCAGCTTTATTCTTCCTACTCAGAATTGCTTTGGCTATTCGAGGTCTTTTGTGGTTCCATATGAATTTTAGAACGATTTTCTCTAGTTCATTGAAGAATGCTCTTGGTATTTTGATAGGAATTGCATTGAATCTATAGATCGCTTTAGGCAGAATGGCCATTTTGACAACATTAATTCTTCCTATCCATGAGCACGGGATGTGTTTCCGTTTATTGGTATCTTCTTTAATTTCTCTTAAGAGTGCTTGTAGTTTTCAGGGTATAGGTCTTTCACTTCCTTAGACTTATTCCCAGGTATTTTATTCTTTTTGATGCAGTTGTGAATGGAATTGTTTTCCTGATTTCTCTCTCTGCTAGTTCATTGTTAGTATATAGGAATGCCACAGATTTCTGTGTATTAACTTTATATCCTGCAACTTTGCTGAATTCAGAATTAGATCTATTAGTTTAGGGGTGGATTCCTTAGGGTTTTTTATGTACAATAGCATGTCATCTCCAAACAGGGACAGTTTGACTTCTTCCTTGTCAATCTGGATGCTTTTTATTTCTTTGTGTTGTCTGATTGCCATGGCTAGGACCTCCAGTACTATGTTGAATAGAAGTGGGGAGAGTGGGCATCCTTCTCTTGTTCCTGACCTTCAAGGAAAAGCTTTCAGCTTCTCGCTGTTAAGTATGATGTTGGCTGTGGGTTTGTCATATATGGCCTTTATTATGTTGAGGTACTTGCCCTCTATACTCATTTTGTTGAGAGTTTTTATCATGAATGGATGTAGAACTTCGTCAAATGCTTTTTCAGCATCTATGGAGATGATCATGTAGTTTTTGTCCTTCTTTTTGTTGATGTGGTGGATGATGTTGATGGATTTTCAAATTTTGTACCATCCTTGCATCCCTGGCATAAATCCCACTTGATCATGATGGATGATCTTTTTGATGTATTTTTTATTTGGTTTGCTAATATTTTGTTGAGTATTTTTGCATCTATGTTCATCAGAGATATTGGTCTGTAATTTTCTTTTTTTGTGGTGTCTTTGCCTGGTTTTGGTATTAGAGTGATGCTGGCCTCATAGAATGAGTTTGGAAGTATTCCCTCTTCTACTCTTTGGAAAACTTTAAGGAGGATGGGTAATAGGTCTTCACTAAATGTTTGATAAAATTCAGCGGTGAAGCCATCTGGTACAGGGGTTCTTTTTCTTAGGTAGTTTTTTGATTACCAGTTTTATTTCATTGCTGGTAATTACTCTGTTCAGATTTTCTCTTTCTTCCTTGGTCAGCTTAGGAAGGTTGTATTTTTCTAGGAAGTTGTCCATTTCTTCTAGGTTATCCAGTTTGTTAGCATATAATTTTTCATAGTATTCTCTAACAATTCTTTCTATTTCTGTCATGTCTGTAGTGATTTTTCCTTTCTCATATCTGATTCTGTTTATGCATGTAGACTCTCTTTTTTTCTTGATAAGTCTGGTTATGGGTTTATCTATTTTGTTTATTTTCTTGAAGAACCAGCTCTTTCTTTCATTGATTCTTTCTATTGCTTTGTTCTTCTCGATTTTATTTATTTCTGCTCTAATCTTTATTATGTCACTCCTTCTACTGACTTTGGGCCTCATTTGTTCTTCTTTGTCTAGTTTCATTAATTGTGAGTTTAGACTGCTTATATGAGGTAGGCCTGTATTACAATATACTTTCCTCTTAGCACAGCCTTGGCTGCGTCCCACAGATTTTGTGGTGTTGAATTGTTGTCATTTGTCACCATATAGTTTGATCTCTGTTTTTATTAGGTCATCGATCCACTGGTTATTTAGGATCGTGTTGTGAATTCTCCATGTATTTGTGGGATTTTTCATTTTCTTTGCGTAATTTATTTCCAGTTTCATACCTTTGTGGTCTGAGAAACTGGTTGGTACAATTTCAATCTTTTTGAATTTACTGAGGCTCTTTCTGTGGCCTAGTATATGATCTATTCTTGAAAATGTACCATGTGCACTTGAGAAAAATGTGTATTCTGTTGCGTTTGGGTGTAGAGTTCTGTAGGTGTCTGTTAGGTCCGTCTGTTCTAATGTGTTGTTCAGTGCCTCTGTCTCCTTACTTATTTTCTGTCTGGTTGATCTGTCCTTCAGAGTGAGTGGAGTGTTGAAGTCTCCTAGAATGAATGCATTGCATTCTATTTCCCCTTTTAATTCAGTTAGTATTTGTTTCACATATGTAGGTGCTCCTGTATTGGGAGCATAGATATTTACAATGGTTACATCTTCTTGTTGGATTGACCCCTTTATAATTATGTAATGTCCTTCTTTGTCTCTTGTGACTTTCTTTGTCTTGAAGTCTATTTTGTCTGATACAAGTACTGCAACTCCTGCTTTTTTCTCTCTATTAGTTGCATGGATTATCTTTTTCCATCCCTTCACTTTTAGTCTGTGTATGTCTTTGGGTTTAAAGTGAGTCTCTTGTAGACAGCATATAGATGGGTCTTGTTTTTTTATCCATTCAATGACTCTATGTCTTTTGATTGGTTCATTTAGTCCATTTACATTTAGGGTGATTATCGATATGTATGTACTTATTGCCATCGCAGACTTTAGATTAGTAGTTACCAAAGGTTCAAGTTTAACTTCCTTACTATCTAAGAGTCTAACTTAACTCACTTAATATGCTGTTATAAACACAATCTAAAGGTTCTTTTCTTTTTCTCCTCCTTTTTCTTCCTCCTCCATTCTTTATATATTAGGTATCATATTCTGTTCTTTTTGTCTATCCCTTAATTGACTCTGGGGATAGTTAATTTAATTTTGCACTTGCTTAATAATTAGCTGTTCTACTTTCTTTACTGTGGTTTTATTACCTCTGGTGACAGCTATTAAACCTTAGGAACACTTCCATCTATAGCAGTCCCTCCAAAATAGACTGTAGAGATGGTTTGTGGGAGGTAAATTCTCTCAGCTTTTGCTTATCTGGAAATTGTTTAATCCTTCCTTCAAATTTAAGTGATAATCTTGCCAGATAAAATAATCTTGGTTCCAAGCCCTTCTGCTTCATTGCATTAAGTACATCATGCTACTCTCTTCTGGCATGTAAGGTTTCTGCTGAGAAGTCTGCTGTTAGCCTAATGGGCTTTCCATTGTATGTGATCTTATTTCTGTCTCTGGCTGCTTTTAATAGTCTGTCTTTATCCTTGATCTTTGCCATTTTAATTACTATATGTCTTGGTGTTTTCCTCCTTGGGTCCCTTGTGTTAGGAGATCTGTGCACCTCCATGGCCTGAGAGACTATCTTCTTCCCCAGATAGGGGAAGTTTTCAGCAACTACCTCCTCAAAGATACTTTCTATCCCTTTTTCTCCCTATTCTTCTTCTGGTATCCCTGTAATGCAAATATTGTTCCATTCGGATTGGTCACACAGTTCTCTCAATATTCTTTCATTCTTAGAGATCCTTTTTTCTCTCTGTGCCTCAGCTTCTTTGTATTCCTCTTCTCTGGTTTCTATTTCATTTACTGTCTCCTCCACCATATCCACCTGCTTTTAATACCCTCCATTGTGTTCTTCAATGATTGGATCTCTGACTTCAATTCATTCCTGAGTTCTTGGATATCTTTCTGTACCTCCATTAGCATGTTAATGATTTTTATTTTGAACTCCCTTGCAGGAAGAGTCACAAGGTCCATGTCATTTAAATCTTTCTCGGGAGTTGTATTAATAATTTTACTCTGGACCAGGTTCCTTTGGCGTTTCATATTTGTTTATGGCTCCCTCTAGTGTCCAGAAGCTCTACTCTCTGGAGCAGCTCAGCCCCTGAAGCAATATCAGGGGTTGCAGGGGAGTGGGATTGGTGCCTGGGGGTAGGAAAGAGTCCTGCTTCCCTGCTGTGCCTGCCTCCACTGCCTTAACCAGTGGGCTGAGCACTCAGGTATAAGCTTTTGTCCTAGAGCAGCCAGATACGGATCCCTGCTTTCCACAAGCAGCCGGAATTCCCAGTCTCCCCAGGAACTCCGCCTGTCCCAGCTTTTCAACCCCATAATCATGAGAGTATGATGAAAGCACCATGAAATGTAGGTTTGTGCTCCCAGAGCAGATCTCCAGAGCTAGGTATTTAGCAGTTCCAGGCATCCACTCCCTCCCTGCTCAGTTTCTCTTCCTCCTGCCAGTGAGCTGGGGTGGGGGAGGGGCTTGGGTCCCACCGGGCCACTGCTTTGGTACATTATCCTGTTGCGTGAGGTCTGCTCTTTTCTCCAGGTGTATGCAGTCTGGTGCAGTCCTCTTTCGTGTTTCTCTCTTAGGGTTAGTTGTATTAATTTTATTTTCATATTATATGCAGTTTTAGGAGGAAGCCTCTGTTTCACCTCTCATGCCGCCATCTTTAATTCTCTCTCCCAAAAAATTGTTTTAATCCAGGAGAGACAACAGGTATAAGAACTTGCTTATGCAAACTGTGGCAGGGAGGACCACCTTGATGATTGTGTGGATAGTGTAGGATTAATAAAAGAAAAGGAACATAAAAAAGACCTGCGTTCTTGAAAAAGAATGGCATTGGCTTCTATGAAGATCTTCCTTACAGCAATGTTTACAGTAGCAGAAGATCACAAACTACCTGTCCCTCTGTAGAGATGTGGCTAAATCACTACAGTATAGTCTCACTGTGGAATTCTGTATGGAGTTAAAAAAGAAGGAAAGTAGATCTACATGTACTAGCATACTGAGATCTCTAAGACGGTTGCATAAAAAGAAAGTCACAGCAAGGCACAGAGAATATAACCAATGATTCAGTAACAACTTCCTCTGATGACAGACGGTAATTGCACTAGAGACAGTGAGGACTTAAGAATGTGGATAACTGCTAAACCACTGTGTCATATACTTGAAACTAATATAAGATTGTATATCAACGATAACCCAGTAAAAAAAAAGTTACAGAACAAAAGCAGAGTATTCTTACTGGCTATGCATATGATTTTCCTTTTTTAAAAACTGGACTTAAAAAATTATGCCATTTTCAAATGACTTAGACCTTTCTCAAAAACAGTTAAAATTTTGGTAAAAATTTACCTCCTCCAATCATCACAAGGATTGACTTTATATTTTATATAATCTATAACTATTATCTGCAAGAAGCACTTGATAAATAATAGAGAAATAAAAAATATCAGTCTTGATAATGCATTTTGAATGTACTTGTTTAAAATTGAACCCATGTCCACTAGATGAAGGAAACAGATAAACTAGCATTTGCTATAAAAGGGAGAACACTAATTCAGCTCTTTCGAAAATGTGAGAACATGTGATTTGTGTTTTTTTAATTCCAAATATAACACACTGTAGAACAAGCTAAAAGCAAAATAAAGGCAAACATTCCTGCCACCCACCCTTTTCATAGAAGAATTGGAAATATTAAACAGACAGAGCACCTTGGAAAGGTCAGTATGACTTGCCCCAAAGAAAGCTCTTTTTTCTTAATTAAAAAAAATGTTTTGAGGACTTGGAGGGTAAGAGAGAGAGGAAGGGAGAACTATGTTATTATTCATTTTGGCAAAAAAGATGGACTAGTAAATTTCAAATTCTGCTCTGGAGAACCCTATAGATGCCTCTGTGCCTATGGGCCCCAATGTCTCACATTAATCAGAGAAGCTCCATTTTTTTCTGGTCTGTATATGCACTGAGCCCCTGAAAAAGACTGCTTGAATAAAGATGTCCATAACTTTAAGTCTGAAAATCATTAAGAAGAATTAATTGATAATCAATGAATAATACTGGCATTAACACCCAACAAGCACAAAAATAAACAGAAGTATTCAGTAAGGAAAAGTGGTTTTAAAAAGTAAAACATTAAGTAGGTAAGACTGTTTGTTATCTGTAGTTGCTTTATCTTTATGATTAAGTTTGTTTCTTTTGCTTCTGATCAGATTTATGGGGCACACTGTCTGCTTGGGGAGGGGACATGCAAGTTAGGTTCTTTCAACTTGGTTCTGGAGGGAAGACAATAGATGGTTGTAGCGAGGAACTGGCTGTGAACCCCACGCAAAAAGCTGAGTGAAGCTCTGTTCAAGACAAGAGTGACATTATAGGGTTTGTTTGTCTAGGTGAATGGGAGGGGCCCACTCAACTAGTATACTGGGGTGGGGAACATTTTTACCTTACTTTGGAGATCTATGGGAAAAATTACATCCTTTCCAAAGAACACTTCTGATTCTTAGAATCTAAATCACCCTGCCTCCACTTCCAAGCCAATTAATGCCATCACACATCAGAAATCAATGTTTAACTATAATAATTTATGAAAATGGTCACCTTCTACGTAAGTCTGACTATCAAGAACATCAATCATTTTATACACTTCGTTTTCTCTGTTGAAAAAGCTACAGAACCAAAGCTCTTCTAACTATGGCATGGGCCATGACACAAGGTGATGGCTAGGGGACCAGTACTTCCACTGGCTCTCCTTCCCCAGCCCATGCTCTAGGAGTTGAGATTGCAACAGAGAGGAGAATAAAGTTTCAAAACAATCTGAGAAGAATCTATTAACTTTTCTTTGCCTTACCTAAATGCTTCTGTAGTGAGATGATGGACGATGTTCCCATTTGCCAAACTTTACAATGTGGCAACTACTTTTATGACATAGAATGTAATTGAGTCTCTCCATATTCAGACTCATTAATTTCAAAAGATCAAGATCAGAAGGAAAAACATTAATTAGCACTTGCATTTTGAAGGCAACCTGTATGACCATGTACTGATAAAAACATTCCTTTCCATTTGGTTTAAAAAAAAAATTGATGACAAGATGAACAACAACAATTTTAACCACTTTAAGTTACTAACATTTAGTTCTGAATATCAACAGATACTCTTTTGAAGATTTAGAAATAAAAATAACACAAGTTTGTCCCAAACATGGGGAAGCCAAATGTTACTGTGATACACATACTCGTTTAACTTTGGTACTTTAATTATTTATTATGTAGTTGACCTATTTAATAAGATACTGAGAGCTACGATTCTAGTTTCTTCCTTATAGTAAAACCAATGGGACCAAAAAGCAATTCTATACCTGCAACAGAATGTTGTAGAAATACTGATGCCTCAAGAAAAGTATGGTGACCTGGGGGAGAGATGATCTACATACAAGCTGAACATACAAAGCAGACTTTTCTAAGCTATTTTTCTGAACTTACTGACAACACAGGAGAACTTCCAGTGGTTTCTCAAAACAGATATGAGAGCTATGTACAAATTATTTATAGAGATATTAATTTCCTCAAAAGAAGCTTTAATATAAACTATCTGTAGGTATAACAGCATATTTTTGGCAAGATTCCAAAATGTTTGCTTGCTTTGAAATTCATATTTGAAATAAACTAACACATGAACTAGATGTTTCAATCCTTTTTTAGAATAGAGCAAAGTATAAATAAAATAACCTACCTATTTAACAGGTTTTGAAATTCTGTACTTTAAGCAAAATATCAAATTTTAATCTGATTATATATGTCCTGTCTCCTATTACTTAGCACATTTATATCAAGATCACTACTAAATATACAACAAAGGCAAAAGTAATCATATTTGTATTGTTTTATGTATAACATTAATTTTCTGACTATAAAACCTGTCTCCCTAAAGAAATAAACACACATTTGGTATATTTTACTTTCTATCTTTTAAACAAAAACAGAGCTCATCTCTGACATACATACATACAGATTTAAATCCTGGGTTTTTAAGCAGTAAATTTCTATATATCCTTCTAACCACGTAGTGTCAGAGGAGATGCAGTTCACAGCTTGTAGCACCTGAGGGCCCTCCAAATAATCTTTAAACAACTTTTAGAATCAAATTTTTATCTACTCGGATGAAGGCGACCTAGTCCTACTTGAATGAAATTCATGGGGTTTGGCAGTGTCTTAAAAAATGTGTTTCAGAAAACATGTTTTTTTCATAAAAAGTGAGATGATGATAAACATGCACAATTTCTGTCCACTGCATATTCTCTGGGCCTCATGTCCTGGCAAAAAGACTTGTGGTTCTTAGAGCAGGGTGTAGACAGTAACTTCAAAGGACAGTTAAAAAACTACCAACTCACCAATCTCATAAGACTATTCTTCTAGACTATATGTTTATTATCAACAAACAAAAGCTCACATTGTTGTAGAAAACAACAGAAATTAAAGAATTACTTCAACTACATATATGATTTAAAAATTGGTCAAGAAAAGATTTGCTTTAACATAGATATGGCACTTCAGTTCAAGAGAACAAGTAAGCCACGGACACTGTACCTGTTTCCTGTGAATTCAACACTTCTAAGGCATGCATCATGGCACTTGCGAAGACATTGGCATCCTCTTTGCTGCCAAAGTTGAGACCATACACCTGTCTAGCATCTCGCCATTGGTGGAAAGTCTGCGTAGCTTGATTGTACTTCAACCCTTTAGGAATGGCACAATTTATCACGACCTAAAAGACAGTAATACTCTGTAAAGTCAAGCTACTAACTAGCAAAAGTCAACAAATCCTAATTGGATATATACATTTAAACTGCTTCTGACAGACCATGGCATAAATTAGCTAAAACAATTATTGAGGGTAAAACGAATCTGCAAAGTTAACAGTCTGATGGGAGTTGAGTTGTCTAATGGTTACAAAGGCCAGGCCTTAAAACGGAAACCAGAAAACAAAAAACAATCTATATCCCTCACTAAATACATCTTAATGTGTTTATTGAAGTATTACAAATTCAAAAAGTCTACAGAACATAAACATATATCTCAGTGACTGTTCCCATGAAGCCAAACTCTGACCAAGAAATAGAATGTCAACACCAGAAACTACCTTTGTAACTCCTCCCACCTCCCAAAAGCCACACTCTAGCATCCTGGTTTTGCAGGTTTTGGAATTTTATTATAAATGTTACTAGATAATATGTATTGTAATGTACATTTGCCCTCTTTCCCTCAAAACTGTTTATGAGTCATCTATTTGTTGCACATAACTGTGGTTTATTCTTTTTCATTCCTTTATGGCATTCCATTGTATAAATCATGTTTATTTACCCATTCTCTCTCATTAGTGAGCATTTGGGTTATTTGCAGTTTGGGGCTATTAAAAACAGTGACATTTTGAGCATCCTAAAAAATGTCGATTGACTTACAGGCACATGGTTCTGTTGGGCATACATCCATAGTGGAATTGTCACAGGCCACACTGTGTTCAACTGCAGTAGAAACTATGCCTAGCTTTCCAAACTGGTCAATCAGTGTCACTTTCACAGCAGCATACAAAAGCTTACATTCACCATGCTACAGTAGGTATTGTGTGTCTTTATTTTGGTAATTCTGATGGGTATGAATACTACATTGTGGGTCTAGCTTGCATTTCCCTGATTACTAAGGATATTTAGTACTTCATGCTTTAATGGCTGAGTATCTTCATTTATGAATACCTGCTTAACTTAATTCTCTTGACCATTTTTCTACTGAGTTGTCCATCTTTTTTATTGATTTTTAAGAGTCCATCATGAATCCGAGGTATTATCCCACTGTTGGGTATCTGTGTTGCAGTATCTTCTCCCATTCTGTGCCTTGCCTTTTCACTCTTCATGGTATCTTTTCATGAACAAAAGTTTTTAACTTTTATTCATTCCCAATCAGCAACCTTTTCCTCTACAGTTAATGCTTTTTATGACCTGTTTGTTTCTCAATCTCAAGGTCATGACAATATTATCTTATAGAAACTGTATTATAACGTTCATATTCACATCTCCAATCCAGCAGGAACTGATTCGTGCCCATGGTGTGAAAACAAGGTTTCAGTTTCCCTCTTATTTCCACATGGCTGTCCAGTTGGTCCAGCATCTCTCTATCAGCTGTGCTGCAGGCTTGTCTTTTTCATAAATCAAGTGTCTAAACAGTTCTATTTTGTTCTGCTGGTCAATATGCCAATCTGAGCAAACATTACAGTATCCTAATCATTGTAGCTTTACAGTAAGCCTTGACAGCCACTAGAGTGTGTCCTTTGTCATTCTTCAACACTGCTTTAGCTATTCCCAGTCCTTTGTTTGCAGCTACAATTTTATCAATATTATTTATCCCATCTGCCAGTCTCTGCTTTTAAGTGGAGTGTTTAGTCATTTACACTTAATGCAAATTATATATAAATTTGGGTCTAAAGCAATCATACCCTCTTTTAGAGTTATTATTTCCCTATTTGCTTGCTCGGTATGTGTTTCCACTGTTCCAGTGGTTGCCCTAGAGATTACAACAGGTATCTTAAATTTACCAAACACAAATAAAAACTAGTACTTTTCCTTTCCCTCAATGACACAGGTATTTACAATACTTTACCTCCAGTAACACCAGAAATCCCTTGCCCGTTCTGGGACCGCTGTGCTATTTTTATCAGGCATTTTAATTCTATGTGTATTTTAAACCCCATAAAACATTACTATTAGTTTTATATAGCTGATGATCTCATAAGATTTACCCAATATTTACACTTTCTGTTACAGCTACTACTTTGGAATGTTGTGCTAAAAACATTCAACAATTTCTGCAAAGTTTATAAGTTGTTGAGTTTTCTTTCCTTCTCTATAACAGCATCTTAAGGAATATTTGATCTGTCTCTGGTCTAACTCACTGCTGGGACAGAAATTTCCGGTGACAAAGAGGAGAGAAAGCACTCAGCACACCTTGGGCAGCAGGGGTCTTGGTACAAACACTGGGGAGACCAGAGAAGGCTGTGCAGTGGGTACACAGAGCAGGAGGGAGACTATGGTGGAGAAGGACAAGGGCAGGGGGCAGAGAGAGAGGGCAGAAAGAAGGGCAGGCTGGAAGAGTCTGTACTGTTTAGGTAAATTTGCTAAATTCAGTGAGTTGCTCTTTCTGCAGACTGACTGAGGCCTATGAAAGTTCCTCTCCAGAGGGGCACTGCATCTGTTTTTGCCAAGTGCCCCCAAGTCTCACTGGCTTGCAAGTGGTTATTTCTTAATTTCTTGACTGGAGCTGTGTAGGTGAAGCAGGAGGCCCCCAATTTTCAAGGAAGCTCCTAAAGCAGCCCAATCAGAAACACCCCTGGGCCTACCTGGGCCAACATGAGGATTGTTCTCAGTCTTCTTTTTATGGTGTGCAGCCCCTCTAAAGGTTCTAGCTTTATGCAGAGATATCAACTTCAAAGACCAACCTCTCAGAGTCCCATAGTCCCTGCATGCATGTATGATAAATCTAAGTCCCTTGCTATTTCCAGTTCATGATCTCCATCCTAAAACACCAGGCTGTTGTAGCATCTGTTTATACACTATACATAGTATTTCCTAGTGGAAACCTATGGATCTACCTTCTTTCTTCAGTAAAAGCCCAGCTGGAAATCTGCTATATTCCCGCATATGTGTTAACATTGGTTGATTCCACTATCTCACCAGTACCAAAAATATTTTATAAAACTATCTATAACAGTCCTTGCTGGTTGTTAGTATATGCCTAATGCTAATAAGACCATATCCATGTTTTTTTCTACTTACTGCTCCTGATCTATTAAGGCTCAAGAAATCAAGTAATCAGATAATCCAGTCAACCCTTCTAAGAAATCCAGAGCAGAGAATTAGTAAAAGCTTAGTTGTCATCCCAGACATGAATTATGAAAGTGTAGCTCCTCCAGCAACCTTAATACCTAAAATTTTCCTACCATATATAAACTTACCAACACTTTCAGAACTATTTACACCTCTAGCCCCATACACCATACCTTTGGCAGGAAATGAATTCCTTAAGCATACAATCTGCTACTTAAGTGGTATTTCACATTTTTGCTTATCCTAAATTTACTTTAGATTCCAAAGCCTAGTTATTTGGAAGGCCACAAGATCTAATAACTGTTTGTAATTTAAAATTTCATATTTATATTTTTGTACAATTAGTTCTAAATCCTCATCTAAATTCAGGCTTCATAAAAGGTAGGAACATAAACCTACATCCAGTTTTTTCCAGAAACTATTTTAACTATAGCTTTAAACAACTATTTAATTTTACTGAATATACAAAATCCTTCTGTAATATTAGATAACTTTTAAGAATCTAAAAGGCCCTTACCTGATGGTCCTGAATCTTCCTGCCCACCACTCTGAATGTGTTGTTGCCTGTATGGTGATATATATGAACTCTGCTGAACCCAGTTGAGCCACCAGCTGGCACCCACTTCTTATTGGCATCATCATAAACCATCACAGCAGCTCTTGCCTGACAGATACTCTGTTCACTGTGAAAAATAAAATATGCAAACTTAAGGTATTTAAAATATGCTACATTTCCCACAGAGCCATATAAACCAGTAAGCCAACCTGGCAGTGAGTCAACAGTTGATGCTTTACCGGCTGCTAAATCAGCAGCCAGCAAGTCAGAGGCTTCAGTGTCCTCATGGGTAGTCCAGTGGGGAAGATATGCAGCAGGGGTCTTGGTACAAACACTGGGGAGACCAGAGAAGGCTGTGCAGTGGGTACACAGAGCAGGAGGGAGACTATGGTGGAGAAGGACAAGGGCAGGGGGCAGAGAGAGAGGGCAGAAAGAAGGGCAGGCAAAAAAAAATCAAGTGTAATGAGGGACCAGGAGGAGATCAGGATCCATGAAAAGCACTTAGACAAGCAACCTGAGAAATGTTCTCTTCTAAATTTGAGTGTCTAACACATTCATGAAACTGAATGTAACTAACACATATAAAGTAATCATCATGTGTTTGTGTGGGAAAATTATTTTTATCATCACGGTTGCTTCAAAGTCTATATAACAAATTCTGGCTCTTATCGCCCCCTTGAGATAGGGAGTGGCCACAAATAATCAATAGATGGCAAGGTCAAAGTCCTGGATGCCACTTGGGCAAGAAAAAGTTAACATCCTATGTTTTAAATTTCATTTAAAAATGAAGAAGTAAAAATGAGATGATTTCTAAGGATCCTTCTGGATTTTAAACTCTAACCTTCACAGATAATTAAAGAAGAAAATACCAATCTCATGATAGAAACTTTAAATCTCTGCTTCATTGCAATTATTTGTTACCAAGTGAGACAGATAACAGAAATGAATAAAATGTAGAGACGATCTTAATTTTGATTAAGTAATGGTTTCATCTTTTAAATATTCTAAATACTACTGTTCTGAATTCTATTTTATTTCATAGCATACTTTATTTTTACAAAAATCAAATATCAAAAGGGAGCAAAAAAAGAAAACAGGTACGTTATACTATTAACCTGGTTAAAATACTCCATCTCCACACAGAAGACCAATCTGGTGCTTAAGCAGGAGTAATGGAGATGCTTCTAAATAGCTCATCCAACATCATCTTTAACGAAAGCACTGCTCATTATACCAATTTTAGCGTCCAAGACTTTAAACAGTAAATCATGTGAGTTCTTCCCCATGAATTTTCACATCTTCAAGAATCAAAGTCACTTGCACAGCTTCCCCTCTTCTGCCCATCTGCCCCACCTTTCAACAGTATGAGTGTTACTCTCATAATGTGACATAATCACAGAAGATCATGGGAAATCTAAAGGGGTCACAGCACCTTTAAGCAATAAAGACACTTTAACAATTTCCATTAGAGAGATTTTACAAAAACTAATTTGTACTAATATTTGTGTAGGTACAAACACTGAAATAAACCCAGTGGTAGTGGTAATGTCTTAATTTTCAGACTGCACTGAAATTTTTTGGTAAAGTAGTTCTGGGAATAAACACAAGGCAGTGACTAAAGCCTTAATTATTTTTAAAAGCTTGATTAAAGGAGCACTGGTCAGCACAGCAATTGAAATCTCTCCATCACTTACAAGAGAAATACTTAAGTAACATTTACCTAAACTTATACAAAGATTACATGAAACAAGTTAAGGCAAAGCGCCCCTGTGGGTAAAACTGCAGTATTTCCACAATCTCTTGCCTGGCCCTAGTGCATCTCCATATTAGCAGGTGTTTCCAAGGGGTCAAGAGAAGTAGTCCATCTCCATATTAATACATAATTACAAGAGGGAGTGAGGGCATACCTAGACCTGAGAGGTTGGGTGGGGGTCCTTTTTGTAGCCGGGTCATGAGAGACACAGGCCAGCAAAAGTGGACAACTGCTTGTAAGCAATAAATGGGTTTCTCCCACTTTATTTCTCCCTTTGACTGATTTCGGTTTCAAAGGTAATTTGCCCCAGGCTGGGAGACAGATTCCCCCTGCCCAGAGTTATATCTGGGGTAGTTGGCAGGATCTCTGAACCGGAAATCTGTTTACATGGTTGCGACCCTTGGGTAGGCTGCCCTTAGAGATGGTGGGGAGGCCCCAGTGGCTGCAGCAATGGAGGGTGCAGCTTCACCTGGGAGCCCTCTACCTGTGGGGCTTCCAATTGGGGAGCCCCTAGCAGGGAATTGGTCTAGGGTAAAGCACCTCCTAGAGATGCTTTCTCAGAACTGGGGAAGGGTGGAGATAGCAGAAGCTGTGGAAGTAGCCCTCAGTGAGACAGAAGACTGCTTAGAGGCCATGAGTGGTCATGCGCAGCCAGGATTGTGGAATGTCTTTTTCTTGAGATAATGGAAACGGTTATGGAGGAGAGAGACACTTCAGCATCGCCTGGAGGAGCTGGGCAATGACCTATAGGTTGCCCTTAAGAGAGACACTTACTGAGAGATGGGTGCAGTTCTGGAAGATACGTTAGCAGCAGCAAGGGAGGAGGCAGACAGAGAATCCATGTTGCAGGAGGCCATGGGGGAGAGGGAGGAATGAGTGGTGCCTTCAGCCCTGGAGATGGTAGAGGAGGTGTTGGGGGGTGAGGGTAGGTGGCAGGGCCAAGGGCTGATCTGTTGCCAAGGCCACCACCCAAGGTACCCGCTTCTCCTGTATTAAAGGCCTGCCCTGTTGTAATCAAGAAAATAAAAACACAACAACTGCGTGCTCCTCAGGGGGAGGAGCCACCCCTCCCAAGGTTGTGGAGCACTCTATGCTTCACCCCTATACCCAGGATGAGCTGGTGGTGGACATGAGCATTCAGTTTCTGCTGAAGCCATCAGAATCCCTGCCTACATGGCTTTTGTGTCTCTGTGAATGGGGGTGGAAAACAGTGTTATGTGAGGTTCTGAAATGAGCAGACTGGCTTCCCTGACAACTCACCCTTCCCTCCAGCAGCAGTTGCAAAGTGGCTGTCACACTTCTGGCAATCAGGAACTTCTGGATTGGCTGACAGTAGCCGTCAGGGCAGTTTGGTCTAATCAGGTGATTTACCATACTTACCTACTAGCTAGAAAACGTATGCAGAGCTCCACCAGGTGTTACAGGAGTTGGGCATAAAATATAAAATCTATAATAAGGACCCCCAGGGTGCTGATGAGTTGTTCCCCAAAGGAATGAGAAATCTGGTGCTCCATACAGCTCCCTCACCTCTCTTTGGGCCCCTAGTGACTGTCCTTGCCCCTGAAATAGGGCAACCCATAAGTGAGGCTACTCATACTTTAGCAGATCTGGGGGAGGTTGAAACAGTAAGGGCACAGAGGTAAGTATGGGTATGACTGAAAGGAGAGGTGCAAAGGGCTCCGTGAAGGTCTCGAGGACCCAGATGTGGGTTGGTTTGATAAAGATTGGGGTAGTGAAAGAAAAACTTGATGAGCAGCACAATAGGATCTTGTTAGAACTCAGGCACCAATTAAAGCCAGAGCAGCAGTTCCAGCCACTGAGGTTCAAGACAAGGAAGCCAGAGTCAAAGCCCCATGTCAGACCTGTGTCCCTGCAAGACTTCCTAGGGAACAATACTTAGGCTCTGCCTGAGCCCTCACCCCCACAGGATGATTGGGCATTGTGGTTTGACTGGGAGCAGTCAAGGTCCCCACTTTGAGGGACATGGTGGGGACCAGAGGCCACAGGTAGAATTGGCAATTCAATGGTCCCCCATGAATGTACAATGGGTCCTTGTGCTAATGGACACAATAGCTGAATGTTCTCTGATTTATGGCAACTGAGTGTTTTCCTGGGACCCCTGCTGTGACAGACTGCACTGGGTAAAGCAATTAGAGTGAAAAAAGCCCAAATCCCATTGGGAATAGGGCATTTAGCCCTAAACGAGTATATACTGTGTACATTTCTCCCATCCCTGAATATATTTTGGGAGTGGATATCCTGCAGGGCCTGTGGTTACAGACCACTGCAGGTGAGGTCAGACTGAGGGTACATGTGGTAAAGGCAGTTCTGAGGGGACATGCTATGCACCCACCTGTAGCTCTGCCTGTACCTCAGCAGGTGACAAATACTAAGCAGTATAAATTGCTCAGGGGACACAAAGAAATTAGAGAAACTCTACAGGAGTTGGAGAAGGTGGGCATCATAAAGCCCACTCATAGTCCTTTTAAATCCCTGGTGTGGCCAGTGAAAAAGCCAGATGGCTCCTGGCATATGAATTATAGGGAATTACATAAAGTCACACTCCCTTTGCATGCTGCTGTCCCCTCTACAGCAGCCCTTATGGACACACTCAGTCATGAACTAGTGATGTATCATTATGTAGTAGGTCTTGGTAATGCTTTCTTGTCTACTGACATATTACAGGAAAGTCAGGAACAGTTTGCCTTCACATGCAAAGGTTGGCAGTGGACATTCACTGTCCTTCCACAGGGATACCTCCACAGTCCACCATCTGTCATGGACTTGTAGCTCAGGACCTGGCCCCATGGAAGAAACCACAACAATACAGCTGTATCATTACACTGATGATATTACGCTCAAGTCTGATTCTCTTGCAGATGTAGAAGGGGCAGTTCCTAAACTGCCACAACATCTACAGGAGAAAGGATGGGCTGAGAACAGCACCAAGGTTCAGGGACCTGGTTTGTCTGTAAAGTTCTTGGGGGCTGTCTGATAGGATAAAACTAAAGTTATCCCAGAAGCAGTCACAGACAAGTCCATGCTTTCCCTACCCCTACCACTGTGGTTACAGACCACTGTATTACAAGAGTTTTAGGTTTTGGGGCTACTGGAGAGTGTCGATCCCACACTTGATACAAATTCTGAAGCCCTTATACTGGTTGGTGTGAAAGGGCATCATGTGGGAATGGGATGAAACAGGTGCAGTTGCTTTTACTGCTGCTAAGTGAGCAGTCAAGGTTGTACAGGCCTTCGGTGTAATAGACTCATCAAGGCTCTGTGAACTAGATGTTCAGGTAGCCGAAGATGGTTATGGATGGGGCCTTTGGCAGCAGCTGAACAGACATGCTCACCTTTTGGATTCTGGTCACAACTATGGAAAGAAAAAGAGGTCTGGTACACCTTGAGAGAGAAGCAATGGCTGCTGTGTACCATGCCTTGCTGGCTACAAAGCCCATCACAGGAACAGCTCTGACCAAAGTAATAACCACCTATCTAGGGTGGGTGTGAGACTGGACCCTAGGGCCATGGAGTGGCATGGCACAGATGCTTACACTGGCCAAATGGGGTGCGTATTTACAGCAGAGTAGCACACTCTTTACCAGACCCTTAAGTGGAGAACTCCAATGCTTACTGGGCCCGGTGATGTATACCAGTGGAAAGCAGGAAGAACTTGCTTTTATGCCATTGGTAGCTGAGAGTCCTTATCAAGAGGGAAAAGCCCCTATACCAGAAGATGCTTGGTATACAGATGGCTCCAGTCGTGGGCAGCCCCCGAAGTGGAGGGCTGTGGCTTCCCATTCTAAGACTGAGGCAATATGGATGGAGAATGGAGAGGGAAAGCGCAGTCAATGGGCTGAATTGCAGGTAGTATGGCTCATGATCACCCAGGAGCCCTCCCTTATACTTGTCTGCACTGTCTATTGGGGCTTGGCCCTGTGGCTACCGACATGGTACCATGCCAACTGGATGGTTGGTCACCAGCCCCTTTGGGGGCAAGAGTTGTGGCAAGACTTATGGGCCTCTGGTCAGACTAAGACTGTTACCATATATGATCATGAGGCTGGCCATTTGCCTTTGCAATCCCCAGGGAATGATGAAGCAGATACACTGGTCCAGCTGCGGGAAAGCCTGCCTATGATGGAGTCCAATGGTTACATCAGCATTTGTTGCATGAGGGGCAAAAGACAATGTGGGCTCTAGCCCCATCAGTGGGGCTTGCCGTTGGCCTTTGACAAAGTCACCAGAGCCAGGAAGGAGTGCCTTGTATGAACTAAGAGGGACTTCTGCCAAGTTCAGCAGCAACATGGGATAATAGTAAAGGGGCCAATACCCCTTGTCAGGTGGCAGATAGACTATACTGAGCCTCCATCCATATCAGAAGGATATCGGTATGCCATGACTTGTGTGGACACAGACACTGGCCTATTGGTTGCTTTTCCTGTATGTTGTGCAGATCAGCAAAGCACCAAGAGGGGCCTACAGAGTCTCTTTGCAGCCTATAGCTGACCGCAGGTGATTGAGAGCGATCAAGGCACCCACTTTACTGGACATGCATTACAAGGATGGGTGCAGCAATTAAGAATAAAGAGAAAGTTTCATGTATCATATAACCCTACTGGGGCAGGCATGATAGAGAGGTACAATGATTTGTTGAAATCTGGCCTTTAAGATCATGAACAAGACAAGAATGCCCACTCTCCCCAGTTTTATTCAACATAGTTCTGGAGGTCCTACCCATGGCAATCAGACAACACAAAGAAATAAAAGGCATCCACACTGGCAAGGAAGAAGTTAAACTGTCCCTGTTTGCAGATGACATATTATACATAAAAAACCCTAAAGAATCCACTTCAAAACTACTAGACCTAATATCTGAATTCAGCAAAGTTCCAGGATACAAAATTAATACACAGAAATCTGCTGCATTCCTATACACTAACAATGAACTAGCAGAGAGAGAAATCAGGAAAACAATTCCATTCACAATTGCATCAAAAAGAATAAAATACCTAGGAATAAACCTAACCAAGGAAGTGAAAGACCTATACCCTGAAAACTACAAGACACTCTAAAGAGAAATTCAAGAGGACACTAATAAATGGAAATTCATCCCATGCTCTTGGCTAGGAAGAATTAATATTATCAAAATGGCCATCCTGCCTAAAGTCATCTACAGATTCAATGCAATCACTATCAAAATACCAGCAGCATTCTTCAATGAACTAGAGCAAATAGTTCTAAAATTCATATGGAACCACAAAAGACTCCAAATAGCCAAAGCAATCCTAAGAAGGAAGAATAAAGCTGGGGGGATTAGGCTCCTTGACTTCAAGCTCTACTACAAAGCCACAGTAATCAAGGCAATTTGGTACTGGCACAAGAACAGACCCATAGACCAGTGGAACAGAATAGAGAGCCCACATATAAACCCAAGCATACATAATATACGATTACGATAATATAAACCCAATCAACTAATATACGATAAAAGAGCCATGAATTACAATGGGGAAATGACAGCCTCTTCAACAGCTGGTGTTGGCAAAACTGGACAGCTACATGTAAGAGAATGCTGGATTATTGTCTAACCCCATACACAAAAGTAACCTCAAAATGGATCAAACACCTGAATGTAAGTCATGTAATCATAAAACTCTTAGAAAAAAATATAGGCAAAAATCTCTTGGACATAAACATGAGCAACTTCTTCATGAACATATCTCCCCAGGCAAGGAAAAGAAAAGCAAAAATGAACAAGTGGGACTATATGAAACTAAAAAGTTTCTGTACAGCAAAGGACACCATCAGTAGAACAAAAAGACATCTATAGTATGGGATAATATATTCATAAATGACTTATCTGATAAGGGGTTGACATCCAAATTATATAAAGAGCTCATGCACCTCAGCAAACAAAAAGCAAATAATCCAATTAAAAAATGGGCAGAGGATCTGAACAGACATTTCTCCAAAGAAGAAATTCAGATAGCCAACAGACACATGAAAAGATGCTCCACATTGCTAATCATCAGAGAAATGCAAATTAAAACCACAATTAGATATCAACCTCTCATCAGTTAGGATGGCCACCATCCAATAGACAAACAACAACAAATGTTGGTGAGGTTGTGGAGAAAGGGGAACCCTCCTACACTGCTGGTGGGAATGTAAATTAGTTCAACCATGTGGAAAGCAGTATGGAGGTTCCTCAAAAAACTAAAAATAAAAATACCATTTGACCCAGGAATTCCACTCCTAGGAATTTACCCTAAGAATACAGCAGCCCAGTTTGAAAAAGACAGATGCACCCCTATGTTTATCGCAGCACTATTTACAATAGCCAAGAAATGGAAGCAACCTAAGTGTCCATCAGTAGATGAATGGATAAAGAAGATGTGGTACATATACACAATGGAATACTATTCAGCCATAAGAAGAAAACAAATCCTACCATTTGCAACAACATGGATGGAGCTAGAGGGTATGATGCTCAGTCAAATAAGCCAGGTGGATGGAGAAAGACAAGTATCAAATGTTTTCATTCATCTGTGGAGTATAAGAACAAAGAAAAAACTGAAGGAACAAAACAGCAGCAGACTCACAGAACCCAAAAATGGACTAACAGTTACCAAAGGGAGAGGGACTGGGGGGAATGGGTGGGAAGGGAGGGATAAGGGGGAAAAGGGGGCATTATGATTAGCACACAATGTAGCAGGAGGGGACATGGGAAAGGCAGTATATACAGAGAAGACAAGTAATGATTCTATCGCATCTTACCATGCTGATGGACAGTGACTGTAATGGGGTATGTGGAGGGGACTTGATAATAGGGGGAGTCTAGTAACCATAATGTTGTTCAACTAATTGTACATTAATGATTCCAAAATTAAAACAATAAACAAATCAAAAAATCAAAGAGAAAAGTTTTTAAAGAAAATGAAGATCTAAACAAGCAAAGCAAAAAATACAAAAATTTTATAATCTTTATACTACCATTCTATCTGCATTGTAACAAGCCTAAAAATGAACAACCTGGTCAGAAGTCTTCAATGTTCTGAGTCAGTAATTATGCAAATGATTAAATTAGCAAATTACTCAGCTACAGTTTTGTGAAGATGAGGCACTAAATTAGCTTTAAACAAAATTTTCACTTTATGACCAAATGTAACTGGTGTATATATACCTCATCTTCCTGTACTAATTTTTTTTAATGAAATGTGGCATTAGAAGGCTAGAAACAGCTGTTTGTTTTTAATATAAAAACAGTGGTGCTACATGACAATTTCGTGGCTTTGCCAGGTAATTTATCCCTAAATATAGTCAGATTTCCTGAACAGGTACACAGGATGGTAGAGAATGTTTGCCAAAGTCTGTTCTTATGGATACCTGTGATTGAAGCTTCTTGCTGGTATTTAAGCACACTGAGGACTGCTTGGCTATTTCTGTATATATTGAGATGGCAATAAAGCCATGCCTCAGACACAGCAAAACAGTAACTTCCTTTCAGACATCACTGATTAATTAAAACTCGTCAAATAAACTATGACAGCACATAGTAGGTACTCTTTAAATATCTGTTCAGTACATAACTTCATCTAATAAAATCCTACTTATCAGAAGGACTCTGAGGAGATATCTGAGCCACAGGAAGGGGCTGGGATTGTACTCCAAGCATACTGGAAAGCCACTCCAGGGCTTTCAGCAGAACAGAACTTAAAAGATGACTCTAGCTACTATGTACAAAATGGATTTGAGAAGGTGGCACAGAAATAAAGAATGGAAGCATGATTGCCCATGAGATGTCTGTATGATGAAACCAGCCTGGACTAGAAAGGGAGAGAGAAGCACATGGGATATTTGGCTGACCCTTGAACAACGTAGAGATTAGGAGCGCTGACTTCCTGTGCAGTTGAAAATCTGCATATAACTACTGACTCCCTAAAAACCTAACTGCTATTAATAGCCAATTGCTGACCAAAAGCCTAACCAATAACATGAACAGTGGATTAACACATATTGCATATGTTCTATTATATGCTGTAATCACACAATAAAGTCAGGTGGAGGAAATGCTTTTTCAAATTGTTACAAATCTCCGAAACATTTTCCAACATATTTATTGAAAAAGATCCATACATAAGTGGACCCAGCTTGCTAATACTTGGAGGCAACAGGCAGCTGCTTGCTGGTCACAATTAGGTGCTGCCATAGCCACTGCTTGAGCGAAACAGGAAGAGCAGTGTGAATGCCACAGACAGGCATGTACAACTCATGGCAGCAAAATGATTTCCTGCAAGGCAAGAAAACCACCTGGGAAACAGCTCCAAATATGTAGAAAAGCAAAACTTCCTGTAATTACAGACCACATGGTTATGTATTTATCATTCACCTTCCTAAGAAATACTAAGATTAAAAAATAATATAAAATAAAAATGTCAACATGTCCCCACTAAATTCTTTATCCCACATCAGTATTTATGTGCCAAATAAAAGCAAAATCTAACATAACAACTGACCCACAGTCACCAAAGAAAACAATTAGCATATCTAAAGCAAGAAGCATGTTCCAGAAACTGTTTCAGCAAATTTGCAGGGTTATCCTCTAAAGTTGAAACACTGGGACTGAACACTGGGAGAAATCATTAGATTAAGTAAAATGCAGAGCAAGTACCGCAATGGAGACACTTACATGCAATTATGCATGTTTAAGAATAGTGAGTGATCATTTTAAGGTTTATATGTTGCTATTTGACTTTAATGAGGAATATCTTACTTAAAGTATAGAATCTGCAAAATTCTGTAACTATGACTTGACCAACAAAAGAACCTGTCAATAACATATCAGGAGAGACAGGAATGATAAAATGAAAATGCACAGTTTCAGTATTCTTAGAACCACAAGAGAGAGGAGAAAACAAGGGTGGAATTTCTAAGAGTTTCTGGAGAGAAATAAAAGTGAAATCAGATTGGGTAGGATGTAAACAGAGAGAAAAGCAACTGCTAGGAAAATATCTTGAATGCAAGCCTGCACACGCCAGAGACCTGGTCTGATAAGGAGCCCTGGCACATCCATTGCCTTCCCTGTGATGCAAAGACTAGCTGGTAAAAATAAAAAAAATCTACTTTGAAAGATTAAAACTGTTTCAGGACACTGAACTCTAGAACTACCATACATAAATATTTTCAGAGCCTATATACTATCAAAGTATTGCTGCACTACAAGCACAAAAATCTTAACAAAATCAGAGAGGGAAAATGTACTATACATGGATTACTATCTACGGTATCTAGGACAGACTGACATACTCCCACTTAGTCACAGTCATAAAGAACCCAGTCTCTACATTATGACAGACCTAAAACACAGGGACAGTTAAGTGACTTAGGTAATTAACCACTGAGCTATCACTGCAATGATGTTACTAGTAAATGAAAATACATACTAACATGAATATAACACAAAGTGCCACACACTGTTCTATGTGTTCAGTCTTATTAATTCATTTATCTACTCACCAACCTTATTTCATAAATACTTGTTAATATTCCTTTTTGAGAGAGAAGAAATTGAGAGAGTGGTAGAAATGGGAGTCAAGTAGCCAGCTGGCTTCAGAGTCTGGACTCATGACGACTCTACTTGAATCAGAGAATTAGAACCTGCCTATCAATTACATTAGTTCCAAAAATTACCTCCTCACTAAGCTTTCTATTATTTCTGCATCATACATCATATTTAATTTTAAGTTAAGTGAAGAGGATTTAGTATAGTTGATATACATTATACTAGTCTCAAGTATACAACATAGTGATTCAACAGTTATATACATTACTAAATCTTCACCCCAATCACTGTAGTTACTGAAAATATCACCTCATAACAAAAAACATGTCTACCCTACCACAGTTTTTTAAAGATATCAGTACAGATCATATGCATGTCCTTCAGGAAAAGTGTCCTTCAAATAGAATCTGAATCTCCTTCAAAGGGTTGCAAGAAGACAAAAATCTGTCACAACATTTTAGGCATCAAACTAGATAGATACACTTACATATACACAATGAAAAATATATAAATATAACATGATTATTAAAACAAGTCATATGGTAGAATATAAACCACCATTCCATTATTTTAAACTACTCTGATTTTGTTACTACACAATATAACAGTTTAGCATCACAGGGAGTACATGAACTTTAAAATATATTAGCCAATTTGAGGAATAGAGCCTGTTTAAAAAAGAATAGGTAAAGAAGAGTAATATGAGAATTTCAGCTATTCTGATTCAACTAAGTGTAGAAAAGTACTGGCTAGGAAATTTAAATTTCAGCCTTAAACTACACAAAAAAGATCCTTTCAAATAAATAAAAACAAAGAAGAAGGTTAACTATGAATACACATTGAGCTGAGGGGTGACACTGTAAGCATTTACTAACATCTCCCCAACTAATAGGGATGGCAGGGACCATGTATTACCAGCCTATTCATTTACATTAACTGGGAGATGAGCTCCTATTTAGTAGGAGCTTGCTAAATTTCTGCCAAATCAAATGCTTCATGTAAGAAGAAGTGTTAATTTTTTTAAAGGTACAACATAAGAAAGTTCCATTTTATGGCCAAGTTCTAGACAGTTACAGTTGCCAGAAATCTCACCTTTACATAAGTGGCTACCTTACTGTCTCTAATTTTCCTAAAATTGGACATATCTATATTATTATCAGAACACATTATTATAGAAAATGTAAAAAAGGTCAGCAGACCTAATAAAATCTGATAAGCAGTTTATTTCTTACTCAAACATCTCAGCATCTGAAATTAAAACACTGCATCAAAGTTAGTTATTCTTTAAACCAGTTACTAAAACAATATTCTTTATCAATTGTGTTTACCAATCTTCAATCACTCTTTAAGTCAAAAAACAACTTGGCAAAGATTTAACTTGGAAATTGAGTGGTCAAAAGATGGCAGCGTGAGAGGAGAGACAGAGGCTTCCTCCTAAAACTGGATACAATTAGAAAATATGGTTCATGCAACTAATCCTGAAAGAGCAACAAGAAAGAGGACAGCGCCAGACTGCATACACCTGGAGAAAAGAGTAGACGCCACCGAACCGGGCACCAATACCGCTCCCAGCGACCCCCAACATTGCTTCAGGGGTTGGGCAGCTCCAGAATAGAGCTTCTGGACACTAGAGGGCTCCATATACAAACATGAAATGCCAAAGAAACCTGGTCCAGAATAAAATTATTAATACAACTCCCAAGAAAGATTTAAATGATATGAACCTCGTGACTCTCCCTGAAAGGGAGTTCAAAATAAAAATCATCAACATGCTAATGGAGGTATGGAAAGACATCCAAGAACTCAGGAATGAATTCAGGTTGGAGATCCAATCGTTGAAGAGCACGATGGAGGGCATTAAAAGCAGCTTGGATACGGTGGAGGAGATGATAAATGACATAGAAACTAGAGAAGAGGAATACAAAGCTGAGGTACAGAGAGAAAAAAGGATCTCTAAGAATGAAAGAATACTGAGAGAACTGTGTGACCAATCCAAATGGAACAATATTTGCATTATAGGGATACCAGAAGAAGAAGAGAGAGAGAAAGGGATAGAAAGTGTCTCTGAGGAGGTAGTGGCTGAAAACTTCCGCAATCTGGGGAAGGACATAGTCTCTCAGGCCATGGAGATCCACAGATCTCCCAACACAAGGTACCCAAGGAAGACAACACCAAGACACACAGTAATTAAAATGGAAAATATCAAGGATAAGGACAGACTGTTAAAAGCAGCCAGAGACAGAAATAAGGAAAGCCCACCAGGCTAACATCAGACTTACATCAGACTTCTCAGCAGAAACCTTACAGGCCACAAGGGAGTGTCATGATGTGTTTAATGCCATGAAGTAGAAGGGCCTGGAACCAAGATTACTTTATCTGGCAGGATTACCATTTAAATTTGAAAGAGGGATTAAACAATTTCCAGATAAACAAAAGGTGAGAGAATTTACCTCCCACAAACCATCTCTACAGTCTATTTTGGAGGGACTGCTATAGATGGAAGTGTTCCTAAGGTTTAATAGCTGTCACCAGATGTAAAAAAGCTACAGTAAAAAAAGCAGAACAGCTAACTACTAAGTAAATGCAAAATTAAATTAACTATTCCCAAAATCAATCAAGGGATAGACAAAAAGTACAGAATATGATACCTAATATATGAAGAATGGAGGAGGAAGAAAAAGGAGGAGAAACAGAAAAGAACCTTTAGATTGTGTTTGTAACAGCATACTAAGTGAGTTAAATTAGACTCTTAGATAGTAAGGAAATTAACCTTGAACCTTTGGTAACCACGAAATCTAAAGGCTGCAATGGCAATCAGTACATACCTATCGATAATCACCCTAAATGTAAATGGGCTGAATGCACCAATCAAAAGACATAGAGTCACTGAATGGAATAAAAAGCAAGACCCATCTATATACTGCATACAAGAGACTCACCTCAAACCCAAAGACATGCACAGACTGAAAGTCAAGGGATGGATAAAGATATTTCATGAGAACAACAGGGAGAAAAAAGCAGGTGTTGCAGTACTAGTATCAGACAAAATAGACTTCAAAACGAAGAAACTAGCAAGAGATAAAGAAGGACATTAAATAATGATAAAGAGCTCAGTCCAACAAGAGGATATGACCATTATAAACATATATGCACCCAACATAGGAGCAACAGCATATGTGAAACAAATACTAACAGAACTAAAGCAGGAAATAGAATGCAATGCATTCATTTTAGGAGACTTCAACACACCACCACTCACTCCAAAGGACAGATCCACCAGACAGAAAATAAGTAAGGACAGAGAGGCACTGAACAACACACTAGAACAGATGGACCTAATAGACATCTATAGAACTCTACATCCAAAACCAACAGGATATATACATTCTTCTCAAGTGCACATGGAACATTCTCAAGAATAGACCACATACTAGGCCACAAAAAGAGTCTCAGTAAATTCAAAAAGATTGAAATTCTACCAACCAACTTTTCAGGCCACAAAGGTATAAAACTAGAACTAAATTGTACAAAGAAAGCGAAAGGCCCACAAACATATGGAGGCTTAACAACATGCTCCTAAATAATCAATGGATCAATGACCAAATTAAAATAGAGATCAAGCAATATATGGAAACAAATGGCAACAACAACACAAAGCCACAACTTCTGTGGGACACAGCGAAAGCAGCCTTAATAGAAAAGTACATAGCAATCCAGGCATATTTAAAGAAGGAAGAACTAACCCAAATGAATAGTCTAACGTCACAATTATCAAAATTGGAAAAAGAAGAACAAATGAAGCCTAAAGTCAGCAGAAGGAGGGACATAATAAAGATCAGAGAAGAAATAAATAAAATTGAGAAGAATAAAACAATAGAAAAAAAAATCAATGAAACCAAGAGCTGATTCTTTGAGAAAATAAACAAAATAGATAAGCCTCTAGCCAGACTTATTAAGAGAAAAAGAGAATGAACACACATCAACAGAATCAGAAACGAGAAAGGAAACATCACGACAGACTCCACAGAAATACAAAGAATTATTAGAGCCTATTATGAAAACCTATATGCTAACAAGCTGGAAACCTAGAAAAAAGGGACAACTTCCTAGAAAAATACAACCTTTCAAGACTGGCCAAGAAAGAAACACAAAATCTAAAGAAACCAATTAACAGCAAAGAAACTGAAGCAGTAATCAAAAAACTACCCAAGAACAAAACCCCCAGGCCAGATGGATTTACCTCAGAATTTTATCAGACATACAGAGAACACGTAATACCCATTTCTCCTTAAAGTTTTCCAAAAAATAGAAGAGGAGGGAATACTCCCAAACTCATTCTATGAAGCCAACATCACCCTAATACCAAAACCAGGCAAAGACTCCATCATAAAAGAAAATTACAGACCAATATCCCTGATGAACGTAGATGCAAAAATACACAACAAAGTATTAGCAAGCTGAATTCAAAAATACATCAAAAGGAGCATACATCATGACCAAATGGGATTCATCCCAGGGATCCAAGGATGGTACAACATTTGAAAATCCATCAACATCATCCACTACATAAACAAAAAGGACAAAAACCACATAATCCTCTCCATAGATGCTGAAAAAGCATTCGACAAAATTCAACATCCATTCATGATAAAAACTCTCAGCAAAATGGGTATAGAGGGCAAGTACCTCAAAATAATAAAGGCCAGATATGATAAACTCACAGCCAACATCATACTGAACAGTGAGAAGCTGAAAGCTTTTACTCTGAGATCAGGAACAAGACAGGGATGCCCACTCTCCCCACTGTTACTCAACATAGTACTGTAGGTCCTAGCCATGGCAATTAGACAAAACAAAGAAATACAAGGAATCCAGATTGGTAAAGAATAAGTTAAACTGTCACTATTTGCAGATGACATGGTATTGTACATAAAAAACCCAAAAGACTCCACTCCAAAGGTACTAGAACTGATATCAGAATACAGCAAAGTTGCAGGATACAAAATTAACACACAGAAATCTGTGGCTTTCCTATATACTAACAATGAACTAATACAGAAATCAGGAAAACAATTCCATTCACAATTGCATCAAAAAGAATAAAATATCTAGGAATAAACCTAACCAAGGAAGTGAAAGACCTATACCCTGAAAACTACAGGACACTCTTAAGAGAAATTAAAGAAGACTCTAACAAATGGAAACTCATCCCATGCTCTTGGATAGGAAGAATTAATATCAAAATGGCCATCCTGCCCAAAGCAATATACAGATTTGATGCAATCCCTATCAAATTACCAACAGCATTCTTCAACGAACTGGAACAAATAGTTCAAAAATTCATATGGAAACTCCAAAGACCCCAAATAGCCAAAGCAATCCTGAAAAGGAAGAATAAACTTGGGGGGATCTCGCTCCCCAACTTCAAGCTCTACTACAAAGCCACAGTAATCAAGACAGTTTGGTACTGGCACAAGAACACACCCACAGACCAGTGTAACAGAATAGAGACTGCAGACATTAACCCAAACATATATGGCCAATTAATATACGATAAAGGAGCCATGGACATACAATGGGGAAATGACAGTCTCTTCAACAGATGGTGCTGGCAAAACTGGACAGCTGCATGTAAGAGAATGATACTGGATCACTGTCTAACCCCATACACAAGAGTAAATACGAAATGGATCAAAGACCTGAATGCAAGTCATGAAACCATAAAACTCTTAGAAAAAAAAATAGGCAAAAATCTCATGGACATAAACATGAGTGACTTCTTCATGAACATATCTCCCCAGGCAAGGAAAACAAAATAAAAAATGAACAAGCGGGACTACATCAAGCTGTAAAGCTTCTGTACAGCAAAGGACACCATCAATCAAACAAAAAGCTACCCTACAGTATGGGAGAATATGTTTGTAAATGACAGATCCGATAAAGGGTTGACATCCAAAATATATAAAGAGCTCACATACCTCAACAAACAAAAAACAAATAATCCAATTAAAAAATGGACAGAGGAGATGAGCAGACAGTTCTCCAAAGAAGAAATTCAGATGGCCAGCAGACACATGAAAAGATGCTCCACATCGCTAGTCAGCAGAGAAATGCAAATTAAAACCACAGTGAGATTCACATCACCCCTGTAAGGATGGCTACCATCCAAAAGAGAAACCACAACAAATGTTGGCAAGGTTGTGGAGAAAGGGGAACCCTCCTACACTGCTGGTGGAAATGTAAATTAGTTCAACCATTGTGGAAAGCAGTATGGAGGTTTCTCAAAATACTCAAAATAGATATACCATTTGACCCAGGAATTCCACTTCGAGGAATTTACCCTAAGAATGCAGCAGCCCAGTTTGAAAAAGACAGATGCACCCCTATGTTTATCGCAGCACTGTTTATAATAGCCAAGAAATGGAAGCAACCTAAGTGTCCATCAGTAGATGAATGGATAAAAAAGATGTGGTACATATACACAATGGAATATTATTCAGTCATAAGAAAACAAATCCTACCATTTGCAACAACATGGATGGAGCTAGAGAGTATTACGCTCAGTGAAATAAGCCAGGCATACAAAGACAAGTACCAAATGATTTCACTCATCTGTGGAGTGTAAGAGCAAAGAAAAACTGAAGGAACAAAACAGCACCAGAATCACAGAACCCAAGAATGTACTAACGATTACCAAAGGGAAAGGAACTGCGGAGGATGGGTGGGAAGGGAGGGATAAGGGCAGAGAAAAAGAAAGGGGGTATTATGAGTAGCATGTGTAATGTGGGGGGGGGGGGGGGGGGGATAGGGACGGATGTGCAACACAGAGAAGACAAGTAGTGATTCTGCAGCATCTTACTATGCTGATGGACAGAGACTGTAATGGGGTTTGTGGGGGAAGACTTGGTGAAGGGGGGAGTCTAGTAAACATAATGTTCTTCATGTAATTGTAGATTAATGATAACAGAATGAAATTAAAAAATTAATATAGCCCTACTACAAAAAAAAAGAAGATTTAACTTGGTAAAGGTTAATGAAACAATCATCTACTTATATCTACCATTTGCATTTTTTTAACTCGTGCACACCTCTCTCATGTGCTACAGATCCGTTTTACATCAAAATTAAAGTTAATTCTCTCCCGTGCCCACCTTGGCTAGCAGTATCAAAGCTCGCTCCCAAAGCAGGACCGCAAACAGGCATTTGTACACCAACGCTCACAGCATTATTCAGAGCAGCCCATCAAATGTCCACGGATGGATGGACAGATAAACATAATGTTGCCCATCCATGCAATGGAGTATCATTCAGCCTTAAAAGGAAGGAAATCCTGTACCTGCTACAACATGGATGGACCTTGAGGACAGTCGGCTCAGTGAAATAAGGCAGTCACAAAGAGCCAAAAAGTGTTATGACTCCACTTACATGAGGTCCCTAGAGCAATCAGACTCAGGGAGACAGAAAGCAGGAGGGTGGTTGCCAGGGGATGTGGTAAGGGAGAAATAGAACTGATTATCTAATGGGAAGAGCTGTGGTTTGGGAAGAAAAGAAAGTTCTAGAAATGAGTGGGGGTGACGGTAACACAACAGTGTCAATGCACTTAAGGCCATCAACTGTACACCTAAAAATGTTTAAAATAGTAAATTGTGTTATGTAGATTTTACCACAATTTAAAATACATAATAGCTTTTAAATATTAAGAAAATCTAAGAAAGTATTTTTGTCCATCAAAGAATAAAACTGTATTTATTAATCTCACTTGTATTTGGTTAAAGGTTGTACCTTATTTCAAGTTTTAAAAGATTAATATAATAAAGAAAACATAGACAATGATAGTGACATTTCCCAGAGTTAATCCAACTTGTTATAATAAAAATTTTAAGTTTTATTATGCTACTTTGAAATGTTTTACTACTCTTACTTCTTTCTGTAAGACTCTCTTTAGTTGCTACTCACAATTCATTGCTTCCTAGCTGTAAACTTTGGTTTTAAAATGTCTCACTGTTGTATGTTCCTGTCTCCTACTCTAAGAATACACTATAAGAAATAACATTTCTTCCTTCCTCCCAACAACAAAAAATGGCTCCCAATGTCCTCCACCTCCTGGTATTTATGCCCTTGTGTACTCTCTGCCCTCGTGTGTGGGCTGGACCAAGCAACTTGCTTCTATTCTACGGCACAAGTTACGGAATGTCGTTTCCAAGGATAACTTACAAAAAGACAGTGGCTTCCATCTTGTGGGAAAGGCCCACATGACAAGGCCAAATGCCAAGAAGGAACTGAGTGAGGCCTCCTCAGTCCACCAGCCTGCACCAGTACTGAACCAACCACCCACAGCTGAACCAAAACAATAGCTACATGAATGAGCTTAGAAGCAGATTCTCCTCTGGAATGAACAGTGAGGCAGCGGCCCTGACCAACTTCTCAACAGCACCTGTTGAGAAACCCTGAGCCTGATACACCCCCACACATGCCCTCTTGCCTGTGCATAAGACCATGAACATCTTTTCCCCCTATTAGTTTCAGGTGCACAACACAGAACTTGATATTTGTATATATTGCAAAATGGTCACTACACACACAGTTACAAATACCTTTTCTTATGATAAGAACTCTTAAGATCCACTCCCTTAGCAACTTTCAAACATACTCAAACATATAAAGTATTATATTGACAGTACTTTAAGTAAACTTCTTAAAAGCCAAAATGATCTCACAATTCACATGCTGCCCCACAGCACTTAGCACACAGTAGACACACAGGGCTCATATTTTTATCTAGCACATTCCTTTTAAATTGGACTTGCAATTTTCAAAGATTAATTCTGATGTACTAGCAAACCTAACCCCTCATTAAACAGTACGCTAGTTCACAAAAAGCAGACATTAGAAATGGTCACAGAAGGAAGAAACACAGGAAAACACTTCACTTGCCAACACAAACCTCCCCATCCTAGCAAATCCTCCCATTAACAAGTTTTTCTCAGAGCAGTACATTAGAGATTACTTAACCTATTTCCTTAATTTTTGCCTCACATTATTTTCATAGGTTGCACAACAGAGCCACCCAAAGTACTCCCAAGCCCTGCTTCGTTAAAAATACCAAGCATGGATGTTTCTAGCTACACGGACAGAAGATGGGGCCAGGTGAGACAGACCTAGAAGTAAAACCAGGTGAGGGATGGCAGACTGGGGTTTCACTTCTTTTTCTTATAGTCTCAGTTTACAAGATCATTAATTTCCTGAGGTAATTCAAGGACATGTGTGATCAATGTGGCAAAAGACAAGCACCTCATGCACAGCATGGAAGCAGAGCACTGCAGATCTCAACCTCGTTTTTCTCAGAAAATCTATGCTTCCAGAGAAGTAATGGCCACATGAGCTCCTATTCAAATGAGAGTCCCATAGATAAAACTATAAACTCCGGATAAAGTTCATAGAACTATGTGAAAGTACTAAGGAATGACAGGAAGGGAGTCAACTTTGGTAAGGAAGGAGAGTTCCCTGATCTCTGCAGCATTTAGCCTGAAGACAGATCCCAGTCTGTGCTACAAGAGAGGGCTCAAACTCCGACAGAAAACCCCCCAGTCTCGCTTACTTAAAGAACCAAAGGATAGAGTTCAGGGCAATCCACAGGTGCTGCAGAACTGGAGGGATAATCCTAGGGTAACAGTGGGACTGGGGGAGGGTGTGCAAAGGTGAAATTTTGTGTACATACTCTGCCTAATCTCCCGAAGACCTCTGAACTACACATGTGCCGGGCATTGTCTAGGCACCCTAGCTAAGGCTAAAAGAAGTGAACTAAAATCTGCTGCCCAAGAGACAAAATTCACAGTTCAAGTTCACCAAATTATTTGCCTGCTATAACAAAACCATCAACATTCTTTGGAGGACTGCAACAGAACACAGAGGCTCCTCAGCACAGCACTCACGGGACCCACAACATACTCAGACATACTCAACATTCTTCAGAGAAAAGACGGTTAGTTAATGGAGCCCAACCACACCTTGCCGACCAGTGCTGGCTCTGAAGGCAGCTACTGTAACTATGTTCAATAATATAAAGTAAAATATGCTTATAACAGAAAGACAGGAAGCACCAGAGGAATTTTTTAAGTGCCAAATGAAAATTCTACTACTGAAAAATACATATTTTTTTCCTTATTATTAAAATTGAAAATTCTCTGGATAGGCTTAAAGCAGAATGGAGAAAGAGCAGACGACAGAACTGGTAAACTTTGTATCAACAGGATGTAGCCAATCAAAAGATAAGAAGGAAAAAAACTGAGGGAAACAATGAAGAGTAGTTCAGGGACCTGTGGGAGTATTATCAACAGGTCCAACCGACATCTAAGAAGAATCTGGGACAAAATAAGTGAAGCATAAAAAACATATAAGTAACCATGGGTAGGCATTCTATAGTCAAAGATAAAAAGAAATGCTTGGAACAGCCAGAAAAAATGAAACTTATATACAGGAGAACAATTCAGATGACCATGGTCTTCTCCCGAAATGAGACCAGAAGACAGTAAAACAGCATCTTTAAAGTGCTAACATACAAAACTGTCAATTCAGAATTCTACATCCAGGGAAAATATTCTTTAAAAATGAAGGCAAATAACAGCAATTATCTACTGGGCAGTGGGTGAAAATGAGGTGACATGAGACGGGGCTTCAAGGAGCTCTACCTTCACCCCCAGGATTTTCTGTATGTCAGAACAGTTTTGGGTTTACACGTGTCTGCCTTTGTCAAAATTTACCCAGTGGGCTATTGTGCTGTATTTTACCACAAGAGGAAAATAAATTGTATCACTGAACCCTAGTTAATGATATACATCCTGAAGTACTTAAGAAGTGGGCTGATGACTACAAGTAATGCACCTAAATAAAAGTTATATAAACTCACATATATATGGATGGGAAGGTAGGTATGTGATAAAGTAAAATGCTAATGAACAGACTAGACTGGTGGATGTCAGAGGCAGGGGTTGGGGGATAAGATGGGTGAAAGGGATCAAAAGGTAAAAATTTGCAGCTATAAGATAAATAAGTTTCATACTGCTGAAAAATTAAAATCCTGAACAATGTTTTATTTTTTTATATTGAGGAACACACAGTAAAATCACAAATCTCAGTGTACAACTCAATGAATTTTGACATGCACACACACACACATACACACACAGTCATGCAACCATTGCCCAAATCAAGATATTAAACATTCTTAATTATTTTATTTGTTCCCCCCTCACCTATTTCACCCATCCACCCATCCCTCCCTTATGGCCACCACCAGTCTGTACTCCGTGTTTATGAATCTATTTCTGTTTTGTGTGTTCATTTGTTTTTTGATTCCACACACAGGTGAAATCATCCAGTATTTGTCTTTCTCTGAATCCTGAACGTTTAAAAAAATGTTAATAGGAGAATCTAGACAAAGGTATACATTTTTTCACTGAATAATTCAACCCTTCTGTATGTTTGAAATTTCCCATAATAAATTTCTGGGTGGAGAATTAACCAAGTGTCCTTTCCTGTTCTTTCCTTCTCTACAAAGGAGCTAATTATACCAAGGCTTCACACCTATAATGAAAATTATGTAATGTAGTATATTTTTATATCTTCATTAATAAAAAGGAAAGACAAAAGAATGGCATGTTTTATTACTACATACTCATTCAAATAAGTACTCTAAAAATTCCAAGCTGAATGAATTGAGAAGCAATATGTAGATGAAAATAATCAAATTTTGGAAGGTTGTGTAATGACTTCCTTCCCCTATCAGTCAAAACACACACATACACAGCAGGAGGACTTAAAAATCCATACTCACAGCTTCAACCAATACCTGTTAAAAAGAGCCAAAAAGGTATTTACAGCCTATAGTTCTTTCCTGAGCTCCAAACCCACAAAGACAACTGCCTAATATGTATTTCCACCTAATTATCACAAACATACTGCAAAAACAACCTATTTTCCTCCCTTATCCTATCTCCTCCTTCATCCCTATTTCAAATCCCAGTCAAAGGACCAAAAACCCTACTGTCCGGCCCCAGCTAGAGACATGAATGCTACTCTAGACTGCTTCTCTGCAGTCACTGGTCACCAGGCCCTGTCAATTCCACCTCTCAAATGACTCTACTGCCACCCCATCCCATGTGATCCACTGCCACTGTGTTAACACATTCTTTCTTTCCTGGATTACTAACAGGGCCTCCAAAAGGGCTCTCTTGCCTCTGCCCTCTTCTGTTGGAAGCCCCACAATCAGCACTTCCTGAACAAGGATAAGCATCTTACTATTACCAGGGAAAGACAATGTCCTACTATTTCTGCATAGAACAGTCTAGTTAAGAATATTTTATCAGGATCTTTTAAAAAACAGATTTATATTTCTGTTGGCTTCATTAATCTAATTTTCAGGTAAACTGTTAAAGACAGTTTATTCACATTACCACATCACTTCTGTTGTTAAAACGAGATGACAATGAGATCTTAGATTTCATTATGGAACCTTTGCTAAGCATGTATGTTATCAAAATCATTGATATATGGACTGTAACTTTTTTTCTCATTCATCTTATAATCCAAAATACCTTCAAATTTTTGAGATCCTAACGGCAGTACTGTATTTACAGAGGGGTTATATCTTTAGAAGCCCTAGAGCATGGGAGTGAAGGATACAGAATCTGCAGTGAAACCCCAATTCCAGCTATCATTCTGGTCACACAGTTGTGTGACGTTAAACAAGTTATTTAGCTTCTAAGTCTCAGTTTCCTGATTTCTAAAGTGGAATAAAAATAGTACCTAACTCATAAAACTGTTCCAAAAACAAAATCACATATATAAACCACTTCAAGTATTTGGCACATGGTGGGCACACCACAATGTTAGCCATCATTTCATCAGCACTGAGAACAGCAAACAGACCCGACTCCAGAACCACAGGTTAACACACTACCTTACAACTGCAGCACACCCTTATTTAACCCTCAACGTGTTGAAAGACAAACCCAAAGATCCACAGCACGCAGGGAGTCATCCTCTGACAGATTCAAGAACTGGAACTCCCCACTCTGCCAGCTGATGAGTGGAGAGGAAGCCTCCTACCATTTACATGCCAATGAAGCTTTCCTCATTTTTACTCACCCTGGGGAACCCATTCTATGCTGTGGCTATTACAGCCTGCAGTGTTTACATATGAATCTGGGATCATAATGGCCTTGAAGTATCACAAGTATACAGCTGCAAATGGTTGCTACTTTAGCATGTCTGTGGGACTGGAATATAATTCTAATTCCTTGTTTCAATTTACATTAACTGCTATTGCATGTGATTTAATAAGGATTATGGGCTCTTCAAGTTCTAAGAACTTGCTTTTTGTTCACTTTTAATATTTTAATTAAACGTCAACTTAAAGATACAAATGAATATAACATCCATGTACAGTGGATACTCAGTCAAACTAAATCAATACACTGCGCGGCTCATGCTTAAAATAACCGCTGAGGAAAGCATGGTTTTCCCATTATCCTAAGGAAGCCCTTAATTTCCCAAGAGTATTTCTTGGACATTTATGGTTCCAGACCAGATATTCATATAGTTTGGCCAACACATTCAACACCACTAGCTGCCAACTCCTGCTCAATACTCCTTTATAGAAGTTGTGAAATTCTGTCCTGAAAAGGTCTACCCACTACAGCTCAGAAAGTATATCCTCTCCTCTTTCTCCATATATAGGTCCTCCATACAGACAAGAATTCAGCCCTCCAACATGACATACCAGATCACTCTTGTCACAAACTGACTAAATCATGTAAGGTCATTACTGAAGGGCTCCCACCAGTAAGATGGCAAACTTCCAGCTTCTCTTTGGGGTCCTCGGTTCCCGCCGGCGCCACCTGAAGCCCAATCACCTCTCGTCCCCCCCTCCCAATCCCAGCACCTAGCCAATAGCCACCAGCCCCGTAGAAGTAACACCACAATCACCCTATGCCCCTTCCTATATAACCCAGGACCTTTCCCTAATAAAGCGGAATTCTCCGGTGAATTGCTGCTGTGTATCGCGCTCCTTTCCTTTCATTGGTGCCGAAACCCAGGAGACGGGACACCCCAACTGGGCCGTCTTCCCCCCGATACCAGCAGCAGCTTGCCCTCGTCCTCTTTTTCCAGCACTGGCTCATCACACTCACCACTCCTCTCTGGCCTTTAGGTAAGTTTTCCCCCCGGAGTGGGCCACTCTTCCCCGAGCTATCGCAGTGCCATTGACCATGATCGTCCGGCAAGGCCCTGATGCTCGGGGACGAGGAGGGAACTCTCCCCACCTCAGGCCTTCACGGGTCGGTGGACCCTCAGGACCCTCCTCCGACAGTCATAAATCCCCGCCTCAGGCCTTCACGGCTGCGGCGGACCCTCAGGCCCCCCTCCAACAGCCATAAACGACGTGACTCCTTTGCGGATGAGAACACTCCCTTTTCCCCCCCTCCTCCTTCTGTTCCGTCCGCCGAAATCTGTTCTGTCTGCCGAAAACTCCTAGTACTAGGTACCTCGTGACTCCGGCACTCTGCCTTCTTAGAGAAGTCTGGGTGACGACCCACACTTCCTAAGAAATTCCGACTCGTATAAGAGTTTCCACAGACCACCAAGGATCATCAGGGACGCCCTTGGTCTCCTTGCGGTCTGCTTCCAGTCCGAGGATCTCTGTTCGTCTTCCCCTGTTTGTCTCCTTCTCTATCCTTTAGCCATGGGAGCCTCCTCATCCCTCCCTGAAAGTTCACCTCTTGAATGCCTGCTTAAGCATCTGGCTACCCTCTCCCTGATGCCTGATATAAAACCAAAACTTCTCCATAAATATTGCTCCCAAGATTGGCCGACATACCCCCTAGACAATAACAACCAATGGCCCGCAGGGGGAACTCTTGATCCTAACATCACTCGCAATCTCTTTAACTACTGCCAGTGCCTGAAAAAATGGAAGGAGATTCCCTATATCGAAGCTTTCCGCCTCCTCCTCCTCGCCCCCCCTCCCAAGTTCTCCTAGCCTGCAAGCCGTCGCCCCCGCAGAAGCCTCCCGTTCATTCCCTTCCCCTTCTTCTCCTACAACAGCCCTTCTCCCTTCCTCCCCCACCATCTCCTCCCCCATCTCACCTCCTCCGCTTTCGTCCCCCCCAGATTAAGCCTGAGCCTTTCAGAACCCCTTTAACTAGGTCCCGGGGGCCTCCTCCGTCTTTGCCCTCATCACCTGTTTCTCCCCTGTTAGGGACTGCCTTTGTCTTCTCACATGTTTGTAGGGAGAATGGGAAAGCACCTTCCCCCATGTCTGAACGCAGCATGGAAAAGCACAAGCTAGAGAACAACTGGTGCAGTCCTTGGAAGTTATCTGTCCACAAAAACATATCTTATCCTCAAAGATGAGCCAAGACTCTTCACTCTGAAAATAGGGAGACCTTGAAGGTGTGTAGAAACACCGCCCCTGCTTCTAGCTATGCCCTTCCCCCACTTGTGGCAGGAATGGAGAACAAAGAACATTGTTTACGCATTCCATAAGCAATTAACTGGAGCCCTGCTATAGCTCAGTTAGTAGAGCATGGGACTCTTAACCTCAGAGTCAATGAGTTCAAACCCAACTAGAGCAGCAGAGGCAAGCAGCTAGGATGCTGGCTGGCGACACGTGAGTCCGATTCTATCTTTCTTTATTTTCTTTGACCCCCTTCTGCACTTCAAGACCTGCTCGACTAGGCGCGGCTAGACCGCGTCACTCCCCCACAGACTGAGCCAGAACCCTTCAGTCCCCCTCAGACTCGGTCCTGAGGGCCTCCCAAAATTATCGCCCTCCCCCCCAGGATGTAGCTTAGACAGACTCACTCAAGCCCTATTACAGTATACCAGCCTGAACCCAGAAACACCTGACGGAAGACATGTCCTTATGACATACTTTCTAGCTCAAAGCTACCCCGACATTAAAGCTAAACTCAAAAAGTTAGAACAGAGCCCCGCTACCCCACAGACTGAGATCCTAACAGTAGCCTTTAAAGTCTTCCATAACTGGGAGGAGGAGAAAGAGCGCCGTAAACAAAAGGTTGATCAGGCCAATTTCCAAATGTTGGCCCAGCTGATAAAACCACAACCTGGGCGCCCCTCTACAAACAAGCCCCCCCAGGAGCTTGTTTCAAGTGCGGAAAAGAGGGACATTAGTCAAGGGCGTCCCCCTCCCCCAGATCTCCTACCACCCCATGCCCCAGATGCCACAAAAAGGGCCACTGGAGGTCTGATTGCCCAACCACCCAAAGGGGTGGCTGGACGAACAACCCCCATCCTAAGCCCGCCGTAGTGGGGCTGGCAGAGGAAGACTGACGGGGCCCGGGCGCTTCTCGCCCGATCATTTCCATCACCAAACAGGAGCCCAGGGTTACTTTAATAGTAGACGGTCGCCCCATCTACTTCCTCCTAGATACAGGAGTCACCTTCTCAGTCTTGCGAGAATACCGGGGCCCTACCACGCCAGCCATTACTCCTATAGTCGGGGTAGGAGGTAAACAGATTTTCCCATTAAACCCCTCCCCCCCTTTTATGCACAATCCAAGACAATCCCATACCTTTCTCCCACTCCTTCCTGGTTATGCCCCAGTGTCTCATCCCTTTACTAGGACGGGACATCCTTTCTCTCCTCCATGTTTCCATAACTATATCCACTCCCACAGCACCCAGTACTCCCTTTCTGATGGCCCTCATAGCCGACGACCCCCCTCTACCCAAAGAAAGCTCCAGTTCCGCCCTCATACACCCTGTAAATCCCAAAGTTTGGGACATTAAAAGCCCCTCCGTGGCCCTATGTCCCCCTGCCTCTATCAAATTACGTGACCCCTCTCAGTATGTCTGTCAGGCCCAATGCCCCCTAACCACTTCAGCCCTCATAGGCCTCCAACCCATCATTCAAGATCTCTTGAACAAAAATTACCTCAGACCCACTCACTCCCCATTTAATACTCCCATATTAGCTGTTAAAAAAACCAACGGATCTTTCTACCTTGTCCAAGACCTTCGCCTCATCAACATGGCCGTTGTCCCTATCTATCCCTTAGTTCCAAATCCATACATCCTTTTATCGCAGATCCCTGCCTCGGCCTCCCACTTCTCAGTCCTAGATCTCAAAGACGCATTTTTCTATCCCTCTGGACCCCTCCTCCCAAGATTTTTTCGCCTTCACCTGGACAGACCCATACACAAGACATTCTGAACAACTCACTTGGACATTTTGCCACAAAGCTTCCAAGATAGTCCCCATATTTTTAGACAGGTCCTACCTCAAGACCTCAAACAGTTTCATCATGATCACTCCAAGTCCACCTTATTACAATACATGGACAATCTTCTACTCTGCAGTCCCTCATGGGAACAGTCTCAACTTGACACTGCCTCCCTACTTAACCTTCTAGCTTCCAGAGGTTACCGAGTATCCCCCATCAAAGCTCAAATCTCTTCCCCTCCTGTCACTTACCTCAGATTCCCTCTATCTCAACAAAGTCCATTACCTTAGACAGAAAACGGCTCCTCTCTGACCTGCCCGTTCCCAAAACCAAGACAGAAATCCTTTCCTTTCTAGGCCTGGCTAGGTATTTTAGAGCGTGGATCCCTAACTTCTCCCTGTTGGCAAGACCCCTATACGACCTCAGCAAGGGCCCCCCTGAAGAACCATTATCCTCCTCACCCCGACACTCCTTCATTAAGCTCCGTCAAGCCCTTGTGGAAGCCCCAGCTCTCCATCTTCCTGATTTGTCAAAGGCCTCCTCATTATACATTCATGAGAGGTCCAGTCAAGCTCTAGGAGTCCTAAGCCAATTATTATGGCCCATCCTTTGCCCCAGTAGCTTATCTCTCCAAGCAATTAGACCCCACAGTCCGGGGATGGGCCCCCTGCTTACGAGCATTAGCCGCTAGACAGCTCTTGCAGAAGGCAGCTCATAAACTGATATTCAGGGCGCCCCTTGCCATTCTGTCCCCACATTACCTAAAAGATCTCTTAACCTACAAAAGTTTACAGACTCTCCCTCCCTCCAGACTCCTGACCTTACTGTCCTCTTTCCTCCAAAACCCCTTTGCCATCTATACCCGAATCATGACTTTTTCCTCCTTTACTGCTCTCTCGCTTTTTTTCCCTCATTCCTATTGTCTTCCCCGCCACCCCAGCCTCCTTTGTATGGCGATTCAAAGTCAGACAGACTTATACACAGCATCAAACAAAAGTTACTGCCCTCATTGCCACACCAGACTGCCCTCTGAAAAGCTGCTCTGAGCCTTTATACCTCCACTTTCCTCCCTCCACCAAAGTGTTCACTAGCAGCTACCCTTATTCTCCCTACCTCTGCTTCCTCTATGACCAAAGACAAGCCTATTGCAGGCGATGGCAAGACACCTATGGGGGATGTCCCTACTGGTCTTGCGCCATTCACTACATGGGTAACTTCCAGTACCCACAGTATTACTCCTCCAACCGTTTCATGAAATATCCCAATAGCTCATTCTCCTTATCAATCCCAGATCCCTGGGACTCTCGATGGGGAGCCGGAGTCACAGCCTCAGTTTACTACGGGGGGGTCCTTGACCCCCCACAGTACCCTTCATATCTCTCGAGAGTATGTTCCCTCTCATTCCCAGATCTCTCAAGTTGCATCAGATATCAGACATTCCGAAAAAGTCATTATCCAAACTCTTGACTGACGGCGCCTCTTCATCTTCTTATCCCCGCCCCTCTTCCCATTTCTCCTACTCTTCATTACAGCTCATTCAAGACACCACCATCTTTCTCAACCACACCCTCAACACCGGCAATTGTTTCTTGTGCGAATCACTACAGTGCCCACTGCTGGCCACTGTGCCCCTTAATATTTCCAACTACTCCTTCCATGCAGAAGGACAACCCCTCCGCCCCCTGGCAGACATACCCCTATGGGAACCAGAATACGCAGATAATCTCACCATCCACCACTGTGTAGGCCCAACTCCACTCCCCTCCAGCGCACTTCACTGCCTCTCTATCTACACCCCTACCTCCGGCTCTAAGACTTTTACGCAACCGGGACACTTCTTTTGGTGTAATGGCAGTCTTTTCAACTCACTGCCTCTCAACTCCGATACACCCTGCATTCTTGTCACCCTAATCCCACAGTTTACACTTTACAGCATGGCAGAATTTCTTGAGCTCCAACCTCCCTTGCCCTCGCGCACAAAAAGGGCTGCTTTCCTTCCCATCATGGTCGGTATCTCTTTGATCACCTCAGCCATTGGCGCAGAGTTTTTGGGAGGAGCCTTGGGTCACTCTCTATGGGCAGTTAGAGATCTCAACGCCAAACTTGAGGGAGCCCTGACATCCACTGCCAATTCCCTAGCCTCTCTCCAAAGACAGGTCACTTCGCTAGCTAAGGTCACCCTTCAAAACCGGCGGGCCCTAGATCTGCTTACAGCCAAGAAGGGCGGCACCTGCGTCTTCCTCCAGGAAGAGTGCTGCTATTACATCAACGAATCCGGCATTGTAGAAACTGACATCACCAAACTCACCGACCTTGCCTCCAGTCTCCACTCTGCTTCCAAATCCAACCCATTCTCTTCAATACTAACAAACCCCCTCCTTACCTGGGTCTGGCCCATTGCAGGCCCCATAATAGTCATTCTTCTCGTCTGTCTCTTCTTACTCTGTATAATAAAGTTCATCAAATCCCAAGTCGGAAAAATCTCTAATCAAGCTTTCAACCAGCTTTTACTCAGGAACTACCAGCTTATGGCCACAGAAGATCCCTCACCCTCACGTGACCTCCTCACCACATGCTGAGATGGACCCCTCTCTCCACTGGAAACTGTTCCTGGAAACAATGGCCGCAGACGCCTGGCTCCTGACACCCCTATCCTCTTGGCACCATTGGAATCAACAGGTCCTCGACCTATGGTTACAGGGAACCTTCATTGATTTCCAACCTGAAGAAGTCCACATCTACTCGTCCTTACTGTGGGGAGTCCTATCAACCCTTTCCTCCCGATCCTCAAGCCCTCACTCCCTTCTCCGCCCCCGTTCAGCAGGAAGCAGTCAGAGAGAAAGCAATGTCCACAACCCCATAGAGGAGAAAGGGGGGAATGAAGGGTCCCCACCAGTAAGATGGCAAACTTCCGGCTTCTTTTCGGGGTCCTCGGTTCCCGCCGGCGCCACCTGAAGCCCAATCACCTCTTGCCCCCCTCCCAATCCCAGCACCTAGCCAACAGCCACCAGCCCTGTAGAAGTAACACCACAATCACCCCATGCCCCTTCCTATAGAACCCAGCACCTTTCCCTAATAAGGCGGAATTCTCTGGTGAATTGCTGCTGTGTGTCATTCCTTTCCTTTCTATTACATTTTAGTTCTGAGTGCTAGACTATGTGACTATCATACAACAAAAATTCCAGAAAATACTGAAGATTATAAAAGATAGCTACCAGTAGACCTTCAACACAATGTCCTAAAGAAGTCTAGGCGCCATGAAGAGCCTACAGTACATTTCTTGAAAGTTTCATGTTTCATGCTAAAACGTTAATGAGTATTCTGCAATTCATTCCATTATATGGTCTGTTTTAATATGGTCTTCTCGCCAAAAATCTTTCAGCAAAATCGATGCTCCAAGTAGATATGCCTCATTTGTCTTAGGGTCTGCTGCACGTGCAAGCATACTGCAGCCTGTTCCTGAGGGGTTGCAAGCACCCCAGTGTGAGATGGAAGGATCAAGAGAGGTGTAAAAGTGCTAGGCGAGGATGCCTGGATTGCAGGTGAGCACCGAAACCACGCAGGCATTGGGAGCACAACAGTAGACAGGCAAAAAGTTAGCAGTGGTGCGATTGTCACTGACAACAGAACAAACAGGGTAAAAGCTAAGAGTGGCATAGGCATCACTAGCATTTGACGTTTTGTTCGCAGGCTTTGGCAGGGTGTTCTGAAAGTAATTACAGCACGGCATGATCGAAAAGAATACTGGCTGTAACCTGAAAAACAGCGGCCAGCTTTTACCGTTTGTCTCATCCAGATACAAACTGCATGACATTCAGGAGACTGTGGCGTGTCTCGCTTGTGCTGTACTCCTACAATTGTAAAACGGTAATTATTACATGTTTTTTTAAAAAGTACCTGACCAGAAGGCCTTAGCACTGTGCTTTTCTGGTAATATCAACTAAATAGTTGACAACCAATGGTTGCTTTGCAGAAGAAACTGTTTGCTGTAACCCATGGAAGGACTTGCATCCCTCCAGTGTGCATCCACTGTTCTTAGACAGCATGAGCCATAAAAATTCTTTCTGACCTACCATCTGAAGAAGCTGAAGTGGGTGCATACAAGGAGGTGAAGATGGAAATGCAGAGATGGTTTGTCATCAAGAACCAATTACCTTGCTTCTCTGGCACATTTTAGGTTTAAAGTTGAAAGCCTATTTGCTCTTAAATGGCTGCAAAAAGTGACGAGCACATGTAATACTATTTTCTGAATGAAGACATCTTCAAGCAGAGCACAAAGTCTCAGTTTCTGGAACTGCTTCAATTAAATTGCATCATGACAATCGACTAAATCTTGTCGTTCGAATGGGGAGAGCCATCTCCCTTCTCTCCATTCCATTAATCATGCTATTCCTGAATGTCCAGAAAGCCTTCTTTGCCCACCACTTTGCTAATTGCTACTGCTCACTCCATGTCCAAGTGGTTCACATCCAAGTGGTCTTCTTGGGCTGGCTTCTTCTCACACTACCCCTCAAGGAGGTCTGCAAGAACAACAGAATTCCAGGTAATACTCCTCTCACAGCACAATTTCCACCGTTGTACAACAATTCATGTATCAGTGCGCATCCTAGTGTAAGAACTGCATCACCTACCTACAGGATTAATATGTGAAGCACATACAAGGTATTTGCTGACATCAAAATGAGCAAACACATTTTAATACCCAGCATGAAACATGGGCAACCACTATTTTAATCTTCATAAACTTTTATTAGAGATCACCTTCCATAAATACACAATTTTGTATTTTAAGTCAGAGGGAAAATTTCTCTTAAACATCTTTGCTTAAAGCACAAAATACTTCATACACAGCTAAAAGCATAATCAGTGAAGGCTGGAAACTATATATGCAGTAAATAAACAGACTTAATTCAACTGAGGGAAAACAGGCATATATAAAACAACATACATGTGGCAGATGTTTAACTGAAGCTTGGGAGCAACTCAATCTTAAAACAACCAAATTAAGCACGGCACAAAGATTCAAACTAAATGTTTTACTGATCAGTTAATTTTAATCAGATGAAGTGTAAAAGTGAAGTTGATTTAATGAAATATATCTTGACATGAATAGTTGATCACACTTACTCTAATTTTCTATCAAAATGAGGGAAAATACTCCCAGTTTTTCAACAGTCTAATCATGAAATGTGCTCTGTCATGACAAAAAAGTACCTAACCCAAAGCAGGCACTTCTCAGAACATTCTGTATGATGTTTATAGCCATATTCTTTGTTAGCGTAATCTTTTAAATTTGTAGCAGCAGCTGACTATCAGGTGGCACAGGACCTAAATTATGATCCTACTTCTCAAAGTCATTTCCCATATATCTCAAAGAAACTGCTGTGTAATTTTTATAGTACATCTAAAAACATAAAGTTCAAAACATTAAATGAATTTCTTCTAACGTTTAGGAATATGAACAAAACACAGTCAACTCAATTCATGTAAAAAGTAATTTAGCAGAAGGCAACATTCAAAATGATGAGTAATCCAATTCACAAAAAATAAAAATGTTTATGGGCTGCATTTTAATTTTGGAAGTGTCCTCTTTTTTCCTCAAGATACTTAATGCCTAAAACTGCACTTGCAGGATTCCTGTTAATATTAATTCCCTATTACTGAAGAACATATCTTTTTGACTAACAATGTAGAAAACATAGTCTTCACATATCTTGACATAATTCTATGCCCTCTCACAACTTTGAGACTTTTCTGAAGCTGGTTTAGTTTTATTTAGTATTTCCCTGACTGACCCATAAGCCACTTCACTGCAAAAAGCTCATGCTACCCTCTAATACTCTATTCTGATGTCCCATTGCTAGTGCAACAAATAGTGATTGAAAAACCCCATTTTCAAAGGCTCTTCTCCTCTTAGTGCAATCGCAATAGAGACTTATATTTTACTTAGGCTAAGCCTGCCAGGCAAACCCACCTCACTGATCCCTCTACCAGCTAGACCTAGCACTTTATCAGCAAAGTCTGAGGGCTCACAGTGAGTTCAGCCCTCTCAGGCCTTCAATATCCTAATCTCCAAAATACAAAGGTGTTTCTGAAATTAGCCAACCATACTACAAAACTAAGAGGACCACGTACAGCCCTAATGAAGCTATATACAGTTTCATATTAGGTCAGGGGACAACTGGCTTCAAAAGGTTCTTTTCCAAAAAGTTCAAGTGTAGCACTTCAGTTTTACCAAAGAAAAAGACTACAAATATTCTTCTCCAATTATTAAGCATTAAACGAGTGATTTGGCTTATGTATATTACTCCAAAACAGTTGCAACATGTTTTTAGAAACTTTACTTTTTTCATTTAGGAATACAGTTGAAACTTGGAGCTTATAAACACCTATTTCATTTCAAAAGCCACAAATAAAAACATAGGTGATACAGATGCAACTTGGGTACAAAGGGTTAAAATCACTGTGTATCTCACATTTGGCAGGCTATTCCTCACCCAGTTGCCACCATACCAATAACTTCCCTATACATAAGTCTTTCTCTACATGTTCAAATGAAAATTAAAATACAACATCTGACCAGTGAAATAAAAATGGCAAGTAGGTTGAACAACTGGGAGAGCTGTTGGTTGCAATACTTCTGTCATTCTGCTGAGAGGTCCAGGACCGAAGACTTAATTAAAAACCCCTTCTCATCTCTCCTCTCCTTTCTTGGACACTCTTGAAAAAGACAATAAAAGCTATCCAGTCAAGTACTGGAAACCATTCCTACGTGTGTACATATATCCAAAGTAACCAATTATTTGTTTCTGTTCTGCCAAGAAATAAATCTCCTACCAGTGGTGACTTAAACAATTTGAACATTAAAATCATGTTAAATCTTCACCCACAGAGACTCTGTGTTTTGTAATGGTCGTATCTTGGAACAAGTTTAACACTGAAACAACTATACCCAAATTGAAAGACATAATACAAAGTAAATAATCTCATTAAAAAGGTCAAGGTTAGGAAAGACTGAGGAACTACTGCATATTAAGACATGTGACAATGAAACCTAACATGCCATGTGAAATGGATCCTAGACCAGAAAAAGTATGTTTGTTTTCTTTTGTGCCACTAAGACTGAACAAAATGTTAACAGATACAGCATAAGGCCTACTAGGTATATTCTAAGATATTTCACTGAAATCCAAATTTGAAATCAACCTTTTTATAGCTTTGTGGTAAAATCTTTACTTTTTATTCTGGCATTTTTAGTTTCCCTCTGCTTAATGTTTTTTTTTTTTAAATTAATAACATTATTATCTAGTTTTATGTTTCTGTATGAGCTCATTCTTCACAAAACCTCTGTAAGGCCAGCATTCTTAATTCCTTTTCAAAGAAAAATCACTGCAAAGAACTGAAGGAAGCTACCCTAAGAGCACCAGGCTAGGCCAAAAGCCCTTCTCAGTGTTTAATATACTAATGTCTCAAGAGGTAAATTAAAGGGAATTAAGTTGTTTGACCTAAAGGAGTACTCCCATACTTTAGTTTTAATTAGCACTTTAACCATTTGGAAAGAACATATAAAGTAAATTATATAATATCCTGCTGCTTTCTAAAGAGAGACTCCCCCACCAAACAGTAAACAGGAACAAGTAAAATCAGGAAGAAGGAATGAAGGAAGTAAGGAAGGAGGGAGAGAAAGAAAAAGAAATGAAAGGGAAAGACAGAAAGTATACCCATAATAAAAGAACTAAAAATCCTAGATTATATGGACTTGATTGGGTGAAGGGGGACCTCACCCCAAGAACATGAAATTGTAATAAAGTCCTTGTCTTATTAGAGAAGATGCAGTGTAAGTTTTTAAAGCCAACAGAAGTAAACAGATAATATGGTTTAAGTTAAGAGCAAATAGCTAATGCACACACAAAAAGATATGTAATTTTTAAACCAATGGAGGAAAATTCCATCTATCCAGTAGAAAGCAGGAAGGGACAGAAGGGACAAAAAAGAATGAAAGGATAGTAAGAGACAACAGAGCTGGAAGAGCTATCTTAATACCCAGTAAAACAAACATAAAGACAGACAAAATTATAGGAGAGCAGTCAACAGAGGAAGAGAAATAGAAAAATCACCATTTTAAACTATCAAGCAAAAACCTATGGATGCTAAACACTGGGTTAGCTGTTGGATATCCATTTGGTCTCAAAGAATCACTCCACAGATTACTTACTTATAAAGAAACATGGATGCCTTTAAATGGACAGATCTGATGGACACCATCATAATAAAATGATCTGATCAAATTTAATATCCCAGTACTGGAGAAAACTGCCATGATATGGTTCCAGATGGCAGTTCGAAAGAACACAGCATCACCACATAATACTCCTGCCTCAAAATGTTTAGCCTGAATGTATTTATGCAGAAACAATCAAACATATCCAAAATAATGGACATTTTACAAAGCAACTGGCCTGGCCTCCTCAAAATAGCAATGTCAAGAAAGAAAAATAAATGAAGGCTAAAGAACTTCTAGAATCTGGATTAAAGACTAATGAAACATGGTGATTAAATGAAACTACTGAATGGGAGAGAGGAGAGCAATAAAGAACATTATTAGGAAATTGAAAATCTGGGTGGGCATTAACATGTTTTCAATGTTAAATATCTGGAGTGTGCTAACTGTACTGTGATTATGCAGGAGTATGCCTACGCTATTTATATTTAGGGTAAAGACTCTCAAAATGGTGTCTAAACAGAACAATATACAAAGAAAAGTTAGGAAGAAAGCAAGTATGAAAAAATATTAACAATCTGTCGATTTATATGAGTACATTAATTTTCTTTGTAATACTCTTGTAACTTCCCTACACATTTAAAGTTTTTCAAAAAAAGCAAACTGAGAGGAATTTAAGGAGATATTAAGAGGTCATATACTGATGATGATGACAAGAAAATAAGCTCTGTCCACCATAAACAAATTTACGCTAAACAATATGCCTCAAATGTCTCAAACAACTTAACTGTAGGAGAAAAGTCAACAACTATTGATAATTTACTCTGTTCAGAACTGATAGATCAAGCAGACAAAAAATATAAGCAAAAATACTGCAGTCTGGAACAATACAATTAGAAAACTCAATTTACAAACACACAGAAACTCCATCCTAAAGGAAGAGAAAATACACATTTTTTTCTAGCATATCTGAAACATTTATATAAATAAACTATGTGTTGCTCATAAAGGAAGCTTCATTAAATTCCAGAGTCGATCTTGCAGATTATGTTCTCATATAATAAAATTAGAAATGAATAAAAAAATAACTACTAAAAAATTTCCAGCTTTGGAAACCAAAAAAGTATAATTAAATAGCCCTTAGATTACAAAGGAAATCAATGAAAATTAAGAAATACTTAGAAAATGTACGTGTCAGAACAAAGGTAACTTTGGGAACTTAAAGGAGAAAATATAAAGCTTTAAACACCTTTATCAGGATACAAAGAAGGTTAAAAATTTTAAAGCCAATAAGGCCAAAGAAATAAAAAAGAAGGAAATAACAAAGATGAGCAGAAATCAATAAAAATCTAGATCAAAAGAACTGGAAAAACTAAACACCACAAGCTGTTTCTTGGTAAACATTAATAACTCAGATAAAACTCTAGTAGAATTCAATCAAGAAAAATAGGAAGATGACCCAAGAGAAGGGAAATAACTGAACAGACTCTTCTAACAGGGGAATCTTTTTTTTATATAAATGTGTTAAATTTTATTTATTTATTTGTTTTGTTTTTTTAATTTTGTTATCATGAATCTACAATTACATGAAGAACATTATGTTTACTAGGCTCCCCCCTTCACCAAGTCCCACCCACAAACCCCATTACAGTCACTGTCCATCAGTGTAGTAAGATGCTGTAGAATCACTACTCCTCTTCTCTGTGTTGTACAGCCCTCCCCATGCGCCCCCCCACACTATACTTGCTAACCTTAATGCCCCCTTTCTTTTTCCCTGTCCTTATCCCTCCCTTCCCACTCATCCTCCCCAGTCCCTTTCCCTTTGGTAACCATTAGTCCATTCTTCGGTTCTGTGATTCTACTGCTGTTTTGTTCTTGTTATTGCTTTGTTCTTATATTCAACATATGAGTGAAATCGTTTGGTACTTGTCTTTCTCCACCTGGCTTATTTCACTGAGCATAATACCCTCTAGCTCCATCAATGTTGTTGCAAATGGTAGAATTTGTTTTCTTCTTATGGCTGAATAATAATTCCACTGTGTATATGTACCACATCTTCTTTATCCATTCATCTACTGATGGACACTTGGGTTGCTTCCATTTCTTGGCTATTGTAAATAGTGCAGCGATAAACATAGGGGTGTATCTGTCTTTTTCAAACTGGGCTGCATTCTTAGGGTAAATTCCTAGAAGTGGAATTCCTGGGTCAAATGGTATTTCTATTTTGAGCTTTTTGAGGAACCTCCACACTGCTTTCCACAATGGTTGAACTAATTTACATTCCCACCAGCAGTGTAGGAAGATTCCCCTTTCTCCACATCCTTGCCAACATTTGTTGTTGTTTGTCTTTTGGGTGGTGGCGATCCTTACTGGTGTGAGGTGGTATCTCATTGTGGTTTTAATTTGCATTTCTCTGATGATTAGCGACGTGGAGCATCTTTTCATGTGTCTGTTGGCCATTTCTTCTTTGGAGAACTGTGGGGAATCTTTTTAAGTTTTTTTCTTAAGGTATCATTGATATACATTCTTATGAAGATTTCACATGAAAACCAATGTGGTTACTACATTAACCCATATTATCAAGTCCTCCCGCCATACCCCATTGCAGTCACTGTCCATTAGCAGAGTAAGATGCCACAGACTCACTGCTTGTCTTCTCTGTGTTACTGCCTTCCCCACGATTCCCCCTACACCATGTGTACTAATCATAATACCCCTCAAATTCCCTTCTCCCTCCCTCCCCCACACCTCCTCTTTGGTAAAAGCTAGTCCCTTCCTGGAGTTTGTGAGTCTGCTGCTGTTTTATTCCTTCAGTTTTGCTTTGTTCTTATACTCCACAAATGAGGGAAATCATTTGGTATTTGTCTTTCTGTGCCTGACTTATTTCACTGGGCATAATACCCACTACCTCCATCCATGTTGTTGCAAATGATAGGATTTGTTTCTTTCTTACAGCTGAATAGTATTCCATTGTGTATATGTACCACATCTTCTTTATCCATTCATCTACTGATGGACACTTAGGTTGCTTCCATATTTTGGCTATTGTAAATAGTGCTGCAATGAACATAGGGTTGCATATGTCTTTTTGAATCTGAGAACTTGTATTATTTGGGTAAATTCCTAGGAGTGGAATTTCTGGGCCAAATGGATTTCAATTTTTAGTTTTTTGAAGAACCTACATACTGCTTTCCATAATGGTTGAACTAGTTTACATTCCCACCAGCAGTGTAGGAAGGTTCCCCTTTCTCCACATCCTTACCAACATTTGTTGTTCTTAGGCTTTTCGATGCTGGCCATCCTAACTGGTATGAGGTGTACCTTATTGTGGTTTTAATTTGTATTTCCCTGATAATTAGTGATGTGGAGCATCTTTTCATGTAGCTGTTGGCCATCTGAATTTTTTCTCTGGAGAAGTGTCTATTAGATCCTCTGCCCACTTTTTAATAGGGTTATTTGCTTTTTGGTTGTTGAGACATGTGAGTTCTTTATATATTTGGGATGTTAACACCTTGTCGGATGTGTTGTTTACAAATATATTCTCCCATACTGTAGGATGCCTTTTTGTTCTGCTGATAGTGTCCTTTGCTGTACAGAAGCTTTTTAGCTTGATGTAGTTCCATTTGTTCATTTTTGCTTTTGTTTCCCTTGCCCGAGGAGATGCATCCAGGAAAAAGTTGCTCATGTTTATATTCAAGAGATTTTTGCCTATCTTTTCTTCTAAGAGTTTTATGGTTTCATGACTTACATTCAAATCTTGATCCATTTTGAGTTTACTTTTGTGTATGGGGTTAGACAATGATCCAGTTTCATTCTCTTACATGTAGCTGTCCAGTTTTGCCAACAGCAGCTGTTGAAGAGGCTGTCATTCCCCCATTGTATGTCCATGGCTCCTTTATCATATATTAATTGACCATATATGCTTGGGTTTATATCTGGGCTCTCTATTCTGTTCCATTGATGTTCTTGTGCCAGTACCAAGTTGTCTTGACCACTGTGGCTTTATAGTAGAGCTTGAAGTCGGGGAGCATAATCCCCCCAGCTTTATTCTTCCTTCTCAGGATTGCTTTGGCTGTTTGGGGTCTTTTGTGGTTCCATATGAATTTTAAAGCTACTTGTTCCAGTTCGTTGAAGAATGCTGTCAGTATTTTGATAAGGATTGCATTGAATCTGTTCATCGCTTTAGGCAGGATGGCAATTTGACAATATCAATTCTTCTTATCCATGAGTATGGGATGTATTTCCATTTATTGGTATCTTAATTTCTCTGATGAGTGTTTTGTCGTTTTCAGGGTATAGGTCTTCCACTTCCTTCATTAGGTTTATTCTTAGATATTTTATTCTTTTTGATGCAATTGTGAATGGAATTGTTTTCCTGATTTCTCTGCTAGTTCATCGTTAGTGTATAGGAAAGCCACAGATTTCTGTGTATTAATTTTGTATCCTGCAACTTTGCTGAATTCAGATATTCTAGTAATTTTGGAGTGGATTCTTTAGGGTTTTTTATGTACGGTATTATGTCATCTGCGAACAGGGACAGTTTAACTTCTTTACCAATCTGGATGCCCTTTATTTCTTTGTGTTGTCTAATTGCTGTGGCAAGGACCTCCAGAACTATGTTGAATAAAAGTGGAGTGGGCATCCTTATCTTGTTCCCTGTCATAAAGGAAAGGCTTTCAGCTTCTCACTATTAAGTATGATATTGGCTGTGGGTTTGTTGTATATGGCCTTTATTATACTGAGGTACTTGCCCTCTGTACCCATTTTGTTGAGAGTTTTTATCATGAATGGGTGATGTTGAATTGTCAAATGCTTTTTCAGCATCTATGGAGATGATCATGTGGTTTTTGTCCTTTTTGTTGATGTGGCGGATGATGTTGATGGATTTTCAAATTTTGTACCATCCTTGCATCCCTGGAATAAATCCTAGTTGATCATGATGGATGATATCTTTTGATGTATTTTTAAATTCGGTTTGCTAATATTTTGTTGAGTATTTTTGCATCTGTGTTCATCAGGGATATTGGCTGTAATTTTCTTTTTCTTGTGGTGTCTTTGCCTGGTTTTGGTATTAGAGTGATGCTGGCCTTGGAGAATGAGTTTGGAAGTATTCCCTCCTCTTCTACTTTTTGGAAAACTTTAAGGAGGAAGGGTATTAGGTCTTCACTAAATGTTTGATAAAATTCAGCAGTGAAACCATCTGGTCCCATAGTTTTGTTCTTAAGTAGTTTTTTGATTACCAATTCAATTTCTTTGCTGGTAATTGGTCTGTTCAGATTTTCTGTTTCTTTCTGGGTAAGCCTTGGAAGGTTGTATTTTTCTAGGAAGTTGTCCATTTCTTCTGGTTACTCAGTTTGTTAGCATATAATTTTTCATAGTATTCTTTAATAATTCTTTGTATTTCTGTGGTGTACGTTGTGATTTCTTCTTTCTCATTTCTGATTCTGTTTATGTGTGTAGTCTCTCTTTTTTTCCTGATAAGTCTGGCTAGGGGGTTATCTATTTTGTTTATTTTTCCAAAGAACCACCTCTTGCTTTCATTGATTCTTTCTAATTGTTTTATTATTCTGGATTTTATTTATTTCTGCTCTGATCTTTATTATGTCCCTCCTTCTACTGACTTTGGGCCTCATTTGTTCTTTTTTTAGTTACATTAATTGTGACTTTTGACTGTTCGTATGGTATTGTTCTTCTTTCCTGAGGTAGGCCTGTATCGCAATATACTTCCCTCTTAGCACAGCCTTTGCTGCATCCCACAGATTTTGCAGTGTTGAATTATTGTTGTCATTTGTCTCCATATATTGCTTGATCTCTGTTTTTATTTGGTCATTGACCTATTGAGTATTTAGGAGTATGTTGTTACGCCTCCATGTGTTTGTGGGTTTTTTCATTTTCTTTGTGTAATTTATTTCTAGTTTCAGACCTCTGTAGTCTAGTATCTGATCTATTCTTGAAAATGTTCCATGTGCACTTGAGAATAATGTGTATCCTGCTGCTTTTGGGTGCAGTGTTCTGTCTATTAGGTCTATCTGTTCTAATGTGTTGTTCAGTGCCTCTATCTCTTTACTTATTTTCTGTCCTTTGGAATGAGTGGAGTGTTGAAGTCTCCTATAATGAATGCATTTCATTCTATTTCCCCCTTCAATTCTAAAAAGGGAATTTTAACTAAAAACTACTGAATGTGTAATCTAGATGGAATGCGAAAATAGTCACAAGAAAATATAACGCATTTGAATAGACAAAGAAAAAAAGTTTGGAAAATAGATCAAAAGAGTAAAAAAACTGAAATGGCAATGCTCCTCCCTCCACCCACCTTAAAAACTGGCTGAGATTTTTAATAGGTAAATTCTACCAAGCTTTCAAGATACAGTTTATTCTTATCTTAAACAAGTGTGTTCAGAAAGTAAAAAAAGAACAAAAACCACCTAGCTCTTTTTATCAAGCTAGTAGAATCTTGACTCTCAGACCAGATAACACTATAAAGTTATAGGATAATTTACTCACAAAAGCAGGTACCTTATCCTACTCTTAAATAAGTAATCCTAAATAAAATATTGACTAACTCAATCCAATAGCATTTTTTTAAAAGATTCTCTATATTAAAGTCTGAAAGAAAAAACATGATTATATCAATAGAAGCAGAAAAACTGAAGAGATGGGCATCTATTTAATAACTTTTTTTTTAATCTTAGCAAACCAGTAATAGCGGAGTTCCCTTAGTGTGGTAAAGATTATATATATACCAAAAACCCATTAGAAATATAAAATAGAGAACTTCAGATATAATCTCTTTAAGTCAAAGGAGGATGTTCCCTCGCTGTCTAGCATAGTGCAGGAGTCCCTGGTCAACACGGTGAGAAGGAAAAAGTGTACCATTTAGAAAAGAGAAGCAAAAAATCAACCCTGTTGCCAATGACACCTATCCAAAAGGACCAACACAACCTGCAATTAGTGGAATAGCATTTCCCTACCAAAATTAATCCATAAATTTAATGTGATCTCAAATTCTAGTTGGATTCCTCAGAACTCAATAAACTTAAACCTGAAATGTTTATGCAAAAATAAAGGTTAGCCAAGAGCCAAGTCAACCTTAAAGAGAATAAAAATAAACTTGCATGATCAGATAAGAAGACACACCATAAGTTTAAAGCCCCAGTATTGATAACAGTAAGGTATGATGAGCACAAGAACAAATGGCCAAACAGAACTAAATGGAAACTTAAGCTATGATACACAGAATTAAATAATTTAATAAGGGACAAAAGCGCACACCAATCAATGGCGAAAAAACTGCTTGTCTCATTAGTGGCTCTTGACGGGCCAAAATGAGGACTTCACCTGGAAAATTATTTTTCCTAAGTAATTAAATAATTTAACAAACATTCAAAATTACATGTGAAACTTCTTGAAACTTCTGAAGGGTTTCATAAATACAAAATCCTTATATATATATATAAAATTACAGTAATTTTCAGCTCCTATAAAATTCTTAATTATACAATACGCTAAATAAAATTAGAGAAAAATTGGAAAACATATACTTTAAAATATAACCTTGTTGTTTTTTTTTTCACTTTCTCCAAAACTGCAGCTCTGTTAATCTTTAAATTGACACTATAGTATCAGGCTTCAGCTTCAAAAAGGAAAGGAGCCATTATGTTTATTCTACCATAGACCCAAAATGTACAGGGAGGCATTCATTACAAACATGCTTGGGCTACCTAAGTGCTATGAGTCATGTTTACTTTCAAAGACAACACTTAAGGGAGTATAAATCAAAAGGGCTGTGAAAAAGTACATTAAGAAAAAAATTACTATTTACCAAATGTAAAGTTTTAAAAATTAGAGCATCAGCCAATACAAAGAACTGTAAAACTGAAATCACTTTATATAAAATTTCACAAACTCAAGCAGCATATGACTTATGGGATTAAACAGTCAAAATAGAAACTATTAATCACTTAGGATAGAGAAGAAAAAGACTGTTGGAATGAGAAATGTCTTCTAATGAAAATACTAACCACTAGTTTTTCACATTATCAGATTGTAAGGGGTCAATCTTACTCTAAATCTTATTTATTCAACTGTAATAAAATTTAAAACTTTTTGTTAATTTCTGCTAGAAAGTTGTAATAAGCAAAAACACGGGTATGCCAAAAACTCTTTACACATTTTGAGTAAAATAATGACATTATCATTCCACTAAGTGAACTCAGAAACAAGCTATTTTTAGTGGTAGACACAAACCAGAATTCCTTGTCTCTTCTGATTTGAAAAAAACCAAACTCTTAAGGGGATATTCCAGGTGTAATTAAAGTCCAGACTCCCTTAACAATTTCGGCCAGTGAAGTTAAGTTACTGCTGTTCCTTTTGTCTTTGGATAGCCAGTGACTTGGGAGAGAATGGACAGAGCTAAAGGGGAAATAAGGGCTTTCTATTGAAGGGGATGAGTAAGCAAGCGGGAAATAGGTATTACACAGCTACTAACAAAGGAGGACTACACACTGTATGACTTTTCCACGAGAAATAAATACCAATGCTTAAAAATTCTTTGTGTTCAACATAAAACAAGGGAATATATTAACAACAGTATGTGAAAACCCCAACAGTAGAAATCCTTTTTTATTCAGGTAAATATCACAACAAAGCAACAAATATTTACAAATGGGGGAAAAATAAGACTTGAAAATAAGCATAATTCAGGTTGCTTAAATAAACCCTAAGAGAATAGACTACAAAATGGCTGCAAGCAGACTTCAGTCAACAGAATTAAGCCATCACAATGGGGTTGTGAGGTTCACAGCTTAGACACAATAGAGATGACGTCAGTGTACAGGGCTTATTTCTCACAGGGCTTAATGAAAGAAAATCTGCACAACAGGAAAACAATTCCAGAAACACGAACCGAGAGCAATCAAGGTGCTCCCTAATCTCTGAAATGCAAATACGAGATGCCAAATTAAAATCTGAAACAAAAAATACACAACTTGTAAGAGCATAATGTATTATTATAAAAAGACAGTAAGAACACTACAAAATAAAGCTTAAAACATGTAAACCAAAGGGCTACACCTGCCCTTTCCACAGTTCTGCTGTACCACAAAAGTGCTACTCACAATGGCTAAACAAGTAGTGATTATAACCTAATTTTAAAACACTGGTAGGTACAAAGATGTAGCTTTTAAATTTTACTCTCTCCCAACCCCCGAAAAAAGTCATTTTTTTCCTTAGTATTTAACCAAGCAAGATCTAATAGTTAAAACTAGCCTTTCAGTTACACAGTTCTAACAGTTCTTGCAATGTGGAAGATTAACTCTGCCAACAACCGGGATACACTGAGGGTGTGCATGTGTGTGACATCAGGCACCAAGCAAAACTCAAGCATTGGCAAAAACATGGATCACTCACTGATCTCTACTGAAAACCAATGGTGATTCAAATAGGCATCCCTTTTGAATATGGCATAATAATACACCATATATAGGAACATACTCCTATACTGTTTTTAAACCATCATCATATAATTAGAGAACTAAAGAGATGTATTCCAGAAGTCATTTTAAGACTAATTACAATTAGCTGGAAACATATTCTGCCTTGAAAAATGATAAATACTATGTAAGATAAATAAATAATTTCTATTTCACGCTGATGAGGTTTCTAGAGAAAAGTTTACGAATGCCAAAGAGCAAAGGGCACTAGACAAAGGGTTGGATTCTCCTCCTACAGCATTAGCTAGTCTGACGCTGACGGCCAACCTTCAATGATCCTTACATGTGAGATGCTCTGGGTGAAGGGTTTCCAACCACTGTCTCATTTAACTCTTGCAATAATCATATGAAAAGGTACTCTTGTTATTCCTCATTTTCCAGATGAGGAAACTGAAGTTTAGAAGCTAAAGAGCTTGCCTCAGTTTATAAAGGTACTAAGCCATAAAACAAGAACTAAACTCGAGCAATCTGAGCCCAGAATCCTTCCCTTAATGACAAAGTATGGATGCACTGAGTCTTTGTGGTTTCAACGTCTTCATCCGTGAAATGAAAGATTCTATTCTCTTTAGTTAACAAATGAAAAAACAGCCAACAGTTTTCAACTTTTCAACAAGACAGATCTAGAAGCAATGGAAAAATCTTTAAAATTTGGAGATCTTTAAAATCAGTTCAGAAAAACACAAACACCATAATATAAAAACGGTCAATTCACAAAACATTAAAGGCTGATGAAAATATGAAAAATATTGAAGCTCGCTATGGCAAAGAAATGCAAATTACAAGAAGGTATCTTTTTAAACTCTGATAATGTTAGAATGGAAAAGGGCACCAACACATCTTGTTGATAAAGGTGAAATGGCCTAAGCATTTGAAGGGCTATTTGTCCTTATACATAAGATATCCACCCTATCCACCCATTCAGCAGACTTCAGTTCTACAGGTTTCAGTTGAGTAAATAAATGTATTATGTATATACAAGGATGTTAAACTAACTACTTTTGAACAAGGGAAATGCCAACAAAGGACTGACTTGGATGGAACCTAATGAAACTGCCAATATTCAATCATTTATGAATAGAAAATCACATAGTAATTTTTTTGTTACATTTGAAATTGACACTTTTTATACTAAAAAGGGGGAAAGGATACAAAACATTTTATTTTTTGAAAAAAGAAAGACCAGTAAGAGAATATTTGAGAGTCAATCTATGTTGACTAAGACATATACTGACTTAATTTCTTATAATCACCCTGTTGATGTGCTGTTACTCGGAGTTCATAGATTTGGGAGCAAGTCTAAGAGGTTAAATAATTTAGGGAAATGATGGAGAGGCAAGGCTAAGATTCCACTCACGCCCACTTACCTGACAATAAAGCCGATACTGTGTCTAGCAGGTCACACTCACACACTGAGTGTATCTGAAATAATACTTCTTTCAAAATATAAGAGATAGTAAGATTACTTGTTAAGGACTGAATGGTATCCTCCATCTCCACAGAAATACATTATGTTCAATTCTAACCCCGAGCACCTCAGAATGTAACTGTATTTGGAGACAGGATCTTTAAAGAGGTGATTAAGATAAAATGAGGTTATACAGGTGGACCCTCTCCAAGTATGACTGGCATCCTTATCAGACATTAGGACACAAAGGGAAGATCAAAGCAAGAAGGTGGCCATCTAGAAGCCAAGGAGAGCAGAAGAAGCCAACCCTGCTGACATGCTGACCTTGGACCTACAAGCCTCCAGACCTGTGAGGAAATATACTTCTGTTGTATAAGACCCCAGTCTGTGGTATTTTATTATGGCAGCCCTACCTGACTAATAAAATACTCTTATCTAAAAATACTGAACATCTTACAAATCTAACCCTCACATCCCCCATGTTATTAAAAACATGCTCCTTTTGGATAATTATCCATAAGCACCAACAGAATTTTTCACAAATACTTTTTTTTTTTGGTATCATTAATCTACAATTACATGAACAACATTATGTTTACTAGGCTCCCCCCTTCACCAAGTCCCCCCCACAAACCCCATTACAGTCACTGCCCATCAGCATAGTAAGATGCTGCAGAATCCCTACTCATCTTTTCTGTGTTGTACAGCCCTCCCCGTGCCCCACACACACATTACACATGCTAATCGTAATGCCCCCTCTCTTTTTCCCTGCCCTTATCCCTCCCTTCCCACCCATCCTCCCCAGTACCTTTCCCTTTGGTAACCATTAGTCCATTCTTGGGTTTTGTGATTCTGCTGCTGTTTTGTTCTTTGTTTTGCTTTGTTCTTATACTCCACATATGAGTGAAATCATTTGGTACTTGTCTTTCTCCACCTGGCTTATTTCACTGAGCATAATACCCTCTAGCTCCATCAATGTTGTTGCAAATGGTTGGATTTGTTTTCTTCTTATGGCTGACTAATATTCCATTGTGTATATGTACCATCTCTTCTTTATCCATTCATCTACTGATGGATACTTGGGTTGCTTCCATTTCTTGGCTATTGTAAATAGTGCTGCGATAAACATAGGGGTGCATCTGTCTTTTTCAAACTGGGCTCTTGCATTCTTAGGGTAAATTCCTAGAAGTGGAATTCCCAGGTCAAATGGTATTTCTGTTTTGAGCATTTTGAGGAACCTCCATACTGTTTTCCACAATGGCTGAACTAATTTACATTCCCACCAACAGTGTAAGAGGGTTCCCCTTTCTCCACATCCCTGCCAACATTTGTTGTTGTTTGTCTTGGATGGAGGCGATCCTTACTGGTGTGAGGTGATATCTCATTGTGGTTTTAATTTGCATTTCTCTGATGACAAGCGATATGGAGCATTTTTTCATGTGTCAGTTGGCCATCTGAATTTCTTCTTTGGAGAACTGTCTGTTCAGCTCCTCCTCTGCCCATTTTATAATCAGATTATTTGTTTTTTGTGTGTTGAGGTATGTGAGCTCTTTATATATTTTGGATGTCAACCCTTTATCGGATCTGTCATTTATGAATATATTCTCCCACATTGTGGGGTACCTTTTTGTTCTACTGATGGTGTCCTTTGTTGTACAGAAGCTTTTCAGCTTGATATAGTCCCACTTGTTCATTTTTGCTTTTGTTTCCCTTGCCTGGGGAGATATGTTCATGAAGAAGTCACTCATGTTTATGTCCAAGAGATTTTTGCCTTTTTCACAAATACTTTTAATGCAACATTAGGTCATTTAAAAAACATTAAAAAATTTAACCTACTAGCATTACCATATTTTAATAGAACAGTTGAAAAGTGTTGGTAGTACATTCAAAATAAGTAAACTTTAATAACCTTAACCAATTTAAAAACTAGCCCTCCTTATGTTTAACCCACAAAATAACCAAGCACATACCAAGGTCCTCAAAAGTCAGCTGATAGTGCCAAGCATAAAGACCCACCCTTTCCTTGGCAGAGTGGAGCAGTGGCATTATTTACAAGTACAACACTAAATAATTAATAAATTTTTAACGACAGAAACCACAAACAAACAAACAGAAGGACTAGAACAGGCCACAGATGCCAGCACACTTGCAGACACTGGAAAGCAGACAGATAGGTGGTAATGGGCTTAGAAGGCTAAAGAAAACAGAGACTGTCTTGTGGAGCTATGAAGGGTAGGTACCATAAAGAAAGCCCAGAAAAAGGCTCAGGAATCAAGAGTGGATAGGCCAAAAAGAATTGTTTGAAACTCTATATAAGGAGTCATCCATCCAACTCTCAGATCCCATAACCCAAGTAATTCAACCAGACACTCAGGTCTCCCTCTGGGAAGCTGACACTAGAGGGACTTGCAGACAAAGGCATTTCGGAGGGAGGAATAATGGGATGCCAGTCCAAATACTGAATGGTAACTACCAACCACCTGCTACCCTCCTCTTCCCCAACTCAGCCACAGAATCCTAGCAGTCAGTTTATTCTCTTAGGCAGAAAAATCTCTCTGTGGAAAACAAAATGCCTTAAAGGAAGAAGACCTACAGACATTGATAGCTGATGGCCTCTCCAAGAAGACTAGACCCGCCCTTCAAAGAGGAGTACCACTCAGTGAGCTCTGCCTATGGAAGTACACCTTCCAATTCACTGTAAAAGAACCTCACGTTTAAATCTTAATAGATGACCAAGAACCATCAAACATTTGAGAGAGCCTCTAACTTGAAAGGTAGGCAGCAAAACAGAGGGAGGCAGGGGGAAGGTTAAAAACAAAAACAAAACAGATGATGCAGGGAACAGCAAAAATGTCAAATTATATGTAATTAATATCCTCAAAAAATATGAGAGCCATTGATAAAATAAGAAATCTTATTAAAAGGGACATTCATAAACCCAAATAAACTTTTGAAATTTAAAAAGATAAAAACTGGAAATCCGGTAAGAGAAAAGTAACAAAGATAGAAAATGGAAAGAGAAAACAAGAAAATTGGTTTAGAAGGCCCAAAACCCCGTAACAGAAGTTCTTCCTTTTCAGAAAGTTGGTTACCAAAGAAATAATAAATTTCTTACCACTGAAGGGTATATGTTTCTAGATTCAAAGGGTCCATGGAGGACCTAGTACATCAATTTTTTTTTTCAGACTTGCACTAAGACAAATGACGGTAAACTTCTGAGCACCAGGAATAGAGAGATCCTACAGGCTTCCAGAAAGAAAACTCAGGTTTTTTCCAAAGGACTGAAATTCAAACTGACATCAGATTTTTCACACCAACACTGGAAACTAGCAGACAATGGAGTAGCGCCTTCAACATCTGCAGAAAAATCATTTCCAACCCTGGCTTCTAACCACAGCCAAATAATAATCAAGAAGAGACTCTCATAAAGAATATTCTTAAATAGTCTAGGTCTAAAAGAATTTGCTTCCACACTTCATTTCTTAGGAAGCCACAACGCTAAGTAATACAGAAAAAGAGCAAAGAGAATTCCCATGATGATGGTGAAAATTCTACAAGAAGTTAGCCAAGAAAGAACCAAAAAGTTAAAAGTAAAAAAAAAAAAAAAAAAAAAGACACTGAAGAATTACCTGATGTGTCTAACTACACTGGAAGGAGAGTTAAAAGGAGAGTTTAGAGCTGAGCAAGTGGTGACTGACAGCATGGAACTCTACTTAAAACAAAAAGCTATTTTAAAAGAAAATGTAACCATAGTATATATTATAACATGGATGCTCAGATTAAGTAATATTTATGTCATCATTGTAATACAAAAATATACATTGTGGGGGATGTTAAAAAACTACAACCCTGTCTTCCATAGTGGGAAGTCCAAAGATAGATTCTAAAACTGGAGCAAGTCAAGAAATGTTGGTTTAAGCATATTATCTAGAATAACAAAAAGCTGCAGAAGAAATGAGTAAAAGCTAATGGTGGTTCCTCTGGAGAGCTGGATTCTAGAGGGAAAAGGAACAAGATTAGAGGTTTTTTTAAGTCTAGGCCTTAAGAACTATTTGACTTTATAAGCTATGTATTACTTTGATAAAAATATTGTAAAATCATGCCTTTTTAAAAATCGTGCTTCAGAATAACATTTGATTACAGAGGAAAGCATTCACAGTACATTTTAGGGGAGATCACATTATAGGACATTCCACTCAATGAAAAACCAGTACTGCATGAAAACATAGGAACTACACACACCCAGAGCGGTGTTTTCTGAAGTAGTGACACTATTACTATTTTCTTATGTAAGCTTTTTTTGTATTTTTCAAATTTCTCTTCATATATATGCATTATTTTGTAAGTTTTTTAAAAAGTTAATTGACAAAGAAGGTTAGAAGGTTAGTAGAGCTCAAAGATGGAAGAACTGAGGCAATATTGATTCCTACTCTATTAAACCACTTAGCCACCACTGTGGGGTAAAAAATAAATTTCTGATTTTTATGATTACTATAAATACACTGGGGACACTCTTAGAATCTAATAAGAAAACAAAGCAATGCCAGGTCCCAAATCAGAAAATATTCCCATTTTCTTCAAGTATGCTTACATTTCATTAGTCTTAACCTTCCTATCCACATTATCTGGCCTAGAGAGTTGACTTCCAATTTCAAAATTATAGGTGAAGCAGACACTTTGTAAACTTAAAAGTAACCAGACATGAAAAAAGGAACCCACTGTCCAAAAAAGAACTAAAAGGAGAAAAATAAGCCAACCAACAAAGTAGAGGAAATATTTATACCAACTGTAGCATTGCAAAAATACTAGAACTGCAGCTGTTAACAACTACTGCACAAGTGAAGTTGGCCCTCATACACATGCTCAAGAGAAAAACAAATTCTAGAATGTTCATGACATTTTAGTATCCTAAAACAACAAACAACCCAATGTTCATCAACAGGAGAATGGACAAATGAGCATTTTGCACAATGAAAACATGGATGAGTGGCACAAACCTAGAGTGGCCAAAGCCAGACATGGAAACCACACTGTATGGTTCTGCTTATGGAAGTACAGAAACAGACAAAACTAATCTGTGAGGTTGTGACTCAGACAGCAGTTCACCTCTGGGAAGAAAGAGACTGTGCCTGTAAGAGGGCATGAGGGGAGCTGGGGTTTTTTCTTGGCCTGGGTGCTGGTTGTGAGTCTACTAATGTGGTGGAAACTGAGCTGAACACTTGTGATACATGTGCCTTTCTGTATCTGTTATACATGTTCTGTATGTCAATAAAATTTTCAGGCTGAAAAAGGGTAATACTCAATGGCCGAGAAGCACATGAAAAGATGCTCAACACCATCAGTCATTAGGGAAATGCAAATCAAAAACCACAATGAGACATCACTTCATACTCACTGGAGTGGCCATAATAAAAACAAAAAAAAATGTAGGGCGGAAAATAACAGTTGGTGGAGGATGTGGAGAATTGGAACTTCATACATGTTGGTGGGGATGTAAAATGGTACAGCCACTATGAAAAACAGTTTGGAAGGCCCTCAAGTTGAACACAGAATTACAATACAACCCAGCAATTTCACTCCTAGGTATATACCCAAAGGAAGCGCAAACAGACACTCCGACAAATACTTATACATAAATATTCATAGCACCTCTATTCACAATAGCCAAAGGTGGAAACAACCTAAATGTCCAACTACAGATGAATGAATAAAAATGTAGTACACCCAAACAATGGAACAAAACGGAATTAAGTACTGGATGAACCTTGAAACCTTGGCCAAATGAAAGAAATCAGGCACAAACGGCCACATATTCCATGATCCCATTTACATGAAATATCCAGAGCAAGCAAATCATAAGAATCAGTATGCAGATTGGTGACTGCCAGGGGCTGGGAGAGGGGAGGGGAGGGCATGACTGCTCCATGGGTACAGGGAGGGCTTCCATCTGCAGTGATGAAAAAGTTCTGGGACCAAACAGTGCTAACAGTCACATACCACCGCAGAATTGTACTTTAAGATGGTTACCATGGTTCATGTTCTATGTATTTTACCACAATGAAAAAGTTTCAAAAAAAAGATAATGACAGAATACAGTAAACACTCTCCATGCAATGGTAATTGGAACATAAACTAAAAATGAATTTTTGCAAAGTATTTTGGTGATAAATAACTCATACCTTTGCCCCAGTTCATATTTCTCCTTCTGAGAACCAACCCTAAGAAACAAAAAGCTTTGGATCCAAAAGTGCTTATTGTAACATTTATAATAGCAAAAGAGGGGAAGGGAGAGGAAAGGAGAGAAAAAAGAAACAGGGAAGAATTCTAAATGCCAAACTTCCAGGGAATGGATAAGTAAATCATGATATATCTATAAAATTAATTATGCCAAAACTAAAAAGTTTACTAAAGGCATTCATTATGAAATGGGGGAATGTTTACATTATGAAGCAAATGTGATAAAAGCAGAATACAAATTCTGTAAATACAAGCCCAGCTATGCAACAAAAAAGACTCAAAGTATGTTTACTATGGGTTTGCTATGGGCACTTTCTCTTTCTGCTTTCTGTCCCTTGAACAAAGTAAGCTCCTTCTTATCTCAGGGCCTTTGGACCTGCTGTATCTTCTAGTTGGAATGCTCTTCAATTCCACAGAACTATCTCCTCATCTTTCAGGCCAACTCAAACCTTACCCATAGAAAAGCCTTCCCTAATCACGCCTAGGTAACCCCACCCCCACCCTAGGTACCTTCTTTGCACTTAGAGAACCTGAGAGTAATTTAGAGGTGTATTGGTACATCTTTCTCCTCCATTTCCTACTAGGATGTGGGCCCCCAGGGTACAGAGATTCTTGCCTTGTTTACCTGCAAATCCTGCCCCCCCCATATCAGAGAACTGTGCCTGCCAGTAATGATGACAATTTGTGAAGCTAATCAATAAACACTGCTGACTGATTAACTTGTTCCTTCTACTTTTCCATACTTTGTTAATTTTCTATAATAAACACAAACTATTTTTGTATTTTTAATCCAATTTTTATATGTAAAACTACTTCAATGGGCAAATGTCACTTATTAAGCCAAAGAAAATATGTAACTTTACTGGATACTCCCAAAGGACAAGAGTCTGGCTTTCTGCCAAAACAAAAACTAATTATATATCCTTCCTAATAAAAGATAATGTTAGTACACTTTATAGCATATCTCCCATATTTTCAGAAGCTTAGAGACCTGTCTCAAATTTCTGATTCCATGAGGCACTTAATCTTTCCTATTACCACCAAGCCTACCTCTCTATTCTGCCACTCCAGGGCCCTTCCCTCCATTACAAATCCTTTGAGTAATATTTTAAGAGTCACATGTAAGGCACAAGAATTGTTTCAGAACTCACTGGAGACAATATGGCAGTATTAATGTTAAGGAAAAAATTAAATTTTATTCATATAAGTGAATTTTTAATTAAAAAACACTTGAAAATCAGCCTAACTGCTGTTGAAATGCAGTTTCACAAGAATATAACTACACATAGTATTTATAACTAAATTTATATTGCATCCATATGTAAAAATTGAAGAGAAAAATATCACTTTCTAAGAGAAGAGCTAGTTGAGATGTTCAAGAATCAAAAGTGATACTCCAGGGTATCTCCAGATGTCAATACAATATAAGCAATCAAAATTTATTCTCATTATGTTTTTACCAGCAATTGGAAAACTGAGCTCATCCACTAAGTCAAGGTTTGAAGATGCTCAGCTTAAGCACTGAAAATCTGCCTAGTGCCAACAAATGTAATCTTGGACTCAGAAAGAAAAGGACTTCTCCATCTGTCATTCTATAGTTAAGTGAAATGTACCAGTCCACTGATAACCCGGCCATCAATTCTAAATGTAAATTTAAGTTCTGCTGTCAATGATACAACCAAACTAAATATGCAAATACACAAATGTACCTCCAAATTCTTGTACCCTAAGCTTCCAGGCTCAAAGATACCACAAAAGACCTTCTAGAAAAAGGTTTTCTACTACCTGTCTGAGTAACACAAAACACCTTCCAGCTGACTGACTGACAGTTTGTAGGCAAATGTTAAATAGAGATTGGGGATATTAAGATCCTGACTCAGAATTTAGACATACTACCTGTAAAAGGTCAGCATACACCCAAATTAAAAGCACCCACTGCAGGTTCTTATTTCTGTAGTATTACTTAAGTATTTGCTTAGACAATCTTAACAGAAGGATCTTTACAGAACAGTACTAAGCAGGCAATGGTCACAGGCCAGCAATTAATTTAGTCTCTTCATAAACTCTTGATATAATTCATACCAATAGAATTGACCAGATACATGATCACTACATAGAATCCCAACATACTAGCGAGCTAAGGACTCAACCCAGGTTAGTAAATTCTACTACTAATGCTTCTAAAGGTTATGAGAATTTAAATTCCAACACAAAATATGGATGAATCTGGAAGCTCCCTTGAAGAGAAAGTTTATCAATTAGAAACATTACCAGCCCAAGCTAAGTGAATATAACATGTGAGAAAGAGAACACTTATCCTTGAGGTAAAGGAACATAATTTTAGAATCCAGGAGGCAGATTGCTACTACGTACCAACTTGCACCTAATCCCCAAACACACTGTTTTGTTCAGCAGCTGTTGCCCTTGCCAAAGTCTCCATTCTCTTCCAAACACCTCCTTGGAGGAAAATGACAATTTCCTGAAAACAATTAGCCTTCCTAACAATCAACTTTTCCAATAACTGAGGAGACAGAAAAAGTGAATCATGCACCAATATCCCTAAAAACTAAAACCACCAGCAGCTCTTGGTATGACTGGCTTACCCATCTCTCTTAAAAAAGACTGGCCATCCAGATAGAAAACTGGCCACTGGTACTGCTTTTCATCACCCAGTTGCCAATTTGGGATTTCTTTCTCCTCTCTCTCTCCTTCCAAGAAAGCACAGCACAGAAATGAGGGGAAGATAATCACCTCTGTTCCTACTGTTACTTCGGCTTCATCATTCACCAATAAGTAGTTCACTGAAGATAGACCAAGGTTCAGGACTCTCTCCATTCATTCATTCACTCCATTCACAAATACTTACTGAGTGCCTACTAAATGTAAAGCACCATTCTATCTTGTTTTCCTCTGAATTCACAGATTAATTCTCAATGATTTCTGTACAAGAAGTCAACTTAGGAAGTTTTATGTTCGACTCACAATGACATGAAAAAATGAAAGCCAACTCTGTGCCTTCGGTTTTCCCACTACCTTTTACACCAGCCCCTACTTAAGCCTCTTTAAAATAAAAAAAAAAAAAAGACCTCAAAGAGTCTGCCTGGCTTCTTTTGTGCTAAACTATATTTCATGAAAAAGCAGGTAGAGGAAGGACATGAGTCGGGGATCAGAGGAGTTTGGTACGACAGAAGAGAAGGACTATCATTCAGGTCTATGGCAGAAAGGCCAAAGGTTGAGGAAGCCCCAGGACCCCGACAATGGCATATCTTGAATCTGCAAGATACCCAACCCACATCAATTCACCTTCCAAAACACCAGTTGTCAAATTTCTGAGGCTAGTATGGACACATACACATACACAGAGAACAGAGACCATTTCATGGATAACTTGCCATTACCACATGGTAGCTATGTTCTCTCCTATTCTTTCTATTCTCCTCAACGCTGTTAAAAACCCACAGTTCTTCAAACCCTAAAACACTGCCCCCTTGTCTTACTCTGGGAACAGAGGAGGGGAGAATAACTGTTAGAAGATCCATCTAAACCCCAAAACTAGGGAGAATCCTTGTTCAAAACCAATGAGGGGGTAATGCCAAGGGGGCAGAGGCCTTCACCCTTGGGCATCCCACTTTCAAACTCTGAATGAGTGGTTCCAGAGAGGTGTTTTTAAGAAATATCATATCAATGCTGTAGTCCCATTATTTGCCAAATAAAAACTTACAGATGTCATCAGTAATCAAAAAACTACCTAAGAACAAAACACCTGGACCAGATGGCTTCACTGCTGAATTTCATCAGACATTTAGAGAAGACGTAATACCCATTCTCCTTAAAGTTTTCCAAAAAATGGAGGGAATACTTTCAGACTCATTCTATGAAAGCAGCATCAACTCTAATACCAACACCAGGCAAAGACACCCCAAAAATAGAAAATTACAGACCAATATCCCTAATCAACATAGATGCAAAAATACTCAACAAAATATTAGCAAACCGAATTAAAAAATACATCATGATCAAGTGGGATTCATCTCAGGGATGCAAGGATGGTGCAACATTTGAAAATCCATCAACATCATCCACTATGTCAATAAAAAGGACAAAAATCATATGATCACCTCCACAGATGCTAAAAAAGCATTTGACAAAATTCAACACCTATTCATGATAAAAACTCTCAACAAAATGGGTATAGAGGGCAAGAACCTCAAAATAATAAAGGCCATATATGACAAATCCACAGCCAACATCTTCATACTTAACAGTGAAAAGCAAAAGCTCTTCCTCTAAGATTGGAAACAAGAATGCCTACTCTCCCCACTTTTATTCAACATAGTACTGGATGTCCTAGCCACAGTCATCAGACAATACAAAGAAATAAAAGGCATCCAGATTGGTAAGAAAGATGTCAAACCGTCACTGTCTGTACATGACATAATATTTTACATAAAAAACCCTAAAGAATCCACTCCAAAATTAATAGACATAATATCTGAATTCAACAAAGCTCCAGGATACAAAATTAATACACAGAAATCTGTGGCATTCCTATACACTAACGATGAACTAGCAGAAAGAGAAATCAGGAAAACAATTCCATCCACAATTGCATCAAAAAGAATAAAATATCTAGGAAAACCAATGAAGTGAAATACCTACATCCTGAAAACGACAAAACACTCATGAGAGAAATGAAAGAAGATATCAATAAAAGGAAACACATGCTATGTTCATGGATAGGAAGAATTAATATTGTCAAAATGGCCATCCTGCCTAAAGCAATCTACAGATTCAATGCAATACCTATCAAAATATCGACAGCATTCTTCAACGAACTGGAACAAATAGTTCTAAAATTCAGATGGAACCACAAAAGACCCCAAATAGCCAAAGCAATCCTGAGAAGGAAGAATAAAGCAGGGGGGGATTGTGCTCCACAACTTCAAGCTCTACTACAAAGCCACAGAAATCAAGACAATTTGGTACTGGCACAAGAACAGACCCATAGACCAGTGGAAAAAAACAGACAGTGCAGATATTAGCCCATGCATATATGGTCAATTAATATACGATGAAGGAGCTATGGATATACAATGGGGAAATGACAGTCTCTTCAACAATGGTGTTTGCAAAACTAGACAGCTACATGCAAGAGAATGAAACTGGATTATTGTCTAACCCCACACAAAAAAGTAAACTCAAATGGATCAAAGACCTGAATGTATGTCATGAAACCACAAAACTCTTATAAGAAGAGATAGGCAAAAATTTCTTGAATATAATAAACATGAGCAACTTTTTCCTGAGCACATCTCCTCGGGCAAGGGAAACAAAATAAAAAATGAACAAATGGGACTACATTATCCTAAAAAGCTTCTGTACAGCAAAGGACACCATCAGCAGAACAAAAAGGCATCCTACAGTATGGGGGAATATATTTGTAAACGACATATCCGACAAGGAGTTAACATCCAAAATATATAAAGAACTCACATGCCTCAACAACCAAAAAGCAAATAACCCTATTAAAAAATGGGCAGAAAATCTGAACAGATACTTCTTCAAAGAAAAAAATTCAGAAGGCCAACAGACACATGAAAAGATGCTCCACATCGCTAATCATTAGAGAAATGCAAATTAAAACCACAATTAGATATCACCTCACACCAGTTAGGATGGTCAACATCCAAAAGACAAACAACTGCAAATGCTGGAGAGGATGCGGAAAAAGAGGAACCCTCCTACACTGCTGGTGGGAATGTAAACTAGTTCAACCATCATGGAAAGCAATATGGAGTCTCTTCAAAAAACTAAAATTAGAAATACCATTTGACCCAGGAATTCCACTCCTTGGAATTCACCCTAAGAATGCAGGATCCCAGATTTAAAAAGACATATGCACCCCTATGTTTATCGCAGCACTATTTACAATAGCCAAGAAATGGAAGCAACCTAAGTGTCCATCAGTAGATGAATGGATAAAGAAGATGTGGTACATATACACAATGGAATATTAGTCAGCCATAAGAAGAAAACAAATCCTACCATTTGCAACATGGATGGAGCTAGACAGTATTGTGCTCAGTGAAATAAGCCAGGTGGAGAAAGACAAGTACCAAATGATTTCACTCATCTGTGGAGTATAACAACAAAGCTATAAGTAAAGGAACAAAACAGCAACAGACTCACAGAACCCAAGAATGGACTAACAGTTACCAAAGGGAAAGGGACAGGGGAGGGTGGGGGGAAGGGAGGGATAAGGGGATTAAGGGGCTTTATGATTAGCACACATAATATAGGGGGGACACGGGGAAGGCAGTATAGCACAAAGACAGGTAGTGATTCTATAGCATCTTACTACGCTGATGGATAGTTACTGTAATGGGGTATGTGGTGGGGACTTGATAATGGGGGGAATCTAGTAACTACAATGTTGCCTATGTGATTGTATATTAATGATATAATAAAAAATATATTTTATAGAACTTACAGATGTCAAAAATGTCTGTAGATAATTAAATGTACTTAGTTGACCCATATTAAATTGCCAGTATCTAATGGTTTCTGACCTCCAAAAACAGCATGGCTCATAGAGCTTTCCATAATAATGTAATACATATTTTAAGGACACTGCACTAAATGGCCTAAGGCTAGAGGATCTAATCAGCCCTCATAAAGACACAGTTTCCACAGAAAGACCTGCACTAAGCTCCCCAAACAACTGATTTCAAAAGCTGGACCTATCTGAAATTTCTCAAACTCAGCCAGGATGCCATCAAGTACTTCAGCTTTTCAATGTGACCATTACTGGTTTCTCCTCCTAACCAGAGAAGTCCCAAGCCTCTGCTTTTCCATGCAACTTAGAATGCCTGGTTCATTCTTGTTTTCACCAAATCTGGGGCCTTCACTCTGCCTGCTACTTCTATCATCCCCATCTCATTTTGTGAAGGCGTGTTCAGCTCAAAGCAGCAGATTAAAGCTCCTTAACGGTGGAGACAATCATTTTTAATCTTGGAAAATCCACTTCTATGCAGTCTTACACTATCAAGCAAAAAAAACATGCCCCAAATTAAAACATTCTTCTCTAAAAAATCCCTACCTCATTTCAAAATGCCTGAAATCTTCCTCTGAGGTGTGGCAATGCTGCCGCCTTCCTACTAACAAATTCCAGAGCACTGGCAAAATCTTTCACACCCGTGGTCTCTCACCTTACATACTGGAGTCATTACTCTATCAATGCTTCTTCAGCCACAAAACACTCCAAACATTTCTTCATATTCCTGCCAACAATCTCAGCACGTCCAGCCACTCTCATTGCCCTTCCACCATTCACACCCACTTAGTATGGCCATGAGAACTATCTCTGTAAACTTACCTCTTGGCATTATACTAAGTTAACTGACGAAGGCAAATACTGTATGTTCTCACTTACATGTGGAATCTAAAAAAGTCAAACTCATAGGAACAGTAGAATGGTGGTCACCAGGGACTGGAAGCATGTTGGTACAAACTTCCAGCTGTAAGATGATTAAGTTCTGGGGATCTGATGTACAGCATGGTGTCTACAATTAACAGTATTGTATTATATATTTAAAAGTTGTTAAGAGAGTAGATCTTAAATGTTCTCACTACACAAAAAAAGGTTAATTATGTAAGGGGATGGTGTTGTTAACTCACTTTATTGTGGTATTCATTTCACAATATGCACATATCATGTCATCCCACTGCACACCTTAAACCTACATGTTTTTTGTCAGCATCTCAATACAGCTTGAAAAAAACTACATATGCAAAATAAATTAACAAACAAAACCTGCCTCTTCATCAGCCATCAAGATAATTTTATATACATACCATGAGGATCTTGTCACTCTACCTACCATAAGTCTTCAGTGGTTCTTCCTAAGTTAGTATTTCAAATTCAAACTTTCCCAGATGCTATATGGGCCTTTAACATCTGACTACACCCCAACAAGGCATGTCATGTACCTCAGAGCTCAGCCCACAGCTTTGCGGTCACAAATAAAATCATACAAGCTCTCTGCACACCTGTCCTCCCTGTCAGAGCCCTACTCTCAAAAGCCCCTGGAGCAGGAGCATTTGCCACAGGGAAAAGGGCACCATTCAGAACCACTTAAGCTCTTTTACTTTCTCCTTGCCTCCCTCTTCCTCTCTCTTAATTCAAAAGCAGCTGAAATTCTGCTTCTACCCCCAATGTGAACCATTCTGCCTACCAGTGTTGGGTGTAGAGAGGGGATTTCAACACGTCACTGGTCAGCTCTTAAATTCTTGCTGCTTTTAAGACCATGTGACAACATGTGAAAGTGTTCTTGATGCCATGTTAAAGGAAAAAGGTCACAAATGGTTATGCAAATTAAGTAGTGGAGTATATGGGTGACTTTTCTATATTCCAAACTTCTATCAACATATTTTAATGGAGGATGGACTGTCCACTAACTTGACAGCAGAGACATGAGAACTTATAGGTCAAAACTCATCAAACTGTGCATTTTCAGTATATGACATTTACTAGCTATCATATATACCTCAAGGAATCTATTAAAGTGTCTTGAGTTTTATTAAATGTTTACAAGCTTTAAACATGTAAGGGTAGCTAACAGGAAAACGCTGGCACATGGGGGACCACAAAGAGTAATCTGCTCCATAAAGCCACTCAAACGGTGAATTTCAAAAGGAAGAAACTCCTTTTGAGGAAGGGAGATAGGATTCTAAAGAGAAATTCTCCCCACACACCCATTTTACAGAATTCTCTACTTGAAGCAAAAAAATCTTGCAAGTTAGGTTTTAGAAATAGAAGAACTTTTGTACTGCAGAAAAGATTATGGATACATTAAAACCCAAACCAAGAACTTTCAAGACACTAAAGCTTTTACCATGGACTTAAGAAATCTCTGAAAAAATAAGCATAGAGAAAGGAACAAGATAGGTTTTCTGATTTTTAGGAATTGTGATGAGTCATAAGAAATATGTATTTGGTCATTCATATGACCAATATGTATCTCCCAGGTATATTTGGTCTTCATCTACAGTTCCTGAAAACCCTAGTCTTTAAAGTAAAATGGATGTTGTCTTGTTAATGAGACTTTTGGACCCCTACCACAGGTGGGGGCTGGAGGTTGAATCAGCCAATGCCAATAATTTAGTTAATTATGGTTCTGTAATGAACCCTTCACAAAAACCTGAGAAAGGCTTATCACTCTCTGCTTCGTTGGACCCTGCTTCTAAGTTGAGGAGAGCTTTTATGCTTGGGGAACCAGAATGCCTCCATGTGCCACCGAGCCAGGCCCCAAGCTCCAGGAGGATAGAAGCTCCTTTATTTGGGGCCTTGCCCTATGTATCTCTTCAACTGGCTAAATCACCCTTCATTAAACTGGTAAACCTAAGTGTTTTTCTGAGTTCTGTGAGCTGCTCTAGCAAATTAATCAAACCCAGGAAGGAGGTCGCTGGAAGCTCCAGTCTGTAGCAGATAGGTCAGAAGCACAGGAAACTGCCTGGGGCTTAAGACTGGCATCTGGAGTGGGGTACGGACAGCAGTCTTAAAGGATAGAGCCCTTACCTGGGGGAATCTGGTGCTGCCTCTGGGCAGACGCATCAGAATTGAGTTGAGTTCTCCAACACCCTGCTGGTGTTCCAGAATTGCTTGGTGTTATGTGTGGGAAGACCCCCTCCCACATACTTACACACATTGGAAACAGGTCTGGAAACCTGAAAGGAGTTATACTACTCTTACTTACTCCTACTGCTGTGTATAATATTGTTATTGTTACATATATGTATGTATGTATGTAGGAAAACATACCCACAGAGGGGTACATGCAATCTTGTGCTCAGCTTTTATATTGTTGCCCTATTTTTTGTATTTTATCTGTAATGAACAAGGTAAATCAGTCCCTTTCATTTGTTTTCTACACTATTTTTCCCAAGTTCTCTTTGTTTTGCTTCATATTAATAAAATACTCCCCCAATGGCATTCAGATTAGAGGTTAACCCTTTTGGGTTGGCTAGCTATTCTAAAAAACCCCTGTATTGACCTTTCAACTGAGAACAGAAGAAAGGAAATAACCAACAAGTCTTTTAATCAGCAATCAAAACCCAAAATTTCAGCTGTAAAACCAAAGTACAACAATCCTTCTAGTAACAAATCTCTTAATACAGAAACTTAAAATGCTGAAAGCTTCATAATTCAGCAGAGGTTAGACAATCCATCCTGGACAATGAAAGGATGCCGTTCTCCTCAACATCTGAACTTGGACGTGCAGGGGATGAAGCAACAAAGATGGAGGTTCCTAAAGGGCGGTTGCCCTGGGACCCTGATCCTCATGATTCCTATCCCAGGTCACAATCATACAATGTGTGCATCACTGCATCCCCAAATGAGTGGGAAAGTCACACAGCAAGTACCCTGACCTGGTGGGACGGGAAGTGCCTCCTCCCATAGTCTGATGTCTGATGATGGAGTACTGTGGTCAGCAATATGGACAGAGATCACTGAGGTGTGGAATCCCACCCCCACTCTCACACATAAACCATTCCTGACAGCAGAATGTGTACGGGCTGAGCAAGAGTCTTCGTTTAACAATCAGTTTTCATTTCAAGAATCAAAAGATATGAAATCCCTAGTTAGGGGGTGAATATTGTTTTAAAAACTAAGGTATAAGCAGTTACTTAAAAAAAGATAAAGTAAATATAAAATATAGGTAAAATTAACTTTCTAAGTAATTCTCACCTCAAATTCTAGTTTTTTGGTTTACCTAAAGCAATTATTTAGTAGAGTGTTTTTTTAATCCCCTCAGAGACTTTATAAGAAATGAGATGTACCTTAACCACCATTTAAAATTTATCCTAGGATCAAGCCGCCTTTTATTATTGTAAAGGAAAGGAGTGTCACAAGGTACATTCCTCAACAAACTCTCCAATCCTGTAAATCTAACAAATCATGAAAACACAGATCCTCAATATCTTTCTTCATAAGCTCACCATTTAGAAGATGCTGTCCCCCTGCCAACCATGAGGCTGCCAGCATCCCTTCTCTTAAGAAGGTGTTCATTTGCCACAACCCACTGGTGCTCACCATGTGCCCCAGCCCACTGGAGAAGGAACAGTGACCTAGCAGGGCTTCTCACCAGTCTTAATCCAGGGTTCTTCTGAGATTAAAGGAAACCGTGATTTCAACGTACAGAAACAATGTTATCCGGAGACCATGTGTAAGCAGACCACAGGAGACTGGCTGCTATTCTCACCCCCAAGGATCCAAGGGTGGCCAGCTCCAGCAGCTCTCCCAGTGATTCCGTAAGCAGTACAGGGTCTTTCTTAGCTAATTTGAATTTTCGTCAGTGTCAACAAAATACAGAAATAGACAAGAGTCCAGTCCAAATGAGACTGATGAATTACCACTTTTGGAATACCTAGTGTAGTGACTTCCATATTTATCTCAACTGTGTTATTAACATTTCACTTCTTCTCATTTCCCCTCATTTTTATAAAGGCAGAAACACAAAATAATCAAATAAATGCATACAATGTTCTACAGAGACACTGATATTTACAAAACTAGCTGCTGGGTAGGCAAGCTGTGCCCCTGTGCAGTGGTCCACATTACTGCCAGCTGACAGGATGGTGTACCTATCATGGCAAGCATATAGTAATTTACACAATTATCCAGTGGCTATGTTGTACACCTGAAACCAACATAATATTATATATTACTTTACTGCAATAAGAAATAAACAAACAAATCAGGCTTTAATCAGCAAAAACACCCAAATTACTGTCAGCTGACATGAAGTGCTAAACTGAGAGAAGAGGGTACTCAACAGTACAGGTATATAGCATATGGAAGCTCACATGGGTAAAGTCCTTTACTAAGAATTTCTGTACTAAGTCATTCAGAAGGAAATAGGTAATCTTTCCTCTGGTAGACCAGAACATAGAACTCATAGGATCCAAAGTTTACAAAGTCCAGAGCAGAAGATGCATGTTTCAATATTACAAGTCTTAGTTGATATTACTTATAATTTAGCCAGCCCTTTGTTATTTTTATGTTGAAAGTCTGAGGAAAAACTGTCACTGAAATACCTATTTATCCATAGGTATAAATTGTACAAACACATCACACACACTGATTTGCATATACGATATTTAAGGTACCTAGAAGTTACACAAAATGAATTAAGTTGTCCTCTTACTATCTGGAGCTCACGAGAGCTAGCCAGAAATTCAAATCCAGTCATGGGCAGCACACAAGGAGGGGGCAAAAAGCCCAGGGGCTGAATAAGACTGGAGAGGAAGAATAGTTCAAAGGCAAGAAGAGAAAGAAAAGGGAGGAAAAGCTGGGGAAACCCAGCCAATCAGATTAAGGAGAGAACCAAGAGAGCTTAAAATAACTTAAGTCCACCTGGTTCAAGGCCAGAAGGGGCACCTGTGAATTGTGTTAAGAGGCCAGAGGTCATGACCCCCACATCTCAGCTTCCCCCTTGACCTTTCTTCTCTTCAGAGGGAAAAATTCTATCAGTACTTCACACTTGTGAATTCCACAAGTTTTTAGGGTAAAGCTACTTTACCTTCACAGGTGTTAATGACCTTCTAGCTAAAATAAATAAGTAACAGTAAATCAGGTCACATCTAAGATACACCCCCTGAATAAGGCAGCTACTGAAGCTGAGTCACCTCCTCCACTGACCACACAGAGCCCACTGGAGGGGGAAGGAGGGAGTCAACCCTCTCCTGCCCCAGCTTTCAAGGGAAATGTCATTTGACCATCCAACTTAACAAAATCGTTAAGGGAGCTGAAGAACAGGAAAACTTTGCTTCATGCACCCAAATGGAACAGCATTAAATGAAACCTTACCTGGGCAGTGACTTAACAGTATGAATTGAGTATGAGCAAAACAGAGGTTTACAAAGCAGTCAAAGGAGCAGAGTAACTGAAGCCATGTCTTCCTTCTCTACCACTACTATAGCTCTAGGAGTAAGTCACCTAAGGGCCTGGCAGAGCTAGGAGTCAATTCTCACATTTAAAAGCCATCATCAAAATGGCTTTGTGGTAAAATGGGTACTCCATATATTTATAGGCTGGCATGAAAATTGGTGCAACACTTTGGAGAAGCATTTCACAGTAAGACTCAAGAGTTTTAAAACTATTTCTACTTATTCAGAAATCTAATACTATTTCTGGAAATCTACTTTAAGGAATTAGTCTGCAATTAGGAGGAAAAACCATTTGGGTTCACATTATTCACTATATAAAATCACTTGAACTATGTAAAAAAGACATTTAAAGGGAAATAGGTAAATTACACTGAAATAATAAAATTCTGAGTTTTTAAAAGCACAGAAAATGCAAAACATCAAATGAACAAAGCAAAAAATGCAGAGTAAAATCAAACATAAATGCACAAAAATCAAAGGAGGAAACTTTTAAAAGATGTGCTACTGAGAAAAGAAATGAAAAGCACACTGTAGATAGAGCAAATCTGATTGAGCAGGATTGGAAAATATAAACCAGGGAAGATCAAGGCCAAAGGTTCTCAAGACAGAAGTTCCGCCAGTACATTCAAGAAGGGGTGAGGACTTGCTGTGTGCATCAGAGGGAAAGGTAAGTTATTTAAAGAAAAGGGACAGAGATAAAGTACCCAACAGAAAGCGGAGTTCAAAATAATCCATCTCTTTGCATCAAGTGAATGTTCATATGACACCCTGCACTGCTCTCTTCTGATTCTTGCTGTTATTCATGATTGCCAATACTACCATTAACTCTGGATCATCCACGAAGGAGAGTATGAATTGAGAAAATACTAAGCAGGTGATACAATGCCAACTGGTTTTAAACTTTGGATGGCATCACATTAGAATTCTCTATTACTAGAGATACATAATATCTATATATTAGGGTAACAACATACCTTCCTATATATTTGTATTAAGCATAAAAATAATTTGCATTCTCTGTACACTCCATTAGAAGGAACAGCATAGAAAATGGTCCAGAAACAAACTGAAAAAGAGAACTAGGTCTCTTCTATAGTACCAACCATAACATAATTTTATATACAATTAAGCTTAATATGTAAGAATACTAACAGGATCCTTTTAAAATACTTACAAAAAACATTGCATATACTGAAGGGATTTGGAGCCAAATTAGACAGTCCAAAATGCTGTTAAAGTATATTTACTTTAAAAGCTACAAAAAGCAGTTTTTTTAAAAAAAAACCACTGCTTACTGCTAAACAGAATAGTGATTCCAAAAGAGCACAACTCTGTAGTGGTTGAAAGCACAAAAGAACAAGGCTGGCCCACTCGTAAGTGGTGCTTGTTCTCAGGGCCTCAGTCTTCCCACTTGGAATATAACTGAAGTATTTACCTTACAGGGTTGTTATAAAGACTAAAAAGTTAATTAATCAAAAGTGTTTAGAAGACGACCTGTACTAAATCACTAAATGGATGCAAAAGACTATTTATTACCCAGTTCTGGAGCCAGAGGTGATGGTTTGTACAATATGACTGCATTTAATGCCATAAAACTGTACACCTACAACTGGTTAAAATGGTACATTTTATATGTTTTACCATAATTTAGAGAAAGGCAATATTATCCAGCACCCATTTGCTATTAAAACGTTCTCCTGGAAGAAAATAAACTATGAGATTCTCATTAGACTCTATGCACACTTGGGATTCCTACAAAAATAATGCTCCTCAATTAAAGGATGCTGATATCAAGTTCTGGGTCCATTCTTTTCAAATATAAAATTCCAAATAGTATGTTGTGCTATGGTAAAGCTCTGATAAATTTTTAACTTGAATTTTTAAGCAAAAAATTCATTCACTAGAAGTTGGCAATATCACCCTTGCACAGAACAAAACAGAAATACTGCTCTAACCTGAAACATCTTGGAAACAGATCCATAAAGACCTTTCTTTGAACATAAGCATTTTAGTGTATCTTCTACATAAGAACAGAAGGACTTCACAGATCTTAAACATAACCAGTTACAAAAAGCTACAAAAATCTTTAAATGCGTTTTAAAATAAAACCTTCCAGAATAGCCCAAATCCACTTCTCTCACATTACAAAATGAGCATGTGGTGAAAGGGACACAGAATACCAATTTACTATACCCTAAACTGACTGACAATGTCTGTCGCATAGCAACAAGATTCTGTAGTCTGAAAACAGCACAGAACTCCTTTTCTTGATTTGCCAAGCCACAATTAACCCCATCAAGGCAGAGAAAGTATGCAAAAACAAATGTGCATAGACTACTGCACCTACATCTTAAGTCTACTGACATAAATTCTAAAACCACTGAGCCACAAGCCCAAATTCCAGACTACTTACAACTTGAATATATTGGTCTATCTTCACTCTCAATGTTTCCTTATGTACTAGCAAAAAACTGCTACACAATTTTGGACACATTTAAAGACATCAACTTCAAGAGCTGGATTTTTTTTAATTCCTAGGTAATAGCATACCCACACATTTTTAGTTTCATAATTTAAAAGAAATAATTTGATCCTTTGTTTATTTTCGAAAAATCCTAATTTATAAGCAAGGGCTATAATTTCCTAATGATTTAAGTTTTCTCCTATTTAAAATTTATTTGAGCTATTTCTATGGATTGCCTATATGCTTAGTTAGTAACATTTCACAAAACTACAGAATCTTGCTTTCTCTAAAGAACAAAATGTGAAAGTTTGCAGTTACCCTTGCCATAGCTTTAAATACTCTGCTGTGGGATTTCCCCATTTTTCTTGAGAAAGTTAAATGGTTGCCAAACCCCATCTAAAAAACACATTAAACAGATAAAATTAATTTCAATTTTGAAGATGAGGTTCTTTATTCCATGAATTCTACTTTTAATATATGTTGACTGAGAAAATGTGATTCAAAAGCACACTTAGGAAATGAAAAAACTTCAGCAATTCAAGATGGCGGTGTGAGAGGTGAGACGGGGAATTCCTCCCAAAACCACAGATAGTATGAAAATGTAGTTAATTGATACAACTAACCCCAAAACAACAAGAAAGAAGGCTGAACCAGACTGCATACAGACCTCACCAACAGAGCAGACCTCAAGAAACAGGGTAACACACGAAAGCCTTGATCCGGTGGGACCCAAGCCCTTGCCCCACCCCAGCTCACCAGTGGGAGGAAGAGAAACAGAGCGGGGTAGGGGATGGAAGCCTAGAACTGCTGAACACCCAGCCCTGGAGGTCAGCTTTGAGAGCAGAAACCTACACTGTGTAGTGATCTGGACGTTGGGGAGCTCAGACAGGTGGAGTGCTTGAGAGACAGATTCCAGCCATTTGTGGAGGGGATCCACACCCCACTGCTCTGGAACAAGGGTAAGGCAGGTGGTCTGAGAGGCTTACTAGCAGAGAGGGCTGCTGAAGGGGTGGGGTTTTCACAGAGCTTGCTGCGCAGGGGAGGGAAGAGCTGGACAAGGTTGTCTGGGTGTGCTCTGCCCAGCTGGTTGGGACTTTGAGGAGCTTCAGGCACCCCAATCCCCCTGGCTGCCTACTCAGCTGCGAGGCCCCCCCACTGTGACATGCAGCCTGCTGTGCCTTCCTCCTAGCCTGCCAACACTGATTCACAAACCTGCAGTCACTGTGCAGACATCAGGCCAGCCAGAGGGAGGTTCCGCCTACAACAGCTAGAGACGCAAAGCACAGAGGCTTACACCTGTGTGCTTGGCCCACTGTCTCTGACACCGGAAAGAGGCACCGCAGATGGGAATCAGGAAACAGATCTTTCCTCACCCCAGGCACCAGCTCCGCTGCCCTACGACCCCAACCTCACTCTAGGGGCTGAGCAGCTCCAGAGCCTGGAGCTTCTGGGCACTAGTGGGCACCACACAGAAATATGAAATGTCAAAAGAACATGGTTCAGACCACAATCTCACAAATTCCAGAAAAAGGGTCAAATGAAACTGAACTCACCAATCTGCCTGAAACAGAGTTCAAAACAAAAATCATAAACATGCTTATTGAGGTACAAAAAAATATTCAAGAACTCAGAACGAATTTAAGTTGGAGATTCAATCATTAAGAAATTCCATATCTGAAATGAAACATACAATGGAGGGATTTAAAAGCAGGTAAGATGTAGCAGAAGAGACACTAAATGGAATATAAATTAGAGAAGAGGAATACAAAGAAGCTGAGGCACAGAGAGAAAAACAAATCTCTAAGAATGAAAGAATATTGAGAGAACTGTGTGATGAATCCAAATGGAACAATATTTGTATTACAGGGGTACCAGAAGAAGAAAAAGAGAGAAAAAGGGATAGAAAGTGTCAATGAAGAGGTAATTGCTGAAAACTTCCCCAGTCTGGGGAAGGAGATAGTCTCTCAAGCCATGCAGGTGCACAGATCTCCCAACACAAGGGACCCAAGGAAGACAACATCAAGACATACAATAATTAAAATGGCAAAGATCAAGGATAAAGACAGACTTTTAAAAGCAGCTAGAGAAAGAAAAAAGATCACATACAAAGGAAAACCCATCAGGCTATCATCAGACTTCTCAACAGAAACCTTACAGGCCAGAAGGGAGTGGCAAGATATATTTAATGCAATTAAGCAGAAGGGCCTTGAACCAAGAATACTATACCCAGCAAGGTTATCATTTGAATTTGAAGGAGGGATTAAACAATTTTAAGATAAGAAAAAGTTGAGAGAATTTACCTTCCACAAACCACATCTATAGTGCATTTCAGAGGGACTCCCATATATGGAAGTATTCCTAAGGCTAAATAGATGTCACCCAAGGGATAGACAAAGAGTACAGAATATGATTCATAACATACAAAGAATGGAGGAGGAAAAAAAGAGAGAGAGAACCTTTCGGTTGTGTTTGTAATAGCACACAAAGTGAGTTAAATTAGACTGTTAGATAGTAAGGGAATTACCCTTGAACCTTTGGTAACCACGAATCTTAAGCCTGCAATAGCAATAAGTACATACCTATCAATAATCACCCTAAATGTAAATGGTCTGAATGCACCAATCAAAAGACAGAGTCACTGAATGGATTAAAAAACAAGATCCATCTACATGCTGCCTACAAGAGACTCACTTCAAACCCAAAGACATACACAGACTGAAAGTGAAGGGATGGAAAAAGATATTTCAAGCAACTAATAGGGAGAAAAAAGCAGGAGTTGGAGTACTTGTATCAGACAAAATAGACTTCAAAACAAAGAAAGTAACAAGAGACAAGAAGGACATTACATAATGATAAAGGGGTCAGTCCAACAAGAGGATACAACTGTTATAAATATCTATGCACCCAACACATGATCACCTACATATGTGAAACAACTACTAACAGAATTAAAGGAGGAAATAGAATGCAATGCATTCATTTTAGGAGACTTCAACACACCACTCACTCCAAAGGACAGATCAACCAGACAGAAAATAAGCAAAGAAACAGAGTCACTGAACAACATATTGGAACAGATGGACCTAACAGACATCTACAAAACACTAATCCAAAAGCAACAGGATACACATTCTTCTCAAGTGCACATGGAACATTTTCAAGAACAGATCATATACTAGGCCACAAAAAGAACCTCAGTAAATTCAAAAAGACTGAAACTGTACTAACCAGCTTCTCAGATCACAAAGGTATGAAACTAGAAATAAATTACACAAAGAAAATGAAAAAGCCCACAAACACATGGAGGCTTAATAACATGCTTCTAAATAATCAATGGATCAGTGACCAAATAAAAACAGAGATCAAGCAATATATGGAGACAAATGACAACAATGATTCAACAATACAAATTCTGTGGGACACAGCAAAGGCCGTGCTAAGAGGGAAATGTATTGCAATACAGGCCTACCCCAGGAAAGAAGAACAATCCCAAATGAACAGTCTAAACTCACAATTAATGAAACTAGAAAAGGAAAAACAAATGAGATCCAAAGTCAGTAGAAGGAGAAACATAATAAAGATTAAAGCAGAAATAAATAAAATTGAGAATAAAACAATAGAAAAAAAATCAATGAAACCAAGAGCTGGTTCTTTGAAAAAATAAACAAAATAGATAAGCCCCTAGCCAGACTCATTAAGAAAAAAGAGAATCAACACATATCAACAGAATCAGAAATGAGAAAGGAAAAATCACAACAGACCACAAAGAAATACAAAAAATTAGTAGAATATACTACAAAAAATCTATATGTTAACAAGCTGGAAATCCTAGAAGAAATGGACAACTTCCTAGAAAAATACAATTTTCCAAGACTGACCAAGGAACAAACAGAAAATCTAAACAGACCAATTACCAGCAAAGAAATTGAATCGGTAATCAAAAAATTACCCAAGGCCAAAACCCCTGGTCCAGATGGATTCACCACTGAATTTTATCAGACATACAGAGAAGATATAATACCCATTCTCTTTAAAGTTTTCCAAAAAATAGAAGAGGAGGGAATACTTCCAAACTCATTCTATGAAGCCAGCATCAACCTAATACCAAAACCAGGCAAAGGCCCCAAAAAAAAGAAAATTACAGACCAATATCCCTGATGAACATAGATGAAAAATACTCAACAAAATATTAGCAAACCAAATTCAACAATACATCAAGAGGATCATACACCACGACCAAGTGGGATTCATCTCACGGATGCAAGGAGGGTACAACATTTGAAAATCCATCATCATCATCCACCACATCAACAAAAAGGACAAAAACCACATGATCATCTCCATAGATGCTGAAAAAGCATTTGACAAAATTCAACATCCATTCATGATAAAAACTCTCAACAAAATGGGCATAGAGGGCAAGTACCTCAACATAATAAAGGCCATATATGATAAACCCACAGCTAACATCATACTGAACAGCAAGAAGCCGAAAGCTTTTCCTCTGAGATCAGGAACAAGGCAGGGATGCCCACTCTCCCCACTGTTATTTAACATAGTACTGGAGGTCCTAGCCACAACAATTAGACAAAACAAAGAAATACAAGGAATCCAGACTGGTAAAGAAGAAGTTAAACTGTCACTACTTGCAGTTGACATGATATTGTACATAAAAAGCCCTAAAGACTCCACTCCAAAACTACTACAATATCAGAATTCAGCAAAGTTGCAGGATACAAAATTAATACACAGAAATCTGTGGCTTTCCTATACACTAACAATGAATTAACAGAAAGAGAAATCAGGAAAACAATTCCATTCAAAATGGTATCAAAAAGAATAAAATACCTAGGAATAAACCTAACCAAGGAAGTGAAAGACCTATACCCTGAAAACTACAGGACACTCTTAAGAGAAATTAAAGAGGACACTAACAAATGGAAACTCACCCCATGCTCTTGGCTAGGAAAAATTAATATCATCAAAATGGCCATCCTGCCCAAAGCAATATACAGATTCAATGCAATCCCTATCAAATTACCAACAGCATTCTTCAATGAACTGGAACAAATAGTTCAAAAATTCATATGGAAAAACCAAAGAACCCAAATAGCCAAAGCAATCCTGAGAAGGAAGAATAAAATGGGGGGAATCTCACTCCTCAACTTCAAGCTCTACTACAAAGCCACAGTAATCAAGACAATTTGGTACTGGCACAACAACAGAGCCACAGACCAGTGGAACAGAATAGAGACTCCAGACATTAACCCAAACATATATGGTCAATTAATATACAATAAAGGAGCCATGGACATACAATGGGGAAATGACAGTCTCTTCAACAGATGGTGCTGGCAAAACTGGACAGCTACATGTAAGAGAATGAAACGGGATCACTGTCTAACCCCACACACAAGAGTAAATTCAAAATGGATCAAAGACCTGAATGTAAGTCATGAAACCATAAAACTCTTAGAAAAAAACATAGGCAAAAATCTCTTGGACATAAACATGAGCGACTTCTTCATGAACGTATCTCCCCAGGCAAGGGAAACAAAAGCAAAAATGAACAAGTGGGACTATATCAAGCTGAAAAGCTTCTGTACAGCAAAGGACACCATCAATAGAACAAAAAGCCAAGAAATGGAAGCAACCTAAGTGTCCATCAGATGAATGGATAAAGAGGATGTGGTACATATACACAATGGAATATTATTCAGCCATAAGAAGAAAACAAATCCTACCACTTCCAACAACATGGATGGAGCTAGAGGGTATTATGCTCAGTGAAATAAGCCAGGTGGAGAAAGACAAGTGCCAAATGATTTCACTCACATGTGGAGTATAAGAACAAAGAAAAACTGAAGGAACAAAACAGCAGCAAAATCACAGAACCCAAGAATGGACTAATAGTTACCAAAGGAAAAGGGCCTGGGGAGGATGGGTGGGAAGGGAGGGATAAGGTGGGGTAGGGAAGAAGGGGGCCATTAAGATTAGCATGTATAATATGGGGGGAGGCACGGGGAGGGCTGTGCAACACAGAGAAGACAAGTAGTGACTCTACAGCATCTTACTAGGCTGATGGACAGTAACTGTAATGGGGTTTGTGGGGAGCACTTGGTGAAGGGGGGAGTCTAGTAAACATAATGTAATTGTAGATTTAATTGTAGATTAATGATACCAAAAAAAAAGTGAGAAAGAGATTTAAAAAAGAGGTTACACAGTTGTTCTTGACATTATAGTATTTATAGTAGTAGTTCTCAACTGGGGTGATTTTTCCCCATTAAACATTTGGCAATAACTGCCTTTTTTGTCTGTCACTCAGGAGAAAGATTAGAGGTCCTACCGGCATCTAGTGGGTAGAGGCCAGGCGTGCCACTGAACACCCTAGAATAAGCAGGACAGTCCCCCCAATACAAAATTACCTGGCCCCAAACATCAATGATGCCAAGGCTAAGAACCCTGATTCTGAGACAGGCATTCATATTACAGGGAAAAATACTAAACTCTCTTTCAAAAGAATGAGGAACATCCAGTTTTCCCAGCATCAACAAAATCCAGCCAGCACCTTTGGGATCAACAAACAGGTCATTCTGAAATGAAAACACGTGGGGAGCATGGAAAGTCCCAGCCAGAATGTTCTATGGAGGTCCCTGAGCCAGGCTGAGACATTGCTTCTGTGTGCCAGTGTGCAGGTGAAGGCTTTTTAGAAGAAAGTTTGAAGAATGGCTTACCAAGTAGGGATCAGCTGGGGAGAAGCGGGCTTGTTCCCAGTGATGCAAAAATTGTTCTGTAGGTTCAGGGGCTCTGACTTTTTAGTTAAAGATTCATCATAACAAATTTTAAAACATTTTGAAATACAGGTTCTCTAAGAATTTAACTGGCTCCTTGCTTTCAGAGTGCCTACAAACAGAAGTCTTTCAAACTAAGAAATTATGCAAGTCTTTATTCTCACACCAGGTACCATTCTTCACAGCTTTTGAAAATTAATGCCTCCTCCCTCACTAAACTGTACGCATAAGGGAATGGGTCATGTTTATGTACATCTGTGGTTTCTGAGCTTTTATCTTTCTGGTCATATTACTAACTTTGGAAGCACAAAGCAGGAAGAATCATGCAGGTAACAGCCATGATAAGGAGCTTCGTCTTAACTCTAAGAGCAATAGGAAAACACGAGTTTAAGACATGAGATTGAGCACACCAAATCTGAAATTCAGATTCCCTCTAACTGCTGCACAGGTAACAGACTGGATGGGGATAACAGACCAGCACAATAAATTAGAAAATCCAGAACAATACATACATAAAAATGCAACAGAGGACAAAATAGGTTCAAGGGTCTGAATGTGATTCATTGCCAGACACCTGTAAGTTGCCCAGGGACACAAAAGTGATCCTAGCACAAAAACATCCAGTGATGAGTTAACCACTTATAAAATTAGTCCCTGTCAAACATCCCTCCTAAGGCAGCATGAGACTGGGTCAGTACATTTCTGACTGACGTGTCCTGTTGGGCAATGACTGGCACATATCTCACAAAGCAACACAATGCAAATCATGTACAAAGAGGAAGGGCAATCCTTCCAAAAGAAGAAGGCTTTTATGGCATCACTAAAAATGATGAGAATTGTTTCCAACTACTGGCAAAGCCACTGATTTGAGAGGGACACTGACCAAGCAGAACATGAGGAGCTTAGTGGGTATTAAGTGGGTTTTGTATCCTGATAGGTGTGTACAGTAAAAATTCATCAACTGTAGGTACACTTACAATGAACACATTTAGCCACATGTAAATCATATACCTTAAGGAAGAAAAGAGGGACACACAAAGAGATGGTCCTCCTTCCTCCAAGAACTACCAGATCTGAATGTGAAACCTGGAAATCCCATGGCCTACCTGCCACCAGTGTGAAGATGAAGCAGACACCAAAGATGGCAAAACATACCTGTGTTCTCAAAAGACATCAGAGAGCCACTGAGTGCAGTGGCCTCAGTTCACTCTTCCTCTGGACCTTGATTATATGAGATAGAAGTTTTCTTAATGTCTAAGTACTTCGAGTCTGTTATTTGTAGCTGAATGTATTTTAACAGATACAATCAGTTAATAATTGGAGAAAACTAACAAAGATGAGATAATAGGAGGTCAAAAGAAAATAATCTGAAAATCTAAATAAAGCCTGAATTCTATTAGTGAAGTCCTTGAGTATTTGGCAAAAATGACTTTCTTTAGGATCATACTAGAAAAATCCATCATAACATGAAGGATATAGTTCCTTGCTACACTGCAATTTTTAAAGAAAAATTATGCAAAAACAAGGTACCAACACTTGATTCATTCTTCAGTTCCAAGAATTTAACACATAGCTGCAACCATAAAGTGTATGTTTTCATAACTGTTTCATTTTTCAAGATTAAACCCAAATAAAGACTTTTCTCCCCACCTGCTATCTCTGAAATGTTGCTCCAATCCTAGGTCCATTCATTCTACATGACCTTGTTCCTGTACCAATTATTTTCAGAAAATAAAGAACTGTGACAGGTTGAAATCACAAAGAAAAATACATCATTCACTCACAGTCAACATTTAGAAAATTCAAATACAGACCTCAGTTCATAAAAGTTAGCCATTACAAAGAAGCCCTAGAGCTACTGGGCACTAGATTCCAAATGCCTGGGATGGAATCCAAATTCCACTGTTCATTAGTAGGTGACCCTGAGCAAGACACATAATCTTCTGTTACCCGGTTTCCTCAACAATAAAATAGGGCTAACAATAGTTCCTACTCTGTAAGTTGTTGTAAGAGTATTAAATGGTTAACATGTAAAGTATTTCAGGCAGTAGTACTCAATAACTGTTAGCTATGGTATTTCAAAATCTAAGAAAACTGAGGAATATAAATGCCAACATTGGAATTAAGTTATTAATGAAGGAAAAACTTTTTAAAATCACAAGCTTTATGTTTAAATACAAGCACATCTATTTTAAATAAAATTAAGATGAAGAAAAATAAGAATAGATGTACTTACAGTAAAAAATGAGCCAGAAGTTTAATTTCTAAGTATATAATAAGTTTTTTAAAGGTACCATATCAAACCTATTAAACTAGAAACTAGTGTACTGCTATATTTTACTGAAGATTAAAAATCTGAACATATGGGGGGGAAGAATAGAAATCTCAGTATTACAAAAGGGTCAATTATCTCCTCTAGTGACATTAATCCATTAATTTAATACAATTGTAATTAAAACTTCAACAGTTTTGGGTGTGGGATTCATCTTTCTTATTTCATTTTTATTTTTTATTGATGAAATGATTCTGAAACTAATCTAGAAGAATGTATTAAATGGAATAGCAAATAGTTTTGAAAAAAAAAAGTAACTTCCCTTAGATAATGTTAAAATACATTATACAGATAGAGTAATTAAGAGTAAGATACTAATATAGACTTAGATCATGAATCCAGAATTAAAAGTATTTATGGGAATTCAGTATACAATTAAAGTGGCATTTCGTATCAATGGGAAAGGATTGGATTAACAAAAATTATGTTGGCAAATGACTAAACATTTGATGTTTATATACCAACCTCCCATCTTGCACCACAATAAATTTCAGGTGGCTTTTATCTGAACATAAATGAAAACAGTAGAAGTAATAGAAGAAGATGTAGGCGAATATGCATACAATTTTAGGTTGGGAAAGGCATGACATCAAAGGCAGAAACTATAAAATTAAAGACTGACAGATCTGACATGAAATTTTAACACTTCTATAACAAAACAAAGTTAAAAGTCAAGTGACAGATCTAGAAGACACGTGGTGGATTTTAATCCAGGCCCCAGCCCCAGTGAACACACCTCTTGATATGCCCTTGTGTAATCTCCCACCTTGACTCCGTGCTTCAACAGGTGACTCACTTTGGCCAAGAAGATATAAGGGAACAGGACACAGGAACATTGGTAAGAGCTTGTGCACTGGTGCATGGTATCATGGAAGGCTGCTACTACTAAGTAAGAGAGTAATACAGACACACCCCAGAACCCAGGCAAGTTCACAAGTGGGCCCAGGTTAAGACCAGAACTGTGTAGCCACCTGGTATGTGTTTTACTACATTTTGAGGTGGTCTGTTAAGCCACATTAGATAAATGACACAATGTACCTGCATTCTAAGGGTTACTATCAAAGCTATTAGAAATCACTACAAGAAAAACTAAACATCCCATTGGGAGAACAGACAATTCACACAAATATACAGATGTCCTAAATCACATAAAAAATACTCAACTCTATTAGTAATCAAAGAAATACAAATTAAAACAATGAGATAGCACCATTTGGCTATCAGATTGACAAAGACTGAAAAAGCTGATAATGGCATAAACTGGCATTTTCATCTACTGCTGCTTATCAGAAACTGTATAAAATTCCCCTTGGTGTGGTAATTTCATTTAATTTACTGTTCCCATAAATACTTACTGCATACTCACGGATGTCTGTGGTGAAACTAGGAATACAGCCATATCAGGCAGGACCTTAATAATTTTGGTTTTAGTATTAATTTAGGTTTTACTCTACAAGCATTAAGATGCCACTGAAGGCTTTAGCGGTGCAATCACAGTAGCTATCTCCACTTGAAGATGATTCTAACTGATGCATGGAGAATGGGGGACAAGAATGGAAATGAGGGGATACTAACTGTTCAAGTGAGGGTAACATGGCCTAGATTTGAGTTGTGTCAGTGAGGCAGAGAACAAGTGGAGGTGGACCTGACAGAACATGCCGAAGAAAAACCCAAGAAAAAGGAAAAAATAGACTCCTCCTTGATTTTACTTCTGGCAACTTAACTTGAAATACATGTGGAGATATGCAATACCAGATATGTACACAAAGATATATATCCAAAAATGTTCACAGTTTATTATAATAAACTAACGAAAAATATCTAGAAGTGCATCCCAAAGAGATTAAGTAAATTAAAATCATTCAAAGCACAAAGTACCACGCAGTCACTTAGAATTCTAAAGAGCTGCATTTAGTGACAAGAATGATATGGAAAGGGGCCTGTTACAAAATACATAATATGGCATACGTTTCACATTAAAATAGTATGTCCTCACTTTTATTTAAAATATATATACTCACACACACGCACATTTATGGCTGCATATATGTGTGTTTGTGTGTGTGTGTGTGTGTGCATATTTATAAGTCTAGAAAGCTATATATCAAAGTATCAAAATTCTAGATTTGAGTTAACATCTTTATACTTTTCATACCTTCTAAAATCTAAGTAAAACCTGTACAGCTTTATAACGGAAGGAAAAATTTTTTTTAATTGACCAGACATTTGGACAATAGTAATTGGGTCATTTTCTTAAAATAATGCGAATACAAAGACTAAAGAGACTACAAAAAAAGAATAAAACCTCTCAGTCTTAAATAAAAACTTACTCATAGATCTTAAATTGTAAAAAACTGTCGTAATTTGCTTGCAACACTTGCCTAGTTTTAGATGAGAATTTGGGAGAGAAGAGGAAGGGACATCTCCAGACTACAGAACAAAGCAAACACTCAAATGTAACAAGTATTTAATCGTTAAAAATATCAGAGCCAGAAAAGATCCCTTCACTGCAATGTAAAACAAGCAATCTGGATTCCCTTGAGATTGGACCTAAAATAAAGAGCTATTCATCTTGTTTCATTTATGTTCTGGGATTCTTTATGAAGCTTCTTCCCTACCAAGTTGACACATATAACACAGACACCAAAAAAGACAGGAAACTGAGGACCTTAGAAGCACAGATAAACATAATCATTTTGATTCATATCATCAGATGTACTGGTTACCAAGACCAAATGTTCTAGAAGGCCTTCACCACTGGAAAAGTACTCATCCCAATTTAAAATGTTATCAAGGCTACTTCAGTCCCCCAGAACAAAACTTTTTGGTATTTAAGATTACTGTAGACACCCAAAAAACCACCACCCAGATTAAACAGTTCTGAAGGTTCTCATAGATTTGCTTCATCAAAGTGGCCTTAGCCATCCTTACTTGTAACAAGACAGGCAGCAAATGGCTTCTCCCTTAGCATGAAGACAGGGCTCCAGAATTTGTTCAGGCCTCTCTAAGGCACCACTACTTCAGCATTCCTGCCTGGTTCCCAGAGAAAAGCCCAGGGGTACTGTCTTCGAGCCCTTGTCTTTAGAAATCATAAAGATGTCAATTTAAAGTATCAGCCTAACACATGGTGTTGTGCGGGGTAGTCACAGGGAAGATAGTAGTGTAAGACAGAGAAGACAAGTAATGACTCTGTGGCATCTTGCTATGCTGATGGACAATGACTGCGGTGGGGTGGGAGGGAGACTCCGTAATATGGGTGAAGGTAGTACCACCATGTTGGTTATGTGAAATCTTCATAAGATTTATGAAGGTATATCAATGATACCTGAATAAAAAAATAAAATAATAAAATAATAAAATATCAGCCTAAAGTAATGTCAGAAACAATGTAAAGCAAGTAAAGACCCTCTTCTGATATTATCTATTCCAGTGAGTAAGTGAAAATAACAATCCAAGGGTTGGGGGCTAGGGGTTAAAATATAATTCATATACCATAAAATTCACCACTTAAACTATAAAAATTCAGTGTTTTTTTAAGTTGTACAACCATCACTACTATTTTTTTCCGCCTTTTTTTTTTGGTATCATTAATCTACAATTACATGAAGAACATTATGTTTACTAGGCTCCCCCCTTCACCAAGTCCCCCCACAAACCCCATTACAGTACTGTCCATCAGCGTAGTAAGATGCTGTAGAATCACTACTTGTCTTCTGTGTTGCACAACCCTCCCCATGCCCCCCCAACACATTATAGATGCTAATCGCAATGCCCCCTTTCTTTTTCCCCCCACTTATCCCTCCCTTCCCACCCATCCTCCCCAGTCCCTTTCCCTTTGATAACTGTTAGTCCATTCTTGGGTTCTGTGATTTTGCTGCTGTTTTGTTCCTTCAGTTTTTCTGTTCTTATACTCCACATATGAGTGAACTCATTTGGTACTGTCTTTCTCCACCAGGCTTATTTCACTGAGCATAATACCCTCTAGCTCCATCCATGTTGTTGCAAATGGTAGGATTTGTTTTCTTCTTATGGCTGAATAATATTACTTGTGTATATGTACCATCTCTTCTTTATCCATTCATCTACGGATGGACACTTAGGTTGCTTCCATTTCTTGGCTATTGTAAATAGTTCTGGGATAAACATAGGGGTGCATCTGTCTTTTTCAAACTGGACTCCTGCATTCTTAGGGTAAATTCCTAGGAGTGGAATTCCTGGGTCAAATGGTATTTCTATTTTGAGCTCTTCGAGGAACCTCCATACTGCTTTCCACAATGGTTGAACTAATTTACAATCCCACCAGCAGTGTACGAGGGTTCCCCTTTCTCCACAACCTTGCCAACATTTGTTGTTGTTTGTCTTTTGGGTGGTGGCGATCCTTACTGGTGTGAGGTGATATCTCATTGTGGCTTTAATTTGCATTTCTCTGATGACTAGTGATGTGGAGCATTTTTTCATGTGTTTGTTGGTCATCTGAATTTCTTCTTTGGAAAACTGCTCAGCTCCTCTGCCCATTTTTTAATTGGATTATTTGCCTTTTGTTTGTTGAGGTGCGTGAGCTCTTTATATATTTTGGATGTCAACCCTTTATCAGATCTGTCATTTATGAATATATTCTCCCATACTGTAGGATGCGTTTTTGTTCTGCTGATGGTGTCCTTTGCTGTACAGAAGCTTTTCAGCTTGATATAGTTCCATATGTTCATTTTTACTTTTGTTTCCCTTGCCCAGGGAGATATGTTCATGAAGAAATCACTCATGTTTATGTCCATGAGATTTTTGCCTATGTTTTTTTCTAAGAGTTTTATGGTTTCATGACTTACATTCAGGTCTTTGATCCATTTTGAGTTTACTTTTGTGTATGGGGTTAGACAGTGATCCAGTTTCATTCTCTTACATGTAGCTGTCCAGTTTTGCCAGCACCAACTATTGAAGAGACTGTCATTTCCCCATTGCATGTCCATGGCTCCTTTATTGTATATTAATTGACCATATATGTTTGGGTTAATGTCTGGAGTCTTTATTCTGTTCCACTGGTCTGTGGCTCTGTTCTTGTGCCAGTACTAAATTGTCTTGATTACTGTGGCTTTGTAGTAGAGCTTGAAGCTGAGGAGCGAGACCTCCCCCTCCACTTTATTCTTCCTTCTCAGGATTGCTTTGGCTATTTGGGTTCTTTGGTTTTTCCATATGAATTTTTTAACTATTTGTTCCATCATCACTACTATTTGATTCCAGAACATTTTCATCACTCCAGAAAGAAACCTAATACATACCCAAAGAAGTGATTACTCCCTATTCCTCCTTCACTCTACCCAGATGCTACCAACCATTCAACTTTTTCTGTCTCTATAATTATGCCAATTCCAGACAGGTCATATCAATTGCATCATACAATACGTGGCCTTTTGTGGCTGACATTCCTCACCTAGTATAATGTTCCCATGCACACTATAGCGCACATCAGTACTTCATTCTTTTTGATAGCCAAATAGTATTCCATTGGATTGATATACTACCACCTTTTGATTATCCATCCATCAGTTGATAGACATTTGAACTGTTTCCACTTTTTGGCTATTATGAATAATGCTGCTATGAATATTTGTGTACTGTTTTTGTGTGGACCTATGTTCTCATTTCTCTTAGGTATACACCTAGGAGTGTAACTGCTGACCATACGGTAATTGTGCTTAACTTTTTGAGGACCTGCCAAGCTGTTTTCTGAAACAGCTGCACCATTTTACATGGTTTTTCACACTCTTAACATAAACTTAAGAAATGTCAGACTTTCGTAGCAATAGGGGATTTACTCTTACCAAGCCCATTTTATGTGCCAAGTGTTATGCCTATATAATTTCTGATTTAATTTTCCCAACAACTCTGTAATACAAAAATATCTCCATTCTACAGAAGAAATTCAAATCTCAAAAACTGTTAGTAACCTAGTCAAAAAATCAAATTAGTGTCAAAGTAGAAATTCAAATTTAGGTTGACTTCAAAACCTGCTCTCTTTACCTTCTACCATGCAACCTCTACACTTAGATATATATGCATGCTGCTTCTCACCAAAAGGATTCTCTAGAAAAGCTACATTTATTTAAAAATCAGAATCATTATAAAACAGGAGCTTCCCAATGTACCGAAATTTCTAGAAAACAGATGTGGTCTCTTGCATAAATCAGCTCCTTCATTTATTTAGTAAATGACTGCCACAGGTAGTTACTTAAAATGAAACTATCTATAAACCACTTAAACATTACACAGATTAACTTCTTCCATCAAAGTTGTATCTACTGACAAAAAATCTGGGTATCTTTTGCTATGGCCTGAATTATCCCCCCAAAATTCCTATGCTGCAGCCCAAACCCCCAATTTGGACAAAGGGCTTTTAGGAGGTAATTAAGATTAAATGAGGACAAAAGGGCAAGACCTTAATCTGGCAAGATTGGTGACCTTATAAGAGGAAGAGCCATCTCTGTCTCTACCATGTGAGACCACAGCACAAAGGCACTGTGAACATGGCAATCTGCAAGTCAGTGAAGAGCCCTACTGAACGCGGCCATACTCACACCCTGATCCTTGGACTTCCAGCCTCCAGAACTTTGAGAAAAAATTTCTGTGGTTTAAGCCACCCAGTCTATGGTCTTTTGTTATGGTACCCTGAGCTAACGCTATCTTCTTTCATGGATAATGAACTATCCAATTATTGGTATTTTAAGCAGTGATAAAAATAAAAACAAAGCGGCACTAAGTGAAACAGAAAATAAGCTAAACCAGGAGATATGAATAAGCTTTTTGCTCAAAAATATTTACAGGTCACATATCTAAGAGACTAAAAACCCCAATAATGGCCCTTCTATTAATTCAGGATTCAATGAGAAAGTCCAGGAAACACAATACTTTCTGAAGGGCACTGGAGTTAGACAAATCTGAGTCTGATTCTTTCTGGCCACTTCTGAGGTTTGTGTCTGAGTAACAAAAAAACTCTACACCTACTCCTGTGGTCAGGAATGCCGATTTTTGTTTGTTTGATTTAAGTAACTTAACACTTACTATATGCCATGCCCTATAATACACTCTACAGTAGTAGCCAGTATAGCTTCTAGAACATTACAGGTATTCCAAAATGGTGGTGGTTACTGTCAGTGAATAGATTCCAGAAAAAAGTTAAACATGTGTATCAGTATCCACTATTTCCAAATATTTTGCTGGCACTATGAATATAAAAATGCAGTCCCTGATCTTTGCAAGGGTACTTGATTTGGAGTTGAAGCAAACCAGCAGCTGTAGCTGCTGCAGTTCTGTCCTCACCTGCACAATGTTTCCCTTGGCCAAAAATGCACTAAGTCATTTCCAAGTTCGAAGCACTGAACAAACAATGGCAAGGCAGAGCCACCAAAAACAGACACCTGATTTCCATGACAAATATGGTAATGTTGTATTAGTTATCGAAGCCACTTTCTGCGCTGCAGTACGAACATATATCAACACAACTTGTAATAGAATGGAACCTGTCCCCTGTTGGCAGAGTCACCCCAAGGAAATGGAGAGATCAGTAATCAATCACCCCAGCTGATATAATACTGAATTGCTTCAAAACCAACTCACAATTGATGCCAAGTAAAAGAACTGTGTACTCGTTAAATTATATGGCATGAAGAAATAAAATACATTTGAAACCTTTAAAAAAAATGCAGTCCCTGCCCTCAAGGAGCTTACAAAGAAGACAGATCATGATAATTATAAAAGAATGTAATAAATGCAACAGCAAAAATATTTAGAGCAATAGGCACACACAGGAATAGCGAGAGGGAGAAAAGCCAGCGATTACTTAGCAGAAGGTCTAACAAGGAATTCCTTTCTTGTTTTCTATTGAGAAAACTTCATAACCCTTATTTGGGGAAGCAACTACCAAGATACAAGCTTCAGTTCAGATTCTTTTTAACCTTTACTTCACTAAATTCCATCCACCAATCTCAAAGAAAATGGGGGTGGGGGAGAGCTGCCTTTAAATTGGCACAGGAAAAGCTTAAGTATCCTCTTTCTCCCACAACCACATAAAAATCATATTTTTCCAAATCATTTTTACACTCTTGAGAAAGACTGTGTGTTTTACAAGTTATACAATTAACCAAATGTAAGCTGTATGTAGAAAAAGTAACCAAAACCATCAGTCCAGTATGTAATTTCTAATACACCAGCCAAATGGAGCCTACCTTGTTATTTTGCTTATTCCAACTGGGCTAACGAGGGGTCCAATACCTTGCAGTAAATTCATAAACTTCAGTAAATTTTCTCCATTTATCCACACTCTTATTCAAGATTTACTGACTTCATAAATACCTATAAGGCAAAACAATGCCTAAATACAAGGGCACTGACATTCCAAAAAAAATGTGAATTTGGCTCCTGCTCCTAAAATAAACATCCGTAGGAAAGTTACACATTCAACAGCCAGGAGAGTAAAAATAAAGACCCACAAGAAAAGACAGGCTACTATTTGTGTCCTTTCATGGATATCTCACTTGACACTTGACACAACAATCCTGTGAAATTATAGAATTACCTCCATTTTTATCAGTTTGCTCAATTCACAAGTCAGCATATAAAAGCTGGACCTTCAGAGCTTTTATTGTACCACACTCTAAAACATACATTAAATTTATTATTACCATAAATGAAGGTTACAAAATCACAAGAAGCATTTCAAAGACTCAAAATATACACACAGAAAGCACACCTAAAGATCTGTTTTCCCACTTACAAAAAATAAGAAAGGTGGACTAGACCACAGATGGTTAAGTAAGCAGCAGGAAACACTCCCGCACTGCTATGGGACCCATGTCCAGTCCAGAATTACCACTCATGTCACTGTTTCCACCAAGCCCAGAAATGCATTCATGTCCTTATAAACATGCTGCCCACTACCAACACAAGTATATAAGTCAAAATCTACCTGCCATCTCAAACTAGAAAAAGCCCAGAAAAGTGAAGTATAGTTTTACATAACTAGCGTGAACACAACTAAGCCTCAAACCTAAAGGAGTATTAAAATTGTATAATTATTACAAGTATACAAAGCACCTTCTCTTCTTTGTCATTTGACCCTCACTACCCAGTAAAAAACTATCCCTATTTTTACATATTTTCAAATATGGTTCAGTGAAAAAATATGACTAGCTAAAGGCCATCCAGCTAATAAGTGGCTTGGCTGAATCCTCACAATCCTGCTACACCTTTTACATGAGAACATCAGAATAAGTGAGTGGAAGTCTGGACTATTTAATAAGAACCCAAGAAAGTCAATCCAAAAATCTTCTGAGTGCTTCTTAGGCACTAGGCTAGATACAACTATTTTAAAGCAGACAAGTTACTCTTTCTATGGGAAAACATCTTCCATAAGTAACTAACCAACTAGTAAAAAAAAAAGTGCAATCATTTAAAAAGTACCCATTATATTACTACTACACACACACACACACACACACACACACATCCCTACCTTAATCACAACTCATACTTTTGGTGCATTACATAAATGAAAAATTAGAATTTAAACAAAATTTGGAGGTTACACTAATAAGGATACCAATTTTGGGGGACTTTACCCTTTCACTGTCTTGCATTAGAAACACATCTCTCATTTAAATTCTCATCTTTAAGCAAAGGATTAATGAGTAATTCTACATATATAGCTTTTTACATGTGTAGAATGCCTTTAAGGCTGTTTCAGGAATGTATTGCTCAGTCTCCTGTTATGGGTATTATTCCATTATATATAGCAGCAAGCAGGCTGGCCCTAAAATGAAAGTCATCTGAGGGATCTTATCATAAATAACTTAACAGCAAGGTATTCCTCAGATCCACTCTTCAGAATTCTGACCAACTTAAGTGGAAATTCCTACCCATGCATTTCTATTTCTGCATGGCCTATAAAACATCAGAACTACTCCTTAATATACCTAAAAGACTCAATCTAATGAGGTATCATTTATGTCTACCGTACTTGAAAGCATCATTGAGACTAAGTCAAATAATAGTATAACCTGAAAAGCCTTCTTTAACAAACCAAAAGGTCCCAAAACTTTTTGCAACCAGCACGAGAAGCTTTTACTCGTATTCTTGTCGGTGCTACTTTCACAGGCATCTAAGGAAATGTGTATACACGAGTTGCACAAACGACCTACCAAATAATCCAGTGCCTTCCAAAGTGAAAAGCTGATCCTCGTTTCTGCTCTTAAATCATTCAAAATTAGCTTACAAAGAATTACTGTAGACGACTTGAACAAACTTTTCAGACCTCTTTACCATGTTCTATATTTATGCTACTGGAAAGCATTGGTGTTTCCTCCCTCTTCACATTTAGTAAGAAATAGGGCAAGAAAACAGCTTAAAAATTACAAGATACTTTTTATTAGAAAAGGAACTTCAAAGGAAAGACATGTTACCTGTGACAGATTGACAACTATACATGAGTGATCAAACTTTGCTGCATACCTAAAACTTTAACTTTTTTTCTTTTTTGGTTCACAACCGCCAATCATCTTAAAAATATCCCACTTCCACTGTTTTCCATTTATCAATATTAAGACAAGTTTACCCAAAGTTCGAAAAAACTGGTAACTTATCTGTAATACCACCATAGCATTAAATCTTTAAAGCAGAAGTCAACAACACACAGTATTACTAGATATAACATTACATATGTTTTATTAAGAGTTTCTGAATTTTCAAGGACATTAGTAACTTGATTTTTTTTTTAATTCCCAAAAGCATGGCTCGTTTCAGGTCACATTTCACAAAGATTATGTATTTTGATTTATATGCCATAGCTTGTTAAACTGATCCATTACATATGAAAATAATTTGAGTGAAATTACTAGGAAAGGGGGTTACTGCAGCAAACACAATTTATAAGGCCATCACATTTGGAATCAGAAAGACAATTTAAGTTCACAGTAAACTGAAGTGAGAACACAGCTGTTTAACACAAAAAAAAAAAAATTAAAAAAGAAAATGGGATAGCGTTCAACCTTAATAGGAAAAAGAAGAAAACAAGTTTAAAATGGGAACTACTTAAGATAAGAATTCCAATGACATGACAGGTTCTTGCCAAAACCAAGGAATTTGTAGATTCTATCAATCAAATTTAATTGTATTTCATTATGGTCTTGGCAACGGCGGGTCATTAATCTTTAACACAAAGGAGATTCAAATCCAAAAGAACCGTAAGAATATCTCTTCCAGGAGAGAGAAATAGAGTAATTCACTTTATCCACAATTGTTTAATCTACAAGGCCTTTCGGGATGAGAACGCAGAAAGGATCGGCCTTCAGTCCACCAAGTCCCATTCCTCACGAAGTCCTGCGCCAATCGGAAAAGAGGCGAGGGACACACGACAGGCTTAGGAAAGGCTGACAAAAATCTCCAGTGAACGACACACCACATCAAGGTTTATTCTCTTACACAATTGGAGCGAGTGAAGGAAAAATATCACACCATATGTTTCATCGTATCAATTAAAAAACGTTTTATGACGGTACAGTCACTGCTTTCCTTTGGGGCTGAAAAAACCATCTAGCTTCTGTCTTATTGATTATACCGGATGGGGAAGCAGCAGCTGCTGCAATGCAACACAGGCTTCCACGGAGGAAGGAGAGAAAAGGGTTCCCAAACTAACCTTCGCCCGGCCCCGTTTACACCGCACGACAACTTCCCTAACCGGCCTCGCACGGTGCCCGCAGCACGACCGCGGCCAGCCGCCCCTTCCCCGTCACCCCGGACTGCGCCGCGCAGGGCGCCTTCCCCGCCGCCACGGAGCACGGTCACCGCGCGCGTCCCACCTCTTTCCAACTTTTCCCCCGTTTTTAAATTAAACACCAGAGTCTTGTAATGTAAGCGCACGGAATTTTTACGCGTAAACGGGAGAATACCTGTCTCCCGGCAACACGCACGCCCTCAGGCTCGAACCCTCCCCACCTCTCCGGCTCGGCGGACGAGGGCCGGGGGAAGGCGAGGAGAGCAAATTAAATTTTGGGAGGGAGATCCTGGGCGGAGGGAGAGCACGAGGGGAACGGGGAGCGTCGGAAGGAGACCGCGGGGGAGGAGTCGGGAGGGCTGAGGGGAAGACAGAGAGACGGGGAGGGACAAAGGGGGAGGGGAGAAGCCGGGAGCTGCGCCGGCCCGAGGAGGGAGGGCGGGTCCGAAGGGGTCGCGGTTCCCGCGGCACAATGGCCCGCGCCCCCGCCCGCGCCTCACCTCATGGTGCCGGCGGCGCCGAGGCTTTTCCGGCGGCGGGGAGAGCGGGGAGCGCCTGCCGAAGGGCTCTCCTTCAGGGGCGGGACGCCACACGGGGACGCAAGACCGGCGCGCTTCTGCTTGGGCGGCGGGGCTACACCATCTCCCGCACAAAGCAGAGGGCCGGCGCGCAGGACGGCGAAAGAAAGCTGGAGGGGCGCGGGCCGAGAGCCGAGCGGTGCCGCCGCCGCCTCCTGCTGAGGGAGCTCCGCGCCGCCCTCGGAGGGTACCCGCCCGCCGCTCCGCAGGCCCGCGCCGCCGCCAAAGCGTGTGCGACCGGCAGCTGCGGCAACAGCGAGAGGAGAGCCGGGCCGGCGTGGGGCGGGCGGAGGCGGGGCGCGGAGGAGCACGCCGGCACCGCCTCTCTCCGCTCCGGCGGCGGGCCCAGGGCTGCGGGCTGCGGGGGCGCGCACGGGCTCGGCGCCGGCCCGGGAAAGACCCTTTGTTGCCTGCCTCCCGCCCCACCCCTCCCCGCGCGCGCTGCCCTCTGCCGCCAGGCCCGCCCCGCAGCGCTCCCCTGAGGCGGGGGAGCCCCGGCCTCCCCGCGGCCGGCTGTGGCACCTGAGGCGCTGTGCGCGTGACTGGCCGCGGAGCCTCGGGCCTGCTCGCGCACGTTTACCCCGCGCAGGCTGGGCCTCAGCTCGGCCCAGGCCGTGGCCGGACCGGGCAACCTCGAGAGACGCCTCAGAGAAGGGGACGCGCAAATTTAAACCACGGGCGTCGCGGCGGCCTCGCCCCTTCCCGAGGGCCCGGCTTCCCGCCGATGTGCTCGCCGCGAGCGGGGTGACTTCACCAGGCGCGAGGGAAGGCGCGGCCCGGGCGACCTCGCCGCCGTCGAAGGAAACTCCGCAGGCGGGGCCGGGGACGAGGGCGCCTGCGGTTTTCCGTCGCCCACCGGGGTTGAAATCAGCCCTGTCAAAGGGTCGTTGCAAAACGCTGGCGAAGCAAACTCGTTGGAAGTCTCGGGGAACTAGAAACCGGACGGTATAGCTGAGGGAGCTGGTCTGTCCAAAAGCAAATCCAACAATAAAAAATGTGAACTGGACGAGTGGAAGGTCGCTTGCAGTGTCGGGTACGGCGGTGTGTTTCCTGTGTAAAACAGAACCGGTCCCCGTTACTGGGGGCCGGAGCCAAAGCGCGGGGCCTGCTGCGGCCCAGGAACACACGCCAAAGTTCGGTGGTTCATTTTAAGACGTAGGAACAATTTGGATTCTAATTACGACGGCTGAGCTTGTCTACACTTACAAGAGAGAGAGAATTGCCCGGTCTTGACCATAAAAAGCTCTGGTTTCAGACGGGTACCGAATTAATTTTCTTTTGGGAACCTGCAGCCTCCAACTAACAGCCCTACAGGAGCAGTAGCCTGGAGCTATGGCACAGGACCAGGTGGCCTCAGGTAGTGGAAAGCATAGTGCCTCTGCTTAGACACAGTGTGCCTGGAGAGCGCTAATTTCCGCCCACATAGCTAATTACCGCTTCCCACCAGAGTGTTTTATTCAAGGATCTCCAAGCACCGCAGAGTAAAAACCCTTGCCAGTCAAACGTCCTTGGTGCCATATTACCAGTAGAGACAAGGAAACAACTCAAGAGCAGGGAAAGTTAGGGCAATAGGCTCCACTGAAAATCATAAATACTAACTAGGAGGTTCATTGTTCCGTCTAAAAGACTCTGTAATTTATGTATTTAAAACACATGCAACTCAAATATTCTCCAAATTAACCAAAGAATATTTGCTGTGAAGGCTTTTTTCCTGTAAAAGTAATAAGGCATATTGAACCATCTTGGAAAAGTATTAATAAGACATACTCAACCACAAAGAATTCGCATCAATTTGCCTTAGTCCATTCATAGCAATACCGTGAAACCAGCAGAGCTTATGTCTCAGGAAAAACTCTTACAAAGGGCCAAAAGAGGTGGAGATTTTGCTGTAATGACTCAAACTCTCTCCTGCCAGAGACAAGAGGCAAGGATAAAAATTCCTTACAGATGACTCCATAACCTACTTCTCATTTGTGATAGCTAAGTCCATCCTGTGCTAAATAAGTGATATATCCCATCATCTTTATCCTCACCGCAAATACACCAATGGTATGGGCACCAAATTAAGCAATCCAAGTGGAAAATGTTGTTCTTATTTTCTATGTTTATTAAAAATGTAGCAGCCAAGAATTTGGGCTGCCTACAACCATTTCCATCCTTTTGGATGGCAGCCCGCCAGCTCACAAGTTGGTCATGCCATTGCCTTTGGATTTAGATATTGCAATGGGTGGTCTGACCTCCAAAGGTCATTCTGTAGAAGGGCAATTTGTCAGCTGTGACAAAATGTTATTGCTTCTTGTTCATATTTGGTTTAACAATCAAAGAGGGCAAAAGGGAAACCTGAGCTAGGAAATCACAAACTAATTCTGGTCACAAAGGAAACTGGAATGTGTAACCATTTAGAATAAAAGAACTTTAGACATGGAAAGAATCTTAAGTCCAACCCACTCATTTTTCAGAAAAGGAAAGTGAGGCCCAGAGAGGTTAAGTGAATTTACCCAGTGTTACTCTGTCCCTTTGAGGTGGAATTGGAACTGAAACACAGGATTTCCAGCTACGGTCCATTCCTCCTTCTCCACCTCATACTACTTTTCTATGACAGAAGGAAGAATGAGCAAAGATTCTCTCTTCATCAACCCTGCTTAAGAATCAGCTGAGCCTATGTTGTCTTGGCTGAAGAGTGAAAATCATCAGAGCTCTCCTAAGGGTTGCCCAGCCCACAGCCCTATGCCTGGTCCTCATGCAGGCACCCAGGTGTTTGAAAGGCAAGGGAAAGAATATACAAATTAGTGAATGAATGACTGCCCCAATCTAAGATGAAGAGAAAACTTTGCTAAAGAAAGTACACTCTCTTCTTAGAGACAGGATGACCCTCAGCTTCCCTGTCACAACAGGAAGCCTGTCCTAGCCCAGGCCTTCCCAGCATCACAAGTTGGGCTACACACCTGTTCGCACATAGTGTACACCCCGGCTTATGATGAAACCAAACACACTTTTGTTGGAGATGAGTTTGCTGCAGGAGTGTTGTCAGTCTGGCTGACAGAGGGTTCTCTGAGAAAGGCCTTGTTTAAATCCGTCTGATCGCATCAGCGTAGGCCTGCTCTCCATTTATGGGCATGAGGAGGATGCATGACTAATGCTACTCAGCAGGCAGGAAATCATTGCTAAGGATTGTAGGCACGGTCTCTCCCCCATCACCCAAAAAAGGGTTCTCCCTTGAAAAATTAGGAGTTACTTAGGAATGAGTGAGGAAGAGGAGGTAGTTTTAGTGAATGTGATTATACACTTTCTACTGATATCTAACATTATTGTGTTCTCTTTCATGGCAATTAACTCACAGTATAATTTTTGTCTCCCCAAGAATGGAAAAAAACTAATGTAGAACATGATATTCCAGTAGGACTCAAGATATTTTTATTACTCATCTTTCAGCTTTAGCTGCCATATATAATCTTGGTTCTAAAATATTATCAGGAGACATAGACATTAAAAGAAACTATTTGTTTCTCTGCCATTTGCATTTTTCTTCCATTTGTCATTTTCCCCCTTCCAAATTAAGATTTATCCAGTTAATTTCATTTCCTCTTCCCCAGAGTCTCTTTTCTTAATGCTACATGTTTAAACTTGGCAGAAGATTCCTAAAGCCTGAACAGTACTGGAGTAACATTAATCAGTAGAGGCCATGTTCTATCTATAAAATGTAACACATTATTTCCCCAAAATTCAGCCATGGCTGCCAGTTAAAGAATACAGCAGGTGAATGCCAATTCTAAATAACAATCAAATTATGGTGCTTTAGAAATTGGATTGTAAAGAAACAGCACCATAATCGAATTCTGAACTCTTTTACTTTAGAAAAATCTAGCTGGTAGCTTCAGAAGAAAAACAAGTAGTTGCCCTCTTTCTTGCATTGTCCCATTTACTGTAATCAAACTTGAGAAGACCAATTATCTTAGAGACATTATAATCAGGTGACAACTGACCTTGGAGTATTTCCTCAGAGGATATCAAGAGAAAGGTTAAAAAATAAAAAATGATTTTCTGGCTAATCACAATAAAGAAGAAAGATATTACCACTAGAATGTATCCTGAACCTTTGTGTAAAATTAATTCACACTGCTTAATACCACATCTTCTGTAGCTTTTTTCCCACATCTTAGGTAAGCTTCAAAATTCATTAAAATCCCAGTTATCTTTCTTTTTGAAACTGTTGCTAAGCACAGTGACCTGGCCAAATTCCAGTTTGAGAATTTATCTTCAAATTTTCATTTCTTGGGTTTAATGTCAAAATTCAATCTCTAATCAAGTCTTCCTAACATCAGAAGAAAAGCAACCATTATCAGAAAAATAATTGCATTATGTGTCAGCCTCCAAACATTTAAATATCCTTGACTCACTTACCATCATACCAACTTATGATGAAATAAAATGGTGATACACTGATTTTGTATATGAAGAGACTGAGTCCTTTAATCAAGGTAGCCAGTGGCTAAGAACTCTGGTAAGAAATGAATTGAATTGCAACTCAAAAATTAAAGCAATTAAGGGCAGAATTTAGTCTCTCATTCCCATCTCTTCTCTGTACTAATACCTGCTACCTGCTTTCGATGGAAGCCAACATAGATAGGCTATTTGAGAAAAGTAGTGTGCTTTGAGTCACAGGAATGTAAGAGATGAATATAGCTAAATGACAGCTGGCCGACAATGACATTTGCTAACCTGCTGGGTACCTACATTAACTCAGCGAATCCTCACAACATTCCTAGGAATTGGGCACCACACAGTCATCCTTGTTGGACGCATAGCTGATGAAGCAAAACACAGAAAGAGTAAAGAGACTGCCCAAAGCCATACACTAGTAAACAAGAAAGCCAAAAGAGCCAGTTCCATAGGCCATACTCTCAACCCCTGTAACAGATGGCCTCTTCTCTTTCACTTAACTTCCTCTGATTAAGAAAAAAAAGAAAAAACAAAACAAACAAGACTCAAGGTCCACTTAGGAAATTGAGCTAACATAGTTAAAGACAAAACAAACATTCTTAAGTCACCTAACTCCTGATACAGCCATAGGCCATACCGCATATCATGACATTCTGATCACCCAAGCTCTCAGTAAAACTCTCTCTTAAGCAGATATTGTATCCCAAGTGCCTAGACTTCTACCTTGTGTAATGTGGGACTCAACAAGCGAGTTAAGTGAGTCTTCAAATTAGGGGACTCCAGTTAACACGGGTCTTTTTCCAGAATAACAGTGCCCCTACGAAGTGACCGCCAGTAATTCACTCATTCCCCATCCCTTCACCTCAGATCTCCCAGGCATATGACTAGCAGATTGTTTGTAGAGCTTACAGGGTTGAGTTTCTTAAACCAACTCAGTGAAACAAAAACTCATAGAAATGCTTGGAGTTTACTGGCCAACAATTTTTTGTTAACTACAGAGCAATAAACAAAATAAAGCCAAGTCCAAGTGTCTTATTAAAGGTGTCTGGAGAAGTGCCTACATTCTCTTTATTAATATTCTAATTAATGTCATAGAGACTTGATAAAGAATACCACATCCCTAGGTGACCCCATCTATCTTTAGCCTTGGTTGTTTGCAAAGCAATAAGGCATAGAAGTCTTCATCTAAGATGAGACTTAACAAAAGCTTTGAAAAGGACTTACCTACTTCTTAATTTATCTTCCTCTGAAAGACTTTTTCAGGACTTAAATACTCATTGAAAATTTACCCCCAATGCAGTGCTTTTAATATTTCAGGGAAAGGCCTTAAACATACCCTACTATCTTTGCCCCCCATTAATGCTTTCTTATCTAACTTAAAGGGCATTTTGTATCTTTGAATCATCTCGTAATTAATTTGTCTTTAAAATAGCTCCTGTTTAGTGTGTTTTTTGTAACCCTGCCTTCACTGACATCTCACACTCAATTTGACTCAGTGTCTCTCACTTGCAAATAATACTCCCCTTCAAAAGTCCACAGTCTGGTCTTTTCTTTCTTATTTTTCACTTTATTTTCTCTCCAGTGAGAAAGAGGATGATCTTGATTTGCTTTAAGTTATTTATATCTTCAGGCCTCTGTTTAGTATCAGGTCTGGTTTGGCATTCCGTTCCTACTGAATGATGCCCAAATTAAGTTAAGAAACAATTCCTAAGAAAGCTGGCCTGTGATTCTTCATGTTCTTCTGGTATCCCAAGCACTGGACAGCCTGTTTAATTTTGAAGGTTGATGTAACCAGCTAAGTTCATAGTTTATGTCAGGTTTGACTCAGCTTGTGCCTTCCAGAGTAACTCTGTTCTGAGACTGGCTGAGGGGTTACAAGTAGGGAAGTAAGAAGTAAAGTCTTCTGGGTGGTAGGGTAAATGCAGAAAAGTTGTTCACATTTGATCTTGGTTAACTCCTACTCATCTGCATCAACCCAGAGATATCAGCAATTAACGCTTTGCTAAGGATAAGGTTTCTATGAGAGGACACTGAGTGGAGTTTAGTAACAAGGGGCCCTGACCCTGAATCTAATGTATCTACTCCCACCATTATCATCAAGGTATAAAGGAAAGGGAGAGTTCTGCTTTGACCTTCTGTCTGGATCTTTTTGTTAGGATTCTGGTTGCAACTGACAGAAACCCAATTCAAAGTAGCTTAGGCAAAAAATTTGTATATTTCAAACATGATCTTCAGGCTAACCTGTAGCCTAGGCCTCAAACATGTCACCATGTCCATATCATCGCTCTCCTTATCTTTGCCTTTGTGTTTTGACCTATTCTCTCCTACTATACCCACTTCCAATTTCAGTCTACCAGCACTGGAATCCCAAAGCTGAACAGGCCGTGCAACCAGCAAAGACTCTGACTGGACCAGCTTGAGCCACATGACCCTCCTGAACCAATCACTGTGAGCAAAGTGGAGAGGTTCTCTAATTGGACAGGACCATACCATAGGCCTACCCTGTGGTCAGATTTTTTTTTAAATGGTCATAATAAAAACAATATGGTCTATATCAGTAAATAATATAATGGTCATGAATATAGTATGTCTTTGGGTTGGTCTCTCACATGACTCTGCGCTTGGTCACGTGACTTGTTTTGGCCAATGGGACAATAGTAAATATCCCATGCAAATGACTTGTATTCCATGCAAATGACATAAGCAGAGACTTGTAAAGCCTTGCACACTAGGACCAGCCCTTGCTTGCTGTCCTTTTAAAACCAAAAATGAGATGGCCATGTGAGAAGCCTGGGCTGGTTTGCCAAAGAGAGGCCACATGCATAAAAGAGCTGTCCAAGTGGTGGTCTTGGACCAACACCCTGTCAAATAAGGGTTTCTCTTTGTGTTTTGACCTATTGTGTTGTTTCATCCCAAATCCTGCCTGGCTTCTTACTTATGACATTCAGTTCTTCACTGAGAACTTTCCCAAGTGTAGCTGACACCTAAGAGTGTGTTTGGATAGGGCCAGTATCTTCCTCAGTGTCTTCCTTTTAACTCTGCCACCAGAAAACATGAGGGGTCCTCCAAGGATGGCTTATGTAAACGACATGCAATCCAGTTGGTTTCCAGGACTTCTTCCAGAGCACTTCAGCCCAGGACCAAAGTAGGCTTCCATCTATCACCCACTTTCCCCTCACTGATTCTTCCCTCTTCTCAACCCAGATGTCCACTTCCAGCAGACCTGGAACCATACAACCCAAGGTGAGCTGATCCAGACCAAAATAACTGCCCAATCAACTCACAGAGTCGTGAGGAATAATGGTTATTGTTTTAAGGCCACTTAAGTTATGGGGTAGTTTATTATAGAGCAAAATGAACTGATACAGCAATTCTTCTCTGCAGGAAGTTCCCAGTCTGTGAGTAGAGCAATGGCTTCTTCACTGAGGGCACATTTGTAGCTGCAGCTCTTGCTCCAGTTGAAGGATATCCACTCAGGACATCACATCCAGGTTTGCTCTGAAGATCTCCTAGAGTCCATGTGCCTTCTGCACAACTCCTCACTGTTAGTCAGTTAATACACTTTGGAGTTCTTCCTCCAAAAGTGAGGAGCAAGTACAAGATGGGAAAGTCTGAGCAGAATGGTAAAAAGGCAGGGCCTCTTTGGGCACCAAATTGGATGCAGATAAGACAGAAGGTCATGAGCAAGAACCGTAACTTGCAAGCTGATGATCTTGATTCTTGTTTCCCTCTCTGATTGTCTTTTGTCATCCACAGATCTTTAGTACATCCTTGTTTGAATGTTCCAAACTTCTCTCAGCTGGTACACAAGAAATTCAGTCTTTGTGCATGTTCAAGTTCAAGTTGCTAGAGGGAACAACACCCATCTTGGGCCATCAAGTTGGTGGCAGGGGTAAGTATGCAGCAGATACTGCCCCTAACCAGCAGCACTCTTAAGAGTCAGCTGTACCTGGAAAACTTTCAGTGAGGGATGGTATGTCTTGGCTGAGGAGCCAGGCATGAGTTTGGATGAAACCCATGTTTCTCTCCAATTTGAAAAAGACACAGGTCATTCTTCAGAAGAGTTCCAGGTCACTTTTCTCAAAGGAGGGAAGAGGAGAGGAAGCAGATATTCCTGAAGGTCTCAGAGCAATACTTTAGATCTTGGCCTCCAGACTTCCTGGGCAGCACTCCAGTGGGTAAGTGCAGTGAAGCCACATGGTATGGGAGACCTGAAGAGGCTGTAAGAAGGAAACTTAGAGCTCAAGTCCCCTACGTCTGCTGGAAGTGGACATCTGGGTTGGGAAGAGGGAAGAATCAGGGAAGGGAGGGTGGGTAGTAGGTGGAAGCCCTTTGCAAATACCTGGGTTGAAGTGCTTGGAAGGAGTCTGGAAACCAAGTGGACTGCATGTGGCTTAAATAAGCCCTTGTGGGCACTATAATCTGCAATCACAATATAGGTAGGTCACGGCAAAGGCAGTACAGCACAAAGACAAATAATGACTCTGTAAGCATCTTACTACACTGATAGACAGTGACCACAATAGAGGGGGTGAGAACTTACTAATATGGGTGAATGTTGAAACCACAGTGTTGTTTATGTGAAACCATCACAAGATTGTATATCAATGATTCTTTAATTAAAAAAAAAAGATAAGCCCTTGCTGGAGGAGCCCTCATGTTTTTTCCTGAGAGACCCAAGCCACTCTCTGCTGTCTTGGAAAGGCAATTATATTGTAGTCCGTGCCAGAGCACAAGAGACCTATATTAGCCCCTCCTTTTTAGAAGGTTGAAATAGAAAGACAGCTCAGGCTAAGGGAATTATTTCTCATATAATAAAACCTCAGGAAAGGCAGGGTGAATGGAGTCTCAAAGAGTCAAGACCTTTCTCTGACCGATTTTGCGTCTCTCTGAGCATAAGCTTCTTTATCTCAGATTGGCTTCTTCACAAAACGGTAACCACAGCTGCCGGCAGCTCCTGGCTTACATCTTACTTGGCCATCAGTGAGGAACGTGCTCTATCCCAGTAAACTGTGGGTAGGGAAACAGATAAAAGCTCTAATTGACCTGCTTGGGTCACGTGCCCACACCTGTCCTGAAACCGCCTCCGGGATGAAGTACTTTGATTGATGTAGCTTGGGTAAACTGCCTGGCTTGAGCACCCTCCTAGACCCATGCCCCTACAGGAAGGGAAGAAAATCTCCTCAAAAAAAGGAAGGGAATTTTCCCTGGAGATGGAGATAAGACAGTTCTAAATTCTTCTGGCTTCCTTGCCAAGTTCTGCTGCTTCCCAGTGGATTACTTGCTTAAGGATGGAAAAGAATACAACAAAGTCAAAATAATGGCATGTGTCTCTCTTCTTTTTTTTTTCCTCACTTTATCTCACTCCATAATTTACTTCTCCACATTTCTTTTTGCCTGGATGTATAATAAAAATTGTGAAAATAAGAATAAAAATGAACATATAAAGAAATAAAGAAATTTTAAAAACCAGCAGCATTAAACATAATCCAATTATTTTAAACCTTAATACATAAATAGAACAGAGATGCATTTAAAACATAGAAAAATATAAAAATAATATGTCAAATGGGTGAAAAGTATGCATGAATCCTTAAATTATTTCTAATTCTAATGGAGTTTATTAATACTCCATTAACATCTAGTTGAGTTGCTTTTTGCTAACATGTGGAACTGGGGCTCTGCATTATATTAGCTATTGAATTCTACCATATTAATCCCTCTCTTTGGTTGACTGGGTGGAGTGGAAGGTCTTCTCTATCTTTGTTTCCATCTGTGTCTCCGTGATATTTTAAGATATCAATTTATAATTAAATAGAACCAAGGGGAAGAGCAAAGTACAACCCAGGGAGAGTATATACCATGAGCAACTAAAATCAGATCAACTACCCTGTTTATTTCATTCACTATAAGTTCAATTTATTATTTTAAAATAAAATTTATTGTATAATTTATGTGTAATAAAATGTATCCAGTTTAAGTGTACATTATTTCAACGAGTTTTGGCAAATGTATATGTCCTTGTGACCACCATCACAATAGCACTAAACAACAACCCTATCATGCCAAAAACTTCCTTTGGAACATCTCCTAGTCAACCTTTCCCTTGAGCTCAGCCCCAGGCAACCACTGGTCTGCTCTGTGTCATTATAGACTAAATTTATCTTTTCTAGAGCCGCATATAAATATGATCATGCAGTGTGTATTTTTGTGTTGACTTATTTCACTCAGTGTAATGTATTTGTGATTCTTCCATGTTGTTAATGTGTATCAGTGGATCATCCCTCTTTATTGCTGAGTAGTATTCCATTCTATGGATATACCACTATTTGCTTAAATTTGTTTATCCATTTATCTGTTAATAGGCACTTGGGTCATTTCTAGTTTTTAGGCTGTTATGCATATACCTGATAAAAGCATTCATAAGTCTTTGTATGGACATATGTTTTCATTTTTCTTGAGTAAATAATTAGATTTGGAATGGCTGGATCTTAAGTTTAGTGTATATTCAACTTTATAGGAAACTGCCAAGCTGTTTTCCAAAATTATGGTATCATTTTACATTCCCACCAGTGGTACATGAGGGTTCCATTTGCTCCACATTCTTGTCAGCAGTTAGTATAGTAAGCCATTTCAATTTTAACTGTTCTATGGATATGTACTGTTATTTAATTATGGTTTTAATTTGCATTTCCCAGATGACTAATGATGTTGAATATCTTTTGATGAGCTTTTTGGCCATTTGTATACCTTCTTTGTTCTTTATTATTGCCACTCTTCCACATTTAGGCTCCCATCATTTCCTGCCTACAGTGTAAATTCCTAACTCATCTTCAGTATAAACCAAGGTCTGATTACAGCTTAGTCCTAGTTAAAAGGCTTCCACAGAGCCCTATTTTCTCAGAAAAAAGTTCATACCTCTTAGCATGACATTCAAAATTTTTACCAATTTAGCCACATGAGGATTTTTTAAGATGTATTCCCTGCCATTTTTCTTCCCTACCTTTTCTCCCCAAACCCTGTGTTGATCATTCCCTAATCCTCCCATAAGTGCTCATGGGTTTGTGGCTTTGCTCACGGTATATACTCCCCCTGGGTTGTACTTTGCTCTTCTCCACATGAATACATATAATGGTCATTCCTAATGCCACCTCAAAAGTCTCCTCTTCTGAGGAGCCTTCTCAACCTCCTCAGGTAGAATTAACAGCTAGCTTTGTGCTGTGGTAGCTCTTAGCCACACTGCTAACAAGGTCTGCACCACTACCTGCTGTGGTGGTTGGCTGTGGGGCTGCCTGCCTCTCCTCACTGGAGCTTGACTCCTTAGTAACAACAACAGTGTCTTGCACTTTGAGGGCCTCGAGTTACCTCCGCTTGGTAGCATTGGTTGACTGAATGTGCAGAGAGATGACTGAGTGAATAAGCAAAACAAATCTGCCTGTAGGCACATTGTTTGCCTTTGCTACACCTCCATCTCCTTGCCTATAAATTGAGAGTTAGAATAGCTGATTTATAGTGTCTTTCCAGTTCTAATATTTTTAAAGTCCTATATTTATTATTTGAAACCCAGTAAAATAGTATATTTCAACATGTTCCAATACTGGTTGGTGGCACTAATTATGTGACACTGGATCATCATTGACTTTGACATTTTGAAAAGCAGCATCTCATTTGCTCTGAAGTGGTAAGATGAAAACAGAGGGACTCTTTTCAATTAACTTTGCTAGCAGATGTGATAATGTAAAACTTTACCATGCTATCCTATAATGCAGCAGCCTCTCATTGTCATAGTTCCCTATAAGTTTGTGCCTTTATGTTTCTATATGACATGTTTTTTTCTCCTTAGTTTGAGGGAAGACAAAAAGCAGAATGATAATACTTAGGAAAATATAGTCTACCATTTAGCTGTAGAGTTGCAATTAAAGCAATCTAGTAATTATTACTTAAACCGTAACTTGTACTATTTATTGTCTTTTTAAAAAAAGGATGTTTACCAAGTATATCAAGTTGAAAATATATGATGAAGAAGTTTTTTCCATAGGGTATATGACAAATATGGGTTTAAATAATGCAAAATTTTTATCATATTTTTTGACTTATAAATCCAGAAGTTCCTTTTCCAAATTATTACCCTGGAAAAAGTTAGAAATTAAAGTCTATAATAGCTCCTTAACTTCTTCCCAGTATTATAGCATTTGTTAGCTGGCAACAGCCAGAGCCAAATCCACAATTTGGATTTCAAATTTAGTAAGTGGTAAATCATTTGTAAGACCCAAAATATACAAAGCTACAGCAGTGACAATATCCTTCCCAAGCATTTCAGAAGGGTCATAAGCACACTGCCAACATTTATTAATTGTTCTATAAAAAGACACACATGAAAGCATGAGTTCCAAAGGCCTGGTGATGCCAGAGCAGCATTAGGAATACTGTTAACTGTCAATTAGCTCTGAAGCAAATCTGCTCATGGAATTACATAATCTTCCAGGACTCCTTCAAATTTTTTAGCTGTTTTTGTCCAAATTACTGCTTTGCTTCCTCTGCTGATAGCTCGAGCGCCACAGTGAATTGGCCCATTCTGCATGTCTCTTTCCCATATTTAACAGATCAATATTCCTGCCATTTAGGAAAAGGTACCAGACCAGAAATATGTCTCTGAGCATCTGTCTTTCCCCATCACTAAAATGGGAATAACAGTCTTGACACAGAGTCTACCTACTGAGGGTCCTATAAAAACAGCTTTAATTATTTTATTTTAAACTTTAGAGTATCCCCAAGAGAGTCCAGAACATAAAAACCTCCCAAGCAGATGATAAAAAATGATTATTTTATTATTTTTATTTTTTATTGAAGCATAGTTGATATATGACCTTATATTGGTTTCATGTATACAGCACAGTGGTTCAACAGTTACTCACATTATTAAATCCTCACCCCCACTGGTATGGTTTACTACCTGTCAACATAGAAATATGTTAAGAATCATTAGCTGTATTCAAGAGATGATTATTTTTAAAAGGATTCATACTATACAGCTATTAAAAAGTAGGTATCTAAAGATTTTTTTTAATGTGATGATATGGGAAAATGCTCTTGGCATAGTATGAAGTGAGTAAACCAGGGTGTAAGAATAGAACAAGGTCACTTTTTAAAAATAAGAGTGGATAAGCCACAACCCCATGAGCATGTATGTCAGGATTAGGGAATAATTAAGAGTCTAAGGTGCAAGTGTGTGTGTGTGTGTGTGTGTGTGTGTGTGTGTGTGTGTTTGGGGGGAGGCAGTCGGAGAGAAAAGGTAGGGAAGAGAAATGGCAGGAAATATACACCTATATAATAAATATATACACACATGTACATACATACATAAATGTTTATACACACATGTGCATGTGGTAGAGGGTTCTGTAGAATGGAGGGATCAAACAAAAGATATTTATTGACATCTCTGGACAGTGGCATTATTTTCTTTTACTTTTCTATAATTTCTGAATTTTCTACAATGCATATATATTATTTAATTAAAAATTATTTTTCAAAATATCTTGTAGGCTTCTTTTAAATAGCTAGCTTCTCTATACACTTAAAATATGATTTTTATTATCATAACTGCTTTATAAAGTGAGACATATCTGCTTCACATAGAAAACTCCCCACTGATCCAGAGTTCTGAGAGTTGGTGGTTTTCCCTACCTAAAAGACAACCAAGAGCCAATAAGTAAGCAAAAAGGCATTTGACAGACAAGTGCTGGTGAGGATGTGGAAAAACGGGAACAGTTGTGCACTGTCAATGGAATATAAACTGGTGCTGCTGCTGTGGAAAAGAGTGTGGCAATTTTTTCTCAAAAAATTAAGGCTGGACACTTTTTACAATAGCCAAGATATGGAAGCAACCTAAGTGTCCATCAGTAGATGAATGGATAAAGAGGATGTGGTACATATACACAATGGCATAGTATTCAGCCATACGAAAGTAACAAATCCCACCATTTGCAACATGGATGGAGCTGGAGGATATTATGCTCAGTGAAATAAGCCAGGCAGAAAGACAGTGAAATAAGCCAGGCAGGAAAAATTTCCCTCATTTGTGGAGTATAACAATGAAGCAAAACTGAAGGAACAAAATAGCAGCACACTCAGAGACTCCAAGAAGGAACTAGTGGTTACCAAAGAGGAGGGGTGTGGGAGGGCGGATGGGGAGGTGGGGAGAAGGGGGTTGAGGGGTATTATGCTTAGTATACATGGTGTGGGGGATCACGGGGAAAACAGTGTAGCACAGAGAAGGCACATAGTGGATCTGTGGCATCTTACTACACTGATGGACAGTGACTGCATTGGGACATGGGTGGGGACTTGATAATATGGGTAAATGTAGTAACCACATTGTTTTTTCAAGTGAAACCTTCATAAGAGTGTATATCAATAATACCTTAATAAAAATTTTAAACAAAAATTAAGGCTGGAATTACTATAGATAATTATCCAGCAGCCACACTTCTGCATACATACCCAAAAGAATTGAAGCAAGAAGTTGAAGAAATATTTGCACCCCCTTGGTCATAGCAGCATGATTCACAATAGCCAAAAGGTAGAAGCAACCCAAGTGTCCATTGATGGATGGATAAACAAATGTGGTCTATGCATGCAATGGAATATTATCAGCCTTCGAAAGGAAGGACACTCTGACACCTGCTTCACACACATGGACCTTGAGGATATTATGTTAAGTAAGATAAACCAGACCCAAAAGGCCAAATGTTGTATGCTTCCACTTATAGGAGGTCCTGGAGTCAAACTCATAGAGACAGAAAGTGAGATAGTGGTTGCCAGGGGCTGGAAGGAGGGGGAGTGGCGTGGTGGTGTTTAGTGGGGACAGTTTCAGTTTTGCAAGACAAAAAAGTCCTGGAGATGGGTGTTGGTGATGGCCAGGCAATAATGTGAGTGAGTGTACTTAAAGTCACAGAATTGTCACTTAAAAATGGTTAACATTTTTATGTTATGTATATTTTACCACAGTAAAAAAAAAAAAAAGTAACATCTCCTAGAGAAAGTTTAAGGACCTCTCATGACACTTTTATTTTATTCACTTATTTTTTTTTAGAGCCAGGGAGACTTCTATTGAGAGATACAGTGAGAAAAAAGACAGAGCTCCCAGCTCATGCCAGGAGGGGACATCCATAGTGGTGCATTGTCTAGGGGGTTTTATAGGTAGATGAGGATTTTTCAAGAACATGAAAAAAAAGCTTGGGGTGTTGACTTATTAAGTGGTCCCAATATATTTACAATTAACTTGATACAAGTAACCTCCTGCTCTGTTAATTTCTCTCTGCAATATTAGCATCTTAGTCTGGGGGCATATGAAATAAGGCCACCTGCTCAGCCTGACCCCAAGGTGGGCTGAGGTATTGTTTGCTAAAGAGTAAGTTAAGTGCAATCTTATCTTTAAGGTGGAATCCTTCTTGCCTTTTACTGTGTTATGGCTGAGCTTGCATGCTAAATTAGTTAGCCCAGTTTGCAAAATCACTTCATCAGATCTGAAGGAGGAAAGACAGCACATAGGCCTGGGCCTTTTAGCATGTTAAAGTGAATCTTACACGTGATTATAAATGATTAGCATAAAATAAACATGTGCTACTCTTCCTTATCTGGGATACATCAACTGATCTTACTGAAGAATGACTCTAGAGCTGAATGTTTAACACGGAGTTTTAGTAGCGGGGTTTCCCTATATTTGCTGGATATTTGCTCTGACTGCAAATATCCTGCCTTCCTTTTTCCAGAGGCCCTCACCCTATTCTGACTACACCCACAGTCCCTGTCTCAGTACCCCCTCTACAGATAGAGACCCTAGCTGCTGCTAGGGAAAGGGGGAGATGACCGCTCTGGCTGCTTCATGCTGAGAGGGGGCGCAGTGAGGGGTGCAGCTAGGTCTCCATCAGTGGTCAGTTGAGAGGGCCTCAGAAGATTGGCACTTCTGTTCCAGGTTCCATTTCTATTCGTATTTGCAGTTTTATGGCTTAAATGACAATGGTTAAAAATCTGATGAGAACTTACTGTAAGACAGTTGACATAAGGAAATTCAGATATTTCTTGCAGTGGTGACCATAGGCTTCCGTGAGATTGATGAAGTTAGGAGAGAGTTAGGAATGCCCCCCCGCCTCACTCAGAGGCCAGGGCGGCCTGAAGAAGCAGGCTGGAAGTTAGAGACAGAGAAAGAAAGACACTCCTCACGGATACCCAGTTGGGCTGTGGGGGTCTGATTCCAGACACATGGGCCTTTGAGAAGCCGCTGAAGTGTAGCCTCAGCCTAGATTCTCACAGTTGCCTGCAGCTTTCCTCACTCCCTCGCATCCAAGGAGATGCCTCTGAAAGGGAATCCTGGCCTCCACTCAGCTGACGTTCCCAGCTCCCAAGGGAGATGGGGGATCCACTGAAAGAGATGCAGGGGAACCTGTCGCTTGAGACTTTGAGATTGGCAGCCCGGCTAGTCCCTTTAAGTGGCTGACAAGCGCCCAATTTTGTGTGCCATAGACGGCTTCCTTCTATAAGGACAGGGAAAGAAAAGGCAGGCTTGGATGCCGATACTCACCTCCGAAGTTATCCCAGACAAGCCCCCAAAGATGATGCCAGGGCTCTTGTTTGCAGAGTCGAAGAATGAACTTAGCAAACAGTCAAGGTAGGAGAGCCAGGGAGACTTTTATTGAGAGAGAGAGAGACAGTGAGAAGACAGACAGAGCTCCCAGCTCACACCAGGAGGGGCCAAGAGAGTCCAACAATTTTATTTTTAAAAATATCTAACAACCAATTCAAAGTTCCCGACTGGAGTCAGAAAAATGGAGGACAAGTGCTGTTACTTCCTAGAATATCTTGTTGTGTTCCACTTAAGCAAGGAGTTAAAATGGGACATATATAGGACTGGCGTAGCCAGTGAATCATATCTCTATTTCTCTTTTACAAATCACCAGGAATTATAAGTGGGTAAGTAGGCTTTGGGCACCTGGTGAAAGTATAATTGTGCCGGTAACCTAACTCCAAGAAAAAACTCTCAGCAATTCAGGAAGCTGCCAGCTACTTTGCCCACTCCCTCTGAAATGTCTAAGTTTTCAAAAATCTCTGGTGTCTGAACCCTTTTAGAAAAAGTAAGATAGAACTGTACTTTACTACATATTCACCTATAAATTCATTTGTTTTAAAGGCAAGTAACATTGATAGAACCCCCAAAATTCAGTTATTTGAAACTCTTATTTACACTGGACTGCAAATAAGAAATTAAGACAAATACTTCACTTAATTACAGCATTTGGTCCAACGCCCCTAACCTTCTTTCAAGGAAAGATTGCCTTGTTCAGTGGAATGACTTCTTTAACAATGAACCATTCATTCACTGGTGACTGCAGCAGCACAGAATTCAAAGTAGCTTTTTAAAGTGAGAAATTAGCCTTTTGGGGGTGAGGAAGGCTGGGAACAGGTAGGGATACGAAACTGGATCTATTCAACCTGGGTTACCCAGGACCTGAAAGTGAGGTCCAAACGGAGGTCTGTCACCTCTATTCCAGTTTTAATGCAGGTATGTCTGCATTACACTGATACTAAGGCAGCTTTATCTGGTCAGCACAGCAGAGGAGAAAAGCCGAGAGGACCAAGTGACCGTCTGCTTTCTGTCTGGAAACCGTAGTGGAGATGGGCACAGAAGTGGTGAAGGAAGGGCGGTACTGCTCACCCTCTGCAGAAGACAGTTTTTCCTCCCCAATTGTCTACACAGCATTGCTCATCTGCACTGAATTCTCCTTAAGATAAAACAACTGTGTTCAGGGGCTCTTATAACAATAAGAAATTCATGATATTGTATAACCTTATTAACCAAAATTAGGGATGGGTTTTAGGATAGGAAGAAATGAGTTTTTGGATGACTATGAGGCACAGCGCTAACCGAGGGACAATTTGAATGAAGAGCTGAACTTGGGAGAAAGAGCAGCAGGGGAGCATGGCAAGATGAGCCTGCCCTGGCAAAGAAATGGTAGGCACCACTAACTCCAGCACTTTCCCCACATTTTGCACTTAAGAACTGAAACCATCACTCCTCATTTGCATATGGTTTCAACAGGAGGACCTAAACCACCTAGAGTCTGCATTAGTACGACTTCATTGTTCCATTATGTTTATCAGAAGTGCTTTCCTATTCCAGGAGACACTTACACAGGCGAATAACCTTATTGTTCAATGCAAGAGTTTCCAACTCTTTCAGCAGAAAGCCTCAGTGCTTTTTGCCCAAAGACTCACCTTGTCCTAAAATTCTAGCCTTGCTGTTCCCACCATTATATGACGGTTTTTACCAATCATACTCCAGCCCCATATTCAAAGACTGGCCTTAAACCAAATTTCACATTTGCAATAAATTCCAACCTTGCCTTTTCCCTTCCAAAACCCAACCAAAACCTCGCTGAGGTGGTGTTCTCCCTTCCCACATTGAGCAGTAAATTTGGCTTTGTCTAATCAGCAGGTTGTCCCGGTGTTATTTGGGGATCCAGCATTTGACATACTAATGTTCATTGATAATCACTATTGTGACTTTCATGAATGAAAGACATAATATTTTACAATTTACAAAACATTTTTCCCTGTATTAACTCCTTGGGCCCATGTACCACTGTGAGAGATGAGGTGGGTAAATGCTGGAAATGTGACCATTTCACACTGAGAACACAAGCCCAAAGAGGGAAAGTGACTTATTTGAGGTTCAACAGCCAACTATAAGGCTGAGTAGAATCTTTATTCTGGGTCTCCTGATTTCAGATGTTGGCCATAAACCTGCACAGGTCATCATTACAATATTCAGTATTTCAATAGGAGATAAAGCATTTTCATTAATCTTGAAGAACCAAAGTGTATTAGTTTGCTAGGACTTCTATACTGAAGTGCCACAAATTGGGTGACTTAGAACAGAAATCATTGTCTTATGGTCCTGAAATCAGAAGTCCAAAACCAAGGTGCCAGCAGGTTTGATTCCTTCTGAGGGCTGCAAGGCATCTATTCTATGCCCCTTCCCTAGCTTCTGGAGGTGTTCTGGCAATTCTGGGCGTAACTTGGTTCGGCTGTATCACCTGACCTCTGCCTTCACCTTCACATGGTGTCCCCCTGTGCGTGTGTCCATGTCCAAACTTCCTCTTTTCCTAAGGACACCAGTGGTACTGGGTTAGGGCCCACCTGCGCCAGTGTGACTTCGTCTTAACAAATTACATCTGCAGTGACCCTATTTCCAAATAAGGTTGCATTCTGAGTTCTGGGGACTAGCACATGAATTTTTATGGGAAATAATTCGACCCATGATACAAAGATAGGAGAGTTTGTTCCACCTTTGCAAGCCATACAGTTCATAACTGATGCTTTTATTCCAGCATGTCCTTGGAACTGGGGATGAATTGGAAGACAAAGTTTGCCATAGCATAGTGACGCTTAGTACGTTAAAACAGATACGTTTCAGGAGCTGCTTTGTGGCTAATTTTACTTTATTCTTGGTAATAAATAATCATGAATACTTCATGAATCATTGAGCCAAGTGCGCGCCTGGAAGCATTGCTCCTATTTGGTTTAAACAATCGCTCCATTTCTATCACATTTTGAGTGAGAGTAGCAAATTCCACTGAAGAGCCTGGTCCTCTCTGGCACAGGTGGTATTCCCACTGGTAAAAACACAAGCTAAAGTTTGTGCAAAAATGCTGTATTTTCTTCAAGAAAAGAAGACAGGGAACACAGTCTGTTACCAAGTTGGGTGAATTTATTCCAGAAACCTTTTCTGCTTTAACATTCAATGGCTTCTAGGAGAAAACATTCTATTCCTCAAAAAGAGTCTTTCCCTATTCATTTACCAACTATGAAAATAGTTGATGCTTTAAACAGTCAGTGAGGACAGCCTAAAGGTGATGTTCTTTTCCTTCTTCTGTTTAGTCCATTTTTTGTTTGTTTTGATGAAATATCTATTTTGAAGGGGAAAGGCATATTTGCTTACTGGAAACAGATGTTTGTTGAGTTAGTGGATTAGATGTTTTTGCAGCTATATTGATTTGGGGTTTATGTAATATTGCACACATTCAAATATTACCTATGTATTATGTATGAAACCAGTCTGTAAATGATGAACTGTAATGATAAAATAAATGCTTGTGAAACCCACTGCCCTAAGAACCAGAATACTACTAGTAACTCCTCCCATATTTCCCCTCCTCTCCAGGGGTAACTACTGTCCTAAATTTAGGATCTCTTTGCTTTGAAAAGGAAATTGCCATGCATGTAATATGTTGTATTGTTTTCTTTTGCTGTGTGGGAGCTTTATTAAAAAATAAGTATATGTAGTCTTCTCTGCCCAGCTCTTTTCTGTCCATATTGTGTTTCTGAGATTGCCCATATTGTTGGACATAGCTATAGCTCATTCCTTTTCATTGCTTGGTAATAGTTCATTGGGTTAATGCTCTACAATTTATTTATCCATCTTCCTGGAAATGGACATCTGAGTTGGCTGCAGGTTTTTGCTCTTGTGAATAATAACATTCCATGCCTCTTAGTACATATGTCAAAACATTACTCTAAGGCATTGGTTTTCAAACTTTAAAAAAGGGTGATATTTTACACACAAATAATAAAAATATTTTATGTAAGTATATTACACCATGACCTGTGCACACATGAGAGCACATACACATATGAAACAATGTATGAAACAAAACTTATCCTTACTACAGACAGTGTTCTTTAAGCTTTTCTATTCTGTTGTATTCTATTTTGTTTGTTAAAAATGTTGGTTATATAATGCTACATTGGTTTCATGACTAACAAATACATGTTTGAGAAAACATGATCTAGAATACATACCCAGGAGTGAAATTGCTAAGTCCTACTCCAGTGCATGTTCAACTTTACAACAAAATGCCCAAGTGTTTTTCAAAGTAATTATACCCATTTACCCTCCCACTAGGAATGTGAAAGAATTCCTGTGGTTTTACAACCTCTCCCACACTTGCTATTGTCGGGCTCTTGTTCTTACTAATCTGGTAGGTGTAAAATGATACCTCACTGGAGTCTGCATTTGCAGTTCCCTGAGGAATAGAGTGCGTATCTTCTTGATTATTTATCCACCTTCTCTGTGAAATGCCTGTTCATGACTTTTGCCCATTTTTCTGTTTGTGAGTCAGGGTGGTTCCAGGAAAGTTTCTGCAGCAGTGCAGTCCAGAGAACCGTGTTATTAAGTACATGATATTTTTCAATGGTAACCATGATAGAACTGGAGTTTATATTAACTAAATCAATCATGAAGGCAGCTACCCCAACACCATGAAAGCAAAAATCAAATAATACACAAGCCACTATAATAATAAAGCTATCATCCAGGAAATGAGTAGAGTTCTTATTTGATGCTTACATGATCTGGAGAACAACTTCAGTTTTACAAGATTTGTGGTGGTCCTACTTTGGTTTTGATGACATTATCCTGGGTATTTGGGCCCTACTTCCCATAGCTCAAAGGTTCTCAAACTGGGTGCCCTGGAGCCCTACTGTTCTGGAATAATGTCCAAGGGGGAAATATCAACCCCCCTGAGTGTCAGCCTCTAAGATGCCAAGAGCAAGAGCAAGGAGGACATAAGGGTAGCCAGGGCTCTGGGCCCCTCAGCTATTTCAGCCAGAGCAGCCCTCTACTTTTTGTTGTTATTAATAGAACCCCACGTAAGAATGCATTTTTATAAATGTGCATTCTTATTTTAAAGTTTGAAATCCACTGCAGCAGTTCACCTTGACGCAAAGATCCTTAGCTGTAGCTAAACAGAAACGCCAGCCTGGGTTTTGCCGATAGTTTATTTTCCTTCAAGTGGACAGAGCTCCTAACACCTTTTTTCTTTCCCCTTCCCTTGACATTTCTGAGGTCTGGTCAAGGGTCCACAGCTGGCACAGTCTTCTGGTTCCTTCTGGGTGTCAGACTACAGTTGTCTTCCCAAGTCTGTGCCCCTCTTATTCCATAACAATAGCTTTTCAGCCCATATACTCCCACCCAGCCAGAGGCTTTGTCTCCCCACCTGCATGTTCACTGTAGATATATGACTCTGTACTCACCAGGACAGTGATCACAGTGATGCATGTAATCCCATATCACTTGCTTAAAAAGACATTGTTGATCCAGGACTTCTCTTTCACTCTCCCACTGCTTGCAAGCCTAGCGCTCACATGGTGGTACCCTGCAGCCCCCATTCAGACAAGGAGAACTCTAGGGGAAGGAAGAACAAGATAGAAAAGACCCTAAAGGACTGTGTGATGCTCAGTTGCCCCACCAGGTGGGACCGCTCACCTCCAGATTGTTAGCAGGGCCCATCATCAATTGTCATGTAAGTGGTTTGCAAGCCTGCTCTGTGACAACCAGCAAGCCCAGGTTTAGGGCTGAGAGAAGCCTCAGGACCGTGAAACGAGTTCTACAATTTGGGCAAAGAAGCTACCTTGGGACTCCTGAGAACTTACGCTCATGGGTAGTTGGGTGTGGGGTGGGAACATACTTGACACAGAGGCAGAGGGCCTCGTGCTGTCGGGAGGACTTCCCCCCTACCAGGAACTGCAGCAGACATCTCATGTGCAGGCAGGGATGGGGCCCCAGGCCCTGGCCCTCCAGCAAGTCTGAGATCTCTTCTGACTCTCCTACTGGGATCTCTTCTTTGGGGTCTATACTGGTTCAACCTCCTCTGCCAAGAGAGAAGGACATCGAGCCCCAGTAGCTTGCCCAAGGCCATGCAATGATGTAGTGACAAAGCGAGGAAGAGAATCCAGACATCCCTGAAGCATAAGCTATGTCAGCGTGCCATGACGAAGTGTGTGCCCACATTTTATGATAGGATCTAAGTCAGCCATGCTCATACAGAAACAAGCATTTGTATGTGTCTTGATCTTGGCATCTGCCTGTCCCCAGGCCCCTCTCAGATTCTTGCTGCCCTTCAAACCCCTTTCCCCAAATTTCTCCCCTGAGCTAAGAGCCCTCCTGCTGAGCCTCCCCCACTGCCTCCTCCCTCCCCCAACCTGGCAGGCCCAGCTGTCTGATCCTGCTCCTGGGTTTCTTTCCTCTCTGCCATGTGCTGCACATCATGGAAAAGAGAGCGGGTGGCAACCCTCGGACGTCTGCCCACAAGACACCAAGAGAAACAGGAGGCATCTCCTGGAAGCATGATCTTCTGACATCCAGGAATGATAGGGTAATGAGCTCAGGGCTGGCTCTCTGGGGAAGACCACCAGCTCCACTCTAGACATGTGGAGCCACATCCTAAGGATGAACGGCTCTAGGGATGGGACCAAATTCTTATTCAGCACATATCCTCCATTGTTCATACATTTTTCCTGTCAATGGCTTTCTGGTTGAAAAGAAATAAGAAAGCTGCCCTAGAATCCCACTCCAGTGCTTTCTTTTAATTTTTATTTTGGTATCATTAATCTACAACTACATGAAGAACATTATGTTTACTAGGCTCCCCCCTTCACCAAGTCCCCCTGACATACCCCTTCACAGTCACTGTCCATCAGCATAGTAATATGCTATAGAACCACTACTTGTCTTCTCTGTGTTGCACAGCCCTCCCCTTTCCCCCAACCCCCACATTATACATGCTAATCATAATTCCCCTTTTTCCCCCTTATCCCTCCCTTCCCACCCATCCTCCCCAGTCCCTTTCCCATTGGTAACAGTTAGCCAAATCTTGGGTTCTGTGAGTCTGCTGCTGTTTTGTTCCTTCAGTTTTTTTCTTTGTTCTTATACTCCACAGATGAGTGAAATCATTTGATACCTGTCTTTCTCCACCTGCTTATTTCACTGAGCATCATACCCTCTAGCTCCATCCATGTTGTTGCAAATGGTAGGATTTGTTTTCTTCTTATGGCTGAATAATATTCCACTGTGTATATGTACCAAATCTTCTTTATCCATTCATCTACTGATGGACACTTAGGTTGCTTCCATTTCTTGGCTATTGTAAACAGTGCTGCGATAAACATAGGGGTGCATCTGTCTTTCAAACTGGAGTGCTGCAATCTTAGGGTAAATTCCTAGAAGTGGAATTCCTGGGTCAAATGGTATTTCTATTTTGAGCATTTTGAGGAACCTCCATACTGCTTTCCACAATGGTTGAACTAATTTACATTTCCACCAGCAGTGTAGGAGGGTTCCCCTTTCTCCACAACCTCGCCAACATTTGTTGTTGTTTGTCTTTTCAATGATGGCAATCCTTACTGGTGTGAGGTGACATCTCATTGTGGTTTTAATTTGCATTTCTCTGATGACAAGTGATGTGGAGCATCTTTTATGTGTCTGTTGGCCATTTGAATATCTTCTTTAGATAACTGTCTATTCAGCTCCTCTGCTCATTTTTGAATTGGATTACTTGCTTTTTGTTTGTTGAGGTATGTGAGCTCTTTATATATTTTGGATGTCAACTCTTTATTAGATCTGTCATTTATGAATATATTCTCCCATACTGTAGGATACCTTTTTGTTCTATTGATGGTGTCCTTTGCTGTACAGAAGATTTTAGCTTGATATAGTCCCACTTGTTCATTTTTGCTTTTGTTTCCCTTGCCTGGGGATATATCTTCATGAAGAAGTCACTCATGTTTATGTCCATGAGATTTTTGCCTATGTTTTTTTCTAAGAGTTTTATGGTTTCATGACTTGCATTCAGGTCTTTGATCCATTTCGAATTTACTTTTGTGTATGGGGTTAGACAGTGATTCAGTTTCATTCTCTTACATGTAGCTGTCCAGTTTTGCCAGCACCATCTGTTGAAGAGACTGTCATTTCCCCATTGTATGTCCATGGCTCCTTTACCGTATATTAATTGGCCATATATGTTTGGGTTAATGTTTGGAGTCTCTATTCTGCTCCACTGGTCTGTGGCTCTGTTCCTGTACCAGTACCAAATTGTCTTGATTACTGTGGCTTTGTAGTAGAGCTTGAAGTTGGGGAGCGAGATCCCCCACCCCATTTTATTCTTCCTTCTCAGGATTGCTTTGGCTATTCAGTGTCTTTGATGTTTCCATATGAATTTTTGAACTATTTGTTCCAGTTCGTTGAAGAATGCTGTTGGTAATTTGATAGGGATTGCATCGAATCTGTATATTGCTTTGGGCAGGATGGCCATTTTGACTATATTAATTCTTCCTAGCCGGGAGCATGGGATGAGTTACCATTTGTTAGGGACCTCTTTAATTTCTCTTAAGAGTGCCTTGTAGTTTTCAGAGTATAGGTTAGGTTTATTCCTAGGTATTTTATTCCTTTTGATGCTATTGTGAATGAAATTGTTTTCCTGATTTCTCTTTCTGTTAATTCATTGTTAGTGTATAGGAAAGCCACAGATTTCTGTGTGTTAATTTTGTATTCTGCAACTTTGCTGAATTCCGATATTAGTTCTAGTTTTGGAGTGGTGTCTTTGGGGTTTTTTATGCACAATATCATGTCATCTGCAAATAGTGACAATTTGACTTCTTCTTTACCAATCTGGATTCCTTGTATTTCTGTTTTGTCTAATTGCCGTGACTAGGACCTCCAGTACTATGTTGAATAACAGTGGGAAGAGTGGGCATCCCTGTTTTGTTAAAGATCTCAGAGAAAAAACTTTCAGCCTCTCTCTGTTCAGTATGATGCTAGCTGTGGGTTTATCATAAATAGCCTTTATTATGTTGAGGTACTTGCCCTCTATGCCCATTTTGTTGAGAGTTTTTATCATGAATGGATGTTGAATTTTGTCAAATGCTTCTTCAGCATCTACGGAGATGATCATGTGGATTTTATCCTTCTTTTTGTTGATGTGGGGGATGATGTTGATGGGTTTTCGAATGTTGTACCATCCTTGCATCCCTGGAATGAATCCCACTTGGTCATGGTGTATGATCCTTTTGATGTATTTTTGAATTCAGTTTGCTAATATTTTGTTGAGTATTTTTGCATCTACATTCATCAGGATTATTGGTCTGTAGTTTTCTTTTTTGGTGGAGTCTTTGCCTGGTTTTAGTGTTAGGGTGATGTTGTCTTTATGGAATGCGTTTGGGAGTATTCCCTCCTCTTCTACTTTTTGGAAAACTTTAAGGAGAATGGGTATTATGTCTTCTCTGTATGGCCGATAAAATTCTGGAGTAAATCCATCTGGCCTGGGTGTTTTGTTCTTGGGTAGTTTTTTGATTACCGCTTCAATTGCATTGCTGGTAATTGGTCTGTTTAGATTTTCTGTTTCTTTCTGGGTCAGTCTTGGAAGGTTGTATTTTTCTAGGCAGTTGTCCATTTCTCCTAGGTTTTCCAGCTTGTTAGCATATAGGTTTTCATAGCATTCTCTAATAATTCTTTGTATTTCTGTGGGGTCCGTCATGATTTTTCCTTTCTCGTTTCTGATTCTATTAATGTGTGCTGACTGTCTTTTTCTCTTAATAAGTCTGGCTAGAGGCTTATCTATTTTGTTTATTTTCTCGAAGAACCAGCTCTTGTTTTCATTGATTTTTTTCTATTGTTTTATTCTTCTCAATTTTATTTATTTCTTCTCTGATCTTTATTATGTCCCTCCGTCTGCTGACCTTAGGCCTCATTTGTTCTTCTTTTTCCAGTTTCAATAATTGTGACATTAGACTATTCATTTGGGTTTGTTCTTCCTTCTTTAAATATGTCTGGATTGCTATATACTTCCCTCTTAAGACTGCTTTTGCTGCGTCCCACAGAAGTTGGAGCTTTGTGTTGTTGTTGTCATTTGTTTCCATATATTGGTGGATCTCCATTTTAATTTGGTCATTTATCCATTGATTATTTGGGGGCATGTTGTTAACTCTCCATGTGTTTGTGTTCCTTTTTGCTTTCTTTGTACAATTTATTTCTAGTTTTATACCTTTGTGGTCTGAAAAGTTGGTTGGTAGGATTTCAATCTTTTTGAATTTACTGAGGCTCTTTTTGTGGCCTAGTATGTGGTCTATTCTTGAGAATGTTCCATGTGCACTTGAGAAGAATGTGTATCCTGTTGCTTTTGGGTGTAGGTTCTATAGATGTCTATTAGGTCCATCTGTTTTAGTGTGTTGTTCAGTGCCTCTGTGTCCTTACTTATTTTCTGTCTGGTGGATCTGTCCTTTGGAGGGCCACTCCAGTGCTTTTTAAGATCAAGAAGGACTCTCACATTCCTTCATTACCTTCTGTATTTCTTTCCCTTCTCCCCTTTCCTCTTTCTTTTTAAATTCAGATCATTTAACAGACAAGGGTCATAGCAAAAAATAAATTGTCTCCCCTGAGTTCCCTCTGATGTCATTTTACTATATTCTTTGGTCTCCAGAGGCAACACTCCAGACACACAGGCACGTAGATACACACTGTGGAATAAAGCTTCTGTGCTCAAGCAGCTTCCAGAAGTGTGCGGCATTGCTGTGGCCTGAGGGCTGGGCTTTTCCAGGGGAGGTCCATCCAGATTGCAGCTGCCCTTCCATGTCGCCTTTCATCCAGGCATCATACCTAGATTTGTAGCCAAGCACTGATGCTCACAAATCCCCAAGGAAGTAAGTATCAGTAACTGTGTGTTTAGCTGAAGGAAACTGAGGCACAACAAACTGAGCCAATAGGCCAAGTGACTGGGGAAGTTTCCAGCCAAGTTAGAAATAAAATTTATTTTGTGAAAATTAGCTCTTATCTGTTTTCTTTTGGCAGGTACCAGAAGGTGATCAACATGCAGAGGGTTAACATGTGGGAGAAATAAATTTTGTGTCGGCTTGGGGCAGAACATATCAGGAAATGAACAACAGAAAAACAGCACTCTCATTGAGCTTCATAACTCCAGCAAATCTGTGGGTTTGGGTTAGCGGAGGCTGAAATTCCAGAACTCAAGTTAACCATGTGTGGCAGGCCAGGGAATTCCTGCTGATTGGATGGGAAATCTTCAATGTCAGCATTCATGTGCAACTGCACTAGACATTTTCACCCAGGACATAAGTAACTTTCTTTCCATTCTTGGGTGAATTAGGAACCCAGAGCCCGGGTGTAACAGAAGAAGGAGACATCTGTGTCCACCACCAGCCGCAGAGGATGCTGATGATGTCCATTACCAAGCAGTTCTCATGCCTGGCACCAAAGGCACAGCACACCCAGGGTTCAAGGACTGCAAGGCAATGACCGCATGTGCATTTGGCACGTGGTAAACTGCCAAGTCCCAGGGCTACGTGCCAGTGCGCCATCTCCCTGATGAGGGCAGGGACTCCCGTGTTTCCTCTGCAGGCCTTGTGGTGCTCCATGCTGGTCAGCTGGGGAAGCAGAACCACTTTAATAGGTATCACAGGATGTCTTGGACACCTGTGGGAGAAGCTGGGGAGAATCGTGCCCAAGGGGCAGTTGGAAGATCAGTCACTAGCCAGCCTTCCTGAAGCACATGGGAAGCCAAAGGTTGTCAGGGAACATGGGCAGCCAGGCACATCCAGTGCTGGAGTGAGCCTGTGAGAGCCAGACTGGAAGGGAAGTTATGGGAGCCCGTAGACTTTGCATCCGGTGCTGGGCCTGAGCCGCTTTTGGTCATGGGACTGGCGGTCAGTAGGAATCGCTGGAGAGAGTAGAGTGGAGGGGGAGACAGGGAGACAACAAAGAAGAGAAGAGAAGATCTCAGTTATTAAAGACAAGTAAGTTGTAGAGCTTTTTTGCATAGCATATTGCCTATAGTGGTCAATACTGTATTAAATACTCAGAAATTTTCTAAGAGGGCAGATATCTTAGGTTAGGGTTCTTACCACACACACAAAGTAATGATAATGATAATAATAAATAGGGGTTGGGAGGAAACTTTGGGAGGTGATGGACATGTTTTATGGCATAGACTATGGTGATGGTATTATGGGGATGTACTTATCACTGAACTGACCCAGTTCTCTATATTAAATATGTACAGCTTTTTGCATGTCAATCATACCTTATACAGTGGTATTTTAAAAAATAAAGAAAGAGTGGCTGAATGTGGATTGGGAAAGAGCAGGGACCCACTGGACCCCACCAGCCCTATGGCATCTACCTGTCCACTCAAGCCACAATGACCTTCACGCAATAGTGGCTGTTGCTTTACCTCCACCTTCCAAATCTTGCCCTGGTTTCTCTTTGAGCCAACTCTGACCCAGAATCATGCAGAGAAATGGAGTCTAGGAGATACAATTCCAGGTAAATCAAGCTGACCTAAATAGTCACCCGGAACCATCTGGTCTGTTTCTAACACCATGGGAAAAGCCCTGACCTAGAGTCAGGATATTCAGGAGTATGGTCATGGCTCTGCCTCCAAAAATGTGCCCTTGGCCAAGTTACTTAACCTGACTGCCCTGCAGGTGCTCAGAGCGGGACAAAAACAATGACTCATCACCCCACAGAAGGTCCAAGCCGAGGTGAGGGAGTTAAACTCTTACAAGGGAACTTTAAGAAGGTTCTAAAAGATACTAGAATCTGCAACCTTATTTTTCTAGGGTTTTCTTATGGTGCATTTAAACCATGTCTATTTAGAGCTGAATCTCCTGGCTAAAGCATGGGTTTGGAAATCAAAAATCTCAGCTCTTTTCTCTCTAACTATAATCCTGGTGTGCAATGAAATTTGGAATGAGTAATTAAACCATTTGCTGTCAATGTTTGTTCATATACGGAACAGGCATAATGACATTCTACCAACAACGACTGCTCAGTAGCTAAGTCCCTTAAAGAAAGGAAACCCCAGCAGAGGGAGTGTCACCAGAGCAGTGTCCTATCAGGTTTCAGAGGCTTGGTGTTACCTCCTTCTTGGGGCAATAGATAAGATTATGCCAAAGGTTTCTAAACCAGCAAACCTGCCCAATTTCACCTCCAGCTGCAGCTACAGGGTTTGCCTGATTTAACGATGTACCATGAAACACAGGAAAAGCAGTTTGCTTCCTGGTTCCAGCCTAACCATCTGCAAAGCCATGAAGAGGCACCTGCCTTGCTCTGCCCACTGGAAGTGGTGACAGAACTGCAAAAAGACGGAGGTGATGGGTGCAGCCAGGGCAGGAGCAGCGGGGTTTAAGCCGGGCAGATGCTATCTCCCTGAACCCACCACTTTCTACAGAGGAGTGGAGCCCTGCCTCCAGGTCCACAGCCCCGAAATCGGGAAGCACACACTTTATGAACTTCACCTCTTGGACAGGGAAGGTTAACTTCATGGGCAAACAGAGGGGTAAGAAAAGAAAGCACAATAATATTCTCCATTTTTCATGAATAATAAGTTCCTTCCTAGGTCTGAGTACTCAAGTGTCCACCCTTCATAATCACTGTCTGGGCATTAGATACTTTAGCTCTCTCTCCCTAGCAACCACAAGGGCCAACCAGAACCCCTAACCAGTGGGCTCCTAATGCCTATCTCTTGCCTTCACAAGTGACAGATCTCTGAGCAGCATTCTTTGCCCTCAGTTTCCCACTGTAAGCCTGGGTTTGTTGATAAAGATGAAGACTTCATAGCACAGCCCACATTCTCTACCATGTCTCTGTGATCCAGAGATGTGCTTGAGCAAGTTGGCTGACGGACAGGGAGTGAGGTTTGAATATTTATATAGAGTCAATGATGAACATATTCTGGTACTTTACAAGTCCAGCATAAAAATAGCTATACAAATATTTCATGATAAAAATAATCAGCTCTAAAGCCCTTTATTCATTTCCTTCTTTCTTAATTGGAAGACTTTTATGTAACTTACAGCATTTGGGACTAGTATCATGGTTATTATGTTTATGTAGTAACCAAAAACTCTAGATAAATATTTGTGTAGTTACAAAACTTTTAACAAGCCCCAAACTTGGAATAATCAGAAAGAAAACAAAACACTCCATTTCAGGCAACTGTAAATCCCTGTTGTCAACGTGACTTGGACATTGGAAAGGAAGGAGTCAGACCAAATGGCTCCCGTATGTTCACCAAGAGTAGGCTGGGGGTGGCTGGGGGGCCGGAGGAAGGGCGGCTGACAGGCTGGGGATGGGACACACCATCCTGTACTTGTCAGCTGTCGCTTGGTGGACGCCTGCGTGATGAATGAGTAATGGTGTCTGTGGGGCTCCTCTTACACTAAAAAATTCAGCGCATATGGTCCTGACCTGTTCCAGTCCCATCCTATCTGTTGGTCATTGTGGAAATACATTTGTTCCCAGGCCATAAAGAAGAGCATCACAGCTTTTAGGAGAGAACTGAGGCCAACAACTCAGAGCATCAGTCTTTAGGGACATGATATAGAGAAACCACATTGGAAAACTGGATGCAGAGCCATCTAGAAAAATACTTGGGGTCAGTTCCTAGGAAATAAGAGGAATCTAACAGGGGCTGTTCCTTTGAATACAGAAAGCCCCCACATGCACATTTCAAAGTGGCAAAATGTGACACTTTAGAAGAGGGACAGAGTGAGCAGAGGATGTTCTGCATGTATCATCACATGATGGCGGTGGGCCAGTGACCTATAAACACGGTAATAAAAAAAATGTGATGATATAAAAGGTCGTTGGGAAAAATCAATGCAGCAAGAAAACTAGCTTGCTTAGCAAATCTTAGGCACAAAGGAAGTGGTAATCAGCATTCATTCTTATTATTGCCCAACTTTTGAGACACTGCTTTGCTATACACACTGCAAAGAAAGAATTCATACTAGACATGTTTAGCGGGAACAATTAGAAAATTTGAGAGAAAAATCTTCAAAAGGGCTTTGACTCGGAAGACAGATGTTTATGGTTTTGTTCCCCGTAAGCTCTGGCCTGGAGATGGTCTCTCTCTACCCAGGAGACAAAAGCTGCCCTTGCTGTGGCTAAGTTAGCAGAAGGCTGGCCTCCTTGGAATAGAGGCTGTAGATCCTCTTGGTCTTTGAATAGTTCAAAGCATTTCTTGAAGCTTTGCTAGTGGGACAAGGAGCTGGGTGCAGCCTGAAATAGCCCCTGCCAGGCTGCTGGCCAGCAGCTGCAGCAACGGCAGGTGCTGGATCTGGTGTCACTGCCCCTGACCCCGGGCACAGGGACCCTGACAAGTGGTCAGGAGAGACTCACATTTAACTGTCTGGAAGCCAACAGGAGGTGAAAGGAATCCAGACCCTGACCCCTGGCACACGATCAGTATGGTCACACCCTCCTGGGTTTATCCCTCTCTTCAAGGGGGAAAGGGAGGATTCCCACACTTTGGAGCTACGAGAAGGCTACTCTTTTACTCTCTCTTTATGACAGTTTTTTTTTTCACTTTGAATTCTCCTCAAAGTAGAACATCATACCTGGGGCCACCTGCATGTGGTTTTGAAAACTGCAGATCATTTAAGCAGGAGTAATGATGCTACCTGTCATTTATTGAGCATATTCTACATGCCTCACAGTATTGCAGGTGCTTTGTGGATGTTATTGCATTTGATTTTATAAATTTCTAATATCAAGATTATATGCCTAGTGAGTGGCAAAGGCGGGATCAGCTTTCCTGTCTCCTCTGCAGAAGACGAGCTGGTTTTTCAAAAGAGTCTGCTAAAACTTTCCTTTTTGTCTTCTTACAAATAGTTTATAAACAGTTTTCAGGTTATAAAAATAATGTATGCTCGTATGGAAGTTCCTCAGAAAACTAAAAATAGAAATACCATTTGATCCAGTAATTTCACTCCTTGGAATTTACCCAGAGAAATCAAGATCCCTGATTCAAAAAGACATATGCACCCCTCTGTTTATTGCAGCACTATTGACAATAGCCAAGATACGGAAGCAACCTAAGTGTCCATCAGTAGATGAACAGATAAAGAAGATGTGGTACATATACACAATGGACTATTATTCAGCCATAAGAAGAAAACAAATCCTACCATTTGCAACAACATAGATGGAGCTAGAGGGTATTATGCTCAGTGAAATAAGCCAGGCAGAGAATGACAAATACCAAATGATATCACTCAGTTGTGCACTATAAAAACAAAGCAAAACAGAAGGAACAAAATAGCAGCAAACTCATAGACACCCAGAAGGGACTAGTGGTTACCAAAAGGGAGGGGTTGTGGAGGGTGGCTGAGGAGGGAGAGAGCAGGGAATCTAGGAGCACAATAATTTGCAATTGCAATATAGGTATGTCATGGGGACAGTAGTACAGCACAGAGAATTAAACTAATGGCTCTATAACATCTTACTACATTGATAGACAGTGACCCCAATGAAGGGAGTGATGACTTGATCATATGGGTAAATGTTGAACCACTGTGTTGTGTATTTGAAACTGTCAGAAGATTGCATATCAATGATACTTTCACACAAAGAATAATGTATGCTCATATTAGAAAATTTAGAAAATATGAAATGCATTAAAAATAGTAATTCTACTACCCCCATACAACTGCTGTTAACTTTAAAAAATTTCCTAAGGTATCTGTACATGTATTTGTAATATTCCTTTCCCTCCAACAAAATTGGGATCTTGTAACTTTTTAGACTTTCCAAGAATTTTTAAGTTTCCTTAAAATACAATGAAGCCTGTTTTACCCAGTGAAGCAGCTGTGGTCTTTCTGAAGCTAAATATAGCTCAGAAAACTGACCACACGGTTTCTAAGGGGGAACTAAATATGGCAAAATGCCTTTTTCCACACTGACAGAGGCTTCCAGTGCCTGGTCCTTTGTTTTTCCGGCAGCAGGACCATTTTTCAGGGGTCACCAGTGGCTATTAGCATCATTAGAAGTCCTTCGACATCTTAAGGCATTAATCATGCTCCAGATGTCACAAAAATCTAGTGCCTGGAAAAGACCATACATTAAAATTTTCAGCTGCTCAAGCTTGTGGGGATCTCAGCTTCATTCTCTTCACTTGGGGTTTTAGCCAGACCCCAGCACTGGTATTTCACCCTCATTATAACCAAAGAAGGCTCAGTATGCAAATATTTTAACATTTTCTAATTTTATCCAGCTGCTCCAATAGTGTGTGTGTTCCTTTAAAACATCTCTCCTTTGACAGATGCCCTTCATGGGGTCTTTTGTGGGCATGTTTTAATTCTATCTTTGCCCCTGAGATACCGACCAGTCACATTCTTCCTGCTCTGTTTGATCAAATGGAATTATTTTTAGTAGAAGCTGCTTTGCTGGGAAGACAGCTTATAATCTTAAAAAGTCCTTTACATTGTAGACATAGGTGCTTCTGGGCAGTGTGTGTCTAGAACTGTAATGTCTTCTCTGCCCAGAAGACCACCTTTGAATTCACCCTTTCTGTTCATGCATGTCCATATTGATAAATGAATTGCTTTGGTGCTTATAGAGTGACTGTTTCATGCATCATTTTTGACACCCACTTCCTGAATTCATCCCTAAATGCTGTTCAAACCATTTTTATTGATTCTCGGCAGAACTCAGTGGTGCCCAGGGAAACACCCCACAGACTGGAGGGCAGGCTAGCTGCATATACCCATGGCTCTGCTGTGCTGCACGACACAACGCTGCCCAGTATTTTATATTCACCTAACAAATGGAATGCATGATCTATTTCACTGGAGCCCTGTTGGACAAACATGGAAAAATGTGGGAGCTTTGACATGAACCACAATGGTTTTGGGCTCTGTGTAATTTGAAGACAAGATTCCTATGCTGTGTGTCACTTACCTCCCCTATTACCACTGTCGCCCAATATTTCGCAACCATCAGTTCTTTGCCAGTGCCTGCATGCAAAGATGGGTTTGTATTAAAAAAATAAATGAGAACAGCACATTCTGATGTGGTATAATGTATCAGCATGTTCCGCCTGAAGCCTCATCACCCACCCCTCCCCTTGCAAAGGATACACAGCAGAGTTACTTACTTGTTTCAGGTCCTGGTGAAAAGGGTGACAGGGTGTCAGAAATAAAAGGAAAGCTTTTTTCCTTTGAAATGTCTAAATATCCAAAGACAGGAACAACCACAGGGCAGAATATTGTGCCAAGCAGTTTGTTCTGATTTGGGGGACCATCCATTTCCAGCTTTAAAGCCCAATTATTTTCAAATGCAAGAAACAGAAAACCAGACTTACAGTGGCTCCCCAACACATAGAGATTTATTTTTCTCACATAACAAGAAGACCAGAAGTGGGCAGTCCAAGGCGAGCCATTAAAGACTCAGGTTGTTTTTCTTTTCTGCTGACCTTACCATTTTGGATTTCATCCTTGTGCTTGCCCATGGTGGCAAGATGGCCTCTGGGACTCATTTTTAAGATAGGAAGCAGACAGGGTCATACTAGGTGGTAGGGCTCCTTCCATCTGCAAAGCAAAAGGCTTCCCAGAACCACAGCAAATTATTGCTGTCTCCTCATTAGCCAGAACAGTGTCACGTGGTCATTCATTCTCTTTAGGCTGGAAAAGTGAGTTTTAGGTGGGAGTATTGCTACTTAATCAAAAGTGTGGCTCTATTTGTGCAGAAGAGGAGGGAATGGATGCAGTTTAGTCACATGCTCACACAGCTGCTCTCTGTAAGGTGCTCCTTGAGGATGGAGGGGCAGATGGCAGCACAGAACCAGAACATTTTGGCCTCTGGAAGTTGAGGAGCTATCTATAGGAACTAGTGGCATGGATATCACAAATAATCCTTGCTTAAGTGAGAGCAGTCCTACCTAACTTTATGTTCATATGTGGCAATTTCTGTAACAGATTGTTAATTCCCCAGTTATTTTGAAAACTTACTGTGTTTAAATTAATGGGGAAATAAAACTGTTATTTTTAAAAAGTAAATCTGACCATTTCACTTCCTTGCTTAAAATCCTTCAGAAGCTTCCATAGCTCTTAAGCTAAAATGTCTAGTCCTTGGCATGTCCTTTAGGGACCTGCAGAACACAACCTCTGTTTATTTCTGCAGCTTCCTATCTGTCCCTCTGCCTCAGGGCCCTTGCATATGCCCTTCCTTCTACCCAGAAGCCTCTCTCCCCACCCTGGGCCCCACAACCCCTGCTTATTGTTCAGCTCTAAGATGAACAAAGGTTCCCTGAAGAAGCTTTCCCTGTCCTGGAGGTCTAGCTTGGGAACCCTGATATGAACTCCAAGTATTCTAATCATCTTCTTAGCATTGATCTACAAATTTAATTAATTTGCAGTGAATTGTTTCAAATATGCTTCCCCTGCTAGAATGTTAGCTTTGTGAAGGACCTAATGTTCTTGTGTACTTTGACTGGTTTATTTGTTAAGTGCTGTGAGTAAGTATTTAACAGACACTGAATGAATGAATGAACGAAATGAAATTTTAAAAGCATGAAACTGATTTTGCTGATACTATGCATCTGTGCTATTCAAAATATCATCCATTAGAAAGGGGAACCCTCCAACACTGCTGGTGGAAATGTAAATTAGTTCAACCATTGTAGAAAGCAGTATGGAGGTTCCTCAAAATGCTCAAAATATACATACCATTTGACCCAGGAATTCTACTTCTAGGAATTTACTCTAAGAATATAGCAGCCCAGTTTGAAAAAGACAGATGCACCCTTATGTTTATCGCAGCACTATTTACAATAGCCAAGAAATGGAAACAACCTAAGTGTCCATCAATAGATGAATGGATAAAGAAGATGTGGTACATATACACAATGGAATTATTCAGCCATAAGAAGAAAACAAATCCTACCATTTGCAACAACATGGATGGAGCTAGAGGGTATTATGCTCAGTGAAATAAGCCAGGCAAAGAAAGACAAGTATCAAATGATTTCACTCATATGTGGAGTATAAGAACAAAGGAAAAACTGAAGGAACAAACCAGCAGCAGAATCACAGAACCCACGAATGGACTAACAGTTACCAAAGGGAAAGGGACTGGGGAGGATGGGTGGGAAGGGAGGGATAAGTGAGGGGAGATAAGAAAGGGGGCATTAAGATTAGTATGTATAATGTGTGTTGGGGCACAGGGAGGGCTGTGCAACACAGAGAAGACAAGTAGTGATTCTACAGCATCTTACTACACTGATGGACAGTGACTGTAATGGGGTTTGTGGGGGGGACTTGGTGAAGGGGGGGAATCTAGTAAACAATGCTCCTCATGTAATTGTAGATTAATGATACCAAAAAAAAAAAATATCATCCACCAACCTGTGCTAGTTTGCAAATTGCTCATTTTTAACCAGCAACAAGGTAAGTGTAGAAATTGAAGTTCAGCATTTAGAAACTTTCTTAGCAATTTCAAAAGTGTTTAGACATTTTAAAGCATTGTTTAGACATTTAAAAAAATAAAATAAAACTAGTTCTTTAACACAGTTTGGGAAACACTGCTGTAGGTTAGATACTACAAAACATCATTACACTAACAAAATGCAGGCATCTCTAAAGCGAAGTTCCGCAGCCCCTGCTGGAGCGTCAGAAGCTGGCAGGTCCGCATGAACCGCCCGAGAGAGGAGGCAGTACAGCTCCCTCCACCTCTTGAGTAGGCTCCTGTCTCTCTAATTTCAGAGCAAGTTATTTAACTCGGACATGTTATTTAATTCATCACTGCCTCAGTTTCCTCATGTGTAAATGGGGGTAATAATAGAAAGATTAAGCAAGACAATTGTATGCAAAGCCTTTTGAGACACTTTATGAGAATCTGATATTATTGCTATTACTTGCAATACATGAGAGAGCCATTTTGCCCAAAATAAGAGAGAGCTTTAAAAAAAATAAAACATGGTTTCGATTTAAAAGTAATGCCTGGGATATAAAAGCACACTGAATGGAGATGGATATCAAACTACACTGAGAACAAAGAGCCTGCAAGGAGGATGTGAGGCTGTCTGTGCCCGAGGCATGCTGAGACCTAGCTCTGACATCATATCAAGGAAAATATTTGCACAGCAGAGCTGGCATATTTGTACAGGTTCTTATATAGGAAAACTTGCAATCAGAGAGGGAGGAATGAGTATATATTTTTTACTCTAATATTCTTCAACTCAGGGTAGATGCCTGAAATTCTATCATTATGGCTGCATCTTCTTAGTTGAAGGCTTTCATGTAACATGGAACTACATCTTGGTTACATTTTAAGCTCTTAGCAGTCATTTATACTTTAGTATGAAGAAAAAATCTGAAGGGATCTGGGATGGGAGCCCTTTGCTGGTGTCCTACTTTATCCAACTCTTGCTCCCTAAACCCACTCCCACCCTGCCAATCCTGCCGATAGGCACAGTTCAACTCACCCCTCAAACCTGAGCATTTCCTTGGTTGTCTACCCTGACTGTTCCCACACCAGACCTCCATCCCTAACAGGAAGTAGAATCTGTGCCATGTAATACAGCACTTTCAGAAGTACTGACCTTCCCTGCAGCTCAGTCAGGGGCCATGTCTCACACTTGTTGGTCCCCACTTCTCCCCCATGGAGGGCTGCACATGGCGTAGGTACTGGATAAAGTCTTGTTGGATGGGGGGAAAGTGAAGCAGAAATCCCAGGGCATCTGTGTCCACAGAGTGTAGGGGTAAGCCTTGGATTTGGTGCTGGAGAAGGTTGTTTGTGACCTTTGAGAGAGCATTTTCAGTGGGGAACTGAAGGGGGGGCAAGAGGAGGAAGGGATGAGAAGGTGGTGGGAGCAGTGGAGGCAGGGAAGGACAGGAAGCTCTTTTTTCTTTTTTACTTCCTCATCCCCTTTATTTTTTTCATTCAGTTTTATTGAGTTATAATTGTATAACTGTATAACTGTATAACTACAGCCTAACAACCTGGCTCACATATATTGTGAAATAATCACCGCATACATTAACATCTGTCATCTCAGAGATACAAAAAAAGAAAGAGAAAAAAAGGTTTTTCCCTTGTGATGAGAACTTTTAGGATTTACTCTCTTGTAACTTTCCTGTACACCACACAGCAGTGTGACCTGTGGTCCACCATGGTGCATGTTACAGCCCCTGTCCTTACTTACCTTAGAGCTGCAAGTTTGTACATTTGGCCACCTTCCTCCAATTCCCCCCAAAACACCTACCTCCTATCACCGCAAATCTTACGTCTTTCTAATAGGAGTTTGTTTTTCATTTTTTGTTTAGATTCCAGACATAAATGAGATCTTGCAGTCTTTGCCTTTGACTTATTTCACTGAGCATAGTTCCAGAGAGGAGGAGGAATCCCTGGTTACCTGGCAGCACGAGTGCCTGTCAGAACAACAGTCCCGCTGGGCCTGGAAAATAGTAGCACAGCACCTGTGTCATTACCATCTATACAATTTTTCACTGTCATTTGGATCAACTTTGTAGTTTGTACTGATATCCATTTGGGATGTATCAAATCACAGCAGCATAGCAGTTTTTAGTTCTGAACTGTTTCCTTCACTCCCTCATTCATTTATTCATCCCACAAACATTCATGGAGCATCCGGCAGTGGTAGCCAGTTGCATGCCTTGTGCCTGCCTCCGCAACCAGGGGGAATCATCTACTCTTGCTAGATTGGATGATAAGCCCAGTGAAGTCAGGAGTTGAGGATCCTGTCCACTGCTGTGTTCTTAATGCTGGAGCAGGCTTGGCACTGACAGGCACTCTGAGCACCGCAGCATGAGCACTTCCTGGTGTTAAGTGCAAGCCTCAGATGGGTGTTTCTACACTGCCTGTCTAAGGCTCCAGGAGGGCCTACAGTGTGCTCTCATGTTTATATGACCTTATAAAACTTTCAAAAGTAGGATATTTTACCTAGTTTAGATTTCTCTTTTTATGCCAACTTCCCCTCCATCAACCTTCCCGTCATGTAAAGTCACACTTGAGTGGCCACGGGCATTTGGGACCCAGCGAAGAGGACATTGCTTTGAGAATGCATTTAGTATGGGACGCAGTGTGCTGTCATTAAAGTTGCATATTAAGCTACTGCCAGCTGTCCACTATCGGAGCAACTTCCAGGAGCACTCCCACCACCCACTGTGAAGACTCACCTGGCATGTCACAAAGGAGCACAGGTGATGTGGTGTCACAAAAATGAGCATGTGTCAGGCTCCTGGCCCTGGAAGTTGGTGGGTATTAGGAAAACAAGATCATTCTTAAAGAAGGCCTCCAAAATTGTTTAAGCTTTGGGCTGCTCAAAAAATGAATCTGCCCTTGTTTGGATGAATGCGTGAGTCTAAGACCTCTCAGGGTTGAGAAATAAACAGCTCCTTCTTTACTTTTCTCCAGCACTAGCAGACAACAAGTCTAGTTCAAATCTTATTCTTGTTCCCAAGAAATACACCAAATCCTTCTAGTAAATGGCCCATCTTCCTAAATGATGCTGGACCAACAGCTGGAAAACTGGACCAACTTCTCCAGTGGGCAGCTCACTTCCAGTCAGATCTTCATAACTTCTGTATCCATCAAGTTCTCATTCCCTTTATATTATTTCCAAATAAATATAGTCACTGTCAAATCCTTTGTCCCAAATGCTTACACCTTAGATAATGACAAGGTTAGTAGAAGTCTCGTGACTTCATTCATTCATTCAACAAATGTATTGAGTCCTGACTGAGTCAGGCACTGGGGGGTAAAACATTAAAGACATGGTTCTGCTCTTCAAAGAGCTTGTAGTCTAGCGGGAGTGAGACTCATAAACAGGTGATGACAGTCCGTGATTTGCACTAGGTGGGGGTGGGGACAAGCACAGTGTTGGAAAGCCCTGGGGTGGAACCCCTCCCTGGGCTGGGCATCAGGGACCGTTCCTCAGAGGGCTGAGTCAGCCGCTTGGCAGGGACGATGCAGCGCTGGGTGGAGAGTGAGCTGGATCAAAGGCTCCCAAATCTGGCTAATCATCAGAATCACCTGGGGAAGCTTCCAGACTCCCAGGCCTACTCCAGACCTACTGACTCAGAATTTCAGCAGGGTCTGAAATTTTAGACCGGAACCTCAGGAACCAGTCTAAAAAAAGTCATCCCTGGTTGTGTTCTTATCAACAAGACTTGGTGAAGTGGATAACCTTTGTGATTCTGTTGGGGATAAAGAGCCTGCAGAGCCAGGGAGGTGCACAGAGGTGGCAGGAGGAGGGGCCCAGACCAAGGTGGGTGGAGAAGCTCTAGGCAAGGGACCAAAAGCCCTTGGATGGGCTGTTTGAACAGAGAGGCCCATGTAGGCTCTCAGCTACCATGGCTGCTGGCTAGCTCAGGCTCTGAAAGCTGTCTAGCAACCTGACAGAGGGCACAGGGCCAGGATGTCATTCGTGGAGCAGGGCGTGAGTAACTGCACCATGCACAGGCCACCCTGTGGCCCTGCAGGGACTTCCTGTCCCCTGAAGGTTTGCATGAGTCCAGACTCCAATTCTCTAGTTCAAGACACAACTCTTTGTGTCATTTACCATTTAAACAAAACAAAACAAAACAAAAATAAAAAAACACAGAGCTTTATTTAGGTGTAATTCATATGCCATAAACTTTGCCCTTCAAAAGTATACAATTCAATGGGCTTTAGTGTACTCACAGGCTTGTGCAGCTATCTCACTGACCAATGTTAGAATGTTTTCATCACTCTGAAAAGAAAATTGAACCCATGAAGGGTCACATCCCATGACCCCTGCCCCCATCCTCATCCTTCTCCCCAATTCCCTAGCAATCTCCAATCTACTTCCCATCTCTATAAATTTGTCAGCTCTGGGTACTCCGTATAAGTGGAGTCACACCATAGGCTGCCTTGACTCTGGCTTGACTCTGGTCCATCCGTGCTGTGTGTGCCTTGGCGCTGCATTCCTTTTCATGGCTGAATCATGTTTCATTATATTCTAGGTTGCTCTGCATGTATGAGGGCTTTTGTGGACTCAGGACTCTATTCCACTGATCTGCATGCCTGTCCTTATGCCAGCACCACACTGTCTTGCCTACTGTACCTTCATAGTAAGTTTGGAAATTGGAAAATGTGACTCTTCCAACTTTGCTGTTTTTCAAGATTATTTTGGCTGTTCTGGGTCCCTTGGACTTCCATATGAATTTTAGGATCAGCTTTTGTCAATCTGTAAAAAAGGCACCTGGGATTCTGACAGGGACAGTGCTGAATGTATTTATTCCTGAAGTGTTAGTGAGGTCACTAACAGGTCGGGGGTGGCAGGAACATATATTTATCATCTACTTGACAGGAAAATTGGGATGAGAGCAGCACATTTTTAAACCCCCTCTGTCTGACAATTTGCTTTCAACAACAGAATGGGTACCTCCTAAACCCATGATGCCAATCTCCTCTATCCTTAATTTTCAAACAAACATTTACTGAGAGCTCTCTCTGTGCCAGCCACAGTTCTAGGCCTTCAGTAATTTAGAGGTTAGGCTTAAGAAATGACCATTTGAAACTCATTGTCAAACCACTTCTTTCTGCTGCAGAGATGATGCCCATTAGGAATCTTCATTCCCTTTAACATCCAGAAAATTCCAACTAAATTTTGTTTTAATTTAATAATACACCATTTTTTTTCCTGATTGCAAAGTGTTCATTATAGAGAGTTTGGAAAATACAAAAATTCTTAACAACAAAATTTATCCATAATCTCATTTGTCAGAGGCAGTCATTACCTTGACCTAAGACTATACTAATCATAATAGCTCTATAATCATAATACATAACAAGGTACTTACCATGTGTCTGGCCTGTTTAAATACTTCATGTTCATCAATTCAATTTAATCCTCACACTAACCCAGTGAGTTACTGACTTGTTCATTATTAGTTCATTACTAAGTTATTCACTTCATTTATTCAGTAATTTTTTCAGTACCAGTCATATGGTCTTTTTTTTTTAATTTTTATTTTGTTATCATTAATCTACAATTACATGAAGAATATTATGTTTACTAGGGTCCCTCCTTCACCAACTCCCCCTAACAAACCCCATTACAGTCACTGTCCATCAGTGTAGTAAAATGTTGTAGAACCACTACTTGTCTTCTCTGTGTTGCACAGCCCTCCCCTTTCCCCCAACCCCCACATTATACATGCTAATCATAATTCCCCTTTTTCCCCCTTATCCCTCCCTTCCCACCCATCCTCCCCAGTCCCTTTCCCATTGGTAACAGTTAGCCAAATCTTGGGTTCTGTGAGTCTGCTGCTGTTTTGTTCCTTTAGTTTTTTCTTTGTTCTTATACTCCACAGATGAGTGAAATCATTTGATACCTGTCTTTCTCTGCCTGGCTTATTTCACTGAGCGTAATACCCTCTAGCTCCATCCATGTTGTTGCAAATGGTAGGATTTGTTTTCTTCTTATGACTGAATAATATTCCATTGTGTATATGTACCATATCTTTTTTATCCATTCATCTACTGATGGACACTTAGGTTGCTTCCATTTCTTGGCTATTGTAAACAGTGCTGCGATAAACATAGGGGTGCATCTGTCTTTTTCAAACTGGGCTGCTGCATTCTTAGGGTAAATTCCTCGAAGTGGAATTCCTAGGTCAAATGGTATATCTATTTTGAGTATTTTGAGGAACCTCCATACTGCTTTCCACAATGGTTGAACTAATTTACATTTCCACCAGCAGTGTAGGAGGGTTCCCCTTTCTCCACAACCTTGCCAACATTTATTGTGGTTTCTCTTTTGGATGGTAGCCATCCTTACAGGGGTGATGTGAATCTCACTGTGGTTTTAATTTGCATTTCTCTGCTGACTAGCGATGTGGAGCGTCTTTCCATGTGTCTGTTGGCCATCTGAATTTCTTCTTTGGAGAACTGTCTGTTCAGCTCCTCATCCCATATTTTAATTGGATTATTTGCTTTTTGATTGTTGAGGTGCGTGAGCTCCTTATATATTTTGGATGTCAACCCTTTATCAGATCTGTCATTTACAAACATATTCTCCCATACTGTAGAGTACTTTTTTGTTCGATTGATGGTGTCCTTTGCTGTACAGAAGCTTTACAGCTTGATGTAGTCCCACTTGTTCATGTATTTTGTTTTCTTGCCTGGGGAGATATGTTCATGAAGAAGTCACTCATGTTTATGTCCATGAGATTTTTGCCTATGTTTTTTTCTAAGAGTTTTATGGTTTCATGACTTGCATTCAGGTCTTTGATCCATTTCGAATTTACTCTTGTGTATGGGGTTAGACAGTGATCCAGTTTCATTCTCTTACATGTAGCTGTCCAGTTTTGCCAGCACCATCTGTTGAAGAGTCTGTCATTTCCCCAGTGTATGTCCATGGCTCCTTTACTGTATATTAATTGGCCATATATGTTTGGGTTAATGTTTGGAGTCTCTATTCTGTTCCACTGGTCTGTGGCTCTGATCTTGTGCCAGTACCAAATTGTCTTGATTACTATGGCTTTATATTAGAGCTTGAAGTTGGGGAGTGAGATTCCCCCGCACTTTATTCTTCCTTCTCAGGAATGCTTTGGCTATTCGGGGTCTTTGGTGTTTCCATATGAATTTTTGAACTATTTGTTCCAATTCGTTGAAGAATGCTGTTGGTAATTTGATAGGGATTGCATTGAATCTGTATATTGCTTTGGGCAGGATGGCCATTTTGATGATATTAATTCTGCCTAGCCAGGAGCATGGGATGAGTTTTCATTTGTTAGTGTCCTCTTTAATTTCTCTTGAGTGTCTTATAATTTTCAGGGTATAGGTCTTCACTTCTTTGGTTAGGTTTATTCCTAGGTATTTTATTCTTTCTGATGCAATTGTGAATGGAATTTTTTTCCTGATTTCTCTTTCTATTGCTTCATTGTTAGTGTATAGGAAAGCCACAGATTTCTGTGTGTTAATTTTGTATCCTGCAACTTTGCTGTATTCTGATATTAGTTCTAGTAGTTTTGGAGTGGAGTCTTTAGGGCTTTTTATGTACAATATCATGTCAACTGCAAATAGTGACAGTTTAACTTCTTCTTTACCAGTCTGGATTCCTTGTATTTCTTTGTTTTGTCTAATTGTTGTGGCTAGGACCTCCAGTGCTATGTTAAATAACAGTGGGGAGAGTGGGCATCCCTGCCTTGTTCCTGATCTCAGAGGAAAGGCTTTCGGCTTCTTGCTGTTCAGTATGATGTTAGCTGTGGGTTTATCATATATGGCCTTTATTATGTTGAGGTACTTGCCCTCTATGCCCATTTTGTTGAGAGTTTTTATCATGAATGGATGTTGAATTTTGTCAAATGCTTTTTCAGCATCTATGGAGATGATCATGTGGTTTTTGTCCTTTTTGTTGATGTGGTGGATGATGATGATGGATTTTCAAATGTTGTACCCTCCTTGCATCCGTGAGATGAATCCCACTTGGTCGTGGTGTATGATCCTCTTGATGTATTGTTGAATTTGGTTTGCTAATATTTTGTTGAGTATTTTTCATCTATGTTCATCAGGGATATTGGTCTGTACTTTTCTTTTTTGGTGGGGTCTTTGCCTGGTTTTGGTATTAGGGTGATGTTAGTTTCATAGAATGCATTTGGGAGTATTCCCTCCTCTTCTACTTTTTGGAAAACTGTAAGGAGAATGGGTATTATGTCTTCTCTGTATGCCTGATAAAATTCCAAGGTATATCCATCTGGCCCGGGGGTTTTGTTCTTGGGTAGTTTTTTGATTACCGCTTAAATTTCTTTGCTCGTAGTTGGTTTGTTTAAATTTTGTGTTTCTTCCTTGGTCAGTCTTGAAAGGTTGTATTTTTCTAGGAAGTTGTCCATTTCTTCTAGGTTTTACAGCTTGTTAGCATATAGGTTTTCATAGTAGTCTCTAATAATTCTTTGTATTTCTGTGGAGTCTGTCGTGGTTTTTCCTTTCTCGTTTTTGATTCTGTTGATGTGTGTTGATTCTCTTTTTCTGTTAATAAGTTTGGCTAGAGGCTTATCTGTTTTGTTCATTTTCTCAAAGAACCAGCTCTTGGTTTCATTGATTTTTTCTATTGTTTTATTCTTCTCAATTTTATTTATTTCTTCTCTGTTCTTTATTATGTCCCTCCTTCTGCTGACTTTAGGCCTCATTTGTTCTTCTTTTTCCAATTTTGATAATTGTGATGTTAGACTATTCATTTGGGTTTTTTCTTCCTTCTTTAAATATGCCTGGATTGCTATGTACTTTTCTATTAAGGCTGCTTTCGCTGTGTCCCACAGAAGTTGTGGCTTTGTGTTGTTGTTGTCATTTGTTTCCATATATTGCTTGATCTCTATTTTAATTTGGTCATTGATCCATTGATTATTTAGGAGCATGTTGTTAAGCCTCCATGTGTTTGTGAGTCTTTTTGCTTTCTTTGTACAATTTAGTTCTAGTTTTATATCTTTGTGGCCTGAAAAGTTGGTTGGTAGAATTTCAATCTTTTTTGAATTTACTGAGGCTCTTTTTGTGGCCTAGTATGTGGTCTATTCTGGAGAATGTTCCATGTGCACTTGAGAAGAATGTGTATCCTGTTGCTTTTGGATGTAGAGTTCTATAGACGTCTATTAGGTCCATCTGTTCTAGTGTGTTGTTCAGTGCCTCTGTGTCCTTACTTATTTTCTGTCTGGTGGGTCTGTCCTTTGGAGTTGAGTGGTGTGTTAAAGTCTCCTAAAATGAATGTATTGAATTCTGTTTCCTCCTTTAATTCTGTTAGTATTTGTTTCACATATATTGGTGCTCCTGTATTGGGTGCCTATATGTTTATAATGGTTATATCCTCTTGTTGGACTGAGTCCTTTATCAGTATGCAATGTCCTTCTTTATCTCCTGTTACTTTCTTTGTTTTGAAGTCTATTTTTTCTGATACTGGTATTGCAACACCTGCTTTTTTCTCCCTGTTGTTTGCATGAAATATCTTTTTCCATCCCTTGACTTTTAACCTGTGCATGCCTTTGGGTTTGAGGTGAGTCTCTTGTATGCAGCATATAGATGGGTCTTGCTTTTTTAGCCATTCTATTACTCTGTGTCTTTTGATTGGTGCATTCAGTCCATTTACATTTATGGTGATTATCGATAGATATGTCCTTTCTTGCCATTGCAGGCTTTGCATTTGTGGTTACCACAGGTTCAAGGGTAGCTTCTTTACTATCTAACCATCTAACTTTAACTCAATTATTATGCTATTATAAACACAGTCTGATGATTCTTTGTTTCTCTCCCTTCTTATTCTTCTTCCTCCAGTCTTTCTATATTAGTTATTTTATTCTGTACTCTTTTGTGTTTCCCTTGGCTGCTTTTGTGGATAGCTGATTTTATTTTTTGCCTTTAGTTAGTATTTGGTTGGTCTGCTTTCTTTGCTGTGATTTTATTTTCTCTGGTGACATCTATTTAGTCTTAGGAGTGCTCCCATCTAGAGCAGTCCTCTAAAATACCCTGTAGATGTGGTTTGTGGGAGGCAAATTCCCTCAACTTTTGCTTGTATGGGAATTGTTTAATCCCTCCTTCATATTTAAATGATAATCATGCTGGATACAGTATTCTTGGTTCAAGGCCCTTCTGTTTCATTGCATTAAATATATCATGCCATTCTCTTCTGGCCTGTAAGGTTTCTGTTGAGAAGTCTGATGATAGCCTGATGGGTTTTCCTTTGTAGGTGACCTTTTTCCTCTCTCTAGCTGCCTTTCAAACTTTGTCCTTGTCCTTGATCTTTTCCATTTTAATTATTATGTGTCTTGGTGTTGCCTTCCTTGGCTCCCTTCTATTGGGAGTTCTGTTGGGAGTTCTGTTGGCTCACTTCTGTGGTCTGATCGATTATTTCCTCCCCCAGTTTGAGGAAGTTTTCAGCCATTATTTCTTCAAAGACACTTTCTATCCCTTTTTCTCTCTCTTCTTCTTCTGGTACCCCTACAAGGCAGATATTCTTCCTCTGGGATTGGTCGCACAGTTCTCTTAATATTGTTTCATTCCTTGAGATCCTTTATCTCTCTCTGCATCAGCTTCTCTGTGTTCCAGTTCTCTGGTTTCTATTCCGTCAATGGCCTCTAGCATCTTATCCATTCTGCTTATAAATCCTTCCAGAGATTGTTTCATTTCTGTAATCTCCCTCTAGACATCATCCCTTAGCTTTTGTATATTTCTCTGCAACTCCATCAGCATGGTTATGACCTTTATTTTGAATTCTTTTTCAGGAAGATTGGTTAGGTCTATGTCCTTCTCAGGGGTTGACTCTGTGATTTTGGTCTGTATCAAATTCTTTTGCCTTTTCATGGTGATAGAGGTAGTTGTGAGGGGCTGGCGCTGTGTGTCGGCTGGGAGAATGTCCCTTCTTGCTGGTTTGTGGCCTTCCTCTCCTGGGAGAACAGCGACCTCTAGCGTTTTGTGCTGGGCAGCTGCATGCAGACGGGGTTTCTAATTCTTGCCTGGTGGCTGTGGAGTTAAGCTCCTCAGTTGCTATGGGCATGGCCAGCCTCGGTCTGCTGCTCCAATATGGCGGAGCTGCGTCAGAGGGGAGACAGGCGGGAGACTGTTTATCGCCATGAGGGGCCTCTGAGCTGCGCTGCTGCCCAGTAGGTTAGGGCGCCCGGTGTTCCCTGTGATTCCCAGTTGCTGGGCTAAGTGTCCCGGGATGCTTCCGTCCAGCTGTGGGGGCCCTGTCCCTTTAAGACTTCCAAAAAGCACTCACTTTTCTTTGTCCCAGGGGCACCAGCTGCGGGGACCCACTCACATGTCTTACTGTCCTGTTTCCCTAGTTTCCAACACCCCACGCACACACTGTGTGTCTGCACTCCGGTGTGGATGACTAGGGCTGGGTGTTTAGCAGTCCTGGGCTCCCTCTCCCTCCCGGCTATGACTCCTCTCCTCCCTGGAGCTGGGGTGAGTGGCGCTTGGGTTTCCACCAGGCCACAGCTTGTATCTTACCCTCTTTACCAGGCGCTGGGTTCTTGCAGGTGTGGATGTAGTCTGGCTGTTGTCCTGTGTCTTCTGGTCTCTCTTTTAGGGATAGTTGTATTTGTTGTATTTTCAAAAATATATATGGTTTTCAGAGGAGATTTCTGCTGCTCTACTCAAGCCACCATCTTGGCTCCGCCCTCCATATGGTCTTTTTAATCCTTATCTAGGTACTTAGATGCAGTAGCAAAAGACATAAGCAAAAATCTCTGTCCTCTTAGATTTTATTTTTTAACAGGGTAAATAATAGTAAATAGTAGGTAAAATAGGTTGATTGTATGCCACATGAGAAGACGGTCAGTGCTTTGGAAAGAAGAGTCTGGGAGAACAGGGGCCTGAGCATGCAGGGACAGGGCATGGAGTGGAGGAGCATGGGCTGCCTGGCTGGGTAAGCAAGGTATAGTCAGGTCTGTTCACCTGTTTGTCATGATCACAGTAGGTGCTCTGACACTGTGCAGGTACCCCTGCAGGACTGAAGACCTCCCCCAGCTGCTGGAGTGTTGACAGCCCTCCGGTGTCAGTCCTCTTTGGGAACTGCCTTGGATGAAGAAAATCACCTGAAGTAGATACCTGGCTCCTGGGGCAGCCCATGCCCAGTAATTGGTGAATTTGGGGATTCGTTTGACCATGTGGCACGTACTCGGTACCATCTTCCCCAGGGCATGGCTGAGGCCTCAGGGAGCCTGCATTGTGGTCCAACCGACTTCTCCCTATCCCCAGCCTTGCCCCACCTCCCTTCTACAGGTGTTGATGTTAAGAGCTATTCCTAAGAGACTTCTTCTGCACTAGTGTCTGCCCTACTGTCTGCTTCCCCGGGAATTCAACCCATGCCCACTGGTGCTAGCAGTGGCCCAAGAAAGAGATGCGAGGATGGGACTGGGGATTAGGCCACCTGCCACCCAGCCAGCCTGAGGACCCACCGACAGCAGCAGGTGGGACAGGCAGGCCGGTGCAGGTGACAGTGTGACTGCTAACACTCACAGTGCTGAGCTGGGATGGTGTTCCTGTGGCGGGGCTGCCCTGGTGGGTGTGTCAGACATATGAGAGATATGGGGTCTCTGGCCAGCTATGTGGTCATTTCCCCAGTTCCCGAGTGTGTAATCAGAATGGATGCATCTTGGTTTCCTGACTTGTGGAATAAAAGCTTTTTAGTGGAAAGGCCTCTGAAGCCCCCTTTCATGTGCCACTCCTGCCCCCTTGAGCCAAGATAGCAAATCTAAAACAGTAATGCCCCCCAGGCAGAATGATAGAAATTCATACAAAGTAATTACAAAGATAATTTGGAATTCTTTGTCTTTTCTCCGTGCAGGGCCCCAGCCAGCCCTACTACCCAAGTTCAGGGACCCACTCATCATTGCCTTAGACCACAACCCACTTTACAGCTGAGGCACAGGCCTAGGCCCATGGCCACGATCCCCCAGCACACTATCTAGTCAGCGAGAGTGATGGAACAGGCTGTGGAGCATCAACGTGGAGGCATCACGAGGATGGCAACAGATGCCTGAGGCCAAGGCAAGAACGAGTCCACTGGCTGTCACTCTCTGTGACCATGCAGGGGTCTGTGACCCCGTCCCTGTGCTCTGGGCTCTCCAGGGCAGAGGTCCTGGTTATCACAGAAGTGCTTCCACCAGGGGACACACAAAAATCCTCATGAACTGTAAGCTGTGGCTGCCACTTGGGTACCTCAGGCCCTTTGTGCCAAATGACCAGCAGGCAAGAGGAGGGGTCACCACCGCATGAGGAGAAATGGTCACTGGGCAGGCAGCAAGGTGAGGACCACTACCACATATCTGGGCAGGGACACGCATGGTGGCAGGGAGGGGACCCGCCTAGGTGGCTCATGCACCTTCACTGACTTTGACAGCTCATGGACAAGTGCAGCAGCTGTGGCTGATAAGGGTGTGGTGGCCAGGAAACAGATACCTCAGACATGAGGGTCTGAGTCACCCTGCCAAGCAGGCCACCAGGACCAGCAGAGGTGCTTTTTGTGGTGAGGGGAATGGAGAGTGGGTAAGCAGCAAGGGGAGCAAGTGAGCATCAGCTGCAGCCCCAGCAGCCTGCGGTGTCGTCCCCTTAACCGTCCTCCTCTAAGTGTCTCATAGGAGAGACACTCCCCGGAATTTTGGAGGAACTGCTCCCCAAAACTTACTGAAGGTTCTCCATGCCCTTGAGGGGAGGATGAAGTGGGTGCCTTCACATGCCACCTGTGACCCCAACAGGACTGGGACCTATTTCCCCCACTGTGAGGAGTGTCGCCAGCAGGCAGTCGCAGCACAAGCTTCCTCTGGACTTGCCTGAGGAAGAGAGTCGCCCAATCCATTTCATAGGGCTGCTCTCATCTCCAGTGCCAGCCGAGTCGGGGGTAGGATGCCTGGCCCCTCACTAACTCGGGACAGGTCTGAAGGGCCTGCCAGTCTCCGAGCTCCTCGTGGGTGCTGACAACTTTGCTGAGACTGCTTCACAGACCAACCCTGACCCTGCATCACCCTCTTCCCATTGTGGGAGTTGACCCCAGGGTGCTCCTTAATGAATGTCCTGCGTGCCCATCTCTGGCTCCAAGGTGGCCCCCAGGGGCCTGACTTGGGTCAGTGATATTCAAGCAGACTTGAAGAGAACAAGAAGGAAGATCATTCCAGGCAAAGGGCAACTAGTGCAAAGGCCCTGAGGATGTGTGTGTGATCCAGGCACAGCAGGCAGAGAGGCTGCAGAGGTGGAGTGGATGGGATGGGAGCAGTTGCAGGAGCCAGACCATGGAGGACCTTGAAGGCCACCAGTGGGATTTGGTTTTTAACTCCCAGTGAGCACCACTGCAGGGTTTTGATAAGAAAAGTGACATAATCTAACTTAAAATATAAAGGAATCACTCAGGCTTCTGTCTTTTGAAGCATGGGGTCGTGGGGACAGGAACACTGGTTAGGAGTCTACTTCGTAATCCAGGTGAGATGGGACAGTGGCTCAGATCAGGATGGTAGTGATGAAGGTGATAAAAACAGATCTGATTCCAGAAATATTCTGCAGGCAGAGCCAACAGATTTTCGAGAGACTGGGTGGAGCATATGACAGAAAGAAAGGACTCCAGGAGGATTCTAGGGGTTTTGTTCTGACCTCTGGGAAGAGCAAGACAGAGAGGGATGCTATGGGTGGGGCAGACGGGGTGGGGTTGGGAGTGGGGGTGAAAGTGAGGGTGCTGATCTCATTTAATGTGGGTGTTAATTTGGAGACTCCTGGTAGACATCTGAATAAAGATGTTGAGTAGTCATGGGACATGCCAGACTGAATTTCAGGGGAGAGGGCTGCAGTGGAGTTATAAATGAGACTCCATCTGCATAAAGACATTGAAAATCTTGAAACTGAATGAGAGTGTGTCCGGGGACAGGGGAAGGTATGGATGAAGAAGAAAAAACAAAAGGCTGAGTCCAGGTGCTCCATCCTTAGGAGGGCAGGAAGAAGGGAAGGCCCACCAGAGGTAGAGGAGCTGCCAACCTGAAGTAGGGGAAAAAATAAGGAGTGTGCCAGGTCCTGGGAGCCCAGAGAAGAAAGTGTCTCAACAAGGAGGGAGGGTCCAGCAGTGCCGAATTATACCCAAAGGGCAAGTATGAGGAAAGCTGAGGATTATTCATTGAATTTAGTCAATGTTGGTGGCATCAGTGTCACCAGAGAGTGATGACAAGAACCTAGTGAGAGAAGGTTTCAAAAAGAGTGCAGACAGACCATTCTTTTGAGGAGTGTTGTCCCCAAGAGAAGCAGAGAAATGGTAGGTAGTGGCCTGGGGATTTGGTTCAGATAAGGTACAATTACTGTGCCCATTTTACAGATGAGGAAAATGGGGCTTATGGAAGGTAAGGAATTTGCCCAGTTCATTCAGCTAGCAAGGCGTGATTTGAGCACAGGTCTGTCTGAGTCTAAAAGTTGCGTTCCATACTTTTAAAAAAACCAATCCCCTAATGATAGAAATTTTTCTTAAATGTTCTATTATAAAGCTGGTGAATATTCTTATACATAAGCATATGGTTACATCTCTGACTATTTCCTTAAAATGAATTTCTGGAGATAGAAATCCTGAGTGTATAGATTTGAATCCACATTGTCAGTGCCCTGCAGGACGCTGCAACCATTTATATTTCCATTAGCCGTTCATATGGGGTCGGTTTCCCTGTTTTATTGCCAGTACTGGGTCTTCTCTTTTCCTCCCTCAGTTTGGAAGGAAAATTAGCTTCCCAGGCAAGGATATTACTTGAGAAAGACAAAGTGAAAACAAGAGATAAAGGGAGGAAGGTAGCTTAACATCTAAAAAGTGAAGAAAAAGCAGGTCTGTACTCAAAGGGGACGTGATGTTCCACAACCTTCCATTTGGCTTGGCCTCTGATTAATGGCGCTGGCAGTCCAGAGCTGTTGTTATACTCACTACATTTGCACCTGTCTCTTTCCTACAACACCAACTACTTCTGCAGGTGCTTTTGTAGGCTAACTGTTGCTTTGGCAAGGAAGCTAATACCTTCTAAGTTGCCTTTCAGCACAAAAATTCCTGCTGGCTGACAGAAGAAATACAGCTTTGGAAAAAGAGCCAGGTCAGAGATGGCCATGTGGCTGGCACAGACACCAAGAGGACTTGGTGTCCTTTTAAGAAGACCAAAATCACAAACAGAAGAATATCCTCAGGAACATCAACACCTACTTCACTTCACACCCTGGTCTCTGAACCCAACAGGCCCCAAACCAAGCTCATTATTATTTCCCACAGGCTCTTGCTCCTATTGTCAATCAATGAAATCACTGTTGCTTAGCAGCCCATGCAAGAAAACCCCTTTGCCAACTCACAATGTCTCCTTCGCCGTTTCCAACATCCAAGCCGCCAACTACACACCCCTGTCCACCTTCAGTGTCTCTTCAGTCCCTGCTCTCTTTGCCGTGCCCGGCCCTAGGGGAAATCCCCACTGTCTTTCCGCTGCGAGAAGATGGTGGTCTCCTGAGCACTTCTTTCCATGACAGTGCAAAAGCACTCTCATGACCCCAGAGCAGGGGTCCCCCTCCTGAGTGAGGACAGCCCTTCCCAGGCCTGGCCTCATCCTTACTTTTCCACTTCTGCCTGCAGCTTCCCTTTCTCCTTCCAGGCAGCCCTCCCAGCGGTGGTCATATACTCTGTTCCACTGTTTCCCCCATCTCACTTTCTTGGTCTGCTCAAGTCCTTCACATCCTTTAAAGGCCCAGTGCAAATGTGAGTTCTTAGTAGCATTCTCCAGGCAGAACTAATTCTCTTCTCTCCGGCATTCCCATAGAATTTGTCTACACTGCTGGGGAAGCATTTATCACAGTATAAGTTGCCTCCTAACAGGCTAGGAGTTCACCAAGGACACAGAACACATCCCATTCATCTTTGGATTCCTAATACCTAATCCCATGCCAGGCATACGGTAGATGCTTAGTGAGTACTGGTTGAATTGGACCAAGAGAGAAATAGGTTCAGGCTATCTACCTTCTGTGCAGTGCCATTTATACTGTCCCAAAACAAAGACTTGTATAGCGAGGATGGATGTGACCATAAGGCAGAATGAGCAAATCTTCCAACTGTCGGCCAGCCATTTCTGTTACTGAAATTCCAGTGGAAATTAATCCTTTGGGTATGAGATTATCTCTAGTTAAATTACAAATATTCCCAAGAGGGTCTGATTTTCACTACAGTTAACCCTACTAAAATTTTTGTGCTGGAAAGAGACTTAGAAGGTATTAGCCCCTTTCCAAAGCAACGACTAGCCTACAAGAGCACCTGCCGAAGGAGTTGGGTTGTGTTATTAGGGGTGTTGGTGGGCAATGGGCCCAGAGCCAGGGCTGAAGGGCTGGTAAGGGCCAGTCCTGTGAGGTGTCTCTAAGACAGGTACAGGGCAGGAGGAGGTCACTGATGCCAGGGGAGGAGACATCCATGGGGCCATAGGGGAAAAGAATTGTGTGGTAGTGATGGGGGGAGGGGGGTCAGGTAGCAAAGAAAAATGCCCCCTACTTCCCAGTGTGGTCAAATGTCTTCCCTGTGTCAAATATTGATCCTTAGTTCTGATTTCCAAACACCCCTAGTAAACCTTCCTTTTGCTAGAGTGCTAGAAAACTCTCAGGTAATTTTCCAACTTTAATTCACCTTAATCTTAAAAATAAATACATGCCTCATGGCATTTTTCAGAGGGGTAAGTGTTTGATGAGATGAAATGAGTGACAACAGGGTGTCACAACTCCAGACAGTTTCATATCACTGGTTTAGAGTAGGAGTTTGATGAACTGAGACATGAAATGACGTCCCAACCCTCTGCCCTACTATGGTGATTGGCAGATGCCAACCTTCCCACCTTGCTGAGCAGCACCCAGCCCTGAGGCAAATGGGCCCTGCAACACTCCCACTTGGCCCTCACAGGCTGCTTGAAAGCAGCAGGGAGAGGAAATGTTAGCAGTCAGCCACTCAGTCCATAGCAGTGGGACCCCTGCGAGGTAGAGCCAGTGACTGTCCAGCCAAGGCCATTTGGCCACACATCCAGGTTGCAGCACAAAAAGCCTTCCTGGGAACCCTCAGGACAACACAGGCTGGAGCCTTGGCCTCACATTTCATGGGAAAGGAGGCCACTGCCTAAGTGGGTCCAGACTTTCCATAGTCAGGGGTTCACACTGCCCAGAGAAGAGAGAAATCAGCCTGATGAGCATCCATTTCCTCTCAGGCTTAGCTCTGAAGCAGCATGTGGTGATGTCTTTCAGGACTTAAAGGTGTTAGAAACCTCTTCCTATGTCTGAAGGCAATTCTTGACTTAATTTATTTTTCTTTTTTTACCCTGGATTGTGTAGGATCTTTTGCATGTGATTATTATTTTGCATTATTTCAAGTTGTGATCTTCCTATTTCCTGAAGAAGAGAGCTCGCAGAGTTTGCTGGGCAAGAATTCGCCTCTTCCAGAACCCAGCAGGTGGTGTTGCTGACACACCTTCGGAGATGCCCGGCAAGGCCCAAACGGCAGCCTTTCCTTGTACCATGGGAGTAACTACCTCTCCTGCTCTGACTTTTCCTTTTCCAAAGCTCTGTGTAGCTACTACTGGGTAGGATAAGGAAAATGCAGGTCAGGAGTTTATAAACGTTCTTAAAGAAATAGGACATTCTTTCAAATGACATCTGTACTCGACCTCAGTCCATAAAACAAAAAAGAGAAGAGGACCTTTGGGATGGGAGCCTGGCGTCTTGACCTCCCCTTGTGACTCCCAGGAAGCAAGTCTATCACAGGTCCCAGAATCCTGCCATCAGCTGAAATGCAATTTTTCAACCTCTCAGGGAAATGTCATCTGGCATTTCAATGGCTGTTTTTAAAATGTTACAAAAGATTTGGCAGAGTCCCAGTGGGAAGGGCAGACACCTGCATTCGGCTGTGACGTCAGGAGCCTGAGTGACCCTGCCTCCTCAGCTCAGTGGCTCTCCTCCTCCCATCCTGTTTGCTGTCTACAACACATAAGGCACCTGGTTGAGAAAGGCCTTAGGAAGAACTGGAGAATGCCAGAGAATAGCAAGAGCGTGACACATGCCTTACTCAGGTCGGGTGGCACGTCAGCTCTCCTTTCCTGGCTAAGGACGCCTCCCACCAAGCCACTTGCTTGCTGAGGCCTGTCTTGACAACTGACAGGAGATGGATGTGACCAGCCCATTTTCTCCCCAGCAGCTAATGACATGCACAGAAGCACACATCAACCCCTCCCATCCTCCAGAAGCTCCAGGGCAAGTGGTCTGCTCCTCAGATCGCCCCTCCCAAGGGGGCCCCATAAGTAGCTGCTATGCTGGGTCAACTGAACCATCCAAGACAGTTGATACTAGGGATTTTTCTGGACAAGAGGAAGGAACTCTGCCTCAATGAGAGGAGGGGGCTGCTTTAGAATCAAAATGAAACTGATGAACTCTGCTCCCAGGACAAGGAGGGTGTGAAGACAGGCCTGACTTTGGGGCTGATTTCAGGTACTGACTGGCTTTAGCAAAGGAGGGAAAGCAATCGGCCCTGTCCTTCGAATTCCCCTCACCAATCAGGCCTGGTAGGTTCACCACGTTCTTGGCGCAGCTCAAGACAAGCTCACCAAACGTCCTGTCCCCTGAAAACCGACCCACCCAGTGAGTGCCGAGACTGTCTCCTCTGGTGGCAGGAACAGACTGCTTGGCCGCTGTGATCAAAGGCTGAGTTCCTTGGTCAGGAGGCAGCCTGGCCATGGCTGGGAGCTGCTGCCCAGAGCCTGGGCCCAATACCAACCTCAGTACTGCCCTGAGAGGTAGCGAGGAGGTAAGGGAAGGGATTCTGGAATTGAGGGCCAGATTGTCTGAGCTCAAGTCCTGGGCTTGTAAAAGGGTATAATGACTTGCCCATGTAATAGAGTCATGACAAAGAAGAAATAAGCTGCTTATACATAGTCTTAGAATAGGGCCTGGCACACAGTGCGTACAGTGTAAGCATGAGCTGCCTTGATCCTGACCCCTGGGTTCACTTCTGTTCCATGCCTCAACTCCCCCTCAGCCCTACTGGGGCCACACTCTAGGGATGATTTTGTTCCGATGCTGAAAACAGGGGATGCCTCTGATTACCTTACCACTGTCCCCGATGCTACCCACTTCTCCAGAGCCCAGAGCTTGTCCTAGAAGAGCCCAGGCTCCCTGCTCCAGGACTTGCTCACAGTCAGAGCCACTTGCGACATAGTTGGAAAAGTCACTTCCCACCCCTTGCCCTAAGCCAGTGGGGGAATATGCCCTAGACTTTGGGTCTGCATTTCTCTGGTGATGATGCGAGATGAATCTGAGCAGTAGGCATGCAGAGAGGTCCCTGGCTCCTTAGCTAAGCTCCTTGTTAAGTAGGCACTAGGTGCTTAGGAGTTAGGAACTCCCGCTACATGGCCACAGTTCTGCAGCCGGTTACATCCATCTTCTTCCTTTATAAAACAGGGCTAGGTTATCTCTGAGACTGTTTTAAGAAGAGACACCAATAAAAATGATTACCAAGTGCACCTCAATGGGAAGTCCAGCAGGCATAAGCGATTTATATAATGAAGTCAGCTTTCTTCTTCCCTTCACAACCTGAACCACAGAATCAATAATGTTGTTCCAAGTGCACTGTCCCCAGGACAAGACGTGACTCTGTTCCCTGAGCCAGGCAGCCCTGGGGTGGGGAGTGGCCCCTGCCCTTGGGAGCCTGGTGTCTTGGGCTGGGGCTGAATTTGCCGGGTAAATGCCCATCCCTTCCTGGGATTTCAGCCAAGATGCCAGGGTTGCAAATTTCTCTAATTTCAGAGGAAGCTTTGTTTAGGAGCTGAGTCTTCACAATGGCTGTGGCCATCTATCTCCACTCTGTTTTCCCACATGTAGACTTAACTATCTCCTATTGAGTACCTGCTGTTCTCCAGGCTCTATGCTAAATGCATTGCCACCTTTAGCTTGTTTAACCCTCTGAGCAGCTCTGGGAGACAGGTGTCATTACCATTCCTGTTTTACCTGAGGGAATTAAGCTCTGGGAGAAGTTAAACAAGTTAATAAAGATCACAAGGGGACAGGCTGGGATTCCCACCCAGAGCTCACTGGCACAGTGCCATGGTTCCTCAATAGGGGCTGTCCTACATTCACACGGCTGCTATTTGGGAGAGATCAAAAGCTGCACTTCGACGAAGGGCTCATGTGAGAGCCCAGGGTTGTGGAAGTTTCTGTCTATGTCATGGGGGAGATGCTGTGGGTGTGGCTGCTGGGGATATCTGCCTGCGGGGTGAGGGTGAAGGGAAAGGGTCTCCGTCCTTCTACAGACCCAGGACACCAGTGCACAGGCCTGTGCGCTGCCCGGGGCACCCGAGCATCTCCCACAAGCCGCTCTTCTGAGTGCAGGCAGTCCAGCCTGCCAATTCCACAGTAGGGCCCCTGATGTACTGTGTCATCCAGCATTGCCATCAACGCCACAGTGGGCTAAACCCTCCAGTCTCATGAGGGATGCTTGCTTGCTGAAGAGTCTTTCTGCAACTGGCTTATGGCAGACTCTTCCTAAGGATGTCTCTTGCCACAACTGCAAGTGACAAGCCATACTAGAAACAAGCACCTTTCTCTACGAGGAGGTAAAAATATTAATTACCAGCCCATCTCAGGAAGGGAACTGAGATGCAGAGCAAAGGGGAGCTGCCTGCAGATCTCCTGCTTCTTTAACTTACCAAAAAAAACAGAGAAAGACTCTTTCTGAGCATTTTGCTTAAGATTGGGGCACAGACTACAAGTTCCTACATAGTATCTGCTCTCCTCCTTAATTATAAAACTCAGCTAGAGTCTGCATTTCCAGGCTTTCCTGGCCAAAGACATGTGAAAGGAGGTCATATGTGCAATTTTCAAGGAGTCTGCTTAGACTCAGATGAGCAGGGGACCCTTCTGTTGCCCATTTGCCCTTCTCCTTCTGTTCTGCTGCCTGGAATGCAAATGGGATGGCTGATAAGCAACAGCCCTCTTGGACCATGAGGTGACCTTGGAGGTAGAAGCCAGTGCTAAGGATGGTGCTGGAGAAAGCCAGAGCTGCTTGGAGTTCCTGATAACTTCACAGAACCACCATTCCTGCCTAGAACTGAATCCCTCTGGATTCCTTTTACATGAGAGAATGACCCCTTGCCTCTGGGTATAAAGTTTAACTTAATCCTAAATTGATAGAAGGTCCTGGAATCTCTAGCTAGTCAAGGGCACTTGAGCCATATGAGCTCTATCTGCCTCCTAATCATACATACCTAAGTCCACCTTACAGTGCGAGGAAGCACAAAGTATATGGTCATCTGTAGAAGTTTAGGTATGGAGGCTATTTAGGTAGTACTAAATTAATGCCTGAATTCAGTCCTGTGTTGAACAAATACATGTTAAACATCTACCATGTACCAGATACTGAGCTAGATACACAGTCTCCACTCTTAGGAAGCTTATAGGTAACATTAAACAGGATGAAATGGGTCTTGTGAGAAGAACGGTGCAGGGTGGGGCTACCTGACCTGACCTTGGGGCAGCTTCCCAGGAAAAGCTGGAGCCTGCAGGGCAAGGGGGAGCCAGTCAGGCACAGAGTAAAAGTCATCAAATGAGAAGCTTTCTGTAGCTGATACAGTCCCTTTCAATGGACTGCACTTGGCTTTGCAAACAGACCATGATTCAGCCGCTAATCCTTGCTAAGCTTGCAATGACCTTGAAATGATCAATACTGAGAGCTGCCCCATTACTGCACCCACAGTGTAGAAGGCAGTTCACCTTTTCCCTTCTCCTTTTATCACAGTTTTGCTCCCCTCTAGAGCCTCAAGCAAGGGAAAAAGTGTGTGGGATCAGAAGCCTGATTCTATGCCAAGAGCAGATGGAGGGGAAGGCCATGTCCAGATCACTTTGCACATTCACTCTGTGCTCTTAGGCCTTGGCCTTGGGAAAAGCGTAGGTGTAGAGATACGAACCGGGGCCGAGGTCGGACCCCAGCCCTTCTAACATGGCGCTCACATCCGGTAATGGCACATCCCACGCATCCGCTCTGCCGAGTAGGAGAATTCCCCTCCCAGACCTTATAAGTAGTTCCGTGCTCGTGCACACTGCATGATTTCCGCCCTGTCGCCAATAGATTTAAAGGTCACACATGCTCTCCCCTTTGATTGGTCTAGGAAACATATATATAGCGGTAGTTAGTAGTAGGAAAGGAGAGAAGCCAGCAGAGCCGGAAGCTAGCGAGCCAGCCTGCAGAGATGAGAGGAATGAAATTAGAGAGAAAGTAAAAGAGCTGTAACTCATACTTGCGTGCGTGCAAGCTGCAATCTTTCTGTAACACCGCCTGTGAGAAGAAATTAAAGCTGATTGAAACCGAACCAGGTCTCCTGTGATGGCGTCGACTCGACCAACGGGAAGTGGGCACGATAGGTAGGCAGGACAGGGGAGCAACCCTAGTGATCACTGGACTCTGGGGACCCAGTTTGAGTGTCCCTCCCAGATCTGCTAATATCAAGGAAGCTCTAGGTCTGCTGCTTTAGAGTTAGGGTGATGCTGGTGCAGGGACCAGCAGATAACCCAGGCCTGACCTGTCTGTGCATGGTGGCCTCAGAGTCCCAGAACCTAACCTACTCCTACAAACCCTTCCGCATCCATGCACGGACTCAGAGGCCAGGCAGAACTTGCTCTCTCAGACAAGTTCCTGTACCCTGGCTGATGTGAGCTCCATAAGGGCAGAGATTTTAATCTATCTTTTCACTCTTAGCCCCAGCATCTAGAATAATGCCTGGTACATGGTTGGCACACAAATACCTGGTACACAAAATAATGAAATTTTCTTCTCCATTCTATGTCTTCTCGGAAAGGGAAAAGGGGACACGATGGCAGTTGGGGAGGGAAGAGCACAGGAGAGAGGGTAAGTCTAGAATCTTAGCAAACACTGCTGAGACCTGCTTGTAGGCACTGACCACCCAGTTCCTAGGCCCTGAATATGGCTAAGGAGTAGTGGACAAGCCCTGATATAGGAGCCCAGCAGGCACATCATTCACTCCTCAGGGCATGGCTCACTACTGTTCTCTGCATGGACAGGCCTGGGTTTAACACCTCCTCTGGTCTGTGACTCCTGGCTATCTTTTATCATTTGGTTATTGGTAAATAGATCACAGGATTATTGACATATGTTAAATACTTACTTGCACATAATAGCTGCTCTATAAATATTTATTGACTCTTACAAAGCATGGCTGTTGGGTTTTCCATTGGTTCCTCAGGAGTGGGGAGGGAATAAGGTCAAGTTGTAACTATGTAATTTTCTAAAGACCTTAGATACTTAGAAGAGATAGAGTTGACTAGAATAATTAGCATTCTCACACAAGAATAGCCCTGCTTTCCCTGGACCCTGTTGTGTAAAGCACTCTCCTCAGTCTGAAGGTGAATCTTTGGCTGGTGAGCAGAAGGCATCCTGGGTTAGCTGTGGGGCTGCTGAGGGTGCTGCACAGCCTTCTTCCCTCTGCTCCTCCCACCTGCTTCTGGCATCTAGCTTCTCAAGCACAGTTCGGCCTCTGTGAATCCCCCTTCCTGTGAATCCCACAGATTCCTTTCAGGCCACCATCCCCAGCGCCCTGCTTTTCCAGCCATGCCACCTTGCTGCTCTACGTTTGTGCCCTGCCCCCCACCCCAGGCTCACCCCCATCAACCTGAGAGAAAATGCCTCCAGGCCTTCGTCCCCCAGACACTCCCTCCTTCCCGGCCCTCCTCCCCATTTGGCCTCCAGGGGCAGATGGTTTGTGTTTGAGGACCATCCTGGGAAATGTGGATGTCCCATTATCCACATTCAGCGGTTAGGGACTCAGTGACAATCTAAACCAGATGGAGAAAGCAGGAGAAATTTTGAAAAGAAAAGAAAAGAAGAGGCCATTTCAAAAGAACATTAAGCTCTATTCAGGGACACAATCTCCAATTAATGCAATGTGGCCCCGTGGGACCGGCTAAAAGGTAGCCTGGTGGTGAGAGTGTTGGAGAGCTGGTTTCTCACACAGGCCTCCCCAACTCCCGGGCAACCTGCTCCACCTGGGGGATTGGGTCTAGACCCCACCCCAAGAAACAGGGCTCAGGCTGCCCTGCCAATGGGTTTGCCCCCTGACCCGGCTCACAGAGGCTCCCTCACCAGGGGAACAGCAGGATGGTGTTGGCTGAAGGAATTCTTTGACAGAAAAACGCTCTGAGTCAGCCCAGAGAAATAATTAACCCCCGCAATGCTTCCTAGAGCATTGAAGAAGACTGGATGCTGAAGATGTAGGAATGCTGAGCATTTAGCTTCTGAAGGGGAGGGAAGGGAACAGCCATGGCAGGCCCAGACCAGGGGTACCCCACACCTTGCAGGAGGCAGCTCAAACCCACACTCTGAGCCTTAAGGTCCTTCTGGGGGCAGAGAGAAGCCTTGGTTTCTTCAGAGGCTCTTCCTGGAGGCCTGTTTCCAGTCAGGGTTTTTTGTTAACATGTGAGTCAGGCAGTAAACAAACAGGAAGAACCGGTGTGTGAAGCGTACCACCAAGCGCTCAGAGAAGATACAAGCAAAAAGTGAGGCCCAGGCCTCTGGGATTCACCCGCTGGGTGGGAGGCGGGACATGAGTGGCCTTTAACTTGGATATTGGTCATGTGTTTATGCATCCAGTGTGAAAGGAGAAAGACATTTCCTGGGCCTAAGCAGATTATTTTACACATTTACACCAGGAGCTCAAAGACTTGCTAGGATAAGAACGTTGCCTGTTTTTCACGTTGGTTCTGCCTTCTAAGAAGCCTTCAGGGCTCCTGGCCAGTGTTTCAGTGAGCTGTGGTCAAATTCCTCTCTTCCACTTCCTTCCATTCCAAGGTCAAAATTTCTCATCTTCATTTCACAACCAGGAAAGTCAAGAAACAGGCTACAGGCTGCCCTGCCAGGCATCTGGCCCGAGGTTTACACAGACTCAGACGTGCAGCCAAAGATTTTTAAATCCCCACTAGCACCTCCATCTTCATGCACAGAATGAATTCATTGAGTTTTTTATTGTTAAGCATACTCTTGAAAGAGGCTTAGTCCAAAGAGAATTTGAAAATGGCAGACACCATGCTGGGGTTTACTGTGTTTTCAGACAACATCAATGCTTTTAGGTATGTTAAGAGGCTGTGATGTACTTGCTCAGGTGTCAACAGGCTTTTCTGTGAAGGGCTAGAGTGTAAATAGTGAATATTTTAGGATTTGCAGGCCAAATACTATTTCTGTTGCTGCTGCTTCTCCTCCTCCTCCTTCTCTTTTTACTTAAAAAATATTGTGTTAAAATACTTGTAACTTAAAATTTACCATATGCAATAGCGAAAAGATAACTTCAAAAAATGGTGCTGGGAAAAGTGGGTGTCCACATTGAAATAAATTTGAACCCTTACCTTATACCATCTACAAAATTTAACTCAAAATGGATTAAAAACCTAAACATAAGCCCCCAACCTATAAAACTCCTAGAAGAAAACATGGGGAAAAACTTCATGATATTGGATCTGGCAATGATTCCTTGGATATGACCACAAAAGCACAAACAACAGAGACAAGACTGCACAAATAGGACTTCATCAAACTTAAAACTTTTGTGCATCAAAGGACATGATCAACAGATTAAAAAAGCAGCCTGTGAAATGGTAGAAAATATTTTCAAGTCACCTATCTCATAAGGGGTTCATATCTAGAATAGATACAGAATTCCTATACTCAACAACAAAAGTCAAATAACTCAAATGGAAAATAGGCAAGTAGTTGAATAGACATCAAAGAAGATATAGAAATGGCCAAAAAGTATATGAAAAAATGGTCAACATCATTGATTATCAGAGAAATGAAAATCAAAACCACAATGAGATATCACCTTACACCCATTAGGATGGTTACTATTGAAAAAAACAAAATCAGAAAATAACAAGTATTGGCGAGGATGTGGAGAAATTGGAAGTGTTGTGCACTAGATGTAGGGATGTAAAATGGGTGCAACTACAATGAGAAACAGTATGGCAGTTCTTCAAAAAATTAAAAATAGACCCTGCGATCCCACTTTTGACTGTACATCCAAGAGAAGTGAAGCAAGATCTCAAAGAGCTCTACACATCTGCGTTCAAAGCACCGCTATTCACAACAGCCAAGAGGTGGAAGCACCCAAATGTCTTCGATGGATAAATATATAGACAAAAGATGGTCTATACATACAATGGACTATTATTCAGCCTTAAAATGGACGGCAATCCTGTCGCATGCTATGACATGGATAAAACTTGAGGACATAAGTGAAATAAGCCAAACACGAAAGGACAAATTTGTAGATTCCACATATATGAAGTATCTAAAATAGTCAAATTCATAGAAACAGAAATTAGAGGTTGCCGGGAGTTGGGGGAGGGGGATGAAAAGCCCTTGTTTAATGGGTATAAAATGTCAGCTTCAGACAAAAAATTTCTGGAGTTCTGGTTCACAACAATGTGAATACACTTAACTGAACTGTACTCTTAAAAAAATAGTTTAAGATGCTAAGTTTTATGTTATGCATTTTTACCACAATTTTTGAAAAAAGCATTTAAAGGCCCAGCCAGAAAATCAAACAGCATCTTAACCATTTTAAGTGTACAATTCAGTGTGTTTGTGTATATTTTAAACAGCCCTTTAAAGATATAAAACACCATTCTTAGCGTGCAGGCCTTACAAAACCAGGTTTGGCTATATTTGGCCCCTAGGCCACAGTTGGATGACTCCTGTGCTAAACCAATATACAAAAGACCCAGATTTGTTAAAATGTAAAGGCTTTAATTCAGGATAAAGGAAAGCCATCATGTGCATGAGATAGTAGTGTAGTTGTTAAGGCTGGTACCTCATCAGACTTTAGCTCTGCCATGAACCCGCTATCTAACCTCATCTGTAACTTTATCCTCAGCTCATCCGAGAAATGAGTTGGGGGTGATAAGTGAGCCCTGCTTGTAGAGTCATTGTGAGGATTAAATGAGATGATCTGTGGGAAGCGCTTGGCGCAGTGCTGGGCGCAGAGAAAGATCGCAGTAAATACATGCGTGAGGAATAAAGGATCTCTGAGAAAGACATCCAATCCATGACACTGTGAAGGGGGAAGCCATTGGAATTCCAAGATGAGGTAGTGGCCAAATATTGTTGCTCATCCTGGGAAGTCTCTGGAAGTTTGAGGGTAACAAGAGCTGATTGCTGTTCCCTGGGTGGGAAGCAGGTCTCTCTGAGCTAGCTACCTGAATCCCAAAGCGGCAGCCTGCTTCCCCTACCCCTTAGCCTCAAGCTTTAATGCAGGAAGAGGCTGCCCATGCCAGATCATGTTCCCCTTCAGGCAGGAGAGACTGAGACCAGTCAGGAGGAGCAGGTGAGGAGAAAGAGCCTGGGACTAGTGGGTACAGTCACAGCCTCAGGGTCCATGCCAAGCACATATCCTGCTGGAGGCAACTGGTCTGTGCTCCAAGGAGCATGACAGGTGGCCACATGGCTGGGAGCAGAGGCCACAGCTGGCCCTAGCTCCTTAGCAGATGCTGGAGAAATTAAGGACAGTATGAAGATTCTGACATTTGCCCCTCAACACTGGCTCTCACACAGCCTCCTAACTCCCAACTCCTGCCCCAGGCCGTCAGCAGCAGGCATGAGAGTCCGCTGGACAAGCTCTGTGGGACCCGTGGGCAGTTACATAGAGACTGAAGGCAGGATGGCGGGTTACATAGAGACTGAAGTTACAGATAAGGTTAGACAGCAGGTTCATGGCAGAGGCATTCCTGCACACAGGCCTGCGGGACGAAGCCAGGATGGAGCGGGCTGCACACTGGTGCACCGGGGCCTGAGGCAGAGGATTGGAGCCTGGACTCATCCGGCCCCCACTCCAGCAGCAGCTACTCAGGGGTCACCGCTGCCCTGACTTGAAGGGGGTGCACCAGCCAGGTGGTAGGCGGGGTCTATTTGGTTTCAGCAAGAAACAACCACAGGATCAGGTTTCAAGGCTTTTAGTCTCCCCACCCCCTCCTTCCAGTTTTTTCTAAATGGCTGCAACTGGAACCCCCCAAAGGGGCTCTGCAGGAAGCTCCCTGAGCTTGCCAGCTCCTGCTTTGTGCCAGGGGGATGCATGGCTCCTTTGGGGAGTTGAGGCAGAGGGATCTGCAGGAGTCTCCAGGCCCAGGGAGGATCAGGCCTGGGTGGTTCTGACACCAAGGACAAAACGCCTGCAAGATCCAGGCTTGGAACTCAACCAAGAAGAATAAAAAGAACAAACAAGATCAATTACCCGTGAGAGGAGCCAGAATTTTCATAAGCCAAAGTTATTGTGTTCAGCTGTTCTTCATTGCAGTGCAGGGACTCCACCCTCGGGGGCCCACCCTGTCTCCCACTGAAAGGAGGCATGAAGTCCCTGTCTGCTGCACTGAACCCCTTAGGTATTGCATCCCCTCAGCAACAAATGGTTTGTGATGACTTCTCCCAGGGTGGGTTCAGGTGGAAAAACCTTCAAGCCCAACCCACAAACCTCTCAAGCAGTGCCCTCTCCAGCCCTGAGTGCTGTGTCCAAGGAGTGACAGAGGGAGGCATGTTTTCACAGAAGACCACGCCAGATCCTAAGCACCCCCTTGGGTTGGTTGATCCAAAAGCTCTGGTGTCACAAAAAGCCATTCTGTTGGCCTGTGCAGTTATGCTGACCTGGGGGCCTCAGCCTTTACCAGCCTCCAGGTCCAGGCATCAAACCTCCATGGGCTGGAACCACCCCAGGCACCCCCAGTTTGGCAGAAAGCAGCTGAAATTAATAAAGGAAGGTATATTTTAGAGGTCATGCCCAAAGCTGACTCCCTCTAGCTGCTGATCCAGCACCAACCCAGGCCAAGACAAAAATTTACATTATTTTGCATTTTAAACTATTTACTAGTCTTTGAAAGAGTACAGATTGATGAGTAGCAGTTAACAACTAAGTAATCAGTTGCAAATTGCCAATAATTGCTATCATTTCAAACGTGGGGTGTTTTTTTTTCTTCGTTTTCTTCTGTCTGCTCTGTTTTTAAAACAACGTATATTTATTGATCTTCTTTAGACAAGGTGTGGCCTAGGTGCCATGCAGCATAGAAAAGACTCACCAGCCAAGTTATTTGCATTTGAGATATTCACAGCGGGCTAGGGAGGCCACATGGTCCACATGAGAAGAAAACCCCAAATGTCAAAAGAGCAATAAGTGATGAGTCCTGGCTCTGTAAAGATGAGTATTCATCACTGGATGAAAGCACATGGGCGCCGATGTTAAGTTCCTGGATAGTCATAAACTACTTCTGTTTCCAAAGACCTGCTTTCCTTTACATCAGTGGTTCCCAAACTTGGAAGGCTATGAATTACTGGTACAAGTTCTATGAAAAAAAGTGTTCTTTGGCTAAAAACTTTTGGGAGATATGCAGGTTACTTTTTTTAATTGAGATATAATTGACATGTAACATTGAGTTTCAAGTGTACAATGTGTGCAGTTTTTTAATCACAGAGACTTCGATGACCAAAGTGTATCTGAATTAGCTCAGGGCAGTATGCACAGCAGGTCTCAGACCTGACCTGGAATCCTTCATGTCCCTGTCCCCACATCATCAGCATCTTTCTAGACACTGTGAGTCCAACGGGGCTGTATGTTATGTTGAGAAGGCAAAAAACAAGAGTATTCAAGCCTCATTCTCTTCATGAATTTTTGCCCCTAAGTCCAGCCCATACTGATAAGTCTTTGCTCAGATTTCCAAAAGCACTTTGGTGTCACCAATTTAGCATGCAACCTGTCTGTCTCCTGTTTATACAGTTTTGTATCTCACACCATCCCGCTCAGTGCAGACCATTCAGCAAATGCTCACTAGTGACAAATGACCTGGCTATTAAATTCTCTCCAATGTTGTGGATAAGAGCAGACCCTGGACTCTGGCAGCCATATTCAGATACTGGTTCTAGCTTATTGACTGTGTGATCTGGGGACAGTTACTTAACCTCTCTGGACATCTATGTCTTCAATTATACATCATAAGGTAATTAAATTAAAGCGAACATTAAATAAAAGTGTCCAGCTCATAGTCAAAACTTAATAAATGTTAGCTATTTTTATTACTAAACTTAAGCGAGTTGTACACTTGGTTACCAGGGGAAGAAGAGAACATGGCCAGTGTACAGAGAGCCAGGTTTCAAGGACAGCCCATCACACTGGTCCAAAATACAGGCATATTGTTTGTTTATATCTTTCAAGATCTCAAAGCACTTTAAAAATCTCAACTTACATTTTCACAGGAGTTCCTTGACATAGGTTAAAATCCAATAAAATCACCCTAAGGAGGGGTTAACAATATGCTCAAAGTTACTTGCCAGGGTCAACCACAGGCTACAAATAGAAATTGGCACCACAATCCCCTCTTTGTCTTAGTTGCTTCCTTAGGGGTGGTTTTGGCAAAGATAAAACACCCAGGAGTGATGCAGCAACCAGAGTGAAGGTCAAAGAACAGCATGTGTTAAGCACAGCCTTGATGATGCTATTGTTCCCTCCTCCTCCCACAAGCAGGCTGATATCTCCAGCAGCCTCCTGTTACTGTCTAAGCATCAAAGTAGTCTTCCCTGACCTCCTTCACCAGTCTCTGTGGTGAGAAGGGGAGGGGAGGCACTGGGAGGCCATGAGGAGGCGCTGACAAGCACAAAACTCAGACCTTTTTGTATAGACACATGATTCTCATCACCTTGGATGCCGTTGGCCATCACTGCAGTCACACCGGCTCCTTGGCAGGAACCCGCAATTCCCTTGCCACTTCCATAGGCAGGAAAAGTTCTCTGCAGCCAATCCCCTGCCCGAGCATCCAGGGACCGAGTTGGCAGCAGTCCTGTTTATGATTACAAATGCAGTCAAGTGCAGAAAACGCAGAACAGAAAACCATATGACCAAGTCACTGAGAAAACTCATCCTGGGGGCTGGGGGTGTCTGTTATCAAACCCTGCTGCCCTCCTCTCCGGTTACTCAGAGGCCCCTTGTTTTGCCAATTAGAATAGCAGTCAATAATTCATGGAGTGCCATACTGCATCCAGAGTCTCCCAAGACCACCCAGATTGTTACTGCCTAAGTCATTCAGACAGAATGGGCAAGTGAGGTGTAAGGTGACCAGCAGGGGGCAGTAACCTAAATTGGGATTCCCAGCCTCCGCTAAGGATTGAAAGGAGTGGTATGAGGAGATGACAGGACAATGGAAGAGTCTGGCCTGACAAACGGCACGGAGAGTAGTACATCAGGAGAGTGTCCAAGTGTCAACAATGAATTCCTACCCATGCTGTCAGGCAACCTCTGTTGTCACAACACACGCCTGCAGTGACGACCTGATAACCAGACTTTCTGCTTTAGGGGAAAAGCATGGATAAAGAGATCAGTGTAAAACAGTCCAGCCTGGACTGAAGCCACAAGCACAGGGGTTCACTTCTTGATCACCCACATACTATCTTGGGCACCAGTGGTCATTTAAGTCCTTCATATAAACTGTTTGTTCAGAATTCCTGTCTGTTTCTTATTGCCTTTTTTTTTTAATTTAACATTTTACTCTGAAATGTCACCAGTGACATGCATTAAAAAATATGCTTAAGTCTGTTTCTGGATTTGCTCTTCAGTTGAATTAATACCTATGATTACTCCAGTATCAATTCCACATTCTTTTTTTCTGCAAATTTTTTTTTTGTATCATTAATCTACAATTACATGAAGAACATTATGTTTACTAGGCTCCCCCCTTCACCAAGTCTCCCCGACATACCCTTTCACAGTCACTGTCCATCAGCATAGTAAGATGCTATAGAATCACTACTTGTCTTCTCTGTGTTGCACAGCCATCCCTGTGCTCCCCCCACACTATACATACTAATCCTAATGCCCCCTTTCTTTTTCCCCGCCCTTATCCCTCCCTTCCCACCCATCCTCCCCAGTCCCTTTCCCTTTGGTAACTGTTAGTCCATTCTTGGGTTCTGTGATTCTGCTACTGTTTTGTTCCTTCAGTTTTCTTTTGTTCTTATACTCCACATATGAGTGAAATCATTTGGTACTTGTCTTTCTCCACCTGGTTTATTTCACTGAGCATAATACCCTCTAGCTCCATCCATGTTGTTGCAACTGGTAGGATCTGTTTTTTTCTTATGGCTGAGTAATATTCCATTGTGTATATGTACCATCTCTTCATTATCCATTCATCTACTGATGGACATTTAGGTTGCCTCCATTTCTTGGCTATTGTAAATAATGCTGCGATAAACATAGGGGTGCATATGTCTTTTTCAAACTGGAGTGCTGCATTCTTAGTGTAAATTCCTAGAAGTGGAATTCCTGGTTCAAATGGTGTTTCTATTTTGAGCTTTTTGAGGAACCTCCATACTGCTTTCCACAATGGTTGAACTAATTTACATTCCCACCAGCACTGTAGGAGGGTTCCCCTTTCTCCACAACCTCGCCAACATTTGTTGTTGTTTGTCTTTTCGATGATGGCAATCCTTACTGGTGTGAGGTGATATCTCATTGTGGTTTTAATTTGCATTTCTCTGATGACTAGCGATGTGGAGCATCTTTTCATGTGTCTGTTGGCCATCTGAATTTCTTCTTTAGAGAACTGTCTGTTCAGCTCCTCTGCCCATTTTTTAATTGGATTATTTGCTTTTTGTTTGTTGAGGTGTGTGAGCTCTTTATATATTTTGGATGTCAACCCTTTATTGAATCTGTCATTTATGAATATATTCTCCCATACTGTAGGATATCTTTTTGTTCTATTGATGGTGTCCTTTGCTGTACAGAAGCTTTTTAGCTTGATATAGTCCCACTTTTTCATTTTTGCTTTTGTTTTCCCTTGCCCGGGGAGATATGTTCGTGAAGAAGTAGCTCATATTTATGTCCGAGAGATTTTTGCCTATGTTTTTTCTAAGAGTTTTATGGTTTCATGACTTACATTCACGTCTTCGATCCATTTTGAATTTACTTTTGTGTATGGGGTTAGACAGTGATTCAGTTTCATTCTCTTACATGTAGCTGTCTAGTTTTGCCAGCACCATCTGTTGAAGAGACTGTCATTTCCCCATTGTATGTCCATGGCTCCTTTATCGTATATTAATTGGCCATATATGTTTGGGTTAATGTCTGGAGTCTCTATTCTGTTCCACCGGTCTGTAGCTCTGTTCTTGTGCCAGTACCAAATTGTCTTGATTACTGTGGCTTTGTAGTAGAACTTGAAGTTGGGGAGCAAGATCCCCCCCGACTTTATTCTTCCTTCTCAGGATTGCTTTGGCTATTCAGGGTCTTTGGTGTTTCCATATGAAGTTTTGAACTATTTGTTCCAGTTCATTGAAGAATGCTGTTGAGAATTTGATAGGGATTGCATCAAATCTGTATATTGCTTTGAGCAGGATGGCCATTTTGACAATATTAATTCTTCCTAGCCAGGAGCATGGGATGAGTTTCCATTTGTTAGTGTCCTCTTTAATTTCTCTTAAGAGTGTCTTGTAGTTTTCAGGGTATAGGTCTTTCACTTCCTTGGTTACGTTTATTCCTAGGTATTTTATTCTTTTTGATGCTATTGTGAATCGAATTGTTTTCCTGATTTCTCTTTCTATTAGTTCATTGTTAGTATATAGGAAAGCCACAGATTTCTGTGTGTTAATTTTGTATCCTGCAACTTTGCTGAATTCCAATATTAGTTCTAGTAGTTTTGGAGTGGAGTCTTTAGGGCTTTTTATGTACAGTATCATGTCATCTGTAAATAGTGACATTTTGACTTTCTTATTGCTTTTTATATAGAGAAGACCAATATATATCTTCCTGTGGGTCTCTGTCCTCTAATAGTTTACAAAATACTTCAAAATAGATAAGACATGTATACAGTGCTGAGGGAATATGCTGGAAACCTGCTCTGGAACCATTTTTTGAAAAGTATGCATACCCAGAACAGTTTCTGAAGCCTCGTTTTTAACACTTATAGTTAATATTCATATCAAATAGTAAAAGCTGTTTATTTGCATTTTACAGGCACCTTAAATACCTTCCCATATATCTTATCTCATCAAATTATGGATATCATCAATATAAGAGGCACTTTTATTTTTGTATGCTACCAAGAAAGAAAGAAAAATTTCCACCAACTGTAAAGTGCATCCTGATATCAGAGACATTAAAATGTGGGGAGAAATGTGCATCTTAGAACTGATACAATATTATACTTAGAGGAATCACATTTTCTTCAGGCTCTTGCCATAAGTCACAGAACAGCACCCTACAGTCTTTGCAAGTCTGAGGAGAGGCCAGCCTGCTGTATAGTTGATATCACACAAGAACGGGAGACAGGAAAGGATGGGAAAGATGGATTCACTGTTTACACGGCTGAGACCCCATGTGGATAAGCACGGCTATTCATCTACCTCTGTTTCCCTGGTCTGCCAAATAATGGAGCTCCGTAGTAATGGAGAGGGACCCAGAGAGCAGGGAAGTAGGAGGCATGGAGCCCCACATTGCCAAAGAGCATTGCCTGTCCCTGCAGCAGCTAGGAGCCTGCTCCAGGAATGGGGCGGACGGCAGAGCTGGGTGAGGCTCTGTGGGGCAGGCGTTTGATCTGAGCTTAAGTTAAAACCATTTCAGAACTGAAAATGCAGGAAGCCAAGAAAGTGTGGGTGTTTCTAGTGACAGCAGCCAGTGGGCTACAAAGCTGCGGGAGGAGGCAGGCGGCAGACTTCTAGGTAACACAGAAATGGCTCAGGCATTGGGCCTTCTTGAGCTGGCAGGGGGCCGCCAGAAATGTTTTGAGCTTGGGAATAACTTGTGTAAACAACATTTCAGGTTCAGGGAAGAAAAAAAGAGTCCAGAAAAAAAAAAAAAACAGACTTTCAAGAAGACAAACTGGCAGTTCTGTGTAGGGAGAGTTCCCAGGGAAAGGTGAAAGGACTAATGATAAGAACTAACATTGTTGAGGGCACTGTCCACAGGCAGGGAATTAAAAGACTTGTTTGGAGACAGCAGAGGTGAGATAATCAAAGTGGATGGCGAATTTTAGATGATGGAAGAATTAACCACTAAGTGGCCAGACAGAAATGAGGCCTAGAAATGATGCTGGGGAGCAAAAGGACGGAAGCTGAGATTTGGGAATGGTCTTCATAGAGGTAGAAGCAGAGTGGAAGGGTTCTGAAGTCACAGAGAAGATGAGCTTTAGACACGGGGACTTTAGGACCTTAATTAAGAGACTGTTTTCTAAGTTACAAAATATTTGAAATATGTAGAGTGTGACAGAGAGCAATACAGCAAATGCTCCCTACCTACCAACCTGGCATGCACATGTCACTCCTTTGATATAATTGCTTCAGACTTTTTTTTTTTACATTTTCCTACAGAAAAAGCAAACATTACAGATACAACTGAGATATGACAGATTCAACTCCTTTGGCTCTTGTGGGCCTTCTAATTATTTTTGTACTCTTATGACATACAGAGAAAGAGCCAAAAACTTTAAGTTAGGTGTTTTAAATTATTTACATACATGGTATAACAACATAAATATCTTTTTTTAAAGATATCATTGATATACACTCTTATGAAGGTTTCATAAGAAAAACAATGTGGTTATTACATTCACCCTTATTATCGAGTCCCCCCCATGCCCCATTATAGTCACTGTCCATCAGTGTAGTAAGATGACAGAGTCCCTGTTTATCTTCTCTGAGCTATGCTCTTTCCTGTGACCCCACACACACTATGTGCACCAATCATGATACCCCAACAACATACACATCTTTTTGCAATTTTATTTCATTCAATATTGATATTACGTTTTGTAGAATCATCCAAATATATATATCTAAATACATTCATTTTAACATCTATATAACATGCCATTAGATGAATGTCATGAACTATTTCTCCACCTTTTGCTGGCTTCAGCTATTATAAACAATGCAGTAATAGACATCTGAGTGTGTTCCAAATGCATTTTCCTGATCACCAGTGAGTGTGGACATTGGCCATTCAAGTTTCTCCTGGGAATGGGACCGTTTATTTTAATCTATGCCCTTTTTTTCCTATAGGGCTGATGGGTTTTGTTTTTGTTTTTAAACTGATTTGTAGGAGCTCTTTATATATTTTGGAGAGGAATCCTTTGTCCATAGTATGTGCTCTAAATATCTTCTCCCAATCTGTATGGCTTGCCTTTTAACTCAGTTCATCATGTCTTTAATTATTTATTATGAAAATCTTCAACCACAAAAGCTGAGAGAACAGTAAAATGAACCTATGCTACCCATTCCCCAGACTCAGCCACTCACAAGGTGTTCTCCCACTTGCTTTATCTAGTTCTTTTTCTTACATTCCTGCTGAAGTATTTTAAAGCAAAGCCCTGACTGTATATCCTTTCATTCCCGTGTACTTCAGTAGGCATCTCTGCAACAACAGACATCTTCTCATGTAGTCATGCCATGATGACACCTAACAAATCAAGCGTTAGACCTTCATAACAGCAGGAATTTGCAGTGATTTGGGATGCATAGGATGTTTTGATTGGGCCTCAATTTTGCTACTGCAAAACACACATGTGCCATTGCCTGGCCTGGGGTTCCAAAGCTGTCCTTTCTAATTGAGAAGACCCACAGTGATTCTACCTCTGACCTCTCAGAGATTCTTTTTCAGGAAGCAGGCAGGCCTTTCACATCTGGGGGAGACTGGGATGCCTGCTCAGTCTGCACCTCCAGCAGCAGCTTACGAAGCCTGCAAGCCTTGAGCCACCATCTCTCAGACACTTCTGTCCATCCACCTTGGAGAGGGTGGTCTGCCTGCTGCTCGGGTGTCCCAGTGCTTCCCTGGGAAGCCAGTTCAAGTTTGCAGATAAAACCCTTTTCATCCCTTGGGGAAGAGGTGAGCCAGAGAAACCCCATCAGAGCCAGGATGGTTTGGGGGATGGGCATGGGGTTAATGCCTCTACTGTGCTCTCAGAAGAAAACAGACATTTACTTCAGGAAAGAAAAGACTCGACCACAAATACTAGAATGGGTCTTCTCAAATTTGTGTGTTCTCTGAATCCCTTTACTCAGAGAAAAAGTCTATGAATTTCTCCCTATACAGTTTAACATGGCCAACAGCCCCAAATCACTGGAATTAATGGGAAGACTGGAGCAGCCCTGGATAAGACACCAGTGAGGTAATGTCTGGGTTTTGTTAAATATCTAAAATAGATTACTCACTCTTGCTTGTTAAAAGGTAGACACTGTTGTGTTGTAAACCCCTGCTTACACATCCTGCTGAAAAGCAGGTGGTCCCTGGACTGGAGAATCCCCATGCTGTCCTGAAGGCCAGTGGCTATGGGTCACAGGTACACCTGTCCTGACAAGAAAATCAGTCAGCTCTGTGATTTGTACAAACCCCTTTTCACTAGGATCCCAGCCCACCAATGAGGACCAGGATGCTCCTATTTGACAAAGTCAGAAAGAAGGTCGAAATGAAAGGTCTCTGCTCTTAATTTCAGAGAAATGTTAGCCTCGCATAGCTGGAAAGCCAGGCCTAAAAGACTCCACTCAGCATCTCAGCCTCTGCAACTGGCGCACTTCCTCCTGTATAAAGCTCTTTACAGTTTACAAAGAATTTCCACATGCATTGTATCCATTGATCCTCACAGAACTTTGCAAGATAAGCAGAGACCAGTAAGGCTCAGAGTGGCTAAGGGACTGAGCAGGCCCTCCAACAAGGACATGGACACAAGCTCAAGATCGTGATCCTCCCTCCACTGAGAGGCTGGATGCAGGTGTCCTGAGGTCAGCTCTATGACCTGAGTCCACGGTTGTCTGAGGTCTGGGGAAGGCTGAGGAGAGCACCAGGGAATCAATCACTGGCTCCAGGCTGCAGGCCAGGCCTTCCTTCTGTCCTGGCACCCCCATCTACCCCACTGGGGCACCACCTCTCCTATCCTCCCTTGACCACAGGCAGCAGGCAGAGAGCAGAGAAGCTCCTGGAGCCTGAGGCCCTGTCTTGGAGACAGACTTTCTGTTCTATGGAGACTAATGGAACTCTAGGAAATGGACCAGTGCCCCAAGGGTTCTGCTTCCAGCCGAGTCATCCCACACAGCTCTGACTCTGTGGTAGGGTCTTTGGAATTCCATTTCACAATTTCCTGGCAGATATTGGGGCATCAGCTGGTAATCCCGTTAGTGCTGGCCAGTCTCCCAAACAGGCCTGGATACAGGGGCTCTGGTGTGGACAACCCCACACACAGCTGCTGGGCCAGCTGGCCTTAATCCTGGTGGCTGGCCAGCTCTGAAAGTTGGCCGGGCCAGCTCTCTGAGACAAGCAGAGGCAAGAACTGACAGGCAGCACACTCCAGGCTGACCCCCTTTCCCATTTGGCCTCTCCCTCAGCAGAGGATACAAGGCCTCCTCACCCACCTATGTGCACAAGCTCATGCTTCATGCAGGGCCTGCTCCACAGGAGCCCTGAGCTGCAGACAAGCTTGTGGGAGCTGGGGCTGAGGGCCTGGGGCTGGGGCTCAGGACCCAGAGGAGCGGGTCTGCACTAGGCATGTGTGCGCTCCACCCTTCCTGTCATACCTCAGAAGACTTCCTCCAAGTAGCTCAGCTCACCACCCTGTGCTTTGCACTGCTCCCTGGTCCTCCTTTTGAGGGCCTCAGCCCCGTATGGTATCCTGGGACTTTACTGGACAGGATGCAAATAGCACAGACACCGGTGCATCACAGGAGAACAGGGTCACAGTATACCTGCTATCACGCCTCTTCTCCAGGCTGTGGGCCCGGGGTGGGGCGACCAGAGGGTCCCAATTACATGATGCTATACTTTATGGTTTACAATGTATATTTTTAATATAAACACATTTAAGTATCTTATTTCTCTCAGTCTTCAGAATAAAGCTGTCTGGTACACAGTAGATTCCAATGTTGGTTTCTGTTCCTCTCCCAATGAGGCTGGATTGGGAGAAATTATTATTCCCACTTTACAAAGGCACAACTGAGGCAATACTTATTTAAGATTAAATATATATACTGAAGTGGACCCGAGGCTCCAGTACAGCTTTCCTGGCTGCACATGACCTGATCCCAGCACCCTGGGATTTACATAAAGGTGACCTCAGCTTCCCTCTTAAGTTCCTCAACAATTAGTCCTGTGGATGCTACAGGTTTCAAAACACCTCAAATGTGTACCCTCCTCACTGTTCCTGGCACAATTCCAAGAAGTTTAAATCTACTAACTAATTTAATCCTCTTGAAACACTAAGGTAGGTGTCATCATATCCTCATTCTACAGATTTGGAAGCTGAGGCATGCAATGGTTAAGTAATGTGCCCAAAGTTGCACTGCATGTAAGCAGCCGAGCAGGAACATGAGTCTAGGTGGCCTGGCCCGAGTCTGAATCCTTGATGGCTGCATTACATCAGCTCCCACTTACTTTGTTCTCAGTGTCTGCCTAGCTCAGATGTTAGTCTGCAAGGCCCTTGAAGGCAAGGATTGTCTTTTTATCCTCAGTCCTGAGCTTAAGCACAATGTCTGGCACATAACTATGAATAGATGCGTGGGCAGCTGGAAGAAAAGAATACAGAGGAAGGCCATCCTGTTTAAACATAAACCCTCAGAGTCCAAACTGATCATGAGTTCTTTCCTTTGCTTTTACCCAAGATATTAAACAGCCACACACACAGATCACTGATCCCAATGTAGTCCATCCTTGGATGGGCTTTGGGTAACCAGCCCTTCAAAAGACAATATGAGCTCACAGGACCTGATACAGAGCTCCTAGGGACCCAGTCTGAGATCCAACCTCCATCTCCCAGGATGACACTTCTGGGCTCCCCACCAAAACTGGAAATCTGACCCATAGCTTCCATGCTGATGTGCTGAGATGGAACCAAACGGTGAGAGCTTCGCAGAACATCCAAGTGAATCAGCTGCTCAGGCTGGGACAAATCCAGAGCATGTGCACACGAAGGGTAGCAAGTTGCAAATTGAGATCTAATATGAGACATTTGGTCTGGAAAAATGGCCAACTGTAAGGATGGGGGTCTGGAAACTTCCCAGAGAGCAAACTTTTCTGGGGGAAATGATGAGTCAGCTCTGCCCAGAAACAAAAGCCTTTAATGAAGTCTTTTGCGACAGGCTTCCAGAAGCTCTTCTTGGAGTAGCCAGTGTTGGGTAACTCCCTCTACAGATTACCCTTGGATTCAAAGTTCTAAGATGCCTGGTCCCAGGCTTAGCACATGGCACGGGTGCAGGTTGGGTAAGCCTGCACTGCTCTGTTGGGGTAGCGTGGGGTGCACAGGCTTGTCACAGTCAGACAGAAGTGCCAGGCAAGACTGGACAAATAGGGTTGGCCTGGCCCAGGCCCAGAAGCTCACCCCAGAATTGGGACAGTTTACTTGTGGTACTGGAGGGACAACTTTCTTCTGTGTCTTCTTCTCAGCCATGGTCACCAATGCCTGTGAAAAACTAAAAAGCAAACCAATTACTAGGTCTAATTATCTCCCTTCTGCCTTCTCCTGGCAGCCGCTGGCAAGGCTCCTGCCAGAACTCTGCTTCACCAACACCCTGATCCAAAAAGCCCCAAGTCAGCGAGAGAAGGCTCTGCTAGCCCAGAGCAGCTGTAAGGTTTCCCAACACCAAGACAGGGCACAGGAGTTCAATGCCAGGAACTTCAAAGCTCTCTCCTTTGAGCCCTCTTAGCTTCTGCATCCGGACCATAGAGAGGTGGCGGTGCCAGCCACCTGGAACTGCACCGGAAAATGACACAGCAGTGATCAACAATCACTTGCCCCAACTGTACCCTCACCCTGGGAAGTTAGGAGGTTTTAAAGGCCTGTTTGTGCCTGTACTGGAAACTCCAAGGTCAGGGCGAGCTCCATCGCCATGTAGGTCTGGGCTTGCTGAGAGCTGAGTCTAGGCCTTGTGGCTGAGCAAAACTGGGAGATGGGCCAGGGGCTCCCAAGGAGACATTGGGAAGCTGTCTGGGTGCCATACCACTGTCCAGCCACACTTCTCTGCCCTTCCAAAGCAGTTGTCCTATATTTGCCCCCAGGGGAGCCGGAGACCTGGTAGTCTCCTCCTGCCTGGACAAAAGGAGCTCCCTGCTGAGGACGCCCAGAGAGCCCTGCACAGTGGTGAGTCAACCTCCAAAACCCACATGGCTCAGGGCCCTCAACCTGCAGGGAGCAGAGTGAGCGGGGGCCACCTACTGGCCTCCAGCCTCGCAGCCACAGGGGAAGAAGGACCAGGTGCAGTTTGCTGAGCAGTTATGAAACTGGAGTGACTTAGGGCTGGTGCTTTGCAAACAGGCAGGCATTGTGTGGTGGGTGCAGAGGCCTTATTACAATAGCTTTCAGTTCCTACACAAACACAGTCCCAGCCTCAGAGAGGGAGGGAAGGCCTTCCAGGAGCCTGGTGGTTTCAGACGGAATGAAAGAAGGAAGGCTGTGCCTGTGAGGGCATTGGTGACTTGTACCCAGAGGAAAGGAGGCCCAGAAGCCAAGGTGGACATATTTCCCAACCTTTACCCCTATGCATATGATGGTCTTATAGAGTTCAACCCATAAGTCTGAGATATCTCTGGGGATACAGAAGCACTGCTGGTTAATGATAAAGAAGAATGTTTTCCTAAAAACTTTGGTAGGAGGTAGTATCTCCATAGGTCATCATGCTGGTCATCAGCAAATATTTACTGAGCAGGACTGTCTGCATGATCCTGTCTGAGGTATTTGGTTACAAAGGTCAGAGCCTACCCGCCACTGCATGCCCCCGCCCCATCCCAGGCTTCCTGAAGACAGACCTAGAGGGTGGCAAAGCCTACCAAGACCTTGAACAACCAGACACACCCAGCCTGCAGTGGCCAAACACAGGGGACATACAACACCTCATCTTTGTACTGAAGACAAAAGCTTTGCATGTTTTACTGTTTTTCTCTTTCACAGTGCCTGGAAGGCTGGATAAGGTGAGAAAGGAATGAGAGCAAAGGAGAGACTCTGGGTGTAATGACATGGGCTGAGAGTGATAGTGTAGTGAGAGGTTGGGGGCCCTGGAGGGACAGTGGTTCCCAGGTCTGAGTGGGGCAGGAGACAGGGTGGGCACCTACCAGGCATTATTCTCCTGGGGCTGGGCTCATCTTCTCCATCTGTCCTCCCAGTGCCCTGTGCCTGGTAGGTTTCCCTTTCTCCTTTGCCTATTGATGAAGGCACCCAAGTTCCTGCAGCCCCAGCTGTGGCCTCTAAAAAAGATAAAGTCACAACAAGGTGTTGACAGGACCGTACTCACCATGTTTGCAGCTGTCACTGCCTACTCCAACCCCCTCAGTCTCAACTAGTCATTTTAGGCATCTATGCACTAATCTCGAAGTATCCAAATGTGCTGTCCCCTCAAGAGCTAGTCCCTGCCTTTGCGCCCACCCTCTCTGTATCCAATACCCTGGCCATTCATCTACCATAAACTGACCGTTATCTTCAAAATCCTGCTCCTCTTTTCCTAATTCCCACCCCTCATTAACCTGTCTCTTTTCTGCTCAGCAGAATTTTGTAACATGATTGTAAATATCACTCATTATAGCTGGTTGGGCATCCAGATGTGGCCTTTTTCGTGTTGTGCCCACTCCCCCTCCCTTCACAAAACCAAGTGAGTACCAGGTAGACGCTCAGACGTGTTGGCTGATCTGTTGGGCTGAATGACTAAGGACATGACAGCTGTAATCAATCAGAAGTCCATAGTCACCACTTCCCAGGCCACCCAGAGTTTCCATGGCAGAGCCCGCTGCTGAGTGGAGATGTCATCTGATTTATTAATTAACACAAACACTCTTCATCCAAGAACTCCAAGGCATGATTTTAAAAAATTTCCAGACATTTAAAAAATGATAAAAATAGCATTTACCAGCCTAGAAATAACTTAAGTTTTATTCCTAGCCCTTTCCTCAATCACCACTCCCTACCTCTCAGCCCCTGTGGTTCCCCTTCCTGTTGCTTGTCTCCTCCCACCTTCCCCACCATGCTTTGCTGATTAACAGAATTCCTGCCAGTGATTGCTAATTGGGTTAATGGAGTAACTTTGTAATTGTTCTCTCTCCACAGTCCAACCCACTGAGCTGGCTGCTTTCCTACCTGCCTCTCCTGTGTCCTGGGATCACTAATTTGCAACAACAGCTTCCATTGTCATCCACATCTGGGGCTTTGGGGTGTAAGTGTATCTTCTTACAGCAGAGAACAGAAGATGGTGCTATTTTGGTTTGTCTCATTTGCAATGGGACCAGAGAACAGAAGATGCTGCTATTTTGGTTTGTCTCATTTACAATGGGCCATTCTTTGGGGCTCATGGACAGTTTGGGGCTGCCCAGGGGAGGTGGAAATCTGAGCAGCGGTGGGCCCAGGCCAGGGAGTAATGTGCCACCAAGGGACAACAGGAGCAGGTAGGGCTAAAATTCTGAACCTCTTCCCAGCTACTTGGGTTTGCATTTCATTTCAATCAGTTTCAGATGAAACTGACAAGCCAGGAGCCTTGGGACTCTCCAGGGGCCTTGGCCTCTGGCCTCCAGGACAGTGTGGCAGGGCTGGGCAGTGTCTGACTTGGCCTGACCCAGCTTGCCCCAGAGGAGGCAGCACTGACGGTGGTCTTTCTGATCCCCAAGGCACAATCACACCCTTGGAAAAAGCAAGGCTTCTTTCCCTGTTATTTTTTGAGATGTGTTCATTCAGTTTAAATCTGTTTCACCTTAAAGGGATCATGACCTGCCCAAAGTATGGAAATACCAGCATTTTGGGAGTAGGATGCCACTGGGCAGCCAGAGACAGCCTCAGGGAGCTCCAAGATGCCCTGGGGGATGCCTTGGGGGTGTGGGCAGAGGGTGCTAACACACTCTCTGGTCTGTGAGCCCCACTCAGTGTGGCTTGGGGGGGTGGGGTGGTTCCCCGGACCTCACTCAGGATGCTTTCTTTCTCTGCCTTTGCCTCTCCCTCCTTTCCGGCTCTGCCCCCAGCCTCAAGGTAATTTTATAGTCCCTAGGACTGGTCAAAGAATCCAGGAATGCTTGATGTGGGTCCCTGAGGGTCAGGTCAGCTCTGGGCTGCACCCACATACCACCAGGGAGAACTGTTTTGGGTACTTCAGTCACACCTTATATTGTCTGGTCTTTACCTCCTGTGCCCCCCCCCACCTCCAACTGGGAGGGCAGGGAATGCCTCAACCTGATTGAATCCCCAGTTCGCTGTGCCCTGCCTGTGGTAGGTGCTCCACAAATGCTTATTTCTGCCTTAAGTTTGATGATGTGTAAAGCTGCCTTACCCCTGCACCCTCCTCTGCCCTCATTAGCATGTGAACTTCTTGTGCACATCTTTGTTTCCCTGTGGCATACCTGGTAGGGTGACAGATTGTCTTGCCAATGGGTTTTAGCCCCGGGCAAGTTCGCTATGGATTCACTGTGACCAAATAAATCAACAGCAAAACATTCTCGGGGTGAAAGGGTTTACCTGGCTTGTTCTCCAGCGGTAGATCGAGCACTAGCATCTCTGCCTCCACCCAGAGCACTGGGCCGAGCTCTCTATATAGCGTAATAATAGCTTACTGCCTACAGGTGTGGAAGCGGCGGCCCAGCAACAGGCCAGTTACATCATCAGGTGGTTTAAGTTCAGTGAGGATCCTGGCCATAGGAACCCCAACTTCCCCACACAGATACATCAGACGTCCTCGTTATAAGTAACAGTGACTTAAACTGGATTGGAAGTTCCTGGCAGTCAAGTAAGAGCTGAGGCTCTCTCCAGAAAGGAAGTGTAGAGATTGAGCAAACGTAACCCAATGCACCAACACTTTCCCAACTAACCTAGTGTGTGCTCCTTGGGCAACCTTCTCCTTTAGGAGAGGCTGAAGTCAGGGGCGTCCCTGTGTGACTGTCTGCACACTACTGCCCTCCGCTGGACACTGGGCCAAAGCTACCCCAGGCCCCTGTCCCTGGCAGGACGTCCTCAGGTTTCCTGCCCTCCCCATTAGGGACACAACTACTGGGCAAACCGGTTTCTTGGTTGACTTCTCTTCCCAGATTTGCTTCACCCTGACTGCTGTGCACTGAATCCATGAAACCTGGGAAGGTACAAAAAGAACAGCAGTTTCTTGGACTCTGGCATATGGTGGGTTCCATAAACATAACAAGGGAAAATCAATGCAATGACACAGGGTTCCTGGTGTGCAGAGGCACTGTGGCTGTTATTATGACATGAATATGACAGCCCCTTTAAGAACCTACACCTGCTCTTACCCAGAACAGCTATGGCTCTGACAGTCTTTAGAAGACAACCAAGGAAAACTAAGAGGGGTGAAAAGTATTAAGCAGAAGAATTCACAACAATCAGTCATTTTTCTTCACCTTGAAAAACACCACCACCTTCCTCCTTTGGGCAAAGACAAAGGGACAGGAGAGTAAGCACGCACTGCTCTCATCCTCACTGCAGAACATTTCCGGTCTTCAATCATTGGTATTTGTGATTTCGCCTTATTATCTCTGCCCCTGACCTCAGTAGCATAGAAATACTCGGTCCAGCACAATTACTGGTCTGCAGTACATGGTTATTGAATTCCTGGCAGTCAGATATAGTATGAATAGCTAATAATTTGCCAATGGCAATGGTAAAATAAGTAGAAAAAGGAGGCATCACATTTATTGCTCATAAATTGCTTCAGTTTGCTGATAAACTTGTTTTACCTCCCATAATTGAACTCTTGGGGTGGCCCAGAGCCTGGCAGGTATTTGGATATGAGAATCTGAAGCTCAGGGAAGGCCCAAGCAGAAATCCAGGAGTCACACAGCATGCGGGTGGAAGCAAAAACCCAAAGAATTTCCCCCAGGGAGAACACTCACTCAAGGGTGAAACTGAAGTCTGGTTCCTTGGGACCCAAGGATGAAGGACCAGATGGACTGGGGGGTGCCAAGGAGGCTGGTAGAGAGCCAGGCAGGAAGAAAGAGGAGCAAGGGAGAGTGCCCTCCAGAGAAACGAGGGATTGAGAGCCATCCGCTGATCAGGCAACATGAAGTTAAGTCGTGACCTATGAGAGCAGCAGTGACTTCATGAGGCAGCTTTGGGGGTGGAGGGGACAGAGAGAAGTCCCTGTGGTAGGAATGGGAATGAATGGGAGGTGGGGACATGAAAACAATCACTGGAGGCAACAGAGCAAAGGCTTTGACGTTGCACCCAGGCTCTGCTCCACCAACCCAGCTTCCCTACTGCCGAGAAGCTACATTTTCTAGACATCAAAAATAATCACACAACCCCCTGTTACGATTAACATCTGCAGGAGCAAAGTCCAGGACCAATCGGCTTAGTATAATTTATTTCTCAGGCTTGGTTTCTTCATCACTATAATGGATACGCCGTAATCCCTTATCCGAAATCCCTGGGGCCACACATGTTCTGTAATTCAGAGCTTGTTGGATTCTGAAAAGTTAGTATGCTGCACATGCCATATGCTACGTAACACCACCAGCAGAGACCAGGACCCACCACATAACCAAACACATCAAGTGGAACAAATAAAGACGGCAAACAACCTAATGAAGGGTCAGGTCAGGTTTTCCACCAAAGGCATTACAGAGATACTGTTTTTCAGAGTCTTTCAGAATTGTGGCGAGGGCTCATGGCGTCCCCTTGCAGGGCCATTTGAGTGCTCAGAGGAGATAAGCATGTGAAAGGACCAAACGCGTAGCCACAGGGCCACAGAGGCCCTGCCTGCTCTTCTTGACTAGGAATGAAAGGGACTTTTCATTTTCAGCATGTGGTGTATAAGCAATTTCCAAGGGGCCAGCCTTTCGGAAGCATCTCTCCACCTCTGCAGAGAACAAGTTAGTTTAAAGGATGCATCCGAATGACCGAGGGAAGCCTCCTAACCTCTTCTCCTCTTGATCTCTCTCTTTAGGGGCTCGGGCTGGGGCTGGGTAGTGCTAGACAGACCCTAAAATGTGCAGACTGGGGCTCTCTGCCCCAGAGTGTGACCTGCAGTCCATCTGGGCCTTTGGTTCTGCTGTTTATAATGCTCAGATAAATTGAACATTTCTTGATACATGTTGTTTGACTTTCTGGCTGACTTCCTTACTCATTTCTTACAACGGCTTTTCCAAATCTTCTCAAAGCTGCAAGACCACTCTTGCCCTCCTGTCTTAGAAGACGGCCCTACCCATCAGGTAGCAAAGAAAATCTACCTTCTTGCCCTTGTTATCTCCATACTTCCCTGTGTCCTCACCCCCTGGCCCGTCCCTCAAGGACAGTGGTGACCTGCCTCCTTTTTTCAGGCATCTGGGTCTTCAGTCCTCCCCTTGTTTCTCCTGAGACCTTGCTTTCCTCTCTCTTGTACCTTTAACCTCCCTATTTCATGATCCTTTCTCTGAGCATTATAAACAGGCACAAATTAAAGAACAGCATTCCTTTTTTCACCTTTGTGTTTGGGCCATCTCACGTCCCCCATCCTGTCCGTGGCCTGGGCTCTGAGAACACAGAGCAGTGCTTCCTCCCTCCCACCACTTCAGCATTTTGGTCAGTTCCACCCATGCTGTCTGACTGAGGCTCCTCTGGCTAGGTCACCAACAACCTCCTGGTGACTAAATCAACGGAGTCATTTCCCACTCCTTGCACTTGGGGCCCTAACTGCCATCTGACATAACTACCTGCTCCTCCCCAAACCTCTTCTCGTCGCATTTCACATACACTCCTGGTCTCCTCTGATCCCCCAATAATTCCCTCCTTTGTGGACTTGGCTCCCTCACTCAAACCCTTTGCACGTGTGGCTGTTCCCTATGATCTGTCCCTAGTCTTATGTTATGCTGTCCTTTCCCCAGGAAGGCTCAACTAAGACCTGTCTGCTGGAGTCTCCTATTTCATACCCTTCCTGGAGTTTCTGATAGAGATATGCAACTGAGCTATCAGATAGCTCTGTGTCCTATCTGATGTCCCACAGATACTTCAAGCTCAGCAAGTCCAGAACTGAAAGCATCACCTTTCCCATCTTCCAAACCTGTTCTTCCTCTTCCTGTCAATGGCACCACCTCCACTGATCTGGGAGTCATACTATGCTTTCCTCTCTTGCTAACCCACATCATACTCTCAAGAATTGTGACTTTGTACCCTCCACCGATTCCTAAGCTAGTGCCCTAATCAGATCCACAGCTATTAGGCCCTTATTGCTGCACAAACCACCTCAGTTCAGTCTTGGTGTACAGCTGGAGCCCTATAAGATGCAAATCTGCTTAAAGCTCTTCAGTGCACAAGATAAACGAATCTACAACAGAAAGTAGGTCAGTGATTGTCTGGGGGTGGGAGTGGGGATGGAGAAATTGACCATGAAGAAATGTTCAATGTCTTGATTGGGTATATACCTAATAGGGACATATATATGTCAAAATGTATTAACCTGTATGCTTCAAACCAGCATGTATATTGTAGGTAAAATATACCTCAGTAACCCTGATTTAAGAAACATACCCATCTATGTCCCCTGTTACCCCATTGCCTGGAGAACAAAGTTCAAATTCCTTATCCTGGCATAAGTGATTATACTGACTTGTTCCCTTGCTGTTTCTCTGCCCCCCACGCTCTGAACATCCCTCACAGTAAATACTGCCCAGATCTGAAGTTGGCCGAGGTGTCTGGCCCCAGTCTCCTCTAGCCGGACATGAACGTCTGTCACATCAAGTTTCGTTTGCACTCCCGTGTTTATGTCCACCCCCTCCTTTTCTAGGCTGTGGGTGATAGCTGGACCCTGTCATCCCCATTCAGCTGTCTCCAACGTCTCTGGGTTTCGGGCTTTGTCGACGAACCTGGGCGTCCTTGCAGAGCAGCCCAGGTGGCGGACGGACAGGCCTCCCGATCTTCCAGGTCTGCAGAAGGCGCTGTGGCGACCTCCCATCTGTCCCCCAGAGCTCTATTGCTCCGGGCCCACTCCCGGGGGCACAGCTCAGGCTCCGCCCACTTAGCAACATCCCTCCTTCTCATTGGGCGAGGGTGGCCCCGGCCGCCCAATGGCACGAGCTGTTGGTGCGCGGCGGCGCCACCATCTTCGGGTAGTGGGCCCTGCTGGGGTTGGTGGCCGTGAGGTGAGGCGCTAGGTGGGTTGGTGAGTTGGTGGGTGGGCCGGGTCGTGCGGCCTCGGGTCCCAGCCTTGCCTCCTCTCGCTTTCCGCCGCGGGCCCACGATGCCGCAATACCAGACTTGGGAGGAGTTCAGTCGCGCGGCCGAGAAACTATACCTCGCCGACCCTATGAAGGTAGGTCGCTGGCCGGCCGGTGCGTCTGGCCTTGGCCCAGAGCCAGGGCGTCTTCCTTGCGGTCCTCGGTGGTGTTGGGGCGAGCGGAGACAGGCCCCACCACATCCGATTGCTCCTACTGCTTCCTTCCTGATTAACGGCCCGGCAAGGCCCAGCAGCGGGCAAGATTAGGGTCGTTCCAGCGCCCTGAGCGGCTCTGCGTCTACCTCCCCGCCCCCAATCCCGAACTTCCCTTTTGGTTTTAACTGGTTTACGTATCTCTAAGGGCTCCTCCCCCTGCGGCGTCGGCCTTCTGTCCCCTTGTCTTGATTCCTTTTTCCCGTACTCCCAGGGCGTAAGTTCCCTTGTGTAAAGTAAAGCAGCGGTGTTTTTCTGCTGCCGCCGGAACAGGCTTGAAAGACCCCACTCCGGAGGCTCTACACCCCTTAGAATAGTGGTCCTTAATCCTTTGCAGGTAAGTGCCCCTTTGAGAATGTGAGAATCCTTGCACCCTTTACTCAAAAAAATGAACTTACACATAAATGTTGGCAAACAATTTTAGGGGGCTCATGGTCCCCACAAAAATTATAAGTGGATGCCAGAGGTTATATAAACTCATTATTAAAAAGCAAAGAAGTCCAAGTGATGGGAATTTGGCATTCAGGTCTTGATTTTTCTTCCTCTTGAGTGTTTTTTTGTAATATCTCAAAGTTATTTGATGCCATATAGTTTCACTGATAATACAGAATTTAAAACAAAACGAACAAACAAAACAGAAATAGACTCATAGACACAGACAACAGACTGGTGGTTGCCATGGTGGGGGGTATGGGTGAAATAGGTGAAGAACGAAAAAATAAAATTATTGAGAATGTTTAATATTTTGATCTGGGCAGTAGTTACATGAGCATGTCAGAATTCATTGAGCTGTACACTAGAATTTGTGCATTTTATTGTATGTGCTTCCAGTACAAAATAAAAAGGCACTCACAAAAATAAGTGAGTAAAATTTAATTTGAAACATTAGGTTATTTGAAGCAGCTCCTTGTTAATTAAAAAATCCTAACTTTTTAGACCTAGGTAAGTACCAAGAAGCTATAAAGCATTCTTAATTCCATTCTTTAAAATAAAGTGATAACAGTAGTAATAAATGATGGAATGAATTAGATTTTTTTGAAATTGAGTACTTTGTGTATGACATGATTTCAAGCAGGGTACCATGAGGACAATACAGGATTTTGATCCAGACATGCTCACAATGTAAACTAAAAATACAGTAAAGAATATACAAATTCACATCAGGAGTAATCATTTTAAGAATGTGGAGGTAGTGGTAGGGAAAACAAAGCTACAATGGTAATTACAGAGCATTGCTGTGAACAAAGCTTGTCTAGAATGGGCAGGAGAGGGGAAACCTTTCACCTCTTTTCCCAATCAGAAAATTGCTGTGACATAGAAAAGACTAGGAACAACAAGTGCTGGCTAGGATTCAGAGAAAGGGGAACCCTCCTGCACTGCTGGTGGGAATGTAAGCTAGTTCAACTATTGTGGAAAGCAATATGTAGGTTCCTCAAAAAACTAAAATTCGAAATATCATTTGACGCAGAAACTCCACTCCTAGGAATTTACCCAAAGAAAACTACTCAGATTCAGAAAGACATATGCACCCCTATGTTTAGTGGAGCTCTATTTACAATAGCCAAGATATGGAAGCAACCTAAGTGTCCGTCAGTAGATGAATGGATAAAGGAGATGTGGTACATATACACAGTGAAGTACATACTTCAGCCATAAGAAAGAAACAAATCCTACCATTTGCAACAACATGGATGGAGCTAGAGAGTATTATGCTCAGTGAAATAAGTCAGGCAGAGAAAGACAAATACCAAATGATTTCCCTCATTTGTGGAGTCTAACAATGAAGCAAAACTGAAGGAACAAAACAGCAGCAGACTCACAGAATCCAAGAAGGGACTAATGGTTACCAAAGGGGAGGAGTGGGGAGTGGCAGGTGGGGAGGGAGGGAGAAGGGGTTTGTGGGGTATCATGATTGGTGCGCATGGTGTGTGGGGGGTCACAGGGAAGACAGTGTAGCTCATAGAATACAAATAGGGATTCTGTGGCCTCTTACTACACTGATGGACAGTGACTGCAGTAGGATACGGGTGGGGGAGACTCGATAATAAGGGTGAATGTAATAACCACACTGTTTTTCTTGTGAAACCTTTGTAAGAGTAGATCAATGATACCTTAATTAAAAAAAAGAAAGAAAATTCCTGTGGCCTCAAACGTCTGCCTTCTCATGAGAGCCTTCTACTGATTATCAACTTATTTTTTGCTAGGGAGGTGAGAGGAAGAGTGGGGAGAGGGGGCTTGACTAACAGTGTTACTGAGTGCCTTCTGTGTGACAGGCATTTTACATGTGTTAACATGTATAATTTATGTGAACAGTTCAGGCCACCCCTTGAGGTAGATGAATAAACACTCCTAGGTATATTAAATGATTTGCTTAGTCTTGAAGAGGTGAAGCTGAAATTTAAACCCAGCTCTCTATACCCCAAGTCCGTGCTGTTCTACCAGCCCATACTGCCAGGACTGAAAAATAAAATAAATTCTGTCAGAACTCTTTGGACTCTCACGGAAATCTGTCTTCTCTCCCCACCACACTGAATCTGTTGGTTGTAGCCATGGCCTCAGACCATTCTCCCTTGCATCGCCCAAGTTGAAGATGGGATTACTGCTAGACCGTGTAATAATCTCTTACTTAATCCGTCTGCCTGTGTAACTCCTTCACTCTAATGCCACACAAAAGTGAATTCTCTCCGTTTCCACTTAAAAACTCATTCTTCATTGATTGCTGGGTAAAGTCCAGGCTTCCAGTCCACAGTCTGACACCCCTCTCCTGTCTTTCTGGTTTTGCCTCCCACCATTGCCACCATCCTCAGCTCTAGTCTCATAAAGCCACAGAATTTATCCCATCTTCATTCACAGTGGTCCTTAAGCCTTTCTCCTCTCCTTTTTCCCTAAAAGAGAAAAAAAGGACTTAAAAAGCCATTTCCAAGAAGCCTGTGTACACTGCCCCATCCTGCGATCTAAATTACTTCCCTCTTTTAGCGTGTTACTTATACATACCTTTATAGGACTTAAGTCACAGTCTCTGTTTTGGTTATTTTGGTTGGTTGAATTCAGAGTTTCCAAGAGAACAAGAACCTTGATTTCTTTTTCTCTCTTTATGGCATCTGACACGGTGTCTTAGGTGCCTCCTCAGTTACAAAATGGACCCTCTTTATGGTTCCAAAGACCTGTTCCTCCCTTTCTCCTAATGAAGGCACTGAGTATTCTTTTAACTGAGAGTCAAAACTTTACATAATTGTCATGCTTAGTACTTTTTCAAGTTTGTTTCTGGGGAACTGAATTTTTAGAAATATGTAAATCTGAATTTAATAGCTCAGTAAATAGAATCAGAGAGCCTAAAGATACCCTAGTTGCTGGTATTTCTGTCTACTTACGCACTTGGTGAGTTCCCTTTCCTCCCTCACCAAGATAAATCTCATAGGGTGCCATGACTTCTTCTCTTGGAGTCCCAGGACCACAGAGCATGAAGAGAAGAACTGTAAGTCACAGCTCTAACAGCCCTTTTTATTTAGTTTCCAGAATTGTCTTGAGGCTTCTGGTGCTACAGTGTAACCATTTTTAAATTATGTTGCTTATAGATACTTAGCACTTTTTAAAACAACTAGCTGTTTAGCTAGTTAGTTATTTTTATTGGTTAGCAAGACTGCTGCAATTGCTTTTGAATCCATCATTTAAAGAAATAGAAATAATCATGGAAGTTGAGAACTCTTTCAGAAGATGGCCTGTTTTATTGTAGTATGCTGATATCTAAGTCATTTTTTTCTTGGCTACCTCACTGTAGAATATGGAACAACAGAAAGTATTGTGTACCTTGCCTTGCAATGGAGGAGTTATCCTAGATTTGGAAAAGTTGTTGATTGAGACTTCTTTTCAAGATAGAATTCTGCTTTTATGTAATGCATCATGTTGTGCCATTATGATGAAGATGTGACTTTGCTGAATACTTTAGCCCTCCTCCTCAGAGCTGTGGGCAAGTGAGAAGTATAAATTGGGACTGCAGTACTGTTTCCTGAGGAATGGATTTGGACTAAGTAGCCACTTCTGCCAATTTTTCCCCTTTTCCTATCATTCCTCTGTGGCTACTAGGAATGTTGGTATCATATGGGAGGAAAACCTTTCTTCTTTACTCTCTTAGGTTTAATAGTTGGGGCCCTGCAAATTAAACTGACAAAAGACAGATTAACAAGAAGAAGAAAAATTACAGACATGCATAGGAGTTCACAAAGAAGTGTGACTTGAGGAGGCAGTTAGAATGTGGGGCCCATGACACAGGTTGATAAAGTGTGGGAAGGAAGTTGGACAAAGGAAAAGGGGTTTGGAGCTTCTGAGAGAGCAGTAGGTTGTGGGAAGGTGACTAGGAAGTGTATGTTACTGTGAATTGTGTCGTAACATTCATTAAGCAGTAAGAGCCCTCCTTTTCCCAGTGAGGGAGAGGGGAACACCTTTAGAATTGGAAATTTATATCACCTTTACAAAAGTTAATTTATGTCCTGCATTTAGGCAGAAAGGACAGAGAACTAATTGCCTTGAGCTCAAAACAGTCCTATGCCAATGTGGCATATTTTGAGGTGGTATGCTGTGTTCCCCTTCAGTGTCACCTGACGTAATGGTTCAACTTAATTATTGTTCGACTTTACGATGATGCGAAAGCAATATGAGTTCAGTAGACACTGTTCCTCCAATTTTGAATTTTGATCTTTTCCTGGGCTAGTGATATGCAGTACATGTCTCACGATGTTGGGAGGGGAGTGAGCCACAGCTGCCAGTCAGCCATGCGATCACCAGAGTCTTCTACCAATACACATACAACCATTCTGTTTGTCACTTTCAGGACAGTATTAGTAACAGTCATTTACAGGAGATATTCAGCACTTTATTATAGAATAGACTGTGTTTTGCGAGACTATAGGCTAATGTAAGTGTTCTGAGCAGGCTCACAGTGGGCAAGGCTAAGCTAGGATGCTTGGTAGGTCAGGTGTACTGAATGCCTTTTCTAACAGTATTTTCAACTTAGGATGGATTTATTGGGACATAACCCCAATTAAGTTGAAGATTTAAGTATTCTTACTGGCAAGAAATGCCAAACCACCTTAAGAGTTTCAGACATTCTCTGAATATGGATGTGTCATGGGGATTTTCAAGACATCTCTTCAAACTGGCTGCAAAGAATATCCAACTTTTTGAGTCTTCTAGAAAAAATTGTAGCAGTAGGAATGAACTAAAATGCTGTCTTTTCTTTTAACCTCATTTCAATAATGATAAGTTTGTGGTAAAGGTGCCTTTCCATGTTTTGGCTATTATTTCTAAAAGGATCCTTTTTAGCCTACCTGAAGACTAAATTATTTGTGAGAAATGTCTTCTGACTTCACTCTTTCTAAATATGTATTTTTATTTCAGGCACGTGTGGTTCTCAAATATAGGCATTCTGATGGGAGTTTGTGTATTAAAGTAACAGATGATTTAGTTGTAAGTATACATTTTTATTTGTTGCATACTTTTAGATTTGTTTGAGTTAATCTATTTGTTTGAAATTATTTGCATAGAATATATGCAGATTACCCATGAGGATGCTTATTTTGCATTCCATTCCAAAACCAAGCACCCCATTCTAGAAACTACTTTGATAGGCTCTTGGGGGAATAATTAATGAAGCATACTGCTTCATTAATGCAGTATGTCAGTTGTAGTTGAATAATTGCCCTCTTCAGATCTTAAGCAGGAGGATTGTGGAGATCAAAACTGGATACAAGGTTTCCTTGTAGGTCTCTGGGGAGTAAGTGATGGTATTTGAACCCAAGTTACAAGCTTTATGGTAATATCTCCTTCCCTGTCTGCTCCCTTTTGTCACCTCCTCCACCATTCCCTCCTTAGCTCTGGCCCTCTGGCCTCTCCGTGCAGTAGTATTCCACTGAACCTGCTCTTGCCGAGAGTTCAGCAGGAGCCCCTAAATTTTCAGATCCAGTAGTCTCATTAGTTCATATTTTACTTGACCTCCATGCTGCTTTTGGTGACAGAAAATAATCCTCTTTTGAAAATTATTATTTTGGCATCAGTGGTTTGGTTTTATCTTGTTTTCCGTGTTTCTGTTTCATTCTTTGCTAATTCATTGACATGCCCCCATAAATACTGATTTCTCCAGGATTCTGTCCTTGGCCATCTTTTCATGCATCTTCTGTCATTCAGTCCAGTCCTGCCTGAGTGTATGTCTATTTCCAAATCTGTACGTCCAACTCATGTTTTACTTCTGACTTCTTGACTAGCTCTCAGCTGAGCGAGCATACCTCACTGCTCAACAGAGCTAGCCTGTGTTAGAAACAGAACTCATCATCTCTTCTTAGCCTGGCTCCTTCTCTGATTTCCTAGTGTCAGTCTCACTGTCATCTGCCCGCTCAGAAACCTGGGGATCATGTTCAGGCCCTCCCTTTCTGTCATTCTCCTGTCCATTTTCCCTTCATCTCAAAAGCATGTATTTTGATCCTCTGATACATTTATACACTTGCTAGGCATTGGGGCATTACCTGTTCAAGCTCCCTCATCTCTCTGTTTTCACTCTTAGTCTCTTAAGTCTAGGGTCGTGGTGTCATCACTTGCCTGGACTATTAGAGTAGTCTCCTATGTCCCTGCCTATCTCAGTCATCCTTCAGTTGTCCACAGTGATATCTCAAAACAAATTTGGTTTACTACCCTGCTTTATAACCTTTAGTGGCTCCTCACCACTCATGATGTGGACTCCCCCACAATCTCCTCTAATCCCTGTCTTTTCTGTGTTACTTACGAGCTCTTTTAATATGCCATGCTATCTTATACCTTACGTCTCTGTGCTTTTGAACTTTCTGGTTTCATCTTTGCAGTATTGAATCCCATCCACCTCTGCCTCAACTAGGGAAAGACTGATGCTTATCTCTCAAAACCCAGCCCAAAGGATTGCTGCATCCCTTGCTTTTCTTTTGGCTCTTTGTGCTGGATCACAATTGTTTTATCACATTTTTTTTTTATTAATTGTGAGCATCAAGACAATATAGATAGGTAAGTAATATTCTTATATCATATCTAGTGACTGGCGTGGTGTGTTGACCCAGAGAGTATTTAGTAAGCATTTTTTAAATACAGAGAACTTTTAAAATTTCATAATGACCTTAAAAATCACTTTCTGTCTGGTCATATACTGTATGTGTTGTGTTCAAGTTTCCATTGTGAGGTTGCGTGAAGTCAGATCTTTTAATGATTAGTATGTCTTCCAAGAACCAATTGAGTTTGGTGAAATAACTGAAAATGCGAAGAAGAGTAAATCGAGGTGTAGGCCTAGATTCAAGAGATTTGAATCCTGGCTTAGCCATGCATTAACATTTCAGCCTCAGACAAGTTCGCATTCTGGGCCTCAATTTCCTTATCTGTAAAGTGCCATAGTGATAGCTGCTCACCTATTGGGTTGTTGTGGAAAGTAAAGCATGTGACAGTTCCTAGCATTAGTGCTTGCCACTTTGATTCAGTAAATGTGTACTTGAATGTTGAACATTCACATTGAGACAAGTTTTAATTGTGATCACAAAATGCGTAGCTGTATGTGCTAAAGAGAAACTGGTATGTTTTAAAAATAGGAAAAATGCAGAATTGGCTTTAATGTGAAAGGCTTTGTTCTCCAGATGATGACTTCTTGCCTTTGGTAATGATAAAACGTAGTTAAGGATCCATGGTAAGCAATATTGGGAAGAATGCTCTTTAGCATTGATGATTCTTGTGACGAGATCTAAATATGAAAAATGTTTTTTATTCTCTTTCTTAAAACTACTGAGAGTTAGCTCATATCTAAAGGGGACCAAAGATGTGATCAGACTCATCCTTCTAAATAGTAAATATATCGATCAACTCCAACAGTAAACATCTATTTTCTAATGACTTTTAAAGGAAAGTTTGTACACTTCCCTCACTAATTCATTTTGATAGCTAATAATTCTTAGAGAAAACCCAGTCTTAAACTTCATTTATTATTTTCATCATGTGACTTTAACTTTTTTGTAATCCCATTTATGCATCATTTTTTCCAATCCCATGACTGGTTTATAATAGTGTCTTCTATGGACCTAAAATCTTTTCTGTCGAACTGTAGTTTGTAAAAGGTATATACATTCTTGCATAGCACATACACTAAAATTGAAATGATGGAGATTATTATGGCCTCTTTAGAAGACTGTTTCACAAGTTTGTACAATGTGTGGATAAAAGTTTATTAAGTGATTTCAACGCTGAATGAATGCAGACCAGTTGGGGAAGATGACGTTGAGCTCCAAATTACTGAAGCTGATGAATAATATGATTGCAGGTCCATTAAATAAAACTCATGTGAACCTTTAAGATGGGCTGAAGAAAAATGGATCAATATTACAAAGTGAGGAAAAGGGCTGCCTGCTTAAATTTATTTTTGAACATCTGGAACAAGTGGTTTTCTGGTCAACTAAACAGATCTTAAGTATCTGTCTAATGAAGATTTTAACTTATAGCAAGGAAGAATTTGGTTTAAAAATTATGATTACCTTAGGAAAATCAAGGTTGGACAGATGTATCTGGTTTAATTTAGGTAGTGGCTGGCTGTAAGCAGGGGATTTTAGGTCTTTTAAAAAAATTATTACCCCAAATCCCCCAATTTCACAAGTAGGAAAAAGGATCTTAAGATTTCCCTGCTTTTTCCAATATAACTCTTATTTATGAGCAGATCCCAGGGAGAAAATATTTAATTCCAACCCTCGAGTTCTGATCAGACCCAATAGCAGAATCTGCTGCCATATGAACTGGTCATTTTTGAGAAGCTTCTTGTAGAGTTCATTTAGTTTTTATACAGAACAGTGGCATTTAAAATACTGTAAAATACCTTTACTTCAGGAATGTAATTGCTGGGCCTTGGAACTTCAGTGTAATTTCCTTAGTATGCCCTCCAGAGAGAATAAAGAAAAACAGTGGTAGGAAAGACACTCAGATTGTTACCCAATCAAACATTTGCTACATTGCATAGTTAATGTGTACTTTTAAAATTCCTGACAGTGTTTGGTGTATAGAACAGACCAAGCTCAAGATGTAAAGAAGATTGAGAAATTCCACAGTCAACTAATGCGACTTATGGTAGCCAAGGAATCCCGCAGTGTTGCCATGGAAACGGACTGAATGGTTTGAAATGAAGACTGTCATGTTCTTAGGAAATAAATATCTTTTGAGTATGAGGAAGTGTTGGAACAGAGAATACTTTATGTAACTAAGTGGGCTGTTTAAAAGCCTAGAGGTCATCTTGTGTACTTTGCTTTTTAATGTTTACTTTAGAGAACTAGGAATGTAAATGCTTTCAGTCAGAAAGCCTTTATTTATTTTTGGACATTGAACAAGAAATGCAGCTATCTTGGAAACTTTTTGCTGATTATTTGATGTTACGCAAAAAATACATAATTATTCTCTGGTAAATTTGTATCAGTAATTTGAAAATGAGACCAAGAAAAGCCAATTATTCCTAAATTTACTTAATCTTTCCTTAAAAGAAAATTGAATGTAACCATTTTGCTGGGTTGATATATTTCTTTTGGACCATAAAATTTGTGCTATTGGTGACCAACAAATATAAATATGGTAACTGGAATCGACTGTGCACAGCAGTATAACTAATGATCTGTGGTAATATAGTCTCAATTATATCTAAAAGTAATTATGAAAACTTAAACTTTCCAAATTCAAACTGTTTTTTAATATAAGGAATTGTAGTTTCGTTACCTTGTTGAGCAAAGACTTAGTTTGAATCTGGTTTTTAGTGCTCACAAACAACTAAAGTTACTTTAAATGCATGAAGAGAATAATCATTCATGGGCTGAAACTACCATCTACAGAAATATTTGTCTCATATTTCCCATTAATATTTTCTCAGAAAGGCTGATTATTTGAACTGTTAAATCTTTGCATACCTCAGTGGTACCTTGTCCATTTCCCTGTTTACTTAACCATTGTTAAGCATAACTGTCACAAATGTTACGTTTTCCATTAAACCAGAAGTATGACATTACGTGATACTCACCATATATTTGGAACCTGAATTATATACCTAAATATAATGGTCACATCTTGATTCCTACATTAATATATTTTTTGTTAGGAATCTCTTGTGTTGAGCAAAGTTCCATGAGCCATATGAATTTTGGCATGTTTCAGAGAGGTCTGTAAGTAAAATATTAAATGAATATATATTATTTCTCTTAAGGTTTTTAACTTCTCAAGAGTTACTGACTTCTTGACCGGATGTACTGTATTCGGTTATTGTAAAGTGATGGAAGTAATTTCACTGTCTATTTTGTTCCTCAGTACTTTTTTATTAGAGGACTTTCTCTGGACTGTATGTTGATGGCAAAATTGTTTTCTTGATTAAGGAAAGTAATATCCAATAATGTAAGGGTTTTTTTGGTTTGGAGTTTATTCCCCCCAGAATTAATGGGATTACTGGGGCATTTTTTGGCCTTTTTCTTTCTCATTTACATCTTCCACTTTTTAACACTACTTTATAAAGATAACCTGGAAGGGAAGGACTGGTATTTGAGTTCTTTGAGTTCTTATAACTTACAGTAGAGTCATTAAGAACAGAGGTTCCAAGGCGGACTGCCTGGGCTGTAGTCTTGTCTACTGCTTCCTAACTCTGTCATTTTAGACAAGATACTTCTCTAAGCTTCCATTCTCTTCTCTGGAGATTGGGCTAACAATAGTACTCAGAGGACTTTAGGAGAGTTAAATGATGTGATTTATTTTAAGCCCTTAGCACAATCCCGGGAATGTAGTAAAGGTCAATAAATTGTAGCTGTTATTATTGCTAGTATTGTTATGAGTGTTGGTTTTTCAGGGTAAAGGGTATAAGTAGCCACCTCATGTTTTCATAGTTTTAATTAAATTATTGTAGGTAATGTCTGCTTTTTTTGCTGAGCCATGTCTATTATTAAATTCCTTTTTTTTGGCAGTTGGCAAGCAAATTGAGATTTGCCCCCCTGGAGAGTATCTTTTTGTGGGGAGAAATTGAACTCTAATTCTAAAATTTGTATTTGTTTGTGTCTGCACAAAGTAAAACTACTAAGAGAACTAGTTGGTGGTAAAAGTATCGAATCTCTTTAAAACAATATATAAATAAAACACTGAATCATAGTATAATCTGAAGATTGCAGTGCTGTATGCTCTGATTTTTTTCTCTTATCAGGAAGTATTTCTGGATACTGTAATCACACTTCCATGGATTAATTTTTAACAAATTGTGATATATTTGATAAAATACTGCTGACTCTAATGTAATACAAAAGAAGCTACCATAGTAGTAATCGATATTCTAGATATAGTTAGCAGTTCAAATAACTTGTTCTTTTATAAAGACCCACTGTCCTTGGAGCACATTAAACATTGTTGTAATGCTACATATATTCTCTATTTTAAAGGGTTTGTTTCTCCCATCTGGGGTACCTAACCTGCCAACTTTTTGTCTTAGAAATATAGAACCTCTTAGTCATACCTTTAAGTTACTGATAAGCAGCAGTGTTGGCAGTGCTTTATAGTTGGTGTCTTCTGTTCCCCTAAGGAAAGTCTAACATTAACAGCCAATGATGGGAATAGTCTTGTCAGTATCATATAACACTAGTTCAAAATGAGTGAAATGGAAAGCAAATTGCCCAGTAACAGTAAGAGGTCCTCTCTGCCTACTAAAAATGTAGCAAAACCAAATCCATATGTAATACTTATTACACCCCTATTTTTGTTCTTCCAGGAAAAATGCCTGTTGCCATATTGGCAGTTTCATAGTATTTAGTGTTATTTCTTGTTAAAAAAATATGGGAAATACTCCTCTTGTACTGCAGTTATAATTTATGATAATGTAAAGAAAGTCAGAATATTTCATTTCTCTTTTGTACGTGAAAAGTACTTGTCAGGCAGCTTCCAGGTAAGATGGAGTAAGCACCTGCCACCGTGGCTCTTGAGCTGGGCATAGCTGTGACTGCATGGAGCACCGTGTGAGAGCCCTGACACCACCAGAGGGATTGGTGAAGACCACCACCGGATCAGTGATGAGTCTCAGTTTCTCCCCTTGCCTGAACTCAACACATTGGAAACCTGGAAAGTGAGTCTTGGGGCACAGACAGTTCCAGAAGTGTTCTCAGTCTGGCCTGAGGAAGGATAACTCAACAGTGTGGAAATCTTTTTGTTTTGTTTCCCTTTTCTGTGTTCTCTTGGACCGTGCCGTCCCCAAACAATCCTGTGGTGGTGATAGCATCAACTACTGGCAGTGGGAAGCTGCAGGAGCCAAAGCTCTGGAAGGTGACCCTTCCTTTCCAGTACAGCTGTCTTTCCAAGATGTTGGAAGCACCCCCATTGCATTTTTGCTCTGTCCTCCATCTGCTTGGCCCTGGATGCAGACACAGTGGTAAAGGTATTCAGGGTAACTGTAGCCTTAGAAAGGCGTTTATTGGTAAGTGCGGGGAGGGTCTGGACAGCAGGTTGTGCGGGACCAGGTGCCCTGTGGTGAATGAGAGTGAAGAAAAAGCTTCAGGTGAGGAGGAGAAAGAAACAGCAGTTAATTGGAATTGATCTGAGCCTGGAATTTAAAAGCACACAAGACACACTTTAGAATCTAGAGAAAGCAAGGAATCTGGAATGTCTGATGACCTCAGAAAACAATATTTTTAGATTAATTTGTATTTGTATTCATGTACATGGTTTTTAAAAAAATAATCCAGTCTTAGAATAAAGTACAGCACTCCTCTGTCCTCCATTTTCCCCATTCCACATTCAAATCTTTTGGCATTTTTGTGTATCTGAATAATACAATGCAGATTTCTAGGGCTGTCCATTTTAGACAGTCTATTTTCTCTATAGTAGATGAAGATATAAGTTTACACCACCCCTATTGCTCCCACTGCATCCTTCCAATATAGCAGTAATAACTTTTTGTTAAATCAATAGCGTTTACATAATTATGACTATATAAGTATTGTTCACTACAGAGCCAAACAGTGTACTGTGGTTACATTTCCTTCTTCAAACAACTTTGTTTTTCCTGTAGCTATACAATTTTCCTTTGCTAATTTTTCTATGTTCATTTCCTTAATTTTTTTCCCAATAGGCTAGCAGATCTGACAAATGTCTATTCACATTATTTTTCAAAAGCTTAACATATCAATTACTGTATTAATTCCATGTTTTCCCTGGAGATCTTCCTCCCATGCCCTCTGTCTCCCTCTTCTCACCTCAGGTTGCTCTCTGAGCTGCACAGTTCTCAGTGTGGGGCTCCTGATGCCGCCTCTCTGTTGGACCCTCTGCTTCCCAAACACCATGTCTTCCACTTTCATATTTTACTCCCTTGTTTTCTGGAGCAGTAATATCTCAAGAGAAGTAAAAATGTTTTTAATCTTTGTATGTGTGAAAATGTCTTTAATTTTTTTTCACTTCATTATAAAATTCTTTGCTGGAAATAATTTCCCCACAACCTTTGAAGGCTTTACAATTTTTTGGTAGCCAGTGTTACTGCTAAGAAGGCTGATGACATTTCAATGATTCAGTCTTTGTGTTGACGTATTTTTGTCTTTTGTTTCCTTTCGAAGGCTTTAGTAGGCTCTTAACCTTTTCCCTTGGTGTTCTGAGATTTCACAGTGACTTGCGTTGGTGTGGTCTTGGTGTTTTATTGTGTCTTTTCATTCTGAGACTCCTGTCCTTTGGTTTGGGAAATATTCTTGGATTACCGCTTTAATAATATCCTTCCCTCTCTCTTCTCTTTTCTCAGGGGACTCATGTTAGTTGGGTGACTTCCTAGATTGATCTGATTTTTCCCTTTTTTCCCCTTCACTGTCTCTGATTCATGTTCTGTTTTGCTGGGAGTATTCCTCAAGTCTCTTCTGACCTTTCTGTTCCGATTGTTTTTTTAAGGGTTTTCTAATTCTCTGACTTTTTAAGTTGCCTCCAGTTCCTGTGTCATAGATGCAGTTCACATCTTGTCTCTGACCATGTAGTTGCCTGTGAGCATACCTCTCTATGCCTTTCATGTCTGAGTCTTCCCCAAGTATGTGATCTTTACTCTTTAGGAGTGAGACACTAAAACACTAGTTGCAAGTTCTGATTGTCTGGGGGGCCACAGCCTTGTTGACTTGATAGAAGATAGTTAGATGGGGGCCTGCCCACCTGTTCCCCTAAACGGCATTATATGTGGCCCTTTTCTCAGGGCTGCACATTTATTTCAGACAGCCCGCTGGGGGGTGTTATTACCTGGAGGCAGTGTTTTGTGAGTGGAGAGTGGGAAGGGGTTGCAGAGCAACTCAGTGAAGACTTCGCTTGGTTTTACTGCCTTCAGCCAGGCACCTCATCCCTGTCCTCCTTGTGCCTGGTGCCCACGAGTTGGAGGCCTCAGTTAAGTGTACAGAAAATACACTCCTGGTCTGTTAGGATGAGGGAGAGCTAGTCACTGGTGGGAAGTGAGAGCAGGGGACAGGGACTGTAACTTCTAATACAGACTTGAATCCTCCTGGGTTTTTTTTTTACCTTTATTACTTTTTTTTAATGTGATAAAAATACATGTAACATAAGATTTACCATCTCAACCATTTTTAAGTGTGTATATAAGTGCTATCAAATACATTCATATTGTGCAGCCATCACTCTATACTCACTCAGCAAGCAGTAACACCCCATTATTGAGTCTGCCCTTGCATTCTTGGCATAGTATCATCATGAACATACAGGCACATTTAGGGTGTAGGGAAGATTATACTTTGTACATCCACCCATATCCCTTCCTTCAGAGATTCCTGATAACCTGTAGCTCCTAAGACTGCTGGCTTCTAAAGCAGGGGTTGACAAACTCTGTAAAGGGCCAAGTAATATTTTAGGCTTTCAGCAGCCATAGACAAAGTGACTTTGTTCCAAGAAAACTTTATAAAAAAACAGGTTATGGGTGAAGTGGCCCATTGGCTATAGTGTACTCACCCAGCTTGCTTCTGATTGTAAAAGGGTCTTAGCTTTATCTGTTCTGCTTAATCACCCAACCTTCCATCTAGAAAAAAAAAATTGCCGACATTTCTACTATTCTTTTTCCCAGTCACTGTTCTTGTGGAATGGGTAGCATTTTTTCATCTCTAGTTATTTTCATGATGTTTTCAGTGAGCTAAGATAAATGTATGTTTGAACCATAGCTCTTTGAACTTTTTATTTCAAAATAATTTCAAACTTAGTTGTAAAATAGTACAAAGAACTATACTCTACCCAGTACTCATTAACATTTTGCTGCATTGCCTTATAATACCTCCCATGTATATACTAAAGTGTGTTTTCTAAGATCAAGGATACTCACTTAGAAAAAAATCAGTTCTCGAAAATAAGATATTTAACATTAATGTAATCCTATTATTTCTTTATAGACACTTTCTGGTCCAGGGTCCACATTCTCATGACCCTTTCATCCCCTTTAATCAGGAAGTTTCTCTGTCTTTCAGGACATCATTTTTGTGATATTAGAAATGTTTGAGGATTACAGGCCTGCTGTTGTGTGTAATATTTAATTTGGGGTTTGTCTGCTATTTCCCTATAATTAGCTTCACATTGTACATTTTTGGTATAAAAATAAGAATTTGGCAGTTTCTGGTGAATTAGGAATTGGTCTATAATTTTTATCTAAAATTGCCCTCCACCATGGTTTTCATTCCATCTGATGTACCTGGAAGCTCCCCAGAAGTTTGTAGAACAACGTATGTTCCGATTTTTTTTTAAATATATTCTTTATTCTAGAGATCACATTAAACCCATTATTTTGCTCCACAAAACTTTAATTGGCTTTGGACTAAAAGCAGTTGATACTACCTACATTTTGCCCTGCTGAGTTGGACTCTGACTTTCTTATTGACTGCATAGGGGTACATTGTACTTTGAAACATCCTGCACTATCAGATTTCATAATCTAATGCTTGATGGGCAATCCAACCGCGAGTGAGGAGGTTACAATCTCACTGCAGTTATCTATAAAAGTAACAGCTTCACAAATACATTTACATAAAGTTTGCCCTTTTAAAGCGCACACCTCTGTAATTTTTAGTGTATTCGCGGATTGGTGGTGATAACACTACCATTTATGTTCACCACTACTGCTGTATGAAGGATAACAAATTTGAACCCCTTGGTGAAATGGCTAGAGACAGAGCTTCTGTTTGAGATTTGGGGGAAATGCAAGTTTTGAGGGAGTACAGAAATGCCAGAGGCTGTGCGGTGAGGGGCGGCTTTTTCTGGAGGGTGTAGAACTAGGACCGGCGGGCGGGGGACGGTGTCCTGTTCAGCGTGAGCACAGACTCGGATGGGGGAGTGAGCGGAGTGGGTTTGCTGGCCTGAAGAGGTCTCCGTTGAAATGGAGAGTTCTTGGGCTAGGGTGAGCAGCCAGGTCCGGGCCGAGGGGGTGAGCCTTATTTTGATGTATGGCCTGACTGTGTCTGGCTTGAGAGGCTAGAATCGGTTGTGGGAAGAGCTGCACCTCTGAGCACACTGGAGAGGGGTTGGGGGTGTGAGGAGGCGGGGGAGTGATGGCAGTGGGCGGGGTAGGGTTACGAGAGTTCAGCGCCGGGCGCCTTCGCATCCCCGGAGCCCGCCTGGAGAAAGCGCGGCGGCCGCGGGGAGAGCTGCGGAGGCTCGGCTGGCGCGACCCCAGCGCTCGCAGGACTCCGAGGAGGACGCGTTTGCTGGGGTCTCGGGCCTGTGCGAGAGCCAGAAGTGGAGGCGGAGAAGCAGGGGAAGAGCTTCCGCTTCAGGTCCCGTTCCCGACTCAGCCGAGCTCTGCTATTAAGATACGTTCGGCTTTGTTTCTGCCCTCGGGCCGCGTGGGCGGGGCTGGGCGGGGTCTGCGCGTGGAGCCAGCACCCAGGGGTAACGAGGCCCGCAGCGGGAGTCGAGCCGAGCGGCAGCCGGGTACGGACAGTCGTAAGCGCCGGGGCGCGCGGGAATTGGCAGGGGTGGTGGGGGGCGCTCGCGGGGGGCGGAGGTGGGGGGAAGGCTGCCATACCCTGGGCACCTCGGCTTCCATTGCAGCCGTGGCTTGTACTGGTGGGCGGTTTCAGGAGATAGCCGAGGACGCTGGACAGTGTTCCTGCCTCCATGCCCCTCTGCAGCCGCCTCGGAATTGAGCACAATTGAACGTAAATAAGGAAGCCAGCCTGCTCCAGAATATAACATTGTTTTCTGGTGTGATGGTCGTTCCCTTTAGGGAGTCAGGGCTTGGGGCTGTCACTAGCCCCACTGGGTCGGACTTAGAAAAAAGCTCTGGGAGTGTTGAGCAAAGTTTTTCTTTCCCAGATTTGCACGCTGTGTGATGACTCCTCTGGGTGTCCCTGAGGAAGTGTGGGCAGTGCTTAGGGACTGTCCTCTCCCCCAGGCTTGTGGGCTCAGCGGGACATGCCCTCATGGGGTTGGGAGTTTTGTTGGGGAAAAGATGGACAATAAACAAAACAAGTTTCTGCAGTATGAAGTATGTTAGAGATGACGTGTGCCATGGAAAAAAGTAAATCACTGTAGAGGGACAGGGAGGACACTGAACCCTGTGCTGCCTCCACTCACCCCTAGTTCCAGGAAAGGAAGCTGCTGGGCAAGGCAGCTGGGTGAACCTTAACACTGTCTGCTCCAACCCACAAGCTCCGTGTGTGATCCCACCTGCTTCCTAGCTGTGCATTACACACTGGCTGGTGGACTCACGGGGTGGTGAGGCTGTGGGCAAAGACTGAGTGACCTTGGGCAGAGAGACCTTTAGGAGAAGGGCCCTCCAACCCATGGGGGAAATTGAATGTCTCCCCTACTCCTTCTTTGGCACCCTGGTTCATATGGCTGTCTAAACCCACACCAGCTGGAGCTCACAGGGGCCCGTGCCCCTCCCACCGACCTGAGCCCAACATGCCCCTGGCTCCCTGACTACCCAGCTGGTCCCTTGACTCTTCCTCCTAACATCCTGGCCTGGCCCAGACATGTGAAGGCCAGGGCTTCCCAGGTTCCTCTCCATTCTTGAGCCAAGGCACTCAGAGACCCAGAACACAGCTGGGCTTACAGAATAATGGAAGATAATTCTGAGCTGGTTGCCACTGCTAAAGAAATAGCTCGGAGCATACCCACTCAGGGCCAGGGTGGGCACAAATGGAGCAGGCATGTGGTGACTTACGGGGCCTGTAGGATTCATGCTCAAAACCCAGCCCTGATAGGGACCTGGATTCCATCATTGGTGATTTGTTGCTTTGAGAGGTGATGTGGAGAGAGTTGGCATAGGAAAGAGTTACACTGTCCTAGCTCGTGTCCTAGCTCTGCCGCTAACATGCCCCCTCCCTGGACCTCATACATAAAATTCGGAGGTTGGACTATCCAATCTGCAGGAATCTGTGCAGCCCTACTAAGTGACGACTCTGTGATTATGAAATCCAAAGCGATCTGCAGGAAAAGAAATGTAGTGGGGGCAGGTGGTTTTGATGGGACCCACAGCCCATGCCAGGCCACTGAGGGCAGCTTCCAGGAGAGTGGAGGCCTCCGTCCAGGGCTCAGGGCAGCCCCCACAGGGCAGGAGCCCAGCATTGAGGCAGAAGGGTCACTGCCTAGCCCAACTGGCCTCTGGGATCATTTGGGCCGCCTGTGGGCAGTCTTGGCCTAGGCCTGGGGGATCCAGAGTAGAGGCTCCAGGGGACTTTGTGGGTCAAAGGGGAAGCATAAGCAGGGAGGGTGCCCCTACAGTTCCCCCAAAAGAGAACCAAAGCTTCACCAGGGCTCCAGCCCCTCTTCCCTGAGAAGGGAGGAGAGGAGGGTGCTCCAGGAAGAGGTCCCCTCTCCCAGGAGAGAACTATGCAATCCTATCCTTGGTTATATAACTAAACATAATTATGCAAACAGCTCAGGTTCAAACTGAAGTGGCCTTTTCTACCACCAAGGTTTATTTGCTTTCCTGAGAGGCTATAGTTCATCCCCTCACCAGAGTGTTTGTTTTCACCCTCAGAAGTCTAGCCTACAGCTAGGTCCTCAGTGGGCTCACACCTGGAGGGAGCCCCCATGCCCAGTGGACCCCCATGGCCTGTCTCTTCCTTTGGGTTGCCTGGTGGGTGGGTGCTGATCTCATCAGGGGCCGATTTAGTGCCCAGCACAGCTGCAGCAAAGCCACACCCATTAGGCTCTCCAAAGATTAATGAAAGTGCTTGTGTGAGGGAAAAAATACTCTTCTCTCTGAGGTCAAATTCTCTAGCTGACCCACATAGGGGACCACAGGCCTTGTCCCAGGTCAGGAACAAAAGCTTTTGCTGCCTTTAGCGTTGGGAGCATTGATAAACAGTCTGACTGGATTCAGATTCTTCTTGGCACTTAGCTGGGTTAACTTGAGCCAACTATTTAGTCTCTCTGAGGTTCGTTTTTGAATCTCTTTAAAACAGAAAATGCTCCCCTCACTTCCCCAGGGTTACTGTAGTACAGGGGATGATGTGTTTAAAGGGTCTGCCCATATCTGTGTCAGGTCCAGGCCTTCCCTGGGCTCCTCATGGGATGCTGTGGCATTCAGACACATGATGCCTTAGAAGGACCGTGCCCGCCATGGGCCCGCAGCTGGCTTCGGAGTCTGTGGGAGGCCCACCACCTGGAGCAGGAGGTCCACAAGCCCCAGTGAAGTCAGAGAGCCACGCAGGACCCCTCGGGCCACCACCCTTTCCTGGGACCCACAAGCTCAGGTGCCCCACAGCTCAGCCTGCTTCTGGCTCCCCTGTGCAGTGTGTGGCCTTGCCACACTGCTTAGTGACTCCAGCATGCTCCTCTTCCAGCCTTTTGGAAGTAAGAGAAACATTTTGGTTCCATGCTGAGCCTCGTGCTTAGCCTGTGTGATAGGTAGCTCAGGGAATTCCAGCTCTAATCAATTCTTTGGGGCAAATGCATGTACTTTCCAGCTTTCCAGCTTTTGTGCCTTGCCTACCCTTCCTTACCTTGTGAGGAGGCAGGAGCGAGCAGGCCCAGCTGCCCAGGGGGAAAGGCACCAGGCACTCACTTCCCACAGGGGCAGGGCTGTTCTCCAAATCATAGGGATACCCATCAAGGTAGAATATCTTAATTTCAGAATTGCTCGCAGGACCTTGAATTGAAATTCCAGAAATATTTTAACCTTTTTTAGACTTTTTATTCCTTTTTGCAATCTAGACAATCCTGCACGGAGACTAACCCCACCAAAATCAACAACCCAAAACATTCCCCCACACTCGAACTCTAGTTCTTAGGGCCATGAAGCCCATGGCCCTTTCACCACAGGCCAGACAGGGAAGCCGGCTTAAGTTCTTCAGCCAAGGCCCAGCTAACAGTGCTGTCCCCTTACCACAGCTGAAGCTTCCAGACCCAGGAGCGTGCTGCTGAGGAAAGGCAGACTTGGGGAGGGCAGGGCAGGGCAGAGTGCCGTCAGTGGTGGAAAGGAAATCAAACAGTGAGTCATAGAGCCCACTCCTATTGTCCCCTGAAATTGTACTCCTCTACTCAAGTAGAGAATACCCAGTATTGGAATCCACGGAAGACAATGACTTTTCCTCATAGACAGTGGACTGTGTTCCACTCTGGTAATTTAGAATCAAGGAAAACTTGACAGCTCTCATTTTAACTGGCAGATCAGCAGATGGAACAGGACTTCAGAGGGGCCTGCCTGAGCCTGTGCTCATGAATCCTACGGTGGGAAGCTCCTCCATGCTGTCACTTAGGCCTGTGGGGAAGGTTGTGTAGCCGTCATCCCGTCACCATCCTCTCTTCACCCATCCAGACCCTCCAGGCAGGTGCCGATAGGGCGAGCTGAGAGTCCTCTCCGTATCCCAGGCCTTCTGTCCCCACACCTGCCTTGCAGCCAGACTGGCCTCCAGATGTCATGTCCCCATGGAACCCTCTGCTGTTCTCTCTGACAGAGATCATCACAAACTTCCCATCTTGGTTCTGATGGCACCTTATCAGAAAGGTACCCCAGCCTCTCACAGGGTCCCTCTCCTCCACCTTTAGTGTTCTTCAGCTCTAAAGACAGTGAATGCCTGTGAAAGCAATCAGATGCTGGCCACTTCCCCCAAGCTAACTCATAGAATCCTCCCAACACAGTGAGGCCTGGAGACATGCGTTCCCTGGCGAGCAGGTGGCAGAGCTGTGACCCAGCAGCTCCTGCATTTTTTGTCAGATCCGCACCACAAAGTATGTTCTTTCCATCTATCTCTCCAGGCTCATAGAGAGTCAGGGGCTGGGGACGTCCCTCCAGGAAAATGGTGATGTCCCTTCCTCAGGCACCAAGACAGGTCCCCACAAGAACGCCACCCGCTGAAAATATGCAGTTTGTACTTTGCTTTAACACTGCTTTGTTTTTGTCTACAAACCACATTTTTTCCTTTGTCTTGGGTGCCAATCCTAGGCTGCTTTCCCAGGGTTTGGCTCCAGGTCTAGCAGGAAGTAGACCAGGCCTGTGTCCTGGCTTGCTCTACTTCCTCCTGCACTGGGCCTCGCCCATCTGGAGTCAGGGGCCAAGGTTCAGGGAGGAAGGCTGTCTGGGAGGGTGGGAAGGCAGCCTGGGCAGGGCTGGGCTTGCAGTTGGGGTGCTCCCGCTGTTGGGAGCCTGAGGGCTCAGGTGCCATGGTAGGAGGTCGGCAGCAGGAGCGCCTGGCAGGCTGACCCTGCACTGGAGGAGAAGCCTGCTATGTGCCCTCTCTGCTGGGTGTTCTCTTTGTCTTCCTCTAGGGAAGAGCAGCAGGCCTGGGCAGGACGGGGAGGGCCTGGCCTCAGGAGGCACACGGGGCCCCAGCCTGCCCTCTGGCCTGGCATCAGAAGCGTGTGCAGTGCCATTATTTCCCCTTAACTGGATGTGGGTGGAATGAAAGAGGGTTTCAAGGACATGGCTTGGGTTTGTGGCTTGGCATTTGAAAAGTGGGTAGTGCCAGTTACAGTTGAGAGGGAACCCCAGAAGAAGACAGAGTTAGGGGGCAAGACCACCCTGGGTTTCAGGTGACCAGAGGCTCTGGGACATTTAGTAACAGCTGAGTTGGCAGGTGCATGCATGGGTCTGGAGCTCAGAGGAGGCCTAGGTTAGAGACACACATGTGGCTGTCATCCGGGCAGGGTGCCAGTAGGAGCCACATTTACAGAAATGATGGCCCAGCTTGATTTGGGCACAGGTTCTCTGGCAACCACTGTCCTCTGACAGCCCGGCCTGCTTTGTTTGCCCAGTTGCACATTTTCATCAGGACCCTGCTCCTCAGATGGCCCTGGGTGCAGATGACCCTTTGTCCCAGGGGCTTCTTGGCCACTAGAAATTCACACAGCAGATGTCCCAGCCGCAGCTGCTTGAGCGTGTTTTGTGCAGCTCTGCTGTTTGTGAGGGCATCTGACTTACTGCTGAAGTGGGATCTCTGGGAAGGCTGTGTCACCCTTAGAGATTTTCATATTTTTAAAAAGGGATCTGTTTTTGAGTTGATAGTACATTTGTGTAGGAAAAAAAAGATTTTTTTCAAGGTACGAAATCCTGTTTAGTGAGAGTTCCCTCCCTCTTGTAAGTGGCCACGGTCCCCATGTCTGGGTTCCCAGCATGGATGTGTGCATCCTTTGGTCTGCACAAAGGGCACCCGTTAATTATCCACGCTTTCCTGCACCCTACTTTTTTCACTTATCTACATATCATGGAGACCTTTTCCTATCAGCTGGTAGATTTCTCTCTTTTTTACCTTCTGCATAATATTCATTCTTTGCATGTGTCAGTTTCTTTCACCTGTCCCCAACTGATGAAAATTCAGGTTGTTTCCAATCTTCTGCTTTTACCAAAAAAAAAAAAAGGCAGTGGATATTCTTGTATACTTCCTTTTCCTTTTCCTTGTATACGTGACATTTCACATAAATGTAGAATCAGTATTTAGGGGAGATAAATTCCTAGAACTAAAGTTGCAAGTTGAAGACCCTGCATTTTACATTTTGACAGATACTAAAAATCACTTTTCATCCAGTTTTTTATCTAAAGAAGCTGTCTGAATACCCAGAGCCAAATTGGGAGAACCCCCTTTTCTGTGCTTAAGAGGGATGGGTCCATCCTTGACAACACCTGTTGGAGGGGCTCCTACTACACTGTGCATTCCTCCTTAAGAACATACCTGCTATGTGACTGGAGCAGGAGGAAAACGTTTAGTTATCAGATAAGTGTTTCCGAGGTGGAACATTAATGTAGCCTGGATGTTCCTGAAGACTGAGCATTTGTTGTTGAGAGTTTGTCCCTGGGGGACTATTTTCTTTTCCCCCTGACTTTCTCAATGAGTTATGATTATGTTAGACTTTATATAATAGAAAATTCAAAATAACTAAGCTTAATATAAACATTTATTTCCCTGTCATACAAAGGAACTTTGAGTGTAAGCAGTCTAGGACTGAGCTGGTGGCTCCATGGTCAGCAGGAATCCAGGCTCCTTCCGTCTGTCTTCATTATCATTCTAGCACTGATTTTCATCCTCAAGATCACTTCATAGTCCAAAATGGCTACCAGGGTCCAGTCATCATGTCTATGTCCCAGGAAGCATGGAGGAGGAAGGGGAAGGGCAAAAGGTACATGCTTCCCAGCCGAGTCAGGGCTCTTTATAAAGTCTTGCATACACATACAGGACCCACAAACTGCTGTGCACGTTGTACACTGGACAAATTTAAGACAATGCTGTTCACATCACCAACATCATAGGTTTGTGTATTTATTTACAAGTACTTTCTAGCAGATGACAATGAGGTGTCTTGTAACAAAAGCAGTATATTAGGTTAATTTTCTGACAGTGTTTTGAGGAATAGGTGTCTTTTACTAATTCAGACAAAGGCACTGTCTGGGCCACAGGTGGCTGTGCCTCAACTACACTACAGCTCTTCATCTGTACCTGCCCTCTCTATCACTCTGGGCTGCAGTAAGGGCCCAGAATGCAGCATTTAGCTGGGTTTCTCCAACCAGAATAAAAATTCCATTGCTAAGAAGGCTGTGGAGAGCACAGCTGGCAGCCTGCCACACCGTGTCAATCTGACGGCACATCTGCTCGAGTGACCAGCTCACTAAAGCAGCTGGGATGGAGTGTTAGAGTTTTAAGTAGTCTCCTGTCCAGGCCACTTTTTTCTCAAGCAAGGAAATGTTCACATCCGCATGTATATTCCCAACCTCACTCTGCAGGGCATGTAACTTACAGAAGAGTCATCTGAACTGCAAACACAATTTCTAAGTGAAAACTCCTGGGTCAGCTTCACCATGATGAAGTAAGTAACAATTTATAAGAGATAAGGTAGCAACTCCTTTCAGCTAGCACAGAAATTAAAAAATGATTGTGCTCAAAAGTTCAAGTTCATAATCATCAACTCTTACCCTGAAAGTGGCTGTGGATTCCCATGTTTCTTTGCCTGCACCATGTACTTTCTTACTTCCATGCCTTTGCTCATGCTCTTTTCTCCCTAGATGTGTCCCCATCCCACCATCTCTGCCTGGTAAACTCTTAATCATACTTTAAAACCCTGCCTAGTGACCCCTCCTCTGAAACCTTTATGGCAGACTTAACACCTCCCACCTTTACACACTGCTCTCCCATCTGCATACATATATTATTGCATCCATCACTACAAGGGTGTTCTCTCTTCACCTGTCTGTTCCTACAAGAGCATGAGCTCCTGCAGGAACAGAGCTGTGCCTGCAAAGAAGCCAGCTTATAGCCACATGCAGTGTCTGCTGAACGACCCTCTGGTGCAAAAACAAATTTATACTTCCTTTTCCAAGGTTCAAGCCAAACCTCTCACTTACTTTAAAGGAAACAAATGAGTTCTTGATACTTCACAGACCACATTCAAGTTACAAGAAAAGATTTCACTTGAGCTTTTAGTGTCAATCTTAAAATTAATTGCATGTTTGAAAACTTGTATTTTTGTCCCAAGCATAACAGAACTATATTCAGTTAAATAAAACTGATGTTGCTTTTAACAGTGCCAGGGAACTAAGCACCTACTTTGTTTGACCTCCCATATTTGAAATTGACTTTGTCAGTCAGACCAGAAAGATGAAAGAAAATAAACTAATAAATCAATTCACTTGCATATTTGTCCTTTCAGACAATTTACATTAGTCTTTTAAAGATAAGGTCACCATATTGTTAAACTAACTTCAACTTAAAGTCATTCCCTATTTTTTCCCGAGTTTCATAAGTATATGTCCAGAACTTGACTTCAAAATAGAATTTGGGGACTTAAGCTACACAGAAGCTCATTTCTTACCAGTGCAGCCAATTGTTCATCAGGATTCCCTGGAAGCTCAGCCTTACAACTGCATGACCACTGCCCTCCAGTTTTACTGTGTTTAAAAAAGAAATCAGGCTGGATCACAACAAAACTACATTTTCCTTACTAGGCAAGCTAATCTAGGCATTTTTTCAGGAAAGATACTGTGACTCCTTAAAATACTTTCATTCAGAAAGGTTCTACTCCAGTTCTTCCAGCAAAGTATTTAATTAGCATTCTGGAAAAGTGCATTACAACAAAACAGACCAGAACAACTTAAGTAGAAAACACATTTCTGGGACTTGAGAAGTAGATCTCTTCAGCTCTAATTTCAGTGCCAGCATAACAACGTGGGCACTCGCACTTGTATTGCTTTGAACTTCTCCTAGTGTCTCCTAAATGTTGATATTTTGATGTGGGTAGAATATTTCCTACACCAGCAGGAGCTAACCACATGGAAGAGATCAATATAGCTTTCCTTGGAAGTGCAAAGGCTTAACAAACAGAATTCCTCTCCCTAATGCTGAGAATGTAACTTTTCGGGACCAATAGAAAAGCAGAGCAGGGATCTCTACGGACAGGTGTTGGCAAAACGCTTGTGGCCAAAGAGGCCCTTCACCTTGTGCTTCCTCCATCCTCCCAAGTCACATCCTCAATGAGGACATCTGGGGAAGATGGCAGATGTTCCCAGACCACAGAGGCCCACGCCACGCGCCTTCTTGCTTACTGCCTGTTCATGCACTCGAGCTGCAGCAGGGCCCCAAGGCTTCATGAGCTGGTGGGACGGGCTCTCTGAGAGCCTACCCAGATAAGGGATTTAGGGGAAGGGGAAGGAGCACACATCAGCAGAGCTCCTGCTTTGAGCCAGGCAGTCTTCATGAACAACCCATGAGGTCAGCATTATGATCCCATTTTATAGGTGAGGCCACAGGTGCTCAAAGAGTGGTGCAGTGACTTGCCCAGAGCCCCTCAGCTGGTAAATGGGGGAACTAGATTTGAACTACCTGAAAAGTAGAGGCCCCCATATTGTAAACTCCAGATATTCTAGTGCTTAAAGTTAGAGACAGGCAGAGTTGCCATCTTGGGGTCCCATGGGTTCTCTGGGAAAGCCAGGCTGGCTCCTCAAATGTAAGGTGGGCCACTGTTCTTCCCCAAACTCAGGTCTTTGCATTTCACCTAATATGTAATGAGACTAGGAGATAATGAGTTGTCTTGCCTCTAAGGACCCAGTGGTGAGGTATGCCCTCCAGCACACCACCATCCCAGAATCAGGCTACAGGGGCTGTCTCCTCAATCGGTAGGTCTTGCTGGGTAAAGAATCAGAACTCAACGGTTTTCACAGCTGAGGGGCAGCGTGCAGGCTGGAGAGGCCTGTGGCCATGGCTGCCCCCAACTTCTGATGGTGTGGTGGGGGGTGCATCCCTACATGCTCCCAGTGCGCCTGGAATCCTGACAGCACCTGCTCCACCCCTCTCTTCAGGTATCCTTGTCTGGGCTACCTATAGACCCATCCCCACCCTTCACCTCATAATCACTGCAGAGCACCCCCCCTTCTCAAAGGAAGCACCATTTTGATGTGTCATTACAGATGAGTTTTGCTAATCTCTGTCTTTTTTGTAAACGGAGCCTGCACTCCGGCCAGCACTGCAGTGGGACCACCCCTGTTGCCGTGTGTAGTTACAGAAGGTCCACTGTCAGCTTGAGGCATCTGCTGTGTGAGCGCGCCACCCAGGCGCTGGAAGGGCGCATAGGCCCCTCCTAGTTCTCAGCCTCTACAGAAGGTGGTATGAACATTCCGGTCTGTGACCCTTGGCAAGCATGTGGACATGTATAGATTGCATACACAGAGTGAATTGCTGAGTCATAGTGTTTGTGTTTGTCCAGTTTAATCGATTCTGCCAAATAGTTTTCGGAGTGACTATATGAAAGGTTCCAGTTGTATTTTGAGTTCCTCCATGACAGTGGAGGTGGGACCCTCCACCTACTCTGCTCCCTTAAGGGTCAGTGTCTCACTTGAGTCTTCCAGTGGCGGGCCTGACCCCGCAGCCTCCCAGTGTCACAGGAGTGGCTGCAGTGATGCCAAGTGCCCTGTGAGGTGCTGTGCTGGCAGCCCCGGAGGGACAGAAGAAGACTGCCCTCTAGCTGGAGGAGGAATGATGGGAATGGCCGGCAGGGTGGGGACTGGGAAGGCACAGCAATGCCCAGCTTGTTGCCCAGCTCTGTGAAGTCCTCCTGCCCTGGGCACATGGCTATGTGCTGGCAGCAAGCAGCCCTCTGCCTGGTGGAGGTCCTGAGAGTAGGGGGACGACATTCAGGCTGAAGCTGGCACGAATCCCGGCGACGCAGAGGCGGTTCCCTAAGCCTCAGCCACGGTCTTTGTCAGGATGGGCTTGGCTCAGTGCTGGGTTCTCTGGTTTGTCACCCCCTTTTATGAACAGGGCACAGTAGGGATTTCAGACTGAAAAGGACATGATCCCCAGCTTCGAGAAGCACAGTTTCATCTACAGAGAAATCCTCCCCCAGGGAACGAAGCATAAGGAACAGGTGGGCTGGGAGGGATGCAGGGCCTGGGCGGCGGCCACCTAACCAGTTAGGGGCTCAGTGAGTTGAGTGGCACCAAGTGCTCAGAGCAGTGCCCCCCACTGCTGGTGCACCAGCTGCAGGGCCAGGGCGCTCCCGGAAGAGGGGTTGCTGGCTCTGAAGGAGGAAGAGCAGCGTTTGGCCAGGGAAGTGGAGGGTGTCCTGGGCTTCAGAAGGCTGTTTGCAGGGGACAGAGAAGCTTCCTGGTGTGGCTTCGGTCTACAGAGTGGGTGCCTCAGGTGTCTGGCTGAGCTCAGAGTGTCTTGCAGCTTGTGAGACGAGACGTGTGGGACCTCTCAGGGTCCCCCCAGGAGGAGAGAGTCGGGGTAGGTGGCAGAGCCTTCTTCAGGCTCAGAGGCATGGGTTGGTCCCCTCAGCAGGTCCTAGCCAGAGGACAGCCTTCTGTGGGGGGCCAATCTGCAGAAAGAGGGGTTCTGGGGGTGTCAGCTCACCCAGCAGCTTGGAGATGGTGTTTCTCTTTGCCTTTCTTGATCCTGTGGAAGGGCCACAGCCACCACCACCCCCATGTCGGGCCCACATATTTATTCAAGAGCTGTTGATGGGACCCCAGCATCTGCCGAGACTGGGCTCAGTGCTCATGGAAACACCTTGGGGAGCAAGACAGACAGCCTGCTGTGCAGTTTATAGACCGGTCTAGAGCAGGGGTTCCCAAAGTCGGAGCCCAGACCAGCCATGGCACACCTGGGAACTTGTAAGAAGTGCAAAATCTCCAGCCCCACCCAGGCCATTTGAATCAGAAACCAGTTTAATAAGCCCACCAGGTGACTCAAATGTGCCCCAAAGTTGAACTACTATCAACACGTGGGTTCTTAATGGAAGGCAGCTCCTGTCAGAGGACATGTGGCAGGGTCTGGAGACAAGCATGGCTGTCACAGCTGGGCGAGAAGGCACTACCCACATCCAGTGGGCAGAGGCCGCGGTGCACAGGGCCACCTTCATGGCAGATTAGCTGCTCCCAGCGCCAGTTGTGCCCCCAAGCAGTTTGGGTTGAGGACAGGGAGCCAGTGGTTCTGCCTCGCCCTGGGTGGTGCTGGGCCCCTAATTATCATGTTCTGGTTCCCTGGTTTAGATGGGACTTGAACACTGATCGTTTTAACCCTGTCTCTGGGCCAGTGTGACTCAGTTTGGGGTGTCACGTGCAGAGGAGGTAACCCAGCCACACACACATCCGATGGCCAGAGCTGGTAGCTCCTGGGGTGGGTGAGGGACAGCAGCCTACAGCCTGCACCGCCTACCCTGCAGCCCCGAGAGCTCACAGCTCTGCTTCTCTAACTGCTCTCCAGGAGGTGATCCAAGGGCCAGAACTCAGAGCCCACGGGGCAGGTCAAAGCACCAGGATCACTCTGCCCAGAAGAGGGAAAGTCAGGCATCTATATCCCAGAGGGAAGTGGTGAGGGTGCTCTCAGCCTCTCCTAGTGGAAGTCAGGCAAGGAGGTGGTTTGTTAAGTTCACTTGGGAGGTTAGAAGAGGTTGGCGCCCTTTCGTTGTCCATTATGATTGCAGCTCCCTTGTCACTGTGCAAAATTTGCCTCCTTTGCTCCTGTTGCCTACACTGATCGCACGGTTACTGGCAGAGTGCCTTGCTGTGCCAGCCATCACACAGGGGGTAGGGTGGTGCAGGACAGACCCAGTCCCTGCCTTCCCCAGCTGCAGACCTCACATCTATCATTCCTGCTCTGGGCCAGCCCTGCTTTCTGCCCTCTGCCTCTTCCCAGACATCCCCCACTTGCCCCACAGTCCCTGAGCCTGGTCCTGCCTTCAGATACCAAGAGGCTAGTAGCTGGCTCTGGTACATCTTCTCATGATGCTTTCTCCTCCGGTTGGGTCCCAACTACACTGCACCCCACAGACCGACCCCCACTGGCCCTCCAAGGCGACCACATCCATATTCATGCACATGTTTCTGAACATGAGCCTTTGGTGGGCTCTGTCCCTAGGAATGGGGACAAGGAGGAGCCAGAGGACAAGGCTGTGCCTGGGTCTTCCGGCCGGGTACTGTTTGCAGGAACCAATAAGCTCTTTCTAACTCTTCTGAGAAAAAAGACAGGGGAGTCAGATAGTAGGGGTTAAAATAGCTGATATAAATATAGAGACAGCAAGTAGGTTAGTAGTGGCTTAGGGCCAGAGCCAGGGCCAGGTGGGGGAGGGGGCCACATGGGGGTGGTAGCTGAAGCATTTGGGTTTCTCTTTGTGATGATGAAAATGTTCCAAAACTGTGCTCCCTGTGAATATACTAAAAGCCATTGGGTTGTAACTTGAAATGGGTGCACTGTATGGTATGTATGTGATGGTATCTCAGTAAAGCTGCCTAAAAATACAGTTGAGATGCATAGCCATGCTTGAGCTGCCTAACACTCCCTCACCCCAAATTGAACACCAGAGTGAACCCTCCTTTGCCTCTCATTAACCTTCTGAGGACAGGCTCTTCTCAGGGAGACAGCCAGGACTGTGCTGGGACCCTAGCCTTCTCCTGAGCCCACTCTGGGGAGGGAGTCAAAGGTGGACAGAAGCTTCTCAGAAGCCTCAAGCAGAAGGTCCTTCAGAGAAACCTGAGGCCTCAGTAATGCAGCCCCCAGCCCAGAGCTGTGTGGACACCAACACTGGTTCATATTTTCCAAACTGATTAATGGATTTCATAGCTCATGGTTTTTATCTTTCTGTTTTCTAATTTTTCTATGCTATGTCCGTATTATATTTTTAGGTCAAAAGCACATAAAATCAGGGGTTCAGTGGAGGATGAGTTGGGGATTTGATGTCTCTGGCCCAGGGTCAGACCTGGTGGCTCAGGGTCAGTCAGGCCTGGTGACCCAGGGTCAGGCCTGCTGGGTGTCTTGGCAGCTGACAGACTCTCCCCACTCTTGCAGGAGTCATGTGGCTGGAAATTCTCCTCACCTCAGTGCTGGGCTTTGTCATCTACTGGTTTGTCTCCCGGGACAAGGAGGAAACATTGCCTCTTGAAGATGGGTGGTGGGGGCCTGGGCCAAGGCCCCCAACTCAAGAGGATGAGAGCATCCGCCCTTTCAAAGTGGAGGCGTCAGATGAGGAGATCAACGTGAGACATCTTTCCCAGCAGGACTGAGCAGGGGGCAGGCGGGGAGGCCCCTTCTGTGGTTTCTGGGAGATGGGTTGGGCTTTAGGCTGCGCTGGGGTCAGGGAAGGTCAGCGAGGGCTGGGGATGGCCAGGGTGCCTCTTAGGAGTGTTTTTCAGTCTGCTCCTCTCACTGGGCAGGCTCAGGTTGCTCCAGATCAGTGTGCCCAGCTTGCCCACTCTGCCTACCCACTTCCTTCCTGCCTTGGCCTCCCGCTTTCCCCTACCCAAGGCCCAGCAGTGCCCAGGCAGTGTCAACTGGACCAGAGGTGCATCAGAGGTCACAGAAAGCAGTTGTTTCCACCTCCTTTGTGCCCCACCTGAAACCTGGGGAGTGAGCCTTGTGGAGACCACGAGCATGTTCTCATCAGAGCCGGGGCAGAGATCCTGGGTGAAAAGCAGGGCCATGGTGACAGCAAGTGCAGGAGTATAGAGGACCTGCTATGGGGCCAGTGTTGGGAAAGCACCTATTGTATGTCAGCCACTCATGGTCACAGAGAGTCCCCACAGTCGTCGCTGAGTGAGAGCCGTTGTTTCCATCTCACAGATGCAGAAAGAGGGCTCAGAGAAGCAAAGCAGTTGATCCAGGGTGACTGAGGTCATAGGAGGATTTGGACTCAGACCTCCCTCGCCTGCACAGGGCTGGCATCAGGAAGGACCTGCTGGGGGGTGCTTACCTGAGAGCTAGGCTTGAGCAGTGTGAGGAGGGTGGGAGAGACCTCTACCCTTTCCTGCTCTCATTCTGTGGGTATAGAAGCATCTGGTATGTGCTGGGTGCTGAGAAGAAGAGGGGTTCTTCCCTCAAACAGCCTGTAGTCCACAAAAATGTCACAAAAGTTCTGAGGAGGAAGGGATGAGAAAGCAGAACCTGGGCTGCATCCGGGAGAAGGCTGAGGCTCCCTTTCTGTTTCAGACAGACAGCCTTGAGGACAATTCCCATGTGGGTTCTCAGACCCAGAGTCTTAAGATTCCTGAAATCTGGGAGAGAGGTGCTTGGGAGGGCCCTCTGGGAGGGAGTCCCCTACTCCCTAGGGGAGTACGCCCATTAGCCTTCTCGCTTGTGGCCACACATCAAAGTCAGCAAAACACAACCCTGGGGACAAATGCTTTCTGCCACTGAGTTTTGTGCAGCCCCTTGTGCTAAGAATAGTTTTCAGATCTCTAAACAGTTGGAAAAAATCAAAAGAATATCCCATGACCTGTGACAATTAGATGCCATTCAAATCTCAGTGTCCATAAATAAAGTTTGGTTGGAACACAGCTGCACCCGTTCAGGCCATATGGTCTATGACTGCATCCACACTGCAGTTTGAAAAGCCTAAAGTAGTCCTCTCTGGCCTTTACAAAAAGGGCCCCACCGTATGTAAGCCCAGACAAATTAAAGATGTATGTCCTTCATACATGTAAAAGCTGAAACATGAGCAGTAAAGGGGAAAGAGAAAGCAAGGAGCATGTGCTTTGGAAACAGCTCCCTAGGAAACAGCCTGGCCTCCAGGGTGAGTGCAAAGGGGCAGGCAGGTGACCCCTCACCCTGGCAGGTTGGCCTGCCTCTGCCTGGCTGCACCCCTGCCCTCTGGAAACAGGCCCGCTTTTGTGCACTGCCCCCGCCACCCCACATCCCACATTTCACTCCAGGACTTACACCAGAGGATCAAGAAGGCCCGGATAACCCCACCTTTGGAGGACAGCCACTTCCACTATGGTTTCAACTCCAACTATCTGAAGAAAATCATCTCCTACTGGCAGAATGAATTTGACTGGAAGAAGCAGGTGGAGATTCTCAACAGATACCCTCACTTCAAGACTAAGATTGAAGGTATGTTTCCCCAACACCAGCACTGACGAAGCACCCACTGCATGTCAGCTACTCATGATCTCACGCAGTCCGTGCAGCATGAGGATCATTGTTCAGGGGACAGATGTCATAGGGATGGCCTTCTTAGACACTGGATGTGACTCAGACCCAGAATCCAATCACTGGCCATTGAGATCAATTTATAAGGCATGACACTACCAGGATTCAGAAGTAATGCAAAATCCCAACTAACTCAATGGTCTTAAGAGCTAGACAGGAAAGCATATCCTTAATTTAAAAACCAAAGAAAGGTAGTATCCAGTCCAGTGATAGAACAGTCTCTGAGAGGAGGGAGAGCTCCACCCCTGCTTGAGGTCTTGGCATCTGTAGTGTCACAACTATTTAAGGGTCATCAGCCTGTCAGTCAGGGGCCTAAGAAAAACTGTCCTGTCTGTGTGCAGCTCTAGACCTCATGTCCCACAGGGTGTCACACAGCTTCACCAGGAAGAGAAGGTATCTCTCAAAATGTTCTTGGGAAGGTAACCTCAAGATCGTTTGGGATGAGGTAGTAGTTTCCTTAGGAGAAAAGCATTTTCCCCCAGTTTTTTATTGAGAAATAATTGACACACATCACTCTGTAAGTAAGGCATCCAGCATGAAAGTTTGATTCACACACATCATGAGATGATTCCCACAACAGGATCAGCTCACACCCAGCATCTCATAGAGACACAATAAAAAGAAAAGAAAGTAGAAAGAAAAAAACTCTCCTTGTGAGCAGAACTCTAGGATTCACTCTTTTAACAAGTTCCCTGCACGTCACACAGGAGTGTGGGCTCCAGTCACTGAGCTGGGCATTACAGCCTCATGCTTATTCATCTTCTACCCTTGACTGCCTTCCTCCAGTTCTCCCTCGCCCACCCTCCACCTCTACTAGCCATAAGTCTGATCTCTTTTTCTATGAGTTTGGTCGTGTTTTTTTAGATTCCACATATAAGTGAGAGAATACGGTATTTGTCTTTTTCTAACTTATTTCACTTAACATAATATCCTCTCTGTCCATCTATGTTGTCACAAATGGTAGGATTTCCTCATCTGTTATTGCTGAATAATCCATTCATCCATCAGTGGACACTTAAATTGTTTCCTTGTCTTGACTACCATAAATAATGCTGCAGTGAACATGGGGGTGCAGACATTCTTTCAAGTTAGTGTTTTCATTCCCTTCAGATAAACACCCAGAAGTGGCTTATATGGTAATTCTATTTTTTTGGTGGGGGGGGATCCTGCATACTGTTTTGATAGTGGCTGCACCAATTATATTCCCGATAGCACACAAATACTCTCTTTCTCCACATCCTGGCCAACATTTGTTGTGTCTTGTCTTTTTGATAATAGTCATTCTAACAGGTATGAGGTGACATGGCATCGTGACTCTGATTTGTGACATTTCCCTAATGACCAGTGATGTGGGGCATCTTTGCATGTACCTGTTGGCCTTTCATGTATCACCTCTGGAAAAATGTCTATATTAGCCCCTTATCAGATAAATGGTTTGCAAACACTTTTTCCTATTCCATAATTCTCTTTTTATTTTGTTGATGATGTCCTTTGCTGTGCAGAAGCTTTTCAGTTTGATGTTGTCCCCTTGTTTATTTTTTGTTTCTTGTGCTTTAGGTGTCATAGCCAAGAAATCATTACCAAGATTTATGCCCAGGAGCATAAATGTTTTTGTCTAAGAGTTTCATGGTTTCAGGTTTTACATTTAAGTCTTTAATCCATTTTGAGTTACTTTTTGTGAGTGATATAAGATACGGGTTTAGTTTCATTCTCTGACATGTGAATATCCATTTATTCCAACACCATTTATTGAAGAGACTGTATTTTCTCTTGGGTATTCTTGGCTCCCTTATCAAATATTAGTTGACGTATATGCTTGAATTTATTTCTGGGCTCTCGATTCTGTTCCATTGGTCTGTTTGTCTGTTGGAAAAGCATTTTTAACCCCAGAAAGATTTAGAATCAAATATAGAAATGCTTAAGAAAATCAAAATCATACTATTTTTAAAATTTATGTATTTTTTACCATTTTAACTATTGTTAAGAGTACATTGCTAAATGTAGTGCTACAATTCAGTGGCACTAAGTACATTTACACTGTTTGCAACCATCACCATCATCTATCTTCAGAACGTTTTTATTTTGCAAAACTGAAGTTCTACCCATTAAACAGTAACTCCCCATTCCCACCTCTCCTGAACCTCTGGAAATCACCATTCTACTTTCTGTCTCTATGAATCTAAGTATGATTTCTGTATCTAAATACATCATAGGAGTGCAATCATATAGTATTTGTCTTTTTGTGACTGGCTTATTGTACTGAGCATAATGTCCTCAGGATTCATCCATGTTGTAGCAAATACCAGAATTTCCTTCCTTTTTAAGGCTGAACAATATCCCATTGTATGGGAATGGTGTATTTTATTTATCCATTCATCCAGTAGTGAGCGCTTGGGTTGCTTCAGCCTTTCAGTATGTTTAAAACCAGAGGCAAGGGCACTAAAGGGCTGTTTGCCTCCTGAATGCTGTGAGCTTGGGAAAGCCTCACCCTAAGGCCCATCTGGGGAGCCTAAGGACACTGAATGTTCATAACACACGACCTCTCTCAGGTACCAGTGTCCCAAAACTGAGTTTGTCAGAGACTGCAGACCCACACGTGGTTCAGTCACATCCCCTGGCTGGTGTGCCAGCTGATCTGTCCCTAGAGGGCACATTCCTCCTGGGGGACTGTCCCTGTGGGTCTCAGTCCTCCTGCTGGCCAGGGTTCCGAGGCCGTCTGCCCAGTCTCCACAGTGCCGAGCTGGTCACTCCACCCCCAGCCCGGCTCCACAAGCCATTAACACAGCCTTGCTCCTGCTTACTCTACATTTGCTGCCTCCTTCTCCCTCACATTTTTTTGGACCTTTTCAGGGTCCTGTCTGCACTGCACTGACCCCTGAGGTCCAGATTGCTCAAGACTCAACTACTGACACCCTCTTGTTCTGCCCTCATCCCCATTGGCCTCATTCCTGGGCCTGCCTGCTCCTGTCACTCCTCTGTTCTGTGGTGAGCTTCTGGCTCTCACCCATGTCCTGGGCCTCCCACTGCAGCCTAGTCTCTGTTCTCAGACAGAGTGTGCAGGGCCTTCAGAGGCCTCGGGCAGGCCCAACCCATCATCTGAGAGCCCTTGAGGTCCAGGGCCAGAACCCTGCTCTCCATACTCTCAGTCTGTCCCTTTCTCCTTCACTTCTGGCCACTGTTCTACCTCAGGCTCTGGCTCACCACCAGCCAAGCCCAGTGCTGCCTTCTGAGCCCCACTCAGAACCTCCTTGATTCTGACCCAGCAGCTTGGGCGTGGAGCCTCCTGCCAGCACCACATACTTACAGGGGAACCAGGAGACCATTTCCTCCTCAAAGTAGGGTGGCCTTATAGGGAAAATTAGGAAGTATGGGCTCTTAAAATTTTTCTTAATTTTCAAAATTCAAATTTTAAAATTCATAAACTACAGAAGAACACACAGTGAAAAGAAAGTCTCCCTCCGGGCCCTCCCCTGTGTCCCACCAGGGAGCATATGCTACTCTTAAGGACACCCTCCCAGGGATAACCCAAGCACCCACAGCCATGTGTGTGTGCCTGCTGTTTTCCTAAATTCAAACTCAAAAGTTAACATGATAGAATTTGAATAAAAAATAATTACATCCTGCAGTGCTTACCAAAGGAGGTAAGATTACCTCCTAAAATAAACTTCAGAATAGGAGTAAATTTGGCAACACAGAAGGACACCCAGGATATATTAAGTGAAAAAAAAATAAGGTCGAAAATAGAATGTATGCAGGGTTCTATTTTTGTTAAAAGAAAGTTGTGTTCTCTAAGTATTTTTAAAAAAGAGTCTAAACTGTCACAGTCAAGAGGAGCCTAGGCAACATGACTACTACATGGAATGTGGTCCCTGGATGGGGTCCAGGAAGCCAGAAAGGACTTTGGGCAAAAACTAAGGATATCTGAGCAATTCTCCATTGTCAATATTATTTAGCCTTTAAAAAGGAAATCCTGCAATGTGTGACAACATGGCTAAAGTGTGAGAACATTACACTCAGTGAAATAAGCAAGGACAAATACTGCATAATTCCACTTATTTGAGGTATGGAAATTGTCAAGCTCACAGAAGCAGAGAGTAGAATGGTGGTTGCTGAGGGGTGGCAGGTGGGGGAAGCCGGGAATTGGTTCAGTGTGTGGACCGTCTGCTATGCAGGACAATTAAGTTCTGGAGATCCACTGTCCAACAACGTACCTATAGACAAGACTGTATTACACATTGGAAATTTTGTGAAGAGGATAAGTCTCATGTTAAATGTTCTTACCACTATAAAATTTGAAAACTTTTTTAAAAAACTTAAGGAACAGTGAATTAAACATGGGCTTCAGTTATTAATGTATTAGTATTGACTCATATGTTGTAACAAATGTATCTTACTAAAGTTAACCTTAAAGCTGTCAGTTATTGTACCAACAAAAATGGGTGTGTTCCAGGAACAGCACAGAACAGCAATTTAGGATGAGCAAAGTACAGCAAAGCCACAAGCCCAGCCAGAGAACAGGGGAGAGGAGGCTCCTCTATAGAGGAAGGGGTAGGGGCTGTTTTAAGCAAAAAGCCCATTGGAGGAAACTGGGAGTCCTCCATGTCATGGCTGCTCATTGGCTGAGTTTTGACAGTCTTTCAGTGGCTGGGCCATTGCCAGGCTATTGCTGAGTGAGGCAGAAACTCTTCCCACCTCCTACTGGGCAGTAAAGAAGCCAAAATAGTTTGTGTTGTAAGGTGTCTGCCTTCCTTTGGGGTCAGCAACTGACTAGGAGTTGTGGACATGAGAGCTGCCCTGCAGGCCTCCTGATGCCATGGCAGTGAGGTTCTCTTTTATCAGTTCCCACACTAACGTAAGATCATAGGGGAAGCAGTGCCGGTATATGGGAACTTATGTACTACCTTTGCTGTTTTTCTCTAAATCTATAATTGTTCCAAAATAACAAATTTGTTTTTAAATTATTAGGATGGACATCACAATGTTCTCTTGAAATAGTGATTTTTTTTCCCTTTTAATCTGTTTTCTACAGTAAACATGTATTATTTGTATAATAGGTTAACAGCAGACCAGAACTTAAGCTAGACCATACTGTCAACTTTGGCCCTCAGGTGTAGCAGCAGCCCTGGCCATGTTTGCCGTAAATGCCCAGGTGCTACCCAGGCCACTGCACCAGGAAGGGGTTGCTCCCAGAGGGACTGGTATCCATTCCTGCCCTTGGCTAGTATGATGTTCTGAGTGCCCAACACTCTACCTGAAACAATTTCTCCACTTAAAAAAAATGTTAACATTTAGTATATGTCCATTGTTGAAGAATTAGAAAGTATATATAACACAAAAAAGAATAATTCACTGGAAATTCTATTGCTCAGAACTTTTTCATTTTTGCAGTTTATCCTTCCAGACTTTAAAATTCATATACACACACTATAAACATATGCATACATATGATTGTTCACAGAAATTGGATCATACAATGGATATGGCTTGGTAATTTGGTTTCACCACCTAGCAATATATGTACGGAAATGTTTTCTGTGTTAAGTAAATATACGTCTATTCTGTAGCAAATAACTGTGTTGTATTACAGGACACTGTTAAACTATAATCTATTTCATTTTCTATTGCTGGATATATAGGGCTTTTGTCCCCCCATGTTTTGAATTATTACAAATATTCATGGAGTGCCACCATGAGCCAGGGATTGTTCTGGGCTGTGGGAACAACAGAGCTGGCCCCACAGAGCCTACATTCATTGTGAAAGGGGCATAGTCAGGGGACCTCCTGCAGGTCTAAGGGCTGGGCCGGAGTGCCATGTAGCCTGTAGTGGCACTTACTGCTGTGATGGGGCCATAGGGCCAGGGGATGGTGGGGCCAGGGGGTGGGAGGCCCCCTGCTGGCTCTGCCAGGTGCCCTGATGTATGATGAGACTTCAGCCTCCAAGCCTCGGGACCTTCTCCCCTTCCCCACACTGACTGCTGTGTCCCCAGGGCTGGACATCCACTTCATCCATGTGAAGCCCCCTCAGCAGCCCCGTGGCTGCACCCCAAAGCCCCTGCTGATGGTGCACGGCTGGCCTGGCTCCTTCTACGAGTTTTATAAGATCATTCCATTCCTGACTGAGCCCAAGAACCACGGACTGAATGATAAACACGTTTTTGAAGTCATCTGCCCTTCCATTCCTGGCTATGGCTTCTCAGAGGCCTCCTCCAAGAAGGGTAAGGGCCCTCCTCAGAGGCTGGGACAGCTTCTTTCAGAGCCTGGGGGGTTGTGGAAGGAGGTGCCTGGAACCCCAGAGCATCTTTGTTATGCCAAAGGGCGAGGGCCTAGCCAAGGAGCAGTCCCCACTGTTGGGACCAGGGCCTTCGACTCGTGCTCTCAGGCTTCTCTGCTGGGCAGCCCTATATCCAGGCACTGCACTGTTTAAGCCAGCAAAGCCACCAGCCTGGCCCACGGAAGCCTGTGGAGGCTGGTATGAGTCCAGCACACACCTCACAGTCCCTCTCCACCACGCCGCACACTGGTCCTCTCCCACGAGCTGCTGACATCTCAGCCTGGGGCCAGAGGTGGAAGGGACTTCACAGGAGACCACAGGACCCAGGGAGTGACCTCCCAAAGATGCTGTTCTCTTTTCCCCTTCATAACCAGGCTTGAACTCAGTGGCCACCGCCAGGATCTTTTATAAGTTGATGCTGCGACTGGGCTTCCGGGAATTCTATATTCAAGGCGGGGACTGGGGTTCCTTGATCTGCACCAACATAGCCCAGCTGGTGCCCAGGTGAGAGTGACCCTCAGGTGTGTGTGTGCGTACCCTCTACGAAGTGGATATCTGTGCAGGCAGGGCAGGGTCACCCAGGCAGGATGTTTGAAGCCCCAGGGGAGAGAAGGGGGTGGGGTCCCCATCATCTGGCTGTGCCTGGAGCTCTTTGACAGGGGCCCTGCCTCCACGTGTGCCACACAGCACTGGTGACTCTGCTTCAGGTGTGTGGGCAGAGGGCCACTTAGAGGAGGGGAAGTCAGAGAGTGGCCCTTTCTGACAGGCCAAGTCCTGGGAGAGGCCTGACCAGAGCTTTCTAGAGACTCTTGTGTTTTCCCCCCAACCCCATCCTCCCTGTCACTTAGCAACCCAGATGGGCAGAGGCTGAAGGGGAGGAGCTGTGTTCCTCAGCCCCATGGCCTCCACCTCCACGTCACCCTCCCTACCTGACTGACGCCAGCCCTGCCTCACATGGCCCCTCTCTCTGCCTTCAGCCATGTGAAAGGCCTGCACTTGAACATGGCTTTCGTTATACGAAATTTCTACATCCTGACCCTTGCCTTGGGACGGCATTTCCCAAGGCTTTTTGGCTTCACCAAGAGGGACGTGGAGCTGCTGTACCCCGTCAAGGAGAAGATTTTCTACAGCACACTGAGGGAGAGCGGCTACATGCACATCCAGTGCACCAAGCCAGACACCGTGGGTGAGTGCTGGGGCCTCTCCACTGCGGGGAGTGGGGGATGGGGTGCACCCATTCTGGTCAGCAAGGCTCCCACTGGGGAAGCCTACCCACCCTCAGGAACACTGCCTGCAGGAGCTCTTGGACCCTTACATGCATTTCTCTGTAGAAGTAACTTAGTGCATAGTCATCCAAACCCAAATGACTCCATTCAGCTGATTCAATATTTATAGTGACCCTCGACCCTTGATCCCTCCACTCCAAGCCTAAATCCTACAGTAAGAAGCAGAGGGACAGGGAGGAGGAAACCTGGGGGCTTGGCAGCTTTGGGACTGAGTGGAGTGTAGGAGAACCCCAGCGCCTTGGAAGGGAGTTCCCCACAAGCACTGATGGGGAACCAGAAACCATTCCTGATTCCAGGGCCTGTTAAAGGATCTTTTTAAAAGAAAAAATAAAATCATGCAAATATAAATATAAAATGAACCTGTGTCAGAGGTTTCGACTTATTAACTGAAATACAATTCTTTGATGCCCAGACCCAGGGACCCTTCAGTTTGAAGTATGCTACCCGTACAGCATAGGAACCCCATGAAGCACTGGGTCAGCACTGTGTCCCACCACCGCGCCCAGACCCCCTTCTTCCGGGCAGCAGGGTCCCTAGTCCCAGGCCTGAGCTCCTCCCTTGTTTCCTTCCACACCAGGCTGTGCTCTGAATGACTCTCCTATGGGACTGGCTGCCTATATTCTAGAGAAGTTTTCCACCTGGACCAATGCAGAGTTCCGAAATCTGGAGGATGGAGGCTTAGAGAGGTGAGACCCCATCCACCCCTGTAGTCAGCCCCGTCCTGTCAGCCCCCTTGCTCACTCATCCTTCCCCTGTTCCCCAGCCTCATCTCTGACTGCTCTGTCTGGGTGGGATGGTCAGCAAGTTCCATCTGTTGTTGGATGACCCACACATCCTCACCCTGTGACTAGCATAGCCTCAGTTTCTAGGTGAGGAGACTGAGACACAGAGAGGTCTGCTGATTGGCTCCAAGCTTCACAGTGGAGTGGTCAAGAGCAGAATGGAGGGCTGGAGACCATCTGCTCTGATTGACAGACACTCCTGGGATTAGGAAGTCCATAGAGCAGGAAGCACCCCTTTATTGCCAAAAGGCAGCAGGAGCAAGGCCTCTACCTCCTGACCTGGCAGCCTGGCCTCCTGGCCACCTGACCACATACACTGTGGACACTAATCTTGGAAGTAGCTGCAGCAACTGGGGAGCCTTTTAGGCTGCAGCCTCTGTGGCTCAATACTCCCAGGCCCCTGGCCCAATGCAGGCTTCATCAGGTCAGCCCTGACCTGTCTTCTCCAGGCCCATCATTTCTTTATTCCTTTATTCCAGTGACATACAGACCACCTGTCACAGTGCTGGGGTAGGGAGTAGTGATATAGACTGCACCCCACCTAGCTACAGAACAGTCAGGCACATAGTAGATACTCAATAAATATTTATGGATAAATGAGTTCTAAAGATACATGTAAAGGACTGTGCGAGTCCAGAAAAAGGAGGTTTTGCTGTGTCTATGGGGCAGGGAAAGGGAATGACAGAGAGAATCTGTTTGAGGCAGCAGAGGTGGAGGTTGGTCGGGTAGAGGATGAGCCGGGCAGCATCAGAGAGGAAGTGCAAACCCAGGGGGCACATCCATGGACACTCAGGTGGACAGCTGGAGGCCATGGAGGGCTCCGGGGACTCTAGGGTGACAGAGCCCAGCACCAGGATGGGGAGAGAGACAGACAGGCAGACAGGGCCAGGACACTTGCCCAGGCTCCAACAGTGAGAGCCAAGTGACTGCTTCCTCCTGGAATGTGGGGCCCTGCGGCCTGGGTGGGGTCCACCTGCTTCCCAGTCCCAGGCTGGAAAAAAAGGGGTATCCCATGCCCAGTGGGAGGTCTCTGCAGGGTCCCCATGGCTCCCTCCAGGATGACACAAGTCTGGCAAGCTAGGGCCTGGTGAATAAAAGTGCTTCAGGAGCTGCCAGCCCTGCTGCTACTGGTGCCTGGCCAGAGCAGGTCCAGGGAATCCAAAGGCTACTTGGAGAGCAGGTTCTGCCTAGGGACTGGCAGGGCCAGGCCCAGCCAGGGTTTAGGGGACAGCTGGCCTATACTTAGGTCCCAGGGGTAGGCTCCCACATTTGCGCAGCATTTGCAGCATCCTACTCACCTCCTAGATACCCAGCAGTGATCAGCCCAAACTCTCTGCACTCCCACCCTCACCCCTCCACCTGCTGTTTCCCACCTGGGTTGAACCTCTGGGAGCAGGTGGAGGAGGGAGTAAGCTGCCAGCACCGAGGGTGATTGCGGAAACCAGCATAGCCAGCCTCATACAGGTCAGCACTCTGCACTGCCTGTCATCCTGGCAGCTGGTGACCCTGGGCCAAGCCTGTCTGTGGCCGGGGGCCTGGCACATGCTTGGAGCCTGAAAGTGGCAGCTCCTGTTTGCTATACAAATATCCCTGGCTGACAGTGGCCTTCCGGTTCTGCTTTCCCAGGAAGTTCTCCCTGGATGATCTGCTGACCAACATCATGCTCTACTGGACAACAGGTACCATCACCTCCTCCCAGCGCTTCTACAAGGAGAACATGGGTCAGAACTTCTTGGCCATCCAGCATGAACGGTGAGCCACCTGAGCAGCAGCTTCTGAGGAGCGGCTCCAAGACAGAGTTTTAGGGGCAGGGTGTGATCAGGACCTGGTCTTAAACTAAAGGGAGATTGTTTGATGGTGGAAAAGTACAGCCTTGCCTGTGGTGTGCACAGGAGTAATTTGCGATTTTTACAGAGATCAGGACTATTCAGAGAAACCTTTTAAAGTCAGCTCATGGAGTTGACTGGCCCCCAGACACCTCTCTGGACCTCTCCCAGGAACAAGAGGCTGGCCTGGGCTGCCCGGATAGTTCTGGGGTTCCCTCCTGCCCTTTCTAAATCTTATAAGGAAACACTCAGGTGGCAGCCAAGGGAAAAGAACCAGAGAGGGCATTTAGAGACTTTCCCATCACACTGTGGCTGTGTTCTCCAGCCTGGGCTGCCCTTCCAGGGAGGAGGCCCTTAGTGGGTTGGAATTGAGGGGGAAGAAGGATGAAAGCTCTGGGTCTTTCTCTTCATGGCTCCATGTGGGTGGACAACCTGACCCACCCCAGGCCCAAGGCCCCTGCTGTGGGGTGCAGGTGCAGGCGCAGCTCTCAGTGGAGTCTGTCCCTTCCAGGATGAAGGTCCACGTGCCCACAGGCTTTGCTGCCTTCCCTTGTGAGTTACTACACGTCCCAGAAAAATGGTTGAAGGTCAAGTACCGGAAACTCATCTCCTATTCATACATGCCCCGTGGGGGACACTTCGCTGCCCTTGAGGAGCCGGAGCTGCTTGCCCGGGACATCTGCAAGTTTGTGGGGCTCCTGGAGCGGCAGTGAGCACGGGTCCAGCTCCCTCGCTGATACCTGCCCTTTTATCCAAAGTCCCAGTGCCTTTGCCCGCTCCCGTGGCAGCAGGCTGACGGGAAGACCCCCTTCTCCCCACAGCCTGGCTTTGCGAATAAAGGGCTTTATTTTTGAAAGCAGCTGGAACCCAGACACTGGTGCCCCAACGCCGTGGGGGCGTCCTCCCCGCAGAACCACCTTCCGGGCTGGGGAAGAGGGCCCGCGGGCTCAAGGTGCCCTACGTGCGTCCCGGCACCGGGTTGAGGCTGGAGGCAGGTCCGCGGAGGCAGGCCCACCGCGCCAAAAGGGCCTCGGGGAGAGAAAAGGAGCCAGCTGCCTGCTCTCAGCGTGGTGCCAGGCCCACCCCAGCCCAGCTTCCGCCCCCCACGCCCCACCGCTGCCCCAACCCCAACCCTCCTGCATCTGGCTCCAGCTGAGCCCTGCCTCTCCACGCCCGGTCCAGACCCTCCCATTACGCGGCCCCGCCCCACCCCAGACCCCAGCTGCACACCCCAGGCTCTGCCAGTTCTCTGGCTCCGCGCTGACCCTGAGCACAGCACCTGCCTCCACCTGGGGCAGGTAAGAGTCAAGGGCTGAAGTCGGAGCCCCACGCACGGCCCTGAAGAGGCAGGCGAGGCTGCATCCCTCAGGTCTGGATGAATGGGCACTTTATTAGTGGTCCTCACTGCTCCTGCCTACCGCAGGGTGACTCTGACCCAGCCAAGTGTCATTGGAAACATGATACAGGAACAACCAGTGAGGATGTGGAGGGGTGTGTGTAGTTGCTGCTTCCTGTTCCCCCAAGCTCAATCCTGGGGCAGGGGGTGGGGGAGTGCAGGGTGAATGGCTTAATTTGGGGCAGGGGCACTGGAATGAACCTGGACCCCATCTGGGGCCCATCTTAGGTTAGCCATGTGTTCCTAGAGAGGGCTGGACTACACTTGGGGCTCAGGAGAAGGGAGGTCTTCCCCTCCTTAAAGGTGTGCAGGGGCACTGTTCCAACACCTGGTCTTGCTAAAAGTCACTGGGAACTTCATGCCAACCACAGAGGTTGAGCAGGAGAGGGAATTGGAAATATGCAAGTAGGAGCCAGAGCTGCCCCTGCTCCCGTCACTGTTGTTGTGACTGGAAAAGACCACCCCCGGATGGAAGTCCTTCTCCCCCACCAATCTCAGCCAAGGGCTATATCGCTTCTCTGGTTCCATCTTTTCGGAGCAGTTGTGCTTAACATAGATGGAAAGTCCTGAACTTGACAGAGGTCAAAATCAAGCTTCTTCTCCACCTGTGTCTCCTCTGGTCCTAGCATCGCCGCCCTCAGACCTCCTGGTAGGCAGCCGCCTCACTGTCTGCAGGGGTCTGGGCCAGGCACTGCCCCAGGACAGCCCCACTGATGTTGTGGATGGCACCATAGGTCTGCTGCTGCAGGGATAGGGCTGTTCTCTCCGAGGACAAGCTGTTTAAAATCCGGGGCACGTAGGGCTGCCAGCAAATGGGCGCATTAGTGCTTGGGTGGGGTGGGCATGAGATTCTGTATCCCATTCTCCCCTTCAGCCTCTCCTCACTGGAGGACACACCATGCTCAAAAAGGACACATAAAGAAATAACGGCATCAACTCAGAACATCACCCCATAAAATATGTCAACTGCAGAATTTCCTAGCAACCAGAGCAAAACAGAAAACACAGTTAAATGGTTCTCATGGTCACAGAGAAGGAAGCATATCTATCTCTCAAAGGAGACAAAACTTTTCCTGGCATTGGAGTCTAGGAGCCTTCCTCTTCATATGGGCAACAGGCCTCTCTACATAGGGCAGGCCTCGAGTGTAGTCAGTGGGACCTCCGTGGAGCTGAGCGAGTCTATGTAGGTTGTTTCCTCCCAAGCCCAGGCCCCAGCTGCCCACTGGACAGAGCCCTCCTCTGTTCCTCCCCAGACCCAGGCTGAGGAGGAGGGATGTACACCCTCCACCTGCCTGATTCCTCCCTTGTCTAGCAGGCATGGTCACAGGTGTGCCCAAGGCTAATGCATCTTTCTGAGAATCTTCTCTGGGGCTGGTCCAAGGACAGACACTGATGAGAGTGCCTGACACCTGGGAGGCAGCCACTGGGAAGCAGGCTGCTGACGGGATTGGCCACTGTCCTTGCCCCGGCTCTGTCAGGAAGGCTGGCGGCCCAGCTCTGGGATCCCATGGCTCTGTTTCCTTTCCCAGCACCCCTTGGGGCAGGTCCCTGGAATCTGGAAGGAGGGAGAACCAGAAAGGAGAGGCATCCTGGTATCTTTCTAATATGGTGCCCTCCTCCAAAGCAGCTGCAGTGTTTATTTGCAGAATTTAAAGGGGCACTAGTTTGACATTCTGCTGATGCCTGGCGGAGGGCCTCACACTGGCAGGTGCTGATGAAACATTCAGGATAAAGCTTCATCAAACCACAGGGCCTGAATGCCCACACTCCCCAGGCATTAAATATGCAGAGAAAGAAAGTGATCAGGGAAGTGAAACCAAGGGGGATGGGCAGACATGGAGGCAAAATTAACTCTCTTCTCAGTGATGGATGTAGCTTCACAAATGCAATGTAAAACATCCAGAGGTACCAGAGATTCCTTCTCAAGGTACATTAATTCAGAACCTTGCCTGCCATGGGATCAAGGGACTTCTATCTTAGCAAGAAAAGGTCAAAGCTAGTCTGCAGGGTCCTTCTAGTTGGAACCACTGCACTTAGGGAAGGCAGCATCTTACCGTGAAGGGTGGAGGCTCGCGGGCCTCTGCCTCACTTCCTTTGTCATTTGCTGATTCCTCTGTCTGCAGATAACAGCAAAAACTTGCAGTGATAAACAAAACTGATCTTCCTGCTACCACCCTCCAAACAAACAGACTATTAACACCCAGAATAATAGTACCAGCTGGCACCAGGCTCCCAGCAGCAGCCCAAGGTGTGGCACAGTGCAGGGAGCAGGGGAGGGGGTAGGAGGGAAGCCACATTTGCACCCAACTGCCCATGCCTTTTCCAGGGATGAACAAAATCTGGAGGTGGCTGTTGATCTGCTACCTGTAGAGGTGGAGGAGGTGGAGCACCAGCCCACCAGCTTCTCCCAGGTCCCAGCTGGGCTGCGGTGCAGGGAGGGCCCTTTACCTTATAGTTCAGAGGGCACAGGTGCCTGAAGCAGCTAAAGCAGGTGTAGGCCACACAGAACAGGATGGTGAGTAGCACAACCAGGAAAGTGAACAGCGTGGCAGGGGCCTTCAAACCTGGGGACGAAGGGGTGCCAGTCTTGGCAGGGGGCGGGGTCTGCCCTGCCAGCACTCACCTTCACCCTGCTGAGGAAGAGCCACACCTGGTTCGGCAGCTGTGAGATTTCTCCCTCAGGCATAAAATAAAGAGAAGGCACCAACTCCTATCCCTCCAGCAGCTGGGATGGGGTCTTCATAGACAAAAGCATACAGTGACCCATTGGACAGCTGGCATTTATCCCTGGCCAGAGTTCAGGTTCAACGGCAATTTGCCAGCTTCCTTGCTGGGTGAGTTCTCTCCAGTCTCCATGCCCTGGGCTAGGTAGGATGGAGCTCCCCCTCCCCCCCACACACACCTGACTGGGGAGAGCCACACATCTCTTCTGCCTTTTTCTTCTTCTCAAGAGTGTCAGTTTTCCCTCCCACATGTCCCACCTCCTCTATACTGTGAAGTGTGAAGACCTGGATCCACTGACACCACAAAGAGCACTCTGGACCAACTTCCCCACCTCTAGTTCCCTCTTCATAGCTGATTAAGGAAACATCTTCTCTATAAACCTGGATTGGACAATCAATCTGGACTTTACCAAGTTACACTTGAGCTTGGGCTAGCATGGGAACTGGGCTGCACCCAACTGGCCCTCACCCTGGATACCACATTTTGATTGGACACCCAACCAGCCTCACCCTGAGTACCACGTTCTGATTGGACACCTAACCAGCCCTCACCCTGGCTCCCGGCTTCTGATTGGACACTGAGTTGATGCTATTAAAGCAGGGAAGGATTTGACTTGCAGTGTGGATGCCGGAATGTGAGGTGAGGGCTTCCTCCTGCCCCCACCCCCACCCTAGGCAGGAGAGCCCTCACCCAGGCGCAGGAAAGAGAAGAAGAAAAGCCAAAAGAGGCACAGGATGGGAGCGGCCAAGGCCTGGTGCACAGCTGCAAAGTGGATCCCCTTCTCCAGCTTGGCCGGGAGGTAGACAAAGTAGAGGTTGTGCCGGTCCACCATGTGCTTGAGCAGGATATAGATGAGGCCTGCAGAGATAAGGCTGTGAGCTGGAGACCTCCTGGCCACAAGGACCCCTGCCCACTTCCTCTGGGGTGGCTGTGCCTGGGGCTGGCACTGCTTTCAACTGAGGAGCTGAAGCCGATAGCATGACTTGATGGTTGCTCTGGTGCTTGCTCTGGCACGTGCTCGCTCTCTCCCTCTTCTTTCTCCCTCCCTTCCACCTTCCCAGCCTCTTTCTGGCCTGAAGGAATAGAAGTGTCTGTGATTCTGTCCTCATGGAACAGTGAAATTCTAGTATCATTTTAGAAAAAAAGGCCATTTTACACCCAGATGCTTGGCCTTCACTTCTCCCTAGGCGCCTCCAGGCTGGGACCCCCACTCTCCACTCTCCTTCCCTTCTCCCACCCAGGCTGACCCCCTCACTGATAATAGTCAATAGATGCCTGAGGCTGCCACAAGGGATGGGTGCTGTCTTTTCTTATGTTAGTTTCTTTAAAAATTTTTTGTTGTGTGAAAGAGTAATACTGTGGATTCTTAAAGTAGCAGGAGAGTGTGTACAGGGAAAACTAAAACTTCCTTGTACTCCTACACCTCAGGTATCCTGCTGACAGTGTCTTGGGTATTCTACTTCCTTCCAGAGTCTTCCATTGTCTCCCAGTTGCTGATGTTTTCTTTTAATTGCAAGACTTTGACCTTTAAACCAAGTGGTTCTAAGTTCAAATCCTGACTCTCCTATGAACAATGTATTAAGAGCTTCATCTGTGAAAACAGGGAACAACCAAGTTCTGCCTATACGGCAGTATGAGAAGTAAGTGGGATTACCCATGTGGAAAGCAACAGGCAACCAGCCAGAGAGCACAGCCACAAGAGCCTCAGTCACTACCTCCAGCACCTCTCAGCTGCTACTGGGGAACCAACCGAGAACAAAGTGGTCAGCTGGCCAAGAACCTCAGACCAGGACAAGTGCTAGGAGAGGCCGTCATGTGGAAGAAATTCAGGAGAGGCGAGATCACATTTGGGGTCACCTGTGGCTCCTCAGCAGCTTGTGGTTCTTGTGGCCACAGGAGGTCCTCTGTCTATGGGGCCCTGGTGATGGCTGTCTGGGACACTTGGCAGTGGGACCCACCTGCCCTGGGACCGCCCCCAGAGTCACTCACCGAATGGCGCGATGATGGGGCAGGTGATGCTGTAGGCCATGATGACGCTGAAGACACACAGTGTCCATGCGTACATGGCTCCAAACTCATACTCGAAGGCCTGGTTCTGGGAGGAGGAGGTGGTGAGGCACTTACGGCTTCATTTACCCCAGTCGTCCCACCCCAGTGCTCCTCAAGTAGAAAGGAGAGTGCAGGGTGGAGAAGGGCTCTGGAAATGGAGACACCCAGAACTGCCTCCTGAGGTCCTTTCTCTCCCTCACAATGGTCCGCAGATGGTAAAGTGACCCCCACCAGGCACTGCCTAAGACCGTGTCAGCTCTGCCCCTTGCGTCCAGGGCCCATGCTCTCCCTCCAATGGCCAGTCTGCCCTGCCAAGCAGGGGTACTGCAGGGCTCACCTCCGGAGCTCTCAGGAGTGGATGGAAGCAGGCAGGCTTCCCAACTCTCCTCTACGGTGCCCACAATGGCCAAGGAAGGTGAATAGGGACCCCACCACCCAACTTCAAGAAAGCTTGCCCAGAGGCCTTTGACATCTGTGGTAATCTTAGGAACTTATGCCAGTGTATGCCCATGGAAAAGGAGCATGTTGATTTTAGTTGTATGTGTGCAATGTGACCAGTTAAGGTGCAAAACTGTGAACTCACTCCTGAAGCTGTGAGCAAGCGTGGAGAGCTATGGAGATGGGCGCGTTCATGCAGCACTCCTGCTGTATCCCCGCTAGGATGCACTGGGCACAGAGCTAGGCCCTGGCAGGGGACAGTGGGGCTTTCCCACCAGCTGTACCTGCTTGACATGCCTGCGGTCAGCTGCCGTCTTGGCCACGATCATGCGGAAGGTGTAGAGGATGAGGCCAGGCAGCCGCAGCAGCTCCATGCCATTGCCGATGAAGGCCGAAGCAATGATGTAGTTCACGAAGAAGGCACCCTGGTCTGGCAGGAAGACGCACCTGGGGAGCGGGTGGGCTGAGAGCTGGGAGTGCCTCTTCCGCGGAATGCGAAGGCTGGGCATGCAAGAGCAGAAGCCAGAGGCCCCATGTGGCCCCTTCGTGAGCCCGGCCGGCTCCAGGCTCCTCTGCCTGCTCTCACAGGCCCACAAGCCAAACGTGAGGCCTGCCAGGTGCTGAGTACCACACGGAGACAGAGGGTGGCGCAGGGCATGCTGATGAGCACGGATGTGTATGGGATGGGAGAAGGTAAGAGTGAGTCACCTGGAAACCTGGGAGAGAGCATCCCAAGCGGGGGGTCAACAGATCATGGCTGTCAGGGGAGGCACCGGGCCATCAACCATGCCCGGTGGGGAGCTGCAGGTCAGGGAGCGGGGGGGGGCCCCATGTGGGAGGTTGGCCCCTGAGCTGCCCCGACTGCAGGAGGGTCCCGGGCAGGAGACTGAGGGGGTGCTGTGAAGGGGGCCGGAACGGTGGGGTACTGGGTCTGTCTGTGAGGGTGTGTTTTGCGGAGGAGCCGTGTGGCGTGGGAGGGAGAGAAGGCAGGAACTCCAGGGCACTTGTGCCAGAAACAGTCATGGCTGGGGGCAATTGTGGGAAGAGCAGAGCTGGGGATAAAAGTCAGGAGTTTGATTTGGGGCACTAAAGTCTGAAATGCCCATTAGGACCAGGATTGCAGCCAGGAGAGGCTACTGGAGCTGGACGTGCAACAGCCATTCTAACTCAAGAGTACCAAGGTTGCCTTGAGGGAATGTGGGAGAGGACCCAGGGCTGAGCCCGCAGGTGGTGATACACAGAGCCTGGGGGATGCAGGAGAACCCGCCCAGTGGGTGAGGAGCAGACGCGTGTATGGGAGAACCAAGATGAGGTCTGAGCGGAGTGAGGACAGCCTTTCAGGGAGGACAGCAGGGTTAGCACCCCAGGTGGTGCAGGGATAGGACATAGGATGAGGCCTGGGAGCCGACTTGCACATGGCAGTCTGGAAGTCACTGGCATCCTAGAAAGAGCTGGCTCGGCTGTGTCTTCCTGTGGCTACCGCCCCCAAGTCCTCTGCTCATCCAGCCAGAGACCATTAAACTTCACCCTATCCTTCCAAGTAAGCATAGCCAGCCTTCCCTATAGCAGTGCTTTGGAAAAGTCAATCCCAAGACCTAGGGATTTATTAGGAACTATAGCACAATGGGGTCTGAGGTTGAATCCCAGCTCTGTCTCTTAACTAGCTGTGTAAACTTAGGCAAGTTATTCAACATCTCTGGGCCTCAGTCTCATCTGTAAAATAGAAATGCTAATAGTAATATCTACTTCATAGCTTGTTGTAAAGTTTAATTGAGAAAAAGAATAAAGCATTTAGCATAGAGCCTTCTTAAATGATAGGTATTACTATTAAATGTTGTGGTTCAAGCTGCAAACACCAAAAGGACACGTGTCAGAAAGAAGTTTAACTCCATTCTCCCAGCAAAGATAACCCAGCCCAGGCAGGCATCCTGGTCACACTGTAATTATTCTCTCCCCTCCGGGCACCAGCGACTTTCAGCAGTTCTTCTCCCCTAGTGGCTCTGTTTTCAGTAAGTAAGTTTCAGAGATTGCCGCTAATGGGAGTGTGATCCCAAAAGATTAACCACCTTTCTGCATGCATGGCACAAAGTGGGGCAGCTCCCCCAGGGCAGCCACAAGCTCTGCCTGGCCCCCGCCCAGCCAGGCCCTGGAGGTGGGAAGCCCTAGGCCCTGCGATCTCCATCTCGGGGAAGGAAGATACTGGCTCTGAAGCACAGACAACCCTCCCCTCCATGCAGCCCCAGCCTGAGCCCCTGTGGGGCATTGACCCAGGGCCTTGGCCCCAAATCTCAACATGGCTGGCCAATACTTACTCCAGCCTGATAGAGGTCTCTGAAGAAGTTTTGTCAAAGAGCCACCGGAAGAAAAAATCCAAACTGAAAAGAAAAATGAATCCCATAAGAATTTATTCCAACACTCCATGTGATCACTACGTTTTCACTTTTCTCTAAAATGCCACTAACAACAGTGTAACTGATCAGGGCCTGCTTCAACAGAAACTTCCTTCCTTGAAGTAAACATTCATGATTAGACCCTCCCTCTGAGTGGAAGACCCCTGATAGGAAGGTTTTCAAGCTTTTTTTTTAAAGGAGAGATCATATCTCCAGAGAGTCAATGGGCCAGCACAAGGGCCCTGCACGTGGGTGTGATAGGTTTCAATGTTGTTTAGGGATTTGCAAACACTCCGGAAATGTTTCCATTTCTCCTGCACACAGCCCTCCAGATGTGACCCTGATTCTGAATTTAAAGCAGGAATTGGGGGGTGTACCTGGTGAGACCCAGGGAGGGCAGGATCAGCACCATGAAGATCAAGAATATGTAGACCTTGGTCACCATGGTCCGGTTTTCCCCTGACCTGGAGGGAGTCAGAGGTGAGCCCTCGCGTCCTGCACATGCTCCGGCTGTCTCCAGAAAAGCCCCTGCTGTGTGCCCACTGCCCTGGGGGGGATGCCCTCTCCCGGGCACTCACTTGGTCCAGTGAGACTCCAGCAGTGTGGAGTAGTAGACGATGGTGGGGAGCAGGGCAGAGAAGGACCACAGCAGGAGTGTCGGAAAGAACTGGCTGATGACTGGGTCCTGGAAAATGAAGTCCACACAAGAGCGAGTGGAAGGGCTGTGAGCCACGGAGGCTTTGAGGGCATTACTGCTGGCATGGCAACTCAATGAGCTCCTGAGGTCAGATTTTAGTCATCCTTGACCCCCAGAACTACTACCGTGCCTGCTTCTGAGTAGGTGTTTCATAATGCTGGACAAATAGAAAAGACAGCAACTTCACATACCACCAAACTCCACCTGCCCTACTGGCCAGAAAGATAACCTCCTCCCTTTATTACAGAAAACTGGCCCCTCCCCGGCTGTCCTGCCCATCCAGCTCCCACTGCTTCAGGGATGCTTCAAGCCTGTCTGTGCCCCTTATACTTACTATGTAATCACATGATCTGAATACTTTCCCTGATAAAATGATCATAACAATAGAAAATTTCTTCAAAAACTGAGTTGGATACTATGTTAAGACTTGATAAAGGCTAATTTGTGAAAAATGCTGTTCAATTAGAGAAGAGTAACACAACTGTGAAAGGAGGAAATAAAACCTCAGAGGGCAGTATACTTAGACTGGCTTAGAGTCTTTAAATTATTGCTTTACTGTAAGAAATCTAAATTGGAATGGCAAACAATGAACTAAGGGTGTGGTTTAGGTAAAATACACAAAGGGGAACTCTACTCAGGTCTGTCATCCAAAGAACAAGCCTTGACATATATCAAGACTGACACAAGAATGAACATTTACATGCTTTAAATCTAAACCAAACTGCTTAATTGATACTATTTTTTATTATGGGTTGAATCAGAGAAGAGAGCTTTAACCCACAGTACCTCCTATGATCATCATGACAGCCCTATGAGTATAAAATGGCAGGTATTTTTAGTGGGGGGAAAGCAAGGCTCAGAATTCATCAGCTAAGGAATGGCAGAGTGAGGACCAGGACCTCAGGCCCTCCAGCCCAGTGTGCGTCCCCAGAGCAGGATTAGCTAAATGCCAAGTGGAACTGGAAAAAAAAAAGACTTAGGGTGATATTCAACAAAGCTAATTTTGGGAAACCATCATCTTTTTAAGTAGATGTCAATTTGGGGAGTGTTTAGCAGTTATCTCATCCATTCACTAAGATTAAAAAAATCATTCATTCCCTACCTAGTATCAGACTTTATAACAAGATTAGCAGAAACTGAAACAATAAAATAATTAACAATCCCACCATCCATATCAAGAAGCTCTTTTCATTCCTTCCTGCCTGCTCCCCTTAGCACCCATCATATACGTTATCACCATGACCACTGCTCAGAGACAAGTTACATTCTGCATTTATCCTAAACCCCCTTGTCTGCCACAAAGTTGATACAATTTTTTAATGGATGCTTAACATTCTACAGACTGAATATACCTCACTCAACTTAAATGACCCCTTCTGTTGAACATTTAGAGTGACTCCACAAAATATGTATATACACATGTCATTACTATAAAGACAGTGTAATAAAAGTGGCCATGCCCACTTGAGGCTTAGAAGCAAGGAGCTGAGTGACATGGCCCCTGGCCTAGCACCCCTTCTCCAGCCCCCTCCCACCCAGCTTGCCCTCTCATCCCCAGTCCCTTTGGGATGGGCCTTGTGGAATGGTCACTTACATTCAGTGCATGGATGGGTTTGGTGACATTGAACTTGTCCATGGTGGACAGGATGATGGAGGGGGTGGTCAGAAAAAACAGCCCCAGGAAGAGAGTGAAGTTGATGCCCAGCCACTGGAACCACCAGCGGAAGCCCTGGGTGGAGAGGTTCTTCCTGCAGAGGGAGGACACGGCCTGGAGGATTATCTCCCAGCGTGCTGCCTGCTGTATCAACATGTGGACACACGTGCCCTAGCTGAGATGGGTCAGAAGGTCAAAGCTAGCAAGGCAAGAGACTAGGCTGAGGGCTCATTTTGACCTCAGGAGGACAGGCAAGTGACCTTCAGTTATGGGAAGGTCAGATTTTGGGTCCCTCTGAACTCAGAGGGAAAACAGCTAACACGGCTTCTCTGCTAGACCAGCACCTTCCCACAGCAAAGCCATGAGCACCCAATCGGGCCAGATGGGCTCTGACATGGAATTTCTTAAACTTGCCTATAATGCCTAATGACTACTGACATGCTGTCCCCAGTGGGGCTGTGGGCTGAGGTATAAAGAGGAGGGAGGCAGGAGACAAAGGTGCAAAGGTGCCTGGCTTGGCCTCTCAGCTCCGCCAAGATGGGACCAACAATCCCAAATGTAGAAAGCCCTCTGAACCAAAGACCAGAACTTTGAGCGGCAGACCTCGAGCCCAGTGGAGATGAGCACGCTGGGTACAGACTTGAGGCAAGCCATGCAGGGTGTCTGCCACCCTCACCCAGGCGTCATGCTCAGGGCTTGCCAATAGGCCCCATGGACATACCATAGCTCACCAGTGCACCTCCCGGCTGGAGAGTGCTGATCCTTGACCTACCGTTGCACTGTCCAATCAGTAACCATGAGGCTCATGTGGCCATTACATATTGAACTGTGGCTGCTCCAAATCATGATGTGCGAAACATTAACACACACTGATGTCAAAGACTAAGAATGTAAAGGAGCATGAGAAGCATATCAATTTTTTGAAAACTGATCGCATGTTGACATGATACTATTTTGGATATAAGAGGAAGACTATTAAAATTAATTTCCACAGTTTCTTTTTGTTTAACATGGCTATAAGAAAATATAAGTCACATACATAGCTCACATTATATTGCTACTGGACATGGCTGATGCCAGGAGTTACACTGAGTGTGGACACGGCCCCACATCCACCCTGACCCCTGGCCCAGAGCAGTGCAGGAGACATGTGGATCTCCCAGAATGCCAGGTCACGCCTATGCTTCCAGCTGGCAGGTGCCAGGCCTCTTCCTGCCCCTTCCCACCTGGGGACTCACCAGCAGATGTCCTCAGGGTAAGCAGCAAAGGTGACGGTCCATTTGGAGGTGCGGAGCTCTCTGCTGCAGGAAGACAGCTGGGGCTCACCCTTGCAGCAGAGGCCCTGACACTTGCAGGCATTGAAGTCTTTCAGGATGCTGCCAGGAAATAGGGAAATGACCAGGGCCTAGAGCAGCTGATGCACCACGTGCACACATGGCACATGGGACCCTGTAAGGGTGGCAGCCTCTGGCACGGGACTGGTGCTTCATTAATCGCTTATCAGCAGCACATGGAACAGAGGCCACACTTAGCACACTGTGTGGAGCATTTTGTTTAATCCTCAGAACAACCTGAGAGTAGCGACTGCAAATCTGATTACACAGAGAAGGACTTGAGGCTTCCCCAGTTAGGTTGTGTGCCCCGCCTGACTCCAGGCCTCCTGGGCCATCCTGCCCCATGCCCCACCAGGCCCCACAGCCGCTTCTGTCTCCTACATCTGGCCTCCTCCCCATTGACTCCCAGATCCCTGGCCCCAGCCACCTCTGCAGGTCTGCTCCTTCCTGCTTTCCTCCTGTGAAGAGCTCACTAGCCACCTTAGGCCTGCTTCAGAATGCCCTCCTCTCTCCCCTGGACCCCCAGCCCCTTTCAGGGGCCTTTGGTTACCTCCAGGAGTCGGTTCCCAGGGCCCACGATGCCCGAGGCAGAGACACAGGGCAAGGGCACTTGTTTGGCCACCTCCTTTCCACAACCACACCCCAGCCACTCTAAAGAGGCTGGCCCCAGACCCCAGGCCTGAGAGCACTTTGAGAGCTGAACCCCAAGCTGAGCAGGTGAACCCTTCCCTGCAGGGTGACAGGGGCTCAGCCAGAGCTGCCCATGCCCAGCTGTGGCACAGACATGCACTGGGCTCCCAAGGGAGTGGGTGTGGATGGCTGCCTCCCAGCCGCCCATGGGAGGGAGATGGAAAAGCAACCAAGATATCCCAGCCATGCTGACTCAGAAGCTCCATCTTTATCCAGCTAGGACAGTAAGTTATCTGGGAGACAAGCAACAGTCACGAGAAGGGCTGGTGCATGTACACACTCACTAGGTGGCCATGGACTTCTCCTGGAAGGTGACAAAGGCCATCCCCAGGGGCTGGTCCTGGACTCTGCGTTCCTCCTTTGCAATCTTCTCCATCAGCCTGTCCTTCATGCGTGTGTAGTAAGAGATGGTGTCTTCCTACCAGAGGGCACACTCCATGATGACATGGCCCCAGGCAGCGGGGGGGACCCGAGCACCCACACCCCTGCATGGGTACTCACCCTCTCACACCCTGGCACTTCGCAGCAGCAGAACTGGCCACAGGGCTTGGGATTGATGAGGGTCTGCTGGCCTGTCTTCACCTGCAGATGTGTGTAATAGGTCAGGCTCTTCTCAATCTGTCTTCTGCAGGGGTGGGAGGGAGCTCAGACTCAGTCCTGTGGTGCAGCCCCATACCCACCCTTCCACCATGGGTCACCACCCAAACAAGGAGTTCAGCTTTCTGAACAGGGAATGACAGCTACCTCCCCTGCCCAGCTGGGGGTCCAAGGCCCACAAGGCAGGAGGTGGGCAGCTCACAGGGGAGGGTCTGAAAGCTGCAGGCCGGCTTACCCATGCACTCCCACCGGCCAGCCTCCCTCACCTCTCCTTGCACAGGTTCATCAGCTTGGCCACGTTGTAGCACAGCTGGGCATCCTGCACTTCACATGTGGGATATGCGTCCCTGTGCACAGGAAGGGCCAGGGGCAAGAGAGGACCATTGAAAAAGAGAACCCCCAGGCAGGAGACCCTAGGCTCCAAGGGAACAGAGTACCATGCTGCTCACTTCTGTACCCACAGACACCTTTCTTTTACCAAGAAGGGAAATTTTGAAATTTAATACAAAGAGGCCTTTTTTAATAGCATGAAAGTGACTGCCTGAAACTGATACATTTGTACCCACTTGGCTTTAAATTGGTTGGCACTTCTCCTGGGAAAAAATTAACACTGTTCATTATCTCCTCAACCCACCCAAAGGGAAAGATTTATTGTTTGCTCTAAGTCCCGTCTACCTTGGAACTCACTGAATCCTGCACAGGTTGTGACCCTTTTGAAGATCACAGACCTTTAATGACAGCAAAGGACCCTCAGCCCAGAAAGGTCTACACACAGGGTAACAACCACTAAGTATGCTGTACATAGGCTTACCATTGGCCAGCCACTGCTACAGTGTTAACTTAGTTAAATCTCACCACAACCTGTGAGGTTTGGTCCCCATTTTATAGATAAGGAAAATAAGAGTGAGAAAGATTACATGATTTGTACCCAAGGTCCATGGCTAGTAGTGTTCAAGCCAGGATGTGAACCAGGCATTCCAGGGCTGGTAGCCACCATGCACTCAAAATCACACACACAGCCTGGGGCATTCCTGGGCTAGGTAAATCCCACCTACTAAGTGCCAAGCACTGCTCTGGGTACTGGGGATGGAGCCTGGGTTAGTTTACGTTTTAGTGAGAAAGAGAAAGCCCATAGAGACATCATTCATTCCACCCATCAGGTCCCAGTGAGAGCACTGAGGAAGAGAATCCAGCAGAGGCAAAGCCACAAGTGGATTCCATGAACTGCAACGGTGTTTACTAAAAGGGAGAGAAAAGTTCCCTATAAGAGGAGAAAGTGTGATTCAGTGTTTATATCAGAATGTGAGGACCTTTTTTCTCTTTAAGATTACACACTAAGTGGAAATACTGTTTCCAAATGTTACCTAGCAGGCAACTCAGGGGAGGTATTTCAAGACTAGAGAAAAATGATTCCAGTATCCAGTGTTTATTATATAAAAGAATCCTCAATTACTTGGAGTCTTAGAAGAAGAGGTGAGTCAATAAATTTTAAAAATTCATTTTACAATTCTTTTTCTATTCATCATTTGCTTAGCAAGTGTTCTTTATAAACAGTGTAAAATCAAACTGCAGCCAGCCTCTGGACCAATGACTGCTGACTGATAAGGAAGGACACAAACTGAAACCAGCTCCCAGCTGAGGACAAGCCCAGGTCCAGGGGCCTTGGCCTGCTCACCCACCCCCTTCCCTGCCACTCCACACGAAGCCTGAGCTCATGGCTCATAACACACAATCCCTTCTGGCAGGAAAGCCCTTCCTCCAGCTGCCAACCGCCAACCTCAGGAACCCTCAGTGCAGTGCTCACTGGGGTTTGCTGGAAAGGAGGCCCTGCCGGGGAGAGCCTGGGCTGGCTGATGGGAGCTCTGTGAGGACAAGGCTCAGACACACAGCCTCTTGCTCAGGAGACACCTGCTGAGCAGACTGTGAACCAGTGACTCTCTGCCTGCTACAGGTCCCTCCCCTTCAGAGACTGGCTCTGTCTTCTATATCTCTTACTCTGCAAGGCTGACACTGAGGTGCCCAGGGTGAATCATGTTCCTGTCTCATGTGCTCTCAAGCTGTTTATTTGCACCTACTCCCTGGCCTGGACTCTGGCCACTGTAGTCACATGAGGCAGCTGCCATGGCTGCTGGTAGAGGACAGGGTTCCAGCCCTGACACCAGCAGAGCTGGCACAAGCAGTCCTTGCCATGCTCATGTGGCAGGCCCAGGTCCTTCCTGGGTATCTCTGGGTGCCCACATGGGAGACAGAGAGCTCAGCCAAGGCCAGTGCAGGGGGCTTGCTCACCGGAAGTGGCTCTCCACAGTCTCCTTCTGGGCATTTCTCGGGAGTCCAGTAATGAACAGTGTCCGCCTCACCTGCCAGAGAGATACACCAGGGAGAAAAGTCACCAGGACAAACCAGTATGTGGGTGGGCCCAGGTTTCCCACCTGTTCAAGCCTTCCAAAGCAAACAGTGGGGGCTCAGAGACTCAGGGGTTCTCCTGTGGCTGGGCAGAGCCCTACAGCCTGCTCTTTCTATAGCATCTTCTTCCAGACTGTACAAAGAATAATTTCCAAAGCCATTCTATGAGCCTCCTTTACATGACAAGGGGTTGTGGAAGAACCCAGAGAAGGGAAGTGACACAGTGGGGTCACACAGCAGGTCAGAGCATGACCCAGGCCTGAACCAAGTGGTAGAGGTTCCCCCATTGTCCTGTAAAGCAGTTGGCTGCCAGGATAAAGGGCTGTTCTCAATCTGAGCTTCTTGAAAGTCACTTCGATCCCTAACTACAAGCCCAAACCCACAAGTCTAAGGGCTAGCTGGAAAAATGGGGGATCCAAATCCTAAAACAATCTATCAGAAAAAAAAAAAAGATAATGCCAATTTGAGTGCAAATATGCAAAAGGCAGATTCCTCTGAGCCTGCTGCTCCTCCCCGGGAGCTGCCTGCCATCTGGTCCTGGGAGTAAGCCTGGGTGCTGTTTCTCTCTAGCTGCCCCCTGAGCCCCTCCCCAGCACGTGCCCCATCCTCCAGCCTCACTCACCAGGTTCTCTTCTTTGTACTTGATGGATTGGGTGTGGTGTCGCATGAAGCCCACAGTGAGGATGAGATAGACAACAGCAAAGATGGTGTGCAGCCAAAGGAGGTCATTGCTGAGGGGGACACCATCTGCTATCAGGGCTGGGCTTCCAGGCAGTGGGCAGGGGTGCTAGGGCTATGCTGGGATTCTCTCATGGCACAGAACTGAGGGCCAATGGCTTCGTGACAACAGATGCCTCGGAGAGGGGCTGTGTGGCCAGTGACCCTTGGAGAGGGCACTGTCCTGACAAGAGCCCTGACCCACAAGGCCCTGCATGTTTCCTAATACCACTGCAAAACAGTAGCTGCCCGGGGCATGCCCAACGCATGGCCCTGCAGCACGCACTATGTTTTCAGACGTTAGCCAGCTCACTTTGGACAACCTCTGGCCTCCCCAGGCTCCAGAGTCTGGCTGATCTCAGTCTCACCCACCACCACCCACACTCACTCAGTCTGTAGGTTTGCTATCGTCGTCCTCCCGAAGCTATAAGGGTCTTTGTCTGCAGAGAAGCAGAGACAGTTCCAGGGTCATACTAGGGAAGCAGGAGGGGGACATAACCAGCCTTGGCTTGTGGAGCTCGAGGAGGAGCACAAGACAGGCAGGTCAGAGAACAATGGCATCACCCAGGCTTTTCAGAGCCACATAGGCCACAGCCTCTGCTTTCCCCCAAGACACCACTTGACAACTGCCCAGTCTACCATGGAAGTAAAGTCAAACTCTGAATTCATGTTGCTTTAAAATGCTGGTGGCATCCCATGAGAAATCTAAAAGCATCTTAAGCTGTTCCTAAAGCCATGGTTGGGAGTCACTGGGCACAAGAATTAGACCCATGATAGCATTTTGGAAGCTGGATTCCTGCAGTTGCTTGGAAATATCATTCCCTGCACTGACTTTGACTTTGAGCATCACAAACATCTTCCAGATCCACGAGCTGTGGCCTCCTGATTTGGGTGGGGGCAAGAAAGTATAAGACACTCACTGAAAGCCTTATTCTATAAATCTTGGGCTTTTCCCCCCTCCTAGATAGAGGCAGAAATTGGTGTTAGGAGCCCAGCTCTTGGCCCAGTTTGGGATGGATTCTTCTCCATATCTTTAATCAGATGGAAGAATTGAGAAAGTTGCCTCTGAATCTGACATGAATCCTGGGAGTCTAATCCACCATGAGCCCCTCTCTGCTGCTTTGCCCAGGCTCAGTTCAGACAAGGATGGAGAGTCATTACCCAGCAAGTTGCCTGAGAGGTTGACAGGCAGGATGACGCACAAGGACAAGCAGCTGACCACCACCAGCAGGAAGATGATATGTCTCTGGAAGGACAGGTAGTGAATGGCGTCCTCCCCACACCACTCCAGGATCTGGTCATCACTGGCCAAGACACACACAGGATCCTAGTGAGCAGGAGGAATGGCCCAGCCCCAGGCCCCTGCACGGATGTCTTGTTTAATCCTCATGCCCATCCTATGAGGTGGCTCTAATTTTCTCCTAATGTTTTACATATGAGGAAATAGAGGCACAGAAAAACCACAACTTTTACAATTGCACAGCTTGTAAGAGCAGAGCCGCACTGAGGATGTCAGAGCCCACCCTCCTCCACTCGTCTGTCTCCAGAAACACCTGTGCCCACACTGACATGTGGGTGAGGTGTGCAAACACAACTACCCCACAGCCCTTTCCTGCTTCTATGAATAAGCAAAGCCACAGACCAGGGGGCTTCTGGGAACCTCCTGAAGGAAGCACGCTGTGGCCAGCTTTGGGTCCCACTCCTCCTCCACCTCTCCATGAGCAAGCCAGGAGATGGTGGAGCCCCTGCTGTAAACAGGGCAAGGCTCAGGCCACCCCTGCCCCACCTTCTCCCTGTGTCCCTGCCATGGCCCAGATGGGAGGTGACCTGCTCCGCCCTTTCCCACCCTCTATTTGGCTGTATTTGGAGGCTCTGGGTAATTCTGGACCCAGACAGTTCTGCGTTCTGACAGCCAGACTTCCAATATACAGAGGGAAATGGGAGGTCTCCCTTCTCCCCACTGTCCTGACAGGGTCCTGTTCCCAAAAGGCCAGGAACTGCTCAGGGAAGCACACTGTGTGGCATTAACAGGAGGAGGCTGAAGGCGAGCTGTCAGACAGACAGACCAGGGTGGAACCCAGCTCAGCCACCTGGGGCACTGGCCCGGGACTGCCCTGAGGCTGGGGCCTAAGGCCAGGAAGGGCTGCCCACAGCCACCTTGTAACTTGGCCAGGAACACAAGAGCCAAGAGCCAGGCTGCCCTGGCACCTGGTTGGTGCTCGGGAGCGCATCTGCTAATGCTGCTCCCCTTACCATTTACCTAGAGGATGACACTACACATCAGCCTATATATACTCTTTACACTTCTAAATAAACTATCAAAATGCACAGGCTTTGCTGCAATGAGTGCTTACTAAACAAATACTGGTGAAGATTTAACCCAACAAATGAGCAGTTTTCATCAACAGTTTTTCTTGAGACACACCCCTGACTCCTTTCAGAAGGAAACTGAGAGGTCTTTTTAAATGTCACTTGTGATGTTGGCTGTAACAGCTGTTAAAATTTAATTGCAGCCTCAAAAAAGTCAAAGGGTAGTCCTTTCTGTGGCAGGATTAGAAGAGATAAAACACTCGGAGTTGAAGTGAAAAAATATGTCTGATACAGCTTCAGAATAACAGCAGAATACACGGCTGTGCCATCAGCAGCCCCACCAATGAGGAGAGAGGATCCACGCTGGGGGACTGGGAGGGCACGGGGCACAACGCAAACAGCGGGTGTGGAGAAGGCAGTAACTTGGTGCATTTGCCAGCAGCCTTTGCTAGTTACCAGGAAAACAATGAGCCACAGTTTCCAGTATTGCCCCCTGGAGTCCAGACTGAGGGTGGGGTCCACAGCCCTGGGGTGGGTGGAGTAGCCTGAGCCCCAGCCAGCAGGGGCCATGTAGGGTGGCCAGGCAGAGGGAAGTGTGCACAGGCATCTTTCAGAGGGAAGGTCACAGTGACCTAAATGCCTTCTTACTGGTTCTTTCTGCATGTGATGGACTTTTTGCAGAGTATTACTTCCAACCTCAGGAGGAAACACATCCTAGTGACATGATTATGGTGGGCAGGGAAGGGCTGGCAAATCTGCCTCTCCCACGGTCTCCTCCCTCCCTGGAATCCCCCCTCTGCTTCTTCCTGCTCCAGACCAGAGACCACTGGCTTCTTCTATAGAAACTCTGCCTCCTGACAGGTCCCTTGGGAACCAGTCCCACCAAATTCCACTTTTTACAATATGCTGTGACATGTATAAATTCATCTGAATTAGGGGAGTAGGTGTTCTCCTCAGCTGATTTTACAGTTGGGGAAACTGAGGCCCAGAGAGACGGTCTTACCCAACATCCTGTAACTACCATATTTTATCAATTCGAAGATGTCCTTCTTAGTGTATGAAAAATAATGTACATCTTACAGTGATGCTTTATAGATTCAGTGTAACACAGTATCAGGTGGCAAAGCCAAGACCCACACCTTGGGTCCTTCCACCACACTGGAGGTGACTGATTGGTTCTTCATCACCAAGTACCTCTTTCAGAATTTCTCTGCACAGGCCCCAAGTTTTGAAAATGAGAAGACTTTTAACCAAATGAGCTGAATGTATTAAGCAATTATTCATCCATTTTTCACTAATTCAAAGACATGTACAACTGCCTAGAAGAGCTGCCACCCTAATATATTGCTGTTGAATGCTAAGTAGGTATAATTTGTGCCTAGAGCAAAAGTTTGCTTTAACTAGCTTGTGCAAGGGCTGCCTGGGCCACCTTTTTTCTCAGCCCCACATACTGCTTTGGACCCAAACTGGAAAGTACCAAGAGACCCCATCTCAAAATTAGGCACTTTCCTCCTGATCACCAAACACCTAAAGAAACCCACCCACCCTAAGGCAGGTGCACATGCGCACGTGTGCGTCCACACACACACACACACCGGTCACTCATGCTGTACTCACTGCAGGTGGAAGATAGCAGTCAGCCAGGGGCAGCATCCCTGGAAACAGAAGATCTGGGATTAGCTTCAAACACCTTTGTCTTTGGGAGGGAGATATAATCATCTTTGACATGAAACACCCATCTGAGCCCTTCTTGTATAAAAACAGCACTTCTGTTCCCAATCAGCAAGCTCCTCCCTGCCCCAAAGGAGTCTGTGCGCTCCCATTCCTTTGTAACATGCACCCTGTGCCTGGAATTCTTGCAGAAACAGCCCAAGTTTTGACAATTTGTGGAATCATATAGGCTCCAGTGTCACAGCCTGAAACTTGCATCAAGGGCTCATGAAAGTGCAGGCCAGCTCTGTAGAAACCAACATGGGTTTCTGTCGGCTTTTTCACAATGACTGTGTGAGATGTGGGACAAAGTGAGGAAACACGCCTAGCCTAACTGGACAGTCCCTTGGAGTGGGATTTTGAGAAGAAAGTGGGTATCTGTAGGTTTTATTGTCCATTGCATCTCAAACTGAATACTCCCTAAAGCTGACTGTCACCCAGCTGGGAAAGACAAATATTTGTTTGCTCCTCATTCAACAATCATTAAGCACTTACTGGGTGCCAGGTGGTGGGAAAACAGCTGGATAAGACACGGTTCCTGCCCACATCTGGTCCACAAGCTAACAGGCAAGTAAATAATTAACCGTCCCAGGAGACAAGAGCTGGGACCACAGGTTGGGGATGGGGGATTCCAAGCCCTCTGCCTGAGACTCGGTCACATTTTGTGATCCTGAGCCACCAGCTACCATCTCCCCATGGTACTTCCCAGGTTCAGGGGCCTCTGTCCATGCCGGAAAGAGCTCTCAACAACACTTGCCACTCAATATCCAGAGCACTGTGGGCCAGCCAACTGGCCCACCCAGGTCACTAGTGCCCCCCACCCCTGCCCACCCTACAGCCAAAGCAGAGCTGCCCCTCAGCCCCAGACACCAACCAGCTCGCTTTCAAAGTCACATAGGCCTGAGGAAGAAGATGACGACAACCTCTGGAATCTGGACTCACTAAAAACACAATAGGAAAGAATGACAGATCATTATTTTAAGAAGTCTGTATACCATGTCCAGTATTTTGCTGTCTCTTTGAGCTCAGGACCAAAGTTATTAGCTCTCCTCAGAAGCTGGGACAAAACAGAACTCACCCTGGGACAGCCACAGACAAGGGCCATGACCATTCCTGCATTGGGCATGACAAAGAGGCCTCCATTACATGGGACTATGCCACGGGGTAGCCCAGCCCTGTGCCCCACAGCCCAGAACCCCGGCACTGGGACTGAAAGTGACATCAAAATGTTGCCTGTGTACAATTTACTTCCCAAGATATCAGGTAAAATTTGGAATAAATACTGTACTTTTAACAAATCTAAGACACCACTGGCTGTAAGGGGCATATATTTTATGAACCACTGAGAAAGAAGAAATGCTGCCAGTTAAACTGACCAGCACTGATAATAAGTTACATCCTCATTTCAGAGATGAGAAAATGTTAAAATAATACATTTTAGAGTTGATAAACTATGGCATTTTATACTGTGGCATTTTTATCAGATCCTTTCTTCTGAGTAATCCATAAGGCTGTCCTATGTGCTGGAATTTGAGAGTTTCAGGTGTTTACAGCATTTTAGTTTTGGCTTCTGTTTTCCTTCTCCTAGCTGCACCATCCTATTTCAGATGTCACATGACATGGTGAAACAACTTTCAAAGCCTTTCTAGAGGCCTGTCTCATTTGACCTAGGGAGAAGAGAGGACAGAAAGAGACAGACCCCAAAATATTTGGGGACTTGACCAAGATCACAACCAGGGAAGTGGTGGGCCTCCCGACTTCCAAGTATTCTATTCTAGTGTGTCCATGGCCCCTCCTAGGAGTGAATGTACTGAAAATGCATCAGAAGCCCTAAAACCCCCAAAGAATCTAAGGCCCCAACACAGCTGAAGCAAGAGGGACCACCACCTTAGCCCAAGGGTCACAAATGCCAGAGCAGAGCCTGGGGAAAGACAGGGTGCTTACAGACACACTCCTGCCCCTCCCACTGGGACCATTGCAGCAGGGGAGCAGCACAGACCAACCATGTGTTTCCCCACATGCTTCCTATTGCTGTATCTGACACAGGATCCTGGGGTGTGTGACAGCCAGCTGCAGCTGGAAATTCCAGTTGTGCAGAACTAGATTCCATTTACCCCCTTGAGGTGACATGAGCTGAGAACAGCCAGAGCCCAGGGTGGAACCAGAAGGACCTGAGGCCTGGCCAAGGGAGCCTGTGCTTTCTCCAGATCCATCAGAAGCTGGCTGACTTGGGGCCATCAGCTGGCCTGCCCGGAGGGAGGGCAGGAGCAGCTTGCCCACGGTCCTGCTGTCCATCTCAATCTGCCTCACCTCAGCCCTGGCCCCAAACTCATCCATTTCAAAGATACACTTGAAAGTACTCAAGGTGAGAAAGGAAACTGGCATCTTCCTCAACCAAGTATGAAGCCCTAAGTATGAGGAGCAGTGAGGTTTTCTCCACAGCCTGAACCAACAAAGGTCATGGTCACAGCCAGGCCAATGGCCAAGACAGCTGGGCCCGGGGCCTCGGCTTTCCCACGGGCACTACAAGGGCAATAAGGAGGACCTCTTGGGTCTGTGGTGAAGAGACAACACAGTTTCTGGTACAGGCCTGCCAGGTATACTCAGTGAACACGATCTAACGTCAGCATCATGTGTGAGCCCTGCCTGGTGGGTTCACAAGCCCCCAGCCCGCACCAGTGACACACACACACACACACACATACTCTCTCACTCTCTCTCACTCTCTCTCTCTCTCTCTCTCTCTCTCTCTCTCTCTCTCTCTCTCTCTCTCTCTCTCTGTCTCTCTCATACTGGAGGTGCTGTGTCTTTTTTACCAATCAGCTTCTGACACCAGGGCAATACGGCCGTAATCCCAGAATCTTCTTCTTATGAAGGAAAACACCAATACTAAAATCTAAAAGGAGAAAAGAAACCAAGTAAAAGCAAATTGGTTGACTTCTAATTAGAAGAAACTTGTCTTAGGGCCTAGACTCAGTGGGGCCTGGAAGGGAGTCTGGTTATCCTGGAGATAAGCCCTTTGGGTGCCCAGAGTGGAGCTTGCCTGTGATGCACGTGAGGACCTGGTGCTCCAGCAGGCTCGGCCTCCATGAGTTGGGCCCTCAGCTTACCTCTCAAAGCTGGTTTTAGCTCTAAAAAAATCTGTAAATTCTAGACTATCTCTTCCCGCCCTACCCCTCCACTTGGTAGGTTCTTGGACTTGTTCCTGCCTCTCTCCCTTCCCTTGACAGGCTCCCTCCCTTCCAGGTTTAGGAAAGTAGAGAGAAACATTTTCATTAGCGTCTCCCTGCCTGCACCAGTCAGGAACTGGGGTTTTAAACATGTATCCTGTTTTCCTAAAGGGAATTCGAGAGGTTGAGTTCCTGTGGAATTTTTCTCAAGGTGGATTGGAAGTTGGTGACATCTTTTCAAAGGCAGGTGAGCCGTAGGATAACACAAGGCTTCTCAGCAAGGGCCTACCCTCTTTATCCCCACGCCACCTTCTTGCCTCCTGAGGTGTGGGCATTGCTCACCTGTCCATACTTTCCAGGCCCCTCTGGCTGTTATGTGAACCCCCCATTGCCTCCTAAAATAAAATCTGCCCCCATCAGCTCACACCACTGAAGAGTGACTGGTTCTTCTCAACCAACCTTGCTCTAGCCACAGCTGTCCCAGGGCAGGGCCCCAACCAGTCCCCAACAGCCTGCTCACCTTGGGGAACCCTCCCACTCTGGGCTGCTGGACCACAGCTCCAGGACTGCCTCCTCCATGAACCTCACCAACCATCACCACAATCCTGTCCACTCTCCCCTTTCCGCCAAGGTTGGTAGATACGACTGTGTTCTCACCCTACAAATGGGTTTTAGCTCCAAGAAATGGGTGATTTGGCGCTTAAAACACTCCTTCACATAAAAGCAACATGAGTAGCATGCAGGTTCCCACAGGGGCCCAGACCAGGTTCCCACAGAGGTCCAGAAAGACCAACAATGTGGTAAAATTCTAAAGCCACAATTTAGTCCTGAATTCTAGGGAGGGAACCTGGGATGAGCAGGAAGAACTCCCTCTACCCTTCCTGGGACTACCGCCCTCAGGGCCTGGGGCCTCCTGCCACCCCCCTGTGCCCCTAAGCCCTCCTGCCCCTTCCTCACATGTCTTGGTAGTATCAGCAGAGGCAACACAGGGCCAGCATCCCAGTGCTTTTGCAGAGAAGCACTTCTGTCCCAGCAACCCTGCCCAGCAGGGTTGAGTCAGCACAGGGAAGCAAACGGCACATTTCAAATCAGGGGATCCTTTAGAGCAAGGAGGCCTACATGAAAGGCCACTTACAGGGTCAGCTCTGAGAAGGTGGCCTTTTCCCAGTTTTCTCCTTTTCCCACATCTGATCCCATATCTGATCCTAGGCCCAGGGACCCTGGTAGGAAACTGGAGTTGACGTTCTTAAGCTGGGAATTGCAACTGTTCTAATTCCCAGCCCCGCTGTCCGCTCACACCTCTTCTCCCCGGGGACTGACCCTTCAAGAGCCTTGAAGACACAAGCTGATCACTGGGTACTGATAGCAACAATCAAAGGACCAGCAATGCATGTTCTTTCCACACACACTTTTTTTTTTTTTACCTCCATTTTGCAGAGCAGCAGCCAGAGGCCCAAAGCAGCTGTGACACAGCAAAGCCACAGAGCTGTCAAGTAGCAGAGCTGGACTCAAACCGAGGTATGTCTGGCCACTCACCTGAGTTCCCCAAAAGACCCTGGGTGGGGTGGGGTGGGAGGTGGGGTTAAACAAACCAGTAGTTGGGGCAGGGGTGGGGGGCTCACAAGGTGTCTCACCAGGAAGAAAATGACATCTATGAGCAGGACAGTAGGGACGCCACCAAAGGTGACTCCCTGCAGCACAGTGCTGTTTCTGGCCGAGCTGTAGCAGTAGGAGTCGTTGGGCCGGTCCCCAATGCCCAGCCGCTCACGGATGGACACAGCCTTGGACTGCCACAGCTCCAGGAAAGGGGGGTCAGTCATTGCGCCTGCCTCCCTGGAGAACAAGATCAGGTAGATGTTCAGGGCTCCGGCTCCCCCCTGTCCCTCAAGCCAGTGCTGGCAGAGCCAAAGGCAGGTGTCTCTCCCAGGGGCTGGAGGGGCACAGGGAGCCAGCAGCAAGGAATTGGGGTGAGGCAGGCACCAGACTCATCTGCCTGGCGGAGCCTCCAGAGAACAGCCCCATTGTAGGATCAATCCGTCAGACGGGCATGGTGGAAGGCTCATCAGGGCAGCCTCCAGACTGGGTGGGGAGTCAGGGTGGACAGGAAGAAAGGAAGGAACGGGGCTGCTGCAGAGCCCCAAGGACTGCTGCTGGGAGCCAATCCAGGGAGCCAGTGGGAGATCTGGAGTACAGCAGGGGAGGGAAGGAGAGGAGACAAGGGCAGGGAAGAGGACCCAGGAATGATAAACAAGGAAGAAGAGATGTCCAAGTACCCAACTGTTGGCCCATTGGAGCCACGGACGTGACCCTGCTCCCACTGTGCATGGAATGTCTGGCCAGGACCTCAGAGAGAGGCCCATTCCCTACACTTGTAAACTGAGGCTTAGAGGCTAATACCCTGCCCAGGATTAAGGAACGGGTCGGGCAGGATCAGGGCTCAGATCCAATCTCTGACTCCCAATTCGCTCTCTACTATACCTTGCTCTGGGGAGGGAGCAGCTGCAGGAACATGGAAGACAGGGAAGGCAGAGAGGGGAGGGGCGGAGGGGCAGGGAGTCTCCAGGTGTCCTCAGGGATGCCCCACAGCCCTGTCCTCTCACCCTTACATTCCTGGCTACCTTTGGTCTAAGTGGAAGGCCTAGCACTTCCAAAGCAAATATCGCTCTGGGCTGCTTGTTGACCTTTCCTTTCTAAGGCTCCTGGCATCCCTGGTGCAGCCAGTGGAAATCTCCAGGGTTTGTCTCCTTAGAGCAAAGGGCCCAGAATTAGTGCCCAAGTGCTGGCCCCCTTTTCACACTATCTGTGGCTGAAGAGCCAGGAAAAATGCTCAGCAGCCCCTCCCTGAAGCTCCCACCTCCCCAGATCTGGTTAGATTCCCAGGAGACTTCTGCCAGGTCTAAACAGTCTTTCTACCTGTTACAGGGACCAAAATCTTGGGGACCAGAAGCATAGTTGTGGGGAACACAAGCAGCTGTTTGAAACACCAGCAATGCTAATGTGTAGGGTGGGGATGGGAATTCCCACTTCTGACCATTAGGACTGCTGGGCTGGGACAGACTCACACACACATGACAGAAAGTTGGAGGGGGGGGCGGTTGGCAGGTCCTGGGCCTGACCCAGAGAGCTGAGTCACTCGCTCCTGTGAGAGACTTGGCAATGGCTGGAGGGTGTGATACCAGAGCCACTGAGCTGAGGGCTCTAAAGAGTCATGAAAGGTCCCTCTGGGAGACTCCCCTCCTCTAAACCCCACCAGGGGCACCACCCCAACTGATGGCCCCGGGCCACTGTGAGGCCAATGCCCACCCAGGCTGCCCACCCCACACTTACCAGACAGGCCTGTGGATGTGCCCCTTGGAGAGGTTCTCAGTTGGCGCTGACTCTGGCCACCTCTCAAGCTGCCTCAGGCCCACCACTCATTTCCTGCCTGTGGGGTGGTAAGGGCACCAGCCTTCACAGACTTCCCTAGAGGAATAGGTACAGACAGAACTGCCCTCTCCCAGTCCAGTCTGGCCTGAGCACTCCAGCACACCCACACCCACACCCACATCTCTGAACTCATCTCATATGGAGCGTTCGGCTCTTCCCAGAGGGCTCCCTCTGCCTGGCTCTCTCCCCATCCCCCAGAACAAGACCAGGTCCACACTTGCCTGCTCCCCTCGTTCTCCAGTGGGGCCCTATGGCCCCTGGAGCACCTCCCCACCAAAGTGGGACTGTGGACTCCGGGTCAGACTCACACAGCCAGCCAGAGGGCAGCTGTGCCCAAAGGCTTCCCAAGGTCTGCCGAGGGCTAGAAGCAGGGAAAAGGAGCACAGATCAAACAAGGAAGACCTGACAAGGGAAGTGGAGAGAAAACCTCATCCTCATAAAATGCTCACAGATGGGTCCCTGATGGGTGGTGCTGCAGTGGCACAAGGGGTGGTGCTGCCCTGGCCAAGGCTGCTCTACCTCAGCTCTAGGACAGCAGGGGCCCCCTGGAGGATGTACCTGGGCCCCTCATCCTCCACACCAGTCACACCTCTGAGTTATTTTCCTCTTGACAAACAGGCTCCCAGGGGTGATTTTACAAAGTGTGATAAGAACTTTTACAAAGTATGATATCAGCCAGCACATACTGCCAGCTGGAGAGGGAGCCTTAGGTCTCCCCAGACAGAGGCCTGTCCCATCTGCCTCCTCCAGGTGAGGCACACTGGTGGGGCACAGCTCTGGGGGCTTGCTGTCTCTCTGAGACCCTCCAGCCCAGAGGTAGCCTGTCCCCGCATGGAACACATGTGAAGTCCAGATGCTGCTGAGACATGGCCATCCCCCCAGGCCAGCCCTGCCGCATCTTCCTACACAGGCACACCCTGGGAGGGCAGCTGGGACTCACCCACCACAGCATGGCCTGCCAGGCTGAGAAGGGGAAGGAGGGAAAGAGGGGACTCAGCTGACAGTGACCAGGGGAGCTGGCTCAGGGGGCAAAAGGCTGATGGTGTCAGGCAGGGGCCAGACCAGCAAGTAGGCCCTGAGGTCACAGGTGCCATGCCTGGCTTACACCTTTGCTCCTCCCCTCCAGAGCATTCTACATCCCACATTTGCTGTGTATGCATATGTGAAGGCCTAGCACTTAGCCCTGCCTTCCAGAGCTCTCCATTTGTCATCTCATTCCTAGACAATTCCTCCAGGGTAGAAAAGCCAAGGACCCAGGCCCAGGACCCAGGTGAGCAGCAGGTGATTCAGCCCCCAACTCAAAGTTCAGCCCATGTGCACCCCAGACCCCGGTTGTAGGACAGAGAGCTGAATCCAACAGCTGGTCTCAAATGTACTACCACCAAGTAAATTACCAATCCCTGAATTGGCTCTGGCCGAGCACTTGATGACCCCTAGGCCTCCCTTCCAGAAATGCTGCAGGGAGTGTGTATTACTGGCTTTTGCAAGAAGACACCATGCAATCTCTTCCGGTTTTGTTATGATAACAGGGAAACTACTAGCAGCTCCAGCCCTCCTGCCACAGGGGTTAATGCTGCCCCTCCGGATGCAGAAGGCTGCCAAGTAAAAGCGAACTTCTCCTTAAAGAACCACCAAACAGGGCCAGCTGTTTGCCTCCACAGATTTCCGCCCTGGAGCACCCAGGAAATGCAACTGCCTCTGGCTGCAGGTAGAGGCAGTGTACCTGGCAGGCAGTCACCTGAACAGGCTCTGGCATTAGGGTCCCGGCACCTTGTCACTCAGACAGGTGGCTTGACCATTCTGTGCCTTGGCTTTCTGCTCCATAAAACAGGCCAGAGATGTTTCTCTTACAGGACTGTGGGAGGCAAACACCTAAGACAATGTCACAAAGCCCTTCGCCCAGGGCCTGGCTCTGGTGAGCCCTTGAAAGCTGTTTGCCTTCATTTTAAGTCACCCCTCCAGCTAATGGCAGGACCCCATCTGATGTTTTTTCGCTGTTAGAGCCCGAAGAACAGCCAAAAGAGATCTTTGCCCCAACACTGAACAAACAAGAGGGTGGTGCAAAGGGAAAGGAGGCCTCAGTTTCTGTTCACATCAAGGACAAGCAGACTCAGGACCCTGACAGGTGTCAGGATAGAAGAAGGGAGAAAGACAGGGGGCATGCAGGAGGGAAAAGGGAGAAATTTGGGCTGTTTTTCCAGTAAGGGATGACCTGGAGTCTTCACTCAGCCTGGGTGAGTTCCCATGACCCTGCAGAAGCCAGGGCCTCAGAAAGGCCCCAGGATGCCCCCCAGCCCCTGGTGCCCACTGCTCCTGCACAAGTGAGCACAATCCACTGGCTTAGCCTGAAGCCACCAACACCGGAATACAGCCACACAACTTCAGGGTGTAAGGAAGCTGGGCGGTCATGGGGTCTACCATGCTGTCCAGTCCTGCCCTTCCAGACACTGCCTGAGACTGAAAGATGGAGGCCGCTACAGGTCTCACCCCAGGTAGCCAGTCTTATCAGGCCCCTGAACCTAGCATTTCTGGTTTCTTGACTGAGCTCTTCCTCCCCTCCCCTCCTCAGGCCCCCATCTGCTTCCTAGGACTCCACTGGGGCTGGTGCCACTGATTGATGAGGGGCAGCCCAGGTGCCTTTCCCAGGCCTGCCCGGCGCACAGTCCCGGAAGGAAGAGCAGGAAGGCCCACCCCTGGCAAGGCTGGAATTCGGATTCCCGCTGACAAGTGCTTAAAAAGAAGGGTAGGGGAAGAGAGGCTTGAGCCTTAAAAGTGGAAAGCCCGTGGAGCCTCGGAGGGGAGGTCCGGAGAGGCTGTCAGGAAGCCTGGGCGGCTGGGGTCGAGGTTCTGCGCGGCCCGGGAGGACACGACCTCCCAGCTGCCGGGGCCTTCGGGGATGGGGGCTGCGTCCCTGGCCGGACCTTTGGCACAGCGTCCCTTGCAGAGCCCTGTCCAGCCGGTCCGGGAAGCAGGAGCATTGCCATTCGGCGCCCCTTCCCACCTACCTGCGGCGGGCAAGCGGCTGTCCGGTCCACTTGGCCGGGAGGGCTGTGTTTCCACTTCTTAAAGTTACAAAGTGAAACTCCGGCGCCTCCTGCACATGCGCAGAGCTGCGGCACCGCCTGCCCAATTTGCACCCCCGCTACCCCGTGGGGACCCTGAAGCCCTTCGCGTCTCGGTTCTCACCCCCTGCTGCTCCCCATCCCCGGGGCTCCCTCACAGGCCTCGCTCCCTGATCCTCGCCGTCCCCCCCCCCCCCGCCCCCACGGCCCCGCGGTCCTCGCCCCGCCGAGCCTGAGCTCCTCGCGGTGGGTGCAGTCCCCGCGCAGCCGGCTCGCTTCCCGCGACAAGGGGGCGCCCCCTGAGAGGCGTCCTGTCATCCGCCTCGGCACGTCTCCAGAGCCCGAGCGAGAGCGGCTCGGGGAGGCCCGGGCCAAGTTCAGTGTGGGCGCGGCCCGGGGACGCGCGGGAACAGCCTCTGCAAGCTTGAGGTGGTTCCTGTAGGGCTCTGAATTTCCTCGACGGGACCCCAGTCCCCGCAGCTACCGGACCGGCTCCCCGCCCCTCTAAGCAGCCAGGACCTCGAAGGCCCGGTGGTTCCATGTGTGTCCCTAAGGGGAAGTGGGGCTGGTTCCAGAGGCTCTCCTGGCCCCGACCGTCCCACAAGTGCGCGGCGCCCAGCTGAGCGCTGCGTGTCTGCCTGGCGGGCACCAGCGCATCTCCCGCAAGCCCGCAGATGAGCCACCGCGACTGGATTGCAAGCCGGCCCCAAGTGCGGAGCCGGGAGCGCAAGAACGCGGGAAAGATGCGGGGCAATGAGGCACGGGACACGGGAAGCTCTGGACATATCTCTGGACATATCACCGGGTCAGGGGTCACAGGGACCAGGGCGTGGAACCCGGTTCAGGCCAGGAAGCAGAACTGGGTCAGCGAGGACCGCGCGCACAGAGGAACAGACGTGCACCGCTGCATGCCTTGTCCCTCAGGCCTGGGTTTCCCATCTGTGAGTGAGGTCTGGGACCCAAACTCACCTCAGGTCCCCACCAGCACTAAGTCCCTAAGTCCTGACCAGCTCTCACCCGCACAGGTAGGTGCTGCTGTGCAGGCTCTCTGGTCTCTCTTCCCCACTTGGGCTTGGCCTTTCATCGTAATGATAAAGGAGTTGTCCCTACCTCCTGCCCTGACTCTAGCACCAGCCTGTGGCTCTCTGGAGTGCGGAGTTGGGGGATCTCCTCCTGCTTCTCGGTCTTTTCTGTTCCATCTGGCTTACCCACCCTCACCCCCCAAACTCCAGCCACTAGTTGTTTCCCAAAGTTTGCCAGTGGCCCCTGTGCTCAGCCCTTGTCCCTGTCCCTCTCAGCAAATGCCTTGACATGTCTCCTACATCCAAGTCACAGCTTAAAAGCCCTTGCAATCTTAACATTCTAAAATGTTACACCCAACACTTTCAACATTTGCTCCCTCCACCTGCCCCAAAATCTAAAGGAATGACTCACATTCTTGCAGTAGGGATGATTTGGATCACAGACATTATTTTGTTGCAAACAGAATAGAAATAAAGCCCACTCACTCTGCCCAGAAAGTAAAAATGTCAACAATAACAAGATTTCTGCCTCGGTTTTAAGAGATGGGTACACTAGAATCTGAATGCATGTCAATCCTGGCTTCCTGCATTTAGCCATCTCCCTAGTTTTCTAATCAGGGAGACCTAATACCTATAGAACTTTCTGTCCCCTCACAATTTGCAGGGTTCTAGGTAAAACAGAGAAATACAGATTAAGTGTGTTTTGTTTGTTTCTTGCAAAATGGTATTATCTGGGCTAGAAATGACAACCCATACATGACCCTAGCTCCTAGGCCCAGAGTGGCAGCTGGATCTCCCACCCACAGCACAGACCTCAGCCAGGATCCAGTAAAAGGACAAGGAAACAATACCAAATCAAGGGTTCTGCTCTTAGGTTAGAGAATCTACACAGATAAGTGCTTAGGATATAGTGCAGTACAAAATTTTAAAAGCAGAGAATACTGGGTGGGAGCTACCCAGTGACCAAGGCGTCCTGTTCCAGGGATGTGGTAATTAGGAGAGGAACTGACTTCAAAGAAAGCAAGTCCAGCGCTCAGCTGGAGGACAGAGCATTTGCCCATTTCCCATTTGGTAATCCCCACCTCTCCTGGTGCTCAAGAACACTTCTGAAGCAAACAGGAATCAGATCCCTCAAGGACTACCCTCCCTGCGGCTCCAACTTCCTTGGCACTGGCGCCCCATCTGAGGCACAGCTGCACTTCTGCACCCTCATGTTGGGTAGGCTGACCACCTGCGGCCTGAGCCTGCCCCCCTCCTTGACGCTGACAATCATGGGCAGCGAGGTCATCTCCGAGGCGACGCACTGCCTTGGCCCCAGAAACGGCCACTTGAAGGTCAGGGGCTCCGGAGGCTGCTGGCAGGTGCCCACACACTCGTAGGCCAGGAAACCCGGGGGCTCCAGGACCCAGTGCTCAGCCCACTTCATGTCCTGCAGGTCAATGTACATCTCCCGGCGGCAGCAGCGGGTGCCCACGGGCCCTGGCTCCTCAGGACCACAGTTGCCCTGAGCTCTGTGGGGCAAGGAGAGGCAGGGGCACTGGTCAGCTGGGAGGGCCGAGGTCAAGGGCCCCGGAAGTTGAGGGGTGGGGCGCGGCTAGTGGACCGTCTCGGAGTGAGATTCATGATCCATCTCTCATTGTGCCCCTAACTGCAGGGTGTTTGTGATGAGGGTGGACAGCTAGAAACAACCAAAGAGTAAATCCTAAGTGATACCACTCCTCAGAGGCAGAGGAGACCTTTTCCGTGCTAGTTCTTCCCCAGGGTACCTGCGGAGACACCGCCCCAACCGGCTTAATTCCCCGCTAGCTGGCCCGTGGGCTCCCGGCTGACCCGCGACGCCTACCCATAGTCCCTGAGGTCCAGAGCGTGCAGCTCCAGCTGGGGCTCGCCCTGCCCCGCGGCCCGCGGCCCCTGAGAAGCGAAGCGGACCAGCTGGTGGGCGCTGGAGGCCAGCGGGCCCAGGTGCTCCCTCTGCACTGACACCTGCAGCAGCAGCGGCTGCCGGGGCCGACTCAGCTGCTGCCAGAAGTGCACGGCCTCCGTCACGTCGAAGGCCCTCCAGCCGCTCTCGTGGACGGACACCAGCCTGCGCCACCACACGGACACAGGCCTGAGCGGAGGGCGACCCGCGCGGCGGCGGGGACTGGGTGGCGTCCCCGCCCCTCGGGGTGCCCCGCCCCCGGCCCCGCCCCGCCCCGCCCCACCTGGAGTCCACCAGGGAGGTGCGGTTCGAGCCATCGTCGCGGACGTGCAGCCACTGGACGGTGACGCGCGCTCGGTCGCTGCGCGGGGACAGCCGCTCGTGCCTGCGGAGCGCGGCCTTGGGGACCGGCTCCTGGAAGAGGCGCAGCACGGCCTGCACCAGCTCGCTCTCGGGCGGCAGTCGCTGCTCCAGGTGGAACACCAGCAGGTGCGCGGAGGCTTCGGACGCCAGGAACCTGCCAGCCACCTCTGGGGACAGGGCCGGGGTCAGGGGAGCCCTCCGCACTCGGGGGGTGTGAGGATGGCAGAACCACAGAGTGGGTGGCCAGGCGGGAGAAATCGGCCCCTGTCCTGTCTCCCTGGGCCAAGCTTTTACATGGGCATGTCCCTCGGGTCTGGGACCCAGTTCGTACAGTCTACCCGCAGCAGGCAGGGGCCGCTCTGGCACCCAGAGCTGACAGGCCTACCTCAGCTGACATTTAAGTGTCAGAATCCTCACCTGGGGCACCTGCCTTTGGGGCTGGCTCTGGAGGTGAGCCCCAGGCCCAGGGGGTGATAGGCTGAATGGAATTCAAGCCAGCCTTGTCCCTGACAGCTGAGTGGCAGGTGTTACACTGTAGTTAATTCTTCGGTTACCCATGAATGATCTCTCCATGATCATGCACTTTACAGTCACAGCCCCAGGAGACCAGTCAGACATCATCATACCAATGTTGCAGAGAAGCGAGCAGGTTGGGAGCCTTATTTTAAAACCAATTGCTCAAGGTCAGGGAATCCCAGAAACCCTGGCTCCCCCCCAGCACTGAGGCAGAACCGGGCTGCATCATCCTCTCCACCCTCCTCTTCTCTGATGCCTCCACTTGGGCAGCGGGTCCCAGGGGCCCACCTCCTCCCGACCCTGAGATATAGGGCCCTTGGTGCAGGCAGAGACCAGACCAGGGACCCCGCTCAGCCACCTCAGAGGCAGAGGTTCCCCCCACCCGCGTGGCCCCTGGCCCTCGGGCAGCCTCCCCCTGCAAGGACCAGGCTGCAGCAAGGGAGGAGGCCTCACCTCGGAAGTTTTGGCTGAACCTCTTCCCTCGGGATCGGGCTCCGTGGCCTCGCTGCAGCAGGGACACGTACTGGGCCCTCACGTGGCCAGGGGTGTCTAGCTCCTCCACATTGGCCTTATCCAGGGTGGGCACCTCCCTGAGGTGCAGCTGCTGCAGCAGGCTGCCCAGGATCTGCTCCCCTGTCAGGGCCACCCCGGGGCCGGCCGGGGGCAGCACCCAGAGTGCCCAGCAGAGCCACAGGGGCCTCATGGTGCCGTTCGGGAGGAGCAGGAACGGAGCAGAAGTGTCCCTGGAAGAGGCTCCAGGAGGGGCCCAGCTGGGTTGCTGAGAGCCAGGCTGGCCAGCTTTATAGGCAGCCCTGGGCTGGGCGTGGGTGGAGGAAGGGAGGCTGAGGGGGAGGGAGGTCACACCCTCAGACCTCCTGGGAGCTCAGCAGCCAGACTGGTCCGTGAGCCCGAGGTGGGGGCTGTCTACAAGGGGCACAGATGTCTATGTCGATGTGGACAGCTGGCTGCTGCCAGCTGTACAGTGGTCATGAACCTCTACTTGGCTCTAGGGTGTCTGACCAGTTAAATAAAAAAGCTTGTTTCCTGGAGTAGAAGTAGGGATCTAATGCTCTGGCAAATTCCTAGTTTCCACAGGCAGAGCCAACTAGAGTCCTGATGTGTGGCTCCAGAGTTCTGTTCTTTGCTGCAACTAAGCTGCCCACTCAGCACCAGGGTTCTCCCAGCAGGGGCCAATACTGCCTGCAAAGAGGAGGTTTGGCTTATTGTTCAGAGGGCTTCTGGGGCTGTGAGAGCCTGGGCTGTTCACCGTTGGGAAATCCAGTGCTTCCCACTGTTCTGAGGGACCTTCTTAGGCAAGGCAGTCTGGGATAATTTAGCACCAACGGGGTTTTGTCGAATGATGAACACCATCCTCTCCCCCTTCCTGGCTTTTCATGTATTCAGAGATTAGAGTTGAAATGACCTTCCAGTTCACGGCCTCATCCAATTTTTTGAGCCAAGAAAATCAAGGCTCAGAGAAGCGATGACTTGCCCAAGTTCACACAGTTAACAGTGGATGCCTGCATAAAGTCAGGTCTTCCAATTCCAGGCCTGAGTTCTTTCCACACCCTCAAGCTATTTCCTGCTTGAGCTCTCCCTGACCCCTGAGGCTAACCAAATGGACTCAAATGGTTGGGGCAGGGGGCTAGTACCCCAGTGTCCTGAGGCTTCCCCAACATGAATGTGGGTTTGCAGATGGTTGATGAGTTTTAACAGGGAAATAAAACAATTGGGCAATCAGCCAGAGGCAGGGCTGCTAGATATAATACAGGATACAATTTGGGACACACTTAGACTAACAGATTATTTGTTGATTATCTGACATTCAAATTTCACTGGGAGTCCAGTATTTTTATTTACTAAATCTAGCAACCCTAGCCAGAGGTCAAAAAGAAGAAAGCAAATGTGGATTGGGAGACATTTTACAATGGGCTGATTAGCTGTCTGGGGGAGGGTAGTCCCCACCCTTTGTCATGTAGAAGAGAGAGCTAGCTTCCCCCCACCTGTCTGGCCCAACTCTTTGCTGGGTCAGGTCTGCTAGAGATGGTAAATAGGCTGCCCTGAGGGAGAAGAGGGGGCAAGGGAAGGGGGCGCCAGTACCCCTGATTGAGGTCCAACATGGACCTGGCCCTGGGCCCAGAGCTGAAGACAACGTGGTGGGCAGTGGCCTGGTTGTGCTGGGGTGTGTTCGCACCCACATAGTCCTGGAGAGAGGGGGACTGGGGCAAGTGAGGAGCAGGGCCGTGTATCCATGACCACCCTCCTGCCCCTATTAGGCCGGGATTTGACCCCAAACAAAGTCCAGGCTGCCTGGTGAGGGCTCAAGAAAACGTGGAGGTCAGAGAAGAGGTCACTCTCCACGAGGAGAAACTGGACCGGGGCCAGGCCTCAGAACTAAAAGGGACTCTGAGGTCTGAGGTCAGTGAAGGTTGGAGCCCAGGAGCAGGTTGTCAGGATCACAGCCAGAGTCTGGATCTGGATGTGGGCAACTGCAGGGGGGCTCCTGTCCCCTTCCTGGCCAGGAGCAAACACTACTCTGGGCTGCCCCAAGACCCCACCCATTAGCCTCCCTGACCCCAGGCCTGGGGCCCATGTGGCTCCCTAGGGTCTTCAGATGCCCTGGGTGGGCCCCCCTTTCTCCCAGAGCCTTTGGGCTCAGCAGGCTGGCCCTTCCCTGGGGCTCCCTGGTCAGGAATAAGGCCTATGGTTCAGTTCACCAGGCCTTTCCTGGCAAGGCTGAGTCCTGGGTCCAGTCCTTGCCAGGCCGGTACTGGCCTGCGGCCTCAGGTGGGTTTTCAACTTTCTTCAGTATGTGTCTTCCTATAAAATGGAGGTAATTACCTTTTTTGCAAGGAGCTTGGCTGCACTAATGGAGCTGCCAACAGAGTGCCCAGCACACACAGTACTGCTCAAGAAATAGGAGCCTTTCACACCATTATCAATTTTTATATTTCCCTTTTTAAAAATGTAAGAATGTTTCTTGGTTATTTTTATGATTAACACACCTGGTACAAAATCATAAGGTGGAGAAAGGCAGCCATGAAAGGCCAGTCTCTCTTCTTTGTTCTCATTTGGCATTTCACTTCCCTGGACAGGCTGCACTTTACAAAGAAACATACAAATATTTTTTCCCACCACATAAACCTTACTGATCTATCAAATGACCTATACCCTCTTTTTGAAGTTATAATTTTACTTTATCATGATAATTTTATTTTTTAAATGGTACAGTGGAAAGTCTCTCCCACCCCTGGCCCCCCTTCTCTAGAGACAGCAAGTGTTATCAGTTCAATTGATCTGAAGGGCCTTATTGTTTCTCCTGGCCTCTTTGACATCAGAATTTATCTCATCACTTACCTCACCTGCTGCCAGCCAGGTGACAGTTGAGACACATCAGTGCAGCAGCCTTCTGATGACGCTTGGTATATTAGCCTGCTTGGGCAAACCACACACTGGGGGCTGAAGCAACAGAAACTGATTTTCTCACAGGTCTGGAGGCTGGAAGTCCAAGGTTGGCAGGGTTGGTTTCTTCTGAGGCCTCTCTCCTGGGCTTGCAGATGGCCACTTTCTCGCTGTGCCCTTACCTGGTCTTTCCTCTGTGCACACACCTCCCTGCTGTCTCTGCGTCCAAACCTCGTCTTGGGACAGCCGTCCTACTGGATCAGGGCCCACTCTAACAGCCTCGTTTTACTTTGATCGTCTCATTTTACTTTAATCGCCTCTTTAAAGGCCCATCTCCAAATACAGTCACACTCTGAGGTCCTGGGCATTAGGGCTTCAAAATAGGGATTTGTGGGGGATACAGACTGGACAAAGTAAGCTCCAGCATCAGGAGCACTTGGGTTTGAGGAAATACCATAGTTACTGCTTCTGAGAATTTCTATGCACATACAAGCAGATGCATTTTTCCCTTTCTTTTACAACTTGATGGGTAGCATACTACACATACTGTCTTATACTTTTTCCTCTTTTACTTAACATATCTTGTAGAACCTTCCCTATAGTACTGCTTCATCTTGGCTTTTATTTTACTACTACGTAAAATTTCTTTGTATAGATGTACCACAATTTATGTAACAAAATCCTGTTAAATGGTTATTCAGATTGTTTATGATTGTTTTCAACTGTTTGCTGTTACATAGCATGCTGCAATAAATCATCTAATATAAATGCAGCCTTATATATTTATGAATGTATCTTTTGGATAAATGTCTACAAGTGGATACACTGGTTACAAGATAATAGTATTTTTCATTTTCAGGGATATTGCCAAATTGACTTCCATTTACACGAGCAACAAATGAGAACACAGCCTCATCAGTACATAAAAAATGTAAGAGAAGCATTAAAGACTAAAACTTAAAGTTTTAAGAGTCATTAAAGACCAAACTTAAAAAGCTATGAAACATTTGAAATAATAGATGAAAAATAGCACTTCACTGTAGTCTTAATTTGCATTTATTTTATTATTTTGAGGTTGAGCTTTTTTTCACACATGTAAAGCCATTTATGTTTCCATTCCTGAGAACTGTTTGTTCATACATTGTGTCCATTTTTCTATTGAGTTGCCCTTTTTCTCTTATTGTTTATAGATAGATTTCTTATTGATTTAGGGATGTAACCCTTTCTCTGTTGCAAATATTACAAGTATTTCCCTCTGGTTTATAAGACTTGTTTTTGCTGGGTTTTGCCACACTGTAATATTTTTATTGAATTGTGCTAAATTTATAGATTAATTTAGGAAACATTGACATCTTCCCATCCAAGGACACAGTTTGTCTTTTCTTCATTCATTAAGTCTTTTTAAAAATTGTTCTTGGTCTTACTTACATCTTAAATGTAACTTGTCAAATCAATTACTGGGTAATTTATATTTTTTGTTGTTATTGGAAATGGCATCTTTACTCCATGGCACTGCTTGAGTATTGATTGCATCACTGAAGACTATTGATTTCTCTGTACCAATTTAAACCCAGCCTCCTTTCTGAATAATCTTATCATTTGTAGTAGTTTTAGTTGCTTCTCTTTTATTTTTTCTAGGTACAAAATCTTAATGTTGGCCAATAATGATAATTTAATTCTTTTTCAGAGTTTATCCCTCTGCTTTCTTTCTTATTTCATTCGCTAGTATCTCCAGAACAATGTTAAGGAAGAGTGCTGATAGTAGACATCATTGTCTTGTTGCTGGTTTAATTAGACTCCTGGTTCCCCACTAAGCGTGAGTCTTACAGTTGAAATAAATGCATTTTATCATGTTAAAGAAGTATCCAAAATAGTTTTATAAAATGAAGAATGGACATTGAAGAAAATCAGTGAAGATCTGGGGCAGCAAGAACTCCCCTGTGTTGCTGCTGAGAGTGTAAAGTGATGTGGCTGCTCCAGAGAACTCCCAGGCAGCATCTACTGCAGTTCAAGATGCCACATTACCCAAAGACCTAGAAAGCCTGCTCAGTTGGACACAAATGCATGTCCACAGATGGTTCCAGCCACACCATTTCTAAGAGCCTAAACAGAAACAACTCACCAAACACATCTATTGACAGTGTAATGGGTAAATAAAATGTAGTCTAGTCTTACACAGAATATGAACCAAAGCCATTTGTAACATTAGTGATTAACCCAAACAGAACATTGAGCAGAAGAGGCCAGATATGAAAGATGTATGATCCCATTTATTGAGAATCAAATGAGGCCATCCTATAGTGTTTAGAGATGTATTCCTAGGAGATACATCTGTGTTTTCTTAGGAAAGAAAAAAATAGTTAGTGCTAATAATGATAATTTTGCTTCTTGTTTCTAATATTTACACTTCCAATTTCTTTCTCTAGTCGTTCACTTAGAGTATTTGTGGTCATTGTACACACAAATTTTTTAAGAAATGTCACTAGGCTAGCAGTGATTTTGACTTGTCAATTTCCTTCTTAACTGCTTTGTAATACAATTACAGTTTTTTTGTACTATCAATAATACACATACTGTACTACTGTTCCCTTGCCCCCACCTACCAGTGACCTGAGGAGATGAGGGGAGTCAGCGCCACTGGAGCCCTGGGCCCGCACCCATCTCAGTGTGTGGCCTGCTCATAGCCAAGCAGGCTCCAGGGTGAGGGGGAACTGTTCTTCACACACTGCTGTCCCCCTGGGGCTGGCAAAGAGCGGGCCTGGCTCCTGGCCTGAGTGACTGGATCAGCCTTTGTGGAAAGCCTTTATCCTGAGCTCTCCCTCTGAGATCCCAGACTCACAGGGTTTTACCCTGGCCCTTGGCCAGAGAACTGGTTAGGACCCTTGATGTGGCATCCCGGACATTCTACTCAAGGCCCAGGCTCCCTCCCTCTTAGCTCCCACTTGTCTAACCTCCTCCTACCATTCCTCCACCCCCACCACCCCTGCCCACCCACAGCAAGCTCGGCAAGGAAGACCTTGAATTGCTCACTGATAGACCCCAGGACCTATTATGGTGGCAGGCACAGCACAGGCTCAATAAATGCTGAGTAAACACCTGGCCCTTGCCTGCCTGTGAACATTTGCTACAGTTCTGGGACTGCAATTTAAAACCTGTACATCTTCCTACTGAAGTCCCACTGTCCTACATGGAGCAAAACACCCTTCCACAAGGGGACTCATCAATGGTTCCCCAGAATCAGGACATGTGCCATCTACCTGGCCATTTTAGGCTCCTTATGCACTGACCCAAGGCTAAAAAAATGAGCCATTTGCTGGCTGGTGTGACTGATTCCAATGACAGGGTGGGGTAGGGGAGGTAGGTTACTGCTACACAATGGAGGCAAGGAAGACTATGTCTGAGACCAGGGGACACTCTGGGGAACCTCTTGGGGCTTTTATCCCTAATTGAAAACTAAAGCAACCCAAAAAGGTGGGATGACTGAGAAATCACATGTCTCAATATTGAAGGTTTGGTCCACTCTGGAACCCGGAGCAGCTAAAGTTCATTTATGAGGAATAAATGGGTGGAGAAGGGCACCATGGATACCCATGGGGATCTGTGCCCATGACAGTGAAGTAGCTGTGCAGTTTCTCCACGGTGGTCACGTGCTCGTGCGAATCGGTATAAACCAATCATTCTCTCCCTCTCCTTCCCTTATTTTATTTTATTTTATTTTATTTTTTTTACTGTCATTTGGTTTTATTTCATCTGGCACATATGAACACACACAGTCTTTTCAGAGGGCCTAGATATAAAGCCTTACAACTTTTTCATTTTTCTTTTTAATTTTGGTATCATTAATCTACAATTACATGAGGAACATTATGTTTACTAGGCTTCCCCCTTCATCAAGTCCCCCCAACAAACACCATTACAGTCACTGTCCATCAGTGAAGCAAGATGCTGTAGAGTCACTATTTGTCTTCTCTGTGTTGCACAGTCCACCACGTGCCCCCCATTATAAATGCTAATCTTAATGCTCCCCTTTTTTTCCCCCCATAATTATCCCTCCGTTCCCACCCATCCTCCCCAGTCTGTTTCCCTTTGGTAACTGTTAGTCCATTCTTGGGTTCTGTGAGTCTGCTGCTGTTTTGTTCCTTCAGTTTTTCTTTGTTCTTATACTCCACATATGAGTGAAATCATTTGGTACTTGTCTTTCTCCACCTGGCTTATTTCACTGAGCATAATGTCCTCCAGTTCCATACATGTTGTGGAAATGGTAGGATTTGTTTTCTTCTTATGGCTGAATAATATTCCATTGTGTATATGTACCACATCTTCTTTATCCATTCATCTATGATGGACATTTAGGTTGCTTCCATTTCTTGGCTATTGTAAATAGTGCTGCGATAGGGTGCATCTGTCTTTTTGAAATTTGGATCCTCCATTCTTAGGGTAAATTCCTAGGAGTGGGATTCCTGGGTCAAATGCTATTACTATATTGAGCTTTTTGAGGAACCTCCATACTGCTTTCCACAATGGCTGAACTAATTTACATTCCCATCAGCAGTGTAGGAGGGTTCCCCTTTCTCCACAACCTCAACAACATTTGTTGTTGTTTGTCTTTTGGGTGGTGGTGATCCTTACTGGTGTGAGGTGATATCTTATTGTGGCTTTAATTTGCATTTTTCTTATGACTAGCAATGTGGAGCATCTTTTCATCTGTCTGTTGGCCATCTGAATTTCTTCACTGGAGAACAGTCTGTTCAGCTCCTCTGCCCATTTTTTAATTGGATTATTTGCTTTTTGTTTGTTGAGGTGCGTGAGCTCTTTATATATTTTGGATGTCAACCCTTTATCGGATCTGTCATTTATGAATATATTCTCCCATACTGTAGGACACCTTTTTGTTCTATTGATGGTGTCCTTTGCTGTACAGAAGCTTTTCAGCTTGATATAGTCCCACTTGTTTCCCTTGCCCGGGGAGATATGTTCATAAAGAAGTCACTCATGTTTATGTCCATGAGATTTTTGCCTATGTTTTTTTCTAAGAGTTTTATGGTTTCATGACTTACATTCAGGTCTTTGAACCATTTCAAGTTTACTTTTGTGTGTGGGGTTAGACAATAAACCAGTTTCATTCTCTTCCATGTAGCTGTCCAGTTTTGCCAACACCAGCTGTTGAAGAGGCTGTCATTTCCCCATTGTATGTCCATGGCTCCTTTATCACACATTAATTGACCATATATGTTTGGGTTAATGTCTGGAGTCTCTATTCTGTTCCACTGGTCTGTGGGTCTGTTATTGTGCCAGTACCAAATTGTCTTGATTACTGTGGATTTCCAGTAGAGCTTGAAGTTGGGGAGCAAGATCGCCCCCACTTTATTCTTCCTTCTCAGGATTGCTTTGGCTATTCGGGGTCTTTGGTGGTTTCATATGAATTTTTGAACTATTTGTTCCAGTTCGTTGAAGAATGCTGTTGGTAATTTGATAGGGAGTGCATTGAATCTGTAGATTGCTTTGGGCACTATGGCCATTTTGACGATATTAATTCTTCCCAGCCAAGAGCATGGGATGAGTTTCCATTTGTTAGTGTCCTCTTTAATTTCTCTTAAGAGTGTCTTGTAGTTTTCAGGGTACAGGTCTTTCACTTCCTTGGTTAGGTTTATTCCTAGGTATTTTATGCTTTTTGATGCAGTTGTGAATGGAATTGTTTTCCTGATTTCACTTTCTATTAGTTCATTGCTAATGTATAGGAAAGCCACAGATATCTGTGTATTAATTTTGTATCCTGCAACTCGGCTGGATTCCAATATCAGCTCTAGTAGTTTTTGAGTGGAGTCTGTAGGGTTTTTTATGTACAATATCATGTCATCTGCAAATAGTGACAGTTTGACTTCTTCTTTACCAATCTGGATTCCTTGTATTTCTTTGTTTTGTCTAATTGCCATGGCTAGGACCTCCAGTACTATGTTGAATAACAGTGGGGAGAGTGGGTTTCCCTGTCTTTTTCCTGATTTTCGAGGAAAAGCTTTCAGTTTCTCACTGTTCAGTATGATGTTGGCTGTGGGTTTGTCATACGTGGCCTTTATTATGTGGAGGTACTTGCCCTCTATACCCATTTTGTTGAGAGTTTTTATCATGAATGGATGTTGAATTTTTTCGAATACTTTTTCAACGTCTATGGAAATGATCATGTGATTTTTGTCCTTCTTTTTGTTTATGTGGTGGATGATGTTGATAGATTTTTTAATGTTGTACCATCCTTGCATCCGTGAGATGAATCCCACTTGGTCATGGTGTATGATCCTCTTGATGTATTTTTGAATTTGATTTGCTAATATTTTGTTGAGTAGTTTTGCGTCTATGTTCATCAGGGATATTGGTCTGTAATTTTCTTTTTTGGTGGGGTCTTTGCCTGGTTTTGGTATTAGGGTGATGTTGGCTTCATAGAATGAGTTTGGGAGTATTCCCTCCTCTTCTACTTTCTGGTAAACTTTAAGGAGCATGGGTATTATGTCTTCTCTGTATGTCTGATAAAATTCCGCAGTAAATCCATCTGCCCGGGGGTTTTGCTCTTGGGTAGTTTTTTGAGTACTGATTCAATTTTTTTGCTGGTAATTGGTCTGTTTAGATTTTCTGTTTCTTCCTTGGTCAGTCTTGAAAGGTTGTATTTTTCTAGGAAGTTATCCATTTCTTCTAGGTTTTGTAGCTTGTTAGCATATAGGTTTTCATAATATTCTCTAATAATCCTTTGTGTTTCTGTGGGTTCCATCATGATTTTTCCTTTCTTGTTTCTGATTCTGTTGATGTGTGTTGATTCTCTTTTTCTATTAATAAGTCTGGCAAGAGGCTTAGCTATTTTGTTTATTTTATCAAAGAACCAGCTCTTGGTTTCATTAATTTTTTCTATTGTTTTATTCTTCTCAATTTTATTTATTTCTTCTCTGATCTTTATTATGTCCCTCCTTCTGCTGACTTTAGGCCTCATTTGTTCTTCTTTTTCCAATTTCTATACTTGTGACATAAGACTATTCATTTGGGATTGTTCTTCTTTCTTCAAATATGCCTGGATAGCTATATAGTTACATACTTAGAATATATAGAATATGGGACTCAGTGAAAGCAGTTCTCTTAGAACTGCGCCCCACAGAAGTTGGGGCTTTGTGTTCTTGTTGTCATTTATTTCCATATATTGCTTGATCTCTATTTTAATTTGGTCATTGATCCATTGATTATTTAGGAGCATGTTGTTAAGCCTCCATGTGTTTGTGAGTCTTTTTGCTTTCTTTGTACAATTTACTTCATTTTATACCTTTGTGGTCTGAGAAGTTGGTTGGTAGAATTTCAATCTTTTTTAATTTACTGAGGCTCTTTTTGTGGCCTAGATGTGGTCTGTTCTGGAGAATGTTCCATGTGCACTTGAGAAGAATGTGTATCCTGCTGCTTTTGGATGTAGAGTTCTGTAGATGTCTATTAGGTCCATCTGTTCTAGTGTGTTGTTCGGTGCCTCTGTGCCCTTACTTATTTTCTGTCTGGTTGATCTGTCCTTTGGAGTGAGTGGTGTGTTGAAGGCTCCTAAAATGAATGGATTGCATTCTATTTCCTCCTTTAATTCTGTTAGTAGTTGTTTCACACATGTTGGTGCTCCTGTATTGGGTGCATATATGTTTATAATGGTTATATCTTCTTGTTGGACTGACCCCTTTATCATTATGTAATGTCCTTCTTTATCTGTTGTTACTTTCTTTGTTTTGAGGTCTATTTTGTCTGATACTAGTGCTGCAACACCTGCTTTCTTCTCTTTGCTGTTTGCCTGAAATATCTTTTTCCATCCCTTGACTTTTAGTCTGCGCATGTCTTTGGGTTTGAGGTGAATCTCTTGTAAGCAGCATATAGATGGGTCTTGCTTTTTTAGCCATTCTATTACTCTGTGTCTTTTGATTGGTGCATTCAGTCCATTTACATTTAGGGTGATTATTGAAAGATATATACTTATTGCCATTGCAGGCTTTAGATTTGTGGTTACCAAAGGTTCAAGGTTAGCTTCTTTACTATCTTACCATCTAACTTAGCTTGTTTATTGAGCTATTATAAACACAGTCTGCTGATTCTTTATGTCTCTCCCTTCTTATTCCTCCTCCTCCATTCTTTATATGTTAGGTGTTTTATTTTGTGCTCTTTTGTGTTTCCTTTGACTACTTTTGTGGGTAGTTGATTTTATTTTTTGCCTTTAGTTAGTATTTGGTTGGTCTGCTTTCTTTGCTGTGATTTTATTTTCTCTGGTCATATCTATTTAGCCTTAGGAGTGCTTCCATCTAGAGCAGTCCCTCTAGAATACCCTGTAGAGGTGGTTTGTGGGAGGCAAATTCCCTCAACTTTTGCTTGTATGGAATTGTTTAATCCCTCCTTCATATTTAAATGATAATCATGCTGGATACAGTATTCTTGGTTCAACTCCTTTCTGTTTCATTGCATTAAATATATCATGCCATTCTCTTCTGGCATGTAAGGTTTCTGTTGAGAAGTCTGATGATAGCCTGATGGGTTTTCCTTTGTAGGTGACCTTTTTCCTCTCTCTAGCTGCCTTTCAAACTCTGTCCTTGTCCTTGATCTTTTCCATTTTAATTATTATGTGTCTTGGTGTTGCCCTCCTTGGCTCCCTTCTGTTGGGAGTTCTGTGTGCTTCCGTGGTCTGAGCGATTATTTCCTCCCCCAGTTTGGGGAAGTTTTTAGCAATTATTTCTTCAAATACACTTTTCTATCCCTTTTTCTCTCTCTTCTTCTTCTAGTACCCCTATAATGCAGATATTGTTCCATTTTGATTAGTCACACAGTTCTCTTAATATTCTTTCATTCCTGTAGATCCTTTTATCTCTCTTTGCGTCAGCTTCTCTGCGTTCCTGTTCTCTGATTTCTACTCCATTAACAGCCTCTTGCATCTTGTCCTTTCTGCTTTTTAAGTCCTTCCAGAGATTGTTTTATTTCTGTTTTCTCCCTCCCAACTTTATCCGTTAGCTCTTGCATTTTTCTCTGCAGCTCCATCAGCATGGTTCTGACCTTTATTTGGAATTCTTTTTCAGGAAGATTGGTTAAATCTATCTCCCCAGGTCCCCTCTCAGGGGATGTCTGGGTTAGTCTGGTCTGTATCACATTCTTCTGCCTTTTCATGGCAATAGAGGTAGTTGTGGGCAGTTGGCACATGTGCCAGCTGGGAGAACAAAGTCCTTCCTGCTTGTTCGTCACCTTCCTCTCCTGCAAGAATGGCGACCCCTAGTGGCTTGTGCTGGGCAGCTGCACCCTAGCGGGGTCTCTGAGTCTGGCCCACGTGGCTGCAGAGGAGGCTCCACGTGGCTGCTTTGGGTGTGGCTGGTCTCAGGCTGCTGCTCAGCTATGGCTTGGCCATGCCACAGGGGTAATGGGTGGGAGGCTGTTTATCGCCGTGAGGGGCCTCAGAGCTGCGCTACTGCCCAGGGGGTTAGGGCGCCTGTAATTCCTCGGGATTCCCAGGTGCTGGGCTGAGTGTGCCAGGATGCTTCTGTCCAGCTGTGAGGCTCCTGTTCCTTTAAGACTTTCAAAGGCACTCACTTTTCTTTTGTCCCAGGGGCACCGGCTGTGGGGACCCGCTCACAGGTTTTACTGTTCCATTTCCCTAATATCCAGCACACCACACACTGTGTGGCTGCACTCCCGGTGTGGATGACTAGGGCTGGCTATTTAGCAGTCCTGGGCTCCCTCTCCCTCCCTGCTCTGACTCCTCTCCTCCCGTTGGGAGCTGGGGGTGAGGGTGCGCTCAGTTCCCGCTGGGCTGTGGCTTGTATCTTACCCCCTTCTTAAGGCGCTGGGTTCTCACAGGTGTATATGTAGCCTGGCTGTTGGGCTGTATCTTATGGTCTCTCTTTTAGGGATAGTTGTATTTGCTGTATTTTCAAAAATATATATGGTTTTGGGAGGAGATTTCCGCTGCCCTACTCACGCTGCCATCTTGGCTCCTCCTCCTTCTTCCCTTTTTAAAGGGAAAACTCAAGTTCCCTTTCACACATGAGTCATTGAAGGTTAACTTTTCAATTCAGTAGGAAGCAGAGTTTCCAGTGAGACTAAGTTTGAGGAGAAATTGATACAGCTTGTGAGGGATACAGTAACTATGGGGACTGAACCTTCTCCTTTTGGAGAAGAGAACAGCTTCCTGGGTAGGGAGGACAGATGGATCTTGTTAGGTGGCAGCACAGAGTTTTCTCATTGGGCAGCACTTCAGATGTGCATAGAAGGTACACAGGGAAGCTGAGTACTAAGGGGTGGATGGTCCACATCACTGATTATTGCCTCTCAGTTCTGGATGCTTCCTTCAGTAGAAGCTTTGGGTAAACAAAGGAATCTCGTTAAGCATTTTCCTTGAAAGTATGGTATTAAGCTTTCTTGATGGAGGGCCCTGGAGGACTACTGCAGTAAGAAGAGACATCTCTGTCATTTCAGCACAGGCCAGAGTCTGAAAAAGCTAATTTCAAAACTATATGCGTACTATGGTCTCATTTGTACTGTAAAACAGATATTTACATATAGATCACTATAATCTCACTGGCAAGCTACATCAGCCTGTGTTCCTTCCCATTTCATTCTCATTTGCAGCCTCATCTCCACCCCAGAGGAGCAGGCATGCTTTGCCACCTGCCTGAAGAATCCCAAGCCTTGGGAAAGTGGGGGGCAGATATAGAGGCTTCAGGTGAGGGTGTGGGGAGCTGCCCTAAGTCACACCAGCCAGAACCCCAGGACAGGACACTCAGCCCCCAGAAGCCCCACAATCCCTAGGGCAGGAGTGCAGAGGCAGGAGACCAGTGAAGATTAAACACTGTACATATTTGCTCCAATAGTGATATGAGGAAGAAATAAAGTAGAAAAGGGGGCGATTACAAGGTGCTTGGCAGTGGCCAGGAACGACCTTACTCACAGGGAGGGAGGGTGGGCAGCCTGGAGGGAGCTGGGTGGGCATGGGCCCAGCAGAGAGATGCTGCCCCACTGTCCAAGGCCAGAGGAGGCTGCCCTCAGGGGGACCTCCTGGGACAGCAGCTTTCCTGCAGGGATGCAGTGTTGTGAGGGGACACGGGGAAGGAGGGCAGTGGCAGGAGGAAGGGACCCTTTTCTCTGCCAGGAGTGAGTTTTATTTAGCTCTCTGAGCCAAGTGCTGGACAGGATGAGGACTCAGGGCAGGAAGGGTTATCTGGATGCCCACCTCCAGAGCTCACCAGAGTCCCAGGGAGGCACAACCCTGTCACACTCCCTCCCAATGCCAGGGACCATTGTCTGCACCTGAATGGCCCTGGGCTCCACAGCCACCCAGTGGTGCTAGCTGCACAAGCATGTTAACAGCTGGCAGATGATATGGCTCCTCAATCCCCTGGACTCCAGCTGCTGTGTAGGGAGCCTGGGTGTTCTCTGCACTGTGGGGGCAACAGGGCCCAAGCTGCCTAGGGCATCCAGTACATGTATGGAGGCATGTGGTTGCATGGTGACCCACCACCTAGTCTTCAGCACCTCTGTCTTCCATTAGGACCAGGGACAGGGTGGGCAGCCAGAGGCTGGGGTGTGGGGAACCCCAGTCAAAGCCATCAGCCATCCCTGTCTGCTTACCCTGTGTGGGTGGGCCATCTCCCCAACTTTAAGGTGAATCCCCAGAGTTGTCTGTTCCTTTCTTCATGGTGGGCCTCACTAGGGGACTCTTAACTCTGTGCAGAACAAAAGCACCAGCATGGAATTCGGCATGGAGAACAGTACCATTGACCAATGCAGGGGAAGCTCAGCAGGGCAGAGAGCCAATGGCCTGTTGTGTTGTTTGCTTGTTCTCCTATGGCTTAAGTCCTGCCTTGGTTCCCTCTGTCTGTGAACAACTTCAGTTTGGAGAAAACACCTAGGAAGCATGTATGGAGGGTGAGCACCTGATTCTGCCCCATGTGTAGGCTGTGGTCAGCCATGGCCATGCACACAGGCTTGTCCCCGAGTAAAGCAAGTCTTCTCGAGGGCAGGGCTGTCCCCTGCTGTTCTCTGTCTACAGCAGCCCTGCCTCCAGCTGCTCATTCCACACACCCCAGAGCAGCTGCTTTCCAGCAGCTGAGTGGAAATGCTGCCAAAACCACTGGTAGGTGGTTGGACTGTGCAAGGGTTGTTTTCCCTCTCCTTCCCTCCTGTCCTCCCTCCCTCTCTCCCTTCCTTCCTTTCTCCTGAAGGGGTAGTTGTTAGCAGTGATAGTCTCTTATTTGCCTCCCAAATAAAAACTATTCAAAAAGAAAACCACCCACCTCTGCCAGTCTCTTTCTCCAAATCTTGACCTGAAATAGGACCTTTTAGAAGCCGTTTGTCTCAAGAAGCAACTCCTCCTGCCTCCCTTTCTCTGCAAGTAATTAAGCGAATATTTATTGATGATTTTGCCCCTTCTCCATGTTCTGGGGACCCCTGAGGACACAAAGAGGCAGCTAACACAAAAGGAAGCCTAGTGCAACCTGAGGACCCTAGGGAAAGCCTGGCACTGTGCAAAGCTGGGGTTGGGAGCCAAGTGTGCCCCAATGCCCCTGTTCTGGGTGCCTCCAGCGTCCTCACCCAGCCTGCCCTGGGAAAGCCTGGTCTCTCCCCCTGGACCTTCCTCACCTGCCAGCCACCCCCTGCGGGGAAGACTTTGCTGACATTTCACAAAGGTGGCCCAGGGCAGTTAAGATCCTTGCCTAAGGTCATAGATTGTTAATGAAAACCCCCAGTGGGAGCCCATCCTGGCCAGTGACCTTGGACAAGCTCACCACCTGCCTGTCTTGGCTTCCTTAACTGTGAGATGGGGCTTTAATAACAGGTGATCCAAGAGCTTTGCTGAAGGTGAGGCCAGCCAGCAGGGCAGGGGTCCATGCCCAGTCACAGAGCCCATGGGGCCTACATTCTAACAGGGAGGCAGTCAGTGGACGGTTAAGCAAACAGATGAAGAAGGTCATTTCAGACAGTGCTAAGTAGCATGAAGAAAATAAACCTGGATACTGAAAGAGCCCATGACCATAAAACAGGTATTATGAATTGGCCAGAGGGGGTTTTCTGAGGAGGTGACGTGGTGAAGTCCTGAATGATAAGAATTAGCTGACCCTGCAGGATACAGAGCCTTGCAGGCAGCGGCAAGAGCTGGGCCCTGAGGTGGAGCCAACGCAGCACGACCCAGCCGGTAAGAAGGGGGCTGGCCCTTGGGGAACAAGCCAGGTGTGGTAGCACCTGGACTGGGTAGGGAGGCCTGTGCTCTAAGGACCTGGTGAGGAATTTGAATTTTATCCAAAGTGTAGTAAGATGTCATTGGAGAATTTTTGTTTGTTTGTTTGTTTGTTTAAATAGATGTTATTTTAGAGCAGTTTAAGGTTCACAGCAAAATTGAGCAGAAAATACAGAGTCCCCATCTCCCTCCTGTTCCACCCTGGGCTCCCAGACTATCAACATGCGGCACCGGAGAGGAGACACTGATCCAGCTGATGACCCACCATCATCAGAGTCCACAGGTTACATGGGTGCTCCCTCCCACCAGTGTGCGACCTGTGCGTGTGGAACAAACCAGGTGTGGTACATATACACAATGAAATACTATTCAGCCATAAGAAAGCCCTTATCAGGTGTGCCTTTTGCAAATGTTTTTCCCAGTCTGTGGCTTATCAATTTTAATGGAGTTCAGCTTATCAATTATTTCTTTAATGTATTGTGCCTTTGGTGTTGCATCTAAAAAGTCATTGCCAAACCCAAGTTCATCTAGATTTTCTCTTATGTTATCTTTTAGAAGTTTTATAGTTTAGTACTTTATATTTAGGTCTGTTGGGGGAGTGTTATATATTTTCCTCGGTTCTTGTCCCTGCTGCAACAAAGAATTGAAGGTCAGAGACACAGTAGTGGAGCAGAGTAAAAGTTTTATTTAAAGTTATATATTTAAAGAGAGAGAAAGTGTAGGTGATCTCAGAGAGAGAAGTGCTCTAAAAGGTTGAAAAGAGAAAGTTTAAGGCCACGCAATCAGAGCCGGCAACCTCGGAGAGAGGAGCACGCCTAAAGGTTTAGGGTCTGGGGTTTTATAGGCACTTGAAGATTTTTAAGAAAGTGACAAAGGGCCAGGTACAGATCTGCCAAATGGTCCCAGAACATTCATCTTTGATAAGACATTAAGTTTCTTCTTTTAACTTAACACAAGAAATTGTCTGCTTTTATTCCTTTCTAGGATATCAGTTTCTGTCTGGAAGTATATCTATCAATACTGTCTGCCCTGCCTCCAAGGTGGGCTGAGCGACTGTCCATTTGATTAAAATGCAATCTTAGCTTTAAGACAGAATTCTTCCTGAATAAGCTGGGCCTTTTAGCAGGTGCTAAAGTAAATCTTACAAGGGTATGTTCTAACTGATACAGTGGAAACGTAGGGTATGCTGAGATACTTTTCTTTATCTAGGGAGTATTCAGCATTCTAGGTCAAGTTGCTCCTGGCCTTCTGAGCTTTTTATTTTTAACTGGTTAACTCTTTGAGTCCCTTCTAGTGGGCTTTATTGGCCTTATTCTCTTTCCACCTCACTCATATCTATTTTCCTGCCTAACAGGTCTATGATTTATTTTGAGTTAATTTTTGGAGGGTTTTAATAGAGAGTGCATTTGGTTAAAGTTTATCAAAGATTACTGTTGATTATGGGGATGGGAATGGAAGCAGGGACATCAGTTGCAGGCAAGAGATGGAAGATCACAAATAGATTCAAGACTTATTTTGCATGCTGGGGAGGATGCAGAGAAAGGGGAACCCTCCTACACTGCTGGTGGGATGTAAGCTAGTTCAACCATTGTGGAAAAAAACTAAAAATAGAAATAGCATTTGACCTGGGAATCCCACTCCTTGGATTTACCCAAAGAATACAACTTCTCAGATTCAAAAAGACATATGCACCCCTATGTTTATTGCAGCACTTTTTATAATAGCCAAGACATGGAAGCAACCTAAGTGTCCATAAGTAGAAGAATGGATAAAGAAGAGGTGGTACATATACACAATGGAATACTATTCAGCCATAAGAAAGAAACAAATCCTACCATTTGCAACAACATGGATGGAACTGTAGGACATTATGCTCAGTGAAATAAGCCAGGTGGAGAAAGACAAATGCCAAATGATTTCCCTCATTTGTGGAGTATAACAATGAAGCAAAACTTAAGGAACAAAATAGCAGCAGACTCAGAGACTCCAAGAATGAACTAGTGATTACCAAAGGGGGTGTGTTTGGGAGGGAGGGTGTGGAGGGAGGGACAAGGGGATTGAGGGGTATTATGTTTATTTAGGACACATCGTGTGGGGGATCACGGGGAGAATAGTGTAGCACAGAGAAGGCACATAGTGAATCTGTGGCATCTTGCTGCACTGATGGACAGTGACTGCATTGGGGTATGGGTGGGGACTTGATGATATGGGTGAATGTAGTAACCACATTGCTTTTTCATGTGAAACCTTCATAAGAGTGTCTATCAATCATACCTCAATAAAAATATTAGAAAAGAAAAGACTTATTTTGCAGGTGAGATGGAGGGTCTTGGCGGGAATTGGCTCTGAAGGATGTGGGATGGGAACCAAGAATGAGCCCTGGGTCTGAAGGCCTAGCTGGCTGTAGGGTGGAGCCATATACTAAGATAGGAACAGGTAGGGGTGAAGGGCAGTTGGTGATATAGTGCTGGTGTCCAGTGGAGTGGTCAGACTGGAGGTGTGAGCCAAGAGTCACCAGAGAATGGGTGACTCATGAAGCCACAGACTGGACAAGATCACTTAGGAGAAAGAAGTTTTTTTCCATGACCTCAGGCTGTTTGTAACACACAGGTCAGGCCCTGGGGACCCTTCTGGCCTGGTGTCCGAGAGATGGTCAGACACCACTAATACAGGGGACTGAGTGAGTATGGATGAGCAAGGGGATCAGCAGAGTCAGACACAGGGCAAATCCCCCAGACCTGTTATCCCTCTGCAAACACAGGCCCCTTTACTGAATGTGGATTCCACACCAGTTCAAGAGTTTTGCTGGGGAAATAAAATAAAATTCCCTACCCAGAAGAGAGGGAATGTGGATTGGGAGACATTTTACAATGGACTGATTAGCCTCTGGAGGGAGGGCAGCCCCCACCCTTTGTCATGCAGAGGAAGCAGCGTGAGTCTGGCCTTCCCTAGGGTCTGATTGGATCTGAAAGGCCCAGAGGTAATGAAGTCATCCTGAAGCCAGATGTGCTGTGCAGGGCTGGAGGCACCAGGAGGGCCAGGGTGAGGGAGAGCTAAGCACCCCAGTTCCGGGCCTGGCCAGGCCTGTGGCTGAGGGATCATGTGGAAATGGGTGTTGGGGGCTGTGAGAGGCAGATGGTGGGAGCCACCACCACCCACACACCCCTAATAAGCCAGGATTTGACCCCAACCAGAGTCCAAGCTGCCTGGTGAGCACCCTAGAAAATGTAGGGGGCAGAGGTCACCCTGCAGCCTCTGTGGACCCGGAGGCTGTGGCCCAGAACCTAAGGAGACTCTGAGATCAGTGAAGGCTGGGGCCCAGGAGCAGGTTCACGTCTGGATCACAGCCAGAGTCTGGATCTGGATCTGTCCGCTTCCTGGCCAGGAGCAAACACTGCTCTGGGTTTTACTGTGGATTTTCTAGATGTCCCAAGGCCCAGGCCCAGGGGCCCTGGGCTGCCCCAAGTCCCCACCCATCAGACTCTCTGACCCCAGGTCTGGGGCCCATGTGGCTCTCTGGGGTCTCCAGACACACCCCGGGTGGGTCCCCCTTTCTCCCAGAGCAGCTGGGCTCAGCAGGCTGGCCCTTCCCTGGGGCTCCCTGGGCAGGAATAAGGCCTATGGTTCAGTTCACCAGGCCTTTCCTGGCAAGGCTGAGCCCTGGGTCCAGTCCTTGCAGGGCCCATACTGGCCTGTGGCCTCAGGTGGGTCACTGACTGCTTTCTGCTGGTTGGGTGCTTCAAGGAGAGGCCCGGATTCTGAAAAGAGGGCCAGGAAGGACCTTGTACTTGGTTAAGGAGAGCTGCTGTGACTGGGCATGGACCCCTGCCCTGCTGGCTGGCCTCACCTTCAGCAAAGCTCTTGGATCACCTGTCCTGCTTCCTGCTGTGTCCCTGTGTGGAGAACGATGACCAGCACACGTGGTGGGCACTTCATCAGTATCTGTTGAGTGGATTAATTAATTCAAAGATGGGTGTTTTAGCTGTGCAAACTTTCTGACATCCTAAATCTCAATTTGTTTGTAAAATGAGGGAGATGAACTAGCTGTCCCTTCTAGCCCCAAACCACCAGCAGACAGAAGGGCAGGTAGGCTACCCTCCTACAAACCTCTGTGGACATAAGACACTGCCAGGCTCGGCCAAGAATGTTTTCCCCAGGACCAGGAACAGCTGTCACTTCCCCAGTGCAGGCCACCTGTCCAGGGGCCCTCTGAGCACCCAGCCCATGCCTGCAGGCAGAACTGCCCCTCTGGCAGTGAGAACTTGGGCTGGGTGTTGCTGTTGAACCTGGGGTTAGTTGGGAAGTTTCTGCACCTGTCCGGGGCTCAATTCCAGCAAGAAGCAGGGTTCTGGGCCCACACAGTGGCTCCAAGTGGTTCCTTGCTGCAGGGCTGGGGGCTATGTGTGGTGAGGTGGGCTCAACCTCATCTCCTTCAGGAAGATAAGTTCTTAATTTAAGTGTTCAGTCACCCCAGGCCTGGGGGCTCTGGCCATCCATGAGCTCCCAGAGGTGCTCTCTACCCTGGGCATGTCCTGACAGGAGGGCACCTTGAGCATTTTGTGTGGGTGAGGGGCACAGTGCCAGGGGCCTGGCCTCCCTCAGCCCTGTGACAACAGCTCCTGGCTGAAACCAGCCTGTGCTTCCAGCCCCAGAGAGCTCCCAGTGCCTGTATGTGGGGGGCTGGGACAGGCCCTGGTGTGCTGTCACTTCACGGAGACTCTGGAGAGCTCCTAGCGAGGACACTTCTGCACTTTGGGCTTGACGGACAAAGGTCCTACAATCCAAAAACAAGTATCTGTCTCTACTCTTGTGGAGCAAGAAAGTTGCGCAGAAGCGGGGAGGGCCAGCTACTGTGGGAACAGCTTCCACCCTGAGTCAGGTCCCCTCCTCCTGCCCTTCCTGGGACCCCTCAGCAGAGGGCAGGCAGGTGGGGACATTATCAATTGTGGCAAGGAAGGAGTAAGGACAGCAGGATGGGGGTGTGAGGGGTGGAGAGAGAGTGGACAGTTGTCTGAGGACCCCGGGAAGTCCAGCAGCCCATACCCCGGCACCTTCAGGGGCTCAGGTGTGAGGCCCGAGGCAACTGGAGGTGCCTACAGGGGAAACGTGTCCAGGCACCTGCTGGGAGGGGCAGGGACAAGGGCTGAGCACAGGGGCCACTGGCAAACTTTGGGAAACAACTAGTGGCTGCAGTTTGGGAGTGAGGGGAGGAAGCCAGATGGAACAGAAAAGATGGAGAAGCAGGAGGAGACACCCCAACTCCACATCCCAGGGAGCCATGGGCTGGCACTAGAGTCAGGGCAGGAGATAGGGAGAAGGCCAAGCCTAAGTAGGGAAGAGAGACCAGAGAGCCTGTACACTTGTCTGCGACAGCTGGGCAGGATTTAGGGACATAGTGCTGGAGGGGTCCTGAGGCAAGCTTGGGTCCCAGGTCTTCACAGAGGGGAAACCCAGGACTGTGGAGAGCACCCTGCTGTTGATGGCAGAGCCAGGCTACAACCAAATGTCCAGGTCACATGTTCTGTGCAGTGGCCTTGAGGCTTTCATTCTGGAGAACAAAAATCAAATTAAAAAGCTGAATTTCCGGCTCTGCCTTGGCTCTGTAATTAAAAAAGAATAATACAAAGAGAGAAGAGGGAGTGTCCTGGGCTGCTGGGGACCAGCATTTCATTTCCCCCATGGGCTTTCAGCTTCCTGCCCAGGAGCCCCTGAAAGCAGATGGAGGCTGGGGGGCAGGTTGGTGCCCCCACCTCAGATCAAAGCACCAGGCTGCCATGCCCAAAGGAGGGCATCTCCAGGGCCTGCGGGTCACCTTGGGCAGCCCAGGACCCTTCACAGACAATGTGAGATTTGACCTGCATGACCTTCACATCCGTCCAGCGACTCTGGCTGTGGACGTTGGCTGTCTCCTTCAGTTAGGAATCATCTAAGATGTGTCTGTTTTATTTCAAATACATTTTTACTTGTTTTCTGTAAGAAGATTCTGAGATGTGTTAGCATGGTGTCAGCAGCAACTGAGTAAAACAGAAGCATCCTCTGGGGGTGGGAGTGTGTGTGTGCACATGTGTGTGTATGTGTATACACATGTACGCAGTCCTTTCCCTGACTACAGGCTGACCAAGGGCAGGCCTGAGGAACAGGGGCCCTTTAACTGCCCCACAATCACAGAGCAGGCTATTGATGGTCCTGGGAAATAGTTGTGTTTGGGTTTTGATGGGAAGGCCGGATCCTTCTGCCAGGTACCCTGAGGCCCCCAGAATGTGTCTGATAACAGGGCCTGGTCTCTCCCCACCTTTCAGGGCAGGGTCCGTTGGTCTCCAGATGGGAGCAGCTATAGGCAGATTCTAGACATGGACAGCATGGGGAAAGAAAATGGACAAATCTGTTCTCTTTGGAGATGTGAGATGATGGCACAGTCCCAGGGGTTCAGAGATGCGGGTGGGTTGGTGTCCTGGCCCTGTGGTTGGCAGTGCTCAGGATGGCCCCCGCCTTGTGCAGGCCTGGAGCAGACCTGGATTGGGGCTGAGTCTGCCTGCTGACAACCAGGCCTTCCAGCTGCCGCCCCAGCAGGAGTAATGGCTGAGTGATGCCCGTACCCCACTCTGGGGTTGACCCCACTCAGATGAGGAAGCCACAGCCCAGGCTGGCCCAGCTGGAGGTGCACAGAAGTGCCCTCCACGGCTTCACTGGCCCATGTCTGAAAGGGGCCTGACTGTTGTTCCTCAAAGGCCTGGCTGGGGTCAGGAGTGCAGCACCATTGGGGCGTTACCTCGCTCTTGTGCCCCCTGACCTGCAGCCCACTACCTCCCAGGCCTGCCTCTCCTGGTTCCCAGGCTCTGTCCAGCCCCTGTCTCCTCATCCCTTAGATCTTCATGTCCCCCAGACTCTGCTTGTTATGAACTGAATTGTGTCCCCCAAATCCATCTGTGAAAACCTAACCCTCGGGACCTTGGAACATGGCTGAGCTTGGAGATAAGGCCTTGAAAGAGGTGATAAGGTAAAATGAGGCCCCTTGGGTGGGCCTCTCAAGCGTGGCTGATGTCATTTTGAGAAGAGGCGATTAGGACACAGACATGCAGGGAAGGCCACAGCGAGAGGCAGCGGGGAAAGCCAAGGAGAGAGGCCTCAGAGGAGACCAACCTGGTCTTGGGCTTCCGGCCTCCAGACTGAGATAGTCCATTTCTGTTGCTTGTGCCGCCATGTCTGTGGGCCTGTGGCTGTGCAGCACAGATTCTTCCCTTCTCAAGGATATGCCACAAAGCTCCAACCAGATGCAGCCCTATGTTTGGGAATGGCGTGCGAATCCACTGGCTGGCCTCCAGCCTCTCCCAAGCCCTGCCCACCTACCCCTTAAGGTCTTCGCCTCACCCCAGGTGGGGCTCCTGACCATGAGTGCGGGCGTGGTGGCTGCTGCCCACCCTGGGCACACCGCCCACCTGACAGGCCTGCTAGGGAGGCCTGGGGAGGCTGGAAAGGACCCAGCCGGGTCTGACCTGTAATGGGCACTCAATGAATAGAACTGTTAGGCTTGTGCTGGAAACCTATCTCCTCCCAGTGTCTGGCAGGCCGGTCAATGGAGCCAGCATGCTGGGTGCAGCCTCCATACCTGTTTGCTGCTCCCTTTGACCTGGTGGGCTGGGTTTGCAGCATTAGCTCAAAACTCTCTAAACACCTGCTAGGTGACAGCCAGCACCTCTGCTGAGCACACAAGGTGAAGCCTGTGGGGAACGTCAGCATATCCTTTCATCGATTAAACAAATCCATTTTCCAACGGTCACAATGGGTGGAGGAGGGAGTGGTCCTCAAGTCGTGGGGATTACCCTCTTCGCCCAGCCTCTCTCATCTCTTGCCCAGATGGCTGACGACTCAGTCACTGTTCTCCAAGGCTTCCAGACCCTCCTTCCAGAGGCCCAAGGAGAGTTGATGGCAGGACCAGCCACATCCCGCAGCACACTCTCTCTTCACTCTCGCCACACCAATGACTCAACCAATACTGCAGGGTTGTAGTCTCTCACCCAGCCACAGACAGTGCCGTGCTGGGCTGTCACTCCTTAGCCACCTCTGCCCTTTACCACTTCTATCTGGAAAACTCACCATACCTTTCAAGACCTCCTCCAACATCACCCACCTCCTTCACCAAATCTCCCTGACACCTGTCTGCTCCCCAGTGCTCTTTACTGCCCCTGTCAGAGCATCATCACCTCCTAGGGTGCAGTGTGCAGAGATGTCTTTTATACCTGTTTTCCCCAACAGCTCAGGAACCCACCGGGAAAGGAAGAGCTCAGGTCTGGCTCTACCTGCTGCTGTGGCATCAGGAACTCAGCGGTGCCCCAAATGAGCAGATGGAATCAAGGACTGAATGAATAAATTCACAGGAGTCAGGATGAGCCAGGTGCTTGGCGCACCCCATCCCACTGAATCCTCACACAGCTGGGGAGGTTCAACGTTATAGGAAAGCCACCTTCTCTTGGCTCTGCTTGTCCCCTGACCCTCCCTGGGTCCCTAGGTTTCTCTGCCTGGCTCCATTTCCAGGGCTGGACCTGAATGTCTCAGGATATTGACACCGTAATATCGTGGTCCTTGTATTTAAATAACTTGTATATCATGTACCCCAAGTAAGATCTGAACACACACATACTGACTGATAACCATGCAGGGCTCGCTGGGCTATCTCCCCAGGGACCTGAGAATGTTGTCCGCAGCCACAATCAGCTTAAATCAGTTTGATGAGTCTTTGTTGAGTCCACAGGGCAGTGCTGGGTTGCGGCTCCCACACTAGCTGAGGGGCAGAATCTCTGATTCTGAGGTTTGAGGTGGGAGATGAGGATCTGGCACATTTCAGGAGGCAGAAAAGACCAGAAGGCACTTTCAGTGGAGGAAATGGGGAGAGCAAAGACATGGAGGGCATACATGTAAAGGTGAGGTTGGGGTCCAGACAGAGGGAGTATTTTGGAGATTCAAGGATGATGAAATTGAAAGCAAAACCCAGTAAATGCTAGTTTCCTCTCCATTTCCCTTAATTAAAAAAGGCAGGCAATCAATTGGTTTGAGAACCACATCTGGAGCGGGCGGTGCAGGGGAAGCTTGGGCCATAGGTCCTGAGGCTCTGGGAACTGCTCCCCTCTTGGAAGCTTCAGAGTCCTTAACAATTACCATTAAAAACAATAGTAACCACCTGTTACTATCCTTGCCTCCTGCCAGACACCAAGCCCAGCCCTTCATCTCCTTTAATCCTGTCTTAGCCCTCAGGGTGGGGACTAATGTCCCCCTGCTACTGCATGTAAGTTCCTGGAGGGTAAGTAACTTGCCCAAGGTCACCCAGCTAGTCAGTGATCTGGCTCACAAAACAGGATGCTCAAGACTCTGAGCAAGACTGGTGTGCATGGTTTCAGGTGACCCATGAGAAGCCTGGGCACAGAGGTCTCAGTAAGGCTCAACTTGAGGCTTCTGGGAGATGAGGGCAATGACATTGGAAAAGGAAGTCCACATTTCTTGCCCATTTCTTGTTCTTTTCTATTAATTCAAACGACAGGTAGGTCCATACTACCCAAAGAAATCCAGATTCAGTGCAATCTGTATCAGAATTCCAAAGGTATTTTTCATAAAAAATAGAAAAACAATACTAAAATTTGAATAGAACCACAAAAGACCCTGAACAGCCAAAGCAATCTTGAGAAAGAACAAAGCTGTAGGCTCCCTGATTTCAAACTATATTACAAAGTAATTAAGAGAGTATGGTACTGGCATAAAAACAGACACATAAATCAACAAAACAGAATAGAGTCCAGAAATAAATCTGCACATATATTGATTTATGACAAAGGAGGCAAGAATATACAATGGATAAAGGACAGTTTCTTTAACAGTGTTGGAAAACTGGACAACTACACGCAGGAGAATGAAACTGGACCACTTTCTTACACCATACACAAAAATCAACTCAAACTGTGTTAAAGTCTTGAATGTAAGACCAGAAATCAAAAACTCCTAGAAGGAAACATAGGTGGTAAATTCCTTGACATTAGTCTTGGTGATGATTTTCTGAATTTGACACCAAACACAAATGCAACATAAACAAGCAGGACTACATCAAACTAAAAAGTTTCAGCACAGCAAAGGACACCATCAACAAAACAAAAAGGCAACTGAGTAGAAGAATGTATTTGCAAATCATAATCTGAAAGGGAATAATATCCAAAATATATTTTTAAAAAAATCTCATATAACTTAACAGCAAAACACCAACAATCCAATGAAAAAATGGGCAGAAGATCAGAATAGACATTTTTCCAAAGAAGACTCACAAATGTCTAACAGGCACATGAAAAGATGCTCAACATCACTAATCATCAGGGAAATTCAAATCAAAACCACAATGAAATACCTCACAACTGTCAAAATGGTCACTATTTTTGAAAAAAGAGAGAGAAAGAAATAAACAAGATCTGGTGAGGATGTGGAGAAAAGGGAGCCCTCCTACAGTGTTGGTGGGAATGTAAATTGGTACAGTCATGATGGAAAACACTATGGAGGGTCCCCCCAAAGTTAAAAATAGAACTAACATATGATTCATCAATTCCATTTCTGGGTATTTATCCAAAGAAAACAGAAACACTAATTCAAAAAGTGGAGTGGACTAAAGATGGCGGTATGAGAGGTGAGACAGAGGCTTCCTCCTAAAACCACATATAATACAAAACTATAATTAATACAACTAGTCCTGAGAGAGCAACAGGGAAGAGGGCTGCACCAGACTACATACACCTGGAAAAAACAGCAGACCTCAAGGAATAGGGTAACGTACCAAAGCTGTGACCCGGTGGGACCCAAGCCATTCCCCCACCCCAGCTGACTGGTGAGAGGAAGAGAAACTGAGCAGAGAGGGAGTGGAGACCTGGGACTGCTGAATACCTAATTCCGGAGATCTACTCTGGGAGCACAAACCTACATTTCATGGTGCTTTCATGATACTCTCATATTTACAGGGTTGGAAAGCTAAGACAGGCAGAATTCCTGGAGAGACTGAGATTCCAGCCATTTGTGGAAAGTGGATCCATATCTGGCTGCTCTGGGACAAAAGCTTATACCTGTGTGATCGGCCCACTGGTTCAGGCAGTGGAGACAGGCACAGCGGCCGGAAAGCAGGAAACAGCTCTTTCCTCCCCTCAGGCACCAATACCACTCCTCTGCGACCCCCAACATTGCTTAAGGGGCTGAGCAGCTACACAGAGTAGAGCTCCTGGACACTAGAGGGCACCATACACAAATATGAAACACCAAAGGAACATGGCACAAAGTAAAATTAATATAACCCCTGAGAAAGATGACATGGACCTCATGACTCTCCCGGAAAGGGAGTTCAAAATAAAAATCATCAACATGCTAATGGAGGTATGGAAAGATATTCAAGAACTCAGGAATGAATTCCGGTTGGAGATCTAACTGTTGAAGAGCAAAATGGAGGGTATTAAAAGCAGATTGGATATGGTGGAGGAGATGATAAATGAAATTGAAACTAGAGAAGAGGAATACAAAGAAGCTGAGGCACAGAGAGGAAAAAGGATCTCTAAGAATGAAAGAATATTGAGAGGACTGTGTGACCAATCCAAACAGAACAATATTCGCATTACAGGGGTACCAGAAGAAGACAGAAAGGGATAGAAAGTGTCTTTGATGAGGTAATTGCTGAAAACTTCCCCAATCTGGGGAAGAAGACAGTCTCTCAGGCCATGGAGGTACACAGAACTCCAAACAGAAGGGACCCAAGGAAGACAACACCAAGACATATAATAATTAAAATGGCAAAGATCAAGGATAACGACAGACTGTTTAAAGCAGCCAGAGAGAGAAATAAGATCACATACAAAGGAAAGCCCATCAGGCTAACATCAGACTTCTCAGCAGAAACCTTAAAGGCCAGAAAGGAGTGGCATGATGTATTTAATGCAATGAAGCAGAAGGGCCTGGAACCAAGATTACTTTATCCAGAAAGATTATCATTTAAATTTGAAGGAGGGATTAAACAATTTCCAGATGAGCAAAAGCTGAGAGAATTTACCTCCCATAAACCATCTCTACAGTCAGTTTTGGAGGGACTGCTATAGAGGAAGTGTTCCTAAGGTTTAATAGCTGTCACCAGAGGTAATAAAACCACAGTAAAGAAAGTAGAACAGCTAATTACTAAGCAAATGCAAAATTAAATTAACATCCCCAAAGTCAATCAAGGGATACACAAATAGTACAGAATATGATACCTAATATATAAAGAATGGAGGAGGAAGAAAAAGGAGGAGAAAAAGAAAAGAACCCTTAGATTATGTTTGTAATAGCATATTAAGTGAGTTATTTATTTTCAAGAATAAATCATATTAAAAGAGTTAGACTCTTAGATAGGAAGGAAGTTAACCTTGAATCTTTGGTAACCATGAATCTAAAGTCTGCAATGGCAATAAGTACATACCTGTCGATAATCACCATAAATGTTAAATGGACTAAATGCACCAATCCAAAGAAATAGACTTACTGAATGGATGAAAAAACAAGACCCATCTATATGCTGCCTACAAGAGACTCACTTTAAACCCAAAGACATACACAGACTAAAAGTGAAGTGATGGAAAAACATATTTCATGCTACTAACAGAGAGGGAAAAGCAGGAGTTGCAGTACTTGTATCAGACAAAATAGACTTCAAAACAAAGAAAGTCACAAGAGACAAAGAAGGACATTACATAATGATAAAGGGGTCATTCCAACAAGAAGATATAACCATTATAAATATCTATGCTCCCAACACAGGAGCCCCTACATATGTGAAACAAATACTAACTGAATTAAAAGGGGAAATAAAATGCAATGCATTAATTCTAGGAGACTTCAACACTCCACTCATGCTGAAGGACAGATCAACCAGACAAAAAATACATAAGGAGACAGAGGCATTGAACAACACATTAGAACAGATGGACCTAACAGACATCTACAGAACTCTATACCCAAAAGCAGCAGAATACACATTCTTCTCAAGTGCACGTGGAATATTTTCAAGAATAAATTATACACTAGGCCACAAAAAGAGGCTCAGTAAATTCAAAAAGATTGAAATTGTACCAAGTTTTTCAGACCACAAAGGTATGAAACTAGAAATAAATTAGGCAAAGAAAATGAAAAATCCCACAAACACATGGATGCTTCACAACATGCTCCTAAATAACCAATGGATCAATGACCAAATAAAAACAGAGATCAAGCAATATATGGAGACAAATGACAACAATAATTCAACACCAAAAAAATCTGTGGGATGCAGCCAAGGCCGTGCTAAGAAGAAAGTATATTGCAATGCAGGCTTACCTCAGGAAAGAAGAACAATACTGTATAAGCAGTCTAAACTCACAATTAACGAAACTAGGAAAAGAAAACAAATGAGGCCTAAAGTCAGTAGAAGGAGGGACATAATAAAGATTAGAGCAGAAATAAATGAAATCGAGAAGAATAAAACAATAGAAAGAATCAATGAAAGCAAAAGCTGGTTCTTTGAGAAGATAAACAAAATCGATAAACCACTAGTCAGACTTATTAAGAAAAAAAGAGAGTCTACACACATAAACAGAATCGGAAATGAGAAAGGTAAAATCACTATGGACACCACAGAAATACAAAGAATTATTAGAGAATATAATGAAAAATTATATGCTAATGAACTGGATAACCTAGAAGAAATGGACAACTTCCTAGAAAAATACAACCTTCCAAGGCTGACCAAGGAAGAAACAGAAAATCAAACAGACCAATTATCAGTAAGAAAATTGAACTGGCAATTAAAAAACTATGCAAGAACAAAACTCCTGTACCAGATGGCTTCACCGCTGAATTTTATCAAACATTTAGTGAAAACCTAATACCCATCCTCCTTAAAGTTTTCCAAAGAGTAGAAGAGGGAATACTTTCAAACTCATTCTATGAGGCCAGCATCACTCCAATACCGAAACCAGGCAAAGACACCACAAAAAAAGAAAATTACAGACCAATATCCCGGATGAACATAGGTGCCAGAATACTCAACAACATATTAGCAAACTGAATTAAAAAATACATCAAAAAGGTCATCCATCATGATGAAGGTAGGATTTATTCCAGGGATGCAAGGATGGTACAACATTAAAAAATCCATCAACATCATCCACCACATCAACCAAAAGGACAAAAACCACATGATCATCTCCATAGATGCTGAAAAAGCACTCAACAAAATTCAACATCCATTCATGATTAAAAACTCTCAACAAAATGGGTATAGAGGGCAAGTACCGCAACATAATAAAGGCCACATATGACAAACCCACAGCGAACATTATACTTAACAGTGAGAAGCTGAAAGCTTTTCCTTTAAGATTGGAAACAAGACAAGGATACCCACCCTTCCCACTTCTATTCAAGATAATACCGGAGGTCCTAGCCATGGCAATCAGACAACACAAAGAAATAAAAGGCATCCAGACTGGCAAGGAAGAAGTTAAACTGTCCCTGTTTGCAGATGACATAATACTTTACATAAAAAACCCTAAAGAATCCACTCCAAAATTACTAATCTAATATCTGAATTCAGCAAAACTGCAGGATACAAAATTAATACACAGATATCTGTGGTATTCCTATACACTAACAATGAACTAGCAGAGAGAGAAATCAGGAGAACAATTCCAGTCACAGTTGCATCAAGAAGAATAAAATACCTAGGAATAAACCTAACCAAGGAAGTAAAAGACCTATACCCTGAAAACTACAAGACACTCTTAAGAGAAATCAAAGAAGATACCAATAAATGGAAACTCATTCCATGCTCATGGATAGGAAGAATTAACATTGTCAAAATGGCCATTCTGCCTAAAGCAATCCATAGAGTCAATGCAATTCCTATCAAAATATCAACTGCATTCTTCAACGAACTAGAGAAAATCGTTCTAAAATTCATATGGAACCACCAAAGACCTCGAATAGCCAAAGCAATTCTGAGAAGGAAGAATAAAGCTGGGGTCATTATGCTCCCCAACTTCAAGTTCTACTACAAAGCCACAGTAATCGAGACAATTTGGTACTGGCACAAGAACAGACCCATAGACCAATGGAACAGATTAGAGAGCCCTGATATAAACCCAACCATATATTGTCAATTAATATATGATAAAGGGGCCATGGATATACAATGGGGAAATGACAGCCTCTTCAACAGCTGGTGTTGGCAAACCTGGACAGCTACATGTAAGAGAATGAAACTGGATTATTGTTTAACCCCATACACAAAAGTAAACTCGGAATGGATTAAAGACTTGAATGTAAGTCATGAAATCATAAAACTCTTAGACAACAACATAGGCAAAAATATGCTGAATATAAGCATGAGCAACTTCTTCCTGAATGCATCTCCTCGAGCAAGGGAAAGAAAAGCAAAAATGAAATCATGGGACTACATCAAACTAAAAAGTTTCTGTATGGCAAAGGACACGATCAACAGAACAAAAAGGCATCCTACAGTATGGGAGAATATATTTGTAAATGACATACCTGACAAGGGGTTAACACCCAAAATATATAAAGAACTTACACTCCTCAACACCCAAAAAGCAAATAACCCGATTAACAAATGGGCAGAGGAGATGAAGAGACAGTTGTCCAAAGAAGAAATTCAGATGGCCAACAGACACATGAAAAGATGCTCCACATCACTAATCATGAGGAAAATGCAAATTAAAAGCACAGTGAGATATCACCTCACACCAGTAAGGATGGCCAGCATCGAAAAGACTAAGTACAACAAATGCTGGCAAGGATGCAGGGAAAGGGGAACCCTCCTACACTGCTGGTGGGAATGTAAGCTAGTTGAACCATTGTGGAAAGCAATATGGAGGTTCCTAAAAAAACTAAAAATAGAAATACCATTTGACCTGGGAATCCCACTCCTTGGAATTTACCCAAAGAATACAACTTCTCAGATTCAAAAAGACATATGCACCCCTATGTTTATTGCAGCACTTTTTATAATAGCCAAGACATGGAAGCAACCTAAGTGTCCATCAGTAGAAGAATGGATAAAGAAAAGGTGGTACATATACACAATGGAATACTATTCAGCCATAAGAAAGAAACAAATCCTACCATTTGCAACAACATGGATGGAACTGTAGGACATTATGCTCAGTGAAATAAGCCAGGTGGAGAAAGACAAATGCCAAATGATTTCCCTCATTTGTGGAGTATAACAGTGAGGCAAAACTTAAGGAACAAAATAGCAGCAGACTCAGAGACTCCAAGAATGAACTAGTGGTTACCAAAGGGTAAGGGTGTGGGAGGGAGGGTGTGGAGGGAGGGAGAAAGGGATTGAGGGGTATTATGTTTAGTACACATGGTGTGGGGGATCACGGGGAGAACAGTGTAGCACAGAGAAGGCACATAGTGAATCTGTGGCATCTTGCTGCACTGATGGACAGTGACTGCATTGGGGTATGGGTGGGGACTTGATGATATGGGTGAATGTAGTAACCACATTGTTTTTTCATGTGAAACCTTCATAAGAGTGTATATCAATCATTCCTTAATAAAACTTTTTTTTAAAAAGCTACTCACCCCATTTTCACTGCTGCATTATTTGTGCAATAGCCAAGATATGGAAGCAACGTAAGTGTCTATTGATAGATGAACTGATAAAGAAGATAGTGTATACAATGGAATATGATTCAGCCATAAAAAAAGAATGAAATCCTGCCATTTGTGACAACATGGATGGACCTAGAGGGTATCATGCTAAGTGAAGTAAGACAGAGAAAGACAAATGCCCCTATGATCTCACTTATATGTGGAATCTGAAAAACAAACTCATAGGTGATTGCCAGAGGCAGAGGAGGGGGTGTGGGAGAAATCGGTAAACTATTTTTTAAAAATAAATCGAATTATTTATATTTTAAAAAGTACAAAGTAAGTTAAAAACATGAAAAATGTCAAGAAAAAAGTAATATGCCTCAGTTTATCTTTTAACAGTTCTTAGCTTGTAAATACATTTATGGATCAGATATGTAATCAAGATTTTAATGACTCAGACAGGTAAAGGAATGATTACCACACGATATAACAAGTGTCACTAGGGGGAAACCCAGGCTTCACAGCAGCCCAAAGCCAGGTGCCAGCCCACCCTAGGGGCTAATGGCACAGGAGGGTTCAGGCGGAGAGAAGAGCCTGGGGCACAGAGCACCTGCTGTCCACCTTTGCCAAGAAGGCACTCTTGTGGCCATGGTATCCCTGGACACAGGTGGATACCAGAATGGGGCACATGGCATGCTTGCACCCTACTCACCCCCTGGGGCATGCGCCCTGGATAGCAGCTTGGCCAGGGCATCCTGGCAGCCCCTAAAGGTTTTCAAATGTATTTGGCGACTAGGTGACCCTCTCCTACAATTCTTAAATCAATACAGTATAAAGAGACCTGTCAGGAAGTCTTGCTCCTGACTCTCCCCCATCTGCCACACTCCCTCTGTGCTCCTGCTCCACGCACCCCTTTTGTTGGTGTTCTGGGTATCCTTCTAAAGTTTCTTTATCCAATTTCACATTCTTCCTTCTTATGTAGAGGCAGATACTCTGCACACTGGCTTGGACCTGGAGAGGAGGTGCATGTCATTTTCCAATGCTACTGCTTTTGCATAACGCCAGCATCTGTTTCTGCCCATGTTCTGGTGTTTGGGATCTCAAGGGAAGCCAGTTATGACAGGCAGCCCGGGGCTGCTCTAGGCCTGGCTGTCCAGGCATGGTGGGAGCTGGGACTCAGCAGGGTGCAAACGTTGCCTTTTCCTCTGCCTTCCCGTTTCCCCATCTCTCTGCATCCACATCTGTCCTCAGCCCTTGTGCAATTCCAAGCAAGGACAGCCTACTGACAGGTCACTCCCAGCTTTGCAGGACACTGGCATGGAGGAGCAGTCACAGGTGCTGACTGAAAGGGCTGCGCCAACCTCTCCTGCCAGCTCTTATTCCTAAAAGGCATGTGGGGCATTCAGGCGTTTTCCTCATGGCTCAGGCCACAAGCTCTGGAACCTCTTTCCAGGGTTTGACACCCTGGGGGTCCTTTTGACCTCCTCAGGGAGCTATCAGCCCTTGAGAAGGGGAGCAGCTGGGATGGGGGCAGGCCTGAGGTTTCCCAGGAGAGATGGCCTGTTTTCCAAAGGATGACCCCCTTCTCCCTCTCCCTGGAGGGCTGGGGGTGCGTCTGCCTTCAGTCAAATCTAGCCTTGACCTTATCTGATCAAGCTCAGAAGCAAAAGTCTTTGTGTCCTTAGTGGGTAAGGATTCACTGGGGCCAGATCAACCCTGTACACCGGGCGTAAGCCAGGGCCTGGAAGTCAGTGGGGCCTCAGTAAAGGTATGTTGGTGGATTCAGGCCTGGGAAGGTGGCCTTGCAGGGGATGAAGGGACTGTCTCCTGTCACCTAGGACCACCCACCAGCAGGCATAGTGCAGGGAGGACAGGGTCTGGTTACCAGACATGGATTTGTGTCCTGGTACTACTTCCTAGCTTACTTATTTTGTTTTTAAAAAGCCTTATGAAGTGTAACATAAGGACCATAAAATTCACCCACTCTCCATGTCGATGACCATGTATGTAGAGTTGTGCAAACATCACATCTATTTTAATAATTTCATTGTTCCAAACCAACTGCTCACTTTTCCCATGCCCCCTCCAGGCCCCAGGCAGCCACTACCTCTGTCTCTATGGGTTTGAATTTTCTGGACATTTCATATAAATGGAATTGTAACTTGTCCTCTTGTGACTGGCTTCTTTTGCTTAGCATGTTTTGTGGTTCATCACATTCTTTCTATGGTTAACATTGTGCAGACATAATACATTTTAACCATCCACCAGTTGATAGATATTTGGGTTACTTCCACTTCATGGCTAGTATGAATAATGCTTCCGTGACCACTCATGTGCAAGCTTTGTGTGGACATGTGTTCTCTTGGATAGGTACCTAAAGCACAAAAGGTAGGTACCTAACTCTATGCTTAAGCTTTCAAAGAACCGCCAGCAGGTTTTCCAGAGTGGCTATACCACTTTCCCTCCCCACAGCAATACTTGAGGGTTCTAACCTCTCCACACCCTTGCCAACATTTTAATTTTTTAACTAATTAGAGTCACACTGAGCATGCAGTGGCATCTCCTTGGACTTTGTGTCTCCTTACCAATACTGAGAGCCAGTCATGTGCTCATTTGTGCATCTTTGGTGAGCTGTATATTCATTCTTTTGGGGCAACTTATTTAACCTCTGAGCTTCCCCTGTTAATTATACCCAGTCGGACTGTAAGATTTTATGTAAAGGGCCTGCCATGCAATGGGAACTTTAAAATGCAGCACAGTGTTGTCCTACTTGCCACTTTGGCCACAGAGGAACCTTTTCCGGACTCTCAGGTTTGGAGCTGAGCCAGGGATGCTGGACTCCGGCAGCAATGGCTCTCCTCCCTCCTCAGTGAGAGGGTGAAGGACAAGCATCACGTGCATGAAGGGTCTGTGTTCTGTACATTCTGTTGAGCAATTCCATACCCATGGTCTCACTTCATACCCACTTCATACTCACTGAGCCTCTGGAGGAAGCACAACCTCAACATCTACGGAGGAACCTTGTAAATGGCACATGCAGCCTCGGCTTCTGGGAGGCAGGAGAGCCAGAGGCTAAGAAAACAGATGGCCCCATTGCTGACCTGAAGCTCATCCCCACCAGTCTCAGCTTCTTCCAGAGTGAGGGAAAGAACAGCTCCTTCCACAGAGGGCAGCTGTCTGGTCTTAGCACAGGGCCTGGCCCACTACAGAGTGGACAGCTTCCTCCTTTGTGTTTGGGCTGCTGCCCCATCACACACCCAGGCCACTTGGCTCTGCTCTGCTGTGAGCTTTGGCATCCAAGGACACAATCTCTTGCCCCTGCTCCTGAGGGCCAGGCGGCAGCTCTCTGCCCTGGCTCTACCTCCCCTCATCCCTGCCTCTTGCCTTTAGACAGCACTCCCCAACTGAAACACACAGCACCTGGTAAGGCCCCAAGTTCTCTAGAATGATGACTTGAGATTAAGCATAAGAAAAGTAGGGTAATACAAAACAAAACTTTATTAAAGCAGCTCAACTTAGCAGTACAGAATATTTTTTCAACTGTACACCTATGAAGCAGGGGTTAAATATAAGCATAGTCTACTTTTCTGTTTCTGATTAATTGTGACAATTCTAAGTCACTCACTTCTTTTCCATTTATCAATCCAAAGAGAAAAGTCCTTGTCATGTTTGCACCTCTCACCCCCCTGGCTTGGCATTACACTGACCCTGCCTTGGGCTCCAGCTAGAGGACCCCAGTTGAAGCTGTCACAACCTCCCTCCTCTCCAGACCTTCTTACCATGCCTTTCTCCTCCAGCAGCAGGAGGTCTGCCGAACTGCATCTGACCCCAGCATCAACTCTCTCTTCAGAGCATCTCACAACATGGCAGGGGAAGGGGTCTAGAGCTGCAGGGTCTGGATGGACTTAAGGAGGATTTAGCACAAGGACCTGAAACTATCTGAGCCTGCTGGAGCTGCCCAGCCCCCAGTTGAGGGCCCTACTCATTAAAGGCAGGCAGAAGCTGCCTCAGTCCTTCTTGTCTCCTGGGGCGTGATTTCCTGTGAGGAGCCTCCCTGAGCTGGAATGGGGCAGTGTGGACACCGTGGGGGGACTCCAGCTTCACTTTGTCAAGGACGGTCTTCTTGAGCGCAGCTGGGGAGATTTTTTCTTGGTCAGCCATGGACTGTAACTCTCTGTAGATAAGGACCCAAAGAGGTTGAGAGCAGCCAGAGCTTCTCGAGGCTTCCCCATCCACATAAGCCCCAACTTTTCATGACACCACCTGAAAGTAGAACCTCAGACTAAATGCTCTCCCAAGCTCCTCAGAAGTACCATTTAACTAAGTTATCACACGGATGCAGAGTTCCAAGTGGGTCTATGGTCATAAGGGGAAAGAGTGTCAAAAATCATGGGGTTTGGCACCAGATGTGAAGCCAAATCCTGCTTCTGCCACTTACTGTTCGACCTGGGGAAATTCATCTTTCTGAGCCTCAACTTCCTCACCTACAGATCAAAGCTAATCACAGCTACCAGAACTGTGGTAAGAATGAAGTAGGGCCTGCAAACTCTAGCTCAACAAGCCAAAAACACATGGCTTTGAACACAGAACAGAAGGCAGCAGGTTCTGCAAAATGGTGCCCAGTCCAGGGGCCAGTAGGAATGGAGGCCTGGGGTGGGGAAGGAGAGTGACCCACCGTGTTCGGACGTAAGAGGCCTCAACTGCATTGATGAGCAAGGAGCGGAAGCCCCCACTCTCCAGGAAGTACAAGGCATGGATGGTGGCACCCCCCCGGGGAGCAGACATTGTCCTTGAGCTGGCCTGGGTGCTGCTCCGAGTCTAGCAACATCTTGGCAGCCCCCTACAGGAAGGGAGTATCAGAGAAAACTGCTTGTGCGGGATTCTCTGTGCCCAATGTTCATCCCCAATCCATATCCCAGCTTCCCAACCGACCCCTGTTCGCAGAGCTGAGCCAACAAGAAGCCCCATCCTACACCCCGATCCAGAACATATAGAGGAAAGATACTGACCAACAAAGCCTGGGCCCCCAGTCGGACTGCCAAACGCTGTGGCAGGCCCATCTTCACCCCACCATCAGCCAACACATTGAGGACCATGAATGCCTAGGGGGATACTCACTGACTAAGTCTCAGGGCAGCAGGCACTCAGGGGCCACACTGTAAGGTCTGCCCTTCCTGATGACTGAGCTAGCTCCAGGGTCAACCTCCTACCCCAGCCAGCCCCACCCAAGTGTTGGCAGCCGCGCTCAGAAAATAGCGCCCAATGCAGGGCAGCCGGAAGGCCCCGAACTTCCTAATGACAAATCATCCCACACCACTAAACTACATGCTAATTGCGCCTTGGCATAAGGACCAATGAGACCCACCAAATGGTTATGCTAATAAGGCATATAGAGCCGCACCAACCAGGTCAGAGCATGAGAACTATATAAGCAAGCCTCTCCTTCCCCTCTGGGTCCTGCCCAACTCATTTGTTTCACAAAGAGCTGAAGAATAAAGCTTTCTGCAGAAGAATCCTGCTGTTGTTGCATGCTGTTCTTGCCGGCGAGGACAGGGCACGCGACAAGTGGTGCCGAAACCCGGGAACCAGAACATCACCGGCACAGGGAGGACCCTTCAGACATCTGGAGAGGATTCAGAACTGCAGGTCAGAAGAAAGCCCGGAGGGGTAAGTTCCGAGAGGCCCCTGCTTTTTAGGATGATGGTTGATGGTTCTCTGTAAATAAGGAGGCACCATGGGGAATGCACCGTCATTAGTCACGGCGCTGCAGACAGCTCTCAAAGAGCGAACCTTGAAGGTCTCCAGCAAAGTCTTAGGATCTTTTGTGAAGGAGATAGACCGTGTGGCCCCCTGGTTCATTTGTTCAGGGTCCCTCTCAATCCCGAGCTGGGACAAACTGGGGAAAGATCTTGATAGAGAGGAGGAGGAGGGTAGCCTGAGGGGAGGCACCAGGCCCCTCTGGAAACTGATTAGAGCTTGTCTGCAAGATGAGAGATGTGAAAAGGTAATAAAAGAAGGTCAGAGAGCATTGACAGATATCCAAGAGAGCATGTCAGAAACGGAACGGGAAACAGAGAGCGCGCGCGGCCAAAAAAAGGCCACAAAAACGAAGGTAAAGAAACCTCAGAGTGAGGGAGAAAGCCCGCCTAGGGCAAAAGCGAAAGAGCCCCGAGAAGCGAGTGACGATCGCCTCGGAGAAAATAGTAAATACCCCTGGAAAGAGTTGAGGGACCTCCAACTCTCCAATAGGGAATCTGAGGAGGAATTAACGTCCGCAGAGGAAGGGGAAGAAAATAAAACCGCAGAGTGTAGAAGTAAGGGAACCAGCAAAGTTGAAAAGCGGACCAAGGAAAAAATGAAAGCAGGGTGTCCCCCGACGCCCTTTGCCCCGCCACCTTACGTGAGTGGCGCACTCTCCTTTTGCCACCCAGATACTCTTCAGGCAATTAGACAAATGTTTCCTGTATTTGAGGATAACGGTGTACGCTCTCACCAGCCCCTGAGCCATAAACAAGTTAAGGAGTTAGCAGAATCCGTTCGGGCTTATGGAGTCAGTGCTAACTATACCATAGCACAAGTTGAGAGATTAACAGAGACAGCCATGACACCCGCAGACTGGCAATATGTAACTAAGGCATGCCTTTCTAGTATGGGGCAATACATAGAATGGAAGGCATTGTGGCATGATATCAGCATGACCCAGGCACGCGCAAACGCGGCCGAAGGACAGCCTGCGTGGTCATATGATATGCTGACGGGCCAAGGACAGTGGGTAGCTGACCAGACCGCCTTCCCCTTACAGGTATACGCACAAATAAACACGTGCGCCGCCAAGGCATGGAAAGCCCTCACCAACAAAGGAGAAGTATCAGGCAATTTGACAAAAATTATTCAGGGGCTGAGCGAGCCATTTTCTGACTTTGTCGCTCGTATGATGGAGGCCGCAGGCAGAATATTTGGAGATCAGGAACAAGCAATGCCCCTAGTGGAGCAATTAGTATTTGAACAATGTACCAAGGAATGCAGACAGGCGATAACACCCTGGAAACAAAAAGGGATACATGCCTGGTTGAAAGCCTGTAGAGAAATAGGAGGGCCACTCACCAATGCGGGCCTAGCCGCGGCCATATTACAGAGCCACAAACAAGCCAGGATCACTAACAGAAGTATCAAATGCTTTCAATGCGGGAAATTAGGACATATAAAGAGAGAGTGTAGGAGCCCAGCTTCAGAACAAACAACCCAAAAGACCCCTGAGTTGTGCCCTAAGTGTAAGAAAGGCAGGCATTGGGCTAATGAGTGCCGGTCTATTAAAGATATAGAAGGGAAACCCTTAGAGTTGCCAAAAAACGCCCAGAGGGGCCCCCGTCACCAGGGCCCGCAAATATATGGGGCAACCAGCACGCAAGTGTCATTCGGGAACAACCAGGCCCCCCAAGGAGAGCCACTTCAGGTTCCGCGGGATTGGACATCCGTGCCACCACCAGAATAGTGTTGACTCCACAGATGGGAGTTCAGCCTATCCCTTCAGACTTTAAAGGCCCCCTACCACCAAATACCATTGGGTTACTCCTAGGGCGCTCTTCTGCTGCATTGAAAGGCCTGGTAGTTCATCCCGGAGTCATAGATCAAGATTATGAAGGACAGGTAAAAATCATGTGTTCGGCTCCCAGAGGAATCTATCCTATATCCCCGGGAGACCGCATAGCCCAGCTCTTAGTTTTACCTAGTCTCCACGCCAATTATCCTGCTACCAACACAGAGAGGGGAGAAAGGGGCTTCGGCTCCTCTGACTGGGATTCAGCCTTCATAGTATTAGATTTAGCAGACAGACCAAAATTAACTCTTCAAATAGAGGGAAAGAGCTTTGAGGGAATCCTAGACACTGGAGCAGATAAAAGTATTATCTCTGCAACCTGGTGGCCCTCCAAGTGGCCTGTGACCCAATCCTCACATTCATTACAAGGTTTAGGATATGAGTCAAGCCCTTCAATTAGTGCCAAACCATTGAAATGGCGAGCCCCTGAAGGACAAGAGGGTACAGTCACCCCTTATGTACTCCCTCTACCGGTCAATTTATGGGGGAGGGATGTCATGAGAGACTTAGGCCTCAAACTCATTAATGAATACTCCACCCCCGCCCAAGGCATGATGATGGACATGGGATACATCCCTGGCAAGGGGCTGGGGAAACACCAACAGGGACACATAGAGCCCATCCTGCCCAAAGTAAAGAATGACCGTCACGGCCTGGGTTTTTCATAGGGGCCATTGAAGATGCCATGCCCATACCTTGGCTCACAGAGGAGGCCGTATGGGTTCCTCAGTGGCCCCTATCCTCTGAAAAATTAGAAGCAGCTCATTGCTTAGTGCAAGAGCAGCTCCAAGTGGGACACCTAGAACCCTCTGTGTCCCCATGGAACACACCCATATTTGTAATCAGGAAAAGGTCAGGATCATGGAGGTTGCTTCATGATCTGAGAGCAGTAAATGCTCAAATGAGAATGCTTGGACCCGTACAACGGGGACTGCCACTCCTCTCTGCCTTACCCAAAGAATGGAAAGTGCTCATAATAGATATTAAAGATTGTTTCTTTTCTATACCTCTAAGCTCCAAGGACAGGGAAAGATTTGCTTTTACTTTGCCAGCTATTAACCATGAACAACCCGATGCCAGATTTCAGTGGAAGGTCCTCCCTCAAGGAATGGCAAATAGCCCCACCATATGTCAACTGTACGTTCAGCGAGCGCTAGACCCAATTCGTAAGACCTATCCCACGCTAAAGATCATCCATTACATGGATGACATCCTTCTTTGCTCCCCACAACCAGCGGAAATAGAAGAAGCATATATAGATCTCACTAGATCCCTAGAAAATTGGAGACTGAATATAGCAAGCGAGAAGGTCCAAAAATCTAGTGTTAGCAAATTCCTAGGAGCAACCATTTACACAGATGTAATTTGCCCCCAAAAGCTTGAGATAAGACATAATCAATTGCGAAATTTGAATGACTTCCAAAAACTCCTAGGGGATATTAATTGGTTGCGCCCATACTTAAAGATACCCACCACTGAATTGACTCCACTATTTAAAACCCTAGAAGGAGACCCACAACTAACGTCACCGCGCTCCCTCACACCTGAGGCATTACAAGCCATTCGCAAAGTAGAACAGGCTTTGATGACAGCACAATTAAATAGAGTGCAATCGAATGAACCCTTTGAGTTGTGTGTCCTTCCCACCCCAGAGCTGCCAACAGCAGTCTTATGGCAGCACGGCCCACTGATCTGGATTCATCCCCAAGCCTCTCAGGCTAGGACAATAGAGTACTATCCAGCAGCCGTGGCCAAACTTGCTTTGAGAGGAGTAAAAACCTCCATGACACATTTCGGAGAGGCTCCAGCTAAAATTATAACCCCTTACAGCGTAGAACAGATACAAGTATTATGTGCTATGAACGATGATTGGGCCATACTTGCTTACAGTTTCTCAGGAACCTTTGATAATCATTTCCCTAAACATCCCCTCATCAACTTCGCCAAAAATCATCTCCTAGTATTCCCTCAGGTCACTAGCCTAACCCCGCTGCCTCATGGAAAAACAGTTTACACGGACGGGTCTAAGACAGGCACAGGTGCCTATGTCCATGATGGCAAAGTTGTGACAAAAGGCTACACGCCTGACACTCCACAAATAGTGGAATGTCGCATAGTCTTAGAGGTCCTACAAATCTTTCCTGAACCTTTAAATATTGTGTCTGACTCCTGTTATGTAGTTAATGCAGTCAAATCTCTAGAAGTGGCCGGGCTAATTAAAGCATCCAGCCCAGTAGCCACTTTGTTCAAACAGATACAATCAGCACTACTTCATAGGCAATCTCCTTTGTATATAACTCATATCAGAGCACATTCAGGCCTTCCCGGGCCTATGACCCAAGGCAACCACCTGGCAGACCTCGCAACCAGAAGCATAGCCTTTCCCCTGCTAGACCCTGTCACCACAGCTTCAAAATTCCACACACAGTTTCATGTCACGGCCGAAACGCTGCGCAGGCGGTTTAGCATAACCAGGGCCGAAGCTAGGAACATTGTCCTTAGCTGCCAACATTGCTGCAGCTTCCTTCCCACACCTCATGTTGGGATCAACCCCAGAGGTATTAGGCCTTTACAAGTTTGGCAAATGGATGTGACGCATATTTCGTCTTTTGGGAAACTGAAATATGTACATGTATCCGTGGATACTTGTTCAGGAGTCATCTTTGCCTCCCCATTGTCAGGAGAGAAAGCTTCCCATGTCATCCAGCACTGCCTTGAGGCTTGGAGCGCATGGGGGTTACCACAGATTCTGAAAACAGACAATGGCCCAGCCTATACCTCTACAAAATTTGCTCAATTTTGTCATCACATGGGGATAAAACATATCACTGGCCTTCCCTACAACCCACAGGGTCAAGGGATTGTGGAACGCGCGAACCGCATGCTCAAATCCTATTTACTTAAACAAAAAGGGGGAATTGAAGATATACCCCCCACACCAAAAACTGCCATAGCCCTAGCACTTTTCACTATAAATTTTTTGAATCTGGATGCTCAAAGCCATACAGCAGCGGATCGCCATAATCAGTGGCCAAAAGACCCACAAGAACTAGTAAAATGGAAGGACGTGTTATCTAACCAATGGAAGGGCCCGGATCCAATCATAATCAGATCCAGGGGAGCTGTGTGTGTTTTCCCCCAGGGTGAAGAAAATCCCTTCTGGATCCCGGAGCGCCTAACGAGGAAAGTCCTAAACAAAGGAGATGACTTCGCTGTACCTCCTGACCCTGCTCCTGACACTGGAGACCCCGACTCAGGGAGTATTGAGATGGGGAATCCTGTCTGCCTTTCCTAAGCCTATGCCTGTCCGTTTCAATGCAGCCGTTTTTCCACGCTTTTTCACTACCAATGCTAGTATGAACTTGCCCTACTTAGTTAAAGACACCCTAGTAGCTCCCCTGGGAGAAAACCGATCCTTCGTAACTAATGGGTCATTATGCTTCACCACTCAGAATCTAGCTGGCTGTATCTCCCTGAAACGGAGGAAATACGGATGGTTCAGTGACATAATTCTAGAGGCCAGTAGCCTCCCCGTTATGTCAGCTAAATTTGAAGGGCCTAATAAGGAAGGGAGCCCGTCCTATAAGAACATGACTATCCACCAGATGGTTCTCTGGATCAATGGCACATTTGTACACTCTCCCAGGAACAATTCCACCGACAGGCCTCGTCAACCCAAATATGCCTCCCATTGTGTGGGCGACTATGAGGGAGAGCTGTGGCCCTGGACTGACTGTCAGTCAACTGTAGTAATGTGGGCAACTGAGAGGCAGGAGTTTACCATCTCCCCAGATATGGAGGGACGGCCAGCCAATGAGGCTTGGTGGCCAGTAAAGGTGCTCGAAGGCGAGTTTCGTCAGCAGCTGAGCATGAACCCCTTCCATAAATGGATGCTGTGTGGAGTCAATGGCTCGTGTACCGACCTCTCCCCCTTTTCCGCCCTCCAGGGTGGGGGAATCGGTGTAAAAAATATCACCTTTTGGTGCGAGAATAACCACATGCGCGCACACTGGAACATGATCATGACCCATAACAACGAGAACTACACGTGTTCAGCAAAATCAGGTCCAGAGTCACCTAATTCCCTTTTTCCACCTTCTCCAGTATGCGTATACCCCCCATTTCTGTTTATCTTATCCAATAGTAGCTTTGACTCCTGCTCCAATGAAACCTGCTTTCTGTCTCAGTGTTGGGATGCGCGTAACTTTACCAATGCTTTGGTAGTCCGCATCCCCCGTTGGGTCCCTGTTCCCGTAGACGCCCCTAACACCATGACTCTGTTTCGAGAAAGGCGCGATTTCGGTGTTACAGCCGCCATAGTGCTCCTGATCTCCGCGACCGCGGTCGCAGCCACCGCCGCTGGTATAGCTTTAGACACCTCCATCAAATCGGCTACAGAGCTCAATAACCTTGCAGCCTCAGTAGCTTCTGCCCTGGACCAACAGTCCACACTTGATGGCAAACTGAAAGGAGGAATAATGATCCTCAATCAACGCATAGATCTCGTGGAGGAACAAATAGAGGTGCTCTGGCAAATGGCCCAATTGGGATGTGAGCGGAAATATCGTGCCCTCTGCATCACTAGCATTCAATATAAAAATTTTACACGGGCAGCTAATCTGTCACGAGACCTGTCCCAGTATCTTTCAGGAAACTGGTCCCAAGACTTCGATGGGACACTAGAAGAGCTGCGGCGAGAAATTATCCACATCAACTCCACCCGTCTAGATATCTCCGTAGCGGAAGGACTCTCTTCCTGGTTCCTCAGAGCTCTCTCCCACGTCAAGGAGTGGGCGGGCATGGCTGGGATGGGCGTGTTCCTGCTTGGAGGTCTCATGCTCTTACTCTGGTTGTTATGCAGACTCCGCAACCAACATAAGCAGGACAAGGTGATCCTTGCTCAAGCCCTAATGGCGATAGACGTTGGCGCCTCTCCCCAAGTGTGGCTCAACATGCTTAAGAAGGAAGCTCGGCTTTAGCTTGAGGTAGCTCTTGCACCCTGAGCCCATGTGGCACTGCACCAGGCCCGAGTACCTCAATGCTTAATCACAGCTTTCTTTAAGAAGCTCATGGTGCAAGAGGGTTGAGAAAAAGGGTCCAAACCCTTTGTACCAAGCGGTCCCAACGCCAGCCAGAGGATGCGAGGCAAAGCACTGCAAGAGGTCTTGGACCCCTCTGAGAGGCATGCCTGACTGCATAGGGGTAGATGCCCAGAACCCCTCTCCATAAAGGGGGCATCAAGAAGTATGATGGAGGTCAGGCCTCTGTCTCCGCCTCTGCTGGCAAGTTCCGCCTTGAGCTTCTGTTAGACAAAAAAGGGGGAGATGTTGGCAGCCGCGCTCAGAAAATAGCGCCCAATGCAGGGCAGCCGGAAGGCCCCGAACTTCCTAATGACAAATCATCCCACACCACTAAACTACATGCTAATTGCGCCTTGGCATAAGGACCAATGAGACCCACCAAATGGTTATGCTAATAAGGCATATAGAGCCGCACCAACCAGGTCAGAGCATGAGAACTATATAAGCAAGCCTCTCCTTCCCCTCTGGGTCCTGCCCAACTCATTTGTTTCACAAAGAGCTGAAGAATAAAGCTTTCTGCAGAAGAATCCTGCTGTTGTTGCATGCTGTTCTTGCCGGCGAGGACAGGGCACGCGACACCCAAGGGGTAGGCAACACCCCAAGCCCAAGCCTGCCTGTAGCCCATCCTGCTCCTGAGGCCCCAGAAGGCTGAGCAAGCAATGAGGGCCTCACATAGGGAGGCCCGCTACCACTGAGCCCTGTCACAGCATCAATTAGGTCCTCTTCCACCTCTGTGCAGAAGCCCACACTGCTCATGAGCTGCTCTAGAAGCTGCTCATCTTCCACCAGGGCATGCGTGCCTGTGGCATACACCGTGGCACCCTCTCGTACCACCACAGGTGTGTTGGTCATGCAGTGAATCACCTTGGGGCCGGCTGGAATACCATCAGCTTCTGGGGTAAGGAAAAGGGCTGAGTGAGTGGCCAGGGTGCAGGGCCCATGGTCATCCACCCCTGCCCTCTCACAGGGACACCAGGGCTGAGACAGGAACCTTCTCCACAGAGCTGATGGTGACACCGGCCTCACAGGAGACCACGGTGTACCTGGCCTGGACATCGGCCCCGATCTCATCCAGGATGAAGGGGATGATGTGCGGCTTCACAGCCAAGAAGAGGATGTCACTGTGCTTCACTGTCTCCTTTTTGCTCTGGGTCAGGTTCACACCCATCTTCTGCAGGAGGAGACTGCCCAGCTCACAGTACAGGGAAGTCTCTCCACCCAGCCCTCTCAAGCAGCTGGACCCCTGCTGTGTCCACTCTGCCAGCTGCAGCCTGGAATTCCCTGCTCTGTCCCCTTAGCGTCTCCCTCTACACCTGTGGCACCTTTCCAGTGTTGCTACTGGGAAAGTGGGCACCGGTGCTGGGCATGGACAAGCTTCTCCATGGCAACCAGGAAATGGCTGTTCCCCATCCCCACCATCCTCTGGCACCCAAGGTACTCTCTGCTAGTAATAAGGCCCGATGGTAGGCATGTGGCACAGTCTAAGGGCAAGACGGAGTATTGGCACGTGGTTGGAAGCAGAGCTGGGTCAGGCCCTATCCCAACCCCAGACACTTGTCCATCATACTGCATGGTCTCCGTGGGTGGACTGGAGGACAAAGTGGGAGCAGGGCCACTCCAGTGCTAGGACATCAGCCATCCTAGGCACAGACACTGCCTGTCCTCTGCCCCATTACACATCCTCTCCCACACTGTCCAGGTGACAGCTTGGGATATTCCTTTTTTAGAGAGAAAGAACAACTGACAGTCCAGGTTCATGCCTCAGAATAACTCAGCAAGGTAGCTACTGTGGTCTCCATTTTATAAATGAGGAAACTGAGGCTCAGACTAGCTGAGTATCTTAAGGTTACACAACTAGTCAATGAAGAAAAACGAGTATTCACTAGGTACCTACTATGTGCCAGATGCTTTCGCATAACCTCAATTAATCTTCTAACCAACCAGTCTGTTTGCATGGGAATGTGGAGGGTCTGGAGGGTCATAGTGCTCCTGGCATGGAGATGGGCGCAGGCCAGCGGCCAGCACGGGAGCTCAGGGACTTCAGGCCGTCCTCCTCCTGGGCCTCCACCGCCTCCCTGCCCCGCTGAGTCACCTACCCGGAGCGAGGACACTGTGGGCAGGTCCATTTCCGGGGAGCTGGCTATTATCTTGTGAGCGGACAGGATGCCTGCAGAAGACAGGGCCTTTCAATGGGTGGTCGTCGGCGTGCTTTCCCTGTGAAGCAGGCACAGACACACGACGCTCTAACGGTGCCGACCTCTGCCCTCCAGGCCGGACCGCGCACACAGGGCTGTCATGCAGCTTAAAAGAAGCGACTCGGCGCCAGCAGGCGCAAGGCCCTCTTCGCTCGTCCACCTATATTCTTGGGTGGAGGGCGGTTCACAGGCCCGGCGGGGACTCGCGCAGCCCCACGCCAGAGCGGAAGCCAGCTGGCCGGCGCCGATGAAGCCCACGCTCATGGTCCGGCTCCGCGCCTGCCGGGCAGCGCCAAGAAACGCTCAGCTCCCGTCCGAGGGGGCCTCCGGGGAAGGCAGAGAGCTCAAGGACGCAGCCTGCCGCGTCCCGCGTCCCGGAACCGAAGAGCTGCCGGCAGCTTCCGAGCGGGAACCCTCCGACCCCGCCTCACTCACAGACAGAGCGCGCAGAGCCTTGCATGGCCCCGCCCAGACAGAGCGACCAATCCGCGGCCTGGAGCTTGGGGGTGACCAATCCGCATCCAGGAGCTCGGGAGGACCCAAATGTCGGCTGGGGACTCAGGCCGCGTGCCCGCCTCCTGCGCACGGTTTTGGTGGTGGACTGCGGACACGGCGGACGGAAGCTAAGGTGTTCGCTGCTGACAGTTCCTTATCTCCAGGCGCGGGGCTACCGTCGTGCCCTGGGCTCCTCGGCGTCAGGCTGAGGCCACGCGGAGGACTGGCTGATATAGCTGGCCTAACGGGCGGCCGCCATCGGTGGGCAAGGGCAGTTGTGCGTGCTGCTGATTGAACTGGGAGCGGGACCCTCCGGCAGGCTGCGGCCGGAGCTCTGCGGGGTTAGGCCTGCCGCACCCCGGTCCGCGCGCCAGTCGTGCTGAACGCGGAGGGACTCAGTGCCCCGCTTGGAGGGCTGCCGGCTCTGGGGCCTGGCCGAGTGTGATGAAGCCGGACCCTATCCCATCATCGCCACTTGCTTTAAAAGGCTCCACACATGGCGTGTCCCTCGGTCATCGTACATTACCCTTCGTCGTAATAAGTAAGGGGCCGTGGGGAACAGGTGACAGGAGAAGCACGGAGGAAGGAGGGGCTCCTCGGGGACTTGGAAGTGCGGGGAGACGTGATTACCCACGGCCCACCTGGTCTGCCTGGAGCCCCCGCCTCAGTTTCTGCACCCTTAAGTGAGGACTAAATATTTACTGTTAAGTTAATATTTCTATAACTATGCCTGATTGGAAAAATAATACCTGCATATTGAGGAAATTTTGGAAAATGCAAAAAAAGTAAAGTTAAAATCACCCATAATCATGCGTCCTAAGAAGAGTTTCTTGTTTGGTGTATTTCTTAACATTATCTTCTAGGCATATATACTTTTTCCATCATTGGAAATGCGTTATATACACATAGTCTTGAAATGCCTATCCTAGATATGTAAGAAGCATTTTCCAATATTACAAGTCATTTAAAACAAGTTTTTAGAGACTACTTAGCATTCCATTATGTGGATGCACTGCACTAATTTAGCCATTCTTAACAAAGATAAACATGTTTCATTCAATAGATTTTTATTCAGATTCTGGGGACAAAACCTCATCAGAACATGGAAGTCCCTGTCCTCACAAAATTTGTATCAGTTTTCGAAATTATCATCCTGAGAAAATTTTTTCCTGTTTCCTTGGTGTGCATCCATCCCTACAGGTGAGATTTTGGGTTCCACATGTAGAGACTTTAAAGACATCCCATGGTGGCCATGTTGCAGCCTGCCTAGTGGTCACCAGCATGAACTCTGACACCACAAACCCAACAGTTCAAACAAGAAAAGGGGGCCTTTTGATCCAGGCTTTGGGAAGGTACTGGGTAGCAAGCTACGTAGAAGGAGCATCTACCTCATGAGAACCTGGGGTGGACTAAAGTCCAGGGCTGCCAGCACTCACCCTTCCTCTTCTTTCTTTCTGCCTCTCTACCTGCTTCCACTGGGCCTCTTTTCTTGTAGAGGAGCCTTTGTCAGGGAAGATGCGAACTTCCTAATGCTGCCCAGTCCTCTAGGGGCACACAGTCCACTGGGAAGGCTGCAGGGCTGCTTTGCTGTCCCTGGCTCTCTGGCTTCTGTCTGCAACATAACAGGATGGACAAAGCTAAGTGTGTGTTGGAGGTGGATGGGGCAGAGTGGGGGATGCTCGTTCACCACTGTCAGGCCCTTTTACATACATCAATCCATTCTCAACTTCCAGGAGTAGAGGTGCAATATGGGGAGGACTACGAGGGCCTAGGAAAGGAGGTTGTGTTGGTGACCCCTATGCTGGCTTTGTCACCAGCCGGGGAAGACTACATGACAGGGAGCAGCAAGGCCCCCCAGGCCTCCTGACTAAGCTTGTATGTGCAAGCCACTGGCCAGAACTAAATTATTTTTTTTGGTACTTAGAGATTGATTACTTTTTCATTTCCAGTGTTTAAAGTTGATAAGCACAAACTCACCTTGTATATTTTACTTGTAGGCAGTCCCATTTCTTTTTTTTTTTTATTAAGGTATCATTGATATGCAATCTTATGAAGGTTTTACATGAGCAGCATTGTGGTTACAGCCATATTGTCACCCATATTGTTAAGTCCCTGCCATATACCCTATTGCATTCACTGTCCATCAGCATAGTAAGATGCTATAGAGTCACTACTTGTCTTCTCCATGTTATACACCATCCCGGTGACCCACCCACATTATGTGTGCTGATCGTAATGCCCTTAATCCCCTTCTCTCTTCCTTCCTACACACCTGCACACCCTCCCCAACCCCTTCCCTTTGGTAACCACTAGTTCTTTCTTGGAGTCTGAGTCTGCTGCTGTTTTGTTCCTTCAGTTTTGCTCTGTTATACTCCACAAATGAGTGAAATCCTTTGGTACTTGTCTTTCTCCACCTGGCTTATTTCACTGAGCATAATACCCTCTAGCTTCCATCCATGTTGTTGCAAATGGTAGGATTTGTTTTCTTATGGCTGAATAATATTTCAGTATGTATATGTACCACATCTTCTTTATTCATTCATCTACTGATGGACACTTAGGTTTCTTCCATATCTTGGCTATTGTAAATAGTCCTATGATAAACATAAGGGTACATATGTCTTTTTTTTTTTGCTTTCAATCTAGTATCTTTTATTTATTTTTATTTATTTTTTTTTGGTATCATTAATATACAATTACATTAGCAACATTGTGGTTACTAGATTTCCCCCATTATCAAGTCCCCACCACATACCCCATTACAGTCACTGTCCATCAGTATAGTAAGATGCTATAGGGTCACTACTTGTCTTCTCTGTGCTATACTGCCTTCCCCATGCTCCCCCACTTCATTATGTGTTCTAATTGTAATGCCCCTTATTCCCTTTCCCCCTCCCCTCTCACCCACTCTCCCCAGTCCCTTGCCCTTTGGTAACTGTTAGTCCATTCTTGGGTTCTGTTGAGTCTGCTACAGTTTTGTTCCTTCAGTTTTTTCTTTGTTGTTATGCTCCATGATGAGTGAAATCATTTGGTACTTGTCTTTCTCTGCCTGGCTTCTTTCACGGAGCATAATACCCTCTAGCTCCATCCATGTTGTTGCAAATGGTAGGATTTGTTTTCTTCTTATGGCTGAATAATATTCCATTGTGTATATGTACCACATCTTTATCCATTTATCTACTGATAGATACTTAGGTTGCTTCCATTTCTTGGCTGTTTTAAGTAGTGTTGTGATAAACATAGGGGTGCATATGTCTTTGAAACTGGGATCCTGCATTCTTAGGGTAAATTCGTAGGAGTGGAATTCCTGGGTCAAATGGTATTTCTATTCTTAATTCTTTGAGGAACCTCCGTATTGCTTTCCACAATGGCTGAACTAATTTACATTCCACCAACAGTGTAGGAGGGTTCCCCTTTCTCTGCATCATCACCAGCATTTGTTGTTCCTAGTCTTTTCGATGTTGGCCATCCTAACTCGTGTGAGGTGTATCTCATTGCGGTTTTAATTTGCATTTCCCTGATGAATAGCGATATGGAGCATCTTTTCATGTGCCTGTTGGCCCTCTGAATTTCTTCTTTGGAGAAGTGTCTGTTCAGATAGTCTGCCCTTTTTTAAATCCAGTTATTTGCTTTTTGGATGTTGAGGCATGTGAGTTCTTTATATATTTTGGATGTTAACCCCTTATCAGATATGTCATTTACAAATATATTCTCCCTTACTATAGGATGCCTTTTTGTTCTAGGTAATCCCACTTCATTCCCTTGTAATGACCTTGCTAACTAAAGGCCCATTCCATTGGTGCCATGGCCCCTGGCTGTTGCTCCCACGGTGATTACATCCTGGGATGCCTGGGGTGCGGTGTTTGGTAGATGAGATGAAGAAAGGCCCTCCTTTCTACCCAACCACTCAGGACATGACCTGGAGGGCCCAGCCTGGTGTTGCCATGCTGCCATGGACATATGCTTTCCACATCTGGCACCTGTCTCCTTGGGTGCCCACTCTATCCTTTCACTCCGTCTGAACAGAGAGCAGTCTAGGAAGAAAATTGAGATGTTCACTAAGCCTCCAGGACTGCCCCCCCTTTGCCTGTCTCATACCATCTCATCAACTAGCCAGATGGGTTCAGCTCTACCTGCCTTTCCCCCTTCCTTTCCACAGTCCTGCCCCCTGTCCCTCTCCAGGTGTCCCAGACAAAGTGGAAATGCTTCATTTCAGCTTCCCTTGTCCAGGTTCTTTGTCTTAGGGCCTCCAGGTCTCCTTCCTGGTCTATCTCTTAACAGCAGGCTCATCTCTTTTAAGAGTGAAGGTGATGAAGGGAATAAGGGAGACTCCTGAGCTCCTCCCAGCTAATCAAATGGCAAGTCCACCAGATCCCTAACATTTTGCAGACATTGTTACATTTTTTTGTCATTACATCAATAATCCAGTGTGATTGTAAAAAGAATTAGAAATTCTATCAAATGAGAGAATGAACATTGCCTTTAATCCTACAATCTAAAGAAAACCAATATGACTCATTTGGAATATAACTCTAGACTTCTTTTTTCCTTTTGCAATCAGGCTCATTTTAAACTTGATTTTTAAAAAGAAAATTATTTTATTTTTTACACTTTTTAAATTGATGTGTAGTTGATGTACAATATTATATTGGTTTCAGGTGTGCAATAGTGATTTGATGATTATATGTATTAGTAAATGTTTGCCATAATAAATGCTGTCAATATACAAAGATATTACAGTATTATTCACTATATTCCCTATGCTATACTTTCATCCCCAGGACTAATTTATTTTATAAATGGATGTTTGTCCCTCTTTTTCACCTTCAACTATTTCACTGCCCTTCCCCCCACATTGCAGCCATGAGTCTGTTCTCTGTGTTTAATAGACTATTTCCATTTTGTTTGTTTTTTCATTTGTTTTTTTTAAATTCCACATACAAGTAAAATCATATGTTATTTGTCTTTCTCTGCATGATTTCATTTAGCATAATATCCTCTGGATTGATCTATGTTGTCTCAAATGGCAAAATCTCATTCTTTTTTATGGCTGAGCAATATTCCATTGTGTATGTATACCATATTTTTATCCATTAATCTATTGGTGGACACTTAGGTTGCTTCCATGTCTTGGCTATATGGTAAACAATGCTGCAATAAATATAGAAGCTCACATATCTTTTAATTAATTTAGTCACATAAATTAGTGATTTTGTTTTCTCTGAATACATTCCTGAAAATGGAATTACTAGGTTATACAATGTTTCTATTTTTAGTTAAGCTTAATCTTTAAAACAAGTATGTGTTCATGTTTATGTCAACAGGTCAGTTTGTATGTAATAAATATGCAAAAATCAAAATAACTTTATTTTAGGATGGTGGGATTTGGATGGTTTTCAGTTCACTCAAAATTACCTTTAATGTTGATACTTCATCTTTTATAAGTCAAAAAATATATAATTACACCTTACTTCTAATAGAATTTGGTTTATTGTCTATTAACTTTCCATTGCTGCCATAACAATGCACCATAAATTTAGCACTTGAAACAAAGCAAGTTTATTATCTCACATTTTGTAGGTGAGAAGTCTGCATAGGTCCAGTGGTTTCTCTCCTCCAGGTCACTCTGACCAAATCAAGATGCCAGCTGATTTGGGTTGTTATCTGGAGGATCTAGGGGAGAACTGGCATCCAGACCCACTCAGGTTATTGGCAGATTTTGGTTCCTGTGGCTGTAGTACTGAGATACCCTTTCCTTGCTGGTCGTCAGTTGGGAGTCATTCTCACCTTCTAGAAGCCACTCATATTCCTTGGCTCATTGCCTCCTGGTACTTACAACATCATCTTCAAACCAGCAATGGCAGGCTGAGTCCTCACGCTTCAGATCTCCCTGATCTCCTCGTTTGCCTCTGTTGGTTGGCAACCTTGTAGGGAATTTCCCAGGTGTAATCTGAAACCAGCACCCATACATGGAAGGCAGGGAGAGACAAACAGAGAGGTAGCCACTCCAGAGGGTGGGTGGCAGGTGTAATAAGCATGGAAACTCACAAATGACATTTGTGTTGGGCAACCGCAAGACCAGTGGACCTGTCCACCAGCCCACCAAATCTTCAAAGTTTATATTGAGGCCTTAGAGGGGTTTAGTCACATATACTATACTATCCAGATGGTCTCAACACCACATCACTATCTCAAGGCTGTGTCCCTGGGGCAGCCTCTAGCAACGTAAAGGCAAGCAGATTTCACTTCTCATGGACAAGAGGGGATGAAGAATTTCTGGCTGCAGGGTCCCACTCACAGGTCAGCCAGAGGTCATATCCTCTTCATGACCTCCAGCAGCCTCATCTCTCCTGTCTCCAGCCAGAGAAAGTTCTTTGTTTTGAAGGGCTCATGTGATTAGATTGGAGTAATCTGAGATCATCTTCCTATTTTAAGGTCTGTACCTTAATTGCATCTGCAAAGTCCCTTTTGCCATGTGACATAACAGAGTCACAGGCTTCAAAGATTGTGGGAAGGACTGCAAAACATGGATGGATTTGCAGAGAATGTTCTGTCTGCCACACCGTATCCCTGTGCTAATGAGCACATCCTTACATCTTGAAATGAAGCCAATCTGAATTTTTTAGCTCCCATGGGATGATTTAAGTTGGCCCATCCTTGCCACTGATTGCATGTGACTGGCTGGGAGTCCACAGAACTTTTAGAGCCACAGATATATCACGGAGTAGCTGGTAGAATTCTTTAGATGACATTGATGTCCTTGTAGAGAAAGCAGCTCTCTGCCCTGAAACTCAAAATATCCTAAGTGGAAAGGCTTCCTTCTGATATCTTATGGAGATGATCTAGCCATTTACAAATCAGAGCCAAATCATCTCCTACCTCCAACAACGTTCTTGCCATGTCCTCAAATCCTGGCTGTCCATTTTTTCCTCCAATATTCAGTTGCTGTTAATTAGTTTTGTGGGTAAAAATAGAGTCCGTGAATTTCAATAGCCAGGCATAAGGAAACCCAGCTGACTGGGAAAGGTAACCTGCCATATGTGACAGCTTCCAAATGACGTGTTAACTACTGTCTATATCAGCAGAGCGTGCTTACTGGGGCATGGTGTGCGAAGGACTTTTTGGAACCCATTCCATGGGGTAGAGATTCAACAGATTCACATTGCCTCAGCCTTGATTTCTTCATTTGATTAATACCTAGCTCTAGGAATTAGTTGCAAGTATTAAGCAATACAATTGTATAAAATTGCCTACCACAGCACCCTGATTCATAGTGAATGCTCAGTAAATGTTAGCTTGCTTATACACCATTGTCACCACTCCCACTCCTGCTCTATCCTCATAAGCACAGTTGCAAGGGTTAAAGTGCTTTCTAAAGAGGTGGTATATGTGAGTAGTGGTTTACAATACTAATTGTGGAATGAGAGGGGGTGTGAGCATGAAGATACTGTAAATTAAAGTGTAATCTAATCTTAGTGCAGTCTTCAGCGTCCTCTAGAGGAGAGTCGCTGTCATATCACCTCCTTTCTTCTTGTCACTTTGCTCTCATTCCCTATTATTGCTCCCCTCTCTCTAGTAAAGGGTACTAGAAACTAAATACAGAGACACAGAGTGAAACATCACTTTTATTTCAGCACATTATCTGCATTCAATTGTTTTTTACTAAATTAAAGGAAAAGTAAATACATGTGGGTTCTGGGGATAAGTTCTCTAAACAGGGAAATGACTAAATATGTGCAGGCAATGCTGGGTCTCTGGGGGTGCAGAGGAGTGGGTGGGTTAGGGCTGTCTGATCTCCAGGGCAATGAAGTTTTAGAGCTGAATCCCAGTTCTTCCTTTTTAAGAGGAAACGGTGGCCTAAAGATGTCTGCATTTGCTTAAGTTCATAGCTGTGGCCCTGTTAGATCCAGAAGCCAAGTGTCCTGATTCCCTGTTCATTGCCTCTAGCCAGTAGCCCTTCATCCTCTCTCCTAGCACTCCCTCATGGGAACAGGACCCAAGTATGTTTACAGAAGTCCATAATGGGTCAATAATTGGGGGAACGAGGGTTCTTTTTTAAGTCTCCCTACCTAGGGGGAGCAAAGGGATGGTCTTGCTTTGTTTTACTTCATCATATATAGAGCAAATCAATCTCATCCCAGTCCTCATCATAGGGTGTGCTGTCCCACACTCAGCTGAGAATTTTCTAGGGAACAGATGCTACCAGCCGGCAATCTGCCCATGCTCAGTTACATCCTATAACAAGTAGGCCGGGATTTTCCTCTAGAGCTCAGCAACCCAACTTCCATTAGTTACTCATGTAAGTGCTTGTGGGGTGGTGTGGGTGATGGACAGAAGGACAAGAAAAGGAAGAACACACCGGGAAAGGTAAAATATGGGCATTCAAACTGGGGCAGGGGTGACTTGCTAAGTAGAAAATTAGGATCTACAGTAGGACCTGCTTCAGTGCATGAGTCCACCTGCCCTACGGCTCCAACTTCCTTGGCACTGGCGCCCCATCTGAGGCACAGCTGCACTTCTGCACCCTCATGTTGGGTAGGCTGACCACCTGCGGCCTGAGCCTGCCCCCCTCCTTGACGCTGACAATCATGGGCAGCGAGGTCATCTCCGAGGCGACGCACTGCCTTGGCCCCAGAAACGGCCACTTGAAGGTCAGGGGCTCCGGAGGCTGCTGGCAGGTGCCCACACACTCGTAGGCCAGGAAACCCGGGGGCTCCAGGACCCAGTGCTCAGCCCACTTCATGTCCTGCAGGTCAATGTACATCTCCCGGCGGCAGCAGCGGGTGCCCACGGGCCCTGGCTCCTCAGGACCACAGTTGCCCTGAGCTCTGTGGGGCAAGGAGAGGCAGGGGCACTGGTCAGCTGGGAGGGCCGAGGTCAAGGGCCCCGGAAGTTGAGGGGTGGGGCGCGGCTAGTGGACCGTCTCGGAGTGAGATTCATGATCCATCTCTCATTGTGCCCCTAACTGCAGGGTGTTTGTGATGAGGGTGGACAGCTAGAAACAACCAAAGAGTAAATCCTAAGTGATACCACTCCTCAGAGGCAGAGGAGACCTTTTCCGTGCTAGTTCTTCCCCAGGGTACCTGCGGAGACACCGCCCCAACCGGCTTAATTCCCCGCTAGCTGGCCCGTGGGCTCCCGGCTGACCCGCGACGCCTACCCATAGTCCCTGAGGTCCAGAGCGTGCAGCTCCAGCTGGGGCTCGCCCTGCCCCGCGGCCCGCGGCCCCTGAGAAGCGAAGCGGACCAGCTGGTGGGCGCTGGAGGCCAGCGGGCCCAGGTGCTCCCTCTGCACTGACACCTGCAGCAGCAGCGGCTGCCGGGGCCGACTCAGCTGCTGCCAGAAGTGCACGGCCTCCGTCACGTCGAAGGCCCTCCAGCCGCTCTCGTGGACGGACACCAGCCTGCGCCACCACACGGACACAGGCCTGAGCGGAGGGCGACCCGCGCGGCGGCGGGGACTGGGTGGCGTCCCCGCCCCTCGGGGTGCCCCGCCCCCGGCCCCGCCCCGCCCCGCCCCACCTGGAGTCCACCAGGGAGGTGCGGTTCGAGCCATCGTCGCGGACGTGCAGCCACTGGACGGTGACGCGCGCTCGGTCGCTGCGCGGGGACAGCCGCTCGTGCCTGCGGAGCGCGGCCTTGGGGACCGGCTCCTGGAAGAGGCGCAGCACGGCCTGCACCAGCTCGCTCTCGGGCGGCAGTCGCTGCTCCAGGTGGAACACCAGCAGGTGCGCGGAGGCTTCGGACGCCAGGAACCTGCCAGCCACCTCTGGGGACAGGGCCGGGGTCAGGGGAGCCCTCCGCACTCGGGGGGTGTGAGGATGGCAGAACCACAGAGTGGGTGGCCAGGCGGGAGAAATCGGCCCCTGTCCTGTCTCCCTGGGCCAAGCTTTTACATGGGCATGTCCCTCGGGTCTGGGACCCAGTTCGTACAGTCTACCCGCAGCAGGCAGGGGCCGCTCTGGCACCCAGAGCTGACAGGCCTACCTCAGCTGACATTTAAGTGTCAGAATCCTCACCTGGGGCACCTGCCTTTGGGGCTGGCTCTGGAGGTGAGCCCCAGGCCCAGGGGGTGATAGGCTGAATGGAATTCAAGCCAGCCTTGTCCCTGACAGCTGAGTGGCAGGTGTTACACTGTAGTTAATTCTTCGGTTACCCATGAATGATCTCTCCATGATCATGCACTTTACAGTCACAGCCCCAGGAGACCAGTCAGACATCATCATACCAATGTTGCAGAGAAGCGAGCAGGTTGGGAGCCTTATTTTAAAACCAATTGCTCAAGGTCAGGGAATCCCAGAAACCCTGGCTCCCCCCCAGCACTGAGGCAGAACCGGGCTGCATCATCCTCTCCACCCTCCTCTTCTCTGATGCCTCCACTTGGGCAGCGGGTCCCAGGGGCCCACCTCCTCCCGACCCTGAGATATAGGGCCCTTGGTGCAGGCAGAGACCAGACCAGGGACCCCGCTCAGCCACCTCAGAGGCAGAGGTTCCCCCCACCCGCGTGGCCCCTGGCCCTCGGGCAGCCTCCCCCTGCAAGGACCAGGCTGCAGCAAGGGAGGAGGCCTCACCTCGGAAGTTTTGGCTGAACCTCTTCCCTCGGGATCGGGCTCCGTGGCCTCGCTGCAGCAGGGACACGTACTGGGCCCTCACGTGGCCAGGGGTGTCTAGCTCCTCCACATTGGCCTTATCCAGGGTGGGCACCTCCCTGAGGTGCAGCTGCTGCAGCAGGCTGCCCAGGATCTGCTCCCCTGTCAGGGCCACCCCGGGGCCGGCCGGGGGCAGCACCCAGAGTGCCCAGCAGAGCCACAGGGGCCTCATGGTGCCGTTCGGGAGGAGCAGGAACGGAGCAGAAGTGTCCCTGGAAGAGGCTCCAGGAGGGGCCCAGCTGGGTTGCTGAGAGCCAGGCTGGCCAGCTTTATAGGCAGCCCTGGGCTGGGCGTGGGTGGAGGGAGGGAGGCTGAGGGGGAGAGAGGTCACACCCTCAGACCTCCTGGGAGCTCAGCAGCCAGACTGGTCCGTGAGCCCGAGGTGGGGGCTGTCTACAAGGGGCACAGAGGGCTGTCTCGATGTCACATCATTCTGGGGCCTCACCACTGTCTGGGTAGCTCAGTAATAGGTTCGGTGCCTGTTGAATTTCCCTGGTCCTACCCTAGTCCTAGTCTTCGAAAAAGCAAACTTGTTCTGTAAAAAAAAAAAATGAGACCTTTTAGCCAGCTCTTTAAATCTCTTTCTTGGGGGCTAGTCTGGGTCTTGATTTTTTTCATCAGGAGGGAAGGAGGGAAAGGACTCTGCATCTTGCCTGTGCCAGGCAAGGCCCTAAGCAGAACACTCCCACAGGAACCCCTGGAGTCTGCCTCCTCAATCCCTCAGCCCTGCCCACTCCTCTCCACTGTCCTCAGGAGACCTTGTCCACCCCAAGACAGAAGGAAGCTAGAGGCTGTCACGACAGGAAATCTCATGGCTCAGCTCTGTGGCAGTCCCAGGAAAAGCAAATTTTCCAAGTTTCTTTGCAATCACATGACTGCCTTCAAAGTGAGAGTGCCCCTCCACAGTGACATCGTTCTGGGGAGCACTTTTCATGGGAAGCCTGGCTGCTGGCTCACACTGCCAGAGCTCAGTTCAAGTCCAGGTCATGCCCAGACATGTGCTGAGGGACAGGAACCTGGAAAGCAGAGGCCAGTGCTGCCCAGAGTCATGTCCTGTGTGAAGCCACAGGTACGGAGCCCCCTGGGCAGGGAGCCCCCCATGCCCCCTCACATGCACATTTTAGACTGGCTGGGTTCAAAATGAGGCCTGCTGCTTGCTGGCTGTTTGGACTGCTAGCAAGTTCCTTAACATCCCAGTGCCTGCTTGCTCACCCAAAGGAGGGGCTGGTAGTAATCGGGTCCACGTTGCAGGGCTGGCATAAAGAGTAAATGAATCAGCATGCGTAAGTTGTTCAGCTTAGCACCCGGTGCCTAGTGTGCCCTGGATAGGGTTTGTAAGCCCCCTGTAAGGGTTTGCTGTTGTGTTATCCACACAGTCATTGCCCTCTGGGGGATGATGAGAAGTGCAATCCTCTCCTGAGTGCTCACTATGCACCAGGGATTTTTCTGAGCTCTGAACAAGTATTCACAACAGCCCTGGGAGGCAGGTGTCAGATGGCCCACATTCCATGTGCACAGTCAGAGCCTGGTGAAGGAAACTGTCCCGGCTTGCTCAGCAAGTGGAGGGCTAGGTTGTTCACTACAGGCATCTGTCCCCAGAGGCCCTTCCTGGCACAGAGATTTGATGATGTGCAGGGGGAAACCCTTCCCTAAATGTGACAGCCTCACTTCCCATGTTCTGTCACGGTTGTTCTGTCCTCTGCAAAGGTGGTAGAGGACAAGAGCTGGTTGAGGGCCAAGGGGCCTGGTGGGCAGGGAGCATCCTGTTTCCCCTTCCTCTGCCGTGGGTGAGCTGTGTCACTGACAGGTCTCTGGTGCCAACTCTCTGCCTCTGTGCTGCTCACATTCAAGGCAGAAGAGCTGAAAACCTGGTACTCAAGGCAGAATTGTCCCTGCATGAGAGCCCAGGGACATCATGCACTAATTGCCACCATACATATTTGCATATGCGCATGTGCCTATGTACAAGAGGGGTTTTAGTAGTAAGGGGAGGCTTAGAACTGGAGGAAGGGGAGGGCCAAAAATAATAACAATAACAGTAATAATCATAAAGGCCAATAAGCTGATGGGCTGCACACCATTCTGTTTTGTGTACTTTAACTCTTCATGAAAATTTTTTGCAGATTCTCTTCTTTTATTGAAGTATTATTAAAATAAAATATATTGGTTTCAGGTGTACAATGTAGTGATTTGACCATTATATACATTACGAAATGCTCACCATGCTGTGTGGTTACCCTCTGTCACCATACAAAGTTATTACAATATTCCCAAATGTATTTCTATGTACTACTTTCATCCTCATGACTTACTTATTTTATAACTGGAAGTTTGTACCTCCTGATTCCCTTCACCTATTTTGCCATCTTCCTACCCCACCAAACTCTTTTTCTTTTTAAATTGAGGTATAATTGACATATAGCATTATATTAGTTTCAGGTGTACAACAAAATGATTTGATATTTGTATATACTGCAAAATGATCAACTCAATAAGTCTAGTTAACATCTGTCAACCAATCATAGTTACAAACTTTTTTCTTACAGTGGGCAACTTTAAGATCTCTCTTAGCAACTTACAAATAAACTATAGTCCCCATGCTGTCCATAGTATCCCTGGGGCTATTCATTTTATAACCGGAAGTTTGTACCTTTGACCCCCTTGACCCCCACCCCTATATTAACTTTATCTTTGCAACAACTTGCCACATTGTTCCTATTTTATAGAGGAACACAGAAGCATAAAACTGTTACCTGACTTGCCCAAGGTTGTGCAGGTGCCTCTGCCTGAGCTGGGGTTGTTCAAAGAGAAGGAAACAGGAATTTGGTCAAATGTGATGCACCCAGGGTCAGAGTAAACACTGGCAGCTGATGGGGTGAGAGGTGGGAGGACTCTTGGGGTGACAGAACCATGGCCTCAGCTGCCCTTCTGCTCCCTCTCCTCTCCTCTCCCACTGCTGTTTCAGTGGAATTGGGTTAATTCACAAGAAGGAAACCAAACCCACCTTAGAACTTGTATCTCCGAGGTGGAAGGTCACCCAGAGTCTAAGACGTCACCTCTGTGTTGGGCCCTCCTGCACTATGTGACGAGAGTGACCACCTTCAAAAGAAGAGCTGTTGCCTTTCTTTGCAAGTGATTAGCGGGGAAAGGACTTTACTTGAATCAAACATTTGGGTCTTAAGTCAGGCCAAAAGGTGCAGAAGTGTCACATTTACAGGCAAACCAGGACCTATGGCCCTCAGTCCCTGAAAGCTGCTCTGGCTGGTATCCCATAAATATGCAGTAGTCCGCCACCCTTGCCACTAGGTGAGAGGAAGCCCTGTGGCTTATGACTGGCAGGATGGTGCCAAGGATGTAACACCAGGCTGCCCCTGCACACCATGGTCCCTCCCCTGGTACCCCACGTCTGGATTCCCGGGGAGCTCACAATGAGGCCTTGTGGGTCCCCATGCTGGTTTCAGCAGGGACCTGCTGTCACAGGGCAGAGGCAGGCCAGGCCTGCCTATGCTGCTGCCCCTGGACCAGCACATGCCCACATAAGGCTCTCTCCCACCTAGTAGGCATCTCAGGGCTGAGGACTCTGGGAACCCTGGGTGGTCAGGAGCTCACTCCACACCTAGGGTAAGGGACAAGTTAAATGGAAACCTCATTTCCAGAGAAGAAAGTTAAGTGGAAGGACCATCCTCTGCTGTTCTGTGCCTGCTGATGTCTCTCTGGTGCTCCTGGGCTGGCCTCCCAGCTCAGAGCTCCCCTCAGTCCTGAGCCCTCACAGGGAGGGGGATGCCCAGTCACTAAACTGCATCCCTGTTGGAAGACCAGACCTGTCTGCAAGGGTGGCTTCTGTGGGCTGGTGCTCAGGGACTTCCTAGGAGCCACTGGGTGTCCTGGCATCTGGTCCATGTTGGGAAACAGAAGCCCTCCCCAAGCTTGGTGACTTCCCGTAAGGGAGGGCCTGGGTGCGTTTGGCATCCCATTCTCCTCTTTCCTCTGCTGCTTTGCAAGATTAGGGGGCTTAGTGCTGAAATGGACTCTCCAGTTCATTCTATTCCCCAGGCTTTAGAGCTAAGAAAAAGGAGACTCAGACTAGTGACCACTTCCCCAAGCTCACACAGTGAGGACGGAGGCCTGGCCAAGTCAGGGCAGGCAAGCTGGAGCTGTCAGTCCAGGAGGGTCTGGGCTGGGCAGGGAGGTGGGAGCAGCAGACAGACAGAGGGCATGTCCCACAGACTACTGCAGCTTCCGGGATGCAGGCTCCTGGTCCTGAATGTGGATTCCAGCTGGGCTAAAGAGTTCTGCTGGGGAAATAAAATAAACAGGCAATTAGTTAGAGGCCCAAAGAACTCTATGTGGATTGGGAGGCTTTGTAAAGGACCCATTAGCTGTCAGGAGGGAGGGCCACTGTTTTTGTCATGTGGAGCTGGGAGCCAGGCCCCTGTGGGCCTAGGAGAGTCTGGTGGGTAGTCGAGGGGTCAGGTTGACCTTGAATAGTGGAAAAATCATAAAATTACTCTTCTGGCCTTGTGGGAGGGAAGGCTATAAAGCCATCTAGTTCAGACCTCTCTCTCCCAAGACTTTCCATGGTGAAAGAAGCCCATACCATGCCATGCCATGTTATTAGGGATTTAAAAACTTTGTGAAAATTAATTTTTCCAGAATATATTGTGAATGCTCTAAGTGTGATTGTAAAAATGCTGTACAAGAACACAAATGCTTTGTGCCCCTATTTATTTGTGGGCATGAATATACGTTAGTACCCAGGACCCTTAAAACCAGTCTCCTCCAACCCAGATGGCCCTCAGATAAGCCAGCCTTTCGACTTGCTGTGTCCTCTCCCGACAGGACTATGGTTTCTGCAGCAGATCGCCCCAACCTACTCTTGTCCAACCTGGCCTTTCCACACAGGCTCCAACATGGAGCCACAGTGCAATGACCTGTGGGGTGGGCTCCCCATTCCTCAGATCCCCTCACCCAGAAAGCTTTTCCACAATGTTTCCTGGTACCTCCCACCTCTACCAGGTTGGGGTTTGTTCCAGGGGAGAGCCCCTGGGGAGGTTTCTGGCCAGAATCACCTGAGGAGTATGTGCACGACAGCTTCCTGGGCCCCAGTCCTCCTGAACGGGCTTCACTGGGGCTCTGGTGCAGGAACCTGAATGGCAAAGCTCTCCAAACATGAGGTCTGAGCAGGAGGGTGAGGCTGGGTGGGAGAAAAAATCCTGCCCCTACCCTGAGGTTCACACCATGACTAATCGGCCTGTGTCTGAGTCCTCAGCTTCCTGACTGTCTGTGATGAGAGGAAAGAAAATGACCAGAAATAAAGTAGAAAAGAATTTTTTCCTGAGGCTCGTCTGGGCTTTCCCTGAAATTTCGAGAGTGAGAGCAGGCAAGTAGAAAGGATTTTTTCTGTCTTTAAATACTTGGAACACAATCATGTTATATGCAAATCATGTCTAATATTTGACACTCTGAAGTTAACATAATGTAGGTCAATATTTTCCTCTAAATTCCTGTATTTCCTCTATACTACCCTCTCCTGCAAAAACCCTCTGTGGATTTGCCCACTGCCTCAATAAACCTGAATATTCCCACTTTCAAGAACATCAGAGCAGGGGCTAAATGATACTTCTGAACCGTGCCTCTCTGCCACGCTGTCCCCTAACCTGTTACTTCATGGCATAGACACAGGCCCCTCCTCCTGGGCCCACCTGAAGGGTGTTCTTGGGCCCAGCCCAGCTGTCCTGCCCCACATTCTGGCCCATCCTGCCCTGTCCTGGGCCACCCCGTACTTGGCATTCTGGCCACTCACAGACCAGCCCCTTTACAGTCATGTATTGGCTCCTTCTTCACCTCTTCTTTACCTTTGAAATCTGGAAAGTCTCAGCATAAATTTCACTTCCTCATGAAAATCCTTCTCTCATATTCTGACCACCCCATCTCTTCCCAGTTCATCACTGTAACCTCTGGATACCTTTGATCCCTCATGAAAAGAGTTGGATGATACTCCCTCTTGGCATTGTGGAGATAGCGTTCACATCCAACTCTCCCAGTGGAACACAGGCTCAACAAAGAATGATGCCTTCTTGTTGATCCGGTAATCAGGCCTAGCATGGTGCCTGGCAAATAATTGGTGCTCAGACAGTATCTGCTGAGAGAGAGGGAGGAGAGAATGGATGGATGGATGAAACCCTTTTTGCTAAAACATTTGAAGTGGAGAATTGGAGACGAGATATTAGTCCAGATTAAGGCCAGTGTTCATTCAGGAAACTAGTAACCAACACATGCAACTTCAAACCAAAAAGACATATGCATGACTGATGAACAGACCACAACATGTGTCTCCTGTGCAGCCACCTAACCCCTGCTCAGCTTCCTCACAGCAGCACTATCTTGTATGCACGTCCAGGACAGTCTGAACCTGCAAGGCCCCGATGTGTGGTCACATGGGCAAATAGTAACATTTGCCTGTTTTCACCTGACACCATATGCTCACTGCCTCTCTGCCCTCAGAAACAGCCAGGGATCGCCAGGGCCAGAACTGCGACCCAGTTCTCCTGATTTCACATGATTCCTTTGTCCTTTCTTTAGGATCACCCTGTTTCCAATGGGAAATTCTTAAAGGTCAGGATCAGATTCTATCATCTAGGCTGTAGGTACTGAGTTCATCAGCGTGGAGCCAGAGTTGTAACCAATCCAGGGGAAAGCATCAGCAGAGGTCAGAGGTATTGATAATGAGGGTAATTACCCTATTCTCTAATCTCCAGCACATGGCTGATGAAGCAGGGAGGGAGGATTTACACATTCTGACAAGTAGTTGGAAAGGTGGGCTGAGTAAACAAAATACGTAATAACAAGCATGGAGTCATTTGGGAATCCATAGATTAGGCATGTCCTGCTGGGACAGATCCTTTCCCCAGACACTTCAGCACTTTATCAATAGCTCAGCACTGAAGCTATCATTGAAAGGAAACGAGCTTTTGCCATCCACTCTGGCATGTTTTAGCCCCTTCCTGCATGTTCATTAGGGAATGTGACACTCAGCCACTGAGCAGCCCCAACACCTCCTGGAAACACTTTGTGCTTCCTCCTCATGCAGCTCTAAGCTGTCCTTAGACATTTGGCTGGCCGCTTGGTCTTAGGGCTCTGAGAGGTTCCTGGTGGGAGCTGATGAGTTTTCTAAAGACACTTTATGTGTGTGTTTTCAAAGACATACCTATGGTCAAAATCAAATAGCAAAGAAGGGTTTATAATGAGAAGCAAAAACCTCCCATCCAGCCTCCCCAGTCTTCAAATATCACTTCTGATGGTTTTCCTCCCTAACTATGAACAGTATGCTGAGGCCTCCCTTCTTTGATTTCTTAACTTAGACAGTATCTATTGACTCCCTGCTCTGAAAAACAGGACTTAGCCCCTTCCCCCTCACTCTACATTCAACTCTCCAATTTTTAATTTAAAAAAATACATAGGTAATTTTAGTTTTTTGTCACTTTTGCAAATTTAAGCAATGTTTTAACACTGTTATTTCTTGCTCCTCAAGCTTCAGTGTCTCAGTCTTCCACCAGATAAATTAAGACTATGAAACAGCCACAGTCTCTCATTCTCCTCCACCTCTACCAGTTAGTCCCTAACTTTTGCATTATCAGGTTTGGTGACCTTTACATTCTGTTCAGTCCTTTGTCTATGAGTGGATTTAAAATGCTGAAAACCAATACATAATATTTATGTTACCAATACTATTTTTTTATCACAATAAATATTGTAGGGCCAAAAAGGATGCTAAGATTCCATCCCTTCTACTGTGGTCCAAAATAAATGCTGGCCAAAGAAAAGTGCTTCTGACATCAAAGACAAGCAGATCCTCTGTTCTCATACCCATCAATTATTCCCAACCCTACCTCATTCTCATTTGCTTCATATTTGGACTCTGATATTCTTGTTCAGGTTTTCATTTTTCTTAGAGTTGCTGACTACCTTTCTTATTTCTTGTTGACAAAAGAATAATGTGTTTTCACCTTTTCTTCAAAATAATTCAGCCTTTCCTCCGTATGTTTAGGGTAGGGGATCCAATTTTTTTTTCCAGAGGCATCTTCCCTTCTTCCTGAGAACTCTGTCTCGCTCAAACTCAGACAAAGCTCTTCTCAAGGCATGCTATGCACTTGTAATTGGTATTTCCCTTCATTGCTTTCTTGGGTCAGAGCCACTGTTTTCTGGTCCTGTTTTCCTTTTTCAGTTTTCTCCTTTATTTTGCTGGAATACATCTTCAAGTAACTTTCTCAGAAAGGGAGCTTGACTGTCTAAAAATGGCTTTATTTCTCCCTTTTACTTGATAAGCTGGATATCGAATTCTAGTTTCAAAAATAATTTTCTCTTAGAATTGTTAAGGAATTACTCTACTGACTTCCAGATCTGGGCAGTTAGAATTGCTAATGAAAAGTTAGAGGCCACTCTAATGATCTACTATTATTATTGTTTGTTTTCTCTAGAAGCTTTTGGATCTTCTTATCCCTGGTATTCTGTAATTGCACAAAGTTGTGCTTGGAATCAAGCCTTTTCTTTCACTCATTCAACTCAGCACTTAAAAGCCCTTGATTTTTTTTAATTTCAAAATTTGGAATTAAGTATAAATACATTTTCATTGTAACAGATTTAAATAATAGTGAGAGCCATGGCTCCCCTATTTTAATACCTTCTGTTTTCCCTGTGTCCTGGCAAGTCCTTCCAGATTACTAACCACTTCCCTGTTTTGGTGTGCATCCCTTCACATAGATGTTCCACAAATTAATATGCATGTATATTTTATACATATGGAAATATATATATTGCATTCTTTTTCCTTCTTTTACATGGTTGGGATCAAACTGCACATAACATCCTGAAACTTGCTTTTTTCATTTAACAATGTCTTGGAGATATTTCTGTTTTGGCCCAGCTAGATCTAGTACATTCTTTTCACTACTGCATAGTGTTTCAAAGTACAGGAACATTCTCTTTGTGGACTTTCAGATTTCTTCTATTATCACAAGCATGCTGCAGTAAAAATTCTTGAGCATTCCTCTTTGTATATCGTGTATGGCTATGTTTCTAAGATTGATACTGAGAACTGGGTAGAGGGTGTGCATAGTTTAGTTTTATCAGATTGTGCCAAACTGCCCTCCAAAAACTCTCTACTAATTTACAGACCCACCCAATTCTGTCTGAGAGAACATGTTTCCTCACATCCTCACCCTCCTTTAAGTAAACTCCTATACTGTGCTAATTAATGTGGGAGTGAGGGAATCAGGTGGTATCTCCCTTATCTTACATTATCCTGATTATCAGTGAGACTGACCACCTTTCCTCATGTTCATGGCTGTTTAGATTTTCTCCGCTTTATGGTGTGGTTTGTCTTTTCCTTATTGATTTGCCACAGCTTTTTATAGATTCTGGATACAGATTCTTTCTTGATTATATGCATGGCAAATATGTTCTCCTAGACTGGCTGGAATGTTCCCTTATTTTGTAGTTTTTTTTCAAGTTTATAGTGCTTTGTACTTTGTTGAAGTCAAATTTATTCTTTCCTTTTTTGCATCTTATTTTTTAAGAATGTCTTCTTTTCTCCAAGGTCAGTGAGTCCTTTTCATCTGAAATTCTTCTTTAACTTAGGAAATCTCTTCCTCATATTTCTTCTTTCAATAAATTTCATCCTCCCAACCTTCTCTACAATTCAGCTTTCATATATAGATAGATAGATGATAGAGATGTGGATTTTGTTTGTTTGTTTTTGGTCTCCATCCTTGGTCCCATATTTTGAAATATTCATGACTTTATAGTCTGGCCCTCTGTTGTTTTATTTTTGTAATAAAATTTTAATTTTAGAATAGCTTTATGTTTACAGAAAAATTATATAGTACAGTTTCCATGTATCTCACACCAGATTCCCCTACTACCAACATGTTACATTAATGTAGCACCATTGTCACAATCAATGAACCAATACTGATGTATTATTATGAACTAAAATCCATACTTTACTCAGATTTTCTTAGTTTTTACCTAATGTCTATTTTTTGTTCCAGGATACCATTCAGGATACTCCATTACATTTCATTGTCTTGATTGTTCTTGGCTGTTGCAGTTGGGTTTTTAATTTCATAAATTATAATTTCCAAAGCCTTTTCTTGTTGTAGAATCACCCTGAGAATGCTAATTATAATTTTAAAGTATTTTATGTTCCCAAATATCATTTGTTTGCTCTAGAGACAGTTCTTCAAAGTGGACCAACCTAAGTTATCACCTGTTACTCTGGAGAGAGCAGGGCTGTGGGTTTCCAATATTAAAACTTGTTCCTGAGCAAAGACTTGAGGCCACTTCTCCCCAGGTGGATTTTAGTCAGTGTGCTTCTTGTACAGGAGTGTGTGCATTTCACCCCCACATCTTCACAACCTACAATACTCTGCTCCCCACATCCTCACAGAACTGCCAAGAAGTGGGGGGAACTGGACACTGCAGCTTCACTCCCTTGATTGGATGGAAGAAGGAACCGAGACTGTCAGTTCAGCTGCCTGATCAGGAGGGTGTGAGTGTGAAGAGGAGGGGGAGAAAACAGGGATTTCTAACAATCTCATTGGACCACTTACCACCTTCTAATATTTGCATTTGTATAGAGGTACATTTAGGACAAGTGAGCGAGTGAGAAGCAACATGGCAGGCCATGCCCCGAGACAGCCTGACAGTATCCCACACCAATCAGGTGTCCATCAGACATCTTTCCTGAGCCCTGCACAGCAGGAACCCACTGGCCAGGCCTGTGCCTTGGGCAGCTCCTATTCTAGTGACAGGAGACAGATGATAAACAACCTCTCAAAGCCAGATAACAGGCAGGAAGTAAACAGGGTGATGAAAGAGGGTGACTGGGGAGGCCCCAAGAGAAGGCACAACTGGGATGAGAAGGAACCATGCATGAGCAGGAAGGGGTGGGGGAGAGTGGCTCCAGGCAGAAGGACAGAGCCTGGTGGGGGGACCAGCAATATGGCTGGAGCATGTAAGGAGGGGTCCCAGGCCATGGTAAGGCTTTGACTCAGAGCTGTGGGAAGCCATTGAGGAGTTTAAAGCAAAAAAAGTTATCTGATTTGCACTTCAAAAGCAATCTACTGAATATATTTGGAAGTATATATTTGCAAATGATATATCCAATAAGGGGCTAATACGCAATATATAAAAACTGATACAACTCAACACCAAAAAACCCAAATAACCCAATTTAAAAATGGGCAAAGGACAGAGTTATCAAGAAAAAAACAGACTACCCACATAAACAGAATCAGAAATGAGAAAGGAAAAATCACTACGGACACCACAGAAATAGGAAGAATTATGACAATACTGTGAAAAGTTATATGTTAACAAACTGGATAACCTAGAAGAAATGGACAACTTTCTAGAAAAATACAGCCTTCCAAGGCTGACTCAGGAAGAAACAGAAAATTGGAATAGACCATTTACCAGCAATGAAATTTAATTGGTAATCAAAAAACTACCTAAGAACAAAACCCTGGACCAGATGGTTTCACTGTTGAATTTTATCAAACATTTAGTGAAGACCTAATACCCATCCTCCTTAAAGTTTTCCAAAAAGTAGAAGAGGAGGGAATACTCCCAAACTCATTCTACGAGGCCAACATCATTCTAATACCAAAACCAGGCAAAGACACCACAAAAAAAGAAAATTACAAACAGATATCCTTGATGAATATACATGCAAAAATACTCAACAAAATATTAGCAAACCGAAATAAAAAATACATCAAAAAGATCATTCACCATGACCAAGTAGGATTCATCCCAGGGATGCAAGGATGGTACCACATTCGAAAATCTATCATCATCATCCACCACATCAACAAAAAGGACAGAAACCACATGATCACCTCCATAGATGCTGAAAAAGCATTTGACAAAATTCAACATCCATTCATGATAAAAACTCTCAACAAAATGGGTACGGAGGGCAAGTAACTCAACATAATAAAGGCCATATATGACAAACCCATAGCCAACATTATACTTAACAGTGAGAAGCTGAAAGCTTTTCCCTTTTTTTTTTCCATGCAAGAGATTTTATTATCTGAAAGAGAAAATGGCTGCCCCCAGAGAGAGAGAGAGCAGCAGCTTGTGGGTGAGGAAGTGCATTTTTAAGGAGTAGGGGTAAGGTGTGTTCTGCATTGGTGATTGGATCTTAAGGGGGTGTGGTCTTAGCGCACCAGAATTTGCCTTCATTCCCATCTTTTTCTTTTCCTAATTGGGCCTCTGGGGAACTGGGCGTAGAATCTTGTTCTCTAGTTACTCTCTGCTGGAAGGGGGTGTAGATTCTGGGGTTAGTGAGGCCACTGCTGTAGAGTTGGGGAAGGGCGGGCATCCTAAGATGATTCGTGATGTCATTTAGCTGGTTTCCTTATTCTTCGTGAGAAGGCCTTGATAGCCCTGGAAGAGTAACAAATTGAAGGCCAGTGTTGGGTGAGAAGACCAGCAACCAGGGAAATGGACGGTGAGCCCGTGGAGGAGGATTGGGCAGTGAGGGTTCCCAAAGCAGCTCAGATTCCTGGAGGAAGAGCAAAGTCAATGGGAGAACCTCATTTGAAGTCACAGCACCAATGAAAGGGTATCTCGCCATGACCCTCCTTACCCCAGAAGGACTCAGGAGACACTGGCCCATGCAAGAAATTTTATTACCTGAAAGAGAAAGTGGCTTCCCCTAGAAGAGAGGGAGCAGCCTGAAAGCTTTTCCTTTAAGATCAGGAACAAGACAAGGATACCCACTTTCCCCACTTTTATACAACATAGTTCTGGTTGTCCTAGCCACAGCAATCAGACAACACAAAGACATAAAAGGCATCCAGATTGGCAAGAAGAAGGTAAACTGTCCCTGTTTGCAGATGACATAATATTGTACATAACAAACCCTAAAGAATCCACTCCAAAACTACTAGATCTAATATCTGAATTCAGCAAAGTTGCAGGATACAAAATTAATACACAGAAATCTGTTGCATTCCTATACACTAATGATGAACTAGCAGAAAGAGAAATCAGAAAAACAATTCCATTCACAATTGCATCAAAAAGAACAAAATATCTACGAATAAACCTAAAAAAGGAAGTGAAAGACCTATACTCTGAAAACTAAAAGACACTCATGAGAGAAATTAAAGAAGATACCAATAAATGGAAACACATCCTGTGCTCATGGATAGGAAGAATTAATATTGTCAAAATGGCCATCCTGCCTAAGGCAATCTACATATTCAATGCAATCCCTATCAAAATATGGACAGCATGCTTCAACGAACTAGAGCAAATAGTTCTAAAATTCATATGGAACCACAGAAGACCCCAAATAGCCAAAGCAATCCTGTGAAGGAAGAATAATGTTGGGGGGATTACACTCCCCAACTTCAAGCTCTACTACAAGCCACAGTAATCAAGACAATTTGGTACTGGCAGAAGAACAGACCCAGAGACCAGTGGAACAAACTAGAGGGTTCAGATATAAACCTAACCATATACAGTCAATTAATATATGATAAAGGAGCCATGGACATACAATGGGGAAATGACAGTCTCTTCAACAAATGGTGTTGGCAAAACTGGACAGCTACATGCAAGAGAATGAAACTGGATTATGTATGGTCTAACCCCATACCCAAAAGTAAACTCAAAATGGATTAAAGATCTGAATGTAAGTCATGAAACCATAAAACGCTTAGAAGAAAACATAGGCAGAAATCTATTGAATATAAACATGAGCAACTTTTTCCTGAACACATCTCCTCAGGCAAGGGAAACAAAATAAAAAATGAACAAATGGGACTACATCATGCTAAAAAGCTTCTGTACAGCAAGGACACCATCAGCAGAACAAAAAGGCATCCTACAGTATAGGGGAATATATTTGTAAATGACATATCTAAACAAGGGGTTAACATCCAAAATATATAAAGAACTCACATGCCTCAACACCCAAAAAGCAAATAACCCAATTAAAAAATGGGCAGAGGATATAAACAGACAGGTCTCCAAAGAAGAAATTCACATGGCCAACAGACACATGAAAAGATGCTCCACATTGCTAATTATCAGGGAAATGCAAATTAAAACCACAATGAGATATCACCTCACACCAGTAAGGATGGCCAACGTTGAAAAGACAAGGAACAACAAATGCTAGCAGGGATGTGGAGAAAGGGGAACCCTCCTACACTGCTGGTGGGAATGTAAAATAGTTCAACCATTGTGGAAAGCAGTATGGAGGTTCCTCAAAAAATTCAAAATAGGAATACCATTTGACCCAGAAATTCCACTCCTATGAATTTACCCTAAGAATGCAGGAGCCCAGTTTGAAAAAGACATATGCACCCCTATTGTTATAGCAGCACTATTTACAATAGCCAAAAAATGGAAGCAACCTAAGCGTCCATCAGTAGATGAATGGATAGAGAAGAGGTGGTACATATACACAATGTAATATTATTCAGCCATAAGAAGAAAACAAATCCTACCATTTGCAACAACATGGATGGAACTAGAAAGTATTATGCTCAGTGAAATAAGCCAGGTAGAGAAAGACAAGTATCAAATGATTTCACTCATCTGTGGAGTATAAGAACAAAGAAAAAACTGAAGGAACAAAATGGCAGCAGACTCACAGAACCCAAGAATGGACTCACAGTTACCAAAAGGAAAGGGACTGGAGAGGGTGGCTGGGAAGGGAGGAGAAGGGGAATAAGGGGCATTATGACTAGCACCCATAACGAAGGCAGGGGGGCACGGGGAAGGCAGTATAGCACAGAGAAGACAAGTAGTGACTCTATAGCATCTTACAACACTGATAGACAGTGACTTAATGGGGTATGTGGTGGGGTCTTGAAAATGGGGGTAATCTTGTAACTACAGTGTTGCTCATGTGATTGTATATTAATTATACCAAGAAAAAAAATGGTCAGAGGACCTGAACAGACATTTTTCCAGAGAAGACATACAGATGGCCAACAGACATATGGAATATGCTCCACATCACTAATCATCAGGTAAATGCAAATCAAAACCACAAAGAGGTATCACCACACAGCAGTCAGAATGTCCACCATCCAAGAGACAAGAAATAAAAGTGTTGGTAAGGAGGTGCAGAAAAGGGAACCTTCCTACACTGTTGGTGGGAATGTAAATTGATGCAGCCACTGTGGGAAGTAGTATGGAGGTCCTCAAAAAACTAAAAATAGAAATACCATATGACCCAGTGATTCCACTTCTGGGAATTTACCTGAAGAAAACAAAAGCACTAATTCACAAAGATAATGAACCCCTATGTTTATCACAGCATTATTTACAGTAGCCAAAATATAGAAACAACCTAAGTGTCCATCAGTAGATGAATGGATAAAGATGTGGTATATATATATACCAGTGATATGTGGTACATATCACTCAGTAATATAAAAAGGATAAAATCTTGCCCTTTGCAACAACATGAATGGACCTAGAGGGTATTATGCTCAGTGAAATAGGTCAGGCAAAGAAATACAAATACCATGATTTCACTTGTATGTGGTTCCTGAAAAACAAAACAAATGAGACAGCAAATGTAGATTTGTGAACACAGAGAACAGACTGGGGGCAGGGGTCGCCACAGAGGAGAGGGGTAGGGGTATGGGTGAGACAGTGAAGGGGATAAGAGAAACAAACTTCCAATTACAAAATAAGTAAGCCACAGGGATGAAAGTACAGCACAGGGAACACAGTCAAATGTGGCTGAAAAGTGCTGTAAATGTAAAATGCACCCTAGACTTCAAAGACTTAGTACAAGAAAAAGAATATAAACTCTTATTTTCTTACATTGATTACATGTTGAAATGATATTTTACATATATTGGGTTAAATAAAATGTAGTGTTAAAATTAATTTCACCTTTTTTTTTTGTACTTTTAATGTGACTGAGAAAATTTCAGACTGAAATTGTGGTTCACAGTGCATTTCTGCTGGACACATACTCTCTAGACCAGTCCAACAGCTTCCATTTATTGAACAATGGCAAGCTACCCGGTACTCAGCTCTGACCTCCCACACTACCTTTCCAATCCCAATAACCCCAAAAGTAGCTATGATCCCATCTAGCGGCTGGATTAGGGAATTGAGGCTCAGGAAGGATCCAGAGCTTGTCTGAGGAAACACTACTATTAGAAAGTTAAGAAACCAAAAAAAAAAGAAAGTGGGAGAACCAGAATTTGGACACTGATGGGGTGACTGTTTTACCCTTGCACTGAAGCCACCACACCACAGCCCGTTCCAGGGACACGGAAGTCTTTTATGCTAACACACAGACTTCTATTCAGCCACAGTATTATGTGGCTCAGGGCCCCAAATTCTTGGGGTGATCCCAAACTGGCTCTCTGTGAATGGTTTGCATGCAGGCTCGTTTCAGAGCCAGCCTTTAATGCTACAAGAAAGGGGCCATTTCAGATTTACAGCCTTTTCCCATTGCCTCTTGAGGTCCACTGGCCTGCGGAGAGCAGAGCAAGAGCTGTGCACAGCTGAGGAGCAGGGCACATCCCAGTGGCCCCGAGAGGAAAGCCTGCCAGCCAGGGGGCGGCACATACCCAGCCACCATCTCGCTGCCACACTGGAGAAACTCTTTGTGCATGGCTGCTTGAATTTCCCACATCTGACAAAATAAACGTGCATAAATCTTAACTTTGCCTTCCTCCTTTGAATGTCCTTTTTAAGATTTAGACAGGTACCCACATAATTTGAAGAAAGCTGTTTTCAAGTACAACCAGAAAAATAATTCTACACAAGCAACGGAAACCTACCATGGCAGCTATGGACATACACCAGATTCCCTGCTGTGGGGAGCACACTTGACTGCTGTCCCCATGCTGGACCCCCCAGGTTCACACCCAGGCCACACTTTCTGGGGACTCTTTCTAGTGGCGGTACTAGGCAGGCCCATTCCAGAGATGCTGAATTCCCACTGGCAACTGGCCTGAGGACCCTTCACGGACCTGGCCAAACCTTGCTCAGAACTGCACTTAGTGCCAGGCATGTAACTCCACCCTCCTTCCCTCTATCTCCTATGAGCATTGGACCAGACTGTGAAGATCCTCCCTGCCTTCTCCTGCACTAGCCCTCAAAAGATCCCTCCTAAATCCAATCCCTTCTTGGAAGACCCAAATTCATGCACATGTGGAGATAGTAGACAAATTAGTAATTGTAAAGAAATCAATTTGAGGGATCAGGAGAAATGTGTCCCTATAAAAGAGAAACAGAAGATATGCAAAGTCCTTAAAGCATGTGTACATTGAGTTTCCAGATTCCATCTAGAAACCATAAGCAAGCAAGTGCAAACAGGACAGTCTGTGAATGCAGAGATTTCTAAAGAGAAAGCCTAATTGTTGAGCTGACAAACACAAGAAAGGTAATCAGCAGATTGTGTACAACAGAAACCAGGTCCAATGGGAACAGAGTAGAAAAGCAATAATCAAATAAGTAAGAGGAAAATAATGGTCTAAAATAAAAGGGCTAGTCTTTAGACATCAAAAGGGTAACCAAATATTAAGAAACATTAAGGAAGAGACAACTAGAAATAACCTGATGACATTTTTTAATTTGAAGAAGAAAAAAATATGAGTGTCTAAGGAGAAAAAGTCACATTATATACAACAAAAAAAGAAACTCAAAACAGGCATAAAGCTTCTCTTCCACAATAGTATATGCCAAGAAAAAAGCAAGTATTTATTGTACTGAAAGGAAAAGACTGTAAGCCAAGGGCCTGATACCTAATCAAGGTATTGCATCTGCAAAGGTCTAACAGAAAACTACTGCCAGGAAGGTGAGGGCTCCTTACACACACTACCTCAATCCTCTTTATAAACAAAACAAAGCAAAACACCTTACTCTAAGAACAACAGCAGAGCAGAAGACAGAGAACTAATGAATGGTCAGACTGTAGCAAAATGATAAACATTAACTTGGGCCCACATAAAAATTTGAGACATTACAACAGGGGAGGGGAGCTTAGATACAGTAAGGGAATGACAGCCATGAATGGAACCTGGGAAAACGGTGTGTCTCCATAGGGTGGTTTCCATCATCATGACAGAAGGCAAATGTCCAAAATATTCTTGAAGAATAAAGAAAAACCCTTCTCTTCTTGAAACTTTATTGTTTACTTTTTCCATAGACACCTAAGATCAAACAGAAAATCTGTACCACTCTGAGAAATTATGCCAAATGTTGAGCATATGTACCCCACTTGCTCTTGCAGACTCCCACCTGCCCCATTTGGAATCTACAGCTGGCAAATTAAAGCATACTTTGGCATCATAGAAAATGTTTCTTTCACAAAGACTCCAAGCTGTGACTAGAGCAAATCGTTCTAAAATTCATATGGAACCACAAAAGACCCTGCTTGAATAGCCAAAGCAATCCTGAGAAGGAAGAATAAAGCTGAGGAGATTATGCTCCCCAACTTTAAGCTCAACTACAAAGCCACAGTAATCAAGACAATTTGGTACTGGCACAAGAACAAAACAATAGACCAATGGAACAGACTAGAGAGCACAGATATAAACCCAAGCATAGATGGTCAATTAATATGTGATAAAAGAGCCACAGACATACAATGGGGAAACAACAGCCTCTTCAACAACTGGTGTTGGCAAAACTGGACAACTACATGCAAGAGAATGAAACTGGATTATTGTCTAACCCCATACACAAAAGTAAACTCGAAATGGATCAAAGACATGAATGTAAGTCATGAAACCATAAAACTCTTAGAAGAACACAGGCAAAAATTTCCTGAATATAAACACGAGCAACTTCTTCCTAAACACATCTCCTTGGGCAAGGGAAACAAAAGCAAAAAAGAATACATGGGACTACATCAAACTAAAAAGCTTCTGTGCAGCAAAGGACATCATCAACAGAACAAAAAGGCATCCTACAGTATGGGAGAATATATTTGCAAATGACATATCCAACAAGGGGTTAACACCCAAAACATATAAAGAACTCACATGTCTCAACACCCAAAAAGCAAATAACCTGATTAAAAAATGGGTGGAGGATATGAAGAGACAATTGTCCAAGAAATTCGGATGGCCAACAGACACATGAAAAGACGCTCCATATCATTAATCATCAGGGAAATGCAAATTAAAACCACAATGAGATACCACCTCACACCAGTAAGGATGGCCAGCATCGAAAAGACTAAGAACAAATGCTGGTGAGGATGCAAAGAAAGGGGAACCCTCCTACACTGCTGGTGGGAATGTAAGCTAGTTCTGTCGACCTCTTCCCTGTCTCCAACCCACAGATGAAGGAGGCGATATTTCATCTTCGTGATGAAATATCGAAGACCTGAATGGACCAGCCAGGGGACTCAAGGCGTAACAGCTCAAGAGTAACGCCAAGAAGGCACTCCTCATATTTATTGAGTAAATGAACATCTGAAGAAATCTGAGTAGGGGGTTCAGCACATGATCATTACCTATCTTTGAGTCCAGCCCAAGGGTAGGACAATCCTCAAGGATACCGAAACCATGTGAGGGCAGTCACGAGCTATAGGGACTTTTTATGGCTTTAATCACTCTGTCCTTGACCAAACATCAGAGGTCTTAGGAGAGACAATCAAGTCACAAATCTTCATACATTTGATTTCTATATTACTTGATTTATATATTAAGCCCTTTAATCCCACATTTCCCCCTTATTTTTTAATTAAAGAACACCAAAACAGTAGGTGCAATATAAGCAGGAAGTCCGTTTTTAGATCTTGATATCAAGGCGAAAGCAGTAGAGAATGGCGCACATAAATGGGGGAACGAGGTTCCAAGCCTCGCCTCAGTTGGCCCCTTTGCCTTCACCTGTCGGCCCCCTGCGACTGTGCCTGTCTTCAGTTGTTCCTCCCATGAGGAATCTTACCGTCTCTCGCTAACCAGCCATCCTCGGGGGCCATACAGGGAGATAGTATACAGGAAAAAGAGGCATTTGAACTAGATTGACGCTCTTCTCATATTCCTGCGTCTAGCTACAATCATAAAAATCATAAAGTAAAAAATTCATTGCACGGACTCTCATGAACAATCATTCTTTAGGCATTATTTCTTGAAAAATAGCATAAGCATGAATAGGCTTCAATAGACTGGTAATGAAATGACGTGCCCACATTATAAGAACAGGAAGACAAATGCATAATAGAAGTAAACCTGTAAGTATTGGCCATATCCAATGAAACCAAGAAAAGCAATGTGATAATCCAGGCATTTATGAAAACTTATCAATAACATGATGAATGTCATCCAACTGATTTTGAATAGTTTGAGAAAAATCAGACAAATTGAAACAACACAACCCTGGAAGTTGTTCACATCCCATATGTTCTTTTAACAATAGATAATCTATGGTAGCACGATTTTGAAGTACTGTAATTCGTACTTCTCCCAGTTCTTGGTTCAGTTCAGATAATATAGAAGCAGTCACATTTGTAGTTCTACTGTATGCACAGGCCAGTTTAGATATTTCATTTTGCATTCCTGCAGCAAGTCCAGTAACTGGCAAAAGAAATGCAGCAGCAACTGCAACAGCAATAGGATTCAACAGCTTCACGTTGTCACAGCTAGACAGCAAAGCTCGAGGAAACCTTTTATGTGTATATCCAGGATGATCTATGAGAGCAGGAAGAATACGTACCACACCACAAACACCTTGGTATTGTGAAGAAAAGGCTTGATATGTTTTGTTACTACATAAAAACACCCAGCCATTTGGGAGTCTATATCCATATGGCCATTTTACACAAATAGTAGACTTACAACAAGAAGGTATCTGAGTACAATTAATACATACACAATCAGTGATTATGGTAGTCCTAACAGGTAAATTTAATTGAATATCACGCACAAGAATGTCAGGAGAATGGGTAATATTTATACCTGATATATTAGTAAACACCATGGGCGGAAGTCCTATTCCTATTAAATTCTTTGTTAACAATCCACTAATGGAAGAATCTCCTGCTATACAAAAGGATGACTTATTCAATCCTTGGCCTGCTAGTTGCAGCCATAGGTTAGGTGAGGAGAACTTACGTTCTGGAACAAGTGATGTATTTGATGACTACACATGACTACTCTTATATGATATGTCAGGAGATCCTTTTTGGAATTTTTCACAGGTATAAATTCCAATATCTTCTAGAGTCAAAACTGTTTTATAAATATCATATTGATTATTCTATGAGTTTGATCTGCAGCATTATGCCACCGAAATCTTCCTCCACTTGTTTGCCTATATATTTCCTCACCATTCTTTTTCCATACTACTGGACCTGCTGGAGTAGAGCAGGTGGATACACAATGAAGGACTACTCCTCGACCTAGATATAGAAGATTGCTTACATTAGCTGTGATAGTGCAAGCTTGTGCAGTGTCTGTATGTGCAAATGTTATTGTCAGGAATAAAAATAAAAATCTCATTATCTGGTGAGTTTCAGCTCTCTGTGGGCTGTGTACAAACTGTTGATAAGGCCTGCTGATGATCATCTCTCAGCGTAGACTTCTCTTAAGGTGTTGATATTGGGAGTTCTTCTTCATATCGTATCTTAATTCTCTTCCTGGGTAGCCAGATCAGATGTTGTTCCTCTGCAACAACGCAAACAAACCCTTTGCCCCACACTTTAATATGACCTCTATACCACTTTGAAGAACCTATTGGAGACCACCATACAGGAACTGCTGTTGTTTTAGAAAAAGAAATAGTGTAAGAAAAATGTACTTCCATAGCTGATCTTCCGTCACCTTGTAAAAGATCAAAATTAAGAATATGTAAAGCATGCATTAATCGTTGATTTGCAGTTAATTTGATCATGTCAGGGAGCAATCCCCCTTTTTGTTTTAATAAATAATGTTTAAGAGTAAGATGACGATGTTCAATTAGAGCTTGACCTGTAGAATTATAAGGAATGCCTGTTTTATGAGTGATATTGTATAGCTGAAAAAATTTCTTTAGCATAAAGGAGAGGTAAACTGGAGGGTTGTCAGTTTTTATGGTAGCAGGAATGCCCAATACTGCAAATGCTTGTAAGAGATGAGTAATGACATGATGAGATCTTTCTCCTGTTAAAGCAGTGGCCCAAGAAGCAGAAGAATACGTATCTATAGAAACATGACCATGTTTAAGAGTTACAAATTCAGAAACAATGGTAACGTCCATTTGCCATAGGGCATTAGGGCGTGTTCCTCTGGAAATGGTTCCAGCCTGTAAATGGGGAGAATTGATTTGAGAACAGGTTGAGTAGGAATTCAAGATATTTTGAGCTTCAGAGGCTGAAAGGGAAAAACGCTTTTGCAAAGTAAAGGAAGGAGCATGAGTTAGGTCATGATAATGTTGAGCTGGTGAGTAATTAACTGGAGAAACAAGTTTGTCTACTTTATCATTTTAGTATGATAAAGGACTTGGTAAATTAGAATGTGATTGTATGTGAGTGATAAAGAAAGGGTGCAGATGATGATGGATACACACCTGCAATTGAGAAAATAAAGTGTTAATGGGAGATTGTACGGTGCCCGACGTCGCAGTTTCTAATAAAGGAACAGAAAAGGCCGTATAAGCAGAGTCAGTAACAATATTGAGAGGACTTGGAAAGTCTTGCAGAGCTTGCAATATAGCATATAACTCATTTTGTTGTGTAGAAGTAAATGATGCTTGAAAGGTTTTTGCTAGACCAGAACAAGTTGTATAGGCTGCTTTAAAAGATTTTGCACCATCTGTAATACAAGTCACAGCATCTACTAGTGGACTGGGGGAAGTTTTGTGAGGAAGAATCCACTGATGATGCTGAAAAAAGGAAAATAACTTATTTTTAGGGTAATGGCAGTCAATATTTCCTAAAAAATTAGAGAATGCAATTTGCCATTGAGTATTCTCTTTAAATACTTGTATGATATCTTGTTTAGATAATGGAAGAACAATGGATTGAGGATCGTAACCGATCATCTGTCTTAGTCTCTGTTGTCCTTTGAGGATGTCAGGGGGCTACTTTGTCAATGTAAGGTTGTAACGAGGGTTTAGATTGATATTGTAAAAATATCCATTCTAACCAACTGTTATATTGACAGAGCAATCCTGTGGGGAGTAAATAAATTAATGGGGAGTAAAATAAATTAATAGAAGTAAGGGTTTGTGTAAACCTTTGATAATTGAGCCTTTTGAATGTGCTCTATCCATTCGAGTTCTTCTTCAGCTTTTGAGGTTAAATTTCTTGGACTGTTAAGATCTGGGGGTCCTTTTAAGGTATTAAAAAGATGTAATTTATAAGTAGGAACACCTAATAATGGTCAAAGCCAATTAATATCTCCTAAAAGCTTTTGAAAATCATCTAAAGTTCTAAGATGATCTCTCCTAATCTGAATTTTCTGAGGAATGATTGAATTTTCTTGGATTTTACTTCCTAAATAATCCATTGGGTACTGTATTTGTATTTTATTGGGAGCTATCTGTAAGCCCCATTGTTTTAACTCAATCTCAGTCTCATTGAGAATAGTCATGAGGGACAAATGCTTGGGCAGGGCTATGAGAATATCATCCATATAATGAATGATATAAGCAGAAGGCCATTTTTCACATACAGGCTGAAGAGCTCTATGCACATAATTTTGACAAATTATAGGGCTGTTCAACATTCCTTGAGGAAGGACTTTCCACTGAAATCTTTCTGAAGGAGCCTGCAATTTTAAGGAAGGGGCAGTGAAAGCAAACTTTTCTCTGTCTGCCACGGCCAAAGGAATTGTAAAAAAGCAATCTTTAAGATCAATGATAGCCATATTCCAGTCTTTTGGAATCATAGCTGGAGAACGGAGACCTTGTTGTAAAGGTCCCATAGGTTTAAGAACTGCATTAATTTTTCTTACATCACATAAGAGTCTCCAATCTCTTGACTTCTTTATAACAAATACAGGGGAATTCCATGGGCTTGTGGAAAATTCTAACCTATCTAGCTGAAGTTGGGTTTGAACTAATGTGTGTAAGGCTGCAGTTTTTCTTTATTGAGAGGCCACTGATCCACCCAAACAGGCGTCTGAGTGGTCTACTGTAATGGTATAGGAGCTGGCAGCCATGTATCAATGACCCCTAAGAAAAAGATTGAACTGAGGAAGGTTCATCAAAAGACAGTGTGGTATGCCATTGTTGCATCAAGTCTCATCTCCAGAGTTTAATTGCTACATCAACAATTAAAGGTCTTAAGAAAGCTAATTGTTTTCCAGGGCCTAAGCAATGTAATGTAGCTAAACTTTGCCATACTTGAGAAGCTGTACCAATACTTGACACTTGAATATGCTTCTCTTGTTTGGGCCAATTTTTTGGCCAATGTTTAAGAGCAATTATAGACACATCAGCTCCTGTGTCTAACAACCCTGTAAAAGACTTGGCTTGAATGCTGATTTTGCATTGAGATCTGTCAGATGTGATTTTTGTATTAAGCCGTATTAGTTTATTTGTACTTCCAAATCCACCTTGTCCCCTTTCATAAAGTGTTGTTGAAGGTGGGAGACAGGGAAGTAAAAGTAACTGGGCAACTCTTTCTCCCTGAGGTATATATAATGCTTTATCAGATGATACCATTATTTTAATCTCACCCATATAATCTTGATCAGTAAGTCCTGGTCTTACTATTAATCTTTTTAGTGTCCAGCTACTGCGGCCTAAAAGTAATCCTATAGAATTAGCCGGTAAAGGACCAAAAATTCCCATATTAAGCAATTGGACTCCTTGTGATGGATGTAAATATACAGATTGAGAAGAGGCAAGATCTACAGTGGCACTTTCTCTAGTTGCTTCTTGTAAATCATGCCATGTTCTTTTAACTGGGGAAGATGCCTCTGTATTATTTTCTAGGGCCTCAGAAGCTGGCCCGATTTAAGTTTTAAAGGCTGAGACTCATTGATAGGATTACCGTCTTAATCAAATTTTGAACGGCATTCATTAGACCAATGTCTCCCTTTTTTACATTTTGGGTAGACAACGGTTTATTTTTAAAGTTTAGCTCTCTCGCCCTCTTTTGTGATTGGCAATCTCTCTTCATATGCCCTTGCTTGCCACAACCAAAACATGTCAGACTTTTAAATCTTTCTCTTGACATTCCTCTCATAGCAGCTGCTAGCAGATTAGCTTGGTATGTAGGAGAATCCACATCTGCATAGGCCTTGATGTAATCTTCCATTCTAGCTCCTGCAGCTTTCAAAGGTCTAAGAACTCTCTGACACTCTGCATTTGCATTATCATAGGCTAACATTTGCAACAACAAATCCCTCAAATCTGGATGTGCTACTGTTCGTCTCAAGTTATCTTGCAACCTTGCAACAAAATCAACTATGGTTCATTGAATCCCTGTTTAAGCTTACTGAATGGTAAAGCGGGCCGTCCAGCCACTTGTATCTTTTCCCAAGCTTTCAGGCAACACAGACGCACCTGTGTCACTGCGGTGTCCTCATACCTGGCTTGCCTTTCTAGCTGCAGCCAATCTCTTTGTCCTGCTAGCTGTTCAGCAGTTATAAGAATCGGAGGATTGGCATGCTGATTTCTCAGAGCTTGTGCCTTTGCTTCCTCGTACCACCACGTTTTGAATTGTAAAAACTCAGAAGAATCTAAACAGGTACGAGCCAGTAAGTCCCAATCATGAGGAATCATCCTTTCTTGTTCTGCTAATTCTCTTAGAAGACCCACTACATATGGCGAATTAGTGCCCTAAGTAGAGATGGCTTATTTGAAATCTTTCAATGTTTTATAGGGAATAGGTGTATAAAGTGCTCTGACTCCGCCTTGTGGAAAATCAGGATCCTCACCTGGCCCAAAAGAAGTCAAGTTAACTGGTGCCACAAAGGGTGCCAGATAAGCATCTATGTCACCTTCCCTCTGGGCTTTGCGTATTCTTGCTGCTGAAGGCAGAAGCAGCAGAGGCAGGAGCTGAGGGTTTTTTTACGATGACAGAGACAACAGGGCTCTCATCCTCACTCTCTGAACAGGAAGAGGAGGAGGATGAATGTGGGATGAGGAATGTCTACTTGATTTTACCACATCGTCTGGCAATTCTTTCGCTCATGTGTGTCTGATTTAGTGTCAGAAAGTGGGGGAGATTGTAGAGGCTGTCAGGCGAGAGTGATCAGATTACATAAAGACCAGACAGGCACAGGGATAACATCCCCTCGTCTGTGTGCCTTCTTAAAATCTCTTAACACATTATTCTAATCAGCCTGTTTAAATGTTCCTTGTGGCGGTAACCAATGCCAATGTTTCCTAATATATTTATGAAGTTGAGCAAAATCCCTTTTATGTTTTCACTCCTGATATTTTTAGGAGGGCACAGAGTAATTCCAAATGATCCTCCAGTTTAACTGCTTTAGTTTCATGTTGGCCCATTATAGTGTCCCTGACATCTTGACCCTGTCCCTGTGTACGCTTTTCTCGGGAGCCTTACCGGGTCGACTATCTTCGGAGCTTCCTGGCTCTGAGTTCAGGCACCACTTGTCGGCCTCCTCCCTGTCTCCGACCCGCAGATTAAGGAGGTGACACGATGAGATATTGAAGAACTGAATGGACCAGCCAGGGAACTCAAGGCATAACAGCTCAAGAGTAACGTCAAGAAGGCACTCCTCATATTTATTGAGTAAATGAACATCTGAAGAAATCTGAGTAGAGGGTTCAGCACATGATCATTATCGATCTTTGAGTCCAGCCCAAGGGTGGGACACTCCTCAAGGATACCGAAACCATGTGAGGGCGGTCACGAGCTGTAGGAACTTTTTATGGCTTTAATCACTCTGTCCTTGCCCAAACATCAGGTCTTAGGAGAGACAATTAAGTCACAAATCTTCATACATTTGATTTCTATAATACTTTATTTATATATTAAGCCCATTAATCCCACATAGTTCAACCATTGTGGAAAGCAATATGGACGTTCCTCATAAAACTAAAAATAGACTTACCATTTGACCCGGGAATCCCACTCCTAGGAATTTACCCTAAGAATACAAGTTCTTCAGATTCAAAAAGACATATGCACCCCTATGTTTATCACAGCATTATTTACAATAGCCATGATATGGAAGCAACCTAAGTGTCCATCAATAGATGAATGGATAAAGATGTGGTACATATACACAATGGAATACTATTCAGCCATAAGAAAGAAATCCTACCATTTGCAACAACATGGATGGAGCTGGAGGATATTACACTCAGTGAAATAAGCCAGGTGGAGAAAGACAAGGATCAAAAGATTTCCCTCATTTGTGGAGTGTAACAACAAAGCAAAACTGAAGGAGCGAAACAGCAGCAGACTCAGAGACTCCAAGAAGGGACTAGCGATTACCAAAGGGGAGGGGTGTGGGAGGGTGGGAGGGGTGTGGGAGGGTGGGTGGGGATGGAGGGGTATTATGTTTAGTACACATGGTGTGAGGGATCACAGGGAAAACAGTGTAGCACAGAGAAGGCAAATAGTGACTCTGTGGCATCTTACTACACTGATGGACAGTGATTGCATTGGGGTATGGGGGAGGAGACTTGATAACATGGATAAATGTAGTAACTACATTTTTTCATGTGAAACCTTCATAAGAGTGTATATCAATAATACCTTAATAAAAAATTTTAAAAAAGACACTCTAAGGTGTGTCATCTCTCAATAGTCATTTAATTTCTTAAGTAACTATTTCCTGTCCAGTTTTTCTCAAGACATTTGATTGAATAGCTGTTTTCTGTGTGACAGCCACATAGAACCTCTGCCAGCATTGTGAAGGGACTCATGGAACTGGCTCCCTGCCAGGAAAATCATTTGAAAACTCAGATAAAAAATGTCTCCCATGCTTGCTTTGGCAGCACATGTATTAGAGTTGGAATGACAGAGATCAGCATGGCCCCTGCACAAGATGACATGCAAATCTGTTAAGTGTTCTATATTTTTAAACAGAAACTCACGACTCAGGAATAAATTCAGCTTTAGAAAAATGCAAATAAAAGCAGGAAAAAAAAGTGTCTCCTAAGTGCTGTGCAGTTTAGAACTTCACATTTATGCCCTATGTAATCTTCACAACAACCTTATTTATTCCTTTTACAGTTGAATAGACTAACTCCAGGAAAGGTTAAGTAATCTGTCCAAAGCCACATAGCTAGTGAGGTAATATGAGCTAAGACCAGATCTGTCTCCAGAATCCAAGTTTTCAATCACTTGATGAAAATGCTTCATTTTGCAGTGTAGCACAGAGAAGGCACATAGTGGATCTGTGGCATCTTACTACACCGATGGACAGTGGCTACATTGGGGTATGTGGGGGGGGGGGGGCTTGATAATATAGGTAAATGTAGCAACTACATTGTCTTTTCATGTGAAACCTTCATAAGAGTGTATATCAATCATAGCTTAAAAAAAAGCTTCATTTTCCAGAAAAGTACTTACACATAGAACTGTATACATAATTTCACTTGTGGTTTTATAGACTACCTTACTGGGTTGTTAGGAACCCCTGAATTAGTGTGTATGTATGTTTATGTGTGTGTGAACAATTTTACCAAGTTAAAAGTATTCCTTTCATACTTCAAAATATGTGCATATCCTATAATTCAGCTTACGGATGGATGGAGATACATACACATACATTTTCAATGCAGCACCAGAGGTTCTGCTTCTGATATGGCTCAGCAGCTCCCTTTCGACCAACTAGTAATAAAAGCTATGAACTCTGGATAAAACATAAAAGATGACTATCTGAATATACTGGAGAACAGCCAGAAGCAGGCAGATCCCTGAGGGGACTGACACTTGGAAGAAGAGGATCAGCACAGGGAAGTGTCCTACTCTCCCAGCTTGTGGCCCCCACCTGCACCATGCCAGGCAGCTAGAACGCTGGTGAACAGCTGCAGAAGCTGCTGGTTTGAGGAACGGTGGGTGAGGGATGGGGTGGGGAGTTCAGAGAAATCACAGTTCCAGAGAAGTGAGGGGGGAAGCCTTCAGAGTAGGGTAAGTCAAAAGCTCTGTATATATAAACCCTGCCCCCTCAAACACACAAGCACAGGGCAGACTCTGAGGAGCTGATGCGACTTGAGGTGCTGTCCACCTGGAAAAGACAGTGCTTAGAGTTTAAGTCCCGCAAAGTTAAAGACCTGCTAAAAGGAAACAAACAAAAGAGAGCAACACCACCTCCTGGAGGCATAAAGTAGAACCCAGAATCTCAACATTATTCACCATGTCTGAGATACAATCCAAAACTATTTGGCATGCCAAGAATCAGGAAAGTGAGATCAATTCTCCACAGAATCAACAAAGACTGACGCTGAGATGATCTACGTGTTGGAATGAGCAGACAAGGATTCTAAAACTATCTTATGAGGATTCAGCTATTGTAACTATGCTCAAGGACATCCAGGAAATTATGCTTGAAATGAAAATAGGAAACTTTAGCAAATAGAAAGTTTAAAAAAAGAATTAGCAAATTAAAACCACAATGAGATATCACCTCACACCAGTTAGGATGGCCAACACTGAAAAGACTAAGAACAACAAATGCTGGCAAGGATGCAGAGAAAGGGGAACCCTTCTACACTGCTGGTGGGAATGTAAACTTGTTCGACCATTTAGTGGAACCAAATAGTAGAAAGCAATATGGAGCTTTCTCAAAAAACTAAAAACAGAAATACCATTTGACCTGGGAATTCCACTCCTAGGAATTTACCCAAAGAAAACAAGTTCTCAGATTCAAAAAGACACATGCACCCTTGTTTATTGCAACACTATTTACAATAGCCAAAATACGGAAGCAACCTAAGTGTCCATCAGTAGATGAATGGATAAAGATGTGGTACATATACACAAAGGAATACTATTCAGCCATAAGAAGAAAACAAATCCTACCATTTGCAACAACATGGATGGAGCTGGAGGACATTATGCTCAGTGAAATAAGCCAGGCAGAGGAAGACAAGGGTCAAATGATTTCTCAATTGTAGACTATAACAACAGAGCAAATATGAAGGAACAAAACAGCAGCAAACTCAGACTCCAAGAAGGGACTAGCGGTTACCAAAGGGGAAGGGGTAGGGGAGGGTGGATGGGGAGGGAGGGAGAAGGGGACTGAGGCACATTATGATTAGTATACATGGTGTGTGGGGGGTCACGAGGAAGACTATAGAACAGAGAAGACAAGTAGTGACTCTGAGGCATCTTACTACACTGATGGATAGTGACTTCAATGGGGTATGGGGGGACATGATAACATGGATGAATGTAGTAACCACGTTTTTCACGTGAAACCTTCCTAAGAGTGTATATCAATGATACCTTAATAAAAAAGAATTATAAAATAGAAATTCTAGAACTGAAAAATACAAAACCACATAAATTCCTTCTACTGGCTTAGCAGAATGACAGAAAACTGACAGAAAATCAGTGAACTTTGAAGCTGTATCACAGAAATTGCATAATCTTAAGAGTAGAGAGAAATGCTGGAGGTAGGAGGGACACAGACTCTGGGACTAAAGGGACTATATACAGATGCTTTGAATATTTGTAATTAAAGTTCCAGAAGAGAGAGAACACAGAGCAGGAAAAAGATCTGGAAGAATTAATGGCCAAAATGGTACCAAATCTGATTAACAGCACAAAGTTACAGATATAAGTTTAGCAAATTCAACCAGGATAAATAAAGTCCTAACTAAGCATACCTGAGAGAAGTTAAAGAAAAAGACAAATTCTAGAAATGGGAGCAACCATTTGAATTACTACTGACTTGGTATCAGAAACAATTGAGACCAGAAGACTGTGGAACATGACCCTTCATATGATGGAAAAAAAATATACAGAATTTGTCACCAGCAGACCTGTGCTACAAAAAAATGCTAAAGAAAGTTCTTTAGGCCACAGGAAATGATACCAGATGTTCAAGTAGGAATGAAGAGCATTAGAAATGGCAAATATGTGGATATATATAAAAGACTTATTTTTTGCCTTAAAGACATATATAATTAGAGAAATTATAACATATTATAGGGCTTATAATGAATATAGGTTAGTATGTATGACAACTTAGACCACAAAAGACTAGGATGGAAAATGGACCTATAGAATTGTAAGATTTCTACATTTTATGTCAAGTAGTACAATATTAACTCTAGGTAGACTGAACAATTGAGAATGTATATTTTAATTCCTAGAGCACCCACTAAAAAAATTATTCAAAGAGAGCAGAGTTAAAAAGCCAGTTAAAATAAAAACTCTAATAAAATAATGAACTAATTCAAATAGGTAAACAATAAACTAAAACTGTACCAATAATCACATTAAATGTTAATATTCTTATTAAAATGTAGAGTCTGTCAGAACAGATAAAAATATAAGATCCAAGTATATACTATCTATAAGAAACTCACTTTAAGAAACAGGCACAAAGTAAATGAGAGGAAAAAAGGTACACTATGTAAACAGTAAACCCAGGAATGCTGGAGTAGCTGTATTTCATATTCAATAAAGTGGGCTTGGAGACATAAGTATTACAAAGACATATACATTTTATAATGGTAAAATGGTCAGTTCATTAGGAGGTTATAACATAACCTAGTAACAGAGCTCCAAAATATGAAGTAGGACTCACAATTAAAGAGAAACGGACAATTCCACATCATAATAAAAGATTTCAACACTTAACACCTGATAGAAATAAATCTGTAAAGACACCAAAGAACTTAATAGTACCAATTACTTGCCCTAATTGACATTACAGAACAAATTCACCCAGCATTTCAGAATACATATTCTTTTCTAGTGCACAAGGAACATTCACAAAAACAGACCATATACTGGGGGTCATCATATGAGTCTTAAGAAAATTAAAAGGATTGAAATTGTAAAGAGGATATTCTCTAACCTCAGTGGAATTAAAGTAGAAATCAGTAATAAGAAGATATTTAGGGAAAAAAAAAAACATTTGCTAACAAGACAAAATATTTTTGGATAATCCAATTGATCAAAGAACTCACAAGGAAATTAGGAACTATGTACAACCAAACGATAATGAAAATAAAGATATTAAAGATTCTGAGATGCAGCTAAAATAGCACTTCAAGAAAAATCCATATATTTAAAAATTTTTATTAGAAAAAAATGTCTAAAATTATAACCTAAGACTTACCCTAAGAAACTAAAGAAAAAAGAGCAAAGTCCAAGCTAAGAAAATATATAATAAAGAGCAGAAATCAATGAAACTGAAAAAGCTATGAAAAATCAACGAAGTCCAAAGTTGATTCTTTGAAAATCAGAACAAAATTGATAACACCTAGCTAGACTAGTCAGGAAAAGGAGAAAACAGAAATTATTAGTACCAGAATGAAAAAAAAAAGTTGCCGCTACAGCTCCTACAAACATTAAAAGGACAAGAAACTATTATGAATAATTTTATGTCCACAAATCCAGTAACTTGGGTCAAATGGATAAATTCTTTGAAAATACAACTTAATTTTATGAGCTAAAATCTAAAAATCTGAATAGCCTTTTATATATTACATAAATTTGTTATAAAAACCTTCCCACAAATGACAGCCTCTTCAGCAAAATTGGACAGCTACATGTAAGAGAATGAAACTGGATTATCATCTAACCCCATACACAAAAGTAAATTCAAAATGGATCAAAGATGTGAATGTAAGTCATGAAACCATAAAACTCTTAGGAAAAAACAAAGGCAAAAATCTCTTGGACATAAACATGATGAGCAACTTCTTCATGAACCTATCTTCCCAGGCAAGGGAAACAAAAGCAAAAATGAACAGGCAGGACTTTATCAAACTAAAAAGCTTCTGTACAGCAAAGGACACCATCAGTAGAACAAAAAGACAACCTACAGTATGGGAGAATATATTCATAAATGACATATCTGATAAGGGGTTTACATCTAAATTATATAAAGAGCCCACACACCTCCACAAAAAAGCAAGTAAGCCAATTAGAAAATGGGCAGAGGAACTGAACAGACACTTCTCTGAAGAAGAAATTCAGATGGCCAACAGACACATGAAAAGATGCTCCACATCCCTAATTATCAGAGAAATGCAAATTAAAACCACAGTGAGATATCACCTCATACCAGTTAGGATGGCCAACACAGAAAAGACAAACAAATGCTGACGAGGTTGTGAAGAAAGGGGAACCCTCCTACACTGCTGGTGGGAATGTAAAATAGTTCAACCATTGTGGACAGCAGTATGGAGGTTCCTCAAAAAACTAAAATTAGAAATACCATTTGACCCAGGAATTCCACTCCTAGGAATTTACCCTAAGAATATGGCAGCCCAGTTTGAAAAAGACATATGCACCCCTATGTTTATCACAGCATTATTTACAATAGCCAAGGAATGGAAGCAACCTAAGTGTCCATCAGTAGATGAATGGATAAAGAAGATGTGGTACATACACACTATGGACTATTATTCAGCCATAAGAAGAAAACCATTTGCAACAACATGGATGGAGCTAGACGGTATTATGCTCAGTGAAATAAGCCAGGCAGAGAAAGACAGGTATCAAATGATTTCACTCATCTGTGGAGTATAAGAACAAAGAAAATAAACTGAAGAACAAAACAGAGCAGACTCACAGAACCCAAGAATTGGCTAACTGTTACCAATGGGAAAGGGATTGGGGAGGATGGGTGGGAAGGGAGGGATGAGGGGGGAAAAGGGGCATTACAATTACCATGTATAATGTAGGGAGGGGGACATGGGGAAGGCAGTATAACACAGAGAAGACAAGTAGTGATCCTGTACGCTGATGGACAGTGACTGTAATGGGGTATGTGGTGGGGACTTGATAATAGGGGGAGTCTAGTAACCATAATGGTGTTCATGTAATTGTACATTAATGATAGCAAAAAAAACAAACAAAGAAAACCTTCCCACAAAGAGAACTTCAGGTACAGATGGTTTCACACAATAATTCTACGAATGCAATAATGAAAGAGGATAATCAGAACTGGTTATTAAAAAAATCAGCTTTAATGTCAACAGGAAAAATGGCCACGAGTCAATATTATGTAGGTCATAAGTACTAGACTATAAAGAAGTAGGAAATCGGCTCTGATGAAATTCATTTCTTCTTCCCTTTCAAAGGCTTGGCAAATAAAGCTGGGTCTATCTGCCCCTGTGCCAGTCCTCTGACAGAGAAGAGCCGTGCTGCCCGCTCGTGCAGAGTGCCCCCACATTTCAGGCCCAGTGCCATCAGTTCCCACTTGAGTTTCTCCAAACCCAGCAGCTCCATTTCTGCAGCAGAGTGGAATGCCTGTAAATCTATAGTTTCCTTACCAACATCCTGAGGGAGGGGGAAGGAAAAGAAAAGAAAATATTTAGATCATGTTCCTTCCTCTGAATAAAGATCGTAAACCACATTCTGTTTTTCAAGGACTTTTCATTTAATGAGTCATATCCTGCTACTGAATTAAAATAATATAAATGTTATTCCACATGCAGTTTCAACAAATATTAATTTTTCATCTATATATTTAGGAATAAGCATCCAGAACAGTAAGAGAGGTTACAGGATTCCTGACAGATTAGTACTATTTTTTCTTTTTCCAGTAAAATTTCAAACAGCAAAGCACACCCAGCCTACCCCTACACTATTACCACAGAAAAGAGCAGCACCCATCAAAGCTCAATTTTTTTTTCCCAAATTGAATAATTTATTGCTGGTCTGAGGCTTGCCTTCTTTCACACTTTAAGTAGCATTTACATTGTTCCACAAATAGTTATTTAAAGGAATTTAGTAGTGACCTATTCGATAAGGCAGTCACCTTGGTAGCAAACTTTTATTTAAATCTTACATAACTCAAGCTTTATAAAAAGCCGACATAATTGAAAATTGGGTTCTCCCTCTAAAGCCTTAAGTATTCAAAGCTTGAAACGGTTAATTTAAAAGCAAACAAAACAACAAAACCCCTGCAGCAGATTCTGCTGAAATACTTGAAAAAAATCTAAATGAGCTTAATCTTTACAAAAGTTATTTTAGCTCAAAAGCTATAAAATCAAAGTTATCGTAATTCTACAAAGAAGGGAAAGGTCTTTGACTTCATGCCACAATTTCCTTTAGAACCTCATTTTTTTCCATCAAATTTGGCCACAAATCAAATTTCTGTGTGCCCGTTTTCAGTAGATTCCTCTTGCAGAAGAGGCCAAGTACAAACATGGAAGAGTAACTGCCTAAGCAAGTAGGAAGGTTGTTCTGTAATAGTGTGCAAAGAATATAGAGGTCTAGGTTAATCTCTGGAACTTGATCTGGACCGTGACCTTGACTTTGAACGATATCTAGCATGGGATCTTGAAGCTCTTTTTGGTGGAGGGGACACAGAACGAGCCTTTGAGGGTGGAGCAGGTACAGGTGAATTGGAACAAAACTGGCTCCTTGATCTAGATTTTAACTTTATTATCACCTTTCCCATTTTCTTTGGGAGAAAGAGAACGAGAACGAGACCTGCTTCTAGATTTCTCCTATTTATCCTTAGATCTGCTTTGAAAGCGCTAGCGGGGGCCCCGATCAGACTTGGGCTTGGATTTGCTTTTTGATCTAGACTTCCTGCCTTTTGATTGAGAACGTGATCGACCTTTGCTCCGAGACTTGGAGCGACTTTTAAAGATTCTTCGAGATCTACTGCGGCTGTTCCTGCAACTCCTACTTCAGGACCTTCTTCTAGATCGTGACCTTGATCTGCTTCCAGAGTAAGACTGCCTATGGCTTGTTCGTGGTTTATCTTCAATGAACCTAATATTTCTGCATTGATTTCTGTACCATCCAGTTTATTCAAAGCGTGCTTCATGTCAGAGTAGGAGCGAAATTCAATCACACCTTCGTTTGTGCGTTCTTTGTGAGGAGCATCCGCATAGATTACTTCACCTGCTTGTCTCATGAAATCCTTTAAATCTTGCCAACTACAACGACTAGAAAGATTTTCTACAATAAGCCAGAACTCTGTATGAACAGGTTGTCCATATTTGTCTCTGCCTGAGGTTCTCCGACTGCTGTACCACCTCCACCATATCACAGTGTGAGGTTTTTTGGTAGTGGTTTGGCCACAAAACATGCAAGGTAACAGTCACCTAGTTCAGATTAACCAGTTTTGTCTGACCTTTGGAATCCTCACCATCACCCTGTGTCCGATGGCAAAAGGCTGCTGTCATCATGGCTTCCAGTAAGGTCAGCCAAAGGGTCATAGGGCAGGGGTCACACAATGTATGGAAAAGTCAAGGCCAATCAGGAAAGGCAGTCATCTTAGCCTCAGTGGACACAGCCTCAGCCCCATTGGTCAAACACAATCCCCGCGCTCCAGCGTTCCATGGCTGCCCCAGCCAGGCATGAAGGCAGCAGGGCCAAGAGACAGTGGAGTCAAATGACCCCGGACACTGCACCTGCCCAGTCTGGGAGGCTCCTCCATGCCCAGCCTAGACCTGCACCCGCCCCACAGGGTCCCAAGGATGTGGAATGCGCGGGGTTGTCCAAAGCTCAATTTTTAATGAGATTCCCATTCCTGTGAATCTTTTAATTCCATAATCTTAATGCTTTCTAGTTAAGACTTTTAATAAGAGTTCCCGTGTTTATAATTCAACAGATTCAAATGCTATTCAATAGACTTGCAACTCTTCTCTCCACCAACTAGACTTCACAGACTGTAAGACAAAATTAAATACTTCTAAGGATGGATGTTCTGCAAAGAATAAAAGTGTCAACACCTAGGGTTTTTAAAAAATGTATATTCAATAATTTTCTCTCACAGTAAGTTATTTTAAAAAAATATTAAACAGCTCTAGGGACAGACTATATCTTTCTAGTTTATCTTAGTTAAAACAAAAAAAGCCATTCTGTTAGATTTCTGGAGTAAACCTTGGCTTCATTATTCATGGCCAAGTTCCAGGACACCACTTTGGAGAACTGCACATGGTTGTTAATAAATATAATAGCTACTGCCAGAACATCAAGAACAAAATCTCCACAGCTAAGAGATTCAAAGATGGAAAGTCAAATCAGGATTTAGTCACTCAATACTTATTCATAAAAGATCCTTTGTTCATTTTTCCATGACTTTAGTCAGGATAAAGCCCCTAATATATAAGTGTAACATAAAAGTTACAAGTTTGTAACTCCAGACACAGTGTGAGGGTCTATGTAAAGCCCTTAGCATAACACTTTCTGCTATCTTCCCCAGAAAGGGCAGCCTCCACAGTGCTGCTTATTTACTGGTATAAGGAAGGTACTGGGTAAACAGACCATGACAGGCTTTGTGTGTATCAAAGGAAACCAAGATGTTCAGGTTTCATCTATGGTAGAAAGCAAATGATTAGATCAAAAAGTAAACATTAATGATGTCTCTACTGGAAGGTATTCCACTGAAAACAGGGTATAATCAAGTACTTAAGGAAACGTATGCTCAAGGAAAAACTCTCAGAGGCTGAAATACAGGACTTAGATTTGATTATTAAAAGGAGTTGGTCTTTTCTACAGAAATGTCTTTATATACAGCTAACAACAATTATTCAAACAGTATCTCACATGAGAGAGAAAAACTGAGTAGAGATCTAGTGATAGGAAAATGAGAACATTTCATGAAATAAAAAATGCCATTTATAATATGCCTTATTACTGTATATGCTATTAAGAAAGAATATCAATTAAGCCATATGTGATATACATCCAAATACAGAGATATTAAAATGTGATAAACATGCATCTTAGAACTGATGTAATATGGAACCAAGGACACCACCTGGTGGCAAAATAAAATAAATTCCAGAGTGGGGGAAAAAATCCCACAAAAAAAAAGAAAAAAAAAAACGAAGGATTTTGGCAGGGGGGACGGCAAGGCAAGTTTCACCATTACCTGTACTTATGATTATTAAATAAGTCTTTCCACTAAGCAGAAGATGGTAATAAGCACATTTTCATTTTAATGATTAAAATGATTTTCATTTTAATGATTTTAATGAGATTAAGCTGAGTTGATCCTAGACATCAACCCCCCAAAATTACTTACTGTGTTTCCTGATTGGCTTTCCTCCAGTTTGGCAACAGGAGTGTTTTCCCCACCTTCTCCAGGTGCTACCTTGGCAGCTCTTTCTCCATTAGTCATTTCTTTTGTTTCTTGCTCCTTATTCAGTCCTGTCCCAGCTACTTCCTTTTCTATGGGTTCTTTCCTCTCTGCCTCCTCCTCCTCCTGGGTTTTCTGTGTTTCTAGAGCCATCTTCCTTTCCACGATGTCCCTGGCCGATGTCTCTCCCAGCTCAGCACACAAATCTTCTGAAATACTGTTCCCAGGGTCAGCCTCTGGGGTCCGTAGTTCTTCTAGTGATCTAGAGTCTGTACTCCATACTACTGCCTTCTGAGAACTACTGGGAAGTTTGAATGCCATCTCAACACTGTCACTGCCAGTTTTTGGACCATGGAACCTCATTCCTGAAGTACTAGGTGCTTCATCACTGTCATCATCCGAGCTCTCGGTGCTGGACCCCTCTGCAGTCTCTAGTCCTTCCAAACCCAACCTATCAGAAGCAACGGAAAGGTTTACACTATTTACAGTTTCTACTTAAAAAAGAGGTACAGTGGCTACACCAAACTAAAAAGCTTCTGGACAGCAAAGGACACCACCAAGAGAACAAAAAGGTAATCTACAGTATGAAAGAATATATTTTAAACAATTTATCCATAAGTGGTTCACATCCAAAATAAAGAACTCATACGATTCAATACCAAAAGAGCAAATAACCCAGTTAAAAAATGGGCAGAAGACCTGAACATTTTCCCAAAGAAACACAGATGGGCCAACAGACACATGAAAAGATGCTCCACACTGCTAACCATCAGAGAAATGCAAATTAAAACCACAATGAGGTACTACCTCACATGACTTACAATGGCCACTATCCAAAAGACAAGGAATAACAAGTGTTTCTCCACAACATGTGGAGAAAAGTGAACCCTCGTGCACTGTTGGTGGGAATGTAAATTGGTACAGCCACTGTGGAAAACAGTACAGACGCTCCTCAAAAACTAAAAACAGAGATAATAAATGACCCGGTAATTCCACTTCTTGGAATTCACCTGAAGAAAACAAAATCCCTGATTCAAAGATATATGTGGTCTTATGTTTATTGTCATATTATTTACAATAGCCAAGATATGGAAGCAACCAAAGTGCCATCAACAGATGAATGGATAAAGATGTGATATATATATACAATGGAATATTATGCAGCCATAAAAAAGAACAAAATCCTGTCATTTGCAACAACATGGATGGACTTAGAGGTATTATGCTAAGTGAAATAAGCCAGGCGGAGAAAGACAAATACCATATGATTTCACTTATTTGTAAAATATAAAAAACAAAATGAACAAAATATAGAGACTCATAGACACTGAAAAATGACTGGTGGTTACTAAGGGAGAGGGGATAAAAGGGCACAAAAATTGTCAATCACAATATAAGATGGTCAAAGGGATGGCTGTACAGCATGGAGAATATAGTCAATGATTCTGTAACATCTTCCTGTGTTGACAGTAACTGCACTACAGGGGGTGAGGATTTAATAATATGGGTAACTGCTGAACCACTGTGCTGTATCCTTGAACCACTATAAGACTGTATATCAACTATATTTCAATTTTTTAAAAAAGGTACAGTTTGTCCAGGGAACAGAAGCTGTCTGAATAGAAGTATGTGCTAGCTTAAGATGGAGAGTAGGTAAGTTTGAGAAAAAAATATTCCAGAGGTATAAACAGAAGGAAAAAAATATTCAGTGAGACTGGAATCAACCATCCCAAAGATCCAAGAGGATCTTTTTAAAGTTGTGAATCTTTTAAAACAAAATTGATTTTGCTTAAAGTTTTCCTAGAATGTATGAATTTTAACTGTTGGAAATTAGATACAGTAATAATTCCATTTTCTAGAACTTGACCCAAGGGAACTGCACTGGTAACCAGAGGTCCATCTGGGAAGGGCGGGGGAGCGATCAGAAGAAAGGGTAAGACAAAGTACTGCTGTGCTTTTGTCCACATGTGCGCAAGAGGTGAAGCCAGGGCTAAAAAGTGGTCAAAGGCCTTAGGGACAACTGTGACAAACCACAGAGAAGACAGAACAACCTAGAAAGTACAGCTGCAGCTTCTGCCCGGAATGTTTGCAAGTTAACTCTTTCAACACCACATAGAAACTTGAGTATAAAGCTATTTTTACGTGATCTTTCACTCTAGAGCAAACAACTGTCCTTTTGATTATTATGCCCCTCACAACAGAAGTCACTGCAGGTGTGCACAATGCGGCAACCACAGAAACCTGGACTGAAGTGCTCTAGGGAATTTCTGAGCTCCCATCAAAAATTACTCAGAAATGTGTTTATACCGATAGACAAGAAGGACATCTATCATGTCAGCCCTCACGGTCCAACCTGGAAAAAAATGAAATGTACTCACCAAAAGCATTTCCTTTTCTCTGCTCTGGCTCCTTTGTCTGTTATTGATTTGTTAGGCCGTTTACGATTCTCACTGATTTCTGCCGATACCATCTTGCTGGAGGTAGCCTGCATACCTAGCCAGAAATTTTAACAGCTCAGTTTCTACTATCAAGATTAAGTGTGATTAAAGAAATAAATAATCTAAATTGCAAAAGGAGCTGCAATCTAAAGCTCCAGATTTAAATATCTTATACTAAAATTTAGTATGGTTAAAATGAAACTAATCTCAAATTTACACAGATTTGAAATAACAAGCATCTGACTCCAGAACCAAGTTTTTACAACACCAATATCCAATGTGTAACTTTTAGGCTGACAGGAGATACCTGGCCCTCTCCAAACCTCATGATTCATCCCCTTGTGCACATTATGTGCATATATCTGTCTTACCCCTGTAATGTCATAACCTATTTGATGGAAAAGATTCCTTCTTATTCAGTTGAACCCATAACAGCCCTAGCATAATGCTTTGGATACAAAAAAATATAAAAGTAAGTGACAATTATTCTCATTAAAAACCACTAAAAAAAAATCTGACTAAAGCTGGAAGCAAATACACTGAAGTCTACTAGACAGCCCCTGAAGACTCAGCTTATCCCCACAAAGCACAGAAAACATTCTTACCTGTGGCCCATTGGCCCACAGAATTCAGGGGGCCATATGCCGAGACTGTGTGAGTATGTGTGCTTTTGTGGGTTGCTAGACATCCTGTGTTCATTACTGAGGGGAGAGACCCATAGAGGTTTCATCAGATTTCCAGAGGTCTGTACCCAAGAAGGCATAAGCCCTGCTTTTTGTGCATACTGTGAGGCAGTGTGGAGAAGTCCGCTTCAGGGCGCCTGCGGGCAACACTATAGAACCCTCCTCACCTTTGAGGACAGAATCCTCCAGGCGCTCTGCCATCTCATGGCACTGTTGCTGGTAGCCAGGGCTGGTGAGGCAGTGCCCAGGCCCTGCCAGCTGTCGCTCCAGGCGCTCCAGGCGCTTCTGCTCCTTCCCAGCCTCTCGCTCAGCCTGCTGTCTCACCCATTCAGCCATTCTGAGGGTGACAGAAGGCGATGTGCCAGAATGGACACATTACACATAGCTTCTCAGTACAAAGCCCCTTGCAACAACTCAGTGCACAATGTGATACTGCCGCAGAGGGCACCGTGCTTACCATGACCTACTGCACTGGGCCTGACTACCACCCACGTGATTAGATTACAGAAAAGGTTGAATCTGATTCCAATCCATCAGAACACATGTATTTCAAGTTACATACTTACATACCTGATATGCATGGCATGTGTATGACCACTATTGACAGGAAAGAATGTTTTCTCTCATCAAAAAAAAAAAACAGTGGGCCTCTTACGCTTTTTCATGATTGACATCTCGTAGTCTCCTTCCACTGAGGTCCCTGCAAGCTTCCCGATTGGTTGTCTTCTCAATCTGGGCACCCAGTGCTCGAAGCATAGATCCAAAACCTGAGCAAATATGTTTGGAGAAAGCAGGTTGAGAAGTGCACAAGGACGATAAATGCTGAATTTGTGGAAACAGTGCATCACAAAATTAGATGATCTGCTTTCTTTCTTCTGTTTTTTTTTTAAGGATATGATATCAAGATTCTAACCCAGGCAGAATGGTGAAAGTAGTGATAAACTTGATTCAAACGTCATGCTGCCTTTCACCTGCTCCTTTCATATTTCTGAAATGCTGTACCTACAACATTGGGTATCTTAGAGGGCTTTAACCCAGGGCCAGAGATCCTAAGAGTACCAGATTAATAATTTAAAAAATTATATGCTGTGGTAAGTGCACATGGTGTGTGTGGGGTCATGGAGAAGACAATGTAGCACAGAGAAGACAAGTAGGGGCTCTCTGGCATATTACTACACTGATGGACAGTGAATGCAATGGGGTATGGGAGGACTTGATGATAAGGGTGAATGTAATAACCACATTGTTTTTCTTGTGAAGCCTTCATAAGAGTTATATCAATGATATCTTAATAAAAAAAATTATAAGCTGAACAACATAGATGGAGTTAGAAGGTATTATGCTCAGTGAAATAAGCCAGGCAGAGAAAGACAAGTACGAAATGATTTCACTCATCTGTGGAGTATGAACAATAAAGCAAAAACTAAAGGAACAAAATAGCAGCAGACTCACAGATTTCAAGAAGGGACTAGAGGTTACCAACGGGAAAGGGGTGGGGAGGGAGGGAGGAGGGGATTAAAGGGCATTATGATAGCACACATAGTATAGGGGGATCACAGGGAAGGCAGTATAGCTCAGAGAAGACAAGTAGTGACTCTACAGCATCTTACTATGCTGATGGACAGTGACTGCAATGGAGTGTGGAGGGGACTTGATAATATGGGTGAATGTAGTAACCACAATATTGCTCTGGAAACCTTCGTTAAGATTGTGTATCAATGATACCTTAATTTTAAAAAGTTATACGCTGAGATTTTGCAGTAAGTTTAAAAGGAAAGGTAATTTTACGCTGTCACTGGCTGTTATGATGAGCTTCATTCTTACTGACATGATTTCAAACATCAGGATGCTTATGGGAGATGTCAGCTCTCTGAAAACCAAGCCAAATCACTGTAGATTTTGAGAAAGCTTAGGTATTACGTGTTAGTGCCTCAGAACTACCAAGAATTGCTTATATGCAGGTCTTGCTTTTTTAGTTCTTTTTCTTTCTTCTTAGATGTTAGTAAAACCAGAACCTTTATCTACCCAAATCTGTAATGTGTATGACCACTATTTAACAGCTTTTTTGTAGGTGACTTTATTTTGTATTTTGTAGGTGACTTTAGACCTCCTTTGGAGCCACAATAACTAGACAAAATCTTGATAAAAGCAGGAACCCTCTTACACTGCTGGTGGGAATGTAAATTACTTCAACCTTTGTAGAAAACAGTATGGAGGTTCCTCAAAAAACTAAAAATAGAAATACCATTTGATCCAGGAATTCCACTCTTAAAAATTTACCCTAAGAATGCAGGAGCCCAGTTTCAAAAAGACAGATGCACCCCTATGTTTATTGCAGCACTATTTACAATAGCCAAGAAATGGAAGCAACCTAAGTGTCCATCAGTAGATGAATGGATAAAGAAGATGTGGTACAGATACACAATGGAATATGATTCAGCCATAAGAAAACAAATCCTACCATTTGCAACAACATGGATGGAGCTAGAGGGTATTGTACTCAGTGAAATAAGCCAGGTGGAGAAAGACAAGTACCAAATGATTTCACTCATCTGTGGAGTATAAGAACAAAGAAAAAACTGAAGAACAAAACAGCAGCAGACTCACAGAACCCAAGAATGGACTGACAGTTACCAAAGGGAAAGGGACTGGGGAGGATGGGTGGGAAGGGATGAATAAGGGGAAAAAGGGGCATTATGATTAGCACACATAGTGTAGCGGGGTGGGGGCACAGGGTAGGCAGTATAACACAGAGAAGACAAGAAGTGATTTTATGGCATCTTACTACACTGATGGACAGCGACTGTAATGGGGTATGTCGTACCAGGAGACTTGATATTGGGGGAGTCTAGTGACCATGTTGATCATGTAATTGTATATTAATGATACCAAAAAAAAAATCCTGATAAAAGCAGGAGGAGATCTGCTTGTACTCTTTCTTCAGCAAACTGGACAGAATAATGATCATCTCTCTTCACCTAATCCTCCCCCAAAGTTTTAGCGCTGAGGTTGCCCAAGAACTATCTGGCTGGAGAAGGTGGGAATTGTATCAGACAGTATCTTCCTCAAAAAGACTTTAATCTTCAAAATTAGGTAAAGTAAATAAAGGATTTCATAAGGCAAAACAGGGCTGGCATACTACAGAGACCAAGGAGTTTGTTAATTTAATACATTGGCTAAACAGTGCAACCGTGTTACCACTAAGCAGTCAACATTCATATTGTACCTCCTTTTCCTCCACAAAGTCTGGGTTCCAGACTATAAACTGCTCCATGCTGCACCATGTCGTTGGTGTTAATGAGTGATCCATTGCATTTCACAAAGAAGCATTCCACTGGAACATCCTAAAGACAAGTTTGTGGTTGTTATGAGATTATACAAGTTTCTGGCAGAAGAGGTCTACCTTACTATCTTTTTATTACTCCAGTTATAAGCAGACAGTGCATGTTCAATTAATATTTGAATTGAAAATGAAAACTACTAAAAGAAAAAAGTCATTTCTTATGATGTATTCTGTATACCATTTTTTCCTAATATCTAGTCATGATATATAGAACTTTTCACCTTTTAGGTGAAAATAAAACCTGCTTTTTTCTACTTCTGTAGTAGGAAATCAGAATCAAGGTAGGAAACTGCACAGGCTCAGATCCAGTAACTATGAGGCCACCTTTGCTTGACTTTTAATAAGTAATATCAAACTGAACATCCAGAGTTGCTGCCAAGTTTAAAAGTGGCAACATACGTCCTGAAAAGTGTAGGCAGGATAAGAAGGCAGGGGGAGCAGACGACAGTGTGGCTACTAATACACCTATACGAGCTTTAATAGTCTTAGGACCAGTCTTACTGCCAGCTGGCGGTAGTACTCATCTCTTTGGTCAGCAGCCCCCTGGGTTACAACCAATTATTACAGAAGACTAAGTACCACCAAATGCTCTCTGTATATTAAAAAAACAAGATCAAGCGACGAAAATAAAAGTCTTTTCTAGACAAGCTTCTGATGATGTAAAATAAGACAACAGAATGTTCTCCAAAACTAGATGGAACTTAGGAGGTACACAACTGAATTTGCAATATCAAAAACGAAGAGATCTAAACACCAATAGAAAGGAAAAATGCACTGCTGGTATCTTCCTGAAGTGGAAACAATGGACATTCATTCTGAATCACATCACACAGCTATTTCAATTGGAACCATTAATTCATTCAACAAACAGTAATTGTCTACTATTTGCAGGTACTTTTCAGGCGTTGGGATACTACAGTGAATAACAGCAAATACAGATCCTGCCCCATGGAGTTTCCATTCCAGTGGTGAAACACAGATAATGAACAAAGCATGTATTATGTCAAGTGGTGACAAGTAGGGAGAAGGGGACAGGGTAAGTGGATGGGTGTGATGGTAAACTATTTTTTATGTACAGTTAGTCAAGGAAAGCCTCTCTAATCAAATGACATTTGAGCAGAGAATTACAGGAAGAGAACAAGCCACATGGCTCTCTGGGGGAAGCACACTGGAGACAGCAGAGCACAAACGCAGGGACCTGCAGCAGCAGTGAGGAGTACTCACGGAGGAGCGACACGCCCACGTGGCTGGAATGAAGGACGCAAAAGGGGAGTGATGAGGCCTTGAAAACCACTGTAAGAACAATGGATTTTACTCTGAACAAATCTACTGCAGGGTTTTAACAAATTGAGATCTGAGTTATGCTCTTAAAGGATCACTGTAGCTATTAAACTGAAGATAGACTATAAAAGCAAGGAGCTCAGTGAGACGCTATTGGGATAATCAGGTCAGAAATAAAGGCTACTTGTACCAGGGTGGTAGTAGGAGAAAGTGATGAGAAATATGAGATTCTGAGGATACTCTGCAGGTGGATGCAACAGGATTTGTTAATGCCCTGGATCAGGGAAGTGAGCTCAGTAGAGGAATTAGAGATGATTCCAAGAATTTGGTTTGATTATAATGGGAAAACAGAGTGGCCATTTATTAAGAAGAAAAAAGACATTTGGGGAGAAAATTAGTCTCAATTTGGATATGTTGGTTTGAGGTATTATTAGACAGTCAAACCGAGATGTCAAGTACAACGTTGGGAGTGTGGGGGAGAGGTCTGGGTTGGGGATTTACATTTAAAGGTTGCCAGCATACTGATGGTACTTAATGGATGAAATCACAGGGCAGGGGCAATAGAAAAAAGACCTGAAGACTAAGCCCTGGCCAGTCCAAGGTTTAGAGATCAGGGCAGCAAAAACCAGAAAGGAGAGGCCAGGGAGGTGGAAGAGCACTGAGGGTGTCATGTGGACAAGTGAGAAAGTGTATCAGGAAGGGAATGGTCAGTTGTGCCAACTGATGCTGACAGGCCATGCAAGATGAAAACGGGAAACTCATCATTGGATGACAATATGAAGACACTGGCCAGTGTGATGAAAGCTGTTCTGCTGTAGTGATGGAAACAAAAGCCTAAATAGAGTAGATTTAATTAAGGAGAAGAGTTTTATGTCCAAGGATAATGAGAACCAGAGAAAATGAGGTGACAGCTAGAATGTGGGTTCAAGTGTGCATGCTGGTATTAGTGATCCAGCAAAAAGAATGCAGGGCAGAGAGAACTAATGCTAAAATGGGTCCTTCAAGAGGGGATGGGACACTGCAAAGTGAAAGACAACTGTGAGCAATTTGTAAAATAATGACAGTTCATCCACAGTAATAAAAGAGAAGGCTGACATAAGAAGAAAACAAATCCTATAATCTGCAACAACATGGATGGAGCTAGAGGGTATTATGCTCAGTGAAATAAGCCAAGCGGAGAAAGACAAATACCAAATGATTTCACTCATATGTGGAGTATAAGAACAAAGAAAAACTGAAGGAACAAAACAGCAGCAGAATCACAGAACCCAAGAAGGGACTAACAGTTACCAAAGGGAAAGGGACTGGGGAGAATGGGAGGGTAGGGAGGGATAAGGGCGGGGAAGAAGAAAGGTGGTATTACGATTAGCATGTATAATATGGGGGGTGGGGGAAAGGGGAGGGTTGTGCAACACAGAGTAGACAAGTAGTGATTCTACAACATCTTACTATGCTGATGGACAGTGACTGTAATGGGGTTTGTTGGGGGGGGGTTGGTGAAGGGGAGAGCCTAGTAAATATACTGTTCTTCATGTAATTGTAGATTAATGATAACAAAATTTTTTAAAAGAGTGTAAAAAAAACAGATTTATGATAAAAATCAAAGAAAAAAGGAAAAAAAAAGAGAAGGCTGAATATATGACAAGTATGACAGGTATGAGGACAAGGAAATTCCCTCCTTACTGCCTTGTACTTTCTTAGGGAAAACAAAGTAACAAAGTATGGTCCTGGGGATGAAAGAAGAATGAGATTTAATGTGAAAGAGTAGTGAACTAAGCATGCCTCCCAACCCATTTCACACCATGCTATCACACACATGAAAAATGTGGGTGGCACTCTGGAGGAAACAAGCAGAGCTACTGAGACACCGCTGGATTCTGTCCAGCTGCCTGAGGGCTACCTTGATCAACATTCTCCGCAGTCTCCCAACCCACGGGAAGCCCACAATGGATTAGGGAAACACTGGGGAGCTGCTAAGAAGCACGAAGGTTGTGTTTGTGAGTTCATAGTGACACTGCTTTGTGTGATTTTAATTTCCCAACCACAGTCACTGCCCAGATGATACACAGAATGGGTGGAGAGTTGGACTGGAGTTTTCCCAGGCAAATGTGATCTCAAGACAGATGAGCACAGGAACTCAGGCTCTATGCAATAATGTGATTAACATGAAGGACTACTGCTGTCTGTAAAGTACTACTTTAAAGAGCTGTTGTAAAGATTAAATGAGATATGTAATAACCTTGTATTTGTTTAATGCTTATAAACTAAAGGCTTACCTTAGTTTATTTTAATATTTTATATGTCTAATGGATATGGTATTTCTAAAATTCTAAATAACTTTATTACACATTAACATGAAGGCAGAAAGATTATATATCATACTTCATTTCCAAACAACTGCTTTTTAAACAAGACAACTAATCAACAAAATAGCATTTTTTAGTTAAGATTCTTGTCAATTAATAACCACTAGTAGAAAAAAAGAACAAAGAACATTTAGAGTTAGTTAACTGTTTTGAACCATTTGTGTTATAAGGCACTTCAAACTCAATCAGCCTAAGACCACTGGAGACAAACCTGTAGTCCAACAAAGTCAAATTTATTGACTCACTGCAACAAGGAGGGCTGCACACCAGAGAATCAGGGAATGTTTCACCCACAACAAATAGAGTTATTAGAAGATTTGGGGTAAGGGTAGAGTTGAGGTGAAATCTGAGCAGCTCAAGACAAAGCAGGGCTGTGTATAAAAGGGGAAGTCAATCCAGGCTCCTGTCTCCTTGAAAACTCCAGAGTTAAGATAAATGTGGAATGTTGAGTTCAGAACCTAATCTGCAGCTCTGCACGGTGGAAATCGAGAGTGCTTCTCTACATCAAAGTGAGGTAGAGTCTCCAGGCAAGAGTGGGACACTTCATTCTTCCTGACAGAACTTCAAACAGCAAAGTTTCTTAGAGTCTGTAATTTTTGAGATCAAGATTTCTCAGTGAATAAGAAAGCAGCCGACTTTAAAGGGAGTCATTAGGACACTGCACCCCTGCACATGTCCCTGGGAGAAACACTGTTTCCTGTCACCTTTGCAGCTGGCGTTATCTGTGTTTGTTATCCCAGCGCGATGAACAGCAGGGCAGATTTTTACTCTCACAGTGAAAGCTAACACTAAATTTATCATGTATTAGAAGAGTTTTGTTGTAAAAAACATAGGTGTGAACTTTAGCCTATTTTTATTTGTTCTAGTATCTCATAAAAATGCCCTTTTATAAGTTTTTTATTTCTGTTCACACTTGTTATGGTCATGTTTCTTGAGAACCTGACTGAATCCATTTATATTTCTGGCTTCTAATTTAAAATTTTTTCCCCAATACTCCTCATAATTAAGATCTTTTTTTTTTCTGGTCTCACTTTGAATCAAATCTAAGTTTGAAAATTGTACTCAAGAGATGAGTTATTTTCAGAAATATTAAAATCTAACTATTTTGTAAAATAAAGCCACATCCAAATGGTCAAAAACAGGTCTGACAGTTTTTAGAATGGATTGCAGTATAGGACGAAAAATGGGAAAGCTGAAAAACCGCATGATTTGCAAGCACACTTTGCTTCTTCATGGAACCAATCCAAGTAAAGATTTGGTTTAGACTGCACTGTTAACACGTTTAGTTAAGCCTATAAATAACAAGCAGAGGGAACAGCCGAGCAAAGCACACTGGAGATGTGGATATAAAGAAAAACAGAGAACTAGATCAAGTGCCAAAACTAAAATTAGATTCAGGGAGACCACCAAATTCTTTAGATAACTAAACAGGTTTAATAACTCATAGTTGGTAAGCCTGCTTGCTTGATAATTAGGTGAAACACACATATGTAACTTTGTAAGTTCATAACAGGTTTTCAAAAATACGCATGGACAAATGAGACCATCCAATGATTGGTGAAAATACCCAAATAGCAGGCCCTAAGAACCCGTGCTCTCAGAAGGACACGTGTTTAAGTGCTTGGCCCCAGCCAGTGACCAGTCGAATCCATTTCCCTCCCCAGCCGTCCTTTGGCCTGAGTTTGGATATGACATACTTCTCGTAGGCTGAAAGGTCTGTGTGATGAGTGGTCAAAATACACGTCACACAATCACAGAATGAATGTAAGGAAAATGAAAGGAAATGAGCCCTAAAAGTCATCTGGTTACCAGGCGTTTTCTGTTAGTCCAGACGCGGGGTTGGACTACGAGCCTGAGGGCAGAAGGTTTTTTTTTTTTCCTCCTCCCTTCTGGGAGAAGAACAAACCACCACCGCCACAAAACAAAAACTGCAAAAGAAGGCCTTATCATCAGTTTTTGAAGCACCTTAAGACAGAGGAACCCTCAACCTCAAAAACTGAAAACCTCAAAGACGCGCCCCCGACAGACCATCTCTGCACCCAATCCTTCCCACCCCTTCCCCTTTCCTTCCAGGACCCACGACCCTCACCTGATCTTGGCGGTGTCGGTGGATAAAATCGAGCACGGAGCACGGGGCTGAGCCCCACCGGACCGCCTTGCACCCGAAACCGGGGCCGCAGAGCCACACGAACAACGCGGACTCCGCCATTTTCCGTAGTCCGCGAGCCTCGGGACCGTGGAGAACGGGCGCAGCAACCGCGACGCACCTAGATGACGCGCCGCGCCTCCCGTCGCCCCGCCTCCGCGCCTTCCGCTGCCCCGCCCAGCCTCCGGGCCGATCACGTGGCGGACCGCGAGCTGCCGGCGGGGGGAGGAGAGCCGGAAGCGCCTGGCGCAGGCAGATAAGCGCGCGGAGCCGGTCGGGTCGTTGCTAGGGGAGGTTGCTAGGGCGGGGCCCGCGGGACCAGCTCTAAAGGTGCGGGGCGGCTCCAGTGACCGTGTTGCCAGTAATAAGGCGGAGACCCTTCGCTCAGTGCCAGGCTTTGGCTGCTTCCGCCCGCCTGCACGACTATTTGGGGGTAGCAGGGAATCACTGCATGAGAACGTCTCGCTCCTCGGGGTCTTGAGGAGGGAAGCTGCCAGCCCTGAAGCAGCTTAGGGGGCCGTTCCTCACCCCAGGGACCTCCTGACCCTGGGGGGCTAAGTAAGCGACCTCAGGAGGGCTCCAGACGGCGACCGGGCTTTCCTACCGGTTCCCAAGGTCCCCTTCCTCTGCGCTCAGGGCGTCCGGCTGCTAGGGCTCGCGCTCCGCGATCTCCCCTGCAGCCCTGTTTTCACTGTCTCACAGCAAGTGGGCTTTGTGAAAGGCATAACAGGGATGACGCTCGTAGCAATGCCGCTTGCTTCCAAGACCCTGCCGTGACTTTTATTCTGCACCATGGAAACACTAGCGCAGATTCGCATAGCTGGACTTCAGGGCTCTGGGAATCCGCAGTCCCTAATATTTACTGTTGCTGAGATTATTGCATTGCTGAAACCTTCAACAGTTTAAAAGACACGAGTGTGAAGACAGGGTTATTAAGGAGATAGCTGAGCCTGCTAAGCACTAATGTATTGGCCCACAGAACCGCATTCTCTGATGTTCAGATTAATGAAACTCATTTGCTGAAAGGAAAGCAACAATTCAGAAATCATTTAACTGTGGCGGTATGAACAAAATAGAATTTCAAAGCCTGTGAAGTTATGGGTTCTAACTGTTGTCTTTACTTCATTTACATGGAAAATGAGAGAAAGAAAGGGCCTCCGTAGAAATTACAGAAGATAAAGAAAAATTACACAAAACGATAAAGATGTTCCTAGGGAGTAGTGTCTTTGCAAAAGGGGTGTCATGGCGATCCTGGGGTCTGTAGGTGTCTCACCAGGTATATTAGCAGCAGCCCAAGCTCTAGAAACTAAAGTGTCTCTATAATCTCCCCAGCTCTCCATCCTCATTGTCGCTGAACAGGGGTAACAAGTAACCTACGGAGATCTGAGTCTTAATTCTCTTTGTTTCATGATTTCTTTTTTCTGGGAACCAAAAATGACTCTTACAAACGTCTGGAGTCTTCCTTTCCTACAAGGAACAAGAGAAAGAAGCAATTTAGGTTTAGGTAACATTTTTGCTTCAGGTCAATGGTTTGTATATGGCAAGGATTAATTAGTCTCTTTTTAATAAAGTTCACACATTAATTACTAACATTATACCTAGTCCTTGTTTCTAAAAACAAGTCTGAATAAAATTGTTCACTTTTTATCCCTTTGTTCTATTTAAATTCCTATTATCGAGAATTTAGTATTGAACAGACATTTGTCATTTACCATTTGAAATAGTGTTATTAACTTCTCAAAGATGCAGATTTACTGAGCAATATATAATATGTAGTTAAACCACAATGAGCACGTAGCACCATGATACATGCAAAGTACATGTTAAATAAATATTAGTTCTATATTTAATGAATTACTAAGGTAATAAGTCAAATTAATTATTCCTAATATTTGTCCATCTGAAGAAACCTATTTTGACTAATATAACACTTTCTATCCTAAGGATGCAAAATCCAACTTGGATGGATCATTATTAAATTCATTTAAATAATGAAGGAATTGAGGTACTAAAATTAGGGCTATGGCCACAAACCCAGTGCATATCAGTGGAAAAAAATCTAGAGAGACAGCTGATTAGCTGGGTGGCTGAGAGTATGTGGTGGTGTCCAGCAGACACTTATGTGGGCAGGCTGGTCAGTGGCTATGAAAAATAGAAACAACTGCTGTCACCTTCCTCCACCTCATAGTGTTAGGTAGGGAAGGAAAAGGAAGACACATGTAGGGCTGTGACAACTAAGTGGTAAGTGGGTGGGGGCCACTTCCTCTACTATCAAAGCCATGTAGCCCTGCTCCTGGGACCGCATTTGGCACTCTTTTCAAGAAAACACACTGGGTTTGTTCCTGCCTATCTTCTCCAAAAAATTGACTCTCTATACATTTGCTTATTGAGAACTGTTCAGATACCACAAGAGGGACACTGAGAGCATCCTGAGGCAATGTGGAATAATTGTTCACTGCCAGGAAATGACAGCACCAGACAATGTTTATGTGGCAACTCATGACAGAGGCTCAAATGAGCCAAAAAGTAGTGCTGGGCTGCAAGAACAGGAAACAGAGCTACGCACTCTGGCAAGTTTCATAAATGACATCAAGCTTCCTAAACTAGAATCCACTGATTAGGTCAATGTGTGACATGCAAGTGGCACTTCTGTGTTTTCAGCCATGTTCATGCTCAGAAGCATAGAAAGGAGGTTGCTAATACTGTCTTAATGACAAAAAAAACAACGGTGCAGGCTGACTCTCCCTTGCCACAAATGCAAAACTGCAATAAACTCCCAAATTGGCAAAAGGCAGCTTATAGATGGCTCCAGCCTCAGGAACAATGAGGTCAACTCCTAGGATGGAAAAACAGCTCTTGGTAAGAGCTGTGGAGTCCCCACTGGTGGATGATGTGGGAGGTGGAGCCTGAAGGAAGGACCCAAGATACTCAGCTGCCAGAGAGAGCGCAGCTCCACAGGCCTTCCTTTATTGGATCAGAAAAAACAGGATATGTCCAGGATGAGGTGGAGTTGTGTTTAGCACTGCTGCTGGGACAGGAGAGGGCAGAAGGGAAAAGCAGGTGAGAGCTGCAGAGCAGAGATAAAAAACTAAACCCACAGTCAGTGATGAATACACAGCCCAGCTTTTTGTAGCCTCGGCAAGAAAAGATCTCCATTCAGGGGCTGACATCAATAAATCCTATCACTTCTGAGTGCCCAGAACATTGTTTTGTTTGCTTTATCACAAGTTTCCTAAGATTTATTGGTTATCATCATTCTTATATTGGCATCAAATAATGTTAAATTTTAATTTCTGCTGTGCTAGTCACTGTACTAGAGCTATAAGCAAAACTGGAATCACACCTGCCTTCCAGAAATTTAGTATCTCAGGGCTGGAATTTTTCAACATTGAAATTTACTTTTTTAGGCAACAAAAATCCATAATCTTTTATGAATTCTGCATAACCAACCTGTTCAAAAGGGGATTTTCCTCCTGGAGAAGTGATAGGTCTTTGGGGGAGCACTTTTTTCTTGAATTAGTTGACATAAGAGTATATCCCCTGCATCAGGGTTCTCCAGAGAAACAGAGCCAATAGGAGATGCATAAATATACATATACACATATATGTAGAGAGAGAGAGAGAGAGATTTATTGTAAGGAATTGGCTCCAGCTTATACAATCATGGAGGCTGACAAGTCCCAAAATATGCAGGGTGAGCCAGCAAGCTGGAGACCCAGGGGAGCCGATGGTGTGGTTCCATTCTGAATGCTGGAGGCTCAGGACCCAGGAAGATCCCATGTTTCAGTTGAAGTCTGAAGGCAGGAAATAGATGATTTCCCAATTTGAAGGCAGTCATATAGAAGGACCTCTCCCTTACTGGGAAGAGGGTCAGGATTTTTGTTCTATGCAGGTCCTCAATGGTTTAGATGAGGCCCACCCAAATTAGGGAGAGCATTCTGCTTTACTCAGAATACTGATTCAAATGTTAATCTCAAACCTGAAACATTCTCACTCACTTATTCTGAAACATCCAGAATATTGTTTGACAAAATATCTGGGCACCTCATGGCCCAGTCAAGTTGACATGTAACATTAGCTATGACATCCACTAACTGGGGTTATCTTTAATAAGGAAATAACCTTCACTAATTTATTTAGTATTAGTTTGGCAAGTGAAGGAAATATTTGGTGAAGAGAGAGGGAGACTAATTAAAAGTTGGACGTTTCTTACTCCCCAGAGGTTTCAGTGTGTGAACTCAGCAAGTTCACCAGACTGCTGTACGCATCTCTTCCGAGTGGTTGAAGAGCCACACTACAATCGTTAGAATTTACCTCTGCGCCACAAGGTGTGATCGAAATTCAAAAGCGTAAAAATTCCTTGAGATGTTTTTGAATGAAAGGTGTTTGCCTTATCCATTAAAAGGCCAGGGGCCATTAGGTAACTGAATTAGAATTCTAGTCTGAATAAACTGACTCAATTTATTTAAAAAACTCAGCTATCTGGCTAACTCACCTACCTAGAATACGTTTAAAAAACTAAAAATAGAAATAACCCAAACACCTCTACACAGTTAAAATCTGTGCAGTTTTCTCAAAGAACTCTATCTAGACTATTCTGGTTTTAAGATAGATTCTAATGGTCTGCTTAACAAGCTACAGGAAGTTAGGATGTTAACATGAAGTAAATTACATGAGGTGGGGAGACAAGAAAATTAGAAAACAAAATAGGGGCTGCAAGAGGCTGGAGTGGGGACAGAATGAGAAGTAACAGTTGCTGGCCAGAATGATATAGAAAGACAAAACAAAACCCTGCTGATGGAGAAGATTTTGTACATGACACATCACGGCAGACCCCACAGTAGAGTGAAAGTGTTGACAAAAATACCAAAAGTCTCAAATCCCAAAGGACAGGCTGTTATGTTCTGTGTCCTTAGTGACAATGACAAGGCAGTATGATGCACAGTTTACAAAAAACTCGCCAAAAGAATACACTTTTCAACATGAACATTCAGGGCAAACCCTAACAACCAAGGCAACGCCACTATCCAGAGCAGCATGCTTCCTGAAAGCTCTAGATACTGAAAGTCTTAGCCGTTTAGGCTCTTCCCTCACAGCCAAATAACTTTTGTACTTTATTTCCAATAGAGGATAAGGCAAACTGCTTTGTGTACCAATAAGGAACTTGTTCCTTGTTACTATAATTGACATTGATTTCAACACTTCTCTTCTAGTTGCCCAGAGCCTTGACAGGCCATCTTGACCTCAGGATAAGAAGGTAGGATGCTCTCATTTTCTGTAAATTAGTAGAGGGCTCTCCTTTGAATATTTACACAATTGTAAATATTGAATATTTACAAAAAATCTACAATCTGTGTATTTGGGCTGTATAGCAGATTCATAAAGGATATGAGCTGCTTATTTATCCTGTTATCACTGTTGAAATCCTCTGCACATAGTAGGAGAGGAGTAACATGCATTAGGTGCTGCTATTTGAAGATGCAAAATATTCATGTGGTCGCCCAGATAAAAATATATCCCAAATATTAATATTAAATTACAGCAGTATTTCCCAAAGTGTGTTCCACAGAAGGCTAGGTCATCACAATGCACTATTATAAAAGAATTCCATTTTCAAATAAATTTGGGAATACTCCCATACCATATGACCCCCATACAGATTCACAATGTTCATTAACATGATAAAAACCCTGAGAATTCTGTTATCTTTGTTTAATCTGATATTCACAAACTTATCTGACTATGGAACTTCTTTTTGAATTACACCTGTTAGAATGCCCTAGGGTTAGTATTAAAAAAATGCTGAGGTTGAGGTATGGTTAACTATGGGCTTTTCTTTTCTAGTTTTATTGAGATATAATTGACATATAGCACTGTGTAAGTTTAAGGTGTATGTCATGATCTGACTCGCATATATTGTGAAATGATCACCACAATAAGTTTAGTTAACATCCATCATTTCATATACATACAAAAAAAAGAAAAAGAAAGAGAGAAAGAAAGAAAAACTCTTCTGATGAGAACTTTCAGGCTCTACTCTCTTAACAACTTTTCTATATACCACACAGCAGTGTGAGCAATGATCACTGTGCTGTTACTGCCCAGTCTTTTTTTTTCTCTCTTTTTTTAATTTTAATTTTAAAATTTTTTAAGGTATCATTAATATACAATCTTATGAAGGTTTCACATGAAAAACATTGTGGCTACTACAGTCACCCATATTATCAAGTCCCCCCTATACACACCCCATTGCAATCACTGTCCATTAGTGTAGTAAGATGCCACAGAGTCACCACTTGTCTTCTCTGTGCTACACTGTCTTCCCCGGGACCCCTAAACACACCATGTGTGCCAATCATAATGCCCTTCAATCCCCTTCTCCCTCCCTCCTCCCCCACCCTCCCCTCCCCCTCCCCCTTTGGTAACCGCTAGTCCCTCTTACTATCTTATAATGAAGTCAATGCCTTTGACCACCTTCATCAATTCCCACCCTAACCCCAACCACTGGTCACCACAAATTTGATCTCTTTTTTATAAGTTTGGGTTTGTTTGTTTTCTTAGATTTTACATATAAGTGAGATAGTATGGTATTGGGTGAGACCCATCCACATTAGAGAGTCTGACCTACTTGTCTTAGCATAATACCTACAAGGTCCAACCATGTTATCACGAATGGCAAGATTTCATTCTATTTTGTGGCTAATACCCTATTGTATATATGTAGTATGTCTTTTTTATCCATTCATCTATTGATAGGCACGTGGGCTGTTGCCATGACTTGGCTATTGTAAATAGTGCTGCTGTAAACATGGGGGTACAGATAGCTTTTCATGATAGTGTTTTCATTTCCTTCAGATGTATCCCCACAAAAAGGATCACTGGATCATATGGTAGCTCTATTTTTAATTTTTGGAGCATCCTCCATACTGTTTCACAGAGTGGCTGCACCAATTTACATTCCCACCAACAGTTCATGAGGGTTCCCTTTTATCCACAGCCTGGAGAGCAGTTGGTAGCTCTTGTCTTTTTCATGATGGCCATTCTGAGAGGTGTGAGGTGACCTCTCATTGTGGTTTTGATTTGCATTTTCCTGATGATTAGTGATGTTGAGCATCTTCACAGTTACCTGTTGGCCATTCTTATATCTTCTTTGGAAAAATGTCTGTTGAGCTCTTTTGCCCATTTTTTAATTGGATTTTTTTGAGTTGTCTGAATTCTTTATATATTTTGGATATTAACCTATGGGATTTCTAAATAAAAAACCAGAGATGCTGACCACAAAGGAAATCCCTCAGGGTACTATGGAGCTCAGTTCATTTTAATTCAGAAATGCACACACTTTTTTCTCATACATCATCAACATTCACTTTACCATGTATAATGTTACTCATTTTTAGGACCAATGCTGGTAAGCTAAGACTTTCTTGCCTGCCTCTTGCAGGATAAGGTAATCATGGAACCCAACAGCATTACTTGTCCTCTTCATGCCATGTGCAGAGTCGATAAACAAAGTGGAATGGACTGTGTTAAGATGAGCCTGTGTCATCACAGCTCATGCTCAAGATTAGAGATTGCAGTGTGAGGAGGGGGTTGTTCAACTTAACTTCACAAACATTTATTTCTTACCTTCTGTGTGCAGGAAAGAGAGGTGAGAAGGCAGGGACTGGGCAGAGAGATGCTAAGATTTAAAAAAAAGGGAAGGGCCTACTTTCAGACACTCTAAAACCATCTTAAATAAAAAATCATTCTTAAAACATCTCAGACCAACAAATGCTGTAATAGACTGGCAGGTATACAAACTATATCCTATAGGCATATAGGGAAGAGAGAGAAGCAAAGAATTTGGGTTTTGGATGGGTATGCCTTGGGTAAGCTAATTAGGCACACACACACACACACACACACACACACACACACACACACACACACACACACACACACACACACACACACACACACACACACACACTCTCACTCACTCACACACACTTTATTGAAAGGCCCAGAGGAGGAGAGCATAGGGTTCAGAGAACCTCGAGAAGTCTGATGCCACTGTAAGAGTATGTGTAGCCGCGGAAAAGGGTGGAAGCTGTGGAAGAAAATGGCTGGAGAGGGTTTTTAATGCCAGGCTGAGATGTCCAGAACTCAGTCTGTAAGGAAGGAGAGACTACGGCAGATTTTGAACAGAGAAGAGACATGATTAGACAGACCTGTACTTTAGCAAAAATAACCCTAGAGAGATTGGAGGCATAAACAACAGCTACAGCCAGCCTTACTTTGAGCAGTTATCCCTATTATACAAGCATGGAAACAGATTCAGAAAGGTTAAGTGGCTTGATGGAGGCCACAAGGCAATTAGGTGTCAGAGCTGGGATTTCAACCGATGTCAGGCTGACTCCACAGCATAGAGACCTCCTGTCAGGTTGTACTGTTAGGCTGCTGCCAAGGCGCAGAGGGAAGGCGGGACTGCAGGCTGTGGTGAGAGGAGAGCAGGAGGCCAACACCAGGAAGCAGAACGGACAGATGGTTCCCGGGAGTCTAGACGGAAAGGGAGAGACCTGGTGTCCTCACGGAGAAGTCGCCATCTGGAAGACAGAAGAGCATGGAGGGAGAAACAAGAAGACAATTGGTGGCTCGACTGTCTTCCTGCCAGGGCCCGCCAGGTTGCTGTTCAGTACTCAACAGGGAAAACTCAGGACTCATTTCCGCTGTGTCTTTGTCTTCGATGTCCTTCTTGCCAGATTCCTTTTCTTTCCCCTTTCCTTTATACATCTGGGTTCCATGTACAGCCTGTCAATGTCCGTGTTGTGAATTCACAGTGATATTGTTATTATCAGCATGAATCTGGAAATGCCCATGCATTTGCTTCATAGATCTGTGTAAATAGAAAGGCCAGTGGAAATGTCTAGATGCTGTTATGACTGTCATAGAATGCAGATGTAGATAAAGACATTAGGCTGTGCCTGTCACCCTGAGTTTTGATCCTTTGTGAGATATTGTAATACTGAAAATACACCTTGTTTGTACATTGGAATCAGTGTTTGCTGCCCATGAGGTAACAGGGTCTGGGTTATAATTTCAGCACTATCTAGGATTTACCTGATACCAGAAAAATAAAAGCTTAATCCCAAGGGTGGGGTTACAAACAGAATAGTCTTTAGTTCTAGAGACTGTTTGTATAAAATTAACAGGCAAACAAATGTTCTTTTAATATACTCAAATCTATGCATTTTCCTTTTTCATTAAATGCTTCTCGTGTCTTATTTAAGAAGTCTTTTCCAACTCCAAAGTCTAAAAGACTCACCCATATTTTCCAATTAGAGTTTTTATGTTTTGTTTTGATATTTAGGGTCTTAAATCAATTTGGTGCCGATTTTTACTTGTAGTCTGAGGTAGGGATTCAGCTTCATTCTTTTTTTTTTTTTAACAATAATGTATGTTTGTTGGAAAAAAGTTTAAAATTAAACATAGGTATGCATTTCTAAAGTTATATGCAACTCTTTTATTTTTCTGGTATCATTAATATATAATCACATGAACAACATTGTGGTTACTAGATTTCCCCCATTATCAATACGCCCCACATACTCCATTACAGTCACTGTCCATCAGCATAATAAGATGCTATAGAGTCTATACTTGTCTTCTCTGTGCTATATTGCCTTCCCCCATGCCTCCCAGTGTTATGTGTGCTAATCGTAATGCCCCTTATTCCCCTTCTCCCTCCCTTGCCAGCCACCCCCACCCCTTTGGCAACTGTTAGTCCATTCTTGGGTTCTGTGAGTCTGCTGCTGTTTTGTTCCTTCAGTTTTTTTTTATTCTTCTACTCCACAGATGAGTGAAATCATTTGGTATTTGTCTTTCTCCGCTTGGCTTATTTCACTGAGCATAATACTCTCTAGCACCATCCATGTTGTTGCAAATGGTAGGATTTGTTTTCTTCTTATGGCTGAATAATATTACATTGTGTATATGTACCACATCTTCTTTATTCATCTACTGATAGACACTTAGGTTGCTTCCATTTCTTGGCTATTGTAAATAGTGCTGCGATAAACATACGGGTGCATCTGTCTTTTTCAAACTGGGGTCCTGCATTCTTAGGGTAAATTCCTAGGAGTGGAATTCCTGGGTCAAATAGTATTCCTATTTTGAGTTTTTTGAGGAAACTCCATACTGCTTTCCACAATGGTTGAACTAGTTTACATTCCCACCAGTAGTGTAGGAGGGTTCCCCTTTCTCGGCATCCTTGCCAGAATTTTTGTTCCTTGTCTTTTCTATGGTGGCCATCCTTACTGGTGTGAGGTGATATCTCATTGTGGTTTTAATTTGCATTTCCCTGATAATTAGCAATGTGGAGCAGCTTTTCATGTGCCTATTGGTCATCTGAATTTCTTCTTTGGAGAAGTGTCTGTTCATATCCTCTGTGCATTTTTTAATTGGGTTATTTGCTTTTTGGGTGTTGAGGTGTGTGAGTTCTTTATATATTTTGGATGTTAACCCCTTGTCGGATATGTCATTTACGAATATATTCTCCCATAAGATGCCTTTTTGTTCTGCTGATGGTGTCCTGTACAGAAGCTTTTTAGCATGACGTAGTCCCATTTGTTCATTTTTTTATTTTGTTTCCCTTGTCTGAGGAGATGCATTCAGGAAAAACTTGCTCATGTTTATATTCAAGAGATTTTTGCCTATGTTCTCTTCTTAGAATTTTATGGTTTCATAACTTACATTCAGGTCTTTGAACATTTGGAGTTTACTTTTGTGTATAGGGCTAGACAATAATCCAGTTTCATTCTCTTGCATGTAGCTATACAGTTTTACCAACACCAGCTGTTGAAGAGGCTGTCATTTCCCCATTGTATGTCTATGGCTCCTTTATCATATATTAATTGACCATATATGGTTGGGTTTATATCAGAGCTCTCTAGTCTGTTCCATTGGTCTGTGGGTCGTTCTTGTACCAGTACCAAATTGTCTTGATTACTGTAGCTTTGTAGTAGAGTCTGTAGTTGGGGAGCTAGTCCACCCCGCTTTATTGCTCCTTCTCAGGATTGCTTTGGTTATTCAGGGTCTTTTGTAGTTCCATATGAATTTTAGAACTATTTGCTCTAGTTCCTTGAAGAATGCTGTCTGTGTTTTGATAGGGATTGCATTGAATCTGTAGATTGCCTTAGGCAGGATGGCCATTCTGACAATATTAATTCTTCCTATCCATGAGCATGGGATGGTGTTTCCATTTATTGGTATCTTCTTTAATTTCTCTCATGAGCGTCTTGTCGTTTTCAGGATATAGGTCTTTCACTTCCTTGGTTAGGTTTATTCCTAGGTATTTTATTCTTTTTGATGCAATTGTGAATGGAATTGTTTTCCTGATTTCTCTTTCTGTTTGTTCATCATTAGTGTATACTAATGCAACAGTTTTCTGTGTATTAATTTTGTATCCTGCAACTTTGCTGAATTCAGATATTAGATCTAGTAGTTTTGGAGTGGATTCTTTAGGGTTTGTTATGTACAATATCATGTCATCTGCAAACAGGGACAGTTTAACTTCTTCCTTGCCAATCTGGATGCCTTCTATTTCTTTGTGTTGTCTGATTGCCATCGTGAGGACATCCAGAACTATGTTGTAAAAGTGGGGAGAGTGGGCATCCTTGTCTTGCTCCTGATCTTAAAGGAAAAGCTTTCAGCTCTCTGCTGTTAACTATAATGTTGGCTGTGGGTTTGTCATGTAGCCTTATTATGTGGAGATACTTGCCCTCTATACCCGTTTTGTTGAGAGTTTTTATGATGAATGGATGTTGAATTTTGTCAAATGCTTTTTCAGCATCTGTGGAAATGATCATGTGGTTTCTGTCCTTCGTTTTGTTGATGTGGTGGATGATGATGATGGGTTTTTGAATGTTGTACCATCCTTGCATCCTGGAATAAATTCTACTTGATCATGATGAATGATCTTTTTGATGTATTTTTTAATTCAGTTGCTAATATTTTGTTGAGTATTTTTGTATCTATGTTCATCAGGGATATTTGTCTGTAATTTTCATTTTTTTGTGGTATTTTTGCCTGGTTTTGTTATTAGAGTGATGCTGGCCTCGTAGAATGAGTTTGGGAGTATTCCCTCCTCTTCTACTTTTTGGAAAACTAAGGAGGATGGGTATTAGGTCTTCACTAAATGTTTGATAAAAATTCAGCAGTGAAACTGTCTGGTCCAGGGTTTTGTTCTTAGGTAGTTTTGATTACCAATTCAATTTCCTTGAGCTTCATCCCTTTTCATGTAGACAATATTTTTATCCAACTCCATTTATTGAATAGTCATTCCCTTCCCCACTAGTCTTTAATGGCACCTCTGACGTACAGCAAAGTTTCATACCATCCCGTTCTGGGCCATCAGTTAGTGGCTGGTCCCTGGGCCAGGATGGCACTGCTCTCATTACCATAGCTGCAGAATAGGCTTGTCATCTCTAGGACAAGTTGCTCCTTGATGATCTTTGACAAGCATCCTGCCTCCTGTTCATAGTAAAAAAGAAACCAAAAACAACCCAAATGCCCATCAAGAGAAGAATGGATGGATAAGCTATAGTTTATTCCCATAATGGAATAGGATTCAGCAGTCACAGCAAATGACTTACAGCTGCATATAACAATATACTTGAATCTTAACCATGTATTAAGTGAAAAAAGTAGATTTCCAAAAGATTACATACATCATGAGAATCTTTTAATAAAGTTAAATGCAACTGAAATAAAAATGTATTTTCTTGGAATCCATAAAGATGAAATAATATAATATTTTTTAAAAAGCAGGTGACTGAGAACACAGGATTCAGGATGAAGAGTTCCTTCAGGTGGGGGAAGGCAGATGTGTCTATCAGGGATGGGTTTATGGGGCTTGTTCCATGAGTACAAATAGCTAATTGAATAAAAGACATGCTTGAATAATGAGGATGTTTCATCCAATTCTGAGGCTAAAAAGGTGAAATAAGATAAAACCTATAGAGATAGACTTTGAGAATGTATGTTGAGTTCTAAGTGTACCAAGACTGATGATTTCTGTTACTGCCCTTCAGTGTAATCTAAAAAGCTGTGCAGAAACTGCCTGACATAGATATGGTAAAGACTAGCAGGCTAGTGTGACCAAAAAAAATACATACACATGCATGCCCATGCACACGCACATATACACACACACACACATTTTCTGCCCAGCTTCCTTTTGGTACCACTTCCTCCTCCAACAGCCCAAATTTGTCTTCATCCCCACTGGGGAGCAGCTGGGAGTTTAGGAGGAGTGGAACACCCCCTGATCCTATGGCTGGCTCTGACTGATCAGGATAGTCCCACTTCCTTAACCCAGTTGTCACTTACGGGTTAAGGAATGGATACCTGCTGTAAACTGGCCTGAATGGAGTGAAGTTAAGTACCCCCATTTGATGGCTAGAGGAACAAGGCATTCTGCCCCAGACTTGAACCTGGAGGTATGCAGCCCAGGCTGGTGCTTCTGGCCATACTGAGAACAGAGATGACCCTTCAGAAGCCTGGGCTGAGGGGGATCCCCAGGAACAGAACCTGGCCCCGATCGAACCACATGTGAAGCCTGAATCTCCTCAGGGATTTTCAGTTTTGTGAGCAATAAAGTCCTTTAATAAGCCAATCTGAAGTGGGTTTTGAGTCCTTGGGCAGGAAAACAGCCTAACACCAGTCTGCTCTCTAGGTGGCTTTTAGGCACTTCAGAGGGATTCAGAAATGAAAAGAAATGCAGAGGAACTGAACGCCTTTGTACCTGGTAAATCTGAGAAAAAAAGGTGGTGAATACCATAAAAATACAAAACATGGTGCTGTGTGGCTGAGGGATGGGAATAGAGAGGGCCTCTGGGGGAAGTGGCACTTAAGGTGGGCTCTGGAAAATGAGGAGGCACAGGCCATGTGTGTCTGGAAGGGGCTAGATGCAGGCAGGATTCCAAAAAGCAAAATGGCAGGACCGAAGTGCAGAGAACAGCTAGTCAGGATGAGTTCCAGGCCTTGAGTTTTATTCAGTGCTTACTGTATACCAGGCACTTCTATGGATTATCTCTGTAAGCCTCACAAGGTAAATACTGTTATCACTGATATTTTTTTATGTAGAAACCTGGGGCACAAAGAAGTTAAGTGATTCTCCCAAGTTCAAATAGCTAGTTAATGCAGAAGCCAGTCAGTCTGAGTCCCACACCTAACCATTAGACTATACTGCCTTCCCAGTGTTTCAGTGAACATCAACTTGTCTCCACACAAAGTCAGTGTTGAATGACTTCACTTAGTTACCCAGTGGCACAGTTTTACAAACCCCAGGTAATGGCCCTTTCCTCAAGAAATCCCAGCTGAATTTGCATAAGGCAGACAGATAAATAGGAAAATGTCACCCACATGCAGTAAATAAATACATGTAGCTATGCATAGTCTTCATACTATGCCTTTCTCTGCAAGGTCTCAGAGCCGGTGGACACACCCTGCCTTACCATTTATCCTGATAACAGCCCATGGAAGATTATTGAGGACATTTGTCCTTGCTTTGCGAGGCCCCAGGCCCTCAGCTCTTCCAATCATGTTGGACTGCCCTCCCAGGTGTTCCCTGCGCTGGCAGGTCCTGAGGAAGACCAGGCAGGACTCCTGGGGACATGAGCAGATTTCTTCCCTGTGGAGAAGCTGCCAAGCCTTTGCATCTCTCCCTCAGCTCACCCAGGCTGCCTCTGAGCTGTTCAGAGAGCCTCCACGCCGGCCGTCTTCAGGGCTGACAGGCAGCTACTGGCTGGAGCACATGGCACACTGCCCTGAGCAGAATCACGGCTCCACCATGGGATGAAAGACAAGGAGATGTTCTCCTACCTTATTATCAGGTCTCTCTTGGCTAAGAGAGAAAAATCAAGCAATCTCTAGTTTTCCCATGAAGGAAGTGAGTTGCAGAGAAGGGACAAAAAGGGCTGCGTGTACAAATATTAAGCACATTCCAAGCAGACAGTAAGGCACCCCTCCTCAACTTACCCCTCTGTAAATATACGGGCCAGTGGTCTTTAAACCTGAGCGCCATCCAGACAAGTTGTGAACACAGACTTCTGGGCTCCATCCCCAGAGTTTTCCATTCTGTAGGTCCAGGATGAGGCTTGAGAATTTGCATTTTGAACAAGGTCCCAGGTGATGCTGTGGCTGTCAGGTGGCTGGGGACCACACTTAGAGAACATGCTGCAGACCGGGCACTGTAGTTGTGACAAATCCTTTGATCTCTTTACCTTGGAGCATTCTAAAAGGAGGCATTTGAAAATTTGGAGTTAGACTTTGTTATCTCTACAGTGTCTTCACAAATCAGGTTCTACCATTCGTGAAGACACTGTAGAGTTGCAATTTACTGAGAGATTTGTATCCCAAAATAAGCCAGTTGTGTATACCACAGAAAGCATTTTCCTATCCAAGTAATTGGGAGGAGGCATCATTAAGTCGCCACTTGTTTGCATTTGCCCAGGAGAGAGACCTCCTTTCAGGAAGTGTATCCTGAATTGGGCTCAAAGGGCAGTGAGAGACTGAGTCAAGGCCTCCTCCACCTTGTTCATTTGTTTTTCCTAAAGTCTGAGTCAGATATCAAGGGCTGCCCACATACATGCCCAGGGTAGGGACAAATGCCAACAATGAGTCTTTAAGGCCAGAGCAAGGAGCTACTGTACCCTGAGATCCTGGCTAATTGATGACAGATCCAGGTTCAAAACCTGCACCTTCTAATTTAGGGTCTGGAAGGAGTCTGTTTATGTGAGCTGTGTTGTCGTTATTGTTGTTTTAATTAAATTGCAGACTTTCCTGGCACACCAGTTCTAGTAGTCTTGGGACTTCTAATCTCATGCATTAAGCTAACCAAAGTTGATCCTTGCCAACCAGGAAATGGTTTGACCTGATCCTCCTGCTAAGGAGGAAATTAGCATCTGGTGTAGAATGTAACCCTGACTCTTGTATGTTGGACATTTCATTCCTGGAAATACAAGCCAGGAGTAGCTTTATGATCATGCCAGGTGTAAGCCCTGTCTGGTCAAGTCTGACTGGGCTACTCTCTTTTTTTTTCTCTCTTTCCTGCTGGCAGGTAAGGACATTCAACTTTTTCCAACACCTCTGAGGCATGCTCTAACAGCATCTTGTCCTGATTTACTACCTAATTACAACTGTAACCATGTCTGGACCTGGAAAAATATTGGAGCTCTTTTCTTTTCACCTAACATGGGCAGTCATAGCTATGGATCTAGAGAAGACATTTTTTTTGGTTAATTAATTATTTCTGAAGTGGTACCAAGCAAAGTCAACCAAAAGGATGCAAGAATAAACCAAACAGAAAAGAGAGGAAAGTTGTTATCAAGTAAATAGAGGCTGGGGAAAACCTGGGCTTAGACGTTGATGGAACATTCTCTAGCTTGGGTCACAAGCAGATTTTCATTTGGTAATCAACAGGCCTCTTGAGCTATTCCATAACAGAGAGAGAGAGAGATTCATAATGCTTCCTGAAGAGAAGAACTCAAGCCAGAACCTATGCGCTCACACCACTACCTTTGAGCTTCAATAGTTTGAACTTGGAGATTCTAACCCAGGTAACTCCTGGGAGCCCGTGAATGAGACTAATGAAATGAATGATACCAAAATGAAGCACAGAACAGGCACAAGTGTCCAGCATCTCCTGGAGGATGCTGGAGGATGAAAAGGGGCATCTCAGTTTCACTTTTGCTCAGGAAGCCAAAAGTTTGTTGTGTTGTTATTTCAATGCCTCCTGCCTTACAGTTTGCTTTCCGTGAAAATCCCATGAGACATTGGGAAGTCACTTCTCAGACACAATCAGAGGAGTAGTCCTTAACTCTCTCCCCAGTGTGAGAAGGGCTAAGGGCTGCTGAGAAACTCGGTGTGAGGTTTTGTCAAAGTCACAGGACCATCATCACAATTCTGGACTCTTCCAAAGCTCTTTTCATATAAAGATCTCAAAGACCTACATAAACATTAATTATTCTCACAGCACTGCTTGGTGGTAGACATTAGGATTCTATTTGCCTTTCACTGAGGCTGATTGCACATCTATAATCTTCAGGTCCCACCCCATTATTAAGTTTAGAGAAAAAGTATTCTCCCCTCTCCCACAGTTTGTAGGGAAAATGAATTTGCCTGTTAACTACATAGTTCTGGGCCAAAGTGTGTAGGCTATGTAAAGAAGTTCCACGTCAAGCACAGTCCCTGTCTTCAAGGAAATTACAGTCTATTGAAGAAAGAAGATGCATGCATATAATGAATAATAATATAAACATTATTTCAAGATAGGATATGGTTAGTGTAAAATGAGACGTTTTCAGTGGAAGAGATCACCACGGATGCTAGTAACCCAGGAGAGCTTCATGGAGGAGGAAGGATTTGGACTGGACCTTGGATACTCAGTGTGTGTGTCCATGCATGTGCACATGTGCATTCTGGCAGGGCATGATAGCATGAACAAAGGGACTGAGATAGGAATACGCTGACTTGTTCATGATCAGACAGCCTGATGTTGCTAGAGTGAGGAGAACAATGAATAACATTGAAAAGCTAAGCAGGATGGAACCAAGCTGTGAAGAGCCTTTATACCAAATTCTCAAGATTTTGATTCTTAGTATATTCCAGAATAAATTAAGTAGGATTAGAAACTGGCCCATGTGACTGGTAAAAGATCATGCTTGCCATGAAATAATAAAGGAAATGAATGAGACCTTAAGTTAGTAGAAGGAAGGAAATAATAAAGATCAGAGCAAAATAAATGAAATAGAGACTCAAGACAATACAAAAGCTCAATGAAACTAAAAGCTGGTTCTTTGAAAAGATAAACAAAATTGGCAATAAGGGAAATGAATTGGCTGCAGAAAAATGAACCAGGATGGTTTAGAAGATGTGGTTTAGCCGAGTGGCGGCTCTCAAAGTGCATCTGTGGACCAGCACCAGCTGGGTATAGACATGCAATTTCTTAGGTCCCTGGGCAGACCTATTGAATCGGGTACTCCAGGCTGGGACCCAACAATGTGAGTGTCAGCCAGCATTCTGGGATACTCTGAGGCAAAGTCAAGTTTGTCAACTCCTGAGCTAGAGAAACAATCCTTTTAGCAGATAGGCTCAAATACAGCAGAATTCTCTCCATCTAATTAATGCTCTCCATATGCAAAAAATATACTTTTAAGCTGATTTTTTAATTACTTTTTTAAATCCTTTTTATTGTGTAAAAATGGAAAACTTACACAAAAGTAGGCAGAGTAGAAGCTAAGCCTTCATATCTCCATCACCCTCATTTAACAATTAGTAAGGTTTTGCTGCACTATCCCTTTCTCTCTTTTTGTGAGTTGCTTTTTTAGTTCCTAGAAATTATTTCAACTCATTCCTCCAGAGCTCAGTACGCATCTCTTAAGAATATGCATAAGTTCTTACATGACCATAATGTCAGTATCATACCTAACAGGAAGAATGGTACCTCTGTAGTTGCTCCTAATACCCAAACTATAATCAAATTTCTCTGATCATGGAAATAGAGTCCATTTAATAGACTCTGGCTATTAATAGCTGGCTGTTTTTAACCTACAACAATAAAATTTAGAACAAAAAAATTAGACATTTTTTCTTTGTAGAACATCTCCAAGAGAAGGGGATTGAGGGGCATTATGATTAGTACACATGGTGTTGGGGGGGATCATGGGGAAAACAGTGTAGCACAGAGAAGACAAGTAGTGACTCTGTGGCATCTTACTACTCTGATGGACAGTGACTGCAATGTGGTATGGGGGGGACTCGATAATATGGGTGAATGTAGCAACCACATTGTTTTTCACATGAAACCTTCATAAGAGTGTGTATCATAATACCTTAATTAAAAAATGGTATAAAATATCTCCAAGAAAAAATTTTCCTTTTAGATATATAAAGTTTGTAAGTATTTGGGTCGGAAGTTCTTTATTATCTATGGTTAGATAATATTACCTGTGAAATGAGTTTCCATTTTGGATGCTGCAACATCATACTAGTTGTCAGAAAATGTCATTAACCAGGATGAATCTTACTTGGTGTAAGTATAGCTTCCTGCCAAATGCCTCTGCCCACTCCGTAGTGTCAGCATGAAGCGCTATTGAAATGTGCGGTGTTTCTTGACACTACTTTGGAAACACCTGTGTTGTACAAGCATTAAAAATATAGTAAAATAGTCTCAGTACCTTAATACTGTTCTGTTACATATATATATTCTTAGTTCTGTTAATTTATAGAGTCAGGAATAATTAAAATTGTACACACTTATGCAGTGCTTTCAAGCACTTTACCTTTAATTACTCATTTAATATTTTTAAAAAGCCATGAAGAAAGTGTTTAAATGATGCCAAAACAGCAGGATTAAAGACAAATTATAACATAAGAAGATAGTTGAGCACATGTTTAGGTAACGAAAAATGAAAATTTTAAGTTTAATTCTCCCAACAAGACTTTTTCCAATTTTATGTATATGGCCTCTCATTTGCAAAATGACAGAAACCTTGATATTTACAAAAGTAGTGAATTTCATTAGTATATGCTCAAGACATGCACAAGCTCTGTGTGTACTTTATACTCTTGCAACTGTAATATGAGTTGGATAATGAAAGGATATACAATAAATTTGGGTCAAAATTTAACTGTAGTTTTAATTGTATTGAAATTCAATACAGACTATGGATTTCAATTGTTTTGTGTTCTTAACTATTTTGTGGAGAGAAGTATATTCCTCTTTCTTGTTCTTATCACCATTTCACAAATGTGTCATTTTATGTCATTTTATTAGGTTGATTTATGAGGTTGGAAATACTATAAACAAGCTGATAAAATGTAGAGTAGATTGTATTGAAGATAAGAACAATTCCAAAAATAGTTGTCTGCCTCTGTGTAGTTTGTTCTCCCAATAATGAAGCTCACTGCCTTTAATTATAGCTTGAGACACTGTGTTGAAATATTTAATCTCTGAGTAATGACTGGATTTTAGTTTCCTAATTGACATCTGTGTGTTTAGCATCTGTGCCAAAGCCTGAATCTGAGAATGAGCACACAAGACCTGGACTGCATGTAAAACATCTCTGATACCTTACCTTACCTCCTGGGCCATAATGTTGTAACAAGAAAAGGAAGGATAAATATCATATACCTCATGATTCCACATGTCTTTTAATCGCTAGCCAACAACCTGTTAAGGTTCACAAGTCAAACCAGAAACCCATGAATGTGATCAGTGTACACTGCAAGGTACTGCAGTCCCACAGAAGCCCTTGGCCTTGGGAACATGCTCATCCTGGATGGAGTATCAGGTAGCTGGGAGTAGCTCCCAGAAGATGATGCTCCACCCACAAGTGGGTGACTTTATTTAAAAGCTGGTGAGAACAGCTTGAAAGTACTAAATGAATAGGTTAGATAGAGAAGTTATTGCCTTGAACTCTGTCACCAAAATTTGGGGGTTTTCCTAGGAGGATCCATAGAAGTGTCACTGGGTTGTCTTCTTCTGTTGGCTTCATGTTTTTGAAACAAGATGCTACTCATCAGCTGTGACACCTTCTCAGTGCCCACGTGATACACACTGAGGGTGTGGGACCAAGGAGCTCGCATTCCCTGAATACTGTGTGTTTCCTTCCACAGTGTCTATCCAGCCTAAAGTTACACATGGGTGGAGGTGAAATTACAGAGCCCAGCACGTCTACCCACTGAGGATGCTCCTAAACCAAAAGGCCAGATAGGAGACTCCGCAGTGAGAGCAAGAAGAGTCTGATTTTCCCGGCCAGCTCAAATGGGAAGCAAATTCCTCACATTGCTGCCAGCAGCCCTGAAGCCTCTTGCTCTCAGCCAGGTACATCCAGCTGCAGGAACTGCTTTGGAGCTTCACGCTCACCCAGAGGCCACAGAAGCATGGTGTGGAGCCCACACTACAGTCCAGCCAGGTGAGCTGGCGGGACTAAGGGGCCCGGCCTCAGTACTGAGCCATTGCACGCTTACTTTACAAGATCAGACAAAGTCAGGAGAAGACTGTGGGGCTAGCTGCCCAGGCTGGCTGGTGTGGCTGCCTGAATTTGATGTTCACATCCATGCCACCTTTCCTGGGCACAACCTAGAATCGGAACATTTACTCTCCTCAAATTAAGATGAAGGGGATCCTACCATGTCCCTGATGTGCATGCAGTGCGCCCACCAAATTCTCCCTACTGCTTGGTACAGTGGGATTCCGGAAGAGGAAACCACAGCTTAAGTAACAGGCAGCTGGAAAGAGGCAGTGCCAGGAGAGGAACCAGTGTCAGGCTCCAAAGGTCACATTCTTTCCACTTCCTCATTTTCCTCCAAAATAAGCATGCACATTGTGTGGGTAAACAAATGCTGCTGTTTATGCCCACCTTGGTGTTAGCAGGGTCTAAGCTTTGTTGGGATGGGGCCCACTGGCCCAGACTAGTTCTGGGTAAAGGTGACAAGGGTGTTGACTTGAGGCCCTGAGAACCTTGCCTCTTAAGATTCGATAACTTCATTCCTGGCCAAAGATGCCAAGGCGACAAGGTTTGTTGGAGCTTGTCAGGTAATGTGCAATACCAAGCCCAACCCGGCACAGACTGGCCCTGCAGCCTGGGGTTCGCTTCCTTTCCATGCCCTCCCTCTGCAAGTGGAAGCAACTAGCTTGCAGTTCATTCGCATGCTCTCCTCTGTGACGGACTGAAGGACGAGGAGAGACAGTCATGGTACACAAGGTCTCAGCATTGGGCCCCTTGTTACTCCTGTGGGCATGACCCGGCATCAGTTGCCCTGTTCCCAAAGCCTCCCCACCTGCTGCAGAGCCCTAGCAGTGGGCCCGCACTGCCCAAAGACAGGAGACCGGGGACAGCCCTACCTCCTAGGGCCAGGCGGGGCCACCTGTTCACCCACTGTTTTTCTTTAAATGTCTATGGGCTGGGGCTAGATGCTCCTGATGCCAGCAGATGAGCCAAGTGCCAAAGCATTATGAGCTTCTGCTCCAGCAGCCTCTGCTCCACACCACAGGCCCCAGCTCCACCCCGGAATTGGGAGGGATAGTGTGGGAACAGGAAAGAAGAGCTGGTTACTCCGTTGCTGTTTCTTCACAGTGAGACAGCATGACAGCTCCAGGTGTTCCCTCCTGAATCCATTGCCTAAGGACCAAGATATTCCTGGCTTGAATGAAATCAAAGTGGTCCAAGTGAAAACTAATCATATTTGATTTTGGACCCTGTATGACTAGAAAGGTAGCTTTCATTCACTCAATCAACAAAAGTATTTTGAGAGTCTACAAAGGTTAAGCAATATGGCTGATGTAGACTGAATGGTGAGAAAACACACACTGTCTTCATCCAGTTTACAATCAAGTGGGAAGGAGGCATTATACATTGAGCAAATAGTAAGAGTAAGTGTGAAATTATAACTTGATGGCACTGTGTCATTTACATAATTTAAAAGCAAGAAAGAACCACTGATTTTTAAAAACATGCATTACATATTTTTTAAGATATCATTGATATACAATCTTATGAAGGTTTAACATGAGCAACATTATGGTTTCAACATTCACCCATATTATCAAAGTCCCCTCCCCACCCCATTGCAGTCACTGTCCATCACTGTAGTAAGATGCTATAGAGTCATTACTTGTCTTCTCCATGCCATAATTGCCTTCCCCATGACTTACTTATATTGTACGTGTTAATTATAATGCTCCTTAATCCCCTTCTCCCACCATTCCCAGCCCCTTCCTTTCATAACTGCTAGTCTCTTCTTGGAGTTTGTGAGTCTGCTAAACATGTATTACATATTAAAAGCATAAAAGCATGAATGGGAAAGAAACACAATGAAACTTTTTGGCAATGATGTGGGAAATCAGAACCCTCATAGTCCACTGGTGGGAAAGAAATAATTTTAAATGGAATGGTGCAGTCCATTTCCAAAACAGCTTAGCAGTTCCTCAGAGAGTCAGCCACAGCAGTTCCACTCTTGTTATATACCTAAAAGAATTGAATACATGTTAATACATACATGAATGTTTCTAGCAGCATTATTCATAATAGCCAAAAGTTGGCCAGGATCAGTAGTTTCCAGAGATGGAGGGACACTGTGCTTTAAAAATCCCAGGCCTTATATGAGTGTCACCAACACTCTTGGGTGCTGGGGGATCTTGGCAGCCTGGAAGCCAATAGCCTCATGTGAGAAGCTGACCTCTCACTAGTGAGCCCACTCCTCCTAAACTAAAAGTAAGAGGATGTCCTACAAGAAGGGTGTGTTAATTTGCTGCCAAACAAAGTACCACAAACTGGCTGGCTTAAACAATAGACACTTACTGCTTCCCAGTTCTGCAAACTAGAAAACTGACATCAAGGTGTTGGCTGGTTGGGTCTTCCAAGTGCTGGAAGGCACAGTGTGTTCTAGACCTCTGTTCTTCGATAGTAAATGGCTAGGAGACTCCCTTGATGCCTGTCGGTCTACAAATTTCCCTCTTTGATAAGGACACCAATTCTGTTGGATTAGGGGCCCGCCTTGCCCCAGTATGACCTCATCTCAATGAATTACATCTGCAACGACCCTATTTCCAAGTAAGGCACCTTCTGGGGTACTGGGAGTTAGGGTTTCAACATGAGTCTTGGGATGGATGCAGTTCAGCTCCCAAAAAAAGGCGTTTTCTTCTGATCTCTGATCTAAAAAAATGGGGAAAACGCTGAGGGCCATCCGGTTGTACATGAGAGAATGATGCTTAGGAAATGCTTTCACCTTAATCTTGCAAACTCTGCAAGGAAGGGAATTCAAGTGTCACGCCACTCTACAGATGAGAAAGCTGAAATGTCTCAGCACTTATTTCAGGCACTGTCATGGGCCACCTCTGCAGAGGGCCGATCACAGTGATTTTTCCTAATTTCATTCTCAAAGGGTGGTCTTTCTTTTCTTAGACTTTCACAGGGGGTCCCTGTGTGCTCACTACAGCACCAACTGGAATTAATAAATAAGGGTCCTTGTAATAGGGTGATGGAATTGTGGATGGGTTTCTCTTTTCTTGATCTATTCTCATTTTTCCAAATGTTTGTAATGTGGGAAGGTTTCATAATTTAAAATTTTCATGTTAAATTTTTTGGAGTGAGTTAGAGGGGCTGAGTTCTGAATATTCACATCTGGGAAGGCTAAGACCTTCCTGGTGCTGCTTGGTCCCCAGCACTTACAACCTGGCTGGGGCTTTTCTGTGCATAAGTGAGAAAGGGCAGCAGCATTTTGTGAGCCCCGGTTCTGCCCCAGATCAGGGGGTGGTCTGGTGATGGTACCCCAGAGATGGTCACTTCACCCAGCTAATCCATTCCAGGCTGGGCTGACTTTTGAAACTGATGACCTTAGTATGGAAGACCTTGGGACTGGCTATAGAGAGAAAATGAAATAAGAATGGACCCAGACCTGGCCATTCCCCTCCTGCTCAGTCCATTTGGCTAGAATGGGAATGAGAAGAGAGGGCAAAAAGTGGTGGGGAAGTGGATGAAGTGAGGGAAGAAGACCCCAGCCCAGGAGGAGAGAATGCCAATGAAGAACCTGGGCGCCTCATCTTCCTGCCTCCTAGGCTGGAGGAGATTCTTGCTCTGTACGCTCCAGAAATCCTCTCAAGGACAAGAACCCAAAGGCTAAACCAACCCCTAGGCCAACAAGGTGGAAGCTGAGTGGCTGAAGCAGCAGGGTCTGCCGTGAGTCTCTGGTAGCAGCTAGCAGCACCTGCACATTCTGAGCATTTTGTTCTCAGGTCCAACATCTAGGAATTTGCTCAGACTGACCCTTGGCAAGCATCAAATCTCAGGCATTAAAGAACCTTATGCAGTAGGTTCCTAGGAAGCATCTTAGGCAGGTGGCCATGAACACTCCTATTAGCAGAACCACCCAAAGGGGACTAAACACCAGAGGTGGATTCAGGAAGAAAATGCGACAGTCCTACTGTCTGTCCTTCTCTCAAGAGACAGATGGCACAATTGTCTACTACGGGACAATTGTCCTCAGCATCTTCTCTTTGCCCTTTCTGAACCTTCCCCTAAATTTCCAGGTAATAGCACAGAAAGAGACTCTGGCCCTCTCAAGGCCTCCCAGGCCCACCCCGGGGCCCCATCTCTGCAAGCAGTCTTCCAGGTCTCCCTTCCATTGTCTGAGCTCTATTCCCTAGGGACATGTGTCCCATCTCATGGAAATCACCAGGTCCTAAGCACACGGGTCCCCTTCCCTAGCAATTTGTGTGACTCTGATTTAGCCTATAACTGGGGACTGGGGAACAGACATTTTCCTGTGCTCTTTAATTCCAGTATGTAATTAATTAATCCTTTAATAAATCAACAAATGACTGAATGAGTCTTCAGGACATTCAGCATACCGTTTTATTAAAACTTAATTTGGAGTTTATGGACTAGCAGAAAGACCAGAAAACACCCACGACAATGAGCAACTGTTTTGCTCTCCAAGCACCATCCTGGATGCAGGAGCTTGGCAGAGGCTCATTCCCTGAGACAGGCAAGGCTGAATGTGCTGGGAGAAGGGAAAAGTAGCAGGATGTGAATTCTACTGAAAGCTTCTAAATTATGGATAGGGCATTGCAATTCTTTTGTACCAGTGTTGATGTTCATTAGGACTGAGGGCACTTGTCTGCATAGAATGATGACACTACCAGCAAAGAAGTTTCCTGGATGGGCCAATTGCTCAAAGATTCATTGTTTTAGCCACAGTTGGGTATCAATTTTATTTGGTTTCCTGACAGTTTGTACTCTCCTGGGACTATGGCACCATGTGTGGCCTTGAGTCATCAACAACATGTCTGGAGGGGTTCTTCCCAATAAAGTCATGTCACCCAATTCACTTCTGGCTCACAGCTATCATTGCCAGTTTATGGGTATGTAGGTGTCCTGGATCTGGGGAAATAATTCCATTTCAAACCCTATGCCCCATTGCCAGGCCATTAAGACAGGCCATATGTCCTGGTGTTTTTAGTTTTGAATATTCTCATCATAATCTCATATGGCTGTAATTGTACTTATAAGAGTTTTTTAATTTAAAAATCTTTCCAAGATAAAAGTAATACTATCATATTATTAACATTCTGGAAAATTAGGAAGAACATACAACCATAATACCACCATCTGAGTGTATAGGTAAATACAGGTGTATAATTTTCCCAGCATATTACCAAAATAAATACATGATTTTATATTCTACTTTCTTCAACCAACATTGTATTAAAAAAATATTTCTAAAGAAAGCATTTTAATGGAAGGATAATATTACATTCAGGAGATTACTGAAATATACTAATCATATTTCAGTTCATAATTTTCACCAGTATTAATAAATCCACAATAAATATCATTGTACAGATATTTTTTATATTTAATTTTCCTTAGTTTAGGTTCTGCAAGTTGAATTATATGTTCAGAATATGAATATGCTTATGACTCCCAATACATATTGCAAATAACTTTCCAAAAAAGTTATACAAACAAACACGATCATCAGCACTGTGTGAGGGGGTCTGCTTGCTGCCATCGCTACCAACAAACCAATGTGTTGAAGTTTTGAAATGATTCTCAGGACAATTTCATTGAACAACACTCCCTAATTGTAGAAGGAAAAGTAGAATACAAAATGGACAATAAACAGATGATATACTGAAGATGGTAAACTGACCGGGGGTATCTTTTAAGCCAGGTGCGTAGGGAGAAGAAAAGCACTTCAGTGATGCTCCAAAACACTATTTCCAATGATCTGAGGACAGCTAGGAAACAAAGCAATGGCAGGCAAATGAACAAGTGGGCAGCAATTAAGGCAGCTTTTCCAGAAGAAAAAGTCTTTTGGAAGAATTGAGTCTGAGGCCAAACTCCACACCATGCACATTGCTTCATACAAGGGTCTGCTTTCTGTGCAGATACCTGGGAAAGCACACTGGCCCCACACTGGTCTTCTCAACTCCACTCATAGACACAACCTATGGGAATGACTCTATTCTTTTTCAATGTAACAATAAATAGTGACTAGACACAAATCAAATAGCTATTTTGTTGACTAGGAAAGGGGAAAACAACACTTAAGGGGCACCTACAAAGAGCTAGACACTTCATGTTGGTTTTGTCCATTTAATAAGCTTGGATCAAGCACACTGGCCCTTCAGCCTCCCTTGGCAGCTCTGAGAACCATGTTCGAGTGTAGAGTGGCTGAGCTTGGAAATGCCTGTTTGGGGCTCCCCCGGCTCAGTCGCTGCACCTCTCTGGGGCTATGAGACAGTAGCACCTCTACACCCAGAGGAAGTAAAATGATGGAAAGAATTTTCTGAGTCCCACCAGCAGGCTAACTGCTGATATTCACCCTCCTTACTGGAGGCCTCCTGCATTTAGATATTAATTTTTCTGAAAGTCACTGCAGCTTTTAGTATTAAGCATTATGGTATACATTCTGGATTTTAGCAATTTACTGTAAGGTTCTTAATATATTTATATCATGCTCTAGAAAAATTGACCAGTTCTTGGTAGGTAAAAATACTATCAAATGTGGCTATTTTAAAGATGTTCAAGGTAAATGTCTGATAACTGGCACTAAGCATACTCAAATAGAAGTTTGCAAATCATGTGAGCAGCACAGCATGGGCTCTTGAGCAGAGGCAGAGCATGGACTCCCGGATCTGCCACTTGCTAGCCTGGCCTTAGCCTGCTTCCTTATCTGTCAGTGGGGAAGAACAAGATATTATTACTTGAGAAAACAGCCAACACACTCAGCACAGTGCTTGGCATACTACAAATGCTCAATCAATATAAGGTATGTTTATTATTTTATATTATTATGAGGGAGTTCATCAGATGAAAGCATGGGATAAGCAGGGATGTTTACATCCCTTTGAGTTTAATATAATCAAATCATTAAACTATCTTTGCTGAAGAGCTAAATTCTTCTTGGATTAATTGGGGAGGGGAAATTGATATGCCTTTAAGTGTAAAAAGATGCATTCTTGAGGTCTCCACATGAGTTTCTTTCCCGTCAGCCTTCATTTTCTTAAGTGTCTGGCACTTCGTAGATGCTCACTTAGACTTGTTGAATGGAGATAAATATTTCTTTTTTTTATATTGAGGTATAATTGACATATAACATATTTTCAGGTGTATAATATAATGATTCTATGTTTCCATATAATGCAAAATGATTGCCATGATAAATCTAGTTAACATCACCATACATAGTTAAAAAAATTTCTTTCTTGTGATGAGAACTTTTAAGATTTACTCCCTTAGCAACTTACAAATGTGCAGTCCAGTATTATTAACACTAATCACCAGGCTGTACATCACATTCCCAAGACTTATTCACTTCGGAGGTTTGTACCTTTGACTCCCTTTGCCCATGTCACTCCTCTCCCATTCCCTATCCTCATCCCCTGCTTCTGGCAACCACTGATCTGTTCCCTAAACCTCTGAGCTTGGTTTTGTTGCTGTTTTAAATAGCACATACAAGTGAGATCATACAGTATTTGCCTTTCTCTGTCTGACTTATTTAACTTAGCATTATGTCCTCGAGTTGTGTCATAATGCCCTGGCCCATGTATTTCCTGGCACAATGCCATCCATATTGTCACAGATTCTTTGTCTTTAGTATTAATTCCTCTCAAACTCACCACCTACCCCACCAATACTATATTCATGCATGAAAACCTAATCATGTCTCTTCCCTCCTTCTTATCCTTCCACAGAGCCCAAGTGCCTTAGCTTGATGGACAAGGCCGCCTAGGACCACGTCCCTGGTCCTTCTCTAGCCTCCTCTCCGGAGATGCCCTGCCTTGATATATGTGCCCTGTTTTTTTTTTAAACATTTGCCTCGGTACCTTCTCTCATGCTGTTCCCCCTACTTGGAAAGCCCTTCCACCTTTCACCAGATCTATTCCTATTCACCTTCCAGGTTCACGTAAATTCTTATATTTTGTAAAAACACCAAAAGAAAAGTTTGCTTATGAATATCATGTTATGTGAATGTCATATGGTGGAAAGACATCAAAATACCTGAAAACATAAGCTCAAAGTATTGGGAGTAGTTATCTATAATACTTTTCTTCTTTATAATAAGAAAAAATTAAAATATATTTTTAAATTTTAAACATTCTAAAGAAAGTCTAGGTATAATCCCTTCCTAAATGCTCCCTAACCCTGAGGTTTCCTTGGCGTTTCCACAGAACTCCTGCCATGCCTTTAATGAGAATGCATCACACTGGGTTGAGATGCTCCCTTTCTCAATAGGCTCAATCTTTTTGTCTATCACAAGTGCCTCACATAGTGCCAGGCACACAGTGGGCACCCAAGAGATGCTTGCTGAGTCGACCTGAATCGCCCTGTTCATACCTGGTGAGAACCTAGCAGGTCCTGTGAACCCCTGCAGGTGGATCTGGTCACACCTTTGTAAAAGGTAAACAAGCAGAGCAGTTTTTGTGTCTGCCATTCCCAGTCACTTTGTCAGGAGCCGGTATGTTTTCCCATCTTTGCACTTCAACTTTTACTGACTAAAAATATGATATAGTCTCACTGTAAACATAAAAATCTGGGAAATATAGACTGCACTAAAGTAAGAAAAAAAGATATATTTCATCCAAATACCTGTATTTTTTTTTTGGTATCATTAATCTACAATTACATGAAGAACATTATGTTTACTAGGCTCCCCCCTTCACCAAGTCCCCCCCACATACCCCTTCACAGTCACTGTCCATCTGCGTAGTAAGATGCTGTAAAATCACTACTTGTCTTCTTTGTGTTGCACAGCCCTCCCCGTGCCCCCCACGCACTATACATGCTAATAGTAATGCCCCCTTTCTTTTTCCCCGCCCTTATGCCTCCCTTCCCACCCATCCTCCCCAGTCCCTTTCCCTTTGGTAAACGTTAGTCCATTCTTGGGTTCTGTGATTCTGCTGCTGTTTTGTTACTTCAGTTTTCCTTTGTTCTTATACTCCACATATGAGTGAAATCATTTGGTACTTGTCTTTCTCTGCCTGGCTTATTTCACTGAGCATAATACCCTCTAGCTCCATCCATGTTGTTGCGAATGGTAGGAACCTGCTATTTTTTTTAACCAGAATTATTTGGATCAATTTTTTCTAATTTTCTTTTCCCATTTCCTGGCACATGCAGTAATTTTCAAATTTCCTAAGCACTGGGCTGATGAGGAAGTAGAGGGATTTTGTGCCCAAAGATGAAAATTTGTAGGGGCCACAGTGCATATAGAAAGATTTTTAATAATCTCTCTATAACCCATGTGCAATGTTGGAATTTCTTTGTTTCCTAATGAGTTTAAGGGGCCTGGGGAGAGGACCTTTGCCTCTGGGATGACAGGGGATCTCTCTTCCATCAGTGACTCCTGGTAACCAGGTACAGCTACTTTCCATGTTCAAGATAATGCAGAAGACCAAGAAAAGCTGATAACTCTTGCAGGAAATGCAAAGATACCATCCCAAGATAACTGACTCTTACATAAAGTTGGGGAGAGCCTTTTCCAGGGAATAAGGGGATTTTCCTGATGATTTGGAGTAGCAGTGAGGTGTCTTTGATGACTGAGAGAAAATATCCAGGGAAGAGCACTGATCACAGGCCCAAAGATAGCTTCTCTCTCCCACTCTTTCATACCCCCCTTTGATAGCATCTCATCAATGAAATGTTACCACTCCTAGGAATTCCAGCATAGAAAGGTCTTCCTGCCTCTTAATCCTACAATTACTGTTCTATCTCAGAGACTAGGGGACATTTGGGGCTTCTGATAATGTGCTATTGCTTAATTAAGCTTCATCCTTAAACCTCATGTAGAAGTGCAGGGCCCATACTATGCCCTAGGGGATACTGACTAGCTACAGAATAGGGAACTGACGCCAAATAAAGCATGACAAGTCCCCTAAAGGTAACCGGGACCTTCATGCTTCAAAAAGGTTACAGTTGCAGACAAATTTGGGAAATATTAATAAGTGCTATTTTAAATTGCAGTAATATATAGCAGGCCACCCATTTTGAAGCAGTAAAGGCAGATCTAGAGTTTGTGGAGTCCGTACTCTGTCAGGTGCTCCATATTCATCCTGTCTGGTCCTTACAGTGACCTGGCCAGGTGGGATTTTATTATACTTTGTGGAAATTGCACTCATTTCCACAGATGAGGAAACTAAGACCCAGAGAGGTTCACACTTGGCTGGTAATAGGTGGCAGAGCTGCTGTTCAAAACTCAGCCCTGTTTGAGTCCAAAGCCCCTCCCTTCCTGCTTGGTCTCCTCTTGTCCTGGCTCTGCCATGGTGGGGTGGGAGTGAGGAGGTGTGGGGGAGGGATTCTGCTGGAGGGAGGAATACATAGGAATTGAACTCAGATGGCATTGCTGACTCTCTCAAGCAAGCTGGGACAAGGACCCCACACAACTTCCTGGGGGAGGTATCATGCCAGAATATTTAGAAGGGAGAACAGAGCAATAAGTTTGGCTATTATGGAGCTCTGCCATGGCTGTGGAAGGCCCAAAAGGTCTCAGAAGAGACCTGGGAATGTCTTACCTTGTTCATGGAGATCTCACATGGAACAATTTGCTTTCCAGAAAGGGAAGGATGGATGTGGCAAGAACACAAGTAGATGCCTGCCCTTCAGACCCATAGAAGGAAGCCAGGTTCTGCTGCTAAAGAAGCTCAGAGCACCGTGAGAAATCCGGGTGGGAGCTATGGAAAGTTAAGGGAAAGAGCACTTTAGGTGGGGAGCAGGGGGCAGGTTTGCCAGATTTAGCAAATAAAAACACAGGTTGACCAGTTAAATTTGGATTTCAGATAAACAACGAATCATTTTTTAGTATAAGTATGTCCCATGCACCATTTTATCTGGCAACACTCACCCAGCTTGAGGACTATCAGGAATTCAGCGAGCTCCCTCTATGAGGCCTGGTGACAATGTGTCCAGGATGCATCTTGCCATGGATGGGTGTCAGTGTTGGCAGTGGTCCTGGGAAGCTTACTGCCCCAAGGGAACCAAACGAATCCTAAACTCTCACATTCAGCCTAGGAAGGGATAAGCCATCTGAAACTGCAGAGGAGAAGATGGACTTTTAGACTAAGGTGACTTAGAAATTGTCATTGTACAGGCAAAGGCTTCACATTTAAGGTTTGATAAGATATGTTCTACAATTAGAATTCTTAATACCATCAGGAAAAATAAGTTAATTTGTGTGGCATTTCAAGTATACTTACAAATGCTAGGAATGAGAGGGGGGCTTTTTAGAAAGAATTTTACTTTCTTTTTCGATACTAGAAAAAGGGGAACAACAATGCTTGGAATAGTAAAAAGTGGTAGCAGGCACTTTGGGGCTCCCTGGTAATTCAGGTCCTTTCCTTGTGGCAGGTGAGCTCTGTATAGTACATTCTCACTCTACCAGAGGAAACCCAACTCCTCTTTTTCCTTGAGACATACTTGTTGAACCTTGTTTCTTCTGTATTTGAACAGTGAATTCAGTTCTTGGATAAGAGGAGATACTTTTAAAAAGAGATAATCCTCTTTTTTAAGGGTTGGCTTTCTTTTTTTGGAATTTTCTAACCGGTTAATTAATACTTAAGAAGTGTCATGATCATTATATCAGAATGTTGGAGTTTGAACGAAGGGCTAGGGGAATGTCTTGAACACTGTCTAATGTCCAAGAAGTTCACCAGGTTCCATACATGTGTGAATTCACTGCAGTTCAAGGCTGGCTCCAGGCCTTAAGGTCTTAGAAACCACTCTAACTTTTGGCACTCTTTTCTCATAGCAGACCTAGTTCACTAGTGTACTAGGCAGACCTAGTACACTAACCCAGTTCACCAATATGTATGTAGAGCCGAGACACCCAATTATTCCTTTACAAAGAGGATAAGAAGAACCCCTGGACAGGCAGTGACAATGGGGCCAGGGAAGGAGGAGAGCAGCTTTTCAGAGGTAGGGTCAATTGGCCTAAGGAGAGAGAGGTAAAGGCCTGCCTGCACCCTTTGGTTTGAGCAATTGAAGATATGCTAGTTACTGGGCAAGACGAAAGGAGGGGTTGTTTTGGAGAGAGGACTGGGGTCTAAAGCCTCAGGATATATATTTCACCAAAGTACAAGTAAAGACAAATAATATATAGATGATATAAGGCATTTACTAGGCATGTCAACCATTTATTGGGCTCCCACAATACATACTGAAATATCTACAGATGAAATGATGTAAAAAGTCTGGGGCTGCTTCAAATTAATTCAATGGCATAGGTGGGGGGGTGGTGAGTAGAGGTATAGACGGAACACAAGATTGGTCATGAGCAGATCATTTTTGAAGCTAAGTAATGGGTACATGGGGGTTCATCATGCTATTCTCTACATTTTGGTCACATCCTTGACAGTTTCGTGGAACTGGATGAGATCACCTAATAAGGAGGTGCAGCAAGTTGGGAAAGGCCCCAAACTGGAGGTGGAGCAGGGGTGGCAGTGCTAGACTAGTAGGAAGAAACAGATGAGACCACTGTTGTCCTAGGCTTTACATTCTTTAAGAGAAGAGACTGACAATAAATGAGTAAACAAATATGACAGATTTAAATCCAAGTGATAAAGAAAAGGGTGATATGATAGTGGCATAAGGATAGCACCAGGGTGGCCATAATCAACAGCTTCATGGAGCAGTAATCTGCACTGGATTTACAAGCCAAGTGGTACTTTTAAAATCCTTCTACTTTTTTTACTTCTACTTATAAACAAATCGTAGTAGCCATAAGCATTCCATTCTCGGGAAAGTGTTTGAACTTAAAAGTTTTTGCTCCTTCCCTCTCCAATTTTTTAAACTCCAAATTTTGAAGCCATGATTAGCCCAAGAGTTGTAGAAGTAGAGCCAATTCAAGACTGTCCTAGTGCGCCTTTAGAATCCCTTTTTTCCCCGGAAGCTCTCCTCCATCCCCATTCTCTGGACCCTAAAAGTCCTTTTCTCCCTTCAGCCAGTTTTTGCAACTCCTACGGCTCCAAAAAACCTCTTTCCTTCCCATCCTTCAAGTGCTGCTTTCCCATGGGAGGCAATGCTCCCAGAGGATGCCAGCCCTAGGAGGGCAAGATCATTGCTCATGTTCACTGCTGTATTCCCAGCACCCAGAATTGTGCCTACACATAGCTGGCACTCAATATTCACTGAGAGAGCTTCTTAAAGCTGCTGGGTAGATAACCAGTCACCAACCCAGGTGCTTACGTAATCCATCCCACTACTAGAAAGAACTGTGGCCTATCCTCACACAGATAGATACTACTTCCATTTCACAGATGTACAGCTGAGTTGGTTCAGATAATCCAAGATCAGAACTATTTCACCCAAAATACTCTTTTACTTCTTTAAAAATATTTAAGCTTAAAAATAGGAGCTATGGAAAAATCTAGCATATAAACCATTTCATATCATTTAATATTTCTTAGAGACATGGTGAATTTAATTGACGTCGAACACCCTTCATGGATGAACCCATCAACAATTTTGGTTTCCAGAAAACAAAACATAGCAAAAAACAAACAGGACAAAACTCTTCTTGGCCCAAATTACAGAAACTCTTCCCTGGCAGCTCAGCTTAGGCTTTTTTGCATGTGCTTTCAGGATAGGCTTGCAGATTGCATGTGTTCTGCACAGCAACCACGGACACTTAACATTCATTAAATAATAATGAAACAAGAGGCCTGGATTTATTTGTTGCTCCTGGGTCTGTTTCTCACTTCAGTGACCTTGGACAAATCTATTCCCCCCTTCTATTTCCATATATCCTTTTCAGGATAATGTTTATGACTAAAATGCTTTATAAAATCTCCGGATTACAAATAGAGGTTAGTGCCCTCCGTCCACGAAATTTATCTTTCCTATCCTATGGGACATCCGCAGAAACATCTTACAGGAAATCATCCCACAGTGCGGCGCGTGGTCGCTAGCCAGGGCTAGTTAGGGTATTCTAGGGCCAGGGAACCCACAGCGTGGTAACCTGAGCCGGAAAGTGTTTTCTACGCCGCCCAGAATTGGAGAATGGGCAAAGGTAACAAACCCAGACCACGCTTTCCTCACTTCTGCCGTTGTCCACTGCCTCAGCTACGTCGGAGCTGCGGACAGAGTTTGGGTACACTATCCGGGCGTTCCACCCAACGGACCGGTCACGAGGCCCGGCCACGGCTAGGTCGGGCTCCGGACCGGCGTGGGGAGGCCCACGAAGTACAGCCATCTTGCCTCGGGCACTGAGGCCAGGGCGCGGGCGAGCCGGGGACCGGCGCTACAGACGCCGCCCGCTCTCTCAGCAGCCCTGGCAGGGCCGCCGAGAGAAGATAAAATTGTCCGCGGGAGACTGGCGCGGAAGCGGAGAGAGGGCCGTGTTGCACGGCCGGCTGCTTAAACAGCCCCTCCAGACAGCGGCGCGGGATGCGGGGTTCCCGCTCCCCGGCGGCAGCGCTCCCGCCGGCAGCGCTCCCGCCGGGCCGCGGGGCCGCCGGCGCGCCCTCCTTCCGACCGGCCGCGGGAGCGCGCGCCCTTCCCCCTCCCCGCCGGGCCCCAAGGTGCCCGCAGGCCGGGCGTCCACTGGACACGCACCCGCCACCCCGGCCCCGGCCGCCCGAGCCCAGAGGTGCGCGTGGGCAGCGGGCTGGGGGTGGGTGCCGGGAGCGGGAGCCGGCGGGGACAGCGGGCGGCTGGCGGCCCTCCGGCACGTCTATTGTGTTTGTACACACAGTGCGCGGCTGCCGCGGGCGGGGAGAGAGGCGAGCACGCGCCGGCAATCGGGCGCGCGGGGGCGGGGCGCGGGGGCGGGGCGAGCCTTCCCTCCATTGTGTGTGATTGGCTGGCGCACGGCGCGGGGGCGGGGCGGCGTGTGTTGGGGGTAGCCTCGGTGTCAGCCATCTTTCAATTGTGTTCGCAGCCGTAGACGCGCCGCCGCCGCTTTCCAACGCCAGCGCCGCCTCTTGCTCGCCGAGCTCCAGCCGAAGGGGAAGGGGGGTAAGTTTCCTCGCCCGCCCGCTTTCCCGGAACCGATCCCCGCTTGCCGTCAGCCGCGGGCCGAACCCCGGAGGTGCGGGAGGACACCACAGCCCCTCCGGCTTGGCCCGCAAACTTTTCGCCCCAGAAATGGGGGTGAGGAGCGAGTTTCTTCTTGCCTCAGGCGGCGGCGGCGGCGGCGGCGGCGGCGGCGGCGGCAGCAGCAGCAGCAGCAGCAGCAGCAGCAGCAGCTCCCCCGTCTTTCGCCGCCTCAGCCCAACAGCAGCAACCGCCGTGGCGCCGAGCCTGCTCTCCTTCCTCCCCGCGCCCTCGGCTGCTCTTTCTTCGGTGAAATCCCGCCCGCCGCCCCTTCTCGGGACCCCAGACCCTCACCAGTACCCGCGCGGGCCCCTTAACTACCGACCCCAGGCCCGGAGTCCCGGTTTTCGGGCGGGAAAAGGGTGGAAATCGCCGCTGCTTCCCATCCCGGGGTAACTCGCTTTCGCTGCCTCCCCACAGTTGTTGCTAAGCTTCACCATCTTGTCTCTTCTCTGGTCACCGACCATATTTTTTCCCCCGTTTCTCTCTTCCCCATTTCACAAAAGAAGAAAAAAATTTTAAAGAGGGACATTTTTTTCTTCTTTTTTGGAGAAGCGGAAACTTGATGCATTTGAAATGCAAAAAAACTTTTGCATTTTGGAGGGCGGCACGTGGCAGGGGTCGGGGGCTTTTGGAGCATTTGGTGTTTTGTCTCCGGGAGGGAGTCGGATACGTTTTGCGATTGTTTCCATCTTGCTGAGGTCTGGGCGCGGAGTGTGCGGGTCGGGCCGAGCCTGGGCGCAAAACCAAAAGTTTGCGTGGTGCGGGGGCGGCCGGCCGGGTAGTTAGCCGGGGTCCGGGGCACTTTGTGTTGGATGCGGAGCCTGCGGGACCGGACGCCAGAACGGGCTTTGTGGAATACTCGCCGGTGGTAGCTGTGACCCGTGTCTTCTGAGACGCCTTTTTGTCAACATAGCTGTGCAGAGGTCCCCCACAAGAGTGTTTTCAGATATTTACAGCAATCTATCAACTGCCGGACTGGGGGTGAGGGGGGCGGGGGCAAAACCTTTTTCGCTGTAATTTGACTCGACCTTTCTGTGGTTTGTGGTTTCGGTCTTTTGACTTGTTTGTGAATTGAATGTTTACAGACATTTCTAATTTCTACTTTAAAGAAATAGAGGCAAAAGCTGTGAGGGGTCTTTTTGTTTTGTCGTTTGTCGCTCAGATTTGGCATTTTGAGAGAGAACTGATGATAATGCCAGTAATTTTCTAGTACTGTTTGTTTCAAGAAGTCTTATTTGGGTGGTGAACGTAATCTGTACCCTTTCAAATTACACATGGATGTTATAATTTGCAGATTTGGTGGCGGGTGGTGTGTGGAGTGTTGGGGGTGGAGGGGTAGTGGCAGGAGAACTTGTGTGTTTGGTAATTGGATGTGTGATTTTTGTTTTTTTAATGATGGTAGGTGAGTAAGTAAGGAGGTCTCTGTACCATGGCTCGTACCAAGCAGACCGCCCGCAAATCCACCGGTGGTAAAGCACCACGGAAGCAACTGGCTACAAAAGCCGCTCGCAAGAGTGCGCCCTCTACTGGAGGGGTGAAGAAACCGCATCGTTACAGGTATTAGAAAAATAAGAGGAAATGAAGGGACAAAGCCTACCTCCTGAAGCAGTATCCATAGAGTCAAACAAAAAGATGTGTAACAGGCAAACTTTTGCTTTAGAGAAACTGATGTTTTTATCCTTTTGAATATTTACTAATACATGAAAAAATAAAATTTCTTCGGAGTTTTTATTAGGAACATTTAATTTGAAGCCATAATCGTATGCATAGCCCAAAGCAGACCTATTGCATCACTAATAACGTTAATGGGATAGATTAACATTTTATTTAGCTGTTAGTAATAATATAGTATTAAACAGTAGAGTGTGTTAATACCTTTTTCTTTTGAGGCTGCTCTTGCGTTTGGTAAATTAATGTAGCATAATCAAGATGGGGAGTTTTTAGTAAAGTTCCCGTCCCTCATTTATTTGAATTGTTTTATTTCCTTTTATTAGCACATTTGGTTTTGAACTACCTTGAGCAGTGTTGTTAAGCGCTTCTGCCATTAGAGGGCAGAAGTTGTCCATACTTACGTAGCCTCTGCAAATTGTTTTACAGTTAATCTAAAATGCTCATACAGTGGAAGAAGTAAGTCAGAATTGAGGTAAATGTCTTTCTGACATTACTTAGTAAAAAAAAAAAAAAACGAGACCTCTTCCTTATGGCAGAGACACTATATTCAAGAGCATTCAAATGTAATCAGTCATGAGAGATGGGCAAAGTAAAGGTATTCTGGGATCTTGAACTTAAGTAAATGCAAGTGTATTTCTTAAGCTCATTGGGTGATTATGTTAGGTCTTTTAGAATAATTGAGGGTGCCAGGTGGGAAGAAGAGTGATGCCAAATTTTGAAAAGTTTGAACAAATTTTACTTCATTAGTAGCCTGATACCTCCCCAGTTGTCATTATAAATGTGTGTTATGTGTATGTGTTAGAAAATAAATGGGACTTTGTTAACTCCCTGCAGCCTCTACTTCAATAACATGCTTTTTGCTTTAAAGGTATTGTTAGGTTGCTCTTAATAAGCTGGAATATGCAGGTCATTAATTGATAAGTGAAATTTGGTACAACAGCTGAAGAATAGTTGGATGTTTATTTTTTGAAAAAGGATTGCATTTCTTAGAAGCTGACCACTTATCCTTCCGTTCTTTATTTGGTAACCATTTCTGTAAATTTTTATTAAAAAAATTTTTTTTTAAGGCCTGGTACTGTGGCACTCCGTGAAATTAGACGTTATCAGAAGTCCACTGAACTTCTGATACGCAAACTTCCCTTCCAGCGTCTGGTGCGAGAAATTGCTCAGGACTTCAAAACAGATCTGCGCTTCCAGAGTGCAGCTATTGGTGCTTTGCAGGTAAAAAGGCTGGTGGGAAAGGCTTTAGAGGTGGTGGTCCTACTATGTGCCAAGAAGGAAGAGTTCTAAATTTTGTGTGTACTTAGAATAATTTAATCATCACAAGTTTATGAAGTAGGTGATATCTTTATTTCACTGTTGAGATGTTAGATTAAGCTGCTCAAGATCATAAAGAAAATGTAATTTGATCCCATTTGATTCCAAAGCCTAGTGTGCATTCCAATGTACCATTTAAAATGTTTAAACATTGCACTAAAAACAATGTTTAAAGGAAAAAGATCCCTCTGATTTGGCTTATGGGTGCTGTAGGTCATTAAGAAGACATGGGACTAAAAGTCTGTATTGGTAATCCATTTCAGACAGTGAATGGTATAAGGCAATGTTAGGACAAATGTCTTCCTGGACCTGAAGAGGCAAATGTACGTGGAGAGAGCATAGTGTCCAGGATGGGAACATGGTGCATTAAAGAATTGTTTGTTGAGATAAAAGCAGCTGTGAGTGGTATTTAGATTTAGGATTGGATTGATGATAGGCAGCAAGGTGTACTTAAAGGTGTTACTGGGCATGTAGAGGGACAGGGACTTGAAGACTTGAAGTTTGCTAAAGGAGATTATGGATTTCCACCGCAATGGGAATCATATTGAATTTAATCTTAGCTGCAGGGTGTCAGAATCTTGAGAAATACTCTTCTGGAGGTGGGTATGTATTTGAAATATTTGTGGTTTATGCCAGGATTAAAATTTGAAATGCCCACAAGTAAGATAATTTGATTAGGTATGTGGGTATGTCATCGCTTAAGTAACCTATTTTATGTTGTGTGTTTGGCATTCGTTTGGTGTATCTTCAGGTATGGTAAGGCTATTTGTCCATCAAAACAAGGGGCTGGAGGTGATTTAAAATGCTGATTGTCAGGCACCACAGACCTAAATCAGAATCTCTTTAGGGGGAGTGTCCATAATTTACATACACTTCATTGGAGGAATTTCAAGGCTGCTGTTGCTTAGCCAAGCCTTTGCTTTATATGTGAGGACGATCTGATAGGTGGATTCTGCACTGATATGTAATTGGTTGAGTTGTTTCCATGGTTAGTCTGAACTGCATTTGATTGGTGAATTCCTGGAGTAGGCATTCATTAAATTCTCAGTGAATTGAAATGACTGAAATTTCAAAGTATAAAAATCTTCCAAGGCTGTAACCTAAAACTTCATATTGTTTTAGTAACTGATTATCTTCAGATCTTATTTTACTTATTACTGCAGTTGCAAATCACATAACCCATTATATTGTAAAAACAAATATTACTAAGATTCTCAAGCATTGATACAACGCTGCTAATTTTGTTTTCTAGTTAGAGTTGGCAGGACTCTGCTGGAAGTACACATTATACCTGAAAGTCCAACAGATTTTTCGTTTAAGTGACAGTGATAGACCCTTGTAAATCGGGGTTACTAGACAATCTGGGGAAAAGACTACCTTTTAAAAATACACATGTAAGCTTCACCTACTGCTGTAATTACAGTATGTGCTTTATATTTGTCAGTAAGAAGTTGTATTGGTTTGAACAAAATGTTCACTTCTGCTTCTAGGAAGTATTCTACATTAGGATAGCTCTGTATGGGAAGGAATAATCTTTGTTACAAGTTTTTTGTTTTGTGTTTGCTTTTTTAATACATACACTTCAGTTCTCGCCTGAGAGTTTGGATTAAGTATCTTTGTGTTGAAAATGAACATTGGTAAGTTGTGAAATGGTGGAAGCCAGATGTTGAATATACTTAAAATGTTGTGAGGATGCTATCATTTCCTTCCAGTTGTAAGATATTCTTTTGCCATTATCTCAAAATTAATTACATTCTTTTGGGCAAGACTTGTAATTCCCATTATAACCTTAATGTGTCGGAGGCTTTAGGACATTGCTAATATAATTGGAAACATACCTTTTATGGTCAAATCCCCTGTGAGTACTGAATCTTTTCCCAGAGCTGGCCAGATAGAACCTCATAAAACTGATGGCCAGGTTCTAAGACAACAGTTAGAGCCCCAGCTGCCACATGCCATATCTGAGTAGTACCAGGGGAGCCTATAGATCACACCATGCTTATTAAATGGTCTCAGAGTCACAGAACCTGTTGGCTTGTCTATATTAGAGGATCATAACGTTGTGTTTTGCAGAAACATTCTAGATTTGCATAATCCTGAAATATGCTGGGTTATACACAATTAAACTGGTTTCTTTACTGAGGAACTTCAGTCCTGGTATCTGATGTGTGTTGTGAACCCCTAAGAATAGGCTGTAGTATGCCATTTTTCCCCAAAGTTTTTACCCATTTCTAGACTATCCCTGATTATTAAGGACTTTTGTTTGTAACACCTTCTTTGTTTAGTTAAGGTATGAGGTACTGATTGCATAGAAAAGATGCAAATTTAAATTAGGGTTAAATAAAAAACAAATCAAGTGTTTATTGGATGTGTATGAGGGCAGGCCATTGTGAGTATAAAATGAGATCTCTATAACATAAGGGCATGAACAGATGGCTCGTGTACAAGGCCAGTGTGTGCAACAGGATTAGGTGAGTTCGGGGCTATCTGCACCTGGGAACCTTCAGGGAAGAGTTTTGAGCTAGACATTGGTAAACAAGACTCAGTTCTTTCTAAGAAATGCAGCAGAAAAACATTTAAGGGATGGTAAAACTTGGATGAAATAAGTTTTTATAAGAGAGAGAAATAAGGCTAAAAAGGATGACAGTATAAATGTGAAGGAAATGGTTTTTTTATAAGATGAAATAATGTAAATCATTTGGATTAATTGTTGCTGTGTTGGTACTCTTACAAGCAAAATACCAGTTTTATTGCAGAGTCAAAATGTAAAAAGCAGATCTGGCTATTACCATCTATATATATATCTTGTGTATTATATTATGGGGCTTGAGTTGTTCAAGTATTTGTTGTGTTTTCTTTTAGTTTTGGTATTACCTGAAGGTTCCAAGATAAAAATAGACAAAAATAGCAACTATATGTAAATCTCTTTCTTAGCATATCTTGGACAGAAAAATAAGTCCTTCATAGAGAAGGACAGAAGGTCAAATAACCTCTCATCTGATGCCCCAAATCCACTCAAATGGGTAGTCTGATCCCCGGAGTAGTGAGACAACAGTCTCTTCATTTCAAAATGAGAGGCAGATATTTTAACTTAGACTGAAGGATTCTCCAACTTTTCAGACAATTTAAGGCATACTAACAAGTTAATTACAAGAAGCTCTTCTTTTTCCTCTTCATACACCAAGTGTCAGTGACTGATTCATACAACAGTTTTTGAGTGATAGGGATAAGGATGCCTTCAAAGAACCTTAGAGTCACTAGAAAAACCGGAGGGGATTAATAATATGAGAGGGTAACAAACGCCATTGTAGTTTGGGTCACATAGAGGAAAGGACATGTAGTAGGGGACATGGGGGAAGTCCTATTTCCTAGGCAAAATAGGTGAAAGTAAGTGAGACACTAATCTGGTGTGTTCTGGGACCCACCCCTCTCTCGTGATGCAGCTCTGAGGTGTAAAAGGAAAGGTAGGTGAAGACCACATGATGAAAACTAGTTGTCAGCTGTGTTGAGTTACTGGGCAAAAGCAAAGGTTCAAACAGTGTATTGGAGCAGGAATAGCATCCAGAATGACGGGAACACTGGTGGGAGGAGAGTTTGGATTATTGCTTTGGTTTGGATACATGATTCCATTTCTCTCTCTAAGGATGAGAATGTTAGGGTTTAAACTGGATTTCTTGGCTTTACTCACAACACATTACAGTTTACTAGAAATTAAATACAGAAACATTAAGCATTGTGATTATTTGATTTTTGTGTAATATGGTAAAGATTTACATATTTGAGCTTTTCATTTTTCATAAGTTGTCTTTCAGCTTTGTCTCACAAATTTTAAAATGTAAGCATTTGGTAAAATAGTCAATGTCTTCAGAAGTAGGTTTTTAAAGGGTTCAAAACCCTCAGCATTTTAACTGATAAAAGATATACCTTAACTGTTGGCAATAACCCCATTAATATTTTTTTGTTTATTCTTGTTGTAGGAGGCAAGTGAGGCCTATCTGGTTGGCCTTTTTGAAGACACCAACCTGTGTGCTATCCATGCCAAACGTGTAACGATTATGCCAAAAGACATCCAGCTAGCACGCCGCATACGTGGAGAACGTGCTTAAAGAATCCACTATGTTGAAAAACATTTTGTTCTTTAAAAAAAAAAATTCTCTTCTTCCTGTTATTGGTAGTTCTGAATGTTAGATTTTTTTTGCCATGGGGTCAAAAGGTACCTAAGTATATGGTTGCAAGTGGAAAAAATAGGGGACAGAAATCAGGTATTGGCAGTTTTTTCCATTTTCATTTGTGTGTGAATTTTTAATATAAATGCGGGGACATAAAGCATTAATGAAAGTCAAAATATTTCAGTGAACAAGTTTCAGCAGTTCAACTTTATAACAATTATAAATAAACCTGTTAAATTTTTCTGGACAATGCCAGCATTTGGATTTTTTTAAAACAAGTAAATTTCTTATTGATGGCAACTAAATGGTGTTTGTAGCATTTTTATCATACAGTAGATTCCATCCATTCACTATACTTTTCTAACTGAGTTGTCCTACATGCAAGTACATGTTTTTAATGTTGTCTGTCTTCTGTGCTGTTCCTGTAAGTTTGCTATTAAAATACATTAAACTATACCTGCCTTTGGTCTTTATTATAAACCTTACCCATATTGTTCACTTGAAATTTCTATATTTAAAACAATACCGACTGTTTTGTCACCTAATATCTGAAGCATAAGATTGCCGAGTGAAATAAAGTACAAGTTTTCTATGGGAAGCCGCTGGCTTTCCTCCTAATTTTTTAGAATTTGTAGATGGTGTATCTCTGCCCAAACCATATCTTAACTCTTTCGATGTGTTGTATTCTAAACCAGTAACTCCCAAACCTAACTGCCCAACAGAATCACTTAGAAGTAGGTAAATCTGTGTAAGCTGTGAACATAACTACATTTATTAACATACTACACTATTAAGAGTGTTTTTAAAGGCAGTTTGGATGCAAACAACAGTCCAGCTAAAAAACGAGTGCTCTGGAGATCTGGTTATTTTAAGATGCTGTGTATTAACCGTGAAGTAATAAGCATGAAGTTAGTTAGAACTGTTTTATTTAGCATAGAATGATAAATGTGAAGTTAAAGCTTTTATGATGTATAACATCCCTAATGTACTGATAAAAGTTGCAGCATAGGAGTTTGAAGTGGCCCTGGAAGTGAAGTGAAATACCAGTGGGCTAAGAAAAGATTGTGTCAGTAAGTATAGGACTGGGCTTATGTTCTTAATGGTTATAAGCTTTTTAGCAGTAACTTCATTTTTAGGCTATTAGGCTATAGGTCATACAAAATACTTGCATGAGAATTAGGATCTGTAGAGCCTGTCTCTAATTTGTTACCAAGGGGCCCTACTTTTAGTGATGGTTTGCTTAGTTTTAGGCAAACACTACTGCTACCTGGAGTATTGACCAGAACATCTATCCAGTGCAACACAAGCTACTAAAAGCCAATTGTTGCCAGATGTCTCCTGTTCATTTTCTTTTTATTATTTTTTTATTAAGTGTATTCAGCAGCCCCAGGCCTTCCACTCCTGGCTCCATTTCTCTTCTTCCTGTCAGTGAGCTGTGGTGGGGGAAGGGCTTGGGTCCCGCTGGGCCACAGCTTTGGTACGTTACCTGTTTCATGAGGTCTGCTCTTTTCTCCAGGTGTATGCAGTCTGGCGCCGTCCTCTCCTGTTGCTCTCAAGATTAGTTGTGCCATTTTCTAATTGTATCCAGTTTTAGGAGGAAGCCCCTGTCTCTCCTCTCACGCCGCCATCTTTAATACAATCCCCTGTTCATTTTCTGCAGTGCAAAGGGACAAAGGGTAAGCTTATTCATGAAAGAATTACCGGGGAAAATTGGTATCTCCAATAGAGTAGTAAAGTTAATTGCTAAAATCTTGTGCACCAGTTATTTACAAATAGGAGAGACCATCCCTTGAGTTTTTAGAATGAGTCTTAAAATTTGCTTTTAAATTTTAGTGAACTAAAAATGTATGTTTGTATCTCTTTATCCATTAAATGGCTGTTAGTTCATTTTGTTAAGTTTTTAATACATTTTAGGTACTAATAAGTGGTGTATTATAGAATCCGGCAGTTAGGAACATGGGGCAAAATAGAAGGATTTGGCACCCTGTGTACCTCTCTGGTCCATACACTGAGCCTCTTTCAGTATACCATGGTCTTTGCATTTGACATGTATTCTCATCTGTTCCCATGAAGTTAATTCATTCCTGCTTACCAAATGAGGCAATGATGTTTGGGACAATTATTGACTAGGGTCTGAACAATATGCATAATGGGTTTGAGCTCATGGCTATCCTTTGACTAGGGTAAATGGGTGACCTGCCACCCCCTTGGCCCCTGAGTAACGCTCAACAGTTGAGGCTGATAATCCTCTTCCCCTTGATGCTTTGGAGTCGCCATGTGACAACCCTGCTTCTCATGAAGTCCAGAGAGTTGGAGTTGGGCCTGAGGTCATGTGGTGAGACAATAGCTGAATTCATCGTTCAGTCTTTAGTATTTTCAACAAAGTAACCAGCTTTTGAGTATTAGAGTAACTTATGAAAATCACCAATTAACACCTCTTAAGTTTCCCAAAAAGATTCTGAAGTCTAAACTACAGATGATAAACTCTAAAATTACATAATAAGAAAGGTTTTAGGTAAGTAGGTTGGGGAAATTGGGAATACTGTATCTGGAAGAGCTTTCAGAAAAGAGTCTGGAAATATTCTTGTAAGTAAATGGGGGAAATCTCACTTGGCTAACATGGCCATGTGAGGTGAGTGCTTCAACAATGCCCAAGCTCTTGCCCTTCTGATCTTGACAGCCTAGAATGTGAGAGGAAATAAAATAGAATTTGCAAATTTGAACATAATGAGGATGATCTAGATACTGGGGAAGTAAAAATAAAAGGATGCTCTACCTCAATTTTAACTAGTAACCTATGAGGTGTGGGTAGTGTTATATACCGTATTTTATAGGTGAAGAAGCTTGCCTAAGTTCACACAGTAAATTAAGAAGATGGGATTTGTCCCCTGGTAGACTAAATCTAGGTCCTTACTCTTTAATTCCCATGCTCTAGGTGTGATATACAAATAACTTAAAACAGTTAATTTTGCCAGGGTGCTAGGAGTTAGAAACACATAGGGGATAAAAGACAAAGTTGGATATGAGGAGAGACATTACAGAAATCACCAAAAACTGCATTTGCAAATACACTCACCACCTGCTCAGTCTGAGCCGCTTTAAAAAAAATTTTTTTTATTAAGGTATGATTGATACACACTCTTATGATGGTTTCACATGAAAAAACAATGTGGTTACTACATTCACCCACATTATAAAGTCCCTACCCATACCCCAATGCAGTCACTGTCCATCAGTGTAGCAAGTTGTCAGAGATCTACTATGTCCCTTCTCTGTGATTCACTGTTCTCCCCATGATCCCCCACACCATGTATACTAAACATAATAACCCTCAGTCCCCTTCTCCCTCCTTCCCCACGCGCCCTCCCACATGCCTCCCCTTTGGTAACCACTAATTCATTCTTAGAGTCTCTGAGTCTGCTGCCATTTTGTTCCTTCGGTTTTGCTTCATTGTTATAGTCCACCAATGAGGGAAATCATTTGGCATTTGTCTTTCTCCACCTGGCTTATTTCACTGAGCATAATGTCCTCCAGCTCAATCCATGTTGTTGCAAATGGTAGGATTTGTTTCTTTCTTATGACTGAATAGTATTCAATTGTATATATGTACCACATCTTCTTTATCCATTCATCTACAGATGGACACATAGGGTGCTTCTATATCTTGGCTATTTGAATCTGAGAAGTTGTATTCTTTAGGTATATTCCAAGAAGTGGGATTCTGGGGTCAAATGGTATTTCTATTTTTAGTTTTTTGAGGAACCTCCATGTTGCTTTCCACAATGGTTGAAGTAGCTTACATTCTCACCAGCAGTGTAGGAGGGTTCCCCTTTCTGTGAATCCTCACCAACAGTTGTTCTTAGTCTTTTCGATGCTGGCCATCCTTACTGGTGTGAGGTAATATCTCATTGTGCTTTCAATTTGCATCTCCCTCATGATTAGTGATGTAGAGCACCTTTTCATGTGTCTGTTGGCCATCCGAATTTCTTCTTTGGAGAACTGTCTCTTCATATTCTCTGCCCATATGTTAATTGGGTTATTTGCTTTTTGGGTATTGAGGTGTGTAAGTTCTTTATATATTTTGGGTGTTAACCCCTTGTCAGATATGTCATTTCCAAATATATTCTCCCATACTGTAGGATGCCTTTTTGTTCTGTTGATGATGTCCTTTGCCATACAAAAACTTTTTAGTTTGATGTAGTCCCATGAGTTAATTTTTGTTTTTGTTTCCCTTTCTCAAGGAGATGGTTCTGGAAGAAGTTGCTCATGCTTATAGTCAGGAGATGTTTGCCTATGTTGTCCTCTAAGAGTTTTATGGTTTCATGACTTACATTCAAGTCTTTAATCCATTTTGAGTTTACTTTTGTGTATGGGGTTAAACAGTAATCAGTTTCATTCTCTTGCATGTAGCTGTCCAGTTTTGCCAACACCAGCTGTTGAAGAGGCTGTCATTTTCCCATTGTATGTCCATGGCTCCTTTATCATATATTAATTGACCATATATGGTTGGGTTTATCAGGGCTCTCTAGTCTGTTCCATTGGTCTATGGGTCTGTTCTTGTGCCAGTACCAAATTGTCTTGATTACTGTGGCTTTGTAGTAGAGCTTGAAGTTGGGGAGCATAATGCCCCCAGCTTTATTCTTCCTTCTCAGGATTGCTTTGGCTATTCGAGGTCTTTTGTGGTTCCATATGAATTTTAGGATGATTTTCTCTAGTTCACTGAAGAATGCTGTTGGTATTTTGATAGGAATTGCATTGAATCTATAGATTGCTTTAGGCAGGATGGCCATTTTGACAATATTAATTATTCCTATGCATGAGCATGGGATGTGTTTCCCTTTATTGGTTTCTTCTTTAATTTCTCTCATGAGTGTCTTGTAGTTTTCAGAGTATAGGTCTTTCACTTTCTTGGTTAGGTTTATTCCTAGGTATTTTATTCTTTTTGATGCAGTTGTGAATGGAATTGTTTTCCTGATTTCTCTCTCTGCTAGTTCATTGTTAGTGTATAGGAATGCCACAGAGTTCTGCATATTAATTTTGTATCCTGCAACTTTGCTGAATTCAGAAATTAGATCTAGTAGTTTTGGAGTGGATTCTTTAGGGTTTTTTATGTACAATATCATGTCATCTGCAAAAAGGGACAGTTTGACTTCTTCCTTGCCAATGTGGATGCCTGTTATTTCTTTGTGTTGTCTGATTGGCATGGGTAGGACCTCCAGTACTATGTTGAATACAAGTGGGGAAAGTGGGCATCCTTGTCTTGTTCCTGAGCTTAAAGGAAAAGCTTTCAGCTTCTCGCTGTTAATACAATGTTGGCTGTGGGTTTGTCATATATGGCCTATATTACGTTTAGGTACTTGCCCTCTATACTCATTTTGTTGAGAGTTTTTATCATGAATGGATGTTGAATTTTGTCAAATGCTTTTTCAGCATCTATGGAGGTGATTATGTGGTTTTTGTCCTTCTTTTTGTTGATGTGGTGGATGATGTTGATGGATTTTTTAATGTTGTACCATCCTTGCATCCCTGGCATAAATCCTACTTGATCATGATGGATGATCTCTTTGATGTATTTTTGAATTCAGTTTGCTAATATTTTGTTGTGTATTTTTGCATCTATGTTCATCTGGGATATTGGTCTGTAATTTTCTTTTTTTGTGGTGTCTTTGCTTGGTTTTGTTATTAGAGTGATGCTGGCCTCATAGAATGAGTTTGAAAGTATTCCTTCCTCTTCTGTTTTTTTGGAAAACTTTAAGGAGGATGGGTGTTAGGTCTTTACTAAATGTTTGATAAAATTCAGTGATGAAGCCATTTGGTCCAGGAGTTTTGTTCTTAGGTAGGTTTTTGATTACCAGTTCAATTTTGTTGCTAGTAATTGGTCTGTTTAGATTTTCTGTTTCTTCCTTGGTCAGCCTTGGAAGGTTGTATTTTTCTAGAAAGTTGTCCATTTCTTCTAGGTTATCCAATTTGTTAGCATATAATTTTTCATAATATTCTCTAATAATTCTTTGTATTTCTGTGGTGTCTGTAGTGATTTTTCCTTTCTCATTTCTGATTCTGTTTATGTGTGTAGACTCTCTTTTTTTCTTGATAAGTCTGGCTAGGGGGTTATCTATTTTGCTTATTTTCTCAAAGAACCAGCTCTTGCTTTCATTGATTGTTTCTATTGTTTTATTCTTCTCAATTTTATTTATTTCTGCTCTAATCTCATTATGTCCCTCCTTCTACAGACTCGTTCTTCTTTTTCTAGTTTCGTTAATTGTGAGTTTAGACTGCTTATATGGGATTGTTCTTCTTTCTTGAGGTAGGCCTATATTGCAATATACTTTTCTCTTAGCACAGCCTTGGCTGTATCCCACAGATTTTGCAGTGTCGAATTATTGTCATTTGTCTCCATATACTGCTTGATCTCTGTTTTTATTTGGTCATTGATCCATTGGTTATTTAGGAACATGTTGTGAAGCCTCCATGTGCTTGTGGGATTTTTCATTTTCTTTGCATAATTTATTTCTAGTCTCATAGCTTTGTGATCTGAGAAACTGGTTGTACAATTTCAATCTTTTCAAATTTACTGAGGCTCTTTTTGTGGCCTAGTATATGATGTATTCTTGAAATGTTCCATGTGCACTTGAGAAGAATGTGTATTCTGTTGCTTTTGGGTGTAGAGTTCTGTAGATTTCTGTTAGGTCCAGCTTCTATTGTGTTGTTCAGTGCCTTTGTCTCCTTATCTTCTGTCTGATTGATCTGTCCTTCAGAGTGAGTGGAGTATTGAAGTCTCCTAGAATGAATGCGTTGCATTCTATTTCTCTTTTTAATTCTGTTAGTATTTGTTTCACATATGTGGGTGCTCTTGTGTTGGGAGCATAGATATTTATAATGGTTATATCTTCTTGTTGGATTGACTCCTTTATTATTATGTAATGTCCTTCTTTTTCTCTTGTGACTTTCTTTGTTTTGAAGTCTATTTTGTTTGATACAAGTATTGCAACTCCTGCTTTTTTCTCTCTGTTAGTTGCATGAAATATCTTTTTCCATCACTTCACTTTTAGTTTGTGTATGTCTTTGGGTTTAAAGTGAGTCTCTTGCAGACAGCATATAGATGGGTCTTGTTTTTTAATCCATTCAATGACTCTGTGTCTTTTGATTGGTGCATTCATTCCATTTACATTTATGGTGATTATCGATAGGTATGTACTTATTGCCATTGCAGGGTTTAGATTCATGGTTACCAAAGGTTCAAGGTTAATTTCCTTACTATCTGAGAGTCTAACTTAACTCACTTAATATGCTGTTACAAACACAATCTAAAGGTTCTTTTCTGTTTTTCCTCCTCCATTCTTTATATATTAGGTATCATATTCTTTACTATTTATCTATCCCTTAATTGACTTTGGGGATGTTAATTTAATTTTGCATTTGCTTAGTAATTAGCTGTTCTACTTTCTTTACTGTGGTTTTATTACCTCTAGTGATGGCTATTAAACCTTAGAAACACTTCCATCTATAGCAGTCCCTCCAAAAAAGACTGTGGAGATGGTTTGTGAGAGGTAAATTCTCTCAGCTTTTGCTTGTCTGGGAATTGTTTAATCCCTCCTTCAAATTTAAATGATAATCTTGCAGGATAAAGTAATCTTGGTTCCAGGCCCTTCTGCTTCATTGCATTAAATACATCATGCCACTCCCTTCTGGCCTGTAAGGTTTCTGCTGAGAAGTCTGATGTTAGCCTGATGGGCTTTCCTTTGTATGTGATCTTATTTCTCTCTCTGGCTGCTTTTAATAGTCTGTCCTTATCCTTGATCTTTGCCAATTTTATTACTATATGTCTTGGTGTTGTCTTCCTTGGTTCCCTTGTGTTGGGAGATCTATGGAATGGCCTGAGAGTCTATCTCCTTCCCCAGATTGGGGAAGTTTTCAGCAACTACCTCCTCAAAGACACTTTCTATCCCTTTCTCTCTTTCTTCTTTTGGTATCCCTAATGTCAATATTGTTCCATTTGGATTGGTCACACAGTTCTCTCAATATTCTTTAATTCTTAGAGATCTTTTTTTCTCTCTGTGCCTCAACTTCTTTGTATTCCTCTTCTCTAGTTTCTATTTCATTTATCATCTCCTCCACCGTATCCAGCCTGCTTTTAATACCCTCCATTATGCTCTTCAATGATTGGATCTCCTACCAGAATTCATTCCTGAGTTCTTGGATATCTTTCCGTACCTCCATTAGCATGTTGATGATTTTTATTTTGAACTCCCTTTCAGGAAGAGTCATAAGGTCCATGCCATTTAAAACTGTCTCTGGAGTTATATTAATTTTACTCTGGATCAGGTTCCTTTGGTGATTCATATTTGTATATGGCGCCATCTAGTGTCCAGAAGCTCTACTCTGGAGCTGCTCAGCCCCTGAAGCAATGTCGGGGGTCTCAGGGGAGCGGCATTGGTGCCTGGGGGGAGTTAAGAGCTGTTTCCTGCTTCCTGGCTGCTATGCCTGCCTCCACTGCCTGAACCAGTGGTCCGAGCACACAGGTATAAGCTTTTGTCCCAGAGCATCTGTATATGGATGCCTGCTTTCCACAAGCAGCTGGAATCTCAGTCTCTCCAGGAATTCTGCCTGTATTAGCTTTCCAACCCCATAATCACATGAGTATCATGAAAGCACCATGAAATGTAGGTTTATGCTCCCAGAGCAGATCTCTGGAGCTAGGTATTCAGCAGTCCCAGGCCTTCCACTTCCTCCCTGCTCCATTTCTCTTCCTCCTGCCAGTGAGCTGGGGTAGGGAAGGGCTTGGGTCCTGCCGGGCCACAGCTTTGGTACGTCACCCTGTTCCGTGAGGTCTGCTCTTTTCTCCAGGTGTATGCTGTCTGGCGCCGTCCTCTTTCCTGTTGCTCTCTCAGGATTAGTTGCACCGACTTTATTTTCTAATTGTATACAGTTTTAGGAGGAAGCCTCTGTCTCTCCTCTCACCCTGCCATCTTTAATCCCAGTCTGAGCCACTTTTAATTCCTCCCTGCCTTACCTCCATTAAATCCTGTTTACTTCCTCCAGAATGCATCCAAACTTGCCACTCATAATTTCCGCTATCCTAGTACAAGCTGCTATAGTGTCTTATCTGGACTATTGCAATAACTTAAATCTCTGACTACATCCATTCATTCTCTCTGGCCTTTTCACACAAGCCCCCAGAGAAGTGCTTCTAAAACAAGTCATTTCCCCACTTAAAAATTTCTAATGGCTCCCCATTGCACACCAAAGAACATAAAACTCTGGCTTATGGGGCCCTATGTGATCTGGCCTTGCCCATCTTTTCTCTCACCACCACTTGCTTACTGAGCTTCTGCCAAAACCTTCAGCCCATCCTTTGGCTTTTCTTCCTTGCTATTTATCAAAATCTGAAATTACATTGCTTACTTTTTTTTTTTTTTTTTAGGAGAGCAAAGCAGAGGCTTTATTTAGAGAGAAAGTGAGAGGACAGAGCTCCTGGCTCACGCCTGGAGGGGACAAGAGAGCCCCCATTGCTTACTTTTTTATTGACTCTACCCCCATTAGAATAGGCAACAAGAACAGGGGTTTGCTGTATTTCCCATCATAACCCCAGTACTGGTACACAGTGACTCGGAGTAAATATCTGTGGGATTCATGCCAGAATGAGTGTTCCTGCTTGCCTTCAGATTTTCTACAACTTTTAATATATGGTAACTGACTTTTTTTTAGGATTAAGTGAAAATAGATGTGAAAACAAAAAGTCCAACACATAATATTCAATACATACTTACCTAGAATTTAAAATTAGTATGGAGCAAATATATTGTTCTTGCAACATTGTAGAGAAAAATCTGTCCTCCAACTTCCAATCTTTCCAAGTAGGCATTTTTTATTAGATACCAGCTGAATAGCTATTGTTCTTATGCCATTAAGCATTGGTCTCTAAATGAAATAGCATTAGGTGGGTATACCTTTATCATGATGCAGTCAGTCAAATAAGTAACAACATAACTAGTAGTGAAATCCTAAGAGGCATTCTCTTAAAGTCATTATGAATACATTTTTCACCATTATTATTAAGTATTCTTTGAAAAGTGGTAGTCAATGGGAAAATGCATTTTTTTTTAAGAAAGAATTATTTGCAGTGTGGCTTCACTAAGAGTTCAGGTTTTGGAGCAAAATTGCCACTCTCCTAGCTGTGTGATTTGGCAGACTGCCCAACCCTCCATGCCTCATTCATTAATTCAGTTTTTATGGAGCACCTTCTGTGTGCCAGGCACTGTTGTAGAAATCCAGAAGTGAACAAAACAAAGTTTCCTGTCACACAGCTATATCCTAGTGAGGAAAACAGACAAGAGGAAGTTGGAAGCCAGATTTTTCTCTACAATGTTGCAAGAATAATATATTTGCCCCATCCTAATTTTAAATTCTAGTCAAGCATTTATTGAGTATTATGTGTCAGGCTTTTTGTTTTCACATCTATTTTCACTTAATCCTAAAAAAAAATTCAATTACTGTATATCTAATAAACATAGATATATTACCACTGTCTAATTACCACTATAGATAGTGGTTAGGTGCTAAACAGGAAAAAAATTGTGGATAAGAAATGTGATACAAGGAGGGGGTAGGTGTTGGAAGTTCGGCCAGCGAAGCCATCACTGAGGTATCTTTTGAGTAGTAAGACCTGAAGAAAATGAGAGACCAAGCCACAGAGGTGTGAGAGATGAATATTTCAGGCCCTCTTGGGGAGTAAGCCTGGAGTTTTCTGGAACAACAGGGATACAGGTGTGGCCACTGCAGATCAGAAATGGAACATGAGCCAGATGAGGTAGGTCTTTATGGGCCCTAGTGAGGACACTGAGTGAGGGGGAAGCCTCTGGAGAGTTCTGAGCAGAGGATAAAGTAGTCTGACTTATGTTTTAACAAAATTACTCCAACTCCTGTGTGGAAAATAGGAATAGGGTAAAGCAGGAAGGAGAGCCAGGTAGGAAGCTATTGCAGTAACCTGATATGACATGACATAGGAGTTTGGACTCAGTGCATACACATCTCTTCTGGATTTTTTTTTGGCTGAGCTCCATCAATTTCTTTTAATTCTCTTTGATTTTTTCTCCTGGTCTTCTGTTCTCCTTTCTGCAGGTCGCTTCTTTAACCCCTTCATTTTCCTGGTTTGTAGTTTGCTCAGGTCTCTTTTCTGCATATGAATCTGTCCGTAAGTTGTACCAAAAGTATCATGGGAGATATTTTTCTTCTTCTTTGGCTTGAGGTCTTTTGGCATCTTCACAGACAACCTGTAAAGGTCGTCGGAAGCCAGATGAGCCCTCCTCAGGACCAGTTCCAGCGAGCGCCCCATCTCTTCCAGTTCAATTTGTGGTGTTCTGCCGCCTGACTTCTTCAGTAGCAGCTTATAGCATCGAAAGTAAATCTTCCCGTTCAGGGCAGTGAAGTGCAGGGCACTCTCTAAACCAGCCAGGCGGATGTTTGATACTGTGGGGCCTTAGAAGAAATCAGTGAGGAGACTCTGCAGCCTTCTGTAGTCCTCTGTTACAGTGAAATCATCACTGGCAAATATTAACATGGGTTTTGTTCCCTCAGGACACTTTCTATTCTTAATATCTTTTAGAGAGACAAACTTCTCAATACGTAATTCAATCATATCCAGCAAATGGTAGTCATACATGCGACCTATTACTAGATTATTTGGCTGCTTATTATGGGAGCCAAACATGAATAAAGAACAATCTGATTTCTTTGAAAAGAATTCCAATGATGTCTGATCCTCAAATGGTCTTCTAATACTTTTCTTTTTAAACAGAACCCCATATGGTTTTCTCAGTGCATACACATCTCTAAGTACTTGTGTCTCTGTTGAATTTGCATTTCCCCCTTTAATCAGCATAGCATTTTTAATATTTTCACTGAGTTTTGGTTCTCTCAAGAAATCTCTTAGCTCTTTTCGTTTTGGGTTTTACGACTCGCTCCAGAGCGTCCATGGCTGCACACGCACCAGCCAGCAGGGCTGCGCTGCGACACCCCCTTCTGGATATTTTTAAAAAGGTAGGATGGCTAGAACTTGCTGGTGGATGTGGGCATGAAAAGAGAGGGATTAATGGTACCAAAGTTTTGGTTTGAGCAACTGCAATAATAAAGTTGCTCCATTTGGGATAGGAAAGATTGAAGGGAGGAGGGCTGGGGAAAGATATTAGACTTTAGTGGAGATTTCAAGATTATTGGATATGAGCCTGGGACTTGGCAATGAGGTTTGGGCTGGAGATAGAAATTTAAAAGTCATCAGCAAATACATGATCTTAGAGACAAGAAGTTAGATGAGATCACCAAGGGAGTGAATGTAGATGGAAATTTGAGGAGAGGTCCAAGGCCTGAGGCACTCAATGTTTAGAGTTTGGGGAGTGAGGGAAAATTCTGAAGGAGGCTGAGAAGGAGTGGGCAGAGAGGAAGAAAGCCAAAAATGGTGTCTGAAAACTGAAAAAGAAAGTGCTCCAAGGAAGAGAGAAAGTGGTCCACTGTGTCAAATGCTACTGTGGATAAGTCAAGCTGAGGGAGGTCTGAGAACTGGCCATTGAATTTGGCAACATGGAGGATTCTGGTCATCTTGATAAGAGCAGTTTTGGAGAAATGGAATGAAACCTGAATAGAGTGGATTCAAGGGAGATTGGGGCTTTAATCAAAATGATCACACTTCACCTTGCCAATAATGAGACAAAGTGACATTATAAGCCTCTTGATGTAAAACACTGAGGGCACATTACCCAAATGGTACCAAAATGTTTAACCTGAATATAATCATAAGGAAACAACCAGATAAATCCAAAGTGTGATACATTCCACCAAACTACTGGCATAGGCTCTTCCAAAATGCCAATTTCACAGAAGAAAACAGGCAGGGAAACTGTTTAAGATTAAAGGTGACTTGGGGGTACAGCTCAGGGGTACAGTATTTGCAGATTGAAGGTGACATGGCAAGCAAATGACGTTAATCTGTCATTGGATTCTGAGTTAAAAGGAAAATATTGAGACATTTGGGGAAATTTTAATATGGTCTGTGTATTAAGTAACATGAATTTCACATTCTTGGGTGTATGGTAATGTAAAGAAGCATGTACTTGCTCTTTGGAGATGCATGCTTAAGGAGTGAAGAATCATACTTACTGCAGTTTAATTTAAAACATATAGAGAAGGATAAAATAAAATTGGTAAAATGACAACACTGGAAATTTACATGAAAGTTGTTCACTGTAACATTTCATTGTAACAATGTTCATTGTAACCATTCCTTCAACTTTCTATAGGTTTAACATTTTCAAAACAACCAGTTGGAAAATGCTTCTAACAAGAGAACTGGAATAAAGGAATTGGAGACAGCAATATAGGTAACTTTCCAGGAGTTTTGCTGAAAATGGAGAGACATGGAAAGTAACTGAAGAGGAAAGTGGGAGCTCAGGAGGACTTCCCCTATAAGGTGGAAGAAATAGAACATTTGCTATTGTGTGTCTTGTGTGTATTGTCAGGATTCCGAGGACTATGTAAATTAAAACAAGTCAAGAGTGTGGAACTGTTCCTAGCACACAGTAAATGCTCAATAAATATTCCTGCTGATTTTAGTATAAAATTATTATTGTTAATAAATAATTTTATTTTCAAAGTCCAAGAATCTCAATCACAAAATTTCTGGTTCTTAATGAGATCTCAGTAAGATAGCAGGTTATAAAACATATAAAAGTTAACTTAATTTCTATACTTGCCAATAACTAGTTATAAGTTATAATGAAAGTAGTTGATAGTTATAATACCAAGGATCCACAATGTCCGCCAACCTTTAAAACATCAAAAAACAGACTTAGGAAATGTGTGAGAATTGTTTAAAGAAAACCAAAACCTTTACTGAAGGCCATAGCAAAGATCCGAATAAACCAAGAAAGATGTATGTTCTTGCATGGAAAGACTCAAGACTGTAAAGATTTTAGTTCTTTCCACACTGATCTATACGTTGAGACAATATCAACAAAACTAACAGAATTTGTCATGGAACTTGAAAATTCTGAAGTTCACCTAGAAGAGAAAATATGCAAGATGAGCTAAGAAATTTTAGAAGAAAAGGAAAAAAAGACTTCCTTTAAACAAATGTCAAGAGTATAAGGCTACAATATTTAAAACTAGTATTTGCATAGGATTAACAGATCAAGGGGACTAAATAGTCAAGAAACAGAACCAAGAATATGTGGGGGTTCAACATATGATAAAAATCATTAAAAAAACTTGGATAAGGGTGAATTACTCAATTTTTTAAAAGATAATTACACTATTCATGAGAGCTGTTGTATTACCATTTCATATGACAAAAATTAATTTCACATTGATTAAAATGCTAAACACCAAAAACAATATTAATAGGGAACTGAAACGAAATATTATAAATGTTTTAATGCTCTTCCTAAAAATCCCCATTTCTATTAACCTGTACCCTAGAAATACAGAGATATGCAAGGGTAAACATATATTGCAGCGCTGTTTGTAACACTGAAAAAGTCCAAGCTAAATGCCCGTCAGTGGAACAATGGCTAAACTTTTGTGGAGAGGTATTAAGAAACACCACGTAGCCATTAAAAAGAACGAGGCACAGAGACGTGTACACGCTGGAGTGGGAAAATTTCCAACCTGTGCTCTTAAATTTAAAAGCAGACTACGGAAGCAGCGCAACATCTTCCACGAGTTTAACAGAAACTGACGACCCCAGTTGTGGCCGCAGCCCCTCACCCTCCGGCCGCCGGAGGCGGGATCCCAGCGCGCGGGGGCAGGACAGGGCTCACCAGCCACTTTCGTCCCACACAGCCGCAGCCCAGGACCCCGTGCGCTCGCCGCGCGACCCGCCTGCGGGCCGCGTTCTCGGGGGCACCGGGCCTGGTGGGCACTTCCCGGGGAAAGAGGGCGCCTGCGTGGCCTCTGCCTACCCCCGGGGCCTCGGCTTGCCCGGGAACACTGGCGACTTCCGGCGGCACAGGCGCTAGCGCCCTCAAGTGTGTGTAGATGCGAGTCAGAAGCAACGCAGGCACAAGATTTCAGAAATCGCCTCTTTCGGTTTAACATTCGAGTGACTCAAAAATGTAATGAGTACTATAAGGTACAGGTGGCGCCGTCGAGACGAACACGCCGGGTGGCAGAGACCAGATATGCCCGCGGGGCCAGGCGCAGCGACCGCTCGGTAGCGGCAGATTTTATTTGGTTCAACTGAAACGAGCGGGGCCGGGGGGCAGCCAAGGACTGTAGCCCCAGGAAACCTCGCAGCAGGCCCCGCAGCCGCCTCCGCGCGGCCCGCACCGCCGAGAAGAGCGGCCGGCTTCCAGAGGCCCGCTGGGAACAGCCGCCCTGCCAACCGGTCCTCGGGACCGCGCGCCCCGTCACCAGCGGACTTGCCGTCGAGCCTCTCGAGCGCACTCCTTTCCCCCCTCACCCACTGTCGTCCCCCCGGCGACGGATGTGCCTTTTCTGCTTGTTCCTCAAGTCGCCGCCTGGTCTGGGCCTTCTCCCTTCCCGCCCTCAGGTGCCTGATGGACCCTTCTCGCCGTATCCGGCCCAACGCCCGGCGCTCCCGCTACGACGCCGCGCTCCCGGGGTCCGGCCAGCCCCGAGAAAGCGCTGGGTCCCGCCCAGACCAGCCCCCGCCCTCGCGCCCACCTTCCCGAGATGCTCTGGCCTCGCCTGCTGGCGGTGCCGCGCGCGCTCCCCTCCGGCGCCCCCAGCGGGGACGCCCTACGACGCCCCTGGGAACGCATCCACGACGCTGGCGCCCCCTTCGTCCCCGCCAGCACCCTCATCAGGGATGCCCCTGCCGTCCCAAACCGGCCCCAGCTCCTGAGATCTCAGCCGGGCGGCGCGCGGCCCAGGCTTGTCCCCGCAGCGCCTCCCGGCCCTGGATTTGGGACCTCTCCCGGGTAGCGTCCGCTGGCCTGCGTGGCTCCGAGCCCCGCGTCCCCCACCCCCACCCTGCTGCGTGGCCGCCCTGAAGGTGCGACACGTCCTGCTCAGGGGTGACACGTGGCCCTTTGGGAACCACTCGGGTGGGCTCAGTTGCCTCCCAGAGGTGGAGGACCATGCGGTCTGCGCGCGAACGTCGCCACTCTTTTGTCCCAGGGAGCGGTTTCAGCCTTTAGCCCGCAGAGGCCTAACCCGAGGAGGGGACTGCGGGACGCCTTCCCGGTGTGGAGGGTCCGGCTCCCTTACTGCCCGGCGCTTTGGGTTGTGGCTGGCCACCCGGCGAGGAACCCGGAGAAGGATGTCCAGGGCCCAGGGTCGAGAGGCAAGTCCTCAGGGTACTCAGGACGGGGCCAGCCCGCCTGCCCGAGCAGAACTTATATACACAGTCAGGACCGGACCGGTAAGGCTGCAGGTCGAATTTCACTTAGGCGTCAGTAGTGGAGGGTTTTGGAAAAGTGATAGGTTATGAGGGCGCAAGGCCCAAGGAGCTGCCGCTGGGGAAGAGGGCACGCAAGTCCTGGATGAACCAAAGGTGGAAGGATATTCAGACGACCTTCGGCAGTCCTGGGTAGGTCTCAGCCTCTCTTATTGGTTGGGGAAGGGCGCTCTAAGGCCTGGAGAGAGTCCCTGGCACAAATACTACTTCAGGGCAGCCTTGCTCAGGCCTCTGCGCCACCCCAGCTCCTGCCGAGAGGTTCTGATAGTACCACATAATAAATGTGAGGCCTCTCTCCTCCTCACAGCATGGACCACTTGGCAGTGTGTCCAAGAGAAAAGAGTAGGCAGCAGAGTAGGGGCTGTTTTTCCACCTACAGGGAGAGGTCCACTCTTGGGGTTTCAGCTAGGTTCTCCCTGGGATGTGCACAGCCTCCCTGCCTTCTCCGCGGGCTGGGGTGGGGACGGTGCCCAAGTCGGCCCAGGTCTTGGGGAATAAAGAACAATGGCTGAACCTGAGATTTCCAGGGACATAGAAGTGAATGTTGAAAACAGTCGACAGTTTAAAGGGGATATTTGGCTTCATATTGGAGGGAGCTAATGTTTTTTAATAGCTTCTACGTCATGTGCCAAGCAACATGCTAAGTTCTCATCATGTCACCTCAGCAGCCCTGAGGAAAAGGTGGTGTTTTTTTCTCTTACAGATAAGGGAACTGAATGCTCAGACCATGAAATGACAGGCCGGTTCACACAGCCGTTAAGGGCAGAGTCAGAGTGAGAGAACTGACTTCCATCTTGGTAGGAGAGTGAATTTAGGTAATGAAGCAGTGTATGAAGTACGTTTTGGGCTTTGTGAGGCCCAGGACAAACACAAGCCGCCCTTAGGTTTAGTAAGCAGCGTTTCCAAACTGGAATGTTGGGAATGGCATTCTGCCACACCGCGCCGTGGCTTTACTTCCCTGGGACTCACTCTGGACTTTTTGCTCTGTGATGTGACCAGGCCCATCCTTTCCTGCTGGCTCCCTGATAGGCTTCACAGCAGGAGACTTCCAGGCTAGAGGAGGCAAGGGACTTGCTTCTTCCTCATGGGCTTCTGTCTGCTTCCAGTTTCTGGGAGCATCACCCAATATCCATCCATCCACATACCCCTCCCCATACCTCCTTGTCCACAGTCTTCCATTCATATTCCCTCCACCTCCCTGCCAGTGAATCGGTGTAGACCCATACTTCTGGCCATCTCTCAGTCCAGACAAAGTAGATAAGCAAATGTGCCTCTTGACAGTCTGCCCACTGGGAAGATTCTCTTTCTGCATGTCCTTCAAGGCCACCCTGGAGTAAGACTACAACTGCTCACTTTCTGTTAGTGCCAGTATGTCATCCACAGCCATCTGTAAACCAGACCTGAATCTTTTCCTCCTCAGTCATCTGATCACACAGAACTTTCTATGAGGTTGCAGGATTAAGGGAAAAGTGGCAACGAAGCACAAATCTCTGTTGAAGGCATCTTTGCTACTTTCCCACATGCCTTGTTCATGCCTCTGAGCCTGCCTTCTCATAAGCCAATCCATGTGATAAAAGATTGCTGCACATGCCCAGCCTCTGGCCTAGTGAGCATACACACAGCCACTCATGACCCTGGCGAGGCTTTCAGGGGCCATGGCAAGCCAGAGCAAAGAACAGTTATCTACAGAATGGGGCATGGACTTGCTCCAAAACTTCAGGACTCTGAGCAGTGATTCTCCCACTGGTGCTTGCTAGGGACTGCATAGGGCATCCCCACTCGCCGCAGACACTTGGGATATTGTTAGATTTGCTGGATCATAGGGTCTAAAGGAGAGAGCAGCTGCCATTGCCACCTGCACTTGCCACAGAGCCTCCTCCTGCTCCAGACCTTGCTTAAAGGTATGTGTTTAATACAGTCCTTTAAACAGACTATTTTTTACCTAAATAAACTCAAACTCAATCTCATTCTAAGCAGTGTTATCTGTGATGGGCTGTTATTTTTTTTAGTATACTTTAAGTAAAATAAATACTTAAGATTTAGAATGAAAAGTTTTCACCCCCATGCTGCCTAAAGCACCCTGAGTTCCTGCTGGTAACACACAGCTCACCTTTGTGAAAAGCTTTCCAGGGGAGAAGAAGCCAGAATGGGCACAGCTAGGTCCACAGCTTACATTTCTATTTCTTGAAACCAGTCTAAATCTGACTCTGAGCCCTTGACCACCAAGCTGGGAGGAAATTTAATTTCATCCATAATTGGGGTATGGTGCAGATCTGCCACCCCACATACTCTTCTAGAACCATACCACTCCCCCATCAAGAGAGGGGATCTGATTACCCTCTCCTTGAATCTGGATGGACTCATGACTCTCTTGTAACCAGCAGAATACAGCAGAATTCAACTTACCTTCCAGCTGTGAGCGCAGAGGCTCCAGAGAGGAAAACAACTCCTCAAGGCTTCCATGCATGGAAGAAGCTGCCAGGAGGGGTCCTTGTGTAGAGCTGCACTGACAGCCTTCAATCTTCCAGTTTTCCCAGCCCTGATACCAGCCCTGCAGGTATCAGAGGCCTCATTTCCAAGCTCCCAGCTGTCAGGCCACCCCAGCCTTCCAATCTTCCTAGCTGAGGCCCCAGACATGTGGGAGTAGAAACAAACTGTCTCCGCTGATACTTTTCAAAACTCCTGACCCACAAGAGCTGTGAGCATTAAAGAAATATGTTTGCTTGGTGCCATCAAGTGTGGGGTGGCTTATTATCCAGCAGGTGCAGTAAACCCTTATTGGTGGTTCTTTTTAGAGGATAATGTGGTCACTTCCTTGTATCCATTCTCCCTTCCTGTAGCATCCACCCTGGTTTTAATTTGGCTAGCCCTCTTCCCCAAGTAGCCCACAGCTTTGGGAAAGCTGGCTCCTCTCTAGGCCCTCAAGGTGGACAGTGTGGTTAGACCAACGTTGCCCACACAATAGCCTCATCTATACAGTCTGTAGGAAAAATGGAAGCTCTCTTGGCCAGGATCCTCACCTGACCCTGTTCTACTTGATGATGTAATTGGTCTGTTGCCAGGCTACTGTTACACACCCATTGGCAATAAGCCAATATTGCCTGTGTTGCTGTACAAAGAGCCCTGCTCAGTGCCTGAAGCAGAGCAGAGGCTGGAGGCAGGAGGGAGCACCTGGAGCTGAGAGCAGGGCCTGGAGCAGGGCAGAACCTGGAGAAAAGAGCAAGGGAGAGCCAGGGGTAGAGACAACCAGGCTGTGAGGTGGCAGAGAGGCCTGGAGGCAGAGATGCAGAAGGGCTTGCTGCATGCAGACTGCCCCAGAGGCAGATGGGATTCCAGTGCTCAACCTGCCAGTGGTGAGAGTAAAGCTTGGTACAAACCTTTTAATCTACATTCGATTGTTATTCAGTCTCACCAAATCTAGAGTGAACTTGCCAGGAGGCAATCCCCCTCAGGTTGTATATGGCTCATTGGAGCCAATGAGAGTGAAGAAGACTTTTGATGAGGACTTCTAAGAAGAAAAATAAAGATTCCTCCCTCTTCTAGGCACCATCCCAAAGTGCCCCCATGCAGCACACATGCACCCAAACCCCCATGGTTGAAGCATGAAGCCCTGAGAGGCTTTGTGATCACGAGTGGCAGCTAACCTTAAGATGAAAGCTGAGACTACGAAAATCAGATTAGAGCCAGAAACAAAACAAAACAAGCAAACAAACAAAAAACTCAGGACTCAGGTAGGACACTCAGATGAGCCATGAAGTCAACCAACCCTGAAGCCCTCTCTACATGACCTAGGCTAACTCAACTGGCACATTCTCCTCTTACCACAAGAAGTGGTTCAGGAGTAGGTATTACTCCTAGAATACCTACTTTTGGAAAGAATTTCAGGCTCTTGCTCCAAATGCAGGATAAAAACATTCTCTAGCAGGATGGCATTGAACACAGATGTGAGCCCGGAACAGTGGCAGCATTTTTTCCAGAGCAGATCAGCATGGGCACGAAACCAACATGCAGATGGGGAAGAGCCAAGAGAATGGGGAAGAAGAGGAGCTAGGCCCTGGTGACATCAGACACCTCTGGAAGCCCTCTCCACCTGTGTTCATTGCTATGTCATTAAGTCAATAAATTGCTGGGATTTTATTTATTTAACTATTTGATTTTTAGGGTTTTTTTTTTAATTGACTTTATTTTTTAGAACAGTTTTAGGTCTAGGTTCACAGCAAAATTGGGTGGAAGGTACAGATCATTCCCATGTTTCCCCTACCCCCACATATGCACAACCTCCCCATCTGATGGTCCAGCCCACCCAGAGCTCTCCTCTGGGTTTCCCACCCCACAAAGACCCAGAACAATATCTTCAATGACACCACCTTTGGGAAAACTAAAGCCAGAAAGGAGAATGTGGTAACTTGCTAGTTATGCCTCAAAATCTCTCCTCCCCTTCCTCTATAGTCATTTAGGTTTAGATTAGCACACATTGCTCCAGCTAGAGGCCCATTTCTCAGCATCCCTTGCAGCTGTATGTATCCATTGACTTAATTCCAGACAATGGGGTATGAATGAAAGTGATGTGTGCTATGTCTAGGCCTTGGACAGGTGCCTTTCTAAACTCTCCCCTTCTCATGGGCTGGATCACAGAACAGGATGATGTCCGTGCTGCAACTGTGCAGATGTGGATAATACTTCAGGAGATGGAGAAACAACAGCATAGAAGAGACCTGAGTCCCAAAATAGCCACGCGAAGCACAGGAGCTTATCTGCTTGAACCACTGCTGCCCTCTTCTGCATTGAGAGAGAAATAGACTTCTATCTTGTCTGCATGACTATATTTTGGGGGCTCTTCGTTATCGAAGCTTAGCCTCTACCCCAATAATACTGGAAGTGTCTCAAGCCCTGGGCTTAACCGTCCCTGAAACAAGGGTGCAGAAGTCAGGAGGGCACAGAAGAGCCTGGTATCTTTCCAAATGGGAAACTGAAAACAGAGAGAGGAAAAAAACCCAAATTACCCTGCTATAAGGCCTTCTCTGATGGGTGCCGTATAAGTGGTCCCAGCAGAACCTAGAAGAGGGAGAAATCCTTCTGATGGAGCTGTTAAGGAAGACTCCTGCAGAGACAGCAGCATTCATTTGAAGGTCGGATTTGGATAGGTGGAAATGGGGTATGGGTAGTTCAGATAAAGGGAAAGTGAGTCAGAGCACACTAGGAAGGTGCCAGATCTTTCAGGGAAGCACGGAAGAGATAGTACACAGTTTAAAGGCAGAGCTAAATATAAGCTAATACTTTGAGGCTTAAATTCAACATGGATAATTCACAGGTTTACTATCCTTAAAGATTTTTTCATGTTTCTATTAGAGAGCTGTCTGCAAACAAATCTTTACTTGATGAGAAGTTTAAACATAATTACATCTAGTATATTACATGCATATTTCATCACTTTATTAAATCTTTCAAACAGCATAGTTCTTGAGGTATAATTAACCTCTTTAGAACATCACCTCACAACAGATTGAATGAACCATAAATCTCGGATATCCTTTCTAATGTCCTCTTAGTCTGTACTGTCTGAGTGTGATAGTGGCCTAGGGAGCCACGGTGGTGGTGCCCAGCTCACTGACTCCTACTCCACCTCTTCTGGTATCAGACTTCCTTGCCACGAGGAAGGTACCATGTGGTACCCATTCCCCAGGCCTCAGAGATGGATGTGTGATGCAAGTAGGGCTAATCAGTTCTTCCCTAGGATTGATGCACAGAGATCAGAAGAAAGGATTTTGGAATTTAATCCCATAACTATTACGCTGGGGTTGCCCATGGAGGAGACTCTGTTGGCAAACATAAGCAGAGATGAAAAATGAACAGAGACTTAAAGGCACTGAGTTCCACTTTTGGGGTCCCTGCATCTCTACCTCCAATCCAATGACCTAGTCCCAAGATCCTTCCCAACTATTGAGCCAGTAAATTCCCCTGAGTTGGATTTCTGTCACTTATAACCAAGAGTCCTGACTGACATGAGAGTGAGCTAACTGCACAAGGGAGGCTGCTAGTGTCAGCCACATAATACCTCTCTCATCAAACAGAAGATGCCCTTGATTGCAAAATATATTCATATTTTATGTACCACTGTGAAAGAGGTGCTGCCAAATATGCTATGACAAGCCCTTGATTATAAGATGCATCCTAGTTTCAGAAATGTGGAAATATGAGGAAAAAAATACTTTCTAGAACTGATGAAATATAGTAACTGCCCTTGGATGGGTTCCTTAATCTCTATTCCCCTCAGTGTCTTCATCTATAAAGCAAGGGTGAGGATACTCACCTCACAGGACTGTGAGGATTAGAAAGAACAGATTGAAAGAATCTACATGCAAATGTTCATGGTGGCATTGTTCATAATAGCCAAAAGCTGGAAACAACTTAAATGTCCATCAACTGGTGAACAGACAGACAAAATGTGGTCTATCCATACGGTGGAATGCAATTCAGCAATAAGAGGGAATGATGGGCTGACACGTGGATGAGCCTTGAAAACATTCTGTGAAGTGCAGGAAGCCAGTCACAAAAGGTTGCATATTGTATGATTCCATTTATGTGAAATGTCCAGAAAAGACAAACATATGTAGGGACAGAAAATATTTTTGGAGTTGCCTGGGACAGGGAGAGAACAGGAATTAGCAGGGAATGGGCGAGAGCAGTCTCATTGCTTAGTGAGGACATTTTATGACTGATTGATGGTGATGGCTGTACAACTTGGTAAACTTATTAAAAAGTCATTGAATTCTACACTTGAAATGAATGAATTAACAACATATAAAACATGACTCAACAAAGTTTTAAAAAAATAGATGCAAAAGGTCTAGAATAGTTTGTCAACATGGTGGGTGCTTAAGATTTGCTATGACTCGGGTTTCTCAGTCCATAAAGCTGCCCTGGTCTGGACAGCTGGAAAGGGCAGCATCTTATTTCATATCTTGTTGGAGGAGCTTCCTGTAGGACTAGGGGAAGTACTGCTTCTAGAAACCACTCTGCCAGTTATGCTGTGCAAGGTCCAATGGGAGACAGCAGGGAGGGGGTGCCTGTCTACACACTATAGATGTAAAGGACTTTAGGAGACTGGGACACTCACCTACCCCCCCTCTGCCACCATCACTCACACAGTGATGTACAGTTTCCTAGATCTGTCCTGGAGTCAGTGAAAGGTCACAGAAATAGAAACGAGGCTGATTTCAGCTCCTGTAGAACTAGTTCCATCCCCAAGAGCCTTGTACTCAGCTCAGCACTACGCTTGTTCTCTTCCTTCCTCGCCCTCTGGAGGTCATGCCTGTTCTACTAGCTTAGTGACCCCCCAGCATGCCAAGCAGCATTTGCCACAACCCCACAAAGGCACTTCTTGGAAGGGTTCCTGGCACAGGGCTTGGACTCAGCTTCCACGAGAGGCTGGGCCCTGCCAGGCCTGCTGGAAGGAAACATGGGATCAGGGTCAGGGGACCCAATGCTCCTTCAGTGTGACCTTGGGCGATTACTCCAGGGACCTGGGTTCTCTCGGCCAGTAGGCACCCTTGCCTCTGCAGAGACTGTGGACAATGGAATGTGGTGGCTGGGTGCCCTGCCCTCAGACCCTTCTAGGTGCCCACGGGGCGGCATTGGACCTGCTTCACATTCATCTGGGCTCCAGTTCAATCTAGAACTATGTGATCAGCAAGCCGCCAGGCCCGAGTGGGGGTAGGCTTCTGGATTTATTGCGACTTCTGCTTTGTCTGAGGTGCTGGGGCTGGTGTGGAACAGCACCCATAGCGCAATTTGAGGACTGGGGTGGGCTGTGATGGAGGCACAGCCCAACACAGCTTGGGCCTTGGAGGCCTTCTGTTGCTATTGCAAGGAGCAAGGTCTCAGGGCTGCCTGGCCTTGGGGCCGCCTGGGCATCCTCTACCCCTGCAACCCCAGCTAGGCAGAGGGAGAGGGGCCGAGGATGGCTGGTTTGGCTGGAAGGCACAAAGGCCCACTCCAGAGCCCTGCAGGCTAGAGAACGCAGTGCCACCCCAGGCCTGCTGGGTGCCTGCAGTGTGTGCACTTGCTGCTACAACCTGGACAGGACTCTTACCTCCCTGGGCCTTGGTTGCTTAGTCTGTAAGATGGGCACAGCTGTCCCTCTTTCCTAGGGTGACTGGAGGATGACAGTGTTAAAGTTCTGGCCAAAGTGCCTGTGCACCCAGTAGCTGTTCCAGCTAAGGCAGAGGAGATGGGGCTGGTGAGAGGACAACAGGAAGCAGAGAAGGGAAAGCAGGAGTGGACACACCAGCAGGAGAGTGCCTTGGGCTTTACAGGGCCTGCAGTGCAGGCTCAGAAGTCTGCCTTTTCCCACCACTGCTCAGGGGTGTACACATACTCCTATCTGCCTGCTGCATCTCCCTACCCCTGCCTGGTCAGGCCAGGCCTCCTCACTCCTGTTTAGAAACCACTTCCTCCAAGAGACCCTCCCTTGAAACCCCCCACCCACATCAGAATACATCCCTCTCAACTTGTTTTATCCTTCCAGGCAAGGTCTGTAGGTGTATTTGTCAGATTATCTAACATCCATCTGTCCCCAAGACGGCCGGCTCCAGGAGGGCAAAGACTAGGTTTACTTTGCTTTTCTGATCAGCACCCAGCATGGTGCCTGGCAGAGTGTCTGGTGGGAGCCACCCTATCTGCACCTTAGGCAATGGGGATTGTGGGCAGAGACGTCCAGGCTGTAAGGAGCTGGCCCTGCCTCCTTCAGAGGATGGGCTGGCTCAGGAGCCCAGGTCAGTAGGAGCCAAAGGTAGAGCTCGTGAGAGCAGGCCAGGAAATGCAGAAGCCAGGCAACACAGCCAGCTGTGGGAGGACTTTGGCAGGGGCGAGGGCCCTCTAGGTAGGTCACACAGCCAGACTCTAGGTGGGAGCCTCCCAGGGAGTCTGGGCAGTGGGCACGTGGGGCCAAGCAGAAGGAACGGGCTGGGTTATAGATGACCTTGAAATCTCCACCAAGGTATCTGGACCATATCCTGGGTTTCTAAGTGGAAAGTAAGGAGATCAGGCCTTCCTGGCTCAGAGCTCCCAGTAGAGGGCTGTAGGAGGAGCTGTCACCTTGGGGTCAGTCTGGTCTCCAGCCACACTACCTGCCAGGACAGGGCCCTTGCCTGCCGAGCAGCTGGTGAATTAGACACAATGTGCCTTCTTTTGCCACTGGTGGCTGATCCTCCACAGGCAGCTCCCCATGTCAGGTCCAGGTGCCTCCTGGCCCACAGCACAGGTATGCCCAGGCCATGCAGGCTCGGCCCCATTGTGGCCCTTTGGAGGTGGCAAGCCCTGTGCTTTGAGAGGCCCAGCAAAATCCTCCCCAGGGTCTGACTCCTGAGGTCTTCGTGGCTTCACTCACCCCAGCCCACTTCTGCATGGTGGTGGGAGGTCCATGCCACAGAGAAGGGGGTGCTTCAGCTGGTATGTTAGTCAGGTTAGGCTGATTCTACTTCAGTAAATCAGCCCCCAAACTTAAATGGCTTCGCAATAAACATTTCTTGTTATTGTCCAGTTATTGTTATTGTCCATTTCATGTTATATGTCCAGTGCAGTGGGAGGAAGGTGATGGCAGAGCAGGGTCTGCTCCACCTAGTGTCTCAGAGACCCAGGCTCCTGTAAGAGCCACTGTCTGGCCAGCCACCTCTCATGGTAGTATGGGAAGAGAGGGCATAGAGAACTCTAACTCTGACTTTAGGGCAAGCCCATAGCACTCAGCAGGCAGCCTGGTGAGTGCCGGGTTGGAGGGCAGGTTGCCTGGACATAGAAAGATGGATGACCCAGGATGCAGAGTAAGGTATGGGCTCCTTCTGGTGCCTGCACCCTCCACCTGCCCCCTGGTTGTGAGAGCACAGCTCTGATAACACCAGCCCCATTGCTTCCCTCCTATGAACACAACCTCTGCCCTGGCTGGCCTCAGCCCAACTCTCTGCCTCATTTTCCTCAATTCCACCAGCCTGCCTACAGGGCCTGGAACACTTGCCTTATTTCTGTTACTCCTCCTTGACTGTCCTGCCCCTCCCTGCCCACCGGAATCCTGTCTACTCTTCCAGGCCTCTCAAGCCCCTCCTCATCCCTGAAGGCTTCCAGGCTCTCCGGTAATCCCAGCATGTGGGTGTCAGAGGCGCCTGTGACAGCTGCTCCCACCCCCATGGCCTCCTGCCCAGCCCACAGGCCCTCACTGCAGGGGCAGTCCCAAGCAACCAAGTGACCCCACTCCCTCCCCCAGCCACAGCCCTGTGGCCCCAAATGGCCAATCTGTCACCTGACAGTGGCTCATGAGTGAGGGCTGGTGTGCAAAGGTGAGCTGGACCTGTCAAATTCTCTGGAGAACTTTCCTTGGGAACAGGTTCTAGAGCAGGAGGAGGAGCTGAAAGAGGGCTGGGGTGTTGGGGGGCCACCCACCAACCAAAACTGGGGAAGCAGAGCCAGGAGTGCCGAATGAAGGCCAGAGATGCCAGCAAGCAAAACCCCACTCTGCAGAGAAGAGAAGGCACAGAGGCCGAGGTGGGGAGAAGCAGGTGCTCAGGGAGAGACGGTCAACACCAGCCCTCACCTCCTAGGCAACCCCAGGGAAAACTGTACAGCATCTATGCTGGCACTGAGCTGCTGTGGACTCTCCTTGCATAAGAATCTGGCTCCCCTACAAAGGTTACCTCTAAGAAAGTCAAGAGTGCAGGCCTGATGGGCAGAGGAGAGGGTATGATCCCACTGCTAGTTCCCAGCACAGCTGCTCGCACCCTGCTGGGAGGATCGCTGCTGCCTCCCCTCCCCAGGCCACAGAGGTGCCCAGAGACAAGGCAGAAGGCGCCAGCCCTTCTAGCCTGCTATGCTGAAGGGCTCAGGACCTCTCGTGTGTAACTGCCCCTGCACCATGTCCCCAGGCCCAGGGTTCAGTGTCCTAGCACTGCCTTTTGGGCAGGGTGCCACTGAAAAAGTTTCCAAGTCTGTTACTTGGAATAATATTAATGGGGCTGCATGGAGATCCGGTGCTCTTACATGGACAGAACATCCCTGTCTATCTTTCTGTTGCCTTCTGTGCCCTCAGGCCACGAGGACAGAGGCCAAGTAAGTGGTCGCTGCAAGGTCGCTCCTGTGACAGGGCAGGGCCGAGGCCCACTGCAGGTCTCAAGGACCCTCTGAGCAGCTCCCCCTCTCCAGTCCTCTTGCTCCTGTGGCTCCTGAGGAGGCCACCACACCTTGTCTTTCTGCTCCCTTCCTCACTCAATCAATTATCATTGCTGCAGTTTCTGCTCCTTCAAACAGAGCTCTTGGGCAAGTCATCTTCAGAACTGCCCTATTTTCAGGCCCAAGTTCCCATTGCACCCCTCACACAGGGAATCTGGGGGTGATGTCAAGTGTGGAACCATTCCCCTCTAGGCTTGTGAAGAGGCAAGCCACACAGAGAATTCACTTGGACACTGTGCCAGAGGTTGCTGGCTGCCTACCCAATATCCAGTTGTCCTTTCCTCCTTGGTAACCAGCCCTTGTATAGTCGGCAGGGGACGGAGCTAAAGGTTGACATTTCCCAACCTCTCTTGCAGACAGGAGTTGCCAAGGGGATATAAGTGGAAGTCACTGGATGGGGATTCTAAGAAAGCTCTCTCAAGATGGAGAGTGTCTTCCTTCCTGGGACTGAAAGGTGAGGGTTAGAGCACTGGCATCCATCTTGTACCCTAAAGCAACCTTGAGAATGGAAGCTATGAGCTAATAATGGTGGAGCCTGGGCTTCTGTGGCTGTGGACCTGCCATCCCATCCTGGAATTCCTGTGTCTGGACTGTTTATATAAGAGACAGACACACTTAATGGATTTGAAGTGACTTCATTTCACATAAGAAGTGTCTTCCTAAAAAATTGCTTGTCAAATAAAATTTTCATTCATTGACTTCTATATCAAGGAGGATCCTGGGTTCTAAACAATGTTTTCCTAAAATATTCTGTGTAAACCATATTTTTATAGATCTAGTCACGATTGCCCATTGACTTACCTTACGGATTTTAGAGATTCCTTTATTATTCAGTATTCGGTTGGCTTTGACAACTAATCGGTGTTAAGTTTTTCACTTCTCAGTCAGTGGGGTAATGGCCACTAAATAACAAAAGTCCCAAAGAGCCACTTGAAAGAGAAGAATCTTTTTTGTAGGATCAATATAGTAATCACCCCTAATGTGTTTTGTGACCTTGCATGTCTTAAAGCAGTGGCTGTGAGAGCTGCCCAAGGTTGAGGGGAAGCGATCCCTCATCTGCCCTAGAGTGATGGTCCAGGGCCCTGGACAGAGATGGCTTCAGATGCTCTGCTGGCCAGGTACCTGGACGAGTGGGCTGAGCAGTCATACCCAGTCCTCAAAACTGGTGTTGAAATTTGGGTGAGTGGCACAGAGGCAGCCCCCGCAAACGGTCACATCCAGGGCACAGTGGACTGGCCTACATGGTCCCCTGGAGTCTCTCCCCAGAGGCAAGTGCATTCATGGCCTTGGCTTATGTGAATAAGCATTCTGATTTTAAAAGGGTCCGGGTCAAATCCATTTAGGAGAAGTGCCTACACAGACTTCGTTGCAACGCCAAGTTCCCACGGTTACAGACACCTGGGAGAGCACATGCGGACGGGACTCAGCCTCACCAGCGGAACCTGCGCGTGCTGAAAGCTCCTGGGAAATACTGGATTAAGGCATCACCGCTTCCAAAGGCCCAGCTTCATTTCATTATCGACCACTAGGTGCTGTGCCAGGCTCCAAGGGAAAGCCTGAAAGCAGCTTTGGTCGAACTCTCCAGGAACTGATTTTAGAAAGACAGAGACGGTGGCAAACCCAAGCACTCATTAGCACCTGCTAGAAAGGCCCGTCCTTTCTATCCACACTCCCTCCCTAGACTGGTGTTTTCCCACACAAGTTTAATATGAACCACATGTGTAATTAAAAATTTTCTAGTGGTTTATTAAAAAATATATTTAAAAATGTAAAATTCATTCTAATATCATATTTTATTAACGAATACAGCCAAAATAGTATCATCTAAACATGGAACCAGTATAAAAATTAAGGAGATATGTTAGTTTTTTGTACACAATGTTTGAAATCCAGTGTATATTTTACACTTACAGCATACCTCAATGTGGACACTAAATTTTCATTGGAAATTATGGATCTGTATGTAGATTTCATAAACACTACAGGTGAAAAAGTAGATTTACATACCAAAGTTGTTCCAAACTTAAAAATTTCCCAGTAACTGATTCAAATATCAGTTTTTAAAATTTAACTTAAAATTAAAAATCTAGTTCCTCAGTTGCACAATTTCCACTAATTTCAAGTGCTCAGTAGCCACATGGGGCTAGTGGCTCCTGCACCCAATAGCACAGGGTTAGATAATTGCGGAAATTTTTGAGTACTAGCAGATCTGTGATGACTTCCCTTATTTATCTCCACCCTGCACTTTGCGCTGCACTGCAGACCTGTCTAACCAGTGTCTAGTCAACCCTGTACCTGGCTGTCTAATAGGCGCCTCAAGCCTAACCTGTTCAAAACTGCCCTCCTGAGGGGCCCACCCACCACCACCAAACTAGCAGACCTAGTTTCTCCATCTTGATTAATGACAGCTCTTTCTTCTCGTGGCTCAGACCAGAACTTTGGTACTCCCCTTGACGACTTTCTCTCCTGCTTCATATCTGGCCTGGCAATAAGTCTTGCCAGTCTTTCCTTAAAAATATTTCCAGAACCCACCACTTGCAGTCACCCTAGCTGCTCCACCATGGCCACGCCCTCCACCCCGCCCCAGATTACTGCCAGAGCCTCCAGACGGGCCTGCGGCTTCTGGCCGGCTCTAGAAGCCTGCTCACCATTGCCATTCCCAGTGCTTTCAGAAGTCACGTACACCTCCTCTGTTCAGAACCCTGCAGAGCTCCCACCTCATGGGGAGGGAAGCCACAGTCCTCCCAATGGTGCCCTAGGCCCTCCAACAGCGGAACCCTCCCGGTTCCCTCTCCTTCCCCTGCTTCTCTTCCTGCTCAGCTCCAGCCACACAGGTCTCCCGCCATTCCTGGAACACAGTAGGCCACAGGTATCTGCAGGGCTGGCTCCCTCTGCACCCCCCGCCCCCAAGGCCTTTATACTAAAATCTTTTGAGTGAGGCCTTCCTGGTTACCCTGTCTCCAAGCCCACCTCTCCTGCATGCCTATTTCATGGTCTTCCTGCTTCTGTCCTTAGCCTTTAATACTGTCTAATTTATATCTTATGTAAACTGCTCAGTCATTTCCAATATAACATATGCTCCAGGAGGGCAGAGATGTTTGTACGTGTGTGTTTTTGCTCTGTCTCCACTAGAATAGTGCCTGGGACCTATTAGGCTCTCAAAAAGTATGCTGAATGAATGAGTGACTTCCAGGCAGGGAGAGAAATTGGAGCAAATCCAGGAACGACGGTGTAAATCCGGGTAGAGGAAGTACGGGGGGAAAATATCTCTAAAACTGAAATTGATCAAAAGGGAGAAATAAAGTTTAAAACTCGTTTATTGCTTACAAACTTCAGTCCGGGGCCTTCTCTCTCCTACTCAGGCAGAAGCGAGCCAGGACCTCTCCCTAACCTCTCAGGTTCAGATAAGCCCTCTGTTGCCCATTGACATGGAGACGAACTTTTCTCTACCCCTGAGGATACGCAAATACACTAAAGCCAGGTTAGATATTCTGGAAATACAATTTTACCCACAGACGGCTACTTTCAGCAGCCTGAAGCTGGAGTTGGGGGGACCCGACCGCCCCCACGGGCTGCTGCCCAGTTCATGGATCCCAGTCTGCACTGTAACTTTGCTGGAGGCGAGCTGAGAGCCGGCTTGGGAACCTCAGCGCCCCAGGAAGGCGGCGGGCCTCTAATCTCAGAGGAGGCTGGAGTTGGGGGAGATTCCTCCGTGCGACTACATCCGGACGCGAGAATCCCGGGAGAGCCGGCAGCCCAGGAACGCAGAAAGAGCAAATCGTGGCTTAAAACGCCGGGTGGGGGTTCGTTTGCAGGACCCTAAATGACAAACGCCCCCTCGGGTGGGCGCGGAGAGCAGGCCGGGCTTTGTTCCCGGAGCCTGAGTGCTGGCTGGGGAAGTGCGCCACGTGGCCGCAGCGCCGCCGCCTGCGAGCAGCGGCTGGGGGCTGGGCTGGTACCGGGGCCTGGGACGGAGAGCCGGGGACTAGCGGACGGGGTCGAAGCAGGGGCGGGCGCACGGTGCAGTCCCATGGAGGGGCGGGCACACGGTGCAGTCCCATGGAGGGGCGGGCGCGTGCCCGGGCCGTGCCGACAAAGGAGCGCCCGCTCACGGGGGTGTGCGCGCCGCTCCAGGCTCTCCAGCTCCCCGGCTCCCCGCCGCCGGGCCCTGGAGCTGCACTTTCTTTCTTTTGGTGTTGGAAGGTGGAGTCACGTAGCAGGGAGACGAAAATCTTTCCAGGAAGTTTGTACCTATTAATATTTCAGTTCCTGGCAGCGCTCTGTGCTCGGGAGGAGGCAAGTTCAAGGATATTTGGGAGGAAGCTGCGGCGCGGTTGGGGCTGCACTAGGGTGGTGGGCTCCGGGGCGGGGCGGGAGGAAGTGTCCAAGGGCCGGGGGCGAAGCGGGGGATCTGGGCCGGGGCCACCCATCCCCGCGCTGCGCCCGGGCGGCATCCTGACCGCAGTTGGCCGCGCGGGGCGGACCCTACAGCGGAGCTGACCTTGGGCGGCCCCTGTCCTCGCAGCCACCTCAAGGCTATGGTATCTCCAATCTCTTCAGTAGAAAATACGGCTCAGGGAAGTTATAACCTGTTCAACGCCACTGTGCCGCCACAACAGCGAGGTCCCCGATCTCTGAAGCAAAAATAGCAGGATTGTTCCTACAGTATCAGCTCCAGGATCGTCCCCAAGGGAAGCCACAGGCACGGGCGGGTCCGACCCCTCTACACACACACCCGCTCCCCAGCCAACGGATTTCCGCAAGTCCTGTCATCGCACACCATTTTGCCAAAGAGGAGTTATATTAAATACCCTTCAGGTGCACGTGCGGATGAAGAAATTTGATGCGGTTAACACAGCCACCTCTGGATTGCGCACTCTGGACAGGGTACTTAGGCACTAACCAGCTGTCCCCAGGGGAAAAACTGAGGTCCCTACACACAGCAGCCCCACGCTGTCTCTGTCCCAGTATTCCAAAGGCAGCCAGGACACAAGGGCAGACAAGGGCAGCCCCTGCTCGGGATTAAACAGAGCCACCCCGCAGGGATCCTGTCCAGCCTCACTTGGAGGTAGGTGCCTGACTCCAGGGCTAAGAATTGGGAACCTTACTCTAGTCTACAAGATCCTGTCCCCCTTCCACTCTCCTACCTCCTCCTCAGCACATGCGGTTCTCCCAGCTGGCTGTGGCCCCACTGGCCAGTGGCCCAGAGAGGAAGATGTAACAGATTCAGGTAGTTTTAGGTAAAATTTGCTGAATAGAAAGTCTCCCCTGGCCCTGTCTCCTAGGAAAAGTACTCCAAGGAAAGCCCCAGTGGAGCGTGAGAGAGCTGGCTGCATCTCCCTGGGATGCCAGGCTCGGTGACCCTGGGGAGGAATTCCAGCCCTCTGCCAGGGAGTCAGCAGGGGAGGTCCTTGAGCTTGGTGGCCTCCCACTGGTGAGCTCTCTCCCAGCCCTGACCATACCCAAAGACCCCTTTCTGTTTGCCTACACACTGCTGCTGAGGTTTCCAGGAGGGGGGTCCGTGAAACAAATGCCCTTTCCCCACCTTGGGTGGGCCAGACCCTGCCAACTGTCTTCATTTTGGTTGCAGAAAGCCTGCCAGGCTGCCTGTGTTCAAGGGCCTGGAACAATGACTGGTAGCATCAGCTGTTTTAATGCAGTTAGGCACATAATCCTTGCTAAAAATAAATACAAAGGAAAACCCCAAAGTAGTTAAGCCTATTTTAATACCTTTTATTTTTCTCATTCCTGGTTTCTTTGTCTTCCCCTTGCAACTTTGGAGTGCATTTAACAGTGGGCCCACCCTGAGTGTTATCAGGGCTCCCACCCATGTTCTGTGTATGCACAGCCCAGCCTTGATCATGGGCAGGAACAGTCAGAGGGAACAGAGGGAAGACAAGAAGATCCAAAAGCCATCTCTTGGAGTGCAGTTTACGTCAAATAGAATAATAGCACCACTTCTGAGCCGTGATAACTAAAAAGGAGCTCTTCTCACCACCCCTCCCACTTCTGACTCCCTACACGGCCCTCCAGGGGAGAATCCATATTTGTAAAGCCCCTGAGAAATGGCTAGTAGATGATGTCCTCCTCCGATGGGAGAGAACAAATCCGAGTGCCTTTGGGCTCCTGGAGACATCACTGCTTAGTCTTCAGAAAGGAAGAGTAGAGGAGGAAAAATTCTTCCTCTACCGTCCTAGGTTCTTTGGCTGGTCAACAATCAGATTGACATAAAACAGATTAACAGGAGAAAAACACACTTAATTACATATGCACAGAGCCCCACAAAGACAATGAGACCCAAGGACAGTTGAAGCTTGTCCTCACTTGAAGCTTATATGTCATTTTGAGCTAAGGAATAGGGGCCTGGGGCTTCAAAGGAGGGGAGGACAATTCATACGGCAACCAAGAGCAGATATTTGGTAATTGGATGTTTGTCCAGTTGGAATCAATGCCCACTGGAATCAATGGCCACTCTTTTCTCTGAAACTGATCCTCATCCATTTGGGATTAAGGAGGCAGTTTCTACCCGCTGTATCATTACACATTTTCTCTGTCTCCCACTGCACTTCCTCCACAGTTGATAGGATCAGGGGTGGACACCTGGCCCAATCAGAGCCTCTTCCTTATAAACTGGAATGAGGAGAAAATGAGGGAAAGAGAGAGACAAAGTCCAGAATCTGGGCTCCCTCAATAAGTTTCCATAGACTCCCTTTTTTCACAGTATGGGTCATACTTTCCTGTTTCTTTGCATGTCTCATAATCTTTTTAATTGACGAATGGACTTCTAGATAATATTCTGTAGCGTATCTGTATTCTGATCCTTCCCCATGGTTTTGCCAGATTTTGTTTGCTTCTTGGCTTGCTTGGACTAACTCTGCAAAATCTGTCTCCCCACAGTGTGCAGTTGCTGCTCTGCTCAGTTTTTTTCTTCTTGTTGATTTTTTAAGCCCTCCTCTCTAGAGGTAGTCTCTGTGAACTGTGATTGGTCAGAGGTTGTACCCAAATATTTGAGCTAGTAAGGCTTCCACCCCCTGCTGATGGGGCTGTGTGCTGATCAAAGGAATGTATGTGAAGTCCAGGCAGTTTTACAGGTATGGCTCAGCTTTCCACCAGGCCCTTGCCTGTCTCTTCTGAATGTGTGCAAGGCATGCTTTTAGGCAAGGATGTGTGGAGGAACTCAGGCCTCTCAGTCCCTCTTGAGTGTTATATAGTCTTATGCATGCATGCAGTCTTCTAGACCACTGAGGATGTAAGGTAGACCACCACTGATAGGAAGGGGCCTGCCCCACTTTGCTTTCTTCTCCAGTGGCCAGAATAAAAAGCCATTGGTGGCCAGTGTTAGGTCCCTTATTGCCATGGCCAAGAAGGATGCCTGTGTGTTAGGACCTTAGGTACAGCCAGGCAGTCTGAGTGCCACTGCTGATGTACTGAGGTCAAAGCTGGGGTCTTCCTACTCTCAGAGAAAAATGAAGATTCACACTCCCAAGCCTGCTGTACATGGCTTTGTCCTGTCTCTTCTTTACTAATGACCAGCACAGGCCTTGGGGAAAGAGGCCAGAAAGAAATGGCTTTTGGGGACAAGAAACTTGGGGCTCAGGGTGAGGCGGGAACCCAGTAAATGATTAGCTCTAGGAAAATAACCTATGTGTCCTAAAGGAGAAGGGCAAAAGGGCAGAGCCAGGTAGGAATGTGGGTTGTGGGTCCTGGCCTGGCGATACGAGGGAGTACCTTGGCATGGTCCCCCACCTCCTGTCCTCTGTGAACCTTTGAGTTCCACCACCAGGGGGTCCTGTGCTGGCTCACCCTAGAACCCTGCCAGGATCATCAGACTTGGTCCTTTCCTTGGTGCGTGGTTTTTTATCTTTGTATAATTAAAAAAATAAACTGAGGCATATTACAAATTTAAGAGTATGAACCAAAATAGATTCAAATTGGGCAGTATCCAATCTAGCAGATAGAAAGGAGCTCTGGGGAGCTGTACAAAATGACAGATTTATACAGGCAGAAGGGAGGGGGGACAAGGATGTTATAGTAGGTGGAAAAGTAAGATAGTTATTGCAGAGTCACCTTCCTTTGGGGGATGGCAGGGTCTGTCGGGCAGACCACCTCACTAGTGCCCATCAGGTAAGTCCTGACTAATGTAAGATTCCATTTCTGGGAGAGCAGAAATTGTAATTAAGTCTTGGTGACATGGAGCTTAGCATAAGTGACTCCATTTTGGACATGTTGTCTTGTTTTATTTTAATAGTTATGTTATTCCGTTGTGATTAATTAATTATTTTTGTATGCCTCACTTTTTATAACTTTTGCCTTCCTTATTTACTTGAGGAGATGACACATTCACATGGTTCAGAATCCAAAAGGCAAAAAAAAGAGCTGTTCACAGTCAAACTCCCCTTTCCCAGTGTATGGAGGTAGACGAGGCTCTGTGTTCCAGCAGAAAGGTTTCAGCTCCAGAAATATGCAAACCTTTCCCTGCTGGCAGGATGATGAGGATGCCTGCCAGCAGCATCTCCAGTCCCCCCCTGCAGGCAGGATGGTCTTGACATAGCAGGACTTGATGCCGTGTCCATCAGGGACCCAATGCATGTTTGTGGAAGGGACCTGCAAACAAGGAACGAACAGTATTTGATTAATATTCAGCCACCACACATTAAGGACCTGCTGCATGGTGTTAAGTGTCTTATTTCTGATTCTTCCAATTACTCTGTGAGGGTTATTTCCATTTTACAGGTTGGGAAACTGAGGCTCAGAAAACTCAAGTAATTGCCTGAAGACACTCAGCTTATGAGGAATTTTATTGGTTATCTATGGCTGTACAATGAATTACCCTAAAACTCAGTGGCTTAAAAAAGGTGTACACTTATTATGCCTCTAAAATGATTTATTATCATTTTCTGTGGTCCAGGAATTCAGGAGTGGCTTTGTTCTGGCTCAGGGTCCTCAGGAGATTATATGGTCAAAATGTCAGCTGGGGAGAGGTGGAGCCAATATGGCGGTGTGAGTAGGACAGTGGGAATCTCCTCCCAAAAACATATATATTTTTGAAAATACAACAAATACAACTAATCCTAAAAGAGAGACCAGAAGACACAGGACAACAGCCAGACTACATCCACACCTGCGAGAACCTAGCACCTGGTGAAAGGGGTAAGATACAAGTTGCAGCCTGGCGGGACCCGAGGCCCCTCACCCCAGCTCCTGGCAGGAGGAGAGGAGTCAGAGCTGGGAGGGAGAGGGAGCCCAGGACTGCTAAACACCCAGCCCCAGCCATCCGCACCAGAGCACAGACACAGTGTATGCATGGGGTCCTGGATACTAGGGAAACAGGACAGTAAGACCTGTGAGCAGGTCCCGAAGCCAGCGCCCCTGTGACAAAGAAAAGCGAGTGTTTTTTGAAAGTCTTAAAGGGATAGGGATGCCACAGCTGGAAGGAAGCATCCCGGGTCACAGTCCAGCAGCTGGAAATTCCAGGGAACTCCGGGTGCACTAACCCCCTGGGCAACAGCTCTGGGACCCCTCACAGAGGTAAACAGCCAAACAGCCCCCCATCCATTACCCCTCCGGGGCCCTGCCATAGCAGAACAGCAGCCTGAGGCTGGCCACACCCACAGCAAGGGAGTTTCCTCCATACCAGCCGGGCAAGATACTGAGACCCAGTCTACTCACAATTGCCCAACACAAGCCCCAAGGGGTCACAGTTGTCCCAGTAAAGAAAGGCCAGGAGCAAGTGGAAAGTCTTGGCTCTCCCAGATGACAGACGAGTCAATAGCTCACCATTGCACCTATCAACATGAAAAGGCAAAAAAATTTGATCCAGACAAGACTAACCCAGACAGCTTCAACATCTTCTACATCTTCCCCTGAGAAGGAACCTGGGGAGATAGATTTAACCAGTCTTTCTGAAAAAGAATTCAAAACGAAAGTCATAACCATGCTGATGGACTTGCAGAGAAATATGCAAGAACTAAGGAGGGAGAATACAGAAATAAAACAAGCTCTGGAAGGACTTCAAAACAGAATGGATGAGATGCAAGAGACCATTAATGGACTAGAAAACAGAGAACAGGAACACAGAGAAACTGATGCAGAGAGAGATAAGTGGATCCCCAGGAATGAAAGAATTTTAAGAGAACAGTGTGACCAATTGAAACGGAACAATATCCGCATTATAGGGGTACCAGAAGAAGAGAGAGAAAAAGGGATAGAAAGTGTCTTTGAAGAAATAATTGCTGAAAACTTCCCCAAACTAGGGGAGGAAATGGCCTCTCAGACCACAGAGGTAAACAGAACTCCCATGACAAGGGATCCAAGGAGGGCAACACCAAGACACATAATAATTTATATGGCAAAGATCAAAGACAAGGATAAAGTATTAAAGGCAGCCAGAGAGGAAAAAAAAGGTCACCTACAAAGGAAAACCCCTTCAGGCTATCATCAGACTTCTCAAAAGAAACCCTACGGCCAGAAGAGAATGGCATGATATACTTAATGCAATGAAGCAGAAGGGCCTTGAACCAAGGATACTTTATCCAGCACAATTATCATTTAAATATGAAGGAGGGATTAAACAATTCCCAGACAAGCAAAAGTTGAGGGAATTTGCCTCCCACAAACCACCTCTACAGGGCATCTTATAGGGACTACTCTAGATGGGAGCACTCCTAAAAAGAGCACAAAACAAAACACCCAACATATGAAGAAGGGAGGAGGAGGAATAAGAAGGGAGAGAAATGAAGAATCATCAGACCGTGTTTATAATAGCTCAATAAGCGAGTTAAGTTAGTAAGATAGTAAAGAAGCTAACCTTGAACCTTTGGTAACCACAAACTTAAAGCCTGCAATGGCAATACATACATACCTTTCAATAATCACCCTAAATGTAAATGGACTGAGTGCACCAATCAAAAGACACAGAGTAATAGAATGGATAAAAAAGCAAGACCCATCCATATGCTGCTTACAAGAGACTCACCTCAAACCCAAAGACAGGCACAGACTTAAAGTCAAGGGATGGAAAAAGATATTTCATGCAAACAACAGACAGAAGAAAGCAGGTGTTGCAATTCTGATATGAGACAAAACAGACTTCAAAATAAAGAAAGTAGCAAAAGATAAAGAAGGACACTACATAATGATAAAGGGCTCAGTCCAACAAGAGGATATAACCATTCTAAATATATATGCACCCAACACAGGAGCACCAGCATTTGTGAAACAAATACTAACAGAACTAAAGAGGGAAATAGACTGCAATGCATTCATCTTAGGAGACTTCAACACACCACTCACTCCAAAGGACAGATCCACCAGACAGAAAATAAGTAAGGACACAGAGGCACTGAACAACACACTAAAACAGATGGACCTAATAGACATCTATAGAACTCTACATACAAAAGCAACAGGATACACATTCTTCTCAAGTGCACATGGAACATTCTCCAGAATAGACCACATACTAGGCCACAAAAAGAACCTCAGTAAATTCAAAAAGATTGAAATCCTACCAACCAACTTTTCAGACCACAAAGGCATAAAACTAGAAATAAATTGTACAAAGAAAGCAAAAAGGCTCACAAACACATGGAGGCTTAACAACACGCTCCTAAATAATCAATGGATCAATGACCAAATCAAATTGGAGATCCAGCAATATATGGAAACAAACGACAACAACAACACAAAGCCCCAACTACTGTGGGATACAGCAAAAGCAGTCTTAAGAGGAAAGTATATAGCAGTCCAGGCATATTTAATGAAGGAAGAACAATCCCAAATGAATGGTCTAATGTCACAATTATTGAAATTGGGAAAAGAAGAACAAATGAGGCCTAAGGTCAGCAGAAGGAAGGACATAATAAAGATCAGAGAAGAAAGAAATAAAATTGAGAAGAATAAAACAATAGAAAAATCAATGAAACCAAGAGCTGGTTCTTTGAGAAAATAAACAAAATAGATAAGCCTCTAGCCAAACTTATTAAGAGGAAAAGAGAGTCAACACAAATCAACAGAATCAGAAACGAGAAAGGAAAAATCATGACGGACCCCACAGAAATACAAAGAATTATTAGAGAGTACCATGAAAACCTATATGCTAACAAGCTGGGAAACCTAGGAGAAATGGACAACTTCCTAGAAGAATACAACCTTCCAAGACTGACCCAGAAAGAAACAGAAAATCTAAACAGACCAATTACCAGCAACGAAATTGAAGCAGTAATAAAAAAACTACCAAAGAACAAAACCCCCAGTCCAGATGGATTTACCTCGGAATTTTATGAGACATACAGAGAAGACATAATACCCATTCTCCTTAAAGTTTTCCAAAAATAGAAGAGGAGGGAATACTCCCAAACTCATTCTATGAAGCCAACATCACCCTAATACCAAAACCAGGCAAAGACCCCACCAAAACCGAAAACTACAGACCAATATCCCTGATGAATGTAGATGCAAAAATACTCAACAAAATATTAGCAAACCATGATGGGCGGAGCCAGGATGGTGGCGTGAGTAGAGGAGAGGAACTCTCCTCCCAAAACCACATAGAATTATGAAAATATAACAAAGACAACTTCCTAAAATAGAGACCAGAGGACACAGGACAACATCCAGACCACATCCACACCTGCGAGAACCCAACGCCTCCCGAAGGGGGTGAGATACAAGTCCCGGCCCGGCGAGAACCGAGCGCCCCTCCACCTGGCTCCCAGCGGGTGGAAAGAAACCGGAACGGATTTTTCTCTTTTTTTTTTGGCGAGTGCTTTTTGGAAGCCTTAAAGGGACAGGGACCCCAATACCAGGGAAACAGGGCAGTAAGGCCGGTGAGCAGGTGCCTGAGACGGGCGCCTGAGGACAAAGAATATCGCGCGTTTTTCCCTTTCTTTTTGGCGAGTGCTTTTTGGTAGCCTTAAAGGGACAGGGACCCCAATACCAGGGAAACAGGGCAGCAAGACTGGTGAGCGGGTGCCTGAGACTGGCGCCTGAGGACAAAGAAAATCGAGCATTATTTCCTTTTTTTTTTTCCCTCTTTCATTGTTGCTGTTGTTGTTTTGGTTTGGAGAGTGCTTTTTGGAAGTCTTAAAGGGGCAGGACAGGTCACTTAGCCCAGAGGCAAGGAATCTGGGGATCTCTGGGCACTCTAACCCCCTGGGCAACAGGGAGCACAGAGGCCCATTACAGAGATAAATAGCCTCCCGGCCACTCCCCCTCCAACGGGGCTCCATTTTGGAGGAGCAGCCCCAGCCAGGCCACGCCCACAGCAACAGCGGAGATAAACTCCATAGCAAAAGGGCAGGTAGCAGAAGCCCTGTCTGCGCACAGCTGACAAGCATAAGCCACTAGAGGTCGCTATTCTCCCAGGAGAGGAAGGCCACAAACCAACAAGAAGGAAAGCTTTTCCAGCTGTCACTCATACCAGCTCTGCAAACTATCTCTATCACCATGAAAAGGCAAAACTACAGGCAGACAAAGATCACAGAGACAACACCTGAGAAGGAGACAGACCTAACCAGTCCTCCTGAAAAAGAATTCAAAATAAAAATCATGAACGTGCTGACAGAGATGCAGAGAAAAATGCAAGAGCAATGGGATGAAGTCCGGAGGGAGATCACAGATGTCAGGAAGGAGATCACAGAAGTGAAACAATCCCTGGAAGGATTTATAAGCAGAATGGATAAGATGCAAGAGGCCATTGAAGGAATAGAAACCAGAGAATAGGAACATATAGAAGCTGACATAGAGAGAGATAAAAGGATCTCCAGGAACGAAACAACACTAAGAGAACTATGTGACCAATCCAAAAGGAATAATATTCATATTATAGGGGTACCAGAAGAAGAAGAAAGAGGAAAAGGGATAGAAAGTCTCTTTGAAGAAATAATTGCTGAAAACTTCCCCAGAGGAAATAATCAAACAGACCACGGAAATACACAGAACCCCCAACAGAAAGGATCCAAGGAGGACAACACCAAGACACATAATAATTAAAATGGCAAGAATCAAGGACAAGGAAAGAGTTTTAAAGGCAGCTAGAGAGAAAAAGGACACCTATAAAGGAAAACCCATCAGGCTAACATCAGACTTCTCGACAGAAACCCTACAGGCCAGAAGACAATGGCATGATATATTTAATGCAATGAAACAGAAGGCCTTGAACCAAGGATACTGTACCCAGCACGACTATCATTTAAATATGATGACAGGATTAAACAATTCCCAGACATGCAAAAGCTGAGGGAATTTGCTTCCCACAAACCACCTCTACAGGGCATCTTACAGGGACTGCTCTAGATGGGAGCACTCCTAAAAAGAGCACAGAACAAAACACACAACATATGAAGAATGGAAGAGGAGGAATAAGAAGGGAGAGAAGAAAAGAATCTCCAGACAGTGTATATAACAGCTCAATAAGTGAGCAAAGTTAGGCAGTAAGATACTAAAGAAGCTAACCTTGAACCTTGGGTAACCACGAATCTAAAGCCTGCAATGGCAATAAGTACGTATCTCTCAATAGTCACCCTAAATGTAAATGGACTTAATGCAACAATCAAACAGAGTAATAGAATGGATAAAAAAGCAAGACCCATCTATATGCTGCTTACAAGAAACTTACCTCAAACCCAAAGACAAGCACAGATGAAGAGTCAAAGGATGGAAAAACATGTTTCAGGCAAACAACAGTGAGAAGAAAGCAGGGGTTGCAGTACTAATATCAGACAAAATAGACTTCAAAACAAAGAAAGTAACAAGAGATAAAGAAGGACGGTACATAATGATAAAGGGCTCAGTCCAACAAGAGGATATAACCATTCTAAATATATATGCACCCAACACAGGAGCACCAGCAATTGCGAAACAAATACTAACAGAACTAAAGAGGGAAATAGACTGCAATGCATTCATCTTAGGAGACTTCAACACACCACTCACCCCAAAGGATAGATCCACTGGGCAGAAAATAAGTAAGGACACACAGGCATTGAACAACACACTAGAACAGATGAACCTAACAGACATCTATAGAACTCTACATCCAATAGCAACAGGATACACATTCTTCTCAAGTGCACATGGAACATTCTCCAGAATAGACCACATACTAGGCCACAAAAAGAACCTTAGTAAATTCCAAAAGATTGAAATCCTACCAACCAACTTTTCAGACCACAAAGGCATAAAAATTGTACAAAGAAAGCAAAAAGGCTCACAAACACATGGAGGCTTAACAACATGCTTCTAAATAATCAATAGATCAATGAACAAATCAAAATAGAGATCAAGGAATATATAGAAACAAATGACAACAACAACACAAAGCCACAACTTCTGTGGGATGCAGCAAAAGCAGTCTTAAGAGGAAAGTATATAGCGATCCAGGCACACCTGAAGAAGGAAGAACAATCCCAAATGAATAGTCTAACATCCCAACTATCGAAACTAGAAAAAGAAGAACAAATGAGGCCTAATGTCAGCAGAAGGAGGGACATAATAAAGATCAGAGAAGAAATAAACAAAATTGAGAAGAATAAAACAATAGCAAAAATCAAGAAAACCAAGAGCTGGTTCTTTGAGAAAATAAACAAAATACATAAGCCTCTAGCCAAACTTATTAAGAGAATAAGAGAATCAATACAAATCAACATAATCAGAAATGAGAATGGAAAAATCACGACAGACCCCACAGAAATACAAAAAATTATTAAAGACTACTATGAAAACCTATATGCCAACAAGCTGGAAAACCTAGAAGAAATGGACAACTTCCTAGAAAAATACAACCTCCCAAGACTGACCAAGGAAGAAACACAAAAGTTAAACAAACCAATTATGAGCAAAGAAATTGAAATGGTAATCAAAAAACTACCCAAGAACAAAACCCCGGGGCCGGATGGATTTACCTCAGAATTTTATCAGACACACAGAGAAGACATAATACCCATTCTCCTTAAAGTGTTCCAAAAAATAGAAGAGGAGGGAATACTCCCAAACTCATTCGATGAAGCCAACATCACCCTAATACCAAAACCAGGCAAAGACCCCACCAAAAAAGAAAATTACAGACCAACATCCCTGATGAATGTAGATGCAAAAATACTCAATAAAATATTAGTTAACAGAATTCAACAGTATATCAAAAGGATCATACACCATGACCAAGTGGAATTCATCCCAGGGATGCAAGGATGTTACAACATTCAAAAATCCATCAACATCATCCACCACATCAACAAAAAGAAAGACAAAAACCACATGATCATCTCCATAGATGCTGAAAAAGCATTTGACAAAATTCAACATCCATTCATGATAAAAACTCTCAGCAAAATGGGAATAGAGGGCAAGTACCTCAACATAATAAAGGCCATATATGATAAACCCACAGCCAGCATTATACTGAACAGAGAGAAGCTGAAAGCATTTCCTCTGAGATCAGGAACCAGACAGGGATGCCCACTCTCCCCACTGTTATTTAACATAGTACTGGAGGTCCTAGCCACGGCAATCAGACAAAACAAAGAAATACACGGAATCCAGATTGGTAAAGAAGTAGTTACTGTCACTATTTGCAGATGACATGATATTGTACATAAAAAACCCTAAAGACTCCACTCCAAAACTACTAGAACAAATATCGGAATACAGGAAAGTTGCAGGATACAAAATTAACACACAGAAATCTGTAGCTTTCCTATACACTAACAATGAACCAATAGAAAGAGAAATCAGGAAAACAATTCCATTCACCATTGCATCAAAAAGAATAAAATACCTAGGAATAAACCTAACCAAAGAAGTGAAAGACTTATACTCTGAAAACTACAAGTCACTCTTAAGAGAAATTAAAGGGGACACTAACAAAAGGAAACTCATCCCATACTCATGGCTAGGAAGAATTAATATCGTCAAAATGGCCATCCTGCCTAAAGCAATATACAGATTTGATGCAATCCCTATCAAATTACCAGCAACATTCTTCAATGAATTGGAACAAATAATTCAAAAATTCATATGGAAACACCAAAGACCCCGAATAGCAAAAGCAATCCTGAGAATGAAGAATAAAGTAGGGGGGATCTCACTCCCCAACTTCAAGCTCTACTACAAAGCCATAGTAATCAAGACAAGTTGGTACTGGCACAAGAACAGAGCCACAGACCAGTGGAACAGATTAGAGACTCCAGAAATTAACCCAAACATATATGGTCAATTAATATTTGATAAAGGAGCCATGGACATACAATGGGGAAATGACAGTCTCTTCAACAGATGGTGCTGGCAAACCTGGACAGCTACATGTAGGAGAATGAAACTGGACTATTGTCTAACCCCATATACAAAGGTAAACTCAAAATGGATCAAAGACCTGAATGTAAGTCATGAAACCATTAAACTCTTGGAAAAAAACATAAGCAAAAACCTCTTAGACATAAACATGAGTGACCTCTTCTTGAACATATCTCCCCGGGCAAGGAAAACAACAGCAAAAATGAGCAAGTGGGACTACATTAAGCTGAAAAGTTTCTGTACAGTGAAAGACACCATCAATAGAACAAAAAGGAACCCTACAGTATGGGAGAATATATTTGAAAATGACAGATCCGATAAAGGCTTGACGTCCAGAATATATAAAGAGCTCACATGCCTCAACAAACAAAAAACAAATAACCCAATTAAAAAATGGGCAGAGGAGCTGAACAGACAGTTCTCTAAAAAAAGAAATACAGATGGCCAACAGACACATGAAAAGATGCTCCACATCGCTAATTATCAGAGAAATACAAATTAAAACTACAATGAGGTATCACGTCACACCAGTAAGGATAGCTGCCATTCAAAAGACAAACAACAACAAATGTTGGCAAGGCTGTGGAGAAAGGGGATCCCTCCTACACTGCTGGTGGGAATGTAAATTAGTTCAACTATTCTGGAAAGCAGTATGGAAGTTCATCAAAATGCTCAAAACAGACCTACCATTTGACCCAGGAATTCCACTCCTAGGAATTTACCCTAAGAACACAGCAATCAAGTTTGAGAAAGACAGATGCACCCCTATGTTTATCACAGCGCTATTTACAATAGCCAAAAATTGGAAGCAACCTAAATATCCATCGATAGATGAATGGATAAAGAAGATGTGGTACATATACACAATGGAATACTACTCAGCCATAAGAAGAGGAAAAATCCTACCATTTGCAGCAACATGGATGGAGCTGGAGAGTATTATGCTTAGTGAAATAAGCCAAGCGGACAAAGAGAAATACCAAATGATTTCACTCATCTGAGGAGTATAAGAACAAAAGAAAAATTGAAGGAACAAAACAGCAGCGGAATTACAGAACCCAAAAATGGACAAACAGGTACCAAAGGGAAAGGAACTGGGGAGGATGGGTGGGCAGGGGGGGATAAGGGAGGGAACAAGAAGGGGTGTCTTAAGATTAGCATGCATGGGGGGGAGGGAGAAAGGGGAGGGAGGGCTGTACAACACAGAGAGGACAAGTAGTGATTCTACATTTTGCTATGCTGATGGACAGTGACCGTAATGTGGTTTTTAGGGGGGACCTGATATAGGGGAGAGCATAGTAAACATAGTATTCTTCATGTAAGTGTAGATTAAAGATTTAAAAAAATCAGTTCCTGTGTGCTGACCTCCAATGAGTTCTACACAGTGGTATAGAGGGCATGTCAAAGTGTGGGCAAAGGGTCTATGCAGAAGATCAAGGCCTAGCTTGGCTACCCAGAAAATGAACTAAGATACGATATGAGGAGGAGCTTCCGGCATCAGCACTCTCTGGAGGACTCGTGCCGGTGGATGATCATCAAAAATCCTCCACAGGGATCCGGGTGATGCTGCGGTTGTGGCTGCATCCACCCCACCGTTTCCTGGACTTGCCATTGGAATGAGGAGGGAGATGTCTAGGCTGGCATGTGCATACAGTGAGACAATGAATTTGGCCAGATCTGTACTGTTGGAACTCCATCAGGAGTTGGGAGGGTTGCAAGTTGTAGTGCTCCAAAATCTTACGACTGTAGAGTATCTACGGTTAAAAGAACATATGGGATGTGAACAGATCCCAGAAATGGGTTGCTTTAATTTGTCTGACTTCTCTCAGACTGTTCAAGTACAGTTGGACAATATCCATTATATCATAGACTAATTTTCACAAATGCCTAGGGTGCCTAAATGGTTTTCTTGGCTTCACTGGAGATGGCTGGTAATTATAGATTTGCTTTGTTTATGTCACCATATTCCTATTATATTAATATTTGTGTGCAAGTTAGTTAGTAGTTTAAAACCTATACATACTTAAGGTACTCTACAAGAAGATATGTCAAAGAAATAATCAATCCTCCCATGTTTTCTTCCATATGCTACCTCTATAGCTTTTCTTCTTCCTTCCTAATTACAACCCTTAAATAGAATTTGTGCCTCATATCAAATTTACCGAGTATCATAATTCCTCCAGGTGGTAAAGATACCTCGAGACAAGTGCTGGACATAGAAGCCACAGGGCATAAATCTGCAAAGAAGTAAAAAGCTAACCTTTTCAAACAATATGGCTTCTCTCTCACTTACCAACTTTACATTTCCCTGTATGGCCCCGGAAGATGACTGGTTAGCCAGAGACGGGTAAGATTCCTCAAGGGAGGAACAACCTAAGACAGGCACAGTCGCAGGGAGGCCGTTAGGTGAGAAATTGGGGAACAACAGTGGTGAAGCTTAGAGCCTCACCCCCCTCTGTTGAGAGAAGTTTTATTGCCCTTGTCTGGCTCAGATTAGCACATAGTCTACAGGCACACACCTGATCATCTACAATTGCTCTCTTACAACACTAAACTATGTTTTCTACCTTTATCTTGCATCTACCTACCACTTCAGCAGTTTATTAAAAAATAAAGATAATAATAATAATAAAGGGAGATATGTGGGATCCACATATAAATCAAGTATAAAAATCAAACGAATATTCATATTTGAACTGATTGTTTATAGTTCATAATGTGTGATCAAAACCGAAAGTTTCTGTGATGAATGGCCTTGTACTGTTCACCATGTAAGAACTTATTCACTATGTAAGAATTCGTTCACCATGAAGAACTTGTTCGTTATGCTTCAGAAGATTGGAGACTGAAGAGAACTAGGCTTGAGATGGATTAATGACTGTGCATTGAGCTTTGACCCCCCTATACAGAATTTTATTGTTGTTAACAACCATTTGATCAATAAATATGAGAGATGCCCTCTCAAAAAAAAATTAGTTTCAGACATACACAAAACCAATTTGCGTGAAAAGTTAAATCTTTTTAGAAAAATTGTTTGCATGTGGGAGGTATTGGGATGGGTGGGTAAAATAGATAAAGGGGATAAAGTGGCACAAAATCTCAGTCATAATATAAATTAGTCATGGGAATGAAAGTACAGCCTAGAGAATATAGTCAATAGTTCTGCAACACCTTTTTGTGTTGACAGATGGTAACTACACTAGTTGGGGTGAAGATTTAATAATGTATATAAACTGTTGCATCACTATATTGTATACTTGAAACCAATAAAACATTGTATATCAACTATACATCAGTAAATAAATAAAAAAAATATTAGCAAACCGAATTCAAAAATATATCAAAAGGATCGTACACCATGACCAAGTGGGATTCATCCCAGGGATGCAAGGATGGTACAACTTTCGAAAATCCATCAACATCACCCACCACATCAACAAAAAGAAAGATAAAAACCACATGATCATCTCCATAGATGCTGAAAAAGCATTCGATAAAATTCAACATCCATTCATGATAAAAACTCTCAACAAAATGGGTATAGAGGGCAAGTAACTCAACATAATAAAAGCCATATATGATAAACCCACAGCCAACATCATACTGAACAGCAAGAAGCTGAAAGCTTTTCCTCTGTGATCAGTAACAGACAGATATGCCCAGTCTCCCCACTGTTATTCAACATAGTAGTGGAGGTCCTAGCCACAGCAATTAGACAAAACAAAGAAATACAAGGAATCCAGATTGGTAAAGAAGAAGTTAAACTGTCACTATTTGCAGATGACATGATATTGTACATAAAAAACCCTAAAGACTCCACTCCAAAACTACTAGAGCTAATACCGGAATTCAGCAAAGTTGCAGGATACAAAATTAACACCCAGAAATCTGTGGCTTTCCTATACACTAAGAATAAACTAATAGAAAGAGAAATCAGGAAGACAATTCCATTCACAATAGCATCAAAAAGAATAAAATACCTAGGAATAAACCTAACCAAGGAAGTGAAAGACCTATACCCTGAAAACTATAAGACCCTCTTAAGAGAAATTAAAGAGGTCACTAACAAATGGAAACTCATCCCATGCTCGTGGCTAGGAAAAATTAATATAGTCAAAATGGCCATCCTGCCCAAAGCAATATACAGATTCGATGCAATCCCTATCAAACTACCAACAGAATTCTTCAATGAACTGGAACAAATAGTTCAAAAATTCATATGGAAACACCAAAGACCCCGAATAGCTAAAGCAATCCTGAGAAGGAAGAATAAAGTGGGGGGCGATCTCACTCCCCAACTTCAAGCTCTGCTACAAAGCCACAGTAATCAAGACAATTTGGTACTGGCACAAGAACAGAGCCACAGACCAGTGGAACAGAATAGAGACTCCAAACATTAACCCAAACATATATGGTCAACTAATATTTGATAAAGGGGCCATTGACATACAATGGGGAAATGACAGTCTCTTCAACAGATGGTGCTGGCAAAACTGGACAGCTACATGTAAGAGAATGAAACTGGATCACTGTCTAACCCCATACACAAAAGTAAATTCTAAATGGATCAAAGACTTGAATGTAAGTCATGAAACCATAAAACTCTTAGAAAAAAACATAGGCAAAACTCTCTTAGACATAAACATGAGTGACCTCTTCTTGAACATATCTTCCCTGGCAAGGGAAACCAATGCAATGCAAAAATGAACAAATGGGACCATACCAAGCTGAAAAGCTTCTGTACAGCAAAGGACACCATCAATAGAAAAAAAAGGTATCCTACAGTATGGGAGAACATATTCATAAATGACAGATCTGATAAAGGGTTGACATCCAAAATATATAAAGAGCTCACAGACCTCAACAAACAAAAAGCAAATAATCCAATTAAAAAATGGGCAGAGGAGCTGAATAGACAGTTCTCTAAAGAAGAAATTCAGATGGCCAACAGACACACGAAAAGATGCCCCACATTGCTTGTCATCAGAGAAATGCAAATTAAAACCACAATGAGATATCATCTCACACCAGTAAGGATGGCTATCATCCAAAAGACAAACAACAACAAATGTTGGCGAGGTTGTGGAGAAAGGGGAACCTTCCTACACTGCTGGTAGGAATGTTAATTAGTTCAACCATTGTGGAAAGCAGTGTGGAGGTTCCTCAAAATGCTCAAAATAGAAATACCATTTCACCCAGGGATTCCACTTATAGGAATTTACCCCAAGAATGCAGCACTCCAGTTTGAAAAAGACAGATGCACCCCTATGTTTATCGCTGCACTATTTACAATAACCAAGATATGGAAGCAACCTAAATGTCCATCAGTAGATGAATGGATAAAGAAGATGTGGTACATATACACAATGGAATATTATTCAGTCATAAGAAGAAAACAAATCCTACCATTTGCAACAACATGGATGGAGCTAGAGGGTATTATGCTCAGTGAAATAAGCCAATCAGAGAAAGACAAATACCAAATGATTTCACTCATCTGTGGAGTATAAGAACAAAGGAAAAACTGAAAGAACAAAACTGGAGCAGAATCACAGAACCCAAGAATGGACTAACAGTTACCAAAGGGAAAGAGACTGGGGAGAATGGGAGGGTAGGGATGGATAAGGGTGGGGAAGAAGAAAGGGGGTACTATGATTAGCATGTATAATGTGGGGGGTGGGGGAAAGGGGAGGGCTGTGCAACGCAGAGAAGACAAGTAGTGATTCTACAACATCTTGCTATGCTGATGGACAGTGACTGTGAACGGGGATGTGGGGGGGAGTTGGTGAAGGAGAGAGCCTAGTAAACATAATGTTCTTCATGTAATTGTAGATTAATGATAACAACAACAACAACAAAAAGATGTCAGCTGGGGCTTCAGGCATCTGAAGGCTTGGTGGGGGCTGGAGAGGTCACTTCCAAGGCTGCCTCACACTGCTGGCAAGTGTGGGCCGGAGGCTCAGCCCTCCCACATGGGTCTCTCTGAAAAGCTACTCACATGGCCTCAGAACATGGGGGCTTGCTCCCCCCAGAGCAAGTGATCTGAGAGGGAGTGGAGGCTGTCAGGCCCTCCATGACCTGGTCTCAGAAGTCACATGTCACTTCCACCACATCCTAGTCTCCAAAAGCCAGTCCCTCAGTCAAGCCCAGCTCACATCCAGGGGCTGGGAGTTTGCCCTGTATTTGGAAGGGAGTGTGTCAAAGACTTTGTGGGCACATTTTAGGACCATTATAGGGCTGGTCCAAACCTTCAACTTTGGTCTGCAGGAGCCCATTTTTCACTCACGCCTCAGGAGGTTTGTGGAGCTAAGCTCTCAGGACACAAGGCAGTGGGGTGATTCCCCCATCTGGGCACATCATGAGGACGGGACCCTGCGAGGGACCGGAGTCTTGGGAGCTCTTCCTATGCTGGCTTTCTGACTCCGGCCAACACGGAGCTCCTGAGGATGGCACCGTCCCTGTGGGGAAGGGTCTTCTTTTGCCACTTGGGAGAAGGGCAAATGCTGTACTCTGGATGACATAGGGGCTCTGGTATTTGGGGAGTTGGTCGGAAGTTGGGGGGATTTTCCCTCATCAAGGGACTGTCACCTCCTGAAGGGCAGCATCAGTGGTCGGCTAGAAGGTTCACTAAAGAACCCGGGACACCGAGAGGCGATGAAGAGGGTCAGTGGTGAATGTGGGGAGCTGTCCACACATCTCGTGGCCTGCCGTTCCTGTGTGGCTCCGCCTCTGGTGGTGCTGCTGTGGGGGACGGGCGGTACTGTCTCCGCCTCGCCTTGGGCGGCTGCCCACTGTGTGTGGGAGGGACGGAGAAGGGGAGGGGCAGTTTTCTTCTAGAGGTCAGGTACTGAGGTCAGACCCAGGCTGCCATGGGGGCCGCTGTGGTGAGCTGGGGGACAGGGAGGATAGATCTTCAGGGAGGAAAGGGCATTTCCTGGTGGAGGTGTATTTCTAGGGAAAGGAGACAAAGGGTCTTGATGAGACATAAAAGTTTTCCTGACTGATGGCTGACGTGGGGAGGTGGGGATGCTGGAGCAGCCTTGCTCTGACCCTCGAGCGATGGGGAGAGGCTGGCAAGGGGAGGGCCCACAGCCGCCAGCACAGACCACGACGTGACCAGGCCTCCTAACTAGGGTGTGCTGAGGGAGCTCTTTCTCTTGTGAGACATCTGTCCTGTCCCAGACAGAAGCCCGCAGTGGCCCTCAATATTCAGCTGACCAGGGACCAACCACACAGACAGCACAGCCTTGGACATCACCAGACAACAGGGAGGAGATGATGAGGAAGCCCAGAGGGGTGGAGGAGCCCAAAACAGGTGAGGACAGATGGAGGAAAGACCAAGGGGCTTTGGAGAGAGTCTGGGCTGTGTCTCTGGGAAGGCACCCTTGGTGCCACTTTGTACATGAGGAGACTCAATCTCAGAGAGGTTGAGTGTCTTGCCCCAGGTCACACAGCTGATAAGTAGTGAGTCAGAGTTTTCCACCCGGGTGTTAGGAAGTAAGCAGTACCCTCCACGAGTCCTATAACAATGTCCTTAGGTCCCCACTCCCACCTCCAGTGGACAGCCTGACTCCAAATAAGCATCAGGAACTGTGGGGAGAACAAATAAATGAAGAACACTTGGAAAAAGAGGAATGGAATCTACCATAGGGGGCGCCTTCTGCACATGCTTCCCAGAGGGTGGAGCCTGCCTCTCCTGAATGGGCTATAAGCCCTCCCAAGCTGCAGGGCTCTGGGTGGCTGGGGGTAATGGGAGACTGTGGTGAGGGCAGCCAGGTGGGTCCCACCTTAGGTTCAGGTCACAGGCTCGGCCCCACCTGCAGAGAGGCCCAGTGCTGCAGAGAGAGGGTGCTTTCCACCTAAATGGGGGTGAAGAGGGTCCTGCCAAACTCCTATATTCACTGGCTTCCATCCCCCAGCCCAGTGGATGTGCACCTGTGTGTTCCACTGGCTCTTTGGACTTAATTAAAATTCACACATTTCAGGGGACTTAAAAGTATTGAATGAGCAGTGGTACCTGCTGACAGGCAGGTCCCTGCCCATCACCAGATGGCCCAAGGAAGGGCAATGTTGTGTGGCCAGCCCCCAGCACGGTGGCATGGGGCTGGTGGGCCACAGTGTGGTTCCACTTCACGTGGAGAGAAATATCCTGCTGAGTTCAGGAATGCTGTTGGGGGCGACGATGGGCGTCCCCATGAGGAGCACCCACCCAGGCAGGGCTGGAGGCTGGCTAGCACACCTAAGTTGACTGGCCAGGCTGCCCCCTGAATGGTGTCCAGGTCTCTTCCAGCTGAGCGTAGAGAGCAGCCAAAGAATCTATATTGTAGAATGTGAGGTTCAGGAGGGAAACTGAGATAGAAAGAGGGATATAGAGGGAGTAGAAGAAAATAGGTCCTATCCAGCTATTTAAGGCACCTATCAGGTGACTCCGGGGCTAGCTGCCCCCAATCACATGCCTGCCATTGACCCTGAAGGAGTTCAGAACAAGTCTCCCCAAAATGTGCCACTTTGACAGGTAGACTACTTTGAGCCAAAGGCAAGCGAAACCCAGAGGGTTCCAGAGAAACTCTTGCCCCTCCCTAATTACCTAGAAGAATCAGAATCGGGGGTCTTTCCCAGAATAATGTACCCCAGGGATTCATTTTATCTGCGTGACCCATCTGTATGGCAGGCAAACTCAAATTACCAGACATCGGCTCCTCTGGTTGCCCTGTGAATTGCCCTCCCACTTTGAGGCCCCCGGACCCTGACCCAGTCCTCGGCTCTGCCTCGGAACGACTCCTCTACGCGGGGTTCCCGGATGTATGAAATTTAATTTGATTTTCTTTTGTTAATTTGTCCCATGTTAATTTAACTTTTAGACCAGCCAGAAGGACCTTTGCAGGCAGAGGAAAATGTCTCCTCCCCGCAGCCCTCTGCCCACGTTTGCCAGGGAAGGCTTGTTTTCTGGCAGGCCAGGTTCCCCTCAACACAGTGCGCTTGAAGAACGGTCTGCTCCTCATTTCCTAGGCTACGGCCACCCTGAGCAGTGACGCCGCAGCGTGGGGGTCGGCGCACCTGGGAACTGCAGGACCTGGTCCTACCTTCAGATTGCTTTGGATTTTAAAGCGCAGTGACAGGGCAGCCTGTGTAGCTCCAGGAACGGACATGGGCCTCCACGCGGACTTGCGACGCCCGCGTCCCTTCGCGGGAAACTCGGCCCCTGGAGAGCCCCGCCGTGTCTCAGCGACCCCTCAGGGCTGTGCGGGGCCTCTGGAGACGCGGCCGGGCTGGGGACTTCAGAGCTGTCCCCACACAGTCATAACCTGCCCAGGTCTGGTTCCGCGCCCCAGGACCCCCGCACCCACCCCGGTCTGGGTCGGCGCCCCACCGGCTCCCGCGCCGCCAGCAGAACACCGCACTCGGGCCGCGCGCCCTCTGGTGGCCGCAGTCGGGAGCCCCGAGTCCCCAAGCTGCAGTCTGGCGGGGCGTCCTCTGCCGAGACCCGCTTTCCTGCCAGAAAGAAGCGCATCTGTTCAGCCAAGCTGGTGTGAAACTGGGGAAATCGACAGGGACCCCCGGTCGGTGCGGTGAGGGCAACGCGCCCAGCGTCTGGCCCGCGTGGGCGATGTAGTGGTGGGGACCCGCCGCTCGTCCCCTCTTTGTCCGCCTGGAGGCCGGCGCCCCAGTACAGAAAACGTCCGCGCCAGGAAGGGACACCGGCCACACAGCCGGAGCCGATCTCGGGTCGCGGGAGCAAGTCGCGCCCAGTCCCCGCGTTTCCCCGTCTCGGGCTGCTTCCCAACCCCGCCCCCGGCGGCCTCCTCCCCTCTCCTCTCGCAGGGCAGGGCTGAGGCCCAGGGCACAGGATGGGCCGACCCCGTCCTTAGGGCGGGGGGCACAGTCTACTGGGTAAATCCCCAGCTCCCCTGGCTTTACAAAATGCCTTTTTTCGCAGACACCTCTGCGGGTGGCTTTCTGGCCTGAGTGGAGCTGCTGGGGTCCCAGCCGCCCGGCGCAGCCAGAGGACGGGCGCGCCTGGAGCGCGAGTGCAACTGGGCTGGGACCCAGCGGAGGGGGGCCGCCGACTCACCGCGAGAGACAGGGGGCGGGCGGGGGACGGGGAAGGCTAGGGAGCCGCCAGGGCCTCCACGCTCCCGGAGCTTGGTTGGGTGGGCGCTGGACGCGTAAGTACCTACACACCAGCCGCGTGATGGAGGTGGACCTTGAGCTGGGCGAGCTCTGGCTAGCTGGAGGACTGGGAAGGTCTGAGGGGAGTTGGGGACCTGGAGGAGCCTGGGCCTTTGCAAGGCCGGGCGGGCTGCCTACGGGAGAGAAAGTTGGTTGGGTGGGGATGAGGCTGAGGAGGCCGGAGGGCTGGTGGAAAGTCCTGAGGGTAGCAAGGGCGCCTGTGAAGGCCCCCAGGGGGTGGGTGAAACGAACCCTCCAGCCTACTGCTTGTAACAGTGGTGGTTGACTGCAGTATCTGCGGACAGTAGAGCACCAACAGATGTTTGCACAGACAGCCTCTCTTTCCTCCAGGCCCTCCTGGATGGGCTCACCGTGCTCAGCCCAGCTGAGGCCCTGTCAGTCCCAAGTGGGAGTTCCCAAACCTCCTATGTCCGCAGCTCCCTTGAAAATCCAGCAAAATCATCTCCTGTGGTTGTGAAAACTACCTTTAGGCTGTCACATTGCCTCTCAACACCTGGGTCCTTACAGCTTCCTGCTGCTGCAGCCCCTTGCTGCATGCACGACAGGCTATGGCACTTACCGGTGCCCCTCACCCACTGTTACTTAACTGTCACTCTTGGAAGGGGCCTGCACCCTAGAGAGGTAGCCACCCATCAAAACCTACTCTATGGCTTTAAACAGAAAGGGAGTGGGGGTACTGAGGAGCTTGAGGGCTGCTGGTGGGGCAGGAACAGGGTTCAGAAAGCAAAGAGGGGTCATGGGAGTTTGGGGGGCCTCCACCACCACTGGGCTGCAGCACCATGGGACAAAGCCTCTGCCACTGTCACTCAACTGGCAGTGAGGGGAAGCTAATGTCCTGGCATTTCTGCCTTACTTGCTCCTGGGGAAGCTCTCACTGCCCCAGCCTGGGTCTGGGCCCTGCAAGCCAGCTGCCCACATAGGGAGGGGAAGACAGTTGGACCCCTCAAACCTCTGACTTATGAGCAAAAGCCCTGCCTCCATGACTGCCCAGGTGGGGATTGCCCCCAACAGGAAGACGGTGTGGACACTAGGCAGCCCCAGGGCTCAGTGCTGAGCGCCTTAAAGGGCCTTCACCCCAGCCCACACCACACAGGCTTCTGAAAAGCCCCCCTGGTCAGAAATGACATTGCAGGAGGGGCTGGCAGCCAGAGCTGACTTTCAGCTGCCAGATGTGAGTGGAAGAAGCCAGAGGACTGAGCAAGGCATCCTGAGGGCGAGGAGAGGGGCCAATGTTGGGGCTGGTGGTCCCCTAAGAGAGTCAGAGGCCAGGGCTGCTCCTCCTGAACCACTGGACAGTGGCAGGGACTCTGAAGCTGAGGACAGAACATTGTTATGTTTGTTTAATTGACCTTTTGTTTTGATAACCTAGAAAGACACACAGAAAGGGTACGAGAGGAAAGGCCTCCTCCACCCCTCCCCTGGTTGAGTGTCCTGACCAACTCCCCCCCCTTACATTTTCACACCAGTAGGTACATAACAGGTCAGGTTTGGGTTTCTTTCAGTAATGGGAATCTTGCTGCATATAGTTTTTTAATGGGCTTGGTGATATTTCCAGCCCTGACAGTCCTTTCCCCATTACATAACATTGTGCAGAATCAGCATGGTGGACCATGTTGACGGACATTGGACTGTTTCTTTCTGTTCTGTTAAAATTATGCCCACTTTCGTGCACCAGTTTAAGTACAGGGGATGAAATTTGGTGGGGAGAGTCTCAGTTTGAGTCCCTGCTCATCTGAGGTGGGGGTGTTTTGACTTGATTGAGCAGGCCCAGTGGAGTGCCTGCTGAGTCCAGGAGAACGGCTGGGCTGGGACCTGGGACTTAAATCCAAAGGCACCACTGATTTTGCTTCTGGACTACAGCCCGCACAAGCCAAACACGTCCACTAGGTGGCACCAAAGCCACACGATGAGGCCGAGGCTCTGCAGCCCGTGCTGGATAGTGTCTCCAGGGTCTGGCCCCGTAGGCTCTCCTGAGCCACCGGCTGCCTCTAACACCAGGAGGCTGTGCGATGGGGAGCAGGGTGAACATGTCTACAGGTTGAGCCCCACCCAAGGGCTCCAGCCAAGGTGGAGGTGTAATGCAGGCTGTGAGACAGGCTGGCAGCCCAGGGGGGCTGCTTTCTTATTCACACAAGTTCAGACAGTGCTTGCAGTGGGCTAGGCCAGGGAAAACTGCAGGGGAAAGCCCTGTGTTCCACAGCCTGCACCTGCAGAGGACCCCAGCTCCTGCAGAAAATATAGAGTCCAGAGGCAGATGGGATGAAGGTTCTCTTTGCTGGGCACTGAAGTGTTGATGGTGGCTCTAGGATGGTCCCTACCTCCAAAGGAGCTTTCAGCAGTGGAAGGAGTAGACCCTGGACAGCTATATCTCTGTCACTGCTCTATCAGTTTGGAATCAAAAAAGGTGGTGCGAGGAAGGCCCTCTGAAACCACTAAAGCCCTTGTCTATGGGGAGGGCATGGGCTCACTGCCATATACCTGGGAAAGTTTCAGAGCAGCAGGATTCCCCCTTCCTCGTGTTTCTCCACTTGCTTGCTGTTCCAAGGTCAGAGCCACCTGTCTACTCGGCCACCCACCCCTAACAGTGCCTAGGCCTGGTCCTTCCCCAGCACCCCAGGCTGCCCCAGGCTCCTGGACTGGGGCTCAGGCCTGACTTGTTAAAAATAAACAGTTTGCAGAGAAACATTAGCCCCCAGCCCCAGTTCCTAAGCATACTGCTGGTGTTCAATGAACTTTGTGGCCTAAGAACAAGGAAGAGTGGACAAAGAAGAATCTGGCTGATTAGAGTTCCCTTTCCTTAATTTTTTGTGCTGGGGCAAAAGATCCAGTGTCCAAGTGGATATCCTAAAGGCAGCTGCACCACCTGTGGGTGAGTACCCCCAGCACAGGGGGCAGGGGCACTATGTGTGTGGTGTCTATTTCCTCTGCTGGAATATGGGGAGCCTGCGGCTGCTCCAAAAGTGATGTGTTTGGCATTCTGCCTCGCGGGACGTGTCCCTGGGATTCCTGAGCAATATGTAGAAGTACATTCACCCTGAAGCCACTAGGCTGAGGGATCACCTTTAGCTGGAGATGTGAGAGCCTCAGTGGTCCCGGCCTGGCTGGTTGTGCCATCCCAGCACAGCAGCCAAACCTGGAGTGTGTGGCTTCCAATGCCTACACTGCAGCCAGCACAGGGCCCAGGCCTGCTGGCCCTGCCCAGATTGTAGATGCATTAACAGTAACACTTCTAGGTCACTCCATTCTGGGGGTGGGTAGAGAATGAAACACAAGACTCAAAGCTAGGGTGACCAACATCCTGGTTTGCTTGGGGACTCGAGTCTCAGTGTTAAGCCTGGAAGCATCCCAGGTACCTGGGATAGAGCAGGTTTTCTGACTGCAGCGGGCACCAGAAACACCTGGGGACTTACTAAAACACAGACAGCTGAGTCTTACCCCAGAGTTCCCAATTTAGAGGGTCTAGTGTGGTCTCACCTGCACTCCTAACAAGCTCCCAGGCGCCCTTGCTGCCTCTTTGGAGCCACTGGCTGGAATGGAAGGCTGAGTTGGGGCACACCAATCCCAGTACTTCATTCCGTCTGACCCAGTGGCATGGCAGGAAAATGGAGGGGTCAAGTTCCTGTGGCTGTCAACCAGGAGAAACCCACATCTTGCTGGCTGGTGTGGCTGAGCACTATGGAAACCAGGCTTAGCTGGGAAGTGCCCAGCCTTCTTGGCACCTGCTTCCAGGGAGAACTTTGGCCCCTGGGGAGGAGTGAAGTGAACAAACAGTGCAGGGATGAGCCCATGGCCAGGGAGGAAGCAGCCCAGAGTGACCTCAGAGCCAGGCCTTCAGGAAAGGAAACTGCCCATCCCAGGGCCCTTGACTTGAGTGTTAGAGCTACAGGGACATCTCCAGTCACCAGGTCAACATCTTCGTGCAGCTGGGCAGGAAGCAGGTTGAGCTGACTGACAGGACTTGCCAAGAGGCCCTTGGAGAATGAGGCACAGTCAGAAGCAGCTTCTCGCCCTCCAGCCACCTTCCCACGTAGTCCTCCCTCCTCCCTCTCCGCCATGCCCGTGCTGCTGCTGCACTGTGCTAACAGCTCGATTCCTCCCCTCGTTGTGAGCACGTCCTGGGAGGGCCCTGCCATCCTGGGCATCTCAGTCCACATCGGCACCAGCCACCCTGACTGCCGCAGGCGGATATGGCTGCCAGGCATGCACACTTGTACCCAAACTTCAGGGTCACCACCGCAAGTGCCTGGACCTGCCCTGAGTCTGAATTGTGGGCTTGGGGTGGGGCCCAGGCGCTGGTGTTTCCAAAAAGGGGCCATGCTGGTGACTTGGAGGCATGTAGCACTGATCATACTCTGAGAAACACCACCTTAGCATCACCTCCCACAGAGGGCCACCTGGGAAGAGGTGATGAGGGACAGAAACCCAACTCAAATGGAAACAGTTCACTGATTCCAAGGCTCAAAGGACAGAGGGGAGTGAGGATGTCACTGGGTCTTGGGACAGTAGGAGCTGAGGTCTGGAATGAGTTCTCTTGTCTCACATGGCTAATTTCTCCATCCAGCTGGAACATCTTCCACCAGGGGCTGACTTGCTCTCCCAAAATAAGAGACCCTGGGAGAGGGCTGATTGGATCAGGTGCTTCTCCCTGAACCAATGAACTATGGTTAGGTGACCAGGGCCTACCTGGGCCCCAATAGCCCAGCCCTGGGCCAGAACCACTCAGGGTCTGAGGAGAGAAATGTGGTAAAGAGGGGAAGACCACCCACATTTGTGGTTCCAGTCTATGGAGGCTTTTCCCAACCTGTGGGTCTTGGGGCGGGAGACCTGGTGTGGTAACTGCCTGCAAGATGGCACCATGATTCTTGACTCTCATATGTCCCCGTGTAGTCCCTTCCACACTGAACAGGGCTGATCTGTGTAACCAAGAAGATATTGACAACATATGGAGTCTTTCCAAGGCTAGGCCTTAAACACTGAGCTTCTTGCTCACACAGGCTCACTGGCTGTAGGGGAAGCCAGCTGCCATGATGTGAGGACATGCAGCTGTGGGGAGCAGGGCAGGCACAGGGGTGAGAGAGGCACTTATTTCAGGTACAATGTTTAAAGGGTGCTAACGATGTCCGTAATCAAGGTAGATCTTCTAATGCAGTATTTTAGAAAATAAAAACCCATGCAAAAAACAAAATCGATGATGAACAAAATAACCAATTTTTAAATACAGTCTCAGGAATAGTACCAAACTAAACCGTACTGGAGCCTGACGCTAAGAAAAAAATGAGCCATACTGGTCTGACTGACACATACTCAGTCCCTGGCAGGAGACCCTGCAGGGAGAATGTCTGTGTGTGGTCCTCCATCCCCAGGTAGAAGGGCAGCCAAGCAGCGCCTTCCCCTCTGTGGGGAGGAGGGTAGCTGAGCCCAGGGGGCTGTGGCCCACCCTCCAGCAGTGCCGGGTCTACAAGCTGACAGTAACGCATAACCACCACCATGCGTGCGGGTGCTCTCCATGTACCTGGCCCTCGGCCACACACTTCTGTGGTACCTTCATCCCTTAGAACAGCTTCTGAGGTAGGTTCAGTCATTACCATTTTACAAATGAGGACACGGACATACAGAGGGTACCTGCCCACGTTTACAGTGAATGGAGAGGTGGGATCTGGCCTCATGCTATCCGACTCCAGAAACAACAATCTTAATTATGTTTGGGGAAATGGAGTCAGACAGCCCTGAATTTGAACCTCAGCTTAGCCAAGTATCTGCCATCTACCAGTAAATTACATGGCTCCTTAAGGGTCAGAGTTCACCTCTGTGAAATGGGGTAGTAAAGGACAGCTTGTTTATAGTGCCTTAAGTCAGCACAGTGGTCGGTATGAAGAAACACTCAGCATTAGCCCTGATGACTTTTCTGCCAGATGGAAGCAAGCTGTTGGCAGTTCCCACTCACAGACCGGACAGGGGGGCTGCCTGGTGATCCTGGGGGAGGCGGAGAGGTTCTTGCATGCCCCCAGCTGGTGTTGTGCACGTCCCACCTGCCCTTCGCTCGTTCATCCCTATCCCCACTTGTGGCCTCTGGAATCAGCCCCAGTGGCTCCCTGGCTGTGGGCCATGGAGAGGGCCAGAGTGTCCGCACTCATGTGTGGCTGCTCAGGAAGGCCCCATGGTCAGGCTGGAGCAGGCCCCATTCTCCATATGGCAACAAGAACCTTCAAAACCTACACCAGACCATGACAGCCCTCAGTGTAAGCTCCCTTTCCCCCTTTCTCTGATCTCATGCCCCTTCCTCTCCTCACCCCCCACCCTGGCTACACTGGCCATCCTTCTCCCTATACATGCTGTGCCCACTGTGGACCTTTGTACCTGCTGCTCCCTCTGCCCTGGAGGGCTCCGCCCAGGGGTCTGCACAGGGCCAACTTACCATTCAGACCTCAGATGACACCCCTCAATGAGGCCTCTCTGCACTTCTGAGGACACCAGTGGCCAGTGCAGATTCACACCACCATCTTTTGCTTTTTGCACTGCTCTTTCATCACCTGACTATTTTTCTCTTGTTGACACCTGTCCCCTTGTTCCCATCATCTCTGCCCAAGAGCAGGCCAGCTCCCTGGCAGAAGGGCCCTTGCCGGGTTCGTGCCAGGGAGCACCAGTGTCTGCACAGGTGAGCAGCTGCCCAATGAGCTGTCACTGAATGCTGGAGGGCCCCCGGTCCCAAGTGCATCCTAGCTTTGCACTGGGGAAGCCTGGAGACATCCCTGCCCTTAAGATAGCACCTTGGAACAAGTGTCGCCCTGGTAATGGCTCTCTGGGCACACGCTGCCCACCTCCCTCTGTGCCCCCCCATCCTGCCTCAGAGTTGGCCTTTCTCCAGCACCCTCTCTGCTCCCCTGCAGTCTGCCATATATTCCGCTCCAGGGGAGATATTCCTCCTTTTAGGGGAACCACCCATTCCCTACTCCAGTTTGGAGCTGGGCTGGCAGCGCTGACAGGAGTTGGTGGGCACTGGAGGGGCACTGGGTCCTCCAGAGCACAGAGCAGCGAGCACTAACTGCTCTGGTCACAGAATCCTTTGGGAACAGAAGCAAGTTCAGAAAAAGGCCTGTATCTCAGTCTTGCACAGGTTTCCAGGGGGCCTGTGTCACACAGCCTGTCCACGGGGTCCACGGTCCAAATGAGGAGCCTCCCGCCCCAGGTCCTCTAAGCTGCCAACACTGTCCACTACTTACAGGTTGCCAAAGGCAATTTACACACAAGAGCTCCTTAAACCAGCTAAGGAAGCCATGCAGGAGCTCCTACTCCTGGATTACAGAGGAAGTGCACGAAACAGACTGCCTCCTAGGGCACAGGGCGGGAGGAGGGCTGCGGCCAGAATCCGAGGAACACGGGCCTTTCGGAGACAGAGGCGGAGCACAGGAGAGGTGGAAGAGCGCCCAGAGATGGCGGGAACCAGGCTCCCTGCAGCAGGAGGAGCTCGCACTGCCAGGAGGAAGTGCGCAACGGGGCCGGACATCGCAAGGCAGCCCAGACACAAAGGTGTCAACAGCCTTTACCACAAAGATTATTGGTGGCCTCTTGGGGCAGAAGCCAGCTTAATGAGACAGTACAGACAAGAAGCTTAGGACTTCCTCCTGAGAAGCTGGCATGTGTAAGGGAGAGGAGATGGTGCAAAAGTCAATGGGGGCCGGGCTTGGATGAAACTCATGCATGCTGACAGCGGCCAGGCAGGAAGAGGCCCTCATGGTGCAGAGGCCTCAGGGACACAGGGTGGGATGGGATGGTCAAGCCAGGATGAGGATGCAGGGCAACCTCACTTGGATGGTGGCTGCCGGGCCTGTAATGGCTGCTGTAGGGGATCAAGGTTGTGCAAGGTTTCAGAAGTCCTGTGGCCCTGGGGCCACATGACCTGCAATAACCTGGGCAGGGAGCCCCTCTCCAGCAAGTGTAGGCCCAACATAAAAACAGGCTCAAGGGGCTGGTTCTCTTACTGCAAAACCCCTCACGGAGCCGTGGGCCTGCCCCTTTGATAGGGTGGGTGCCTGAGTGATGGTCTTAACACATGGGTCACAGACTCGAACTGTTCCAAAAAGCAGCAAAATTCTCAAGAGGGGGGTCACTGGCCTCTCTTTGCAGGTAAACACAGTACAAGCCCCACATGGCGACACCAGGGAGTTGTTTCCACAGAAGGGGACTGGGGAGCTGCAAGGCTCCTTTGGGTTTTCCTGCCAGTGCACGCTGAGGTGGGCACAGCATTTCCTAGTTTTTAAAGCTTACTGTCAGAAGGGAGTTAACTAGGCATCTGCGGACTCAGCCTTGGCTCTGCGGCTTTGAGCTTGACAAGTTCCAGAGGGCCTTGCAACAGCCTCAGGGGCCCAGCCTGACCCCAAACCCAGAGAGACCACCCACTGAATGTCACTGGAAAGGCGGCTATTCCCCATCTGGGGATGGCAGCAAGTCTGGGGCTTTCTTTGGTCACCCTTTTAATTTTAGTCTCCAGAATTTGGGGCTGACTCTGTCAGCGGAAGAAGGAATGGTGAGTATGAGAACTGCCTGGACCTGGGGGAGATCATCCTGAGGATGGGATCAGCAGCTGACAGGTGAGGACCTGGTAATTGGAAGCTCCTCACCCCCTCCCATCCTTGGGACCTCTCCAAGGACACAGTTTAAGGCAGTGATGTGGTGCTGAGCCCATGTTGGCAGGGTACAAGGCAGAATCCCATAAGAGACAAGCTTGTATGTGCTTCCCTGCTTATCACACCTGCCATTCACCCACCTGGAGCGGCTGCCTCTCCTTGGTGTCTCCCTGCCTTCCACACACAGGGGCTGGTTTCAGTCACACTGGGGAAGCTTCCAGGGTTGCCACCAACAGCTAGGAGAGAAATTCTGTCACAACCTAGAGATGAGTTCATTTGGGCCAGTGTCCTCCGGTCACACGTGAGAGGGTGAGTCCTGCTGGAGGAGGCAAGCATCTGGCCACACCCACAGCTGGTGGCAGGCTGTGCCCGTCTGTCCTAGGATGTCAGGGAGGCTGAGGAAGGCAGCCTTTCAGACACTGGCAACTAGTATGGGAAGTCAGAAAGCACTGGAGACTATGGGACACCCATTTTTAGGAGAGAAAAAACACAAATCTTCATTGTCTTACATAATCTTATGTATCCTCGATGTTTTGTTGTGTAATATAAAGATTTTCCTATGACTCTACAGAGGTAATTTATCCCTAAGGCAGAAAGTATTCATAGGATGTTAATAAATGGAACACAAAGGCAGAGTTTGCCACAGGATCTTTAATCCTTTAAGGGAACTGATTATACTCAAGAGCTAAATTAATCTGTTCCAGGAAGATTCTGTACCACTATCCCAGCTGGCTTACTGTGAAAGGTTTCTGGGGACAGGTATCTGCCGCCAGAGACAATTAACTGAGGCTTCAGGCTATTGCTGGTTCCTTATTATGAAACAGCTGAGCTCTGGAAAGTATCTGACAATCACTGCGGGCAATATTACAGGCCCCAAGCCCTCAGTCTCTCCACAAGTTGCTGAGAAAAGGACCTTTTAAAAAAACAGACAGAAGCCCCTAGAAGAGTCATCAGAGGTCTGACAGCACTTCCTGAATGCACACTTCAAAGTACCATCACCAGCTGGCTGGCAAGTCTTTGTCCACAGCAGACCTGGACTCTGAAGCTAGTTCTCAATGTAATGCTGAAGCCCAGGGGGCAGACAGGAAAGGAATTTTCCATTCTGTCCTCTAGTACCTCTGCACTTAGGTTGTTGAGGTTTAGCAAGCCTGCCCGTGCCCCTGGCTAAACAAGCAACGGCCTTCAAAAAAATCAATCTGCCCAACACAGAGAATGAGAGAAGATATTTGCCAATCATGTATGGTAAGGAATTTATATCCAGAATATATAAAGAACTTCTTCACCTCAACAAAAACAACCCAGTTAAAAAATGGGCAAAGGACTCAAACAGACATTTCTGTGAAGGCGGCACACGAACAGCTAATGGGTACGTGAAAAGATGTTCAACATCACTAGCCATTGGGAAGCACAAATCAAAACCACAGCAAAATACCACCCACTAGAGTAGCTTTTTCATTTATATATAAAGCAAGTGTTGAAGAAAATCTGAAATCCTATTCATTGCTGGTGGGAATGCAGCCACTGTGGAAAACAGTATAGCAATTCCTCAAAAAATTAAAACTAGAACTATCACATGACCCAGCAATCCCACTTGTGGGTATATTATATATACCACAAAAGATTTGATAGGTAGGGTCTCAAAGAGACAGGAGCACACCCGTGGTCACGGCAGCATTATTCATGATAGCAAACAGGTAGAAACAACTTAAACAGCCATCAATGGAATACTATTTAGCCCTTAAAAAGGTAGGGACTTCTGACACATGCTACAGTATGGGTGAACCTTGAAGACACTGTACTCAGTGAAATAGGGCAGAAACAAAAAGGATGTACACTGCATAATTCCACCTATATGACAAAGTGCTGGTGAGGGAACGAAGCAACTAGAACTCACACAGTGTTAGTGGGAATACAGAAATGGCACAGCTACTTTGAAAAAGTTTGGTAGTTTAAGAAAAATTAAACATATACTTACCATACGACTTAGTCAATAAGCCCATTTCTAGGTATTAACCCATGAGGATGAGAATTTAAGTCCACACAGATACCTGTACACAAATGTTTACAGCAGCTTTAATCCTAATTACTCCCAACTGGAAAAACCCACATACCACCAACAGGTAAATGGATAAACAAAGTAGGCTACATCCATACAAGGGGATGTTTCTCAGCAATGACAGACTCCTGACACGTCAGCATGGGTGACTCCCAAAAGCATTATGCTAAGTGAAAAGAGCCAGACACCAAAAGCTGCCTGTATATGATGACATTCACATGACCTTCTAGAAGAGGCAAATCTACATAGTCAGGAATCAGATCAGTGGCTGCCAGGAGGCAGGGACAGGGGACTGACTCTAAAGGGACAAGGCAAAAAAAACTGGCACCATGATACTTAAAATCACAACTCAGAGGGTACATTTTACTATTATGTAATTTATACCTCAATATAAGCCTCAATATAAACCTGATATTAAAAAAAATGTAATAGCAACAAAATCACAGATTTAAAGATCTACTTATAAAACAAAACTACACAGATACATATGCAAAATGGTAGACCCCTACCTCACTACATATGCAAAAACTAACTCAAAATAGACTAATGACCTAAATATAAGACCTAAAATTATAAACCTACTAGAAGCAAATAATACATAGGTAAATTTTCATGATTTGGATTTGGCAGTGGATTCTTAGATTTGACAGCAAAAGAAAAAAATAAGATAAACTGGACTTGAGAAACATTAAAACTTTTGTGCATCAAAGGACATCATCAAGAATGTAAAAAAGCAGCTTATAAAATGGGAGAAGATACCCACAAATCACGTATCTAATAAGGGTTTACAGACGCTAACACTTGGATGAACCTTGGGAACATTAAAGACACACACACAAACGTCACGTACTGTGCGATTCCTTACACAACATATCCACACAGACAGAACAGGCTAGTGGTTGCCAAGAAGTGGGCAGAGAATGGGAAGTAACTTTTTAAATGGGTCTGGATGTTCTTCTGGAATAATGAAAAAGTTTTAAGAGAGGTGATGGTCACACCACACTGTGAAGGTACTAAATGCTACTGCATTGTTCACTTTAAAATGGTCAGTTGCTTGCTATGACTTTCACCTAATACAAAGAGAGAAAAAAAAACAAATGAAGAAGCTCTTATGTATTGACATAGGAAGATTGCCAAAATAAAACTAAGTGAAAAAAGTTGTGGAGTACATTGGGTAGAGAAGAATTTAGAAATATGTACTTATTTTACTTGATGTGTAAAACACATGAAACTGGTAATACTGGTTGCCTCCACGGATCAAAGTTTGAGTCCTCAGGTGACTTGGGGACAGGGTAGTAAGCTCTTTTTTTACAGAAGCCTTAGTATCTTTGAATTTTGAACCATGTAAATGTATTAATATTCAAAAAACTAAAAGGGAAAAATAAAGTTTGTAAGGAAAAGCAACCAAAACTAGCCAAAATATACAAAGGATAATTAATCTATGAATGGTCTGGAATAATTTTAGTTATCCCTACAGAAAAATAAAGTAATAAGAAACCCCTATCTCACACCCAAAATAAATTTCAGGGGTACCTGAGACCTAAATGCAGAGCACATTTTAAAATACAGAAGACCACGTTTCTATCCTCGGGGTTGAGGAAAACTTCTTAAAAAGGTAGGGAAGACACAAAACATGAAAGCTTAATTTAAAATAAAAGTAAAAACTTCTAAATAAAAGACATTATAAACAAAGTAAAAAGACAATCCAAAGTGTGGTGCCCAGTTATCTGTGATGCATGTGGATCAAAAAATTATAGTACCCAGACCACTTATTCTTACAAACCAAGAAAAAGCCCAGCATATTAATGGACAAAGGATATAAACATGCAATTCACATAAGGCCAGTAACATGAAAAGATGCTTATCCTCACTGGTTATTAAGGAAATGCAAATTAAGCCACAGATGAGACTGTTAAACACTCACTGAACCGGTAAAAAATAACAAAATCTGTCAAAAAATGTGCAACACAGAAACTCAAATATTGTTTTTCACAGTTTTAATGGGTACAGTTTTGAATTATCTAGAATACCTGAAGAAATACAGTCTATGACTTCTCTTTCTTTGTATATACACTACAGAAACTCTTACTGTGGGCTTAAGGAGACACATACAAGGATGTTTGTAATCGTGGAAACCTTGGAAAAACCCTAAATGTCCAAAAGCAGAATGACTACATGGTGATAGTGTCTACATGATGGATTACTGAGAGTAGAGCTTTATGCAGCTCATCACTAAAAATAATGTACATCAGAAAAAACTGTTGAGTGATATTTTATAAAAATTCAAACATTCTGCAAAAACCTGTATTATCTCCTTTTTCGGAAAATAACTTTTAATAATGTATATATTTATATGAATGATAAACATCAAAGTCAGAATGATTATCCTTGGCAGAAGAAAGAAGAATTGTAATTAGGAAAAGCACACAGGGCTCAAACTCTTCCATTAATGTTTTATTACTTAGATAAGACCTACAGCAAATAAGGCAAAACAGCAAACGTGGCCAGTGTGGGTGGCTGGTGGTGGGTAATAAACACTCACACTGTGCTCCACACTTTTCTGTGGGCTGATTGTAACTGAAAGTCAGGAAAAAAAAAACAGAAGGAAAGTTCCCAAATGATGACTATTCCTAGGGTAGGCGTATAATTTTTGTTCTACTCTTTTTACCCATTTTTATGGTCTAAATTTTTTTTTACAATAAGTGGGTATGGCTTTTATAATGAAAAAAAATTCAATATAAGTTCTATATTTTAAAACATACAACTGGTTACTGCAGTCTTACTGTCCACTAGAACCCAATTCCTTTTCATAATAAACACCCCTCTCCAAGTTTGGCCGGGCACATGACTGCCCAGCAAGATATGGCAGCTGAAAGGTGCATGTAACTAAGGATTTGTTGATGAAAAAGGCACAGAAATAAGGGACTTCCCCATAAAACTGTATATATTCCCTCTCCTCCCACCCTGGTTGAACAGGGAATGTGATCCTGGCAAGCCTGCTTCTAGCCATGCATATACAAGCAATACCACCCCTTGGAATGGCACAGCAACAAAATTAAAGAAATTGGAGGCTCTCAATCACATCACAAATTAGTGGAGACCACCTGCCTTGCACCACTTGCCTCTTCTGACCTGTAAGATCAACCTCTTATCTGAGGTACTTTACTTGTGAGTCTCTGTTGTCCCAGGTTAGCTACTGTCCTAACTAATGATGGCAAGGAAGACCACTTACGGGGTGCACATTCCAACTCTTCTACTGAAGATAACCATTTAAGAACAAAGAACTATCTATCTTTTAAAATGCAATTTAAGTTCACATTGAACTGGCCACATCTCCAGTAAGATTTTTCATGAAGTAGAACAAGCTAATGATTAAATTCATAAGGAAGAAAGGTATAAATATAGCCAAGAAAAAGTATTAAAAGAACAGGGGAGATTTGCCTTGTATCAAAACTTATTTTAAAACTATAGTTAACTTATAGTATTAGCATATAAATGGTCAGATAAATAGAAGAGAGTCCAGAAACAGACTCATATGTATGGAAATATACAAAAGCCATAAAGGAAAAAAATTGAATAAAACTGACAACACAGCTTATAATGTCTATGATCATGTACACACACACAAAACACCATCAACAAAATTAACAGATTAGCAATAAGAAGAAAATACCTATATATAATGTATAAGTAGTACACAAACTATATTTTTAAATGCTAGTAAAACATAAAAAATTACCTAATTGAAAAATGGTTAAAAGACACAAACAGGCAATTTATAGGAGAGGAAATACAGATGACCAATACAAATAGATGCTTAACTTACTAGTTATTAGGGAAACACACATTAAAATGAAATTTTATTTTTCACCCACCAGACTTACAAAACTTAAGTCTGATAATATCAAGTGTTTCAGAGGAAAGAACACATGAAAAACTCTCTATAACACAATGTGAAATCTTAAAAATTGCAAAATGAAGACCTTATGAAAAACATGTTTACATTTCTGTATTTTGCCACACCAAAAAGAAAAAGTTTTATTGCCTTCAACTGGAGATATTTCAATGAATCACCTTGGAAAGGGTAAAAAATGTTTTAATTGTATAGGTGTGCTATTAAAGAAAGATTAAAGAAAGTCAGCATTTGTAATCGAATTTGTACTTGCAAGTCACCAGTTCCTCATGGGGATGAACTGAGCAATCACACATAAGCTTTCATTGCAGCTACAAGAAATGAGTTAGTTCCAGTTTATATTCTTCCTGCATGTTTGACAGCCTGAGGCCAAATGCCAATGTCACTTCTGGAGAAGTCAACCACTGCGTTTCCTGGTATTGAATTAAGTACCCCAATCAAATCGCAACTTGTAAGTGGCATGTCGACTAATAAAAACAGAGCTAATATTTCATCTTTCATTACAAAATAAATCCAGCAGAATAAGCACTTGAAATAGTGACAGTATAATAATTAATTCAAATTAACAATGTTGAAAAGGACAGTAATAAACTTGGTCTTAAATAGCTTTCTATAAGAAAGTTGAAGAATTCTAGGCAAATAAATGTGAGAAAAGTCTAATGTTGATTTGAACACATTTTGAAAAGTTAGTGAATAGAAATTCATTAGGACTTGTTTTACCCCAGGAAGACAAACATGCACATATTTTTATTTTATTTTTATTTTTTTGACTTTGGTGATGAATTTATTTTATTTTATTTTATTTTTTTATTTTTTATTTTTGAGAGGGCATCTCTCATATTTACTGATCAAATGGTTGTTAACAACAATAAAATTCTGTACAGGGGAGTCAATGCTCAATGCATAATCATTAATCCACCCCCAGCCTAATTCTCGTCAGTCTCCAATCTTCTGAAGCATAACGAACAAGTTCTTACATGGTGAACAAATTCTTACATAGTGAATAAGTTCTTACATGGTGAACAGTACAAGGACAGTCATCACAGAAACTTTCGGTTTTGATCACTCATTATGAACTATAAACAATCAGGTCAAATATGAATATTCGTTTGATTTTTATACTTGATTTATATGTGAATCCCACATTTCTCCCTTTATTATTATTATAATAATATTTTTTAATAAAATGCTGAAGTGGTAGGTAGATGCAAGATAAAGGTAGAAAACATAGTTTAGTGTGTAAGAGAGCAAATGTAGACATGCACATATTTTTAAGTTGTTGACAGAAGTACTGAGTTAAGAAAAAAGTTGGGGACGGATGCAAAGATGGCTTTGGTTGTAGCTCTAAGCCCCAGGAAATTATTAGCCATCATTTATTATTTTGAACTGGTTGCTTCTCTTCTGTTAAGATGAAACTGGCCAAGGTTGAGGAGCACAGGTTCCAAGATGAGCTCACACACACCAGCTCTCCCTCCCCTTACTCTGGTCTGGCTTCATGTACTCTGACACAGCAAGAAACGTGACATGATCTGTTCATTCTTCTCTCCAAATTTCAAAGAAGAATTTTGTTAATGTCCAAGGCACCCTTGTACATTTTGGTGGGGTCATCTGTAGAGTACTTTCTGGCAAGCCATACTGATTGGGCCCCAACTCTGCCCTTGACTGCTTTGCCTCTCCTCAGGAAACAGGCTGACCCCACGTGCTTCAGGAAACACGGGACACACAATGGTTATGCAGGGGAAATAATCTTATGACAAGTCACTTTCAGTAAGAAAGACCAGTATTTTCCTGTCATCAAGAAGTCTGAAAAATGTAAATCTATGTCAACTCAGTAGGGTGATTCACAGCAAAAAGTAGATAACTAGCCAGAAATAGTTTGTTACTGTTATTTTAACTTTTTAAAACAGAAAAGATAATTTAACACCTTTCTTCTTGTCCTACCCAAATAATGAAATACAGAACGAATGCTTCAGAGAGTAACTCTGAGTTCTTAATGAAACATCAACAAGTTATGGATAAACATTTTAATTGATTAAATATATTATTTTCAAGACCTTTTTGGAATCATACTTGTACTGTACTAATCAACAGCCAAAGGCAATAAAAAAGTTTAAAACCAAAAAAGGGTCTGACATGAACACGTGACAGGAACCTAAAGTAACATACATGCTCCCAAGAACAGTATTTTTAGAAGATAATTCATCTTAACATGTGCAAGGACAAATCTGTAATCAAAGGTTGGAAGAAATATATATTAGTGCCTGCTTTTAAAAGTTTATTTTACATTTTAAATACAGTATTTTCTCATTAAAAAAAAAAAGCTAGGAAGTGCCTAACCCTGTGGTTTCTTTACCATATATACATGAGAAATGATGGACAGCCTGGCGAGTGTTTCCGGTTTAACAGTGTGGATAGCTACCAGCTGCAACTTCTGAATCCAGAGTAAGAAACACAAGGTAAGCACTGCTTAGGAGAAAATAACCCAGTTTCTGAGCAACCAAGAGAGAACAGTTAGGTATGTACAAAACCAGGTATTAAAAAACAGAAATGCAGCACACGAAAAACAAACAACTCCTTACATCAGTGAACTTCTACAGAATACACGCAGCTAATCAACGGAAACCCTTCTATGGGAAAGTGATTTATGATTTGAAATTTTTAAAATCGAAGTATTTCAGTAACAACATGTAACAACAACGTTATGTGTATGTTGCCATTTTTATCACTTTTTATCTATACCACCCTCCCTTTTGGAAACAAGAATCTCTAGATTAGTCAATCACTTATACACATTTGAGACCATTAATCCATATTTGTTTTCAGTACAGAAAACAAAGATGTACCTCTTCCCACCAAGAAAGACATAATACAGATTAAAGCTATAAAAAACTTAAGCACAAGCATATACATTTCCAGTTCTCTCTAGTAAGTAATTCCAAGTGGGATCATGTAGGGGTTGTGCCTAAGTAATAACAAATTAAAAGAAAATGGAACATCTCTGGCAGTGACTTCCACTTAGCGCAATGTCATTCCTCATACACAGAATTATGTTTAAATGATTTTGTGTTTTAATTCAGTAGGTGCCAATCTGAGTTTACAAAACTCTAACTATGCTCTATAAAGCCAAATTAGACAAAATGAACTATTTTTGTTTTGTTACTGGTAGTACGAACAGCAGATGAGGAGGAAAGGCCTGAGGGTTTGTGGAGGCTGCCATGATGATGTCTGGGGTGCTCCACGTGTCTAGGGTGCTCCATGTGTCCTGACACTTCAATTATTAGTCAGCTTTGAACATTCTTTAGATTATATAAGAAAATAATTCTCTGTAATGTAACTCTAAACTTAAACAGCTGCTCTGAAGCAAAATCAACCTGGGTCATTCACAAGATCAAACTGAGGCAATTTCTTTTTTTATTATAATCTGTGAGGTCGTAAGTGTTTTGAGATAGTGACCTTCATCAAAATCAGCTGTACCTCATGGAGACTACTAATATAAGGATTTCAAATCAGAGGATCCTGTAAGTATGGGCTCTCATAAAACATATGGACAGGCAGCGGCCAATCACCCATCAGCCGAGTGGGGTCAACTCTGGGACGTCTTGTTGGAGACTTTAAAGATTTAGCATGAGGCTCATATGCCTTCATCCACTAATGACTGCTGTCAGCACCCAGAGCTGGGTGAGTCTGAAGAATCCCTTTATCCCCAAATAAATGCTTCAGTCTCAAGGAAATCCTGCTTCCCAACAGGAGTTCACAAACCACCAGACCAAAAGCAAGAGGGCAAACACTGACTGCAATGCTCACAAAGTCAAAAGAAATTTCCAAGTAAAATGCCATCTTCTGCCCAACCCTAGACTCCAGACTCCGTAACATCTTTATCTAGTGTAATAGACTCTGTAGTAGACTGACTTTGACCTCCACAAGGAGTAGGAGTTGTCAAACTTGAGGAGATAGACTCCTCTCCCTGGGTACTGGTGGCTGCCGGCATACACTTCCTCATGACAGTCCCGCCGGTACACAGGCACGATCTCGTCCAACAGGGGCTTGTTGGCGTTCTTTTTGGCTTTCTCTTCACAACTGATATTTTCTATGAGAGAAAATAGAGACAAGTCAGTGGACAGATCCAGAAAAACTACATTTGCACCAATCCCTGAAACTCTACCCTTTGAGAAAAGGCTGACTAGGAATTCTCTTGATCCATTCTACACTTTATGTGCACGGCCATGAATGGGTTCCTTCTTTCATGTATTTGAGCCATGGCTGTGTACCAAGCCCTGCCTGGGCCCTGGGAACTGTGGTGAATTCTGGTAGGCAGCATGCCCTTCTGCCTTGACTACTGCTCCTGTTCTGAGCCCCACCTCCCTTTCCACATCTTTTCAACCCCCAATTCCTCCCGATATTGGGATCTCACTCACATGAGTAAGACCAAGGAAAAATGTTGCTCTGATCCACCTTCTTCTAAATGTGAGTCCTCCTTATTTTAGGACCAGTGACGGAGCATATGAGGACTACTATTTTCTATGTATCTTAAATATGAAGAGTGAAATGAGAAAACCACAGTAGAGAGGTAGGCATTGGGAGGCATTCTAACAATTCAACTATTTTCATTAGGCCATGTAACCCAGGGATGATCCGGGTGGCAAAAGTGAGTTGATTCTGGGTTTGCCCCTGTTAATTGTTTTAAACTGTAATGGTATGAGGTTAGGAAAAAAAATTCCTCTAGAAACCCGGAGTAAGAAAACTGTGAACCAGCCTAGAAGCCTCAGCTTAACATATTAAATATGAACAGCCTCAGGGAAAATTGGTCAGGTGGATATATTCAGCCCAGAAGATAGGAGACTTTCAGGTTTATAACATAGCAGAGTGAATTCTGTTGACATGAGTTAACTGTGTGATGCTTGTCAATGGTCACCAAGAAGAATTTAAACAAGGTAAGTCTGAGAAACTCACTGTCTAGGAGCTTAAGGAGATGTGACATCCTGGATGGGATCCTGGATCACTAGGTAAACACTAAGGAAATCTGAATAAATAGGGACTTTAGTTAATAACAAGTATCAATATTGGTTCAGGAGTTACAATGACCGTACTATAAGATGTCAACAATAGGGGACCTTGGATGGCTGTGTGGGGTACTCTTTGTACTATCTTTGTAACTTTTCTATAAATCTAACATATCCTAAAATAAAAAAATTATTAAAAAGAAAAAAAAGGAAATGACACTTATAAAGAGGCCCAAGTCAGATATGCTTTATCATAGCTATATATTAAATTAAATGCCCTTTGTTTGCAAATGAGAAATACAGAGCCAATCAAAATGTACACTATTGCCTATAAGGATATCCATCAAAGAGATTACTGGTTCATTAAGTCATGACCCAAATTTTGTTCAAAACCTGTAAAAGTAAAGGTTACTGAGAGAGATGAACAATGCATCTTTCATCAATATAAGCAAAGAGTTGGGACCTGGAAACAATAAAATAGAGAATTAACAGCAGATGAATGAGTTATCATCCATGCTTCTTCAGAGAAAATAAACTATCTTCCTAAGACCTAATGGAGAAAAACCAAAGCACCAAACAAAAAAAACTGGACTCCTCTTCCATCTCAAACTGAGCTAAAAGGACCCCTCCATAAAATTCACAGTGTGGAAAAGACATGGGAGGTTTCTTAGGGAGATGGCACAGGAGCCTCCCTACGGGGGAGTATGGCATATGGACAAATGTAGTTTGTGCACCGGTACATCTTCAAACAGAAGAAAGCTGTGCTCACTAAAAGCAAACAATTCTTGGGAGCAATAGCTCCCCCCTGTTGAACTGTTAACAGATTTTAATGGAGCGGTTTGAGCTGTGACTCATCTGGTTAGGAAGGGCACGAGGACAGGTAATGAATGCCATTTCTACTGAAAGAGTGCTATATAAGAGCAAAGGTCAAGGGTGATGGTTCTCACCTCTAGACAGGCACTGGATCCCAGTCATTTAATACCTGTGCTCCTCTTAGCATCAATAACCCAAAATGATAACCAGCGGAGGGCTCAGATAGGAAATAACCTCCTTGGAGAAGCTTGCCAGAAGACAAGCCAGGAGAAACATGTCACCTCAACCTACTTCTGAACAGAGAATTGGCCTGTGTATTCACAAACTCGTCACAGATTAAGTACCATAATCTGCATACACATACACACACACACACACGTGCACATGCACGTCTGGTTGTGATGAGGCCCTGGATCCATCAGAGAGGCTGATGCAAGGCCAACTTTGAGGGCATCAGCCCATGGCAGAGGCACCTGCCCTGCACCATGCTTGTGTGACTTTAGCCTCTTGGTTTTTCACTCTTGTATCTTGTCTTTCTGGTTTACTTGGTAATATTTATGGGCAACACTTTACCTTGTTAGATGTACTCAGAAATAAACTTGCTGAAAACAAAATACCATGTAAGACAGAGCAGCTTCGAAGTGAAACTGGCCTGTGTGTTCTCATGCATGACCCGGGGCGCAGAGCATGGCATGGTGCAGTAATTAACCTGATTGACTCCATTTAATAGGTTCCCTGCACATACTTCCAACAACTTCTTTACAGTTATCCTAGTGTCATATCCTAGTGAAACCATGTGACGAATCACCAACGCCCTTTGAGAATAAGCAGTCTGGTTACCAGTCACCTGAAAGGTGACTTGGAGAAGTACTTCCCAGTTCTTGGAACTATTCTCAGTCAGTGGCACTCTTCCAAATCATTCTCAATCAAGGCAATAAATAGTTAAGTGCTACAGTGTGTAGAACACCTTTAGTTTTAAACTTCCTGGATAACAAAATTAAGGAGACCATCTTCTCAATTAACAAGCAATGCATTTTATAACCTACTTCTTAGACCAAGACAATTTAGGTTGTCCTTGGAAACACAATTTTGTCTACTTAGAGAAAATAAGAAATTAAATGCCAGTAAAGTAGGGGAAGAATGATGACAACATTTTTAGGGAGGATGTTCTAATGAGTTTCTGTATTTACACTTAAAAAATCTTAGAATAACTACCTAAAAGCTAGTATCAGAAACATGTTTAAATAAATCTGAGTTGGCCGAATGCCTTGCATGCTCCTTAGAAATTTTTCAAAATGACCTTGCACATTGGCTTTTCAACACATGACCTTCCCAGCATTCAAAAGCGAACTGTGCTCAGCATTCAGTCCCTACAGGAGGGCTGGCTTCTCACAGTCTCCTCAGCCCAGGGCCCCAGTAGTGAAGAGATGGGTCCCTGACCAGCTGGCAATTGTTAATCAGGAAGCACAGGTTGGCTGACATCTGAACTGCTGCCATTTTTGCCAACATACAACCTAGTAACTACTAAATATGACCAATGGCTGTACCTTCCTCCTCCTCATCGTCATCACTGGATTCACTGACATGCACGCTGACAGCAGTGTTTGGAGAGTCTGTCCATTCAAAATACACCCCAAACCCAATGTCATAATTGTCTGTAGCAAATTCCCAAAAGAGATATGATCCTTCTTCATGCGTGGGTACTCGGACAGTGACCACTTCTCCTCGGCCCACTGTAATCACAGAATCTGCATCCTGCCGAATCTTCTCTTTAAAGTCTTTGATCTGGGGTCGTGTCCACATGGATGGAGCTGCTATTACTGGAAGAGATTCTAAAGGCAACAGGAATTACAAGAGCTAAAGACAATGAGCCTTCACCTACTACAGGCAGCAACATGTGCAGAGAACCACCCAGGCCAGTGGCACTTAGGTGGAGGGTGTGGGTTACAGGGGACTAGATAAAAAGCGGTGAAATCTTACTATCTACGTGTACTGGGTGTACAGTTAGTCACAGAGCCTTTGAAAAAAGACTCATTTGAAAATACAGGTAACCTCTTAATAGGAGAAAAGGGGAAGGGGGAACCAAGGTCTTTCCTGAAGCTATTTTGTGTTACTTGTTCTAAAAAGCTAAGGACGATCACTGAAACCAACTTTGTGATGGACCACACCACTGTCCCTGATCACTGTCACCAAAATGCTCCTCTCTTCTCAGTTAAGTCCTACTCTTCCTTCAGCTCTCTCAGCTCAGTTGTCCCTTCCCCAGGAAAGCCTCTGCTGACCTCTCTGACTAGGTCATATACCCCAGATTGCTCCCAAACAATAATGTACCTCTCTCCCCACCGGAGTATCTACGCCAGTGACAATTTACATTTTATGGGGTTATTCTGCCTCACCACCATACCTCTAGCACCCAGAGTATCTTCAACCAACTGTTGGTTGAAGGAATGAGCTGCCTGAGCTGCCCATGAAAAGCTGGTATACCTTTGAAGATGCTAAGTTACCTGCTGGGTAACATGGTACCTCAGTTTCAAAAAATGCACTGTAATATGTGGTATGCAGCCTCCAAATCAGCCCCAGTGATCCTTGCCTCTGGGGATCACCACCCACAGCATATCAGGGCTGGTATGTGTGACCAACAGGATACAACAGAAGTGCTCACGTACTAGAGCATAAAAGACACTGCCACTCTGCCTCGTTCTCTTTTGGATCACATGCTCTGGAGGAAGCCAGCTACTGTGCTGAGGACACTCAAGCAGCCCTACAGAGAGGCTTCACAACACAAGGAACTGAGGCCATCTACCAACAGCCAGCACCAACTTGCCAGCCACATGAGGGAACCCCACCCTTGGGAAACAGAGCCTCTAAACAAGACTACAGTCCCAGCCAACATCTTGACTACAATCTCATTAGAGGTAATAACCACCACAACTCAGACAAGCTACTTCTGAATTCCTGAACCACAGAAACTGTGAAAGATAATAAATGTTTGTTATTTTAAGCTGGTAATTTGAGTACAATTTGTTATGCAGCAACATACAGCTAACATATATAAAATGAGCCCAACTTCTACACCACTGTGAGGCTCACCAGAACCATCACATTCAGACTGAAAAAGCATTTGACTCTGTCACAAATACCTAACTGCTCTCAGAAGCTAGTTAACCTGACTTTCTGATTTGCTTTTCATGAAATCAGGATGGATGAACACACGTGCCAGCCATTGCCAGCCATACCTTTTGGTCCATTCTCTAGGGCCTCTTCTGCAGCCTCTGGTTCAAGTTCTTTTTCAGAGCTGTCAGTGTGGGTTTTGGCCTGTCCATTAACTGACAGCACATCGTTTGGTGCAGCTACATTCGCTTTTGATGATGTAGGCACAGAAGCCCCAGTGACTGCTACTTCCTGTTGTTTCTGTAATGCTGCCTACAAATCAAGAAAAAGTGGGGATTCACTGATCAGGAAGACTAGCCAATGGGACATTTGCACTGGAATGCACCCTGACTGCATGGGTTTTCCCTACCAAAGCACTCTGCTCCAAGATTACTAATAAACATTATTAGTTTTTATCTTATCAATGATAAACATTAGTAGTGTAGTATCAAACTGACAACTACAAATGACAAAAAATTAACATGGATAAAAAACCAAAGTTAACATGGACAAAGAAATAAAAATAAAACCCTTGTAACTGAGGATCAAATTTTTTGTGACCTGAGGATTACCTTAAAAAGTAACCAGGAAAAATTAATGTATGTAGAAATAATCAACCCACAATAAAATTACTAAGGGCAAAAACAGAACACAGTAACACTTGTCCTTAAAACTGATAGAGGAAAATCTTGATAAAATTCAGATAAATCAAATTTGAATCAAGAAAATTAAATTTGGTAGAAATAAATTGTCACAGAAGCAAATTCACAAAAATAGAAGCTAGTTGGTAAATCTGATATGTGATCCCCAGGGTGACCAATAAAATTAAATACAGACAAGTATTCTGATGAGAAAAACAATTAATAAATTAAACCTTCACTGTAAATTATATACAAAAAATTCTTATTGCAATTAATTGAAAATTGTTAATCATGTTGTACAAAACACTGACCTAAGAGTTAAACAGGCTTCTAAAATTGAGTGTGAGCTCCAAATAGTGCCTTAATGAGAATTCATCACTGTTTACATTATTATGGTCAAAATATGTGTTAAAATATTCATAAACATGAAACCAAAATGTCCTCTGAGTCAAAATGACAACTACTCTGATTTATAATGCTATAGATGTGCTTTGAGTGGTTTTAAACTTTATATAAATGGAATTTTGGATCTTTTTGTGTCTGGCTTCATCTATATATAGGGTCACATGTAATTACTTCTTGTTTGCATTACTATAGGACATTCATTCCATTGTGAAAATACAAAATTTTTCTTTATCCAATCTACTGTTGATGAGCATTTGGGCATTTAACTTTTTAGATTAAAACAGTAAGTCGTAAGAGAGCATAAGTTTACAAAATAGAAGAAAGAAGGAAGGGAAGAAGGAAAAGAAAATATAGGAAGGAAGCCTTCGTGATCTCATGGCTTAGGGTAATGATATGTTTAGACACATTCATACTCCTATTTCCTTCACAAACCAATTACTTAGATGAACAGTAATGTCTCTCTGCTTCCAGTGCAGGCTGCTAGCACACTTGACATTTTAAAATACCTTCTTCCAAGGCCTAGATACTCAGTAATTTACACATTAATTTTTTAGAAAGAGTATTAGCTTCCAGAAAAAGTACATACAACCAAAACATTTCAGCACACTCAACACTCCCTGCCTGACAGGAAAGCAAAAAAAAAAACAAAGAAGCATTTCTGTTGATGAGCAGGCCCAGCACAGATGGCCCTCACCAGCTGGCCTTCCTTCAAACTCTCTAAAATGTACAGCTCCCTCCCTCTAGACCCCCTGCCCCTGCCATGAATATACACCAAACTATGATTACTTATACGCACATCTTCTCTTATATGCGAAGTTTTTTTAAAGCACAGAAAGATAAACCTTGAACAATGTAACACCCACATAACTGCACCTCCATGTTAACAAGTGTCATCATTTGGTTGTTTTGCTCAGTATTTATACAGAAATTAATATTTTATGGGCTGAAGTTCCCTTTGTTTCTTCCCAGTCCCTTTCCTTCTCTATTCCCAGAGACATTCAACTTAATAAACCAGGTTTGATAACTGTAACCTAAATTATGGATTATAGTTCTTTCTAGTTCTGTTTCAAAGATTCTTGGTTTTGCCTTGACTGGACTATTTCCATTCAGTGATAGCAATGAATGAACAGTATAGCATGTATAAGCTATTGCCATTGAAAAATTATCTTAGTGCCATCAAAGAATCAGGAAAAGGGGAGCGATATGCTAAGCAGAAATAGTCTTTAGAGGGCAGAAAAGAAATCCCTCAAGAACACCACTGACTGTCCTGAGCAGACTCCAGCCGAGCAGCCATTACCACTGCATGAAACCTGCAGGGCTTACAGCTCCAAAGTGCTAAAGCCTCAGGGAAAGACGTTTTAGGGACTGTATTAATTCTCAAAGAATTTAAAGAGCTTGGCAAAACAACAAAGATTATTTCATCTAACAAGAAAGCTGAGCAAGTATAATGCAACACTTTTCTTTACTCAGATTTTCTGACAAACAGTAACTGCTTTATAAGTGAATATAAATAAGAAAAACTTGGCCAAGTTAAATCTCAGAAGGCATTTAATGCCTCCACCAAATGTGAAAAATGCATGTAAAAAAGGTTATCTTCCATGTGTATAAAACATTTTTACAGAGCAACTACTGTCTCATTTTATTCCTCTGTAGTTCTCTGAGATTAACAGGATAGGTACCAGTATTTTACACAATGTTCTTGCTGAATAGGAGAAAAGGCATACAAATCAGTATGGTAGGTAACTTGTCTGAGATCAAATAAGACAATGGCAAAGCCAGGACAGAATCCCGGCATTACACCCTGCCCCAATACCAGTCCTGGGTTTGTTCCTTGAAGCCACTCCTTCCTATGTGGGTAGAGGTGGGGAGTCAGAGGAGGGCTACAACCCCACTGCGGGCAAGCGCCCTCCGACTCCTCACCCTAATGCATGTCAGACACCCCAGTCCCATTACTCAAGTTCTCATGGTTCTAGGACCACTAGTAGGCTCTGTACCAGACTCACTGGGATGATACCTGGCCCATACAACATCCAGATACCCTCATGACAATGCAATAGTGGCCACGTCGTTTGTTGCTTTGATGGTATCATTTTGTTTCCTAACTGCAAGTGCAACACAGAAGTCTCACTTAATAAAGGTCACCTGAACGTTATTTTCCACCTCAGAAGCTACCTAATGCAAACTTCATCGAGCCTGCACCCTGTGGGAAGAAAGCCATCCCAGGCCAGGCTCTGGGCTGTCTGCCGTACCTGCTGTTGTGCGAGCTGGACCTGGTACAGCTGCTGCATGTACTGCTGGTAGTGCTGCTCCTGTAACTGGCGGATGAGGACCTGCTGCTGCTCGCAGTTCCCTGGGTACTGCTGGGCTGCGTACTGCTGGAACTGCACGGCAGTCTGGGAGTTTAACGCTGCCATTATCTGCTGCCTAAAACGTTAAAACATATACTAGTCTGACTCCAGGAGGCTGTTCATGACAAAATAAAATGTTCTTATTTATTTTTATAATGTCTAAGCTTTAAGAGCTACTGAACTAGTAATGTATACCAATCAGCATGTGTCCCAGGCCCAGAAAAACATTTGAGAAAATAAACTTGGCCTGTAATTTTTTAACTTCAATCTTTCAAGGAAAGCTTGGGATGGAGAGGGAGAACAGTAGTACATCTCACATCATAATCACAGGCATTTGCTGTGCCCTTGCTATGTGCTGGGTAGTGTTCAAAGCACAGTCTTCATTCCCACTTCATTCTCACAACCCAGTTTCACAAAGGAGGAAATGAAGATGTTTGGTGACTTGCCCGAGGTTACATGCAGTAGATGCCAAGGCCAGGATTCGAGTCTAGGCAGTCTGGTTCCAGTCCATCCTCTCTAGCATGATGCTGCAAGAGGCTGGACTCTCATCTGTGCCAGGGGTGAGATTACTTAACTATTGGCCGTGGCCTCTCTGCCTGAATGCATGAAAAGCAGGGAGAGGCAGAAGAACAGTGAGATGTTACAAGTGGCCTTAGCAAGTATAATAGGGCCAATGCAAATTTGAGGGCCTTTAGCAGTTAATTTAAGCCTGCTCTTAAAGAAAAACACTGAAAATAATACCTGGGCACACTTGCTTCAGAGACACTACCTTCTGTTATCTACTATAATTCTCATATTTTCTTTCACAGAGACACCACATGCTTAACTCAGTTTCATGACCCGCTTAACAAAAACCTCAAAATCATCTATTAATACATAAATAAACACATAAAAAGAAACATAGCAAAATCTTACAAACTTCAAATAGAACGTGACACTGGGTCCCCCTAGGGCACCCCCTCCCCTACAAATGAGTGGTATTCATAGTCTCTGGATGTTCAGAGTACAGAGATGTGGATTGGCTTGAGATTAGCAACAAAGCTTTTCTGAGCAACTACTCAGAAATAAGGAGGAATCAATGGACTCTCATGTTCTCTGGTTTAATCTAGACACCATGCTATCTCTGGAATCTAAGGTTTTATGGGTGTTGATCCCTTCCTCCCCATGCCCACAGATCCCTCGTGAAGAACCAGTCCCTTCTGAGAGCTGCTCTCACAGCCCTTGCTGACTAAGACATGGTGTCTGTTTCGATCCCTGTGGTGGAGACAGACACCTGACATTGGCTGGACCAGCTGGATTCTGTCCTGGGGATCTGTAACTGGGTCTCTCAAATTTCAGCCAGTCTCTGTCAAATGCACAAAAACATAGACCACATAAATCCAGCCTAGGATAGCCTGTGAATGCCAAACAGAGTAACGATTTGCAGAGCATAGGAAGAATGTAACAGACACAAGCTGTGAGAAGTAAAGACAAGGGATCCTGTGGCCCCAGAGACAGAGAGCAAGTGTGCACCCTCAGCTCCTGATCTAGAGCCTAGGCTCTGAGAGCTAATCCAAAATTCTTCTGATACCTTCCTCTTTTTGCAACCAACTGAAGCTTAACCCAAGGCTGTCCCGGGGCGCAGATCATTTGGTACAAGGGTAAGTAGCTTGCGCTGGTCTACCTCCCTCCCAGTCACAAAAACCAAAATTATTGTGAGCACAGGGATCAAGCAACAGCAGGGTGGCAGTCTACTTCTCAGAAGTCATGCAATAGCTTACTTTTGCTGCTCCAACCGGAGCCTCTCCTCTTCTATCCGCTGCCTCTCTCCTTCCTCCCGCCTAAGCCTCTCCCCCTCTTCTCTCCTCCGTCTCTCTTCCTCCTTTTGCAGCTGTTCTCTTTCTTTCTCTTCACGCTGCCTTCGTTCCTCCTCCTCCTTCCTGCAGGGAAAGGAGAGAATGAGCCCTTTACAAAGAATCCTGTTTGAAAAATATAACTTTACTTACCAATGAAAACTAATATGACCCTTTCAGAGAACAATGGGGTGAATACAAACATTTGGAATGGATATACTCCACTGGAAGACACCTATCATATGGAGTCAGTCTCGCACTACACAAGATTACAGCAATGAATACCTACTGCTGCATAGCAACAGAACAAGAGGTTCACCAACTAAGATAGTACTTAAATCATTAAGGAAGACCCTCACCTGCAGACACCCCCAATATATGCTCACTGCACCGCTTTTCCTTCACATCATTTACTGCAGTACAATTAGATCTGTGTGATAAATTCAGCAATACATTTGAGCCTCACCCATTAAAGTACATATTCCTTAAGGGCAGAGACTGCCTAGCTCACACCACTGCACCCTTGGGGCTTAGCATAGTGCTGGAAAGAACAGTCAACAAGTGTCTACAGAAATGAAAGTCCACTCTGAAATGTTGTGCTGCCATAAATAAAGAACTCAACCATGTGGCCTCATAAATAAAGACATTTAATATTTGTTTAATGAAAAGAACAGGTGAATACATAGAAAAGGTCTGGAAAGACACACCTCAAGTGTCTCAGTTATTATCCATGGAGTTAAAGGGAGATGGGAGGGAAGGTTTTCAGTCTGTGTGTGTATGTCACCATAAAAAGAAAATATTTACATTGCATACATTTGTGTACGATTTCTGAAACTAAACAAATTTTAAAGCTTTTAATTTAAAAAAGGAAAGAACAGCTGGACAACCAGGTGCAGCCCCACCCAACAACCACGCCTAGACCCCTTCCCCGAGGAGAAAGGGAACTGCTATGCTTGGAACAGACACCTCACGGGGCACGAGTGGCTCGGAGCACAGGGTGGCTGAAGACGGATGAAGGGAAGTCTGAGGATACTCCCAGAAGAACCACTTCTTGGTCCTACCACGAATACTGGCTGGGTCACCCGAGTTTACTCCCCAAATCCTGTAAGTGATTAACACACAGCTCAGCCACAGCCATATTTCAAATATGGTAATAATATGCCCACTTTCAACACTTCCCACTGGGAGAGGGCAAGATGCTCCACAAGCCAGAGCTTAAACTTCAGGAATGAGGATGCCCAGTCTTAAATTCTTTAGAAGAACTCTATGTGAACTTCATCTAATGAGAGAAGTATAGTTTTTAAAGGAAAAATACAGTTGTATGTGTCAAGATGAGCAGTAATTTAAATATTCAATTTATCATTAAAAAAGACCTTAAAAGAAAAGCAATAAATACATGCTTCCAAAGGCAATATAGCTATACCTCATTGATCCAACATCACCACACAATGGACTATGGCACAGTAAAGGAGGAACTACATTTCCATTCTTGTAAAAATAAAAATTTTTCCTTTAGAAAATAACCTTCCTTTGGTTAAGTATCTTCTAAAAATCTATCAAGCTATTTCCTATCCTTCTGAACAGGAGTAAATATTATCTAGTGTACTGTCTGTTGATGACTCAGGAGCTTTAACTACATAGCAATTGTATGTCATAATACTGTGGGGGTGAAGTTTGTATTAAGTGACCCCTGATGCCACACTTCGGTAATTCTCGTGTCTTATTTTTCATGGTTGCAATCTTCTACCTAATAGGTTTTCTCTTTTAATCTGTTATTTCAATCCCAGTTAAGGTGTGAAATCAGAAACAAGTGTTTCAAAAGTAAATATAATATAATCTGAGAAAAAAATTAATATGAAAAAATTATAGCATCATTTTCATTACCTAGAAATATTAGATAAAGTTATTGGAAACATAACCCCTACATAAATAAGGTGTTAACTATAATTCTACTGAATTCACAATCATGACATAGAATCCATAAACATAAACAGTGCATTGAGCAGCTCACCTCCCGACCCCTGGAAATAACAAGCCATTTGGGAACCAGGGCCAATATGAATGTCTATTCAAAGTCTACCATGCAGCCCAGCTGATTATGATGCTATGGAGTATGAATATTCTAGAAGCAAAGGGTATGTCAGATGAGAGGGTAAGGGGGAGTTTATGGCCGAGTTTATGGTCGAGCTTGCTCACAAACTTAGTGTCATTAGGGCAAAAGGAATGCTGCCAGGATGGACAGGTGGTTTCAGAGCCAGACAGAAGCAGCAGCCCTTTGCCCTAAATCTCCTTACATAAATACCTGCTCACTTCAGGAAGTCTGAGCAACTGCCATAAGTGGGATACAAGGGAAGTAAGACACCTGATCTAAAGCAGACACTCCATAAAGCAAAAGCACCAGTACTGGGGCTACTCAAGGATACAGTATTCTGTGCCCTCAAACCTCACCTTTTCTTTTCTTGCTCTTCCTTCTCTATTTTGTGGGATGTAACATATGTTGAAAAGAGATGGCAACACCTATTTAGAAGCTTGACAAACTCCACCATGGCATCCTCTTTAGACATGGTTCCCAGAGCTGCCCATTCTCTCCTGTAAGGAACAACAAGAAAAATCACCTCTTCTTCCTAACAGATGAGAATTTGATTTAATTTAAACCTAAATATGAATACTTCTCAATTACAAAATAAAGAACGATTTTACCATAAACAAAAGGCTCAAAACTTCATGTTTCAAGCATGCAGTGATTTACTAAATTAGATGTGCGTATACAATCCAAACTTACTGCCATAAACAACAATTTGTGTACAGTCTGTGTAGTTTACATATGATCTCCCGAGAATTTCCATACCTTTTGAATGGCAAAAGGGTATCAACATTTTATTTTCCTTTTCTATCATATTTTAGCCTTAACTGAATCAAATGCTCAGAGTATTTGTTTTTGTCACAACTCTCTGTATGTCTCAATAAGGGAATCAATTACTATGTATTTCAAATGGCTGCTTTTAATATTTAGGAAGAATCAAATGAAGCTGTACTTGTCTTATGTTCATAATCAGATGAGTAAACTTCTTCAATAATATTTAACCATAAACATCTCCAAGCCAAAAACAGGTAAACATCTGAAGACTCCGTAAGTTGTAAGTAAAAATGCTTGTTTTAGTTCTTATTCTAAGCTAATGAACCAGCTGTTTACATCTCAACCAATTCACTTTGCACCCTTTCCAACATTACTCTCGTTAAATTCATACACAGGAGGCGGAGCCAATATGGCGGTGTGAGTAGGACAGTGGGAATCTCCTCCCAAAAACATATATATTTTTGAAAATATAACAAATACAACTAATGCTAAAAGAGAGACCAGAAGACACAGGACAACAGCCAGACTACATCCACACGCGCAAGAACCCAGCGCATGGTGAAAGGGGTAAGATACAACACCTGGCCCAGTGGGACGCAAGCACACCTCCCCCCAGCTCCCGGCAGGAGGAGAGGAGTCAGAGCTGAGAGGGAGAGGGAGCCCAGGAATGCTCAACACCCAGCCCCAGCCATCCGCACCAGAGCACAGACACAGTGTATGCATGGGGTCCTGGATACTAGGGAAACAGGACAGTAAGACCTGTGAGCGGGTCCTGAAGCCAGCGCCCCTGTGACAAAGAAAAGCGGGTGCTTTTTGAAAGTCTTAAAGGGATCGGGACGCCACAGCTGGAAGGAAGCATCCCGGGTCACAGTCCAGCAGCTGGAAATTCCAGGGAACTCTGGATGCACTAACCCCCTGGGCAACAGCTCTGGGACCCTCACAGAGGTAAACAGCCAAACAGCCCCCCGTCCATTACCCCTCCAGGCGCTGCAAAAGCAGAGAGCAGCCTAAGGCAGGCCATGCCCTCAGAAAGGGAGCTTCCTCCATACAGGCAGGGCAAGACACAAAGACCCAGTCTATACGCAATTACCCAACACAAGCCACTAGGGGTCACAGTTGTCCCAGTAAAGACAGGCCAGGGGCAAGTGAAAAGTTTGGCTCTACCAGATGACAGTCAATAGCACCTATCAACATGAAAAGGCAAAAAAATATGATCCAGACAAGACTAACCTAGACAGCTTCAGCATCTGCTACATCTTCCCCTGAGAAGGAACCTGGGGAGATAGATTTAAGCAGTCTTCCTGAAAAAGAATTCAAAACAAAAGTCATAACCATGCTGATGGACTTGCAGAGAAATATGCAAGAACTAAGGAGGGAGAATACAGAAATAACAGAAGCTCTGGAAGGACTTCAAAACAGAATGGACGAGATGCAAGAGATCATTAATGGTCTAGAAAACAGAGAACAGGAACGCAAAGAAGCTGATGCAGACAGAGATAAAAGGATCTCCAGGAATGAAAGAATTGTAAGAGAGCTGAGTGACCAATCGAAACGGAACATTATCTGCATTATAGGGGTACCAGAAGAAGAAGAGAGAGAAAAAGGGATAGAAAGTGTCTTTGAAGAAACAATTGCTGAAAACTTCCCCAAACTAGGGGTAGAAATGGCCTCTCAGACCACAGAGGTACACAGAACTCCCATGACAAGGGATCCAAAGAGGGCAACACCAAGACACATAATAATTAAAATGGCAAAGATCAAAGACAAGGAAAAAGTATTAAAGGCAGCCAGAGAGAAAAAAAAGGTTACCTACAAAGGAAAACCAATCAGGCTATCATCAGACTTCTCAACAGAAACCCTACAGGCCAGAAGAGAATGGCATGACATACTTAATGCAATGAAACAGAAGGGCCTTGAACCAAGACTACTGTATCCAGCACGATTATCATTTAAATATGAAGGAGGGATTAAACCATTCCCAGACAAGCAAAAGTTGAGGGAATTTGCCTCCAACAAACCACTACTACAGGGCATCCTACAGGGACTGCTCTAGATGGGAGCACTCCTAAAAGGCGCACAGAACAAAACATGCAACATATGAAGAAGGGAGGAGGAGGAATAAGACGGGAGAGAGATAAAGAATTATCAGACCGTGTTTATAATAGCTCAAAAAGCGAGTTAAGGTAGACAGTAAGATAGTAAAGAAGCTAACCTTGAACCTTTGGGAACCACAAACTTAAAGCCTGCAATGGCAATAAGTACATACCTCTCAATAATCACCCAAAATGTAAATGGACTGAATGCACCAATCAAAAGACACAGAGTAACAGAATGGATAAAAAAGCAAGATCCATCCATATGCTGCTTACAAGAGACTCATCTCAAACCCAAAGACATGCACAGACTTAAAGTCAAGGGATGGAAAAAGATATTTCATGCAAACAACAGACAGAAGAAAGCAGGTGTTGCAATTCTGATATGAAACAAAACAGACTTCAAAATAAAGAAAGTAGCAAAAGATAAAGAAGGACACTACATAATGATAAAGGGCTCAGTCCAACAAGAGGATATAACCATTATAAATATATATGCATCCAATACAGGAGCACGAATATATGTGAAACAAACACTAACAGAACTAAAGGAGGATATAGAATGCAATGCATTCATTCTAGGAGACTTCAACACACCACTCACTCCAAAGGACAGATCCACCAGACAGAAAATAAGTAAGGACACAGAGGCTCTGAACAACACACTAGAACAGATGGACCTAATAGACATCTACAGAACTATACATCCAAAAGCAACAGGATACACATTCTTCTCAAGTGCACATGGAACATTCTCCAGAATAGACCACATACTAGGCCACAAAAAGAGCCGCAGTAAATTCTAAAAGATTGAAATCCTACCAACCAACTTTTCAGATCACAAAGGCATAAAACTAGAAATAAACTGTACAAAGCAAGCAAAAAGGCTCACAAACACACGGAGGCTTAACAACACGCTCCTAAATAATCAATGGATAATGACCAATCAAAATGGAGATCCAGCAATATATGGAAACAAACGATAACAACAACACAAAGCCCCAACTACTGTGGGACACTGCAAAAGCAGTCTTAAGAGTAAAGTATATAGCTATCCAGGCATATTTAAAGAAGGAAGAACAATCCCAAATGAATGGTCTAATGTCACAATTATCAAAATTGGAAAGAGAGGAACAAATGAGGCCTAAGGTCAGCAGAAGGAAGGACATAATAAAGATCAGAGAAGAAACAAATAAAATTGAGAAGAATAAAACAATAGCAAAAATCAATGAAACCAAGAGCTGGTTCTTCGAGAAAATAAACAAAATAGATTAAGCGTCTAGCCAGACTTATTAAGAGGAAAAGAGAGTCAACACAAATCAACAGAATCAGAAACGAGAAAGGAAAAATCATGACGGACCCCACAGAAATACAAAGAATTATTAGAGAGTACCATGAAAACCTATATGCTAACAAGCTGGGAAACCTAGGAGAAATGGACAACTTCCTAGAAGAATACAACCTTCCAAGACTGCCCAAGGAAGAAACAGAAAATCAAAACAGACCAATTACCAGCAACGAAATTGAAGTGGTAATCAAAAACTACCAAAGAACAAAACCCCCAGGCCAGATGAATTCACCTTGGAATTTTATCAGACATACAGGGAAGGCATAATACCCATTCTCCTTAAAGTTTTCCAAAAAAATAGAAGAGGAGGGGATACTCCCAAACTCATTCTATGAAGCCAACATCACCCTAATACCAAAACCAGGCAAAGACCCCACCAAAACAGAAACTACAGACGAGTATCTCTGATGAACATAGATGCAAAAATACTCAACAAAATATTAGCAAACCGAATTCAAAAATACATCAAAAGGATCGTACACCATGACCAAGTGGGATTCATCCCAGGGATGCAAGGATGGTACAACATTTGAAAATCCACCAACATCATCCACCACATCAACAAAAAGAAAGACAAAAACCACATGATCATCTCCATAGATGCTGAAAAAGCATTTGACCAAGTTCAACATCCATTCATGATAAAAAAATCTCAGCAAAACGGGAATAGAGGGCAAGTACCTCAACATAATAAAGGCCATTTATGATAAACCCACAGCCAACATTATATTGAACAGCGAGAAGCTGAAAGCTTTTGCTCTGAGATCAGGAACTAGACAGGGATGCCCAGTCTCCCCACTGTTATTTAACATAGTACTGGAGGTCCTAGCCACGCCAATCAGACAAAACAAAAAAATACAAGGAATCCAGATTAGTAAAGAAGAAGTTAAACTGTCACTATTTGCAGATGACATGATATTGTACATAAAAAACCCTAAAGACTCCACCCCAAAACTACTAGAACTGATATCGGAATACAGCAAAGTAGCAGGATACAAAATTAACACACAGAAATCTGTGGCTTTCCTATACATTAACAATGAACCAAAAGAAAGAGAAATCAGGAAAAGAACTCCATTCACAATTGCATCAAAAAGAATAAAATACCTAGGAATAAACCTAACCAAAGAAGTGAAAGACTTATATTCTGAAAACTACAAGTCACTCTTAAGAGAAATTTAAGGGGACACTAACAAATGGAAACTCATCCCATGCTTGTGGCTAGGAAGAATTAATATTGTCAAAATGGCCATCCTGCCCAAAGCAATATACAGATTTGATGCAATCCCTGTGAAACTACCAGCAACACTCTTCAATGAACTGGAACAAATAGTTCAAAAATTCATATGGAAACACCAAAGACCCTGATTAGCCAAAACAATCCTGAGAAAGAAGAATAAAGTAGGGGGATCTCACTCCCCAACTTCAAGCTCTACTACAAAGCCATAGTAATCAAGACAATTTGGTACTGGCACAAGAACAGAGCCACAGACCAGTGGAACAGATTAGAGACTCCAGACATTAACCCAAACATATATGGTCAATTAATATTTGATAAAGGAGCCATGGACATACAATGGCAAAATGACAGTCTCTTCAACAGATGGTGCTGGCAAAACTGGACAGCTACATGTAGGAGAATGAAACTGGACTATTGTCTAACCCCATATACAAAAGTAAACTCAAAATGGATCAAAGACCTGAATGTAAGTCATGAAACCATTAAACTCTTAGGAAAAAACATAAGCAAAAACCTCTTAGACATAAACACGGGTGACCTCTTCTTGAACATATCTCCCCGGGCAAGGAAAACAACAGCAAAAATGAACAAGTGGGACTATATTAAGCTGAAAAGCTTCTGCACAGCGAAAGACGCCATCAATAGAACAAAAAGGAACCCTACAGTATGGGAGAATATATTTGAAAATGACAGATCCGATAAAGGCTTGACGTCCAGAATATATAAAGAGCTCACATGCCTCAACAAACAAAAAACAAATAACCCAATTAAAAAACGGGCAGAGGAACTGAACAGACAGTTCTCTACAAAAGATATACAGATGGCCAACAGACACATGAAAAGATGCTCCACATCGCTAATTATCAGAGAAATGCAAATTAAAACTACAATGAGGTATCACGTCACACCAGTAAGGATAGCTGCCATCCAAAAGACAAACAACAACAAATGTTGGCAAGGCTGTGGAGAAAGGGGATCCCTCCTACACTGCTGGTGAGAATGTAAATTATTTCAACCATTGTGGAAAGCAGTATGGAGGTTCATCAAAATGCTTAAAACTGACTTACCATTTGACCCAGGAATTCCACTCCTAGGAATTTACCCTAAGAACGCAGCAATCAAGTTTGAGAAAGACAGATGCACCCCTATGTTTATCGCAGCACTATTTACAATAGCCAAGAATCAGAAGCAACCTAAATGTCCATCGATAGATGAATGGATAAAGAAGATGTGGTACATATACACAATGGAATACTACTCAGCTATAAGAAGAAGGCAAATCGTACCATTTGCAGCAACATGGATGGAGCTGGAAGGTATTATGCCCAGTGAAATAAGCCCAGCGGACAATGAGAAATACCAAATGATTTCACTCATCTGTGGAGTATAAGAACAAAGGAAAAACTGAAGGAACAAAACAGGAGCAGAATCACAAAACCAAAGAATGGACTAACAGGTACCAAAGGGAAAGGGACTGGGGAGGATGGGTGGGTAGGGAGGGTTAAGGGGGGGAAGAAGAAGGCGGGTATTAAGATTAGCATGCATGGGGTGGGTGGGAGAAAGGGGAGGGCTGTACAACACAGAGAAGACAAGTAGTGATTCTACAACATTTTGTTATGCTGATGGACAGTGACTGTAAAGGGGTTTATAGGGGGGACCTGGTATAGGGGAGAGCCTAGTAAACATAATATTCATCATGTAAGTGTGGATTAATGACAACAAAAAAAAAAGAAAGAAAGAAAAGGGGGATTACTCCCTGATAGGATAAAACTAACTGTAAATCAACGATTAATGCATGCTTTAAATATCCTTAATTTTGACCACTTAAAGGGTGTCAGATGATCGGCTATGGAGGTACATTTTTCTGATAATACTCCTTTCTCTTAAAAGAAGAGCAGTTCCTCTGTGGTGACCTCCAATGAGTTCTACACAATGGTATAAAGGGCATATCAAAGTGTGGGCAAAGGGTCTGTTTGTGTTTATACAGAGGATCAAAGCCTAATTTGGCTACCCAGAAAATGAACTAAGATACGATATGAAGAAGAACTTCCAACATCAGCACTCTCTGGAAGACCCATACCAGAAGATGATCATCAAAAAAACTCAACAAAGATCCAGGCACTGTTACAGCTGTAGCTGTATTCATCCCAGCGGTTCCTGCACTTGCCATGGGAATGAAGAAGGAGATATTTAAGCTGGCCTGTGCATACAGTAAAACAACAAATTTGACTGGATTTATACTGTTGGAACTCAACCAAGAATTAGGAGAAGTGCAAGTTGTAGCATTCCAAAATCTTACAACTACAGACTATCTACTGTAAAAAGAACATATCAGATGTGAACAGTCCCCAGGAATGGGTTGTTTTAATTTGTCTGATTTCTCTCAGACTGTTCAAGTTCAGTTGGACAATATCCACCATATCATAGATAAGTTTTCACAAATGCCTAAGGTGCCTAACTGGTTTTCTTGGTTTCACTGGAGATGGCTGGTAATTATAGGTCTGCTTTGGTTATGTAACTGTACTCCTATTATGTTAATGTGTGTGTGCAATTTAATTAGTAGGTTAAAACCTATACATGCTTAAGTTACTCTAGAAGAAGATATGTCAACGAAATAATCAATCTTCCCATGTTTTATTCCGCCTGCTATTTCTATAGCTTTTCTTCTTCCTTCCTAATTACAACCCTTAAATAGAATTCGTGCCTCATATCGAATTTACCGAGTATCATAATTCCTCCAAGTGGTAAAGATACCTCAAGACAAATGCTGGGCACAGAAGCCACAGGGCATAAATATGCAAAGAAGTGAAAAGCTAACCTTTTCAAACAATATGGCTTCTCTCTCACTTACCAACTTTACATTTCCCTGTATGGCCCCGGAAGATGGCTGGTTAGCCAGAGATGGGTAAGATTCCTCACGGGAGGAACAACCTAAGACAGCCACAGTTGGCAGGGGGGCCATCAGGTGAGAAATTGGGGATCAACAGAGGTGAGGCTTAGAACCTCCCCTCCCTGGTCTGAGAGAAATCTGCTGCATCCGTGGATGTTTTATTGCCTGTGTCTAGCTTGGATTAACACATAGTCTACAGGCACACACCTGATCATCTACATTTGCTCTCCTACAACACTAAACTATGTTTTCTACCTTTATCTTGCATTTACCTACCACTGCAGCATTTTATTAAAAATAATAATAATAAAGAGAAATGTGGTATCCACATATAAATCAAGTATAAAAATAAAACGAATATTCATATTTGAACTGATTGTTTATAGTTCATAATGCGTGATCAAAACTGAAAGTTTCTGTGATGACTGCCCTTGTACTGTTCACCATGTAACTTATTCACTATGTAAGAATTTGTTATCCATGTAAGAACTTGTTCGTTATGCTTCAGAAGATTGGAGACTGACAAAAATTAGGCTTGGGGTGGATTAATGATTGTTCATTGAGCATTGACTCCCGTATACAGAATTTTATTGTTGTTAACAACCATTTGATCAATAAATATGAGAGATGCCCTCTCAAAAAAAAAAAAGTACAGACTTCCAATTGTAAAATAAATAAGTAACCGGGATGTAATGTATAGCATAAGGAATATAGTCAAAATATTGTAACAACTTTGTATGGTGATAGCTGGTAGCTAGAATTATCATGTATATAAATGTTGAATCACTGTGTTGTACACCTGAAACTAATGTAATACTGTGTGTCAACTACTCCTCAATAAAAAATAATTATCAAAAAAAAAAAAAATTCATACACAACAAAACACTGTTACCTTCTGTCATTCCCCAGCACATCAAAGAATCCAACCTCAGGACAAGTGTCTGGATTATATGGACCCATAAGAACCTGCTTGTGCAGTGCCACAAGCTTCAGTTTTTCTTCATAAGTTGGATGAAATGCTTTACCATCTTTTTCTGTGAGAAACAGAAGCACAGAAAGAACAATTAGCATTAGCAAAATACATATTTTCAACAGTATATGAAGCTTTTCTATAAGGTATGTTATAACACTATTATAGTGAATTTTTTATTTTAAAGACCAAATTTTAATAGAGCCCAAGACAGTAACCCTTTAGGCTGAATAATTTAAAATGAAGCCAAGTACTAATATATATATTAAAACTACAACAGGGAAACCATTCTGTCAAGCTACAGTCAGGTGCACACATATAAGAGAGTACCACTTGATGTCTTGCACACATATTAAAAAGGTACAATCATTTTTAAAGTTTTTTATTAATAATTTTATATCAATCACTTTTAATATGATCATGCACAAGAGATTACATATACTTTGAAAGGCTATATTCCAAACATAATCCATCCCACTAAGGCAGTGTGACATGGTCAAAGGGGCTTTGGAATCAGACAACCTAGGTTTAAATCTCACCTCAGACATTTCCTAGCATTAGGACCATTTAACCTCTCAGTTTGTTCACCAATAAAGTGAGGAGTCCCCTACTATTTCAGAGGTTATGAGTTTTGTTAATAACTATTAGATCCTTTTCCTTCCTTCATATTATGATAGGCTCTGGCAGGTCTCCAAAGGATGGTTAAGAGCAGAGCCAGTTTGACTTTAGCTACCACCAACATTCAAAAGCAGTATGAAACAGGTGCAGGTAAAATGGAAAATCTGTGGAGAGTAATTCTGCTTCTTTGATAAATGGTAGCATTAACTATTGGTTGATTCTAATGATAGTAAGAGACTACTAAGTTAAAAGAAAAAAAAGGAGGTAGGAAGTAGTATGTATTGCTACAAGTTTTATCCAAGTACATAGTAGTCACCTAATAAAATCACTGATGATGGATGACAAAATGAGTTAAAGGTTATAAGCAGGATACACAAGATGAGAGAAAATCGAAGTTGCCAATAAGCATCCCAAGAGAGCCAAACTTACTAGTCAAGGAAATGAAAACTGAATCCTTAAAATGCAAGATCTCCTCTGCCCTCATACAGGTCAAAAAAGTTAACATCAAGAGTTGATAAAATGGGACAAACAGGTACCCACTCTCATACACTAATGTTGAATATATAAACTCTTTCAGTTACATTGCAGGGTAATTTGGCAATATCCTTCAAAATTACAGATGTGTGTGCCTATGATCCACAGTTCCAACTCCCATTTTCTATCCCTGGTAAGTATCCAAACATGTAGACGCAGGGGCATGTAAGGCTATTCATTACAGCACTGTCTGCTTGTTACTGTAAGCGCCTGAGAAGTTCAAGGAAACAGCTGGATAATGCACTATATTCAGACTGTCATTCAAATGAAGCAATTATAGGAAATTTTGCTAAGGGAAAAAAAGCAAGCTGCAGAAAACTATATGCAAACACAGCACCCATATATTCCATCAATTCTATACACTCCACGACCACAAATTTTAACATCTCTAAAAGATGAGGTTTTATAGTGTATGGTATTTTACAGTTATAATCGGTTTTTATTTTGTAATAGTACGAGATAATAATCTTAGAATCGATGAAATTCAGCATGTAAACACACCCACATATACTATGTGGGTACATTTATGAGAATACAAAAGAAAAAGACCTAGGAGGAGTCACACTAAAGGAGACTGAAGGAGTATCAAAGAGAATGTAAGCCTTACTCGCAACATTTGAATTTTTCAAAGGAAAATGTGTGGAAGAACAAACTCAACTGTTAAAGACATACTGCCTCTGATTGGCCAACTAGTGGGTGGGAGTGAAGAGGAGTTTTACATTTATATATACTTCTGTATATATAAGTATACATTCTTTTTCCAACAGGAAAAAATTCATGCAATATTGGAAAAAATATTTTAAAAAGACAAAACTGTGACACCTCATTTATTTAATAAAAATTGAAACATCTCAGTAACCTGTGAGTCAGCCACCTATCTTTGTTACTGAGGAAACAGTAGTACTAGACAACTGTTACCAAGACAATTAGTCGCAGGGAAGTAGGAACTTCCTCTGAAGCTTTTAAAACAGTGTGACCATAGTTCTATATTTACCAACTAAGAGGAAATTCCCACTTCCAAATCTAAGTATTAGAATGCTGTTTCAATCAATGATGGACATTATAAGAAGATCTTTTTCATATTCACACATTCAACTTACCAGATATTTATTGAGCCCTGTGTGTATGTAAATCATTGGACTAGATGCTAGGGATTGATTGTCCTCAAGAGTTGACAATCAATTAAGTTCCAATTAAAAATTTGTAACTTGGCAATACAGAAAATAATTGTGTCTAGGTGTATGTGTGTGTGTGTGTGTGTGTGTGTGTGTGTGTGTGTATATATATATATATATATATATATATCTCAGATAGTAACAGAATTGCATTGAGATAAAGAAAAGATTATTTTAGAGTTTATTTCTGACCTAGGGGGAAAAAAATTAGATCAAAAAGGTTGAGGTAGATCTGCTCCAGCTCCTTAGGGTGGGCCAGCAGTTACTTTCTAACATAGTATATAATCAAAGCAAAATGGATTAGACTTTACAAAGCCAAAATACACCTTTGCATTTTCTTTCACCTAGAAATCAACAAGCCTGAAAGAATTGCTCTTTATTTTATTCTCTTCCCAATGAAACCCCTCTGAAATACAATATTTAAAAATTAGTAAGAAAAATGGTATTATATGTGTTCACTGCTGCATAATTTTAAATTTTTACAAAACTATTCAATAACACAAGCTTCAATTACAGTAATCCATTGAACAGATTATACAGCTATTGAAAAGACAAGTATAAGGGCTATATGGCATTTTAGAGAACAGATTGATTATATATTAATTAAAATACGTAGAATTGAAAATTATATATGCACTGTTTACAACTCTGTAAAAATGCCTGCAAGATGTGACCAAATACCCAAAGAGAATGTAGGAAGAAAGTTTTAAGAATCTGGGTGAGTCATCACATGCATAGTTCTTTAAAAGTCGGCAGTTAAGATTTTCTTAACAAAATTAGCTAGCTATAAATCTAAGATGTTAATGTAGCGTGTTAAAACATACAAAACAATAGCAGCTACATTTTGCCTACTATTTACCAAAAAGCCCTTCTCCAATTTTAAAGGTGTCCATAACCTTCCTTTACCATCTCTACCTTAATTTTGCACATAATTAATCACCGAAAGTTTCTTGTGCTAATTATGTCAAGGTAATTATTAGAAATGTGGTTCCAGGACAACTTCCTTCTCACCTTCCCCAAATCGTGATGATTTGAAAAACAGCTCCAACTTCTGATCTTGGTCTATTAGTTTGAAAGATTACTTATCTAGAAGGTTTTTGTTTTTTAAATCCAAAAAAAGCATCCACCTGACTATGTTATTTTACCTTGAGTCTTATAAAGGGAAAATATGCTGCTAGTGATGCAAGAAAGGGTATACAGGCCTGAGGAAGACTGGGGATAGGATAAAACTTCCTTGTTTTGTTCCGTCAGGATTCCTGGGATTGTTTTTCCTTAAAAAAAAAAAAAAAAATCTGTATTCTGAGTGTGGTTGCTTTGACCTAAATAAACATCAATAAACTTAAAATCAGTTGGAAAACTTGGTCACTGGAAGACCAAACACTTTTCTGTCATGTAATACAGCAATTTTCAAACATATACACACAAAATTTTTCTTCTTTGCTGCAGGGAGATGATTTGAAGCCAACAGGGCTAGTGGACATGAAAAAAATTTTAATCTATGACTACTATAAAGTTATTTTAATGGAGGGTGGGTCCATTCCTTATTAGGTGATAAATCTGCCTCTGTATTTCAAACATCCAGTAGTGTGAAGCAGGTGGGAGGACCTTGGGATAGCGAGAGTAAACAAGGAAACTACCTTTATTTACAAGGAGTCTATCTCCAGCCCTAAGAAGTGATTCATTGGTAGGGTGAGTTTCAGGATTTTTGGATGTCATTTTAACAGCTGCCCTTTTTACACCTGACAGAATAAAGAATATACTGCCAATCCATAGAGAATTTTTCAGAAGAGGAGTATGTTGTAAGTGCTAGTTCTGGTCAAGAAGTCAAATGAATCTGTTCACCACCAGGAACCCCAGTGATGAGCACAAGGCTGTGTTTTCACCTAGCACTCACCACAAAACCATGCCCAGTAAGTTTCACTGAGGAAGAAATTGATTTTACAGAATTAGCAAAACAGCAAGTCCATTCTTTTGAATTTATTGGCATTTCCATAGAACCTTTTATGTAATTTAGTTTTAAGAACTGCCTTTTTAAATACATTTTTTAATTAAGGTATCATTGATATATACTCTTATGAAGGTTTCACATGAAAAACACTGTGGTTACTACAATCACCCATATTATCAAGTACCCCCCCATACTCCATTGAAGTCACTGTCCATCAGTGTAGTAAGATGCCACAGAGTCACTACTTGTCTTCTCTGTGTTCCACTGTCTTACCCGTGACCCCCCATACCATGTGTACCAATCATAATGTCCCTCAATCCCCTTCTCCCGCCCTCCCCACCAACCCTTCCCCAATCCTCCCCTTAGGTAACTGCTAGTCCCTTCTAGGAGTCTGTGAGCCTGCTGCTGTTTTGTTAAGAACTACTCTTAAATCCTTCTTTTAAATCCTATTACTAAATCTTCAAATTAATCATCATTATTCTAGTCAGGGACCAAATCTGCCTTACAAGAAAAAAAATTAAAAGAAAAGGAAACATTCCAAAATGTCAATACTAATAATTATATCTGAAAGTTTGGATTACAGATTTCATCATTATTCATTTTTTTATTTTCCAAATTTTCTTCAAAACACATATATACTTTCCTAGTAAATAGACATATTTTTTTAATTTTTTAACAAACGTTTTTTAAAAGTTAAAATGGCAACTTATCTTTCAGCCTTTGGGATGAGGTTTACAGATCAATTCTCTCCCCTGAGAAAAACCTGGGAGGATGTGCAAATAATCCCAACCACTTTTACAAGATGAGTCTATCTCCAGCCCTAAGAAGTGATTCATTGGTAGGGTAAGTTTCAGGATTTTTGGATGTCATTTTAACAGCTGCTCTTTTTATGCTCACATTGTGTTGACGTTCTAAACTTCAAAGAAAACACAGAAAATGATCTATATCTACATCACTAGGCAAACTATAAGTACTACAAAAAAGTTCTCTTTAGTCTTCAGATGGGTCTGGTTCACACATCACAAGGGTTTGTTTTGTCTAGTTTTTGAGTTGGATAAGAATAATTTTCTTCAAAATTTCTGGTTCTCAGGGCATTAAATGTGGAAATTTAGCAAGAAATACATTATAACTAACATTAATCACATAGAAAAAGCCTTGCTGAAACTCAAAAACTTTTAACCAGGACCATATTCCCAAAGGAAAGTTCCATTTCAGTCCTGCCAGGAAGGACCACTGGCATCTTCCTAGGTTCCCACATGTACAGGGCTAATTAATTAGTAGTTATTTAATTCAGCTGATTTTCAGATTCTGCTTTCTATGGTGGCCAAAGAGACAGACGTTTGATTAGAAAGAAGCTGCAGAGCTCTTTTTAGGTGCAAGTATATAAACACACACCAATGAGTAGAAAATAACTACTTCTGCTACCTAGGGGAGTGTGACTACAAAGCTAGCCACTTGAAACTGAATGAACTAAAAGGGATCCATTGTTGGTATTCATCCAGCAATAATTCTTAAGTTAATTTTCTATAAACTTGAAGACCAGTAAAAAGTCAGGTTAAAAACCTGTTTTATTTAAAGGACGCAGATTGAAGTAGAGATTGGCAGAATGGTCAACTCTGCCTACAGGTTTCTTTGTAAAGCCAATAGGCTAAGAATGGTTTTTACATTCTTGAAGGGTTTTAAAAACAGAAAGCAAAACAAAACAAAATAAATATGAACGAAGACCATAATGGACCTTAAACCTAAAATATTTATTATGACCCTGGACTACAGGAAGAAGTAACCTTAGAAGCCAAATAATTTCCAGATATTTCAAAAAATTCTAATATAATTAAAAGGATAGAAACATACCTACAAACTTCCAGTTAGAAATGGTGGAGTGCACACACACAATTAATTACCTCTGATCCTTATGAAACCCCATTAAAAGGAATAAGGAAGCCAATTCAGAGAACCCTGGAAAGGTTCAGGAATTGATAGTTCCAGGTTCTTTAAAAGCTGGAGTCGAGGTGAGAAACAGCTTTAGTTTAATCTCTAAGAAGCAGGTACCCCTCCCTCCCACTGGGTTTGGCAACTCCAAGCAGGCAGGTGAGGCTATGTGCCCTACATTAGCAGAGGGCTGGATGTTTACCAGAGACCTGAATCACAGATGCTCCAGATGGGAGGACCCCAGGCTGGGAGAGAACTGCAGGGCTAAAACCAAGAAAAGAAATGCAACTGTCCCTAGCTGGAAGGGATTAAAGATGGTAACATGAGAGGTGAGACAGAAGCTTCCTCCTAAAACTGCATATAATACGAAAATATAATTAATACAATGAATCCTGAAAAAGCAACAGGAAAGAGGGCTGTGCCAAACTGCATACACCTGGAGAAAAGAGCAGACTTCATGGAACAGGGTAACGTACCAAAGCCATGGCCCGGCCCAGAGGGACCCAAGCCCTTCCCTGACCCCAGCTCACGGGCGGGAGGAAGAGAAACAGAGCAGGGAGGGAGTGGAGGCCTGCGACTGCTGAATACTTAACTCCAGAGATCTGCTCTGGGAGCACAAACCTACATTTCATGGTGCTTGCATGGTACTCTCATGATTAAGGGGTTGGAAAGCAAAGACAGGCAGAATTCCTGGAGAGACTGAGATTCCAGCTGCTTGTGGAAAGAAGGGATTCATATTCGGCTGCTCTGGGACAAAAGAAAGGCGGGCAGTCTGAGAGACTTCCCAACAGCAAGAGGGCTGCTAAAGGGGCAAGGACTGCACAGAGCTTACTGCTCAAGAGAAAGGACAGGTAGACAAAATTGTCCAGGTGCACACTGTACAGCAGGTTGGGAGCTTTCACCATCTTCAGGTGTTCCAGCTCCCTGGCTGGCTACACAGCTTCAAGGATTCCTTCTGTGATACGCAGCCTACAGTGCCTTTCTCCAGGCCAGCCCCACCTGGCTCACAAACCATCAAACCCTACCCTGGCGTTAGGCCAGCCAGGGGGAAGAACTGTCTACAGCAACAACAAACGTAAAGCATAGAGGCTTATATGTGTGTGCTCAGCCCACTAGTTCAGGCAGTGGAGACAGGTACAGCAGCCAGGAAGCAGGAAACAGCTCTTTCCTCCCCCAGGCACCAATACAACTCCCATGTGACCCTTGACATTGTTCCAGGGGCTGAGCAGCTCCAGAGAAGAGAGCTTCTGGGCACTAGAGGGCATAATATACAACTACGAAACACCAAAGGAATCTGGTTCAAAGTAAAATCATTAACACAACTCCTGAGAAATATTTTTAAATGACACTGACCTCATGAATCTTCCTGAAAGGGAGTTCAAAATAAAAATCATTAACATGCTCATGGAGGTACAGAAAGATATTCAAGAATTCAGGTATGAATTCTGGTCGGAGATCCAATTGTAAAGCACAATGGAGAGTAGTAAAAGCAGATCAGATATGGTGGAGGATATGATAAATGAAATAGAAACTAGAGAAGAGGAATACAAAGAAGCTGAGGCACAGAGAGAAAAAAGGGTTGCTAAGAATGAAAGAATATTGAGAGAACTGTGTGACCAATCCAAACAGAACAATACTCACATTATAGGGGTACCTAAAGAAGAAGAGAGAAAAAGGGACAGAAAGTGCCTTTGAGGAGGTAATTGCTGAAAACTTCCCCAACCTGCAGAAGGAGATAGTCTCTCAGGCCATAGACGTCCACAGATCTCCCAACACAAGGGACCCAAGGAACACAACACCAAGACATATATAGTAACTAAAATGGCAAAGATCAAGGATAAGGACAGACTATTAAAAGCAGCCAGAGAGAGAAGTAAGATCACATACAAAGGAAAGCCCACCAGAAACCTTACACGCCACAAGGGAGTGGCATGATGTATTTAATGCAATGAAGCAGAAGGGCCTGGAACAAAGATTACTTTATCCGGCAAGATTATTATTTAAATTTGAAGGAGGGATTAAGCAATTTCCAGATAAGCAAAAGCTGAGAGAATTTACCTCCCACAAACCGTCTCTACAGTGGATTTTGGAGGGATTGCTGTAGATGGAAGTGTTCCTAAGGTTCAATAGCTGTCAACAGGGGTAATAAAACCACAGTAAAGAAAGTAAAACTGCTAATTACTAAGCAAATCCAAAAGTAAATTAACTATGCCCAAAGTCAATCAAGGGATAGATAAAGAATACAGAATATGATACCTAATATATAAAGAATGGAGGAAGAAAAAGGAGGAGAAAAAAAAGAACTGTTAGATTGTGTTCGTAACAGCATATTAAGTGAGTTAAGTTAGACTCTCAGATAGTTGGGAAATTAACCATTGACCTTTGGTAACCACGAACCTAAAGCCTGCAATGGCAATAAGTACATACCTATCGAAAATCACCCTAAATCTAAATGGACTGAATGCACCAATCAAAAGACATATAGTCACTGAATGGATAAAAAAAACAAGACCCAGCTATACGCTGCCTACAAGAGACTCACTTGAAACCCAAAGACATACACAGACTAAAAGTGAAGGAATGGAAAAAGATACTTCATGCAACTAACAGAGAGAAAAAAGCAGGAGTTGCAGTACTTGTAGCAGACAAAATAGACTTCAAAACACAGAAAGTAACAAGAGACAAAGAAGGACATTACATAATGATAAAGGGGTCAATCCAACAAGAAGATATAACCATTATAAGTATCTATGCTCCCAACACAGGAGCACCCACATATGTGAAACAAATACTAATGGAATTAAAAGGGGAAATAGAATGCAATGCATTCATTCTAGGAGACTTCAATATACCATTCACTCTGAAGGACAGATCAACCAGACATAAATAAGTAAGGTGACAGAGGCACTGAACAACACATTAGAACAGAAGAACCTAACAGACATCTATAGAACTCTACACACAAAAGCAGCAGAATACACATTCTTCTCAAGTGCACATGGAACATTTTCAAGAATAGATCATATATTAGGCCACAAAAAGAGCCTTGGTAAATTAAAAAAGATTGAAATTGTACCAACCAGTTTCTCAGACCACAAAGGTATGAAACTAGAAATAAATTATGGAAAGAAAATGAAAAATCCCACAAACACATGGAGGCTTCACAACATGCTCCTAAATAACCAATGGATCAATGACCAAATATAAACAGAGATCAAGCAATATATGGAGACAAATGACAACAATAATTCAACACTGCAAAATCTGTGGGACTCAGCAAAGGCTGTGCTAAGAGGAAAGTATACTGCAATACAGGCGAACCTCAGGAAAGAAGAACAATCCCACATTGGCAGTCTAAACTCACAATTAATGAAACTAAAACAAGAACAAATGAGGCTCAAAGTCAGTAGAAGGAGGGACATAATAAGGATTAGAGCAGAAATAAAATTGAGAATAATAAAACAATAGAAAGAATCAATGAAAGCAAGAGCTGGTTCTTCAAGAAAATAAATGAAAAACATAAACCCCTAGTCAGACTTATCAAGAAAAACAGAGTCTACATACATTAACAGAATCAGAAATGAGAAAGGAAAAATCACGACGCCCACCACAAAAATACAAGGAATTATTAGAGAATACTATGAAAAATTATATGTTAAACTAGATAACCTAGAAGAAATGGACAACTTTCTAGAAAAATACAACCTTCCAAGGCTGACACAGAAAAAACAGAAAATCTGAACAGACCAATTACCAGCAATGAAATTGAACTGGTAATCAAAAACCTACAAAAGAACAAAATCCCTGGACCAGATGGCTTCACCGCTAAATTTTATCAAACATTTAGTGAAGACCTAATACCCATTCTCCTTGAAGTTTTCCAAAGAATAGAAGAGGGAATACTTCCAAACTCATTCTATAAGGCCAGCATCACTTTAATACCAAAACCATGCAAAGACACAACAAAAAAAGAAAATTACAGACCAATATCCCTGATGAATATAGATGCAAAAATACTCCACAAAATATTAGCAAACCAAATTCAAAAATACATCAAAAAGATCATCCATCATGATCAAGTTGGATTTATGCCAGGGATGCAAGGATGGTACAACATTCAGACATCCATCAACATCATCCACCACATCAACAAAAAGAAGGACAAAAACCATATGATCATCTCCATTGATGCTAAAAAAGCATCTGACAAAATTCTACAACCATTCATGATAAAAACTCTCAACAAAATGGGTATAGACGGCAAGTACCTCAACATAATAAAGGCCATATATGACAAACCCACAGCCAACATTATACTTAACAGCAAGAAGCTGAAAGCTTTTCTTTTAAGATTCAGAACAAGACAAGGATGCCCACTCTCCCCACTTCTCTTCAACATAGTACCGGAAGTCCTAGCCATGGCAATCAGACAACACAAAGAAATAAAAGGCATCCAGATTGGCAAGGAAGAACTTGAACTGTCCCTGTTTGCAGGTGACATGATATTGTACATAAAAAACCCTAAAGAATCCACTCTAAAACTACTAGATATAATATATGAATTCAGCAAAGTTGCAGGATACAAAATTACTCTGCAGAACTCTGTGGCATTCCTATACACTAATAATGAACTAGTAGAAAGAGAAATCAGGAAAACAATTCCATTCACAGTTGTGTCAAAAAGAATAAAATACCTAGGAATAAACCTAACCAAGGAAGTGAAAGACCTATACCTTGAAAACTACAAGACACTCATGAGAGAAATTAAAGAAGATACCAATAAAAGGAAACACAACCTGTGCTCATGGATAGGAAGAATTAATACTGTCAAAATGGCCATCCTGCCTAAAGCAATCTACAGATTCAATGCAATTCCCATCAAAATACCAAGAGCATTCTTCAACGAACTAGAGAAAACCGTTCTAAAAATTCATATGGAACCACAAAAGACCTCGAATAACCAAAGCAATTCTGAGAAGGAAGAATAAAGCTGGGGGCATTATGCTCCCCAACTTGGCACTCTACTACAAAGCCATAGTAGTCAAGACAATTTTGTATTGGCACAAGAACAGACCCATAGACCAATGGAACAGACTAGAGAGCCCTGATATAAACCCAACCATATATGGTCAATTAATATATGATAAAGGAGCCATGGATATACAATGGGGAAATGACAGCCTCTTCAACAGATGGTGTTGGCAAAACTGGACAGCTACATGTAAGAGAATGAAACTGGATTATTGTTTAACTCCATACACAAAAGTAAACTCAAAATGGATGAAAGACCTGAACGTAAGTCATGAAACCATGAAACTCTTAGAGGACAACATAGGCAAACATCTCCTGAATATAAGCATGAGCAATTTCTTCCTGAAGGCATCTCCTCGAGCAAGGGAAAGAAAAGCAAAAATGAGCTCATGGGACTACATCAAACTAAAAACTTTCTGTATGGCAAAGGACACCATCAACAGAACAAAAAGGCATCCTACAGTATGGGAGAATATATTTGTAAATGACATATCCGACAAGGGGTTAACATCCAAAATATATAAAGAACTTACATGCCTCAACACCCAAAAAGCAAATAATATGATTAAAAAATGGGCAGAGGATCTGAACAGACAGTTCTCCAAAGAAGAAATTCAGATGGCCAACAGACACATGAAAAGATGCTCCACATCACTAATCATCAGGGAAATGCAAATTAAAACCACAATGTGATATCACCTCACACCAGGAAGGATGGTCAGCATCAAAAAGACTAAGAACAACAAATGCTGGCGGGGATGTGGAGAAAGGGGAACCCTCCTACACTGCTGGTGAGAATGTAAGCTAGTTCAACCATTGTGGAAAGCAATATGGAGGTTCCTCAAAAAACTAAAAATAGAAATGCCATTTGACCCGGGAATCCCACTGCTTGGAATTTATCCAAAGAATACAACTTCTCAGATTCAAAAAGACATATGCACCCCTTTGTTTATCGCAGCACTATTTACAATAGGCAAGATATGGAAGCACCCTAAGTGTCCATCAGCAGATTAATGGTTAAAGAAGATGTGGTACATATACACAATGGAATACTATTCAGCCATAAGAAAGAAATCCTACCATTTGCAACAACATGGATTGAGCTGGAGGATAATCCACTCAGTGAAATAAACCAGGCAGAGAAAGATAAGTGCCAAATGATTTCCCTCATTTGTGGAGTATAACAATGAAGGAAAACTGAAGGAACAAAATAGCAGCAGACTCAAGAGACTGTTGAAGGGGCTAGTGGTTACCGAAGGGGAGGAGTGTGGGAGGGCAGGTGGGGATGGAGGGAGAAGGGGATTGAGGGGTATAATATTTAGTACACATGGTGTGGGGGATCACAGGGTGAACAGTGTAGCACAGAGAAGGTAAATAGTGAATGTGTGGCATCTTACTACACTGATGGACAGTGCCTGCAGATAATATGGGTAAATGTAGTAACCACATTGTTTTTTCATGTGAAACCTTCATAAGAGTGTATATCAATAATACCTTAATAACAAATTAAAAAAAAAAAAGAAATGGAACTTTCCCTAGTAAATGGTAAACAGCCCCCACCTCCCTTCTCCTGCTCAGTTCCTGAATGCTGCCAGTAAGATTCACACATCTTAAGCAGGAGTATTTTCAAGAAAAACTAGCCCAAAAGAAAAGACCTACAGATAACTGATTTGAAAGATACTTATGTCTGAGGGTGCCCTTGAGACCTCTGCCTCATCACAGTATAATAAAAGGCTTCTATTCAAGGTCACAATTTGCTATTAATGCCTTACCGTTTAACATGAATGAATACCCAAGAACTACCAGGCATTTGAGAAAGCTTTCAACATGGGGAAAAAAATGTCCAAAACAGATTTTTAAAACAAAAAACCAAAATTTCTATTTAATATCCTTAGAGAGGAAGACTAATATGTCCATGAAGCAAAACAAAGTAAAACTTGAAAGACCATTCAGAGAATAAACTCTTGAAAGTAAAAAATGCAAAAAATTTTAAAACAATTTTTAATATGAAAAATAAAATTGAGGATATCCTGGAAATACAGTAAAAATATAAAGATGGAAAAGATAAGAGAATACTAAATGTAATCCAAAAGATTCACTATCTGGATATTAACAGCATTAGAGTGAAAACAAGAGGAAAAGATGAGAAGAAATTATCAATGAGATAGTACAAGATTTCCCAGAAATAAAGGATACAAGTTAAGAGATCAAGACCAAGATAGAGAGGACAATTAAACGTTCAGCACAGTCATTAATTATAAGTAGTAAATAAACAAAAAGGAAATAACAAATTTCTGAACACTGGAGACAGAGAAAATGCTAAAAACTTCTAAAAAAGAAAACAGGTCACATGCATAGGATCAAGAGTAAGAATGACTACAGATTTCTCAAGAGTATGAATACTGAAAGCTAGAAAACAATGGAATAATATCTTGGTATTCAAGGGGAAATTATTTCCAACCTAGATTTTTATGCCCAGTCAAATTAACTAGATGTGACAGTAAAAATAATCAAATTTTTGTAAAGGCAAGTCTTAAAAATTTTACTTCCTACAAACCCTTTTCTCAAGAAGCTACTTGGGGTGTGTGTGTGCATTTCCAAGGTAAGAGAATAAATAACAGCAAAAGAAAATAAGGGATTTAGGGAAAGGAACCTACATCACAAGGAGGTGAAGGTAATCTCCAAGGTAATGGCTAGGCAGCCAACTCAGAAGGTAGGAAGCTAAAACTGATCAAGAATTAAAGAAGAACGTGGAGAGCCGTCAACAAGTAACAATTGCCTCTAACTACACAAACCACAAAGGGTTTGCACAAGAACCAAACTATAATCAAAGTGCACAATCTGTCTCACCCATGAATAATATAAACAACACTGATATGATCACAAAATGGGATGGCATAAACTTAGGAGTTTGGGAAAATGGAAGGAGTGAGAAACGCACACATATAAGTTTGAATTAAAAAAAAATTAAAGCAGCAGCAGGAAAAAGGAGACAAATATCAGGAAAAAACAGTTAAAATAATGGAAAGTGGTTACCTGGCAGAAATGGTCTTGGAGATAGAAAACAATGGACAAGGAATGTTACTTTTCATTATAAATTGTGTAGTACACTTTACCTTTTAAATGGCTTTGGTTTCCACTTGGATGAAAAGGTAAAATGATTAGTCACATGCTCCATTTTAGCACTCAATCTGTAAGATATATGACATATGTGGTAGGCAGAGGAACAGTCAAAAGAGGCAACCTCCCAATCCCCAGAATCTGTGATCACGTGAGGTTACATGAAAGGGGGGAATGAAGGCCACAGCACACCTCATCCTGGATGACCTATGTGGGCCCAATGTAATCACAAGGTTCCTTATAAATGGAAAGGGGGAAAGAAAGATTTGAAGATGCTATGTCACTGGCTGTCCAAGTGGAGGAAGGGGCCACAGGCTACAGGAAGGAAGCCTCTAGAAGCTGGAAAAGGCAAGGTAACAGGTTCTCCTGAAGGAGAAAAAGAACAGAGCTCTCCTGACACTTTGATTTTATCCAGTGAGACCCATTTTGAACTTGTTCCCTCCAGAACTGTAAGACAACATGTGTCATACTAAGCCACTAAATTTGTGGTATTTTTGTTACAGGAGGAACAGGAAACTAATATACAAAACACATTTTCCCAAGCAATTAAAAACATAAATGGCTTCTAGATTGTCATTAAATTCATAAGTATTTCATTTTAATTTTTTATTAAGGTATTATTGATATACACTCTTATGAAGGTCTCACATAAAAAAACAATGTGGTTACTACATTTACCCATATTATCAAGTCCCCACCCATACCCCAATACAGTCACTGTACATCAGTGTAGTAAGATGCCACAGAGTCACTATTTGCCTTCTCTGTGCTACAGTTTTCTCCATGACCCCCCACACCATGTGTACTAAACCATAACCTCTCAATCCCCTTCTCCCTCCCTACCTACCCACCCTTCCACACCCCTCCCCTTTGGTAACCACTAGTCCCTTCTTGGAAATTCTTAAGTATTTACCTTTATAGTTCTAATAGCATAATAATTTGATAATAGCATTATAATCACAGTTATGAAGCCCAAAGCTCTGAAAGATTAAAATTAAGTCCCTTTCACCTGAAATCAATTATAAGGAAGGTTATTAGTCTCACACCTCAATTACTAGAATAAGGTTAGAGAGAAATTTGTATTTTTCTTCTCTCTGGAGGTAAAGGTAAGAGGGATGTAACAAATTATTTCAATGTCCCTTCTAGCTTTTACTTGATGAAATGAAATCTGTGGGTTGGAATGGATGTTCAAGACATGTGACCAAACTACACAAAGCTTAAATCCCTTCTACATATTCATTTGGCCTACAATAACTTGTTATTGGATACGCATATAAAAAAGATGTAAATTATAGTATCAATAACCTAAAATGTGAGGGAGGCATTAGTACAGAGTTCCTGTATACTGTAAAAGTTACCAGCCTTAACTAGTATAACCCTAAGACATAAATTATGTAAGCTGTGGGACCACAAAGATAGATCATATGGTAGATACATGGAAGATCAGGAAAAGGGATCAAAGTGCATCCACCTGGTAACTGCTAAGCCATGCCTGAGCAAGTCCTGGTGATGGGAACTCACAGTCCCCAGCAGTCCATTCTGTCTTTGGATGGCTGTGATGTTTATCTCTTTATTCTGCATTGATTTCTTTTCTATCCACAGGGTCTGTTTTTAGTTCTCAGCATTAAATAAAACATCTAACACATCAGCCCTCAAAAAGCAACAAATACCCATCATGTTTGCCCTAAGTTCTCTATTCTCTAGGCTAGAACCCCCAGCTTAGTCACTCATAATCCTAAAGACCTGCGCTTACGTTCCACTAACTAAGCATGTAACATGGACAAGTTACTTAACCTTTCTGAGCCTCAATTTTGTTAGCAATAAAATGGAGATAACTTCTCCTTAGGGTTCTTGTGAGGTTAACAATGTGCTCCAAAGTCTTGATCTAGTGCCTGAGCAGCACAGACACCGACTAGACAGCAGCTACTGCAACACTGATGGCAGAGGTCTGAGTCTCCACACTACACAAGTTGTTCTCCTCTGAATGAGCTCCATTTTATCTTTAACCCCAAAGGATGATGCTCCAAACTGAAAGCACTTTCCAGGGATTGATCTGTGCAGACAAGGGCAAGACCATCTATTCCTTCCCTCATCCTAGATACCATATTCCCACCATAGCTGCCTAAGATCAAACCCATTTTCTTTCAGGGCCTATCACATTGTTGCCTCCCAGAGAATACACTTCAAATAAAAGCCATCTTTCAGAAACATTAAAATTAAAACCACAGCTACCCCATGTTGGACTGAGAAAAAAAAAACCTGGCTGATAAATTCTTATACTATGTACAAGTTTAATACACTGTAGTATTTCTAATCCAATGAATATAAAACACTTTGGAAACTGCCTAGCATGTACCAAGCACTTTATAAAAGTTGACTCCCCACCCTCATTAATTCAACACACCTCATAATAAATTCTTATAAGTTCTCTTCAGCAACATAGCAGCCATAGAATACCAATTGCCAGGTACTCTACTATGAGCTTACAATTTCTTGTAATTCTTACAACAACCCTTTGGGTAAAGAAAGGCATACAGTTTAAACAACCAGGAGAACAAGGACTGTACCCCTAATAGTGCTGACTCCAAAGCTCAACTGCCGAAATACTGAGCCAGAGTAGCTCTTATTTTAGTTAACTGATACAAGTACAGCAGTCCCCCCTTCTCTGTAGAGGATACGTTCCTAGACTCCTGGTGGATGCCTGAAACCATGGGTAGTACTGAACCCTATATATACTGTTTTTTCCTAACACACACACCTGTGTTAAAACTTGTAAATTAGGCACAGTAAGAGATTAATAACAGTAATTATAAAATATGACAATTATAACAGTATACTGTAATAAAAGATGAATGTAGTGTCTCTCAAAATCTTATTGTGTTATACTCATCCTTCTTGTGATGTGAGATGATAAAACGCCTAAATGAAATGAAGTGAGGTGAATTTCATAGGTGTTGTGACACAGGGTCAGGCCACTACTGACCCAACAATTCGTCAGAAGGAGGATCACCTGCCATGGACTGCAGCTGATGTGGGAAACTGAAACTGAGGAGACTCTGTGGAGGAGGAGGAGCTACTGTAAAGGTTATCTTCTGAGTGCTGGTGACCAGGCTGTGCTCACTTTATAAAAACTCATCAAGCTATACATTTTTGATCTGTGTACTTTTTTGCATGTGTAGTAAATAAAGGGGAGGCCTCAAGCCAATGTTAAAATCACCTACATTAAAAAAATATATATATACAAACACAAAGAGTTGACCCTTGAACACAGGTTTGAACTGCATGAGTTTCTTATACACAGATTTTTTTCAATAAATACTGGAAAACCTTTTGGAGATTTGGGACCATTGAAAAAACATTTTCTATTCTCAAGCTTACTTTACGGTGAGAATACAGCATATAATACATGTACACAATGTGTGTTAATCGACTGTTTGTTATTAGTAAGGCTTCTGGTCAACAGCAGGCTATTAGCAGTGAAGATTTTAAGGGTCAAAAGTTATATGTGGGGGGCGGAGCCATGATGGCGGCATGATTAGAGCAGTGGAAATCTCCTCCCAAAAACACATAGATCTATGAAAATAAAACAAAGAAAACTCTTCCTTAAATAGAGACCAGAGGACACAGGACAACATCCAGACCACATCCACACCTGCAAGAACCCAGCGCCTTGCGAAGGGGGTAAGATACAAGCCCCAACCCGGCGGGACCCGAGCACCCCTTCCACCGGCTCCCCGCGGGTGGAAAGAAACCGGAGCGGTTTTTTTTTGGCGAGTGCTTTTTGGAAGCCTTAAAGGGACAGGGACCCCAGTGTCAGGGAGGCAGGGCAGCAGGACCGGTGAGCGGGTGCCTGGGACCAGCGCCTGAGGACGGAGAAAATCGCGCGTTTCCCCCCCCTTTTTTTTCTTTTTGGCGAGTACTTTTTGGAAGCCTTAAAGGGACAGCGACCCCAATACCAGCGAAACAGGACAGCAAGACTGGTGAGCGGGTGCCTGAGACCGGTGCCTGGGGACAAAGAAAACTGCGCGTTTTTCCCAATACTAGGGAGGCAGGGCGGTGGGACCGGTGGGCGGGGGCCTGGGGCCGGTGCCTGAGGACAAAGAAAATCGCGCATTTTTCCCTTTTTTTTGGCGAGTGCTTTTTGGAAGCCTTGGAGGGACGGGGACCCCAATACCAGGGAGGCAGGGCAGCAAGACCAGTGGGAGGGTGCCTGGGACAGGCGCCTGAGGACAAAGAAAATCGCGCGTTTCCCCCTTTTTTTTCTTTTTGGCGAGTGCTTTTTGGAGGCCTTAGGGGGGACCCCAGTGCTAGGGAGGCAGGGCAGCAGGACCAGTGGGCGGGTGCCTGGGACTGGCGTCTGAGGACAAACAGTATCGCATGTTTTTCCTTTTTTTATGTTATTTTATTTATTTTTTGGCGGGTGCTTGTTGGAAGCCTTGAAGGGACAGGGACCCTGGTGCTGGGGAGGCAGAGCAGCAGTACCGGTGAGCGAGTGCCTGGGATCGGCGCCTGAGGACAAAGAAAATCGCGTGTTTTTCCTTTTTTTTTTTTTTCCTTTTCCTCTTTCATTGTTGCTGTTGTTGTTTTGGTTTGGAGAGTGCTTTTTGGAAGTCTTAAAGGGGCAGGGCTGGGCACTTAGACCAGAGGCAGGGAATCTGGGGATCTCTGGGCACTCTAACCCCCTGGGCAACGGGGAGCACAGACGCCCCTTACAGAGATAAATAGCCTCCCGGCCACTCCCCCTCCAACGGGGCTCCACCATTTTGGAGGAGTGGCCCCAGCCAGGCCACGCCCACAGCAACAGCGGAGATAAACTCCATAGCAAAAGGGCAGGTAGCAGAAGCCCAGTCTGCGCACAGCTGACAAGCATAAGCCACTAGAGGTCGCTATTCTCCCAGGAGAGGAAGGCCACAAACCAACAAGAAGGGAAGCTCTTCCAGCGGTCACTTGTACCAGCTCTGCAAACTATCTCTATCACCATGAAAAGGCAAAACTACAGGCAGACAAAGATCACAGAGACAACACCTGAGAAGGAGACAGACCTAACCAGTCCTGCTGAAAAAGAATTCAAAATAAAAATCATGAACATGCTGACAGAGATGCAGAGAAAAATGCAAGAGCAATGGGATGAGATGCAGAGAAAAATGCAAGAGCAATGGGATGAAGTCCGGAGGGAGATCACAGATGTCAGGAAGGAGATCACAGAAGTGAAACAATCCCTGGAAGGATTTATAAGCAGAATGGATAAGATGCAAGAGGCCATTGAAGGAATAGAAACCAGAGAATAGGAACATATAGAAGCTGACATAGAGAGAGATAAAAGGATCTCCAGGAACGAAACAACACTAAGAGAACTATGTGACCAATACAAAAGGAATAATATTCGTATTATAGGGGTACCAGAAGAAGAAGAAAGAGGAAAAGGGATAGAAAGTCTCTTTGAAGAAATAATTGCTGAAAACTTCTCCAGAGGAAATAATCGAACAGACCACGGAAATACACAGAACCCCCAACAGAAAGGATCCAAGGAGGACAACACCAAGACACATAATAATTAAAATGGCAAGAATTAAGGACAAGGAAAGTTTTAAAGGCAGCTAGAGAGAAAAAGGTCACCTATAAAGGAAAACCCATCGGGCTAACATCAGACTTCTCGACAGAAACCCTACAGGCGAGAAGACAATGGCATGATATATTTAATGCAATGAAACAGAAGGGCCTTGAACCAAGGAAACTGTATCCAGCACGACTATCATTTAAATATGACGGCAGGATTAAACAATTCCCAGATAAGCAAAAGTTGAGGGAATTTGCTTCCCACAAATCACCTCTACAGGGCATCCTACAGGGACTGCTCTAGGTGGGAGCACTCCTAAAAAGAGCACAGAACAAAACATACAACATATGAAGAATGGAGGAGGAGGAAGGAGGAATAAGAAGGGAGAGAATAAAAGAATCTCCAGACAGTGTATATAAGAGCTCATAAGCGAGCTAAATTAGGCAGTAAGATACTAAAGAAGGTAACCTTGAACCTTGGGTAACCACGAATCTAAAGCCTGCAATGGCAATAAGTACATATCTCTCAATAGTCACCCTAAATGTAAATGTACTTAATGCACCAATCAAAAGACACAGAGTAATAGAATGGATAAAAAAGCGCAGACCCATCTATATGCTGCTTACAAGAAACTCACCTTAAACTGAAAGACAAGCACAGACTAAAAGTCAAGGGATGGAAAAACGTATTTCAGGCAAACAACAGTGAGAAGAAAGCAGGGGTTGCAGTACTAATATCAGACAAAATAGACTTCAAAACAAAGAAAGTAACAAGAGATAAAGAAGGACGGTACATAATGATAAAGGGCTCAGTCCAACAAGAGGATATAACCATTCTAAATATATATGCACCCAATACAGGAAGACCAGCATATGTGAAAGAAATACTAACAGAACTAAAGAGGGAAATAGACTGAAATGCATTCACTCTAGGAGACTTCAACACACCACTCACCCCAAAGGAGATCCACCGGGCAGAAAATAAGTAAGGACACACAGGCACTGAACAACACACTACAATAGATGGACCTAATAGACATCTACAGAACTCTACATCCAAAGCAATAGGATATACATTCTTCTCAAGTGCACATGGAACATTCTCCAGAATAGACCACATACTAGGTCACAAAAAGAGCCTCAGTAAATTCCAAAATATTGAAATTCTACCAACCAATTATTCAGACCACAAAGGTATAAAAGTAGAAATAAATTCTACAAAGAAAACAAAAAGGCTCACACACACATGGAGGCTTAACAACATGCTACTAAATAATCAATGGATCAATGAACAAATCAAAATAGAGATCAAGGAATATATAGAAAAAAATGACAACAACAACACAAAGCCCCAACTTCTGTGGGACGCAGCGAAAGCAGTCTTAAGAGGAAAGTATATAGCAATCCAGGCACACTTGAAGAAGGAAGAACAATCCCAAATGAATAGTCTAACATCACAATTATCAAAACTGGAAAAAGAAGAACAAATGAGGCCTAAAGTCAGCAGAAGGAGGGACATAATAAAGATCAGAGAAGAAATAAACAAAATTGAGAAGAATAAAACAATAGCAAAAATCAACAAAACCAAGAGCCGGTTCTTTGAGAAAATAAACAAAATAGATAAGCCTCTAGCCAAACTTATTAAGAGAAAAAGAGAATCAACACAAATCAACATAATCAGAAATGAGAATGGAAAAATCACGACAGACTCCACAGACATACAAAGAATTATTAAAGACTACTATGAAAACCTATATGCCAACAGGCTGGAAAACCTAGAAGAAATGGACAACTTCCTAGAAAAATACAACCTCCCAAGACTGACCAAGGAAGAAACACAAAAGTTAAACAAACCAATTACGAGCAAAGAAATTGAAACGGTAATCAAAAAACTACCCAAGAACAAAACCCCGGGGCCAGACGGATTTACCTCGGAATTTTATCAGACACACAGAGAAGACATAATACCCATTCTCCTTAAAGTTTTCCAAAAAATAGAAGAAGAGGGAATACTCCCAAACTCATTCTATGAAGCCAACATCACCCTAATACCAAAACCAGGCAAAGACCCCACCAAAAAAGAAAATTACAGACCAATATCCCTGATGAATGTAGATGCAAAAATACTCAATAAAATATTAGCAAACAGAATTCAACAGTATATCAAAAGGATCATACACCATGACCAAGTGGAATTCATCCCAGGGATGCAAGGATGGTACAACATTCAAAAATCCATCAACATCATCCACCACATCAACAAAAAGAAAGACAAAAACCACATGATCATCTCCATAGATGCTGAAAAAGCATTTGACAAAATTCAACATCCATTCATGATAAAAACTCTCAGCAAAATGGGAATAGAGGGCAAGTACCTCAACATAATAAAGGCCATATATGATAAACCCACAGCCAGCATTATACTGAACAGCGAGAAGCTGAAAGCATTTCCTCTGAGATCGGGAACTAGACAGGGATGCCCACTCTCCCCACTGTTATTTAACATAGTACTGGAGGTCCTAGACACGGCAATCAGACAAAACAAAGAAATACACGGAATCCAGATTGGTAAAGAAGAAGTTAAACTGTCACTATTTGCAGATGATATGATACTGTACATAAAAAACCTTAAAGACTCCACTCCAAAACTACTAGAACTGATATCGGAATACAGCAAAGATGCAGGATACAAAATCAACACACAGAAATCTGTAGCTTTCCTATACACTAACAATGAACCAATAGAAAGAGAAATCAGGAAAAGAACTCCATTCACCATTGCATCAAAAAGAATAAAATACCTAGGAATAAACCTAACCAAAGCAGTGAAAGACTTATACTTATACAAGTCACTCTTAAGAGAAATTAAAGGGGACACTAATAAATGGAAACTCATCCCATGCTCATGGCTAGGAAGAATTAATATCGTCAAAATGGCCATCCTGCCCAAAGCAATATACTGATTTGATGCAATCCCTCTCAAATTACCAGCAACATTCTTCAATGAATTGGAACAAATAATTCAAAAATTCATATGGAAACACCAAAGACCCCGAATAGCCAAAGCAATCCTGAAAAAGAAGAATAAAGTAGGGGGGATCTCACTCCCCAACTTCAAGCTCTACTACAAAGCCATAGTAATCAAGACAATTTGGTACTGGCACAAGAAAAGAGCCACAGACCAGTGGAACAGATTAGAGACTCCAGAAATTAACCCAAACATAAATGGTCAATTAATATTTGATAAAGGAGCCATGGATATACAATGGCAAAATGACAGTCTCTTCAACAGATGGTGCTGGCAAACCTGGACAGCTACATGTAGGAGAATGAAACTGGACCTTTGTCTAACCCCATATACAAAAGTAAACTCAAAATGGATCAAAGACCTGAATGTAAGTCATGAAACCATTAAACTCTTGGAAAAAAACATAGGCAAAAACCTCTTAGACATAAACATGAGTGACCTCTTCTTGAACATATCTCCCCGGGCAAGGAAAACAACAGCAAAAATGAAGTGGGACTACATTAAGCTGAAAAGCTTCTGTACAGCGAAAGACACCATGAATAGAACAAAAAGGAACCCTACAGTATGGGAGAATATATTTGAAAATGACAGATCCGATAAAGGCTTGATGTCCAGAATATATAAAGAGCTCACACGCTTCAACAAACAAAAAACAAATAACCCAATTAAAAAGTGGGCAGAGGAACTGAACAGACAGTTCTCTAAAAAAGAAATACAGATGGCCAACAGACACATGAAAAGATGCTCCACATCGCTAATTATCAGAGAAGTGCAAATTAAAACTACAATGAGGTATCACCTCACACCAGTAAGGATAGCTGCCATCCAAAAGACAGACAACAACAAATGTTGGCGAGGCTGTGGAGAAAGGGGAACCCTCCTACACTGCTGGTGGGAATGTAAATTAGTTCAACCATTGTGGAAAACAGTATGGAGGTTCATCAAAATGCTCAAAACAGACCTACCATTTGACCCAGGAATTCCACTCCTAGGAATTTACCCTAAGAACGCAGCAATCAAGTTTGAGAAAGACAGATGCACCCCTATGTTTATTGCAGCACTATTTACAATAGCCAAGAATTGGAAGCAACCTAAATGTCCATCGGTAGATGAATGGATAAAGAAGATGTGGTACATATACACAATGGAATACTACTCAGCCATAAGAAGTGGAAAAATCCAACCATTTGCAGCAACATGGATGGAACTGGAGAGTATTATGCTCAGTGAAATAAGCCAAGTGGACAAAGAGAAATACCAAATGATTTCACTCATCTGAGGAGTATAAGAACAAAGGAAAAACTGAAGGAACAAAACAGCAGCGGAATTACAGAACCCAAAAATGGACTATCAGGTACCAAAGGGAAAGGAACTGGGGAGGATGGGTGGGCAGGTATGGATAAGGGAGGGGAAGAAGAAGGGGGGTATTAAGATTAGCATGCATGGGGGCAGGGAGAAAGGGGAGAGTGGGCTGTACAACACAGAGGACAAGTAGTGACTCTACAACATTTTGCTAAGCTGATGGACAGTAACCGTAATGTGGTTGTTAGGGGGGACCTGATATAGGGGAGAGCATAGTAAACATAGTATTCTTCATGTAAGTGTAGATTAAAGATTAAAAAATAAAAGAAATAAAGAAGGAAAAGGGGGATTACTCCTTGATAGGATAAAACTATTGGTAAATCAAAGATCAACACATGCTTTAAATATCCTTAATGTTGATCACTTAAAGGGTGTCAGATTATCAGCTATGGAGGTACTCTTTTCTGATAATATTCCTTTCTCTTAATAATAAAAAAAAAAAGCAGTTCCTGTGTGCTGACCTCCAATGAGTTCTACACAGTGGTATAGAGGGCATGTCAAAGTGTGGGCAAAGGGTCTGTTTGTTTCTATGCAGAAGATCAAGGCCTAGCTTGGCTACCCAGAAAATGAACTAAGATACGCTATGAGGAGGGGCTTCCGGCATCAGCACTCTCTGGAGGACTTGTGCCGGGGGATGATCATCAAAAAGCCTCCACAGGGATCCGGACGATGCTGCGGTTGTGGCTGCATCCACCCCACCATTTCCTGGACTTGCCATTGGAATGAGGAGGGAGATGTCTAGGCTGGCATGTGCATACAGTGAGACAACAAATTTGACCGGATCTGTACTGTTGGAACTCAACCAGGAGTTGGGAGGGGTGCAAGTTGTAGCACTCCAAAATCTTATGACTATAGACTATCTACGGTTAAAAGAACATATGGGATGTGAACAGATCCCAGAAATGGGTTGCTTTAATTTGTCTGATTTCTCTCAGACTGTTCAAGTACAGTTGGACAATATCCATCAAATCATAGACAAATTTTCACAAATGCCTAAGGTGCCTAAATGGTTTTCTTGTCTTCACTGGAGATGGATGGTAATTACAGATTTGCTTTGTTTATGTCACCGTATTCCTATTATGTTAATATGTGAGCGCAAGTTAGTTAGTAGTTTAAAACCTACACATGCTTAAGGTACTCTACAGGAAGATATGTCAAAGAAATAATCAATCCTCCCATGTTTTCCTCCATATGCTACCTCTATAGCTTTTCTTCTTCCTTCCTAATTACAACCCTTAAATAGAATTCGTGCCTCATATTGAATTTACTGAATATCATAATTCCTCCAGGTGGTAAAGATACCTCGAGACAAGTGCTGGGCATAGAAGCCACAGGGCATAAATATGCAAAGAAGTAAAAAGCTAACCTTTTCAAACAATATGGCTTCTCTCTCACTTACCAACTTTACATTTCCCTGTATGGCCCCGGAAGATGACTGGTTAGCCAGAGACGGGTAAGATTCCTCAAGGGAGGAACAACCTAAGACAGGCACAGTCGCAGGGGGGCCATCAGGTGAGAAATTGGGGATCAACAGAGGTGAGGCTCAGAACCTCACCCCCCTGTTTTGAGAGAAATCTTCTGCATCTGTGGATGTTTTGCTGCCCTTGTCTAGCTTGGATTAATACTTAGGCCATAGGCATACACCTGATCATGTACATTTGCCCTCTTACAGCACTAAACTATGTTTTCTACCTTTATCTTGCATCTACCTACCACTTCAGCATTTTATTAAAAATAAAAATAATAATAATAATAAAGGGAGAAATGTGGGATCCACATATAAATCAAGTATAAAAATCAAACGAATATTCATATTTGACCCGATTGTTTATAGTTCATAATGCGTGATCAAAACCGAAAGTTTCTGTGATGAATGCCCTTGTATTGTTCACCATGTAAGAATTTATTCACTATGTAAGAATTCGTTCACCATGTAAGAACTTGTTCGTTATGCTTCAGAAGATTGGAGGCTGATGAGAATTAGGCTTGAGATAGATTAATGATTGTGCATTGAGCATTGACCCCCCTATACAGAATTTTATTGTTGTTAACAACCATTTGGTCAATAAATATGAGAGATGCCCTCTAAAAAAAAAAAAAAAAACAGAAGGAAGAAAACGGCAGCAGACTCACAGAACCCAAGAATGGACTAACAGTTACCAAAGGGAAAGGGACTGGGGAGGATGGGTGGGAAGGGAGGGAGAAAGGGGAAAAGGGGGCATTACAATTCACACACATAATGTAGGGGGTGGGGGCCATGGGGAAGGCAGTATACACAGAAGACGAGTAGTGATTCTACAGCATCTTACTACGCTGATGGACAGTGACTATAATCGGGTATGTGGGGAGGACTTGGTGAAGGGGGGAGTCTAGTAAACATAATGTTACTCATGTAATTGTAGATTAATGATACCAAAATAAAAAAACAGAAGAGAAAAAAAAAAGTTATATGTGGATTTCCAACTACAAAGGGGGTCAGTGCCCCTAATCCTCACCTTGTTTAAGGATCAACTGTATAAACATATCCTTGAATCCAGTCTTCAAAGGAAAACTTTAGTTAAGCTCAGATTTAAGATGAACTAGCAAATTAAAAAATAAAATGTTTGAGAGGCATTACTTGGTGCTTTGATTTTCTTTCTTACAACTGTTTCTTAGGTCTATACATTCTCCTATACTAAAGTCTAAGAGTAAAGACAATAAAGAAGGGAAAAATAAGCTCAAAATTTAATACATGTTCAACTTGAAATTATGTGAGGCCGGAACACTTACAGGAGACACACAATAATTATGTATGTTACCAAAGAATAAATTACAGCTGTACAGTATTTTAAAACACCAATAGGGGCCATCTATAAATGTTCTCATAAGGTTGTATGTTTAAAGAAGACAAAAGGAAACAGAACTGCTTCAGCATGTCTATATGACTGCTTCTTTGCTATCAGTAGTATAACTGAGTGAAATCAACAGCAATGCCCTCAGAAACGCATTAACAATTCCATAAACAAACTGAGTTCAAGACTTAAGTTCCTCCAAATTCAACCAGAGCTTCCTTTTACATATATTATCCTCAAAATACTCTCCCCCCCCACACACCCCTAGATCTGACTCCTAAAAAGGACTAGAAATAATGACCAATTCATTAGCAATGAGTACCACTCCTATTACCCAGACTATGTATCTTCAAATGTCTCTTCCCACTAAAAGGAATCATGTCTCCCTGGAGAAATGGCTGATTTCTGCTGAGGCAGGAAATGTCTAAGATGAACCTGGACCATCTCATCATACTAGACAGCAGGGTAGCCCTGGGAGGTTACTAGTCATGTCAAAGGAACTTAGGCTCCCCCTTGCCAAAGATGGTTCAAGTTAAGCATCAATAACCTAAAAAATATATGTATATTATGTTTGAAAGCATGAGTACAAAATGACATTTAAAAAAACTGTTCCAATGTAAGAACGTTTATCAATTGCACCTCAATTAAAAAAAAATAAGCACACCTAAAACAAAAAACTGTTACCTTCCAAGGCTGTGAAGGAGACAACTCGAAGGAGAAAATCTTGAAAAACTAATAAAAAGGGGGAAAGAAGCATTAACCTACCCTTTCTCATTTGAATTTGTAACCCAGACCAAACAGTATATGAGGAAAAGTACTGCAGTGAAGACAATTAGAATATCCCCATTTTTCAATCCCTAATGAATTAATGTATCTATTTTCAATTTACAAGATTAAAAAAAAATCATCACAGTGGCTAAATGTAGGCCTCCCAAAAGATCTAATATTGTATTACGAGCAATGGGATCCAGTGTATCAATATTTGAACAGGAACATTTACTTCAGTCCTTTGGAGGTGATTTTGCCCCCATTTTGTTCAAAACTTCAAAACTGATAGCAATGTATGTGAGAATTCAGAGTACATGGTTCTCATACTTTTCCAGGTATCTAAAGAGACTGTCAATAAAGCGATCACATGTACATGAACAATAAAATTCTTTCCATTGGCCCTTAATATTTTCAAGCAAACACACTAAAGAAGTTCCAAAATGTGGTAAGGCATCAGGGTAGGCAGCTTTAGTTTTGAGTATTTTTCTCAGACCACCACCAGAAAAAGCAGGGTCCTATCTGCTTCCATCTCCAATGAACATTATTACATTGGAAAGTGGGAAGAACTGTCTTTGAAATCGTAAAACTAACTTTTCTTCTTACTACAACTAACTGACCAGCCTGAGGCCAAGCTAGGAAACTGGGATAACTATACCCTCACTGAAAGGCTGTGGAGGATCACACAATATAGTGTATGTATAGCTCTCAAAACAGAACCTGACATTTAGTGAATAACTGTTCAATAACTGGTAGCAATTATTCTGGAATGTTAGGTTAATGCCACCATCTACGAGCTTAATGTAATGAGGCAATAAAGTATTAGAGAAGGAAAAATTCACCCCAAGAACTTTAAAAACCAAAATACAGTTCCCTGGGTTAGCTCCATCCCAGAAATATGAAAGCTACAATAAAGCCAACCAATAGTCCTTCCTAAAGAGATAAGAAAACCACCTCAATCTTGCTAAACTAGAATTGGGCAAATTTTGCTCCTTTAAAAACCTTCAAAGGCTCCTTTCTACCTACAAAAAAGCTATTTACACATGACATTCAGGTCCTTCCACGGATCTGCCACTGACTTACTGTTTCAGCTCTCTCCATCAAACCACTTCCTATTTGCCATTTCCCAGACACATGTCTTGCCCTCTCATGGCTCTAGACTGTTCTCTGCAATATCTGCTCCCTGGATCCTGCACATTACAGTGCACTTCACATTGCATTGTCACTGGGTCTTTAACTCCTTTTGGACTCTAAGTTCCTTAATAGCAAAAGGGAATGTACTATTCATTTAGAGTGGTACCCTAATATAACACTCTATCCATAAGGATTCAATAATGTCTAAAATTTAGATGGTAAAATTCTAACTTATATTTACCCATATTTTCATCTAATATTTCACTTTTGCCTTCACAAAATTAGGAGTAGTTAACATAATGGATTCAGTCACTGGCCTGTGACCACTGTGACAGGGATGGAATAAGAAACAAGGTTCCTGATTCCCAACCCAAGTTATTTTCAATGGAAAAAGATATTCATTCTTTCAAGATTCATATTTACTCCACAGCATAAGATAAATGATTTCTAATTCTTGTGAGATACCTGATACAAAACCACAAAAGAGTGACCAATTAGAAGTCCTCTCAAGACTGATAAAAATGCCAAGAATTACAATGGACAAATCCACACATTAAAACAAAGGCAGCAATACTTGATTCACCCCATTTTCCGTAATTCTCCTGACAACTTTTAGATGCTTCCTTTCAGCACTTCCTGTCCAATTAGGCATCTAACATACTAATAGCTTCTTCACTGCTAACTATCTAATGCTTCATGCAGAAAGGTAGCTTTTAATTGCTACACTAGTAGTTCTCCTTTTAAGTATTTGAATACTGCTTTGAGAGCTTAATTTAGGAACTGAGTGAACCATCCCTGTTAACATAGTTTTTTCTCTAAGGTCACTGATGAGGCCTCCCAATTATAGGTTCCCATAGGAGTCCCACCACTCAACAAACATGTTAAAATAAGGTTAGGTTTAGACCAAATCTTAAATCTGAGACATCAAATTTCATTTAGTCAAGCTATATATATAATCGAATCTAGAAGAGGAAAATTGTCTAGGCATTTACATGGCAAATAGAATCCAGAGTTTCCTGACCCCAAAGCAATGTTGTTTACTGCACATTATTCTTTCAAATAAAATATTACTACTATTTTCAAATAAGACAGGCTCTTATTTGAAAGAAAATGAAATTTTTTTTATTATTACCTATTTATCTTTTTGTTAGTCATGTCGCAAAAGCTAGGATTAGAAGTTTGATTCTTTATTCTTATACACTCTTCTGCTACCATATAATCTTACTGAACATTGAGAAAATACATTGTAATAAAAATTTTAAGTAAAATGTAGTTATATGAACTGTACAGAAACCACCAGATTTTTATATAGGTGGTAATATATCACTGCCAAAGGAAACTCTAAATTCATGCCAGTGACCTGAAGGTGAAGTGATATAAACCCATTAGCCATTACCAATTTCCTAGCTAGCTAGTGCAGAGAGCTGAACTCATTGTGAAATGACATATATTTCAAGGGTAAACTTTTTAATAAGAAATGCAATGACTGTGGAATGATCAAATGTTCTGAAAAATTTACAAAAGAGACATTCATTAGTTTGCACAATTACAGTTATGCTGTAAGAAAACAAGTAACTTTTGCATGTATCACTACAATGAACTACTCAAGCTGAGCTAGCAAAATATGTCCTCCAAAAGGTACTTCCTCTGGGAAAAGCGTCATAAACAATGCTGTCCTGGAATGTATATGAAACCTAGCAACCACTCTTCAAGTTTCGTTTGCTTAGTCTCCCTTTGCTCACTCAACCTATGAGATCTAAACATCTCTAATCAAACTAACGGGCACCAGTCTTTCCCACTGACAAGATCATGTAACTAGGATCACCAACCATTCGGCTTAGCGAATCACCCAATTAAAAAAAAACCACACATCACAATCTTGCTCTAATAAGCAAGAGTCATTTTACAATTCAATCTTCGAGAAGCAAAGAGGGTACTTTTAGGCCTCAACTCTTGAGAATTCACTCTTGCATACTGTTCGCAAAGTAGAATTTTAACTATCTAGACGATACTTGAACATAGCAGGCACCCCTTTTCTTCATGGTTTGACAAGCCAGAGGGGATGTATTCTCTTAATACATTACTTCCTCCTCCGGGACACATCACTACTGCCAGGTGATCAGGTCTATTTGAGTTCCAGTCCGAGTATGACTGGAAAGGGTATTTTGGAACTGATGAAAGATTTGCTCACTACAGAAAAGGATAAAAATCGGCTGGGTCTGATTTGACAACCCATAGGAAACAGAAAAGAAATGCGACGGTAAAACGGACAACCCCAGAATGGGGTCCTCCGGGAGAGAAAGAGCTCATTCTTCTACCCTGGTTCGTGACAACCCGAGCAGCTCAATCAGGTGAACTGTCCGCAACTTCGCGGAGGCGGGCCTCGGATTGGAGAGCCGCTGGTCCAGGCCCTTCGGGGGTGTGACCAGGCGCCAACTTCAGGTGCCCCCAGGGCGGAGCTCTGCGCCCAGCACGGGTGGGTGAGATGAGACTGCCCGGTGGACCGGGCGGTAGAGGTGGCGGGCGGGCCGGCAGGCTCACCTTTGAAGAAGCGCAGCGCGAGGCCGTACAGCTCCTCCAGGCCGAAGCCCCAGCGCTGCTCTAGCCGCCGCGCCTCCTCCTCCGCCGCCTCCCCGGGTTCCGGCCGCTCCCCGGCGGCGCACGGACCCCGGCCGGACCCAGGGGGCGAGGGCGGCGGCAGCGGCGGCGGCAGCAGCGGGGCGCCCTCCGCGCCGGGCCGCTCCTCCGGGTCCGGGCTCAGCGTAAGGCCGTCAACGGAGACCTCGAGCCGCTCGGCATTCAGCACAGCCGCCATCTCCGCTGCTGCGCCTCCTCGGCGGGGACAGGCGGCGGCCACGTATCGACTTCCTGCGGACCTCTGACCTCCGCTAGCCGACACCGGAACTTCCGCCGCCGAGGAGGCTCGAAGGCGGGGAGGGCTGGGCTCGGCGCTCCGCCCCCACGGGAGCAGCCCCCGTCTCTTCTTTCCCCTCCGCACGGCCAGGGCCCGGCTGTCTTCTGCTCAAATCCCCGCGCTTGAGCTCTTGCGGCCCTCGATCAGGCTGGCGGGCCGTGACCCGGGGTGGCCCCCTTACCCCGGGAAGGAGACCCCGTCCTCAGGATCGTGCGGGGGTCGCGGCTCCCCCGCCCCCACCGATCCGGGCGGCCCTACAACAGCAGGTCTGAGGAAATGCAGGGCAAATGCTTTTTCCTTTAAGTAGGAAACCGGCTGCGGAGAAATTCGGTGGCTTCCCTGAGGCAGTGGTAAATGGGCAGAGCCTGGTTTTGCGAGAACTGACGCCCTTACAATTTGTGGGGCCCTCTTTAAGGAAAAATCACAAAAAATTAGATGCAAAAAGTCAGGGAGGAAAGTGAATATGTACTTAGAACCAGAAAGAAATCCCAAATGACATTCTGGGAAGTTTTCAAATCTCGGAAACATGGCAAGTACCACAAAAGTTTTGTTAACTCCTGACGTACTTCTTTCTATAGGTGTCCAAAAGAAGTAACGGTTTTTTTTTTTAAAGATTGAATATGCCCTTGACATTATGTATATTCACCAGTGTTTAGACTTCATGGGCCCCATTTATAATAATTTTCCCCAAGGTTTTTGGCTGCATATTTTTGATCCCTCTTTCTTATTGAGACAGGGACCACGAGCTTAAACAGAATAGGGTGAGGGTCTCTGGAAAAAGCAAGGCAGGATATTTACAGGCAGAGCAATGTAACTACATGCAAGGAAACCCCCTACCAAAACTCTTGCGTTGAACATTAAGCTCTAGAGTCATTCTTCAGTGAGATTAGTTAATATTCCCCAGATAAAGAAGAGTAGCACATGTTTTTATTATGTTAATCATTTGTAATTATGTGCAAGATTCACCTTAGCATGCTAAACGCCTAGGCCTAGATGCTGCCTTTCCTCCTTCAGATCTGATGAGGTGATTTTGCAAACTGGGCAACGAATTTAGTGTGCAGACCAAGCTGTAAAAAACATAGTAAAAGGCAGGAAGGATTCCACCTTAAAGATAAGATTGCATTTTAACACCCAGGAAGTTTAAGAAGTAAGATTCTTAACTTACTCTTTAGCAAACAGACAATACCTCAGCCCAGCTTGGGGGCTGGGCAGGCGGCCTTTTGATATTCTCCCAGACCAAGACGCCAGTATCCCAGAGATAAATCAAGGCAGGAAATTCCTTATGTTAAGTTAATTCTAAATTTTCAGGGACCACTTAAGTCCACACCCCTAAGTTTTTTTTTCATGTTCCCAAATATCAACTGCCTATAAAACCCCTAGACAATGCACCACTAGGGGTTCTCTTGTCCCCCTCCTGGCTCATGCCAGGAGCTCTGTCTGTCCCCTCACTGTATCTCAATAAAAGTCTCCCTAGCTCTCCTACCTTGACTGTTTGCTAAGTTTATTCTTCAACTCTGCAAACAAGAACTCAAACAAGAACTCTGGCATCACTATGGCAATTATTTGTAATGTCTTCTATAAAAAAAAATAGATGTCTTTTTTTTTAGCATTGTTAATACTATGTTTCAGCTTCACAGCTCATTACTGTTGCTAGTGTGTATTTTTTTTAAGATTATTGTCAAATCTGGGAAAATTTGTATCAAGGTTTTGCTCACACATGAGCTATAATATTTCAGGGCCATTTGTGTGTGGCTTACTGGATCCCCAGCGTTTTTCAGGACAAGAGTTTTCTGCTATGTTAAAACAGGATTTGATGCATTAATATGAATACAACGTGATTTCACATACAGACAGACTCACTGTAATACAACTACAAATTTGTGTCCCATAAACACAGGAATTCTAATATATAACATTTTACATGATTCACATAAAAACAATAAGTATGGGGCATTTATAATTGTATATATGACATTAGTAGTTTGCTGATGAGTAAGAGCCTCCATTTGAGGTTAGGTTTTTAGATTAGAAATTGAAAATATTGATCCCTCCACTTGTAATATTTTTACTTCTGTTGGTTGGAAGGATTTTCTATGGACGAGTTTCTCCTTTTCTTTCAAATCTTGTTTTTCCTCCACTATCCATGCATGTCCTATGCCAGGCATCACAGAGCTCCTTTGCCCTTTGGCCCTGTACCTTTGTGACATGGTGCCAGCCGAGTTGCCACAATGAGCAGTAGGTGTAATTCCAGAAAGCCATTCGTACACCCACATGAGCAATAATTTAACAGTACATGAAATGATGGCAAACCACATAAATGCATGCCATTACACCCAAGTTAAATGTATCTTTTATTCAATCATTGTCCTTTTAGCCATATCCATGGCCATTCCCTATAATCACCTAATGCAGAGGAGGAGTGATGGAAAGTAGGCAGATACAGTGGTCACACATATCTTACTTTAGAAACTTCTTTGGAAACATTGACTAGGTAAGTACACTGCTAGGGCTTTGAAGCTTAAGTTTCATTAATTCATTATGGTAAACTCACCTCTGGTAGGGGACTCAAAACTAATTCAACTCTAAGCCCAGTTATTTTTTTCCATTTAACTTGAATCTTTAAATTTAGCTTTAATTACCTTAAAAATAAGCATATCACAAAGTCTAACCTCCAAGGACTCCAATAAATATATTATTTCGTTGTGTCTGGTTCAGTGTTCTGCCTCTGGTATTCAATAACTTGGAGGTGCCCACAAGATGGGTAAATATAACTCTACTTCATGGAATCCTAGATTGTTTTCCAAGTTTTCTACAAAAAGAATGTCTTTTGTAAACAGAAACAAATTTTTTTAGACAGTATAAACATTAAAACCTACAGAATACCGTTAGGAAGATAGGTAACATATAATGAACCATTATTTACTTATTTTTTATTGTTTTGGAACTTAACATATTGACTATTCTTGAAAAATCCCCACATCCTCCCCATCACACATTGAAACCTCTTCCTAACAACCATCAAAAAATGTCCTGTAGATAGTTGCTCTTAGTGACCTAAAATAGATTAGGGAATTCTCTTTAACAACTCACTGTGGGAAATAGGTTCCAGACAGTCACTATAATAATAAGTCAAACATTTATGGGCATGAGACTCACCTGAGGAGCTCCTTAAACTGCAGATTCTGACCCAGGAAGGAATCTAGAGGGGGACCTGAGGCGTTTCTAATTGACAAACACATATATCAGTATAGCCATTACTATCATTAAGGTAACAAACATTCCATCATCCCTTCGTTAGTCCCTCCCTCCCGCAAGGCTTCCTAAGAGACATTTGTTTTCAAGAGACACATGTGTAACTACATGTCACAGTAGAATCTGCCTTCTATACACAGTTTAGAGAAACTACCTGTGTTTCCATACTTCTGTCTTTTGTACATGAAGAGACATACAGAGTGAGTAAAATGGTGTATTTTCTGAAACCTTTTCAGATACCTTCCCAAGTCTGTCCCTATACCAAAGAAGGTACATTTCTACCAACTGCCTTTGGTAAATGAACTTCAGTTAAGCTCCATTTCAACCAGTCATTTGCCACATAAGTATTACATTCTGAAATGCTTTCTGAAGTTTTTTCCCTAAAATCAACCTTTTCCTTTGTTCTCTCCACATATTTTCTTCTCTGTGAAATATTGCTAGATCCCCAGAGATTGAGTTCAATTGTGTATTTCCTGCTTTATCTGGTGAATTAGTAATCAGTACTCAGTAAAAAATTTCAGTTGGTCTTCTTTAGCAATGCAGCACTTCAGTAGTGATAGTTATTTTGTGCTTCTTGACTGCAAGCACCTGGAGGGTAAAGGCCACCTCTCAGGACTCCCACACTACAGGAAAAGTGGTAGGCACTCCAGATGTTTTACTGAGTGAATGAATGAAGATGTAACTACATCTATTACATACCATACCAGTTCAGCTCAACGTACAGTTAAGGAGTCCCTCATAGGCCAGACACCATAGGAAATAAGGTGAGTGGCTGTGGTGTCTGAACCCAAGGAGCTGTGGGCTGGTAGGTGACATCATGAGAGAAGCACTAGATTGGGGGCGCTGCTAGTACTGGAATGCACTTACCAACTCAGTGACCCTCAGCAGGCTACTTAACTTCTGTTGGCTCCTTTGTAAAATGGAGATAATAATAGTGTCCACCTCCCAGGTTGCTAAGAAGACTGGATGTATGGGTACACATAAAGCACTTAGAAAAGGACTGGCCTGGCATGTAGTGGGCTTTTCATATGTTGGCCACTGTTATGTACAATGCTCCGTTAAAATGTAGAAGAGAGGTTGCTCACCGGAGGTTCACAGAATAAAGCCTGCCCACTAATGTCTTTCACTTGGCTTGCAAGAGCTGGCCTCTACAGTGCTTTAAGTTTGAATTGGCTGTTAGCATTTTAAAATATGGGATTTTAATGTAAAAATCCAGATTTCTGACTTACCTTAAAAAGCTAGGAAATTTGGTGACACTTGGCATTGGTGCTAGACAGTGATGAGCTGCAGCTTGTTAAGGTTGTCTCCTTGAGAAGGGACATGTGCTCTCAAGTTTGTACCAGTCCCCTGGCCCATTGTCAGAGACTATTGCTATTTATCATGGGTTTGTATCTATGCTAATGATCATTTTACACCAACTTATAGTCACCTGCCTGCCCATTGTAGGCATTTGTGTCTGCAATTCCCTAAAATAGAAGAAAGAGAGTGGCAGACTGCCTGGAAGGTTTGGGGATGGCTTCAGAGAGGAGCTAATTCTGTGACCACTGTTTACATTTGAAGAATGTAGAAAGACATTCTAGGCAAGAGGAATAGCCTTCACTAATGGCCTGAGGCCTCAGAGAGCCTGACATGAGCAGGTAGCCTTGGCCTGGGCAGGTACTGGAAGGGGAGGAATGCCGGGAGAAGAGTGTGAGTGCATAGGCAGGGGCCAGAAGGTCAGGGCCCAAAAGGTAGGTTAGAGACTGTTCTGAAAGCAGGGAGCCATTGAAGGATTTTGTGAAAGGGAGAGTCTGGAGGGGAAGCCGGCAGTAGGGAGCTCAAAGTGGGGGCTGTAGTCAGCCCAGGAAGGACTAGGAGACCTGAAGAGGAGCAGTGTGGGAGATAAGGAAGGCATGGACTCCGAAGAGAGGTGCCACAGAGCCACAGAGCCAGCCAGAGGAGGTGGGGAGAGGACTGAATGTGTCACTTTCTAGGTGTTGTGACCTTAGGTCCACTTTCTGGATGCTCGTCTCTTTATATAAAAAAGGTAGAAATTTTTTCTGCCTTAGTTCCATCACAGATGTTGATGAGCCTAAGTCAGTTATATCTGTGAATGTGCTTTGGATGCTGTAGAACACCTGAACAGAATGGACACCATCACTCCAGCTTCCACACCCAAAACACTCCTAAGTGCCACTGTCCATCATGAAATTGTGTATATTTTTTCAGTTTCAGATTCAAAAGTAAAAATGGGTCTAATAGAAGCAATCAAAGACTTCTAGAAATTTGTATTTAAAAAATAAGTCTCCCCGGGTAAGATTCCTCAAGGGAGGAACAACCTAAGATAGGCACAGTCGCATGGGGGCCATCAGGTGAGAATTTGGGGATCAACAGAGGTGAGGCTCAGAACCTCACCCCCCCTGCCTTGAGAGAAATCTTATGCATCCGTGGATGTTTTGCTGCCCTTGTCTAGCCTGGATTAATACTTAGTCCATAGGCACACACCTGATCATCTGATCATCTACATTTGCCCTCTTACAGCACTAAACTATGTTTTCTACCTTTATCTTGCATCTACCTACCACTTCAGCATTTTATTAAAAATAAAAATAATAATAATAATAGAGGGAGAAATGTGGGATCAACATATAAATCAAGTACAAAAATCAAATGAATATTCATATTTGACCTGATTGTTTATGGGTCATAATGCGTGATCAAAACCGAAAGTTTCTGTGATGAATGCCCTTGTACTGTTCACCATGTAAGAATTTATTCACTATGTAAGAATTCGTTCACCATGTAAGAACTTGTTCGTTATGCTTCAGAAGATTGGAGACTGACGAGAATTAGGCTTGAGATGGATTAATGATTGTACATTGAGCATTGACCCCCCTATACTGAATTTTATTGTTGTTAACAACCATTTGATCAATAAATATGAGAGATGCCCTCTCAAAAAAAAAAAAAAAAAGTCTCCCATAATCCCATTACTGAGATCTAACCAACATTAAAAATGTGAGGTACATTTTTCCATTTGTCTTGCAAATAGTAATATCCAAATAATGATAATACTGATAATAATTATTAAGGAATAGCCTCCACTTAAAAAAGGGGTGGAAGGTTTAGGGCAGAAGGTGCCTGATTCCAACAATCTGTTCAAAAGATGCTGAGAGACTAATGCTGACGCTTCCGGGCCTCTCAGCCTCACCTGCTGGCCAGAGGCAGCAGTGCTGCCCCAGAGGGATGCCCTCCTCCTGTCCTGTGCTCTTGAGGCTGCCAGTGGCCTCCTCATCCATGTCCCTGTGGCCACCTCCTGGCTGACAAAGAGAGAAGGGCAACCATAGTGAGAGGACATGGGCCTGAGTCTCCAATGGCCAGTTTGGATGCAGCTTCTCTGTGTCTGAACGTTGCTACTATGGAGTCTAAACCATCATAAGCAATGGCTTTCCCACTGCAGAGCAGAGCAAGAGTGGTCCTCAAGGGGGTGTGTCCTTGCAAGATCAGGGTCTACAGAGAATGCCCTCTGGGACGGCCATCCTGGTAAATGGATGACTTCCCAGGATGCTAATAACAGTCAATTTATTTCACACATGCTATGTATGCCTCAGGCACTTCACATGCTTTGATGTTTATTTCTCAAAAATCTTATGAAGTTGATATTATGAACTCACTTTACAGAAGGGGAAAACAGAGTCAGGGAGATCTATAATAACAGAGAAGAGAAAGTATAGTACTAAGCACACTAGTGCATAGAGCCAATCTGCACAATTTGGAGCCAGTTCTACCACCATCATGACTGAGTGGGTTGCATAACCCCTCCATGCCTCAGTTTCTACAGCTGCAAAATGATATGATAGTAATAGAAGCTTATCAGAACATGTGTTAACACACATGGCCACACTTAGAATAGCAACTGGCACAATAAATTCTCCATAAGTGCCAGGAATTATTTTTATTACAATTTTTAAATTAAGGTATTATTGATATACACTCTTATGAACATTTCATATGAAAAACAATGTGGTTACTACATTCACCCATATTATCAAGTCTCCCCCCATACTCCATTGCAGTCACTGTCCATCAGTGTAGTAAGATGCCACAGAGTCACTACTTGTCTTCTCTGTGCTACACTGTCTTCTCCAGGATACCCTCTACACATGTGTACTAATAATAATACCCCTCAATCCCCTTCTCCCTCTCTCCCCACCCACCCTCCACAACCCCTCCCTTCTGGTAACTGCTAGTCCCTTCCTGGAGTCTGTGAGTCTGCTGCTGTTTTGTTCCTTCAGTTTTGCTTCTTTGTTATCCTCCACAAATGAGGGAAATCATTTGGCACTTGTCTTTCTCTGCCTGGCTTATTTCACTGAGCATGATACCCTCCAGCTCCATCCATGTTGTTGCAAAGGGTAGGATTTGTTTCTTTCTTATGGCTGAATAGTATACCATTGTGTATATGTACCACATATTCTTTATCCATTCATCTACTGATGAACACTTAGGTTGCTTCCATGTCTTGGCTATTGTAAATAGTGCTGTGATAAACATAGGGGTGCATATGTCTTTTTGAGTTAGAGAAGTTGTATTATTTGGGTAAATTCCTACAAATGGATCAGAGGTGCTCAAGATGGCAGCATGAGTAGGGTGGCAGAAATCTCCTCCCAAAACCATACATATTTTGGAAAATACAGTAAATACAACTATTTCTAAAAGAGACCAGAAGATACAGTACAACAGCCAGGCTACATCTACATCTGCGAGAACTCAGCATCTCATGAAACCCGGTAAGACACAAAGCCGTGACCTGGTGAGACCCAAGCACTGCCCCCAATCCAGCTCACCAGGGGGAGGAAAAGAATCAGAGTGGGGAGGGAGTGGAAGCACAGACTGCTAAATAACCAGCCCTAGTAATCTGCTCTGGGAGCACAGACACACATTGCACGGTGTACTGGATATTAGAGAAATGGAAAAGTAAAATCCAAGACGGAGACTGCAAGAGGGTGCCCACAGCAGACTCCCCTGGGACAAAAGAAAAGTGAGTGGCTTAAAACTATTAAAGGGACAATGGTTTAACAGGTGGACAAAATCGTCCCAGCACACTCAGCCCAGCAGGCTGGGAATCTTAAGGAACTTCAGGCAACCCCTTGGGTGGCAATGCAGCTCCAAGGCCCTTCATGGCAAAAGCAGCCCACTGTTCATTCCTTGCTGCCAGTGCTGCAAGCAAACCAGCTGACCCGCCACTGCTGCAGACCAGCTGGGGAGCAGCCCTGCTCACAGCAACCACACAGAGTCTTCTCCCAGCGCACAGCTAACAGGACCAGACCCAGAGGCTGCCACCAGCATGCAGCTGCTCAGCACAAACAGAAGAAGCCAGCGCAAAGTCTGGAAAGCACAAAGGCGCACTGTTCTTGCAGGAGAACACACCCGGCACTCCTGCAACCCCCCACAGTGCTCTAGGCCATCCCGAGGGCTGCCATACTCATGGCAGCACAGGAAATTAACCCAGAGACTGCTCACAGGAAACCAGAACAGGCAGCTGAGAAGGCCAAGGCGACCAGCAAGCAGGAAGAGACTTTGTTCTTCCAGCTGACACACATGCCACTTGCTGGCGATCACTTCTATCACCATGGAAAGGCAGAAGAACATGGTCCAGTCCAAAATAACTCAAACAACACCAGAGAGAGGGCCTGGCTAGATAGATATAGCCAATCTTCCTGAAAAATATTTCAAAATAAAAGTAATAACCATGCTGATGGAGCTGCAGAGATTTATGCAAGAGCTAAGTGATGAAGTCTGGAGGGAGATAACAGAAATAAAACAATCAATAGAAGGACTTAAGAGCAGACTTGATGAGGTGCAAGAGACTGTTAATGGAATAGAAATCAGAGAACAGGAATACAGAGAAGCTGAGGCAGAGAGAGATTAAAGGATCTCTAGGAATGAAAAATATTAAGAGAACGGTGTGACCAATCCAAACAGAACAATATTCGCATTAAAGGGGAACCAGAAGAAGAAGAGAGAGAAAAAGGGATAGAAAGTGTCTTTGAAGAAATAACTGCTGAAAACTTCCCCAAGCTGGGAAAGGAAATAGCTCTCAGACAATGGAAGCCCACAGAACTCCCAACACAAGGGACCCAAGGAGGACAACACCAAGACATATAATAATTAAAATAGCAAAGATCAAAGACAAGAACAGGATATTAAAGGCAGCCAGAGAGAGAAAAAAGATCACATACAAAGGAAAACCCATCAGGCTATCATCAAACTTCTCAACAGAAACCTTACAGGACAGAAGAGAATGGCATGATATATTTAATGAATGAAACAGAAGGGCTTTGGCTAAGAATACTGTATCCAGTAAGATTTATCATTTAAATTTGAAGGAGGGATTAACCAATTTCCAGACAAGCAAAAAAATTGAGGGAATTTGCCCCCAAAAACCACCTGCACAGGTTATTTTAAAGGGACTACTCTAGATGGAAGTACTCCTAAGGCTAAATAGAGGTAATGAGAGAAAATAAAATTACAGCAAAGGAAGCAGACAAACCAAATACTACCAAAAGGCAAAAAATAAAATCAGCTATCCACAAAAGCAGTCAAAGGGAACACAAAAGAGTGCAGAATAAAACACCTAACATGTAAAGAGTGGAGAAGGAAGAATAAGATGGGAGAGAAATAAAGAATCATCAGACTGTGTTTATAATAGCATAATAAGTGAGGTAAAGTTAGATGGTTAGATAGTAAAGAAGCTAACCTTGAACCTTTGTTAATCACAAATCTAAAGCCTGCAATGGCAATAAGTACATATCTTTCAATAATCACCCTAAATGTAAATGGACTGAATGTACCAATCAAAAGACACAGAGTAATGGAATGAATAAGAAAGCAAGACCCATCTATATGCTGCTTACAATAGACTCACCTCAAACCATACACAGACAAAAAGTGAAGGGTTGGAAAAAGATATTTCATGCAAACAATAGGGAGAAAAAGCAGGTCTTGCAGTACTTGTATCAGACAAAATAGATTTCAAAACAAAGAAAGTAACAAGAGATAAAGAAGGACATTATATAATGATAAAGGGGTCAATCCAACAAGAGGATATAACCATTATAAATATATATGCATCCAACACAGAAGCACTGACATATGTGAAACAAATACTAACAGAATTAAAGGAGGAAATAGAACACAATTCATTCATTTTAGGAGACTTCAACACCCCACTTACTCCAAAGGACAGATCAACCAGACAGATAATAAGTAAGGACACAGAGGCTCTGAACAACACACTAGAACAGATGGACCTAATAGACATCTACAGAACTCTACACCCAAAAGCAGCAGGATACACATTCTTCTCAAGTGCACATGGAACATTTTCCAAAATAGATCACATACTAGGCCACAAAAAGAGCCTCAGTAAATTAAAAAAGATTGAAATTCTACCAAGCAACTTCTCAGATCACAAAGGTATAAAACTAGAAATAAATTGTACAAAGAAAACAAAAAGGCTCACAAATACATGGAGGCTTAATAACATGCTCCAAAATAATCAGTAGATCATTGACCAAATTAAAACAGAGATCAAGCAATATATATATATACAAATGACAGCAGCAGCACAAAGCCCCAACTTCTGTGGGATGCAGCAAAGGCAGTTCTAAGAGGGAAGTATGTAGCAATCTGGGCCTATTTAAAGAAGGAAGAACAATTCCAAATGAACAGTCTAAAGTCATTATTATTGAAAGTGGAAAAAGAAGAACAAATGAGGCCCAGAGTCAGCAGAAGGAGGGACATAATAAAGATCAGAGAAGAAATAAATAAAATTGAGAAGAATAAAATGATAGAAAAAAATCAATGAAACCAAGAGCTGGTTCTTTGAGAAAATAAACAAAATAGATAAACCCGTAGCCAGACATATTAAGAGAAAAAGAGAATCTACACTTATAAACAGAATCAGAAATGAGAAAGGAAAAATCACAACAGACACCACAGAAGTACAAAACATTTTATATTAGAGAATACTATGAAAATCTATATGCTAACAAGCTGGATAACTTAGAACAAATGAACAACTTTCTAGAAAAATACAACCTTCCAAAACTGACCAAGGAAGAAACAGAAAATCTAAATAGACCAATTACCAGCAAAGTAATTGAATTGGTAATCAAAAAACTATCGAAAAACAAAATCCTAGACCAGCTGTTTTCACGTTGAATTTTATCAAACATTTAGTGAAGACCTAATACCCATGCTCCTTAAAGTTTCCCAAAAAGTAGAAGAGGAGGGAATACTCCCAAACTCTTTCTACAAGACCAACATCATTCTAATACCAAATGAGGCAAAGACACCACAAAAAAAGAAAATTACAGACCAACATCCCTGATGAACATAGATGCAAAACTCGTCAACAAAATATTAGCAAACTCAATTAAAAAATACTTCAAAAAGATCATCCATCATAATCAAGTAGGATTTATTCCAGGGATGCAAGGATGGTACAACATTCGGAAATCCATCAACATCATCCATCACAAAAACCAAAAGAAGGACAAAAACCACATGATCATCTCCATAGATGCTGAAAAAGCATTTGACAAAATTCAACATCCATTCATGATAAAAACTCTCAGCAAAATGGGAATAGAGGGCAAGTACCTCAACATAACAAAGGCCATATATGATAAACCCACAGCCAACATTATACTGAACAGCGAGAAGCTGAAAGCTTTTCCTCTGAGATCGGTAACTAGACAGGGATGCCCACTCTCCCCACTGTTATTTAACATAGTACTAGAGGTCCTAGCCATGGCAATCAGACAAAACAAAGAAATACAAGGAATCCAGATTGGTAAAGAAGAAGTTAAACTGTCACTATTTGCAGATGATATGATATTGTACATAAAAAACCCTTAAGACTCCACTCCAAAACTACTAGAATTGATATCGGAATACGGCAAAGTTGCAGGATACAAAATTAACACACAGAAATCGGTAGCTTTCCTATACACTAACAATGAACCAATAGAAAGAGAAATTAGGAAAATAATTCCATTCACCATTGCATCAAAAATAATAAAATACCTAGGAATAAACCTGACCAAAGAAGTGAAAGACCTATACCCTGAAAACTACAAGTCACTCTTAAGAGAAATTAAAGGGGACACTAACAAATGGAAACTCATCCCATGCTCATGGCTAGGAAGAATTAATATCAAAATGGCCATCCTGCCCAAAGCAATGTACAGATTTGATGCAATCCCTATCAAATTACCAGCAACATTCTTCAATGAACTGGAAAAAATAGTTCAAAAATACATATGGAAATACCAAAGACCCCAAATAGCCAAAGCAATCCTGAAAAAGAAGAATAAAGTGGGGGGGATGGCCAATATCCAAAAGACAAATAACAACAAATGTTGGCGAGGAGGATGTGAAGAAAGGGGAACCCTCCTACACTGTTGGTGGGAATATAAACTAGTTCAACCATTGTGGAAAGCAGTATGGAGGTTCCTCAAAAAACTAAAAATAGAAATGCCATTTGACCCAGGAATTCCACTGCTAGGAATTTACCCTAAGAATGCAGGAGCCCAGTTTGAAAAGACAGAGGCACCCCTATGTTTATCTCAGCACTATTTACAATAGCCAAGATATAGAAGCAGCCTAAGTGCCCACCAGTAGATGAATGGATAAAGAAGATGTGGTACATATATGCAATGGAATATTATTCAGCCATAAGAAGAAAAGAAATCCTACCCTTTGCAACAACATGGATGGGGCTAGAGGGTATTATGCTCAGTGAAATAAGCCAGGTGGAGAAAGACAAGTATCAAATGATTTCACTCATCTGTGGAGTATAAGAACAAAGGAAAAACTGAAGGAACAAAACAGCAGCAAACTTACAGAACCCAAGAATGGACCAACAGTTACCAAAGCGAGAGGGACTGGGGAGGATGGGTGGGAAGGGAGGGATAAAGGAGAAAAAGGGGCATTAGGATTAGCACACGTAATGTAAAGGGGGGGCACATGGAAGGCAGTACAATACAGAGAAGACAAGTAGTGATTCTATAGCATCTTACTACGCTGATTGACAGTGACTGCAATGAGGTATGTGGTGGGGACTTGATAATGGGGGGAGTCTAGTAACCATAATGTTGCTCATGTGATTGTACATTAATGATACCAAAATTTAAAAAAATAGAAAAAATTCCTAGAAGTGGAATTCCTGGGTGAAATGGTATTTCTATTTTTAGTTTTTTGAGGAACTTCCATATTGCTTTCCCCAATGGTTGAGCTAGCTTACATTCCCATCAGCAGTGCAGGAGGGTTCCCCTTTCTCCACATCCTCACCAGCATTTGTTGTTCTTAGGCCAGCAATGTATTAGTACTATTTTTGTAGAAGCCTCCCAGAATCTTGAGCCAACAAAAGGGAAGATACCCAATCACTAAACCTCCAAAACATGGTGAGACCCCCTCGGCTCCCACCCCACATCCAGGCTGCTGGAGCGAAAGTCTGAGGCAAACTGCACCAAGGACAGACGAGACATACCATGACATGGCTTCTCATCCAGTCCAGGTTGTTTGCTTGTTTGTTTTTCTTAATGTAAAAGTACATTTGTTGTAGAAAATTTTGTCAACATAGAAGAACAGAAAGAAAAATAATCATGCAGAATGCTACCAGAGAGCCACCATTAATACAGCTTCCATGAGGGGAATGCAGTTTCCTGGGCTCTCCTGGCACAGCCCAGCAGAGGTTGCTCTCTGAGACAAAATCTCCTTCCTGTTCCCCTGGCTTTGCCTTGGACTGGCCAGGCAAGGACACAATTTGACTCCAGTGTCTCGGCGAGGGGTGCAGAGACTCCTCAAAAGGTTGCCAAGATATGTGCATAGAAATGTTTATGACAACATGTTTATAATAGAAAACAAAATTAGTAGCAACCAATTGTCCCAGCAATAAGGGACAAGTGGCATACACAGTGGTACATCCACTCACTGGAGTTCCAGTAGCTGTTAATAAAGATGTTCCAACATGGAAGGATCTCAAAACTGTTACTATGTTACAAGAGCAAGGTGTGGAGCCGTGTTTTTAGCATGGTTCTTTTAGCTCTTGTTCTATAGTTAAAAGAATTGATACATATGGGCTATGTGAGGGAGGCTTTCACCTGTCACATCCTCCTTTTCTGTACTGTTTGAATTTTTTATCTTACAAGGGCAGGATTTAAAAATGAGGGTTGTTGGGAAGGAAGATTGTGCCTAATTTTAAAAATCTTTCTATCATGTATCCCTGCACTAAAAAAAACATACATGAATCTTCTATTCTTGTATTAGAAAAAGAATCTTTTCTCAAAACCTATGGTAGGGCTTTTTGTGGTGGCAGGCGCTATTTCTACAATGACTGTTACCCCTCCTAGTGCCTGGCACAAAGCAGATACTGAATAAACATTAATTATATGGATGAGTAAATTTGCTAAACAGGTTGGGAGCATTTCTTTCTGATCCTTTTTTCCCTACAGAGAACATTTCCTGAATTAAATTCACTACATCAGTAGAGCTCAGCCCCAACAACCTCTGAAGAGCAGGTTAACTGACAGGGTTATCTGAAATGTAAACTTGACAGCCTTCCCCTTCTACCCAAAAGCTCAACCATTTCACATATTCATTTAGAAAGCATTTATTGGTCACTTACTGAATGCACAAGACACAGCAAGGGGCTGGCGTTAACCTCCTCCAATTATTTTCATAGTTAAGTTATTCATTCAACAAACATTTATTAAGCACCTACCATATGTACTCCAGGTGCTGGGGCTAATGAGGTGTGCAAAACAGACTTAGTACCTGTTCAAATGAACCTGGAAGTCCAGGTGCCATGGATCCCAACCCTCTTACACCCAAAGCCTCTTCACAAAATGGATCATTTTTAGCATCTGTTATACTATCTGAAAGAAGTCCATAGATAAAACAGCATATCTACACAATCATTTCTTTAAAAATGTCTTAAGTGTAATACAAAGGAGAAATGCAAGGAAAGTGATGAGGAACAAAACTGGATGCTTCTGCACAGCTTCTAGGACAGTAGTGAAGTGGCCAGATGCTTGCACCTGTGCACGGACCACCTTGAAAAAATCCACTACAAATGTGGACGGAAAATGGTGTTGCTGTTAATGATACAGTTTTTGAAATATGAAAAACTCTTGAGAAATAAATTAGTTTATACAGGGATACTTCCCTGGAAATTTTAGTGTATGTTAAAACCATGTGGGAATTCACTGTGTTTATTTGTAAAATTCAGTTTCTGTATGTGCTCAGTTCATTACAGGCTGGCTTTTTGTCTTCATGGCCATCCAGAGGGACGTGGGAGATAGGTGAACTGTCCACGCAGTGCAGTACATCTATGTTCCCACCCTCGATTGCTACGTGCTGCTGTCCCCATGGCTGAAAAGCAGAAATGCCTGGAGGAGAGACACTGGCTGCCCTTTGAGAACACTATGGCCAGGGCAGCCTTGTGAGGCTTCAGAGATAGTAACTCTGAAGAGGCAGAACCAGCCCAGTCATGCTGCATACCTTCAAACAGCAGGGAGTCCTGACACCCAAGAAAAATGCGGTGTGCAAGCCCCAGAGCAGGGACTCAGTGTTGGCTTTCTAGGTGCCAGACAGGAGGATTTGGCTGAGGCAGATATGAAGGTGATAAGCAAATAAACCCCCATTATAAAGGACCTTAAAATAAGTACGAGTGTGTCAGCTATGATCTCCTGCATGTCACAGCACTGTGTGTCAAGCTGTATCTATTTATTTAAAAAGTAACACTTTTTAAGCTGCTTGGGAAGCAGGGCTACTGTAGCTCTAGTGTCAGGACTTGAATAAGGTGAGAGCCCCAGATAATCTATCAACAGTCAAAGCCAGACAGTGGAACCAGGCAATATTTCCTCTTATTATTTTTTATTCTTTATGAATGTTATTTATCAATCTTTGCTAATATGAATTATAGTTAATACATCTAAAAATGATGTATTTTAATAAATACAAACTATAAACTATATAATTATTAATCTAATTATATGAATATCAATAACCATTAGTCCTTAATAAAGCAAAATTCTTCATTCCTTGTTTGCTTCTAATATACTTAATCACAACATAACATAATCACTTAAACACACTTAATCACAACATAACAAAATAACAACATATTTTGTGGTAAAAAATATGCACACGGCACTGAATGGTATAAAGTAAAAAGTACAATTCCCTTCTTCCACCCTAAATTCCCCAGCCCCACTTCCCAGAGTTCAGCATTTCTCATGCATCCTTTCCTGATAGTTCTTCTATGCATATGCAAATATATGCATGTATATACAGCATAGAGGTTTTAAAAAAACATACTCATGTGCTTATGGTATACATCTTATTTGGCAATTTGCCTTTTCCATTTTATAATATCTCGGGGGACTTCTTTCTGCAATAATACATTTAGAGCTACAAATCCTTTTTGTCTGGGCCTAGATTTCCTTGAACCAGTGGATACCATTTTGTTTACCCAGGGGTAGGCACCCACAGCACAAATGAACTTGCCTATGCAGAGCCTCACAGGGGCTCTAACGGGCAGAGGGAACATGTTCAGAAGGTGATTGTGTTGTCTAATTATCCATTCTCCCAGTGCCAGCTAAATGAGGGTTTGGGTCATGGAACTGGAAGGGACCTAGGAATATAATGCTCACACTCTGTGGATGAGAAACCTGAGGGGTGGAGGGGTGGTCCAAGTCTCTGCCAATTGGTGGGAGAAGCCATACATGCCAAGTGCCCAGCCTAGCTGACTCACCAGCTCTCCTGATGTTGTCAGGCCCACCCCACCTTCCATCAGAGAAGGACCATTCTCCTGGTCTGGGGAGAGCTTTGAAACCACCGAGGGGACCCCACCTCTTGTGCACTGCTGAGAATTGCAGGAGGGGCACCAAGTGGGCTTCAAGGTAACTTCTTTGGGGAGTGAATCCATCTGACTGACAGATTTTTAAAATAATGTTTATTGTAGTTTTTCTTCCCCAGTTTAATGAGTACTAACTATAATCTCATTATCTAAAAAGAGGCAAGTTAATATTTTGGAAGATGTTGGGGACGGCCTTTGTCTTCTCACGTTTGTAGGCAGAATGGGAAAGCACCATCCCCCAGGTCTGAATGCAGCATGGGAAAGCACAAGCTTGAGAACAACTGGTGCAGTCCTTGGAAGTTATCTGCCCACAAAAACATATCTTGTCCTTGAAGACGAGCCAAGACTCCTCACTCTGAAAATAGGGAGACCTTGAGGATGTGTGAAAACACCACTCCCCCATCCCCCCTGCTTACCAGGCAGCTTCTAAGAAAATCAACAAGGTGCTCTGACCTGTGCCCCCCTGAGATGGGAAAGATGAGTATAGCACTTGGCTGAGGTCCGAGAAAGGCAGTATAAAAATAAAGGTGCTGCACCACATCAGGGCTGCGGCCATTGTCTGTCTGTCTGTGTTGTCTGTGTTTTTTGTTGTCTCATTTCACCCAAATAAACATGTGGCACACTACATCTGGTGCCCAACGTGGGGTATCCTCTCAGAGTGAGTTGTACATATATTCAGCTGCACGCCTCCCTTTCAGACTGTTCGACTTCGATGGCAGGCACCATCAGGAAGATGACCCTCTGGAAATTTTTCTGTTACTGTATGTATATGAGTGTGTATTTTAAAATTTTTAATTATTGTATTTTTAGAAAATAGCATCTTTCCCATCTTGTTTTGTCATGTAGCTTGCTCTTCCCCTTTAGCAACATGTCATTTTCTCATGACAATAAATGTTATTTCACAACACAATTTTTAACAGTTGCATAGTATTCTATCTTATGACTGCTTTATAATCAAATCAGCTATGGAAGGGACATGTTTCTTGCACACCTCCTCTGTGCCCAGCATGTTTCAAGAAGTCAATTATCTGCAAATACAGACGAAGAATGACCGGAGGCTACGTGTCACTCACTCTGCTGGGCGATTATAAATGCACGGGCATTGAGAGGAGGGAGCGATGAAGCTTTGTCAGGGTGCAGGATACACCGCAGTGTCGGGCAGACCCGGTTTCCAGACTAGGCCCAACCATTAAGCAGCCTGGGTAAGCAGGTCTTGAGTGAGTTATGTGGTCCTATCCCCACAGCCTCTTTTGCTTCCTCTGTAGAATAAATGGTGATATCCACACAGTGGGATGTATCCAGCCATTAAGAAGGAATGAAGTACATGCCACATTAGATGAACCTTGAAAATATTACACTAAGTGAAAGAGGAAGTCACAGAAGGTCACATATTGCCTGATTCCATTTTTATAAAATATCCAGACTAGGCAAAGCCCTAGAGAAAGAAAATGGATTGGGGGCTGCCAAGGGCTGGGGGAGGAGGAAGGAGGAGTAACTGGTTAATGGGCAGGGGTGTTCCTCAGATTTGAGGAACTGTTTGGAACCAGGTGGAGGTGACATGACCTGATATTGTGATTGTACCAAAGGCCCTTGAATGGGACACTCTGGTTAATTTTATGTTCTGTGAATTTCACCTCCATGGAAGATACAAAATAAATGGTGACAATAGGTGTACTTACCACGTGGGGCAGTCGGAAGGGCCCCCAGACCTAGAGGATAGAAAGCACTGAACTCAGCACAGAAGACTCAGGTCAGCCACTGTCACGTGTCCCTGCTCCCAGCAGAGCCTTTCAGCGCTCCCGTCTCCCAGGCAAAGCCAAAGGCCAGTCATGGCCAGGCCCAACCAGTTGGGCCGCTGCCTCCCAGGCTCCTGTCCTCCTCCCCATGCCTGTCCTCCCCGCTGTCCCCTGCACCACTTCTAGCAGTGTGGGGTCAGACCACACTACAGGCCTGCATAACAAATGCCTCATTCCGTTCACCATCTCCTCTCAGAGCCTGAGCCCTGACACCCAAGAATTCTGCTGTTGGCTCCCGGCTGTGCCCCTGGCCTCAGACAGTGCTCGTGCCATGTTCTTCAGGAGGACCTTTGAGTGAGTCAACTCAGGAAGCCGGGAAGTTTTCTAAGAGATTCAGGTCACCAGCAGGTCAGAGTGTCTGACACTCCCCAAGGGACCTCAGAGGCTCAGTAATCCCAAACTTCTGGGGCAAGGCTGCTGAGCAAGGGCAGGAGGGACGGCACTCTGGCCAGATGGCAGGCTCCTGCAGAGCCAGGGGACATCTGGTTTGTCCCAACATTGGTGTTCTGGACAGGGTTATCACCTCCGTACTCACCCCCATTGGGGTCCATGTGGAGGGAACAGTTTGACTCCTGGACACTTCTAGATGGCAGGAGGAGAGCAGGGAAGGCAGTGAGGAAGGCAGCTTCAGCTTCCTGGGGCCCCAGAGGAGTGCCAGGAGCCCTAAGGGTGGCAGCAGGGCTCATGTGGGGTTGGAAGGTACAGGCAGACCCATCCCCATACAGACAGGCCTAGGATCTTGGGTTAGTCATTTACATTCAGAGCCTCAGTCTTCCCCCCTGTAAAATGGAAGAAAATGTACATAAAGAGTGAATTATTAGGATATTAATGGAGGTAATATGTTCAGAGCATCTAGAAAAGTGCCTGGCCCAGCAAGGACCCTCTTTGCTTCTCCTTCCAATAGGCTAGGAAGGGTGCCACTGGATCAGACTGAGTCATTACTGGTTTCTGTGTAGATGTATTTGGGAGATCACTCTCATAAGGTTTGTAACATGGGTCTACAGGGAGTACACCACTGGTCAGAGTCCATGAAAAGATTTAATAATAAAACCAAGTTTAGGAGGATTAAAGATGGCAGGGTGAGACGACAGAGGCTTCCTCCTAAAACTGGATACAATTAGAAAATATAGTTGGCACAACTAATCCTGAGAGAGCAAGAGGAAAGAGGACCACACCAGACTGCATACACTTGGAGAAAAGAGCAGACCTCACCGAACAGGATAACCTACCAGAGCTGCGGCTTGGCGGGACCTGTGCCCTTCCCCCACCCCAGCTCACCGGCAGGAGGAAGAGAAACGGAGTAGGGAGGGAGTGGAAGGCTTGAGACTGCTGAATACCTAGCTCCGGAGATCTGTACTGGGAGCACAAACTTATATTTCATGGTGCTTTCATCATACTCTTCTGATAACGGGGTTGGAAAGCTGGGACAGGCGGAGTTCCTGGGATAACTGGGATTCTGGCCACTTGTGGAAAGCAGGGATCCATATCTGGCTGCTCTGGGACAAAAGCTTATATCTGTGTGCTCTGCCCACTGGTTCTGGCAGTGGAGACAGGCACAGCAGCCGGGAAGCGAGGAACAGCTCTTTCCTCCCCCCAGGCACCAATACTGCTTCCCTGAGACCCCCAACATTGCTTCAGGGGCTGAGCAGCACCAGAATAGAGCTTCTGGACACTAGAGGGTGCCATATACAAACATGAAAAGCCAATAAACAAAATAGATAAGCCTCTAGCCAGACTTATTAAGAGAAAAAGAGAATTAACACACATCAACAGAATCAGAAATGAGAAAGGAAACATCACAACAGATCCCATAGAAATACAAAGAATTATTAGAGAATACTATGAAAACCTACATGCTAACAAACTGGAAAACCTAGAAGAAATGGACAACTTCCTAGAAAAATACAACCTTCAAAGACTGACCAAGGAAGAAACACAAAATCTAAACAAACCAATTACCAGCAAAGAAATTGAAGCAGTAATCAAAAACTACCCAGGAACAAAACCCCCAGGCCAGATGGATTTACCTCAGAATTTTATCAGACATACAGAGAATACATAATACCCATTCTCCTTAAAGTTTTCCAAAAAATAGAAGAGGAGGGAATACTCCCAAACTCATTCTATGAAGCCAACATCACCCTAATACCAAAACCAGGCAAAGACCCCACCAAAAAAAGAAAATTACAGACCAATATCCCTGATGAACGTAGATGCAAAAATACTCAACAAAATATTAGCAAACTGAATTCAAAAATACATCAAAAGGATCATACACCATGACCAAGTGGGATTCATCCCAGGGATGCAAGGATGGTACAATATTCGAAAATCCATCAACATCATCCACCACATCAACAAAAAGAAAGACAAAGACCACATGATCATCTCCATAGATGCTGAAAAAGCATTCGATAAAATTCAACATCCATTCATGATAAAAACTCTCAACAAAATGGGTATAGAGGGCAAGTACCTCAACATAATAAAGGCCATATACGATAAACCCATAGCCAACATCATACTGAACAGCAAGAAGCTGAAAGCTTTTCCTCTGAAATCAGGAACAAGACAGGGATGGCCCACTCTCCCCACTGTTATTCAACATAGTACTGGAGGTCCTAGGCACAGCAATTAGACAAAACAAAGAAATACAAGGAATCCAGATTGGTAAAGAAGAAGTAAAACTGCCACTATTTGCAGATGATATGATATTGTACATAAAAAACCCTAAAGACTCCACCCCAAAACTACTAGAACTGATATCAGAATACAGCAAAGATGCAGGATACAAAATTAACACACAGAAATCTGTGGCTTCCTATACACTAACAATGAACCAATAGAAAGAGAAATCAGGAAAACAATTCCATTCACAATTGCATCAAAAATAATAAAATACCTAGGAATAAACCTAACCAATGAAGTGAAAGATCTATAACCTGAAAATTATAAGACACTCTTAAGAGAAATTAAAGAGGACACTAACAAATGGAAACTCATCCCATGCTCTTGGCTAGGAAGAATTAATATCGTCAAAATGGCCATTGTGCCCAAAGCAATATACAGATTGATGCAATCCCTATCAAATTACCAACAGCATTCTTCAACGAACTGGAACAAATAGTTCAAAAATTCATATGGAACCATCAAAGACCCCGAACAGCCAAAGCAATCCTGAGAAGGAAGAATAAAGTGGGGGGAATATCACTCCCCAACTTCAAGCTCTACTACAAAGCTACAGTAATCAAGACAATTTGGTACTGGCAAAAGAACAGAGCCACAGGCCAGTGGAACAGAATAGAGACTCCAGACATTAACCCAAACATACATGGCCAATTAATATACGATAAAGGAGCCATGGACATACAATGGGGAAATGACAGTCTCTTCAACAGATGGTGCTGGCAAAACTGGACAGCTACATGTAAGAGAATGAAACTGGACCATTGTCTAACCCCATACACAAAAGTAAATTCTAAATGGATCAAAGACCCGAATGTAAGTCATGAAAACCATAAAACTCTTAGAAAAAAACATAGTCAAAAATCTCATGGACATAAACATGAGTGACTTCTTCATGAACATATCTCCCTGGGCAAGGGAAACAAAGGCAAAAATGAACAAGTGGGACTATATCAAGCTAAAAAGCTTCTGTACAGCAAAGGACACCATCAATAGAAAAAAAAGATATCCTACAGTATGGGAGAATATATTCATAAATGACAGATCTGATAAAGGGTTGACATCCAAAATATATAAAGAGCTCACAGACCTCAACAAACAAAAAGCAAATAATCCAATTAAAAAATGGGCAGAGGAGCTGAATAGACAGTTCTCTAAAGAAGAAATTCAGATGGCCAACAGACACATGAAAAGATGCCCCACATTGCTTGTCATCAGAGAAATGCAAATTAAAACCACAATGAGATATCATCTGACACCAGTAAGGATGGCTATCATCCAAAAGACAAACAACAACAAATGTTGGCAAGGCTGTGGAGAAAGGGGAACCTTCCTACACTGCTGGTGGGAATGTAAATTAGTTCAACCATTGTGGAAAGCAGTATGGAGGTTCCTCAAAATGCTCAAAATAGAAATACCATTTGACCCAGGGATTCCACTTATAGGAATTTACCCCAAGAATGCAGCACTCCAGTTTGAAAAAGACAGATGCACCCCTATGTTTATCGCTGCACTATTTACAATAATCAAGATATGAAAGCAACCTAAATGTCCATCAGTAGATGAATGGATAAAGAAGGTGTGGTACATATACACAATGGAATATTACTCAGCCATAAGAAAAAAACAAATCCTACCATTCGCAACAACATGGATGGAGCTAGAGGGTATTATGCTCATTGAAATAAGCCAGGCAGAGAAAGACAAGTACCAAATGATTTCACTCATATGTGGAGTATAAGAACAAAAGAAAACTGAAGGAACAAAACAGCAGCAGAAGCACAGAACCCAAGAATGGACTAATAGTTACCAAAGGGAAAGGGACTGGGGAGGACAGGTGGGATGGGAGGGATCAGGGTGGGAAAAAAAGAAAGGGGGCATTTCAATTATCATGTATAGTGTGGGGGGGCATGGGGAGGGCTGTGCAACACAGAGAAGACAATTAGTGATTTTATAGCATCTTACTATGTTGATGCACAGTGTCTGTGAACAGGGACGTGGGGGGGAGTTGGTGAAGGGGGCAGCCTAGTAAACATAATGTTCTTCATGTGATTGTAAATTAATGATAACAAAATGAATAAAAAAAAGAACCCAGTTTATTACATCCCAAGGGTTTTTATCAGCAGTCAGATGAAAACATGGCTGTATTTTCCGACAGGGAGGTGGAAATGGGGGCTGCTGCTAGGGCAGCCGGGGCTACCTTCTATCTACCAGAGCCTTGTCCTGTGATGTGGCCCACGCCGGGGCATAGCTCAGGCCTGCTACAGCGCCTCAGACATGGAAGTGGAGGAAGATTTCAGAATAGCAACAGGGGCAAGCAGTGATCCCAGCAGGATGAGGTGCTGGGGCCAAAGAACTTGGCACAGGTGTAAAACCCCAGCGGCATGTGGCCACCTCTGTCTGTCTGCTCTAATCCTGCAATGCCAAACGCCATGTTTTCTCACTGCCTCAGCTGTTTGGGGCAGATGGCCTGAGCCAGAGGGCCCTCACAGTGTGCCCACAGTGGTCAGACCCAAGGTCTTCTCCTCTGAAGTGGCCTCTGTGTTAAAGAAAAAATTGTTTATGGCACTTGCTAAAGATGGTGAGGCAGACATCACTCAGATATCCCAGTGGGGAAAGGGGTCTGAAAGGAAAGGAGTGACACATAGCAGCAATTCACCGGAGAGTTCCGCTTTATTAGGGAAAGGTGCTGGGTTATATAGGAGGGGGCATGAATTGATTGAGGTGTCACTTCTACGGGGCTGTTGGCTGTTGGCTAGGTGCTGGGATTGGGAGGGGGGCGAGAGGTGATTGGGCTTCAGGTGGCGCAGGCGGGAACTGAGGACCCCGAAGAGAAGCCGGAAGTTTGCCATCTTACTGGTGGGGACCCTTCATTCCCCCCTTTCTCCTCTATGGGTTTGTGGACGTTGCTTTCTCTCTGGCTGCTTCCTGCTGAACAGGGGTGGAGAAGGGAGTGAGGGCTTGAGGATTGGGAGGAAAGGGTTGATAGGACTCCCCGCAGTAAGGACGAGTAGATGTGGACTTCTTCAGGTTTGGAAATCAATGAAGGTTCCCTGTAACCATAGGTTGGCCAAGAGGATATGGGTGTCAGGAGCCAGGCATCTGCGGCTATTGTTTCCAGGAACAGTTTCCAGTGGAGAGAGGGGTCCATCTCAGCGTGTGGTGAGGAGGTCACGTGAGGGTGAGGGATCTTCTGTGGCCAGAAGCTGGTAGTTCCTGAGTAAAAGCTGGTTGAAAGCTTAATTAGAGATTTTTCCGACTTGGGATTTGATGAACTTTATTATACAGGGTAAGAAGAGACAGGCGAGAAGAATGATTATTATGGGGCCTGCAATGGGCCAGAGCCAGGTGAGGAGGGGGTTTGTTAGTATTGACGAGAATGGGTTGGAATTGGAAGCAGAGTGGAGACTGGAGGCAAGGTCGGTGAGTTTGGTAATGTCAGTTTCTACAATGCCAGATTCGTTGATGTAATAGCAGCACTCTTCCCAGAGGAAGACGCAGGTGCCGCCCTTCTCAGCTGTAAGCAGATCTAGGGCCCGCCTGTTTTGAAGGGTGACTTTAGCTAGCGAAGGGACCTGTCTTTGGAGAGAGGCTAGAGAATCGGCAGTGGATGTCAGGGCTCCCTCAAGTTTGGCGTTGAGATCTCTAACTGCCTATAGAGAGTGACCCAAGGCTTCTCCCAAAAACCCTGCCCCAATGGCTGAGGTGATCAAAGAGATACCGACCATGATGGGAAGGAAAGCAGCCCTTTTTGTGCGCGAGTGCAAGGGAGGTTGGAGCTCAAGGAATTCTGCCATGCTGTAAAGTGTAAGCTGTGGGATTAGGGTGACGAGAATGCAGGGTGTATCGGAGTTGAGAGGTAGTGAGTTGAAAAGGCTGCCATTACACCAAAAGAAGTGTCCTGGTTGCGTAAAAGTCTTAGAGCCGGAGGTAGGGGTGTAGATAGAGAGGCAGTGAAGTGCACTGGAGGTGGGTGGAGTTGGGCCTACACAGTGGTGGATGGTGAGATTATCTGGGTATTCTGGTTCCCACAGGGGTATGTCTGTCAGGGGACGGAGGGGTTGTCCTTCTGCATGGAAGGAGTAGTTGGAAATATTGAGGGGCACGGCGGCCAGCAGTGGGCGCTGTAGTGATGCGCACAAGAAACAATTGGCGGTGTTGAGGGTGTGGTTGAGAAAGATGGTGGTGTGTTGAATGAGCTGTAACCAAGAGTAGGAGGAATAAGAAGATGAAGAGGTGCCGTCAAGAGTTTGGATAATGACTTTTTCGGAATGTCTGATATCTGATGCAACTTGAGAGATCTGGGAGCGAGAGGGAACATACTCTTGAGAGATATGAAGGGTACCATGGGGGGTCGAGGACCCCTTGTAGTAAACTGAGGCTGTTACTCCAGCAGCCCATCAAGAGTCCCAGGGATCTGGGATTAATAAGGAGAATGAGCCGTTGGGATATTTCATGAAACGGTTGGAGGAGTAATACTGTGGGTACTGGAAGTCACCCATGTAGTGAATGGTGCAAGACCAGTAGGGGCATCCCCCGTAGGTGTCTTGCCATCGCCTGCAATAGGCTTGTCTTTGGTCATAGAGGAAGCAGAGGTAGGGAGAATAAAGGTAGCTGTAAATGAATACTTCAGTGGAGGAAGGAAAGTGGAGGTACAAAGGCTCAGAGCAGCCTTTCAGAGGGCAGTCTGATGTGGCAATGAGGGCAGTAACTTTTGTTTGATGCTGTGTGTAAGTCTGCTTGACTTTGAATCGCCATACAAAGGAGGGTGGGGCGGCAGGGAAGACAATAGGAATGAGGGAAAAAAGCGAGAGAGCAGTAAAGGAGGAAAAAGTCATGATTCAGGTATGGATGGCAAAGAGGGTGCACGGGAGATGCGGAGCTTCAAGGGATCAGAGGGATGAGGCGTGGTAGAGTAGACAGCGTCTTGGGCTGTATCCGAAGGACTCTGGATTGTGACTGATGGGTCTTGGGTGTCCAGAGAAGGTGAGTCTTGGGTATTTGGTTTCAACCTGGAGATATGAATCCAAGGGGTAACAGAGTTATCAGGCAGTGAGAGCTTGGCAGCCGAGGGGGTGCAGAGAATAACTGGGTGTGGACCTTCCCATTTCGGGGTGAGAGAGGGCTGATCTTCTGGTGGCTTATAAAACACTAGTTGGCCGGGCTGTAAGACAGGAGGATTTTGGGAGGCGGATGGATCAGGAAGGAGCCAATCTTGATATTTCCACAATTCAGTGCGGAGGAGAGAGAGTAGTGAAAGGGCTATATTGGGAGGAATTGGTCCTTTGTGGGAAGGGAGCCCCGGGGGTAGAATCGCGCGGCCGTACATGATTTCAAAGGGTGACAAGAAGGAAGGTTTCTTTGGGAGGGCTCGAATGCGGAGTAGAGCTAAGGGAAGTAAGCAAACCCAGTCAAGGTGTAGTTCTAGAGATAGTTTGGTCAGGATGTCTTTTAGAGTCCTATTGGCTCTTTCTACTTTTCCTGAAGCTTGTGGTCGATAAGGACAATGTAAATGCCAGGGGAGTGAGAGCGACTTGGAGAGGTTTTGGATAATTTGGGCAGTGAACTCAGGGCCGTTATCTGATTGGAGGGAAGTGGGCATCCCGAACCTAGGAAAGATCTGGGTGAGGAGGATAGAGGCAACTACGGATGCTCGTTTGTTAGTGGTGGGGAAAGCTTCGACCCATCCTGAAAATGTATCTACTAGCACGAGTAGGTATCTGGTACGTCGTACAGGGGGCATGTTAGTGAAGTCTATTTGCCAGTCTGCAGCGGAGACATTACCCCTTGCTTGATGAGCTGGGAAGGGTCGGGCTTTGAGGGGGGTATTAGGGTTAGTGCGTTGGCAGATGGTGCACTTGCAGGTGATTTGGTTAAGTAGGGTTTTGTCTTCAGGAGAAAGAGGAAAAAAAGATTGTAAAAAATGGATTAAGGATTGGGGGCTGGGATGGAACAGGTCATGTAAGAGGCGGAAGAGAGACTCTTTGTCCTGAGAGCAGAGGGCGTCTTGTGATAAGGCTAAAACTGCAAGGGCAGACGGATTGTTGTCTGGTGCGTTTTCTGATAGGGCAACTGACCGGGCTACTCTGTCGGCCTTGTTGTTACCTCTTGCAATGGGGGAGTCATCTTTTTGATGTGATTTGCAGTGGACTATGCCTAGTCGGTGTGGGAGTTGTGAAGCCTCTAAAAGTTTAGTAATTAAGGCTGAATTAGTTATGGAATTCCCTTTTGTGGTGAGGAGGCCTCGTTCTTTCCATACTGCCGCGTGGGACAAGAGAATGTGGAATACGTACTTGGAGTCAGTGTACAATGTGAGAGACGTGTCCCGGGCCAGAGTGCAAGCTCTGGTGGCTGCAATGAGTTCAGCCTGCTGATTGGTTGTACCAGGGGGTAGGGCTCGTGCTTCAATGACATCTTCGAGGGAGACTACTGCATATCCTGAGTAGTGGATGCCCTCATGTTTAAAGGAGGACCCATCACTAAACCAGATGAGGTCGGAGTGCGAGAGGGCTCCTTCGGAGATCGTGGAGTGGCACGGAAGGAAGTTGTGAAGGGCTTCCAGGCAATCATGCGAGGGAGTATGAGGAGAGTAGGGCAGAGGAAGAAGAGTGGCTGGATTTAGGGGCGGGCAGGGGAGGAAAGAAATGTTTGGATTTTGGAGGAAAGAGGACAGTAAGGTCAGGAGTCTGGAGGCGGGGAGAGTCTAAACTTTTGTAGGTTAAGAGATCTTTTAGGTGATGTGGGGACAGAATGGTAAGGGGCGCTCCGAATGTTAGTTTGTGAGCTTCTTTCTGCAAGAGCTGTCCAGCGGCTAATGCCCGTAGGCAGGGGGCCCATCCCCGAACTGTGGGGTCTAATTGCTTGGAGAGATAAGCTACTGGGGCAAAGGATGGGCCATAATATTGGCCTAGGACTCCTAGAGCTTGACTGGACCTCTCATGAATGTATAATGAGAAGGGTTTTGACAAATCAGGGAGATGGAGAGCTGGAGCTTTTACAAGGGCTTGACGGAGCTTAATGAAGGAGTGTCGGGGTGAGGATGATAATGGTTCTTCAGGGGGGCCCTTGCTGAGGTCGTATAGGGGTCTTGCCAACAGGGAGAAGTTAGGGATCCACGCTCTAAAATACCCAGCCAAGCCTAGAAAGGAAAGGATTTCTGTCTTGGTTTTGGGAACGGGCAGGTCAGAGAGGAGTCGTTTTCTGTCTAAGGTAATGGACTTTCTTTGCTGAGACAGAAGGAATCCAAGGTAAGTGACAGAAGGGGAAGAGATTTGAGCTTTGACAGGGGATACTCGGTAACCTCTGGAAGCTAGAAGGTTAAGTAGAGACGCAGTGTCAAGTTGAGACTGTTCCCACGAGGGACTGCAGAGTAGAAGATCATCTACATATTGTAATAAAGTGGACTCGGGGTGATCATGGTGAAACTGTTTGAGGTCTTGAGCTAGGACGTGTCCAAAAATATGGGGACTATCTCGGAAGCCTTGTGGTAAAACTGTCCAAGTAAGCTGTACAGAATGTCTGGTGTATGGGTCCGTCCAGGTGAAGGCAAAAAAATCTTGGGAGGAGAGGTCTAGAGGAATAGAAAAAAATGCGTCCTTGAGATCTAGGACTGAGAAGTGGGATGCAGAAGCAGGGATCTGCGATAAAAGGGTGTATGGATTTGGAACTAAGGGATGGATAGGGACAACGGCTATGTTGATGAGGCGAAGGTCTTGGACAAGGCAGAAAGATCCATTGTTTTTTTTCACAGCTAATATGGGGGTATTAAATGGGGAGTGAGTGGGTCTGAGGTAGTTTTTGTTTAAGAGATCTTGAATGATGGGTTGGAGGCCTATGAGGGCTGAAGTGGTTAGGGGGTATTGGGCCTGACAGATATACTGAGAGGGGTCACGTAATTTGATAGAGGCAGGGGAACATAGGGCCATGGAGGGGCTTGTAATGTCCCAAACTTTGGGATTTACAGGGTGTATAAGGGCAGAACTGGAGCTTTCATTGGGTAGAGGGGGGTTGTCAGCTATGAGGGCCATCAGAAAGGGAGTACTGGGGGCTGTGGGATTGGATATAGTTATGGAAACGTGGAGGAGGGAAAGGATGTCCCGTCCTAGTAAAGGGATGGGACACTGGGGCATAACTAGGAAGGAGTGGGAGAAAGGTATGGGACTGTCTAGGATTGTGCATAAAAGGGGGGGGGTTTAATGGGAAAATCTGTTTACCTCCTACCCCGACTATAGGAGTAATGGCTGGCGTGGTAGAGCCCCGGTATTCTCGCAAGCCTGAGAAGGTGGCTCCTGTATCTAGGAGGAAGGAGATGGGGCGACCGTCTACTGTTAAAGTAACCCTGGGCTCCTGTTTGGTGATGGAAATGGTCGGGCGAGAAGCCCCCGGGCCCCGTCAATCTTCTTCTGCCAGCCCCACTAGGGTGGGCTTAGGATGGGGGTTGTTCGTCCAGCCTCCCCTTCGGGTGGTTGGGCAATCAGACCCCCAGTGGCCCTTTTTGTGGCATCTGGGGCATGGGGTGGTAGGAGATCTGGGGGAGGGGCACGCCCTTGACCAATGTCCCTCTTTTCCGCACTTGAAACAAGCTCCTGGGGGGGGCTTGTCTGTAGAGGGGCGCCCAGGTTGTGGTTTTATCAGCTGGGCCAACATCTGGAAATTGGCCTGATCAGCTTTTTGTTTACGGCGTTCTTTCTCCTCCTCCCGGTTATGGAAGACTTTAAAGGCTACTGTTAGGATCTCAGTCTGTGGGGTAGCGGGGCCCTGTTCTAACTTTTTGAGTTTAGCTTTAATGTCGGGGTAGCTTTGAGCTAGGAAGTATGTCATAAGGACCTGTCTTCCTTCAGGTGTTTCTGGGTCCAGGCTGGTATACTGTAATAGGGCTTGAGTGAGTCTATCTAAGAACTCGGAGGGGGTTTCGTCTCTCTTTTGAATTATGTCTTGGAGCTTTTGAAAATTGACTACTTTACGAGCTGCCTTTTTTAGACCTGCTATTAAGCAGGAGGCAAAAATATCTCGAGAGTGGAGACCCACAGCGGTGTTATAATCCCAGTGTGGGTCTTGTTTGGGGACAGCAGTGGGACCAGGGGGACAGGTGGGGTCAGTCCTGTGGGTTTCGGTAGCATGCATTTGGGTGAAGTCCTAAGCTCGTCTACGCTCCTCAGGGAGGAGAGTATTGGCCAGGAGCATGAAAATGTCATGATGTGTGAGGCTGTAAGACTGGAGGGTCCATTGAAACTCCCTGATGTAGGTCGTGGGATCAGTGGAAAAGGAACCTAGGCGTTTCTCTAGTTGGGCTAAATCTCCTAAGGAGAAAGGTACGTGAACGCGCAAGATGCCTTCGGATCCTGCTACTTCCCGGAGCGGGGCGATAATTTTGGGAGGCTCTTGGGACTGAGTCTGAGGGGGACTGAAGGGTTCTGGCTCAGTCTGTGGGGGAGTGAAGCGGTCTAGCTGTGCCTAGTCGAGCAGGTCCTGAAGTGCAGAAGGGGGCAAAGAAAATAAAGATAGAATCAGACCCACATGTCGCCAGCTAGCAGCCCAGCTGCTTGCCTCTGCTGCTTTAGTTGGGCTTGAACTCATGACTCTGAGGTTAAGAGTCCCATGCTCTACTAACTGAGCTACAGCAGGGCTCCAGTTAATTGCTTATGGAATGCGTTGTTTTCTATTCCTGCCACATCGGCAAGTGGGGGAAGGGCATAGCTAGAAGCAGGGGCGGTGTTTCTACACATCTTCAAGGTCTCCCTATTTTCAGAGTGAGGAGTCTTGGCAAGATATGTTTTTGTGGACAGATAACTTCTAAGGACTGCACCGGTTGTTCTCTAGCTTGTGCTTTCCCATGCTGCGTTCAGACATGGGGGGAGGTGCTTTCCCATTCTCTCTACAAACATGTGAGAAGACAAAGGCGGTCCCTAACAGGGGAGAAACAGGTGATGAGGGCAAAGACGGAGGAGGCCCCTGGGACCTAGTTAAAGGGGGGCTGAAAGGCTCAGGCTTAATCTGCAGGGAATGAAGGTGGAGGAGGTGAGATGGGGGAGGAGATGGTTGGGGAGGAAGGGAGAAGGGCTGTTGTAGGAGAAGAAGGGGAAGGGAGTGAACGGGAGGCTTCTGTGGGGGCGGCGGCTTGCAGGCTAGGAGAACTTGGGAGGGGGCGGGGAGAGGAGGAGGCAGAAAGCTTCGATATAGGGAATCTCCTTCCATTTTTTAAGGCGCTGGCAGTAGTTAAAAAGATCGCGAGTGATGTTAGGATCAAGAGTTCCCCCTGCAGGGCATTGGTTTTTTATTGTCTAGGGGGTATGTCGGCCAATCTTGGGAGCAATATTTACGGAGAAGTTTTGGTTTTATATCAGGCATCAGGAAGAGGGTAGCTAGATGCTTAAGCAGGCATTCAAGAGGTGAACTTTCAGGGAGGGATGAGGAGGCTCCCATGGTAAAGGACAGAGAAGGAGACAAACAGGGGAAGACGAACTGAGATCCTCGGACTGGAAGCAGACCACAAGGAGACAAAGGGCGTCCCCAATGATCCTTGGTGGTCTGCGGAAACTCGTATACGAGTCGGAATTTCTTGGGAAGTGTGGGTCATCACCCAGACTTCCCTAAGAAGGCAGAGTGCCGGAGTCACGAGGTACCTAGCGCTAGGCGTTTTCGGCGGATGGAGCAGAAGGAGGAGGGGGGGAAAGGGAGCGTTCTCATCCACAAAGGAGTCACCTCGTTTATGGCTGTTGGAGGGGGGCGCCTGAGAGTCGGCCGCAGCCGTGAAGGCCTGAGGCAGGGATTTATGACTGTCGGAGGAGGGGCCTGAGCGTCCACCGCAGCCGTAAAGGCTTGAAGCGGGGATTTATGGCTTTTGGAGGAGGGGCCTGAGGGTCCACCGCAGCCGTGAAGGCCTGAGGCGGGGAGAGTTCCCTCCTCATCCCCGAGCGTCAGGGCCTTGCCGGACGATCACGGTCAATGGCACTGCGATAGCTCGGGGAAGAGTGGCCCACTCCAGGGGGAAAACTTACCTAAAGGCCAGAGAGATGTGGTGAGTGTGATGAGCCAGCGCCGGAAAAAGAGGACGAGGGCAAGCTGCTGCTGGTGTCGGGGGAAGACGGGGCCCAGTTGGGGTGTCCCGTCTCCCGGGTTTCGGCACCAATGAAAGGAAAGGAGCGACACATAGCAGCAATTCACCGGAGAGTTCCGCTTTATTAGGGAAAGGTGCTGGGTTATATAGGAGGGGGCATGAATTGATTGAGGTGTCACTTCTACGGGGCTGTTGGCTGTTGGCTAGGTGCTGGGATTGGGAGGGGGGCGAGAGGTGATTGGGCTTCAGGTGGCGCCGGCGGGAACTGAGGACCCCGAAGAGAAGCTGGAAGTTTGCCATCTTACTGGTGGGGACCCTTCAGGGTCACTGTAAAAGGATTCTGCAGTTGGAGAGAGATTGGGCTCAGCTCTGAATACAGCATCAGCAGGTGGGAGTTTTTAGCCAAGGGGTAGAGTGGGGTCAGTGGATGAAAATTACTAGGAGGAAACCTCAGTGGGAGGGGGTTCTAGCTCAACAGACCTAGCTGATTGCTTACTGAAGACTGTCCAGGGGATCAGATCTCACTTGAGGGATGGTGGAGGACCTGATGGGATATAGCAGGCAGGCATTCTTGCTAAACTGACATAGCAGGGTTCTTACTCAAACTGGGTTTGACATGGAAGTGCACAAATGGGCCTAGGAGAAGGCTCAGGAACAGGTTCAGGAGCATGACCAAAGTTGGTCACACAAGACCTCAGGTCCTGCTTTTCCCTCTGCACACCCAGGGCCCAGGACAGGTCCAGAGCCCCATCTTGGGACTCAGTGAGGATCTAAAATCAGTGTCCCTCCAAGTCTATTGTGGGTGGGGAGGAAGGTGTCTGAAGGGTCCCCACCAGTAAGATGGCAAACTTCCGGCTTCTTTTCGGGGTCCTTGGTTCCCGCCGGCGCCACCTGAAGCCCAATCACCTCTTGCCCCCCTCCCAATCCCAGCACCTAGCCAACAGCCAACAGCCCCGTAGAAGTAACACCACAATCACCCTATGCCCCTTCCTATATAACCCAGCACCTTTCCCTAATAAAGCGGAACTCTCCGGTGAATTGCTGCTGTGTGTCGCTCCTTTCCTTTCAGTGTCTGAGGAGGAGAGGAGAAGGCCTCAGGCTCAAAGCCCTCCTACTCCACAGGTCTGATCATTTGCTGCCCTCACGTTGCCTCCCTCCTGGCCGCTGAGTTCAGATCAGATCTCACTGCTCACTGGGTTTCCACCAGAGCATCTGTAAGAGGGAGGAGGTTGAAGACTCAGAATGGTCTGAGGGGATTTTCTACTCCCAGCTGTTTTTATAGAAAGAATTGGCCAAGGTGGTGAACAAAACCTGACTAGGAGCACAAGAAGGACTTCGTACGGGTTTCAGTTCGGCCACAGCCTGCCCCATAATGTACAACCAAGAAATGATTGGGAACAAATTAATCCATGAGTCCTGCATAGAGGTGCCCTGAAAGGCTCAGTGTGCAGGTTAAAATTTGAATCTCCCACCCAATCTCAGAGACTCCTCAAGGGCAAGGAAAGGAGCTGATTTATGACCACAGAATTCCAGAAACCCCCATTCAGTCCTCAAACACACTGCACCTGGGAAGCTGTGCAGCCTGGGGCCAGGAATTAAAAATCTCCCTGGGTGATTAGACATGCAGCTGAGTCTGGGAACCACTACTCTACTCGGTTTTCCCCTTTTTCACATCAGGAAACTGAGGCCCAGAGAAGGCGAAGGCCTGCCTGGCTGGTGGTTCTGCCTTGCTGGCCCCAAGCCCTGGTCAAGTCCTCAGCTTGTCACCCCAGCCCCTCTTCAGGGAAATGAGGATTTCCATTCCTGATAAGGCCCGCTCCCCCACTGCCCTCGAGCCCTAGGTGTGGCTGATTGGAATGTTAATGCTCCCAGCAGCACCCTCCCTGAGGCTTCACAAGTACCTGTCAGCTGACCTCTTCCTCCCACAGCTCCTCCAAGACTTCAGGAACTGCAGAGAAACTTACCACAGCCCTTTCATCCTGTCAATGCCTTTCATCTTAGCCTTTAAAGTGCAGCGAAAGGTTTCAACCATCAAAGAACCCCCAGGAAGAAGGTAGGAGGCAGGAGACACTTTCCCCATTTCACTGCCGGCAAAACCGAGGCCCCACGAGTCCTCCAGTTCCTCTTGAGATAAGTCAGTGGACAGAAACCTATAAGGCTGCGAGAAACCCCACTGAGTCCTCCGGAAGGATGCTGTGAACCAGATGGTTGATCCTCGTGTGTCCAGCACCTCGCATGGGTGCCAGGCTCCTTCCCTCTGAGCCTGGCAGCTCAATCTTGCCTCTCCTAAACCACCACCTGCCTCCACCCACCCAGGTCAGCACACACCTGGGGCCCTGCCTGCCAGGTGCTCACAGGCCAGATGGCGCCTAGAGAGCGAACACACCTGGAAAAACTAACCTTGCAGAGCAGTGCCTGAGATGTGACAGGTGGGCGCGGCCACGGAGGGTGGTGGCGTGGGTGGAGCCAGGGTGCATCTGGTCCCACTGGGCTCTGCCGGGAGCAGGTGCAGGAGGTAGCCAGGCCCAGGGCATTGTGCTGCACCTGCTCCTTAGCACACAGTTAGCGGGCTTGCGCTTGGCCTGGAGAGCTCTCTCCTCAGGTAAGCTCCTCTGCTCCTTGTTTTGCAGATGAGATAACCAAAGCTCAGAGAGTTTGAGGGACTTACCAAGGCCAACAACTGATGAAGGATTAAAGTGAAACACATTCAAGAATTGCACCCCTCCTGGTCTTGACCCTGAGGGAGTGGGGATTGCCTGAGTTCACGTAACACAGAGGTGCCCAGAACCCCTGTGTGTTTACTCACGATGACATGTTCAGGGAGCCTCTGAAAGGTGCCAGGGGCCAGTGCTGGGGGAGTGGGTGTCTTGCCAATGGGTTTCAGCCCCGGGCAAGTTCACTATGGATTCAATGTGACCAAAGAAAATGACAGCAAAACATTCTTTGGGGTGAAAGGGTAATACCCAACTTTATTTCCAGGTGGCAGGTCAGTCACTAAAATCCCGTTCACTCAGAGTGAGTCTGTGTGCAGCAAGCTGGTCTCTGCCTCTGGGCCCCTCTGTCCATACAGCTGTCCTCTGGGCCTCTCTGCACAGTCATGCACACAGCTGTCCTCCAGGCCTCTGTCCTTGGTGCTGCCACCACTCCAGCCTCTGCTCTGCTCTCCTGCAGCCTTCTAGCCCTGCCACTGTGTCATACCCAGAGCACTGGGCGGAGCTCTTTTTATAGAGTCAACAGCCATGTATTGCCCATAGGTGTGCAGTGAGCTAGTCAACCAGGGCCAGGTGAGAATCCTGGCCACAGGAACTCTCATTTTATCCACACTGGGCAAGTCAGATCCAGCTTCTGATGGTCCCACAGGGAACCTGGCATGTGAGATGGGAGTGAGACGAGAGGCTGTGCTGTTCCCCAGAAGCCCCTGACCTGGACTTGGGGTCAGGGCTCCTTTTGGGAGTTCATACCCACACTTTTAGGGACACAGAGTGACAGCTGTCCAGCTCAGGTCAGGAGCTCTGACAACTTGCAGAAGAAAGGGGCATCCTGGGATGGGTTGTGTGGGAGCAGCTGCACCCAGGCTGTGCAGTGTGGCACTGGCAGGTTAGTACTGCTGCTGAGCAGGCTTGGGCTACGAGGGACAGTGGTGGGGCTGAAATGGGGAGGGCTTCTAGGGTCTAAGATGAATGCTTCCCAAAAGCCTCAGCCAGCACCCCTCCACGGATCCCCCATTAGGAGCTGTAAACTCATCCACGAGCCGTGCAACCCAGGCAACTTCACTTGCTTTCTGGATGTGCCAAGAGGCAGAGGTTCACATTTCCCATCTTCTCCTGACCTAAAGGCTTTTGAAATACTTCTGGGTCAAGACAAAGTCTGTTCCCAAGGCCCTGCCTCAGACCAGCTCTCCCCCAGGCCCTCTTTGGAGTGAACAAAGCTAGTCTCCCTCCTCCAGAGCCAGTGGCAAGTGCTTTCTGAGCAGGGCTGGATCCTGAAGAGCAGGGTCTTCCCAGGACTGGAGTACCTGGGGACCTCCCTCAGGCATCCTGGCTACATTTGAATCTTTTCAAACCCAGCGCAAGGGAAGATTATGAGAGTTTAGCAGTGATGGCTGTATGTGAGCACAGACACTTTAAAGCCTCCCTCTGGGCCATGCCTGGTAATCCTCCATGAGGCCTATGGGAGGCAACCTGTAAGGTTCTCTGGCTGCTGTGGACCAAAGGTGGTCTTCCCTAATTTTCCAGAACCATCTAGGGATGGTCTCCTCAGCTCAGCATCACCAGGAAAGGTCCCCTGCCACCCCTACCCCACTCCTGTCTGGGGGGCCCAGGACCAAGTACACCAGACGGGATGGGCCCCCTGAGCATCATAAGCCCCCAAAGCATACCCCATCCTGGATAGGGGTGCCTATTGCTTTTTTGGAAAAGTTTTTATTCTGGAAAAGTCTCAAACATATGCAAAAGTCTAAGTAGAATAGTACAATGAACAATCATGACCCAGCTTTAACTATTATCAGATTGTACCCAATCTTGCTTCTGCTGTATTTCCCACTCTTCCTTATACCCCAAACTAGATAATTTTGAAGCAAATCCCAAACATATTATTTCATCTGCCAGCATTTTCATGTATTTCTAAAAGACAGTATCTTTAAAAGTAATGCAAAGCTGCTATTGACTAAAAAAAATTAACCACAATTCCCTAATATTATCTCATCTTATGTATCTGTGCCCCAACTTATTTTTACAGATGATTACTTGCATCAGGATCCAAATAGCACGTTGGGCTGATGGACCTCTCTGGCCACTTCAGGTCTATAGGTTTCCTCTGTCTCTGCAATTTATTTCATGAAGCAGCCAGCTACTTGTCCTGTTAAATTTCCCACAGTCTGGGTTTTGTTGCTGTATCCCCTGAGGATGGCTGCCCTGTTGCTGTTCCCTGTATTTCTTTTGAGTTCTAATGGCTGAATTAGTTCTGGTTCTATATTTTGGCAAGAATGATTCACTTATAGGTGGTGATGTCTATTTCTGCAAGGAAGTAGGCTTAGCAGCCATGATGCTCATTGCTTAGGTTCATTATTTCCTTAGAGGTTGCAACATGGGGATAGTCTGGCTCTATCATCCCTTCTTCATTTGTCAGCAGAGTACTTCTATAAGGAGACACTTGTATCAACCCTTTGTTTACCTAGAGTTACAGTCATGCAAAAAAGGCAGGATAAATACTTGCTTCTTTCTCTTATCGGTTTCCAGCACAAAGGGTTTGTTCCTTAGAACCGTCCAAAGGTAACCAATTTTTGTTCCTTATGATCCATTTATGAACTAATGGATTTTAACAAATTTGATGTGCTTCAATCTATCACTTTGGTTATTCCTACTGACTTGCACATCATCCTGTTTGGCCAGTGGGAGTTTCTTCAAATTGTTTCTTTAGAGTGCTGCTACCTGAAGTGCTCAACAGTTTTGTCATTTTCAGATATGACTAAATATTTCAGACTCGTACATTTGCTGTCCCAGGCCTAGAATGAGTCATTTCTCAATGGACCAGTTTTCTTGCTTTTGATGGGAAACAGTATGCAGAGACCAAAGTCTGAGTGCTCATGAGTTTAAATAATCCTAGAATAAGCAACCACAGTGAAAGCAGGGCCCTTGTTGGCACTATTATTCAAGCGACAAGCCCAGAACAAAAGAATATTTTCAGAAAAATATATGGGAGTGGGCTGAGGCTAGCATTGCTGGCTCGCCAGAGTGGTGAGCCAGCTAGCTGCACTGGGAGGGCTTCATCTGTACAGGATGGCCACTTGCCCAAGAAGCCAGGCTGCTAAACAGAAGGCCCAGCAGCAAGGAGACTGTCACCTGGGCTGCAGGGTGCCGGTGTGGAGCTGGTGCTCAGAGCATGTAAGTGCAGTCTGAAAGAGGAGGTGGCCAAGAAAGGCTGAGGCAGTTCTTTCCATTCAAGAGCACAAAGTTTAGGTTACTCTGAAAGCTCAGTGCACGACTGCCTGAGTGACTGGACCCCCCCCTCCTGTTGCACCCTAAAATAGGACAGAACCTATTTGAACACGCCTGATTGTATCCTATGTCCATCAAGAGGCTGTGTTTTATTGGACCCCATGAGGGTGGAGTTTTCCCTGCACAGATATCTCAGCTTTTATAGGCTTATAATATCCAGTAAAACGCAGTGTTTTGGAAATACACACCTAATACATGTTGGCTAGGACACTAAGTAAGTCCAGAATTGATCTTAGGTTACTCTGGGTACCAGCCAACCCTTTAATAAATTATTTGGGGGTTAGAAAAGAGGGTACTGGCAGATTCTGCATTCCCTGATGCTGCTCCTCTACTTTTCCTTGGTCAGCAAAACCTCATGCAAGATGTGTGAAATTTGCTAATTCAACACCATTGTCACATCCCACACAGAGTCAGAGAATTTCTCAATTCAGGTTTCATTGTAGCACCAGAAGAAAATAAAATGATCATAATGAAATCACAATATTAAAGAAACTTCAGTGTCATAAACCTTTAATTAGCATCCTTTTAAAAAAGTTAACATGTAGGGGTTCAAAATCTGTTCTGTGTTGGTTTTTTTAATGTATATGGTGCTGATTAAGCAAAAAAGCTCCTTAACATTTTACCACTTTCCTGGCACAATATCTTTTGGGGGTGTTGTCTGTCAATCTCTTGTGACCGGTGGTTCTGGAATAAACTTCAGACACTGCAGAGGCCTGGGCAGTGAGAGGAGAGGAATCAAAGTGAGGCCAAGATCAAAAGGCAGACAGCTCCAGATCCGCAAGGTGAGAGTGAGCCATCGACGCCCTCCGCCGTCTTTTCCTGGTTCTAATAAACACACAGGGCTCCTAGCCGGGCTAGGGCAGTGCAGAGGGCCTCGCTCAAACAACAAAGTCGGAAGAGAGCACTTAGCACCTGGAGAGGAAAGGCAGGCCTCTGTGATGTCAGGGGCAGGAGCCATGGGCTGCAGAGCAGGACCATGACCCCGAATGGCTCAATCCTCCTCCACCTGGGCTCCATCCTCCCCTACCTGGGCTGCTCCAGATAACATGTTTTTTTAACTTCTTGCTTTTCTGCCTTCACTGATATTTACTGGCCTTTCCCCATGTACAACAAGTACCTCTGAGGACTGACTTCTATTTCACCTTTCCCTCTCCTTGTTATCTGTTTCAACAGATGGCACAGACAGCCAACCATAAATCAGGCCAAGAGCTCTGAGCACCTCAAGTGGTGAGGAGGTGAGAGTGGGTGCTGGCGAGGGGCATCCGAACCCTGACTCAGTGATCCTGGCTTCCAGACAACTGACCCTGAACTCCAGCTTGCTGTTCTGAAATTAGTAAACTGACTTGCTTCAGTAGAAGAAAGTACCTTATGGAGCCTGTTTAACATGTGATTAAATTTCAGATGATCTATTTTGGGAAAATAACTTGCAGTAATAGTTTTTTAAGATATTACCAAGCATCAGGCTCTTTCTGTTTTCCATGAGGGGAAATGGGTATGGAAGAATGAACAAATACTCATTGTATGTTTGCAGCTGGGTAATTAAGGAATCTTAGATTTAGTGAAAACCACTTATGATTTCATAGGTGTCTGTCAACAACAGACAGACAGTAACTTTAATTTTGATTGAATGTACACACCAGAGTTCTTGAAGAGCCCTATCTCCTTACATCTCCTTGTCAGCAAAAACCCCAGGAGCCTGGGAAATCCTTCCCACACAGAAGTCAGATCCCTTCCATATAAACCTGCATTGCATCCTCTGTGTCGGTTTTAAGAAGTTGGTTTAAAAAAAAGTCATATTTCATCCATTTTCCTGCTGTCCTATTTTCTTTTCTGAAGATCCAACCCAGATTAGCACACTGCATTTAGTCATCACAAAATTGAGTTTTAAAAATATACTTATAACAACCATAAATGCACAGGATTAAATAATAATAATAAAGCAGCACCAAAAGGTGTAAGAGAAAGTCTCCTCCCCTCACTCCAAACCCAACCCTGGCTTTCCACTCTCCTCACTGAGGTTATTGGTTAGGTATGTACACAGCACATATGATTCAAACTTCATTTTATGGCAAAAGGTGGACAGAAAGGGAAAGCCTGGAATCTGATTTCAACCCAGAGTATAATACCACCCACTGTCTCAGAAGAAGTCCTGAGGGGATGATGCTGGTTTCCCCAGTTTGGAGGATTATCAAGTCACGAACTGACTGTTGGAGCTGTCTCACATACACAGACTGCTTCAGCAAACCAGTTTCCACTTAGGATCAGGCACATAGCCAGGCTCAGCAGGCCCATTTCCTTGGCCTTCTGCAGGGCAGGCAGGCTTGGGCCTCACAAGGGAGCAGATGGCAGGAGATGAAAGGCTTGGACTGAGGACTCAGGGAAATTTCCACAGAGGCTGGGGGCTCCTATGAGTCCTGACCCCTGGGCAGAGTGTCTGGGTTGCCAAAGCATCTCTGGCTGTTAAACCTCCAGTGGCAGCCAACAGCCGGCAAACCTCTGGTTTCCTCCAGGCTGTCCTCCTGTTTCCCACAGTTAAAGCACTGGAACTCAGCCTGCACAGGTCTGGCTTCTACATGGCCTGTGCCTGGAACCCAGTGAGCTCCGTGTGCCAGGACAGCAGCCCCAGGATCGGAGAGGGCCTTTGCCAACTCCTGAAGGTGGCGGGGGACTCATCAGTGAGCACGGAGCCATGTCTGGAGGCCACCTGGCACAGTGTCTCTGGACTCATTAGGGCCTTGTCTGGACTGTGGAGTGTTTCCTGATTTGTGAAACTGGGGTAGGAATACCTGCTTTACGGGAACATGCGTAAGCAGGGCCCAGCATAGTACTGGGTCCTAATGGCTCCTGAGTTAAGAATGAATTAACAAGCCCAGTCAAATAGAGGGTCTGACCTCCTATCCCACTCACTCTCTGTCTGAGAAACCTCATGACCCTGCTAAGGAATGAGAGGAAAGGAGGGGAGATGGGGGAAAGAAAGAAGGGGTGGAGGTGGAGAAGCAGGTTGAGAGAAGGGCAGGCTACCCAGAAAAGCCTCAGGGGCTGCACAGGCGGCTGGGACAGTCATGGATAGCACCCGCCCCCCACCCCCCCAAGTCCTAGGTGGCTGCCCCAAGAATACTTTCTGCTTTGACAGGAAGGTCCATCGAGGATGAAAATATCCAAGCTCTTCCTGGGGTTGTCTTGTAGCATTCTGGAGTGGAGAAGCAGGTGGGGACTGTGCTGGACAAGACCTTGCCCTCAGAGCCTGCTGGGTAGTGACAGTGAATGGGTCCTGGAGAAAGAAGGCTCTGGCTGGGTGGGTGGGGGAGCCAACCTGTCCCTGGAGCCTCTGCCCAGGACTTGCACGTGCAGGTGCGGCCCCACACTGGCCCAAGCAGTTCTCTCTTTATGTAAAGTGAATTCAGGGCATCCAATTCCACAGACATCCCTTGAGGTGCTAGCCCCGTGCCTTACGCATGGTGGGCATGCAGAGCAGACACTAGACTCCAGTAAGATGGGCTCCTGCTCTCCATAACTTTATAAATTCGGGGGAAGCAGATACAGATGTGACCACAGTACACATCAGGATAAAATGGGAGCCTGGAACCAGGCCCAAGGGCAGAGGCAACAGGACCACCTCTGATGGCCCTTCTGTCCTCTCCTTCCCAGCTGGCCAGGGTCTCCAGAAAGGCCAGTGAGTGTTCACACACACGGCACATTTCCAGCCCTTCGTGCCTGGGGCGTCCTTATTCCTAGGCCCCCCGGGACTTGCCAGACAAGACCCCCACCTCGCCCAGGTGGATTCACTGCCCTGCATCCAGGTGCCTTTACCTGCAACCCCTCCTGACTCCGGAGGCCAGGGGCTGGGCTGTTGGGCCGACCTGGGACCGGGTCTAGCGCATAGCAGGGGGGAATACAGACCTTTGATGACGATGGTACGGACAGCGGTACGGGTCACTGCCCCGGCGTGGGGACACAGCCCTCCAGGGGAGTGCCCTGCCCCAGCCCCCTTCCCTTGGGGATGTTGATTGCGGCCGCGGGGCAGCGGGCGGAGGGATGGGAGGGACGGCCAGCAGGTCGTCCCCGCGGTTCACGGCAGCGGAAGCGATTACTCCCAGTGGCGTCTGGCGGGCTCGCCCGGCGAAGACTCAGCACTTCGCGGCCCCTTGATGGCGCCACCGCCCCGCCCCCGGTCCAGCCTATAACTGGGGTCGGCACGCGCCCCCACTCCCGGGCCACAGCTATGGCCGCCGCGCAGCCCCAGGCGTACCGGGTCGGGGCGGGCCCCACAACCTCCGCGTCCTCTGGCGTCCTTGCGAGCTTCCCCGCACCTGCCGGCCCCTCGCCTCCCAGAGGCTCGGCCGCTCCTCCAGCGCCGCAGCGCCGCAAGCGCACGTCGTTCAGCGCCGAGCAGCTGCAGCTGCTGGAGCTCGTCTTCCGCCGGACCATGTACCCCGACATTCACCTGCGCGAGCGCCTGGCGGCGCTCACGGTGCTCCCCGAGTCCAGGATCCAGGTGAGCCGCGCCCGCCGCGCTGTCGACAGTCGGTTCCTGGAGTCCGGCGTCCAGCCTGTGGGCGCGTCGCGGTACCTGCGCACAGGTGAAGGCTTCACTGCCCCAGGCGGCTCTCGGCGACTTAGTCTCTCGCTGTTAAGGGGTAGTAAAGGCCTTTCGTAAGAGGCCAGCTGGGTGCTTGACTGGTCAGAGGGCAAATCCTCAGGAGGAAGGTGACAGCAAGTCCTTCCACAGATGTCCGTCATCCAGGTCGAGGCACAGGTCGGTTTCGGCTGCTGCGAGAATGGTAGCTGAGCCCCGCAGGGGCTGGCTCACCAAGTTACTCCCGGCAACTTTCTGGGAGGGGATTTAATCTGGGATTTTTGCTTGAGAGGCTGTAGCGTCTGGGGTACAGTCTGAAGCACGTGAAGCTTCTTGTTATGGCTGGAAAATGCAGTGCAAGGGGCGTTTATGCCTAAAGCAATCCTGAGCAGAGCGCTGGGTGGAACGTTGTGGAGACAAATCAGCCCCGCGCCGTTCACATCGGGGAGCGGCCGCCTAGGTTCTCCGTGTCTCGGGAGGAATGCCTCCGGCAGTTTTGACGCTGGGCACAGGGGCTTCCTAAGCAGGACACCCTCAGTATTTGTTGGGAAATAGTGAGCAGCAAATTTTTCTCACAGGAATGAAGTGCACTGAGCAAAATACCTTCATTAATTTGATGAGGGGCCACACTTTCAGAAAAAAATGGATTTTCTAAATTATTTTAAAGCCTATGATCATTAAGCACAGCAGCATTTTCCCCTCAAATTCTAAGTACTTCCATTTCCGTGGCTCCATTTTTCATTGCAAAGGGCCCTATCTAACGCTAGATAGAAGTAGGCATTATTCCAATCTTGCACGTGGGAATGGCGAGGTAGAAGAAGCCAGGTGCTGGGAATTTCTAACTACCTGCCCAAGGGATTTCTGAAAACCCAAGGTTTCTGGAGCAGAGAGCCAGGGCATGTTAAACTGGATTATGACCTGTGCAGGTAAAGTAGCATAAGGTCCACAACCCAAAGCAGGTGTTCCCTCCTCTCTTCCAGGTGTGGTTCCAGAACAGGCGAGCAAAGTCACGGCGGCAGAGCAGGAAATCCTTTCAACCTGCAGCCAGGCCGGAGCTTTTCCTGCACCGCTCTGCTCATGGAACTGAAACGAAATGTTTGAAGCCCCAGCTGCCTCTTGAGGTAGATGTGAACTGCCTGCCCGCTCCCAACAGGGTTGGAGATGGCATCTCTGACCCTCGCTCCCAAGGTCAGAATTTTGAACCCTATTCTCCTCTCTCTGGTTCAAAGCTGAACTCATGGGAGGAACACATCTTTCCTGCTTTTGGGAACTGCTGAGGCTCCTGGGAGAATTCTGGAGAAGCTCAGAGAAGCCACGGCTGGCAGCCAGAGAGACACACATCAGAATGTTGTCCTTTCTGGCTTCCATGACCTTGATGATGTTTGGACAGTCATCTATCACCTGTGATGCCTCCCTTTTGGCCAGTGAACCTTCACCTAAGCCCGTTCTTTCCCTGAGGCACTGTCTGGGAGTTCGGCCTTCATTTCCTCCTATGCGTCTCCCAATCTGCACATGCCTGTCTTTACCAGTCCTATTCTTATTTTCTGGACTAGTTTTCCAGAATACTTGTTTTCTTCACTAGGCTCCTCAGCTGGGCCCCCGTTCCCTTTGGGGTTGGCAGCTGCCATCCTCCCATGGTTCCTCACTCTGACCCACCTCCTCCAGTCCTCATCCTGTCATGGAGATTTACTCGCTTTTTTGTGTGGCCTGTCATCTTTACACTTGTGGCATGCAGATTATTTCAAGAGAACCCTTTCTCTGGCTTCTCAGTTTGAAAAAAATTACTGTTTAGAAATCTGAAGTAGCCTCCAATTGCTACCAAATTATAAAAACCTTCTGGTTACACGTCCAGATAACTCATCCACAGCCTACAGGGCATGATGCAGATCTTTTTAATGTCACCCATCCCCCAAAATGCCTCTGTCTCAAAGCCACTGCTTTCAGTTTTGGAACCAAAGGAATACCTGTCTTTCTGAAACCCGCGATGAAACACTCAAGACGCCCCTGTTTATGAATGAAACTACCTCTCGTGCTGATTTGTGCCTGTTCCTCCCGCCGCTCAAGCATTTCCCTTAGCATGGGTCACTATGCCTCTGGGCAATGCCAGCGGACTAGTAAAAGTTTACCACCCATGCTGTATTGTGATTCTCTTTAAATGAACCATCCTTTAGGCAGCACTCAATATGCTGCTTCACTCACATTTACTCAGGACACGTTATATGGCCATGAAAACATTTCTCAAAAAAACTTTCTGCAAAGGTAGTTTATAGCCAGTAATCACTGTATCAGCAGGCCACTGTGCTGAGCTCCTTAACTTGGTTAAAAACCTGACTTTGGCTTGTCCAACGTTTAATAACATGAGTCTGTTGGTTTCAGATTTCTCTTTCCCAATTTATACATTAAGGATCTCTGTAAATCACTGTTCCTAAGTTAGCCCAAGATACATTTAAATATTGTTTTGATATTTTGAGGATTTTCAAGCTCCCAAGGACCAAAGGGAACTTGTAGAGGAGGTAACCATAGGTGTGGTTTCTTTGTAAACTGAGCTTTGGAAGAGGCTGGGAAGCAGCCACGGCTAGGGCCAGGATGCATGTCTTGCTGGTTACCAGGAGCTGAGCTACCCTGAATGTCTTAGAGATTATACACGTCAGTTGCCCTAATTTTCAAATGGCTTGCACTTTTTAAAGTAGCGAATCCACTCTTAAAAGCAACCAAGACATAGAACTCAGGATTTAGTAGGAGATTTGACTTCTGAACCCTTAAACTGAAACCAAAACTGAGATGATCAACATTACCTATTATTATTTTAAGTGCTTGCTATGTACCAAATACTGTGCTCAAGGCCCATGGGGGTGTGGCCAGGAGGGTGCACATCAGAGCTTCCTTTGAAATTAGACTTGGCAATGAGATGACACAAATATATTCACAAGACAGAGAAACAGAGCACTTTATAGTCCAAGTATCACATTTAAAAGTAAGTCTTGGAATTAGCTTATTAATTGTATTGCATTTATATGGTTATGTTTTCCTCAGTGAACAATTCAGAAATCTGCAAATATTTAAATGTCAAATTTTGATTTCTAAAAATTGTGGGGTCCACCAACAACAGTAGTCTGCACCTCTCTCAAAGTCTTTTAAGACCCTAAATCTAAATGTATCATAGGCATTATGATTAATCCTCGACAATCATCATTTAAGGTAGGGACTACAGTCGTTTTCACTTAAAGGATCAAGAAACTTTAGTAGTTCACAATCACACAGTTAATTGATGGCTGGGAAATCTAGGACTAACTCATTCCATTCACCACCTCCTGTGTTGGCCTGGCATTAATGTAGAGCTACTCCAAAATGACTACTTTAAATTATAGATTTCTTCTTCCCTAAACAGAAAAAGAATCCCAATATATTCTTATGTACAGTTCTGGCCTTCAACACAAGATGGCACTGAAAGACATTGATGCTGCTTAATATGTGCAAAACGAGGACTCATCTAAGTGTGACAAGTAAGCCAAGTAAGCCTCAAGAACTGTAAAAGAAAAAACATAAAAAATGCTTACCTAATTCTAGGCAGAATATATTAAAATCAACTTTTACTAGGTCTACACTAAGCCACCTAACTTACTTGCTTAGTGTTTTCCACGGTGATTTATAAAGATGGGAAAAAAACTCTAAATTTGATGATTTTGTAATTTAAAATGACTTGGTTATTAATCGGTATTGTTTCCTCAAAAATATAATTTAGTGGAAATTACATTCTTCAAAACTTTAAAAAAAGGAATACTTATCAACTTGTATTAAATGAAAACAATTTTCATAGATCAATTTATTTAGAATTACAAATATTAAGAATAAAGGATTTACACATTTCTTAATTAACATAACAGTTTAGCTAAATATAAACTTGCACTAAAGTTTTGCAGTGGCATAATACCAACAAAGAATATGGAAGCATTTTTAAACTATACAAAAACTTCATATGGAAAATAATCTTGCTTCAGTTATGTTACACATTAACATATAAAAAGTCTCATTTTATGAGACATCTAAAAGAATCAAAGCCCCTTCTACAGTTATATCTTAAACTTCAAATCTGAAAACAATTATATTTTGACTTTATAATATTCTATATTAAAACAGAAAATTTCAAATATACACTTTTTACAAGATTAACATTTTAGGCAGGGTTTTTCTTAGAAAAACAAAAACAAAAACCCCCCACAAGCAAATACAAACCATTTTTCTGCATTTTATAGCACTTGTTATATTTGTTTTCCTTATAAAATCTTGTTACTTTATAAATCATGTATTGTTGGATTTTAACCAGTAATCTGGTTCAGAAGTTGTGCAAATAAACAAAAAATATGAAAATAGTGTGTTATCAGTTTTTTTTTTTTAATGAATCTCATAACAATAGCACTTTTTGCCCTGAACTGAAGGGAGACATGCCAAATCCACCTGCTGAAATTTAGCATTTTGCAAGTTATGTTTTTTCCTGCTCCTTCATTTTCTTTCAACAGACAAACAACAAAGGCTTCTTTTATAAATTATAAATTAAAACATTTATTATTATAAAATGATCTATAGAACCATGTTACACTGCAAGTATATGTCATATATACTTGTAAAGTCCATAACTTCCCATCTATATCCCAGTGCCTTCCTTCAAACAAGGACTTCTGTAGCTCATGATGTTATCTTTTGAAGACAGATGCTTATCAACTAAGTGAACTTGAGTTGTAATTTTCTAGATGGACTTCCCACATTGCCATGTATATGCACAAAAAGACCAAGTTTCTTCATGTTCTCCATTGCAATAGTTGCCTACAAGTCTTGGGATGAATTCATGCACATTAAAAAATGGTCAACATATTCTTCCATGAAATTCTATAATGTTCAGACATTTTCAGTTTAAAAATACTTGCTAAAAACATATGTAACATAAGCAATGCTACTGTGGGTGAATAACAAAGAAAAATAAATATAATGCTGCTCAGCAATGCTGGTTTAAGAAGCAGTAGAGTATATTAAAATGCCTTATTTGGAGATTTAAATTTCCCTTGTTTTCCAGCAGTTAGATTATTTGGTGTTGGAAACCTATATAAGGAAAATAACTTCTCAAAAACAGTATCCTATGCAGTTGGAATTAATTACATCTACTCAGTCTCTGTTGGTGTTATTTGCTGCAAAGGCGTGTAAGTTTCCCATCTGGCTCAGGCCACTCTGAATATGTGCAACGTGAATTTCTACATTATTCTGAAAACAACTAAAGAAAGAAGAAACATAGTTAACTGTTTTATTTCACAAAATTAAGAAAAACAATTTTTAAAATAGGAAGAACTGAATTTTAGATAGGAAATAGCTATGATAATGACCCCAAGGAGGGAATAAATCCCCTGTTTACATCAGCCATAATTTCACTTCCATGGTGATTGATAGGAATTATGCTCAAAAGAAGCCAAAGGGCTGCGGGAATGTTGGAGAGAGGATGGGTGTCTGATGGGGGAAGATCTCAGATGAACCTCCATCCTAAACCAAAACCTAAATGCTGTATGTCTTCTGATTCCTTTATATAAAAAAAAATCTGTGTGAAATCTCTATTCTATCAATAGAGGGCCCCCAAAATGTGCTAAGCATCATTCAAATTAATGTAGAGCTACTCCAAAATGAATTCTTTAACTGAAAAGCTTTTACAATTTAAAGGGTAAAAACTATATGACTACTTCACAAATATGCATAATTCTTAAAACCTGTGCTAGAAATCACTATGAATTGAATAAAAAAATGTTTAGGGTATAGCCAATGAATTACCTGATATTAGAAGCATCTATTGTACTCTTGATATCATTTAATGAATCTGTAAGTGATTTGAATTCAAAGGAATTCAGGTCTCCTCCTTCTGCTAGACACTAAAGGAAAAAAATTATTTCAAAATTTAACTGACTTATAAATTCAAATACAGACAAAAGGCACTTGATATAATCTATGGATGAATATTTTTAAGCAATAAATTAGCATAATTTGTTTAGTTATCAAAATTAATAAAATACTTTCTCTGAAATTTACCTTAATTTGTAATAAAATAGCTGTAAGCCTGGAAATTAAGTCAGTCAAATTTTCATTTTCAACACAAGGCTGTCCTGTTGAGGAGTTGGCATGCCGAACAATTTCCTGGGCTTCTTCCTCACACCTTCGCCTCATGTCTGTTGGCTGGTCTGCAGGCTGGAGCCCCTGGTCTGGAGCAAGCTGAATACAGATGATTGAAACACTCATGAGGACAGAATAATTTCTGTGCATTTGTGCCCTGATTTTTTAGAATTAGTATTTACAAAACTAGCATTTATAATGAAAATGATGCTTACTCTTGCCTAAGGAGTTTTTTTCTTCCATAAGAGTTTTTTTTTTCTGTTTTATATTTTGATAATTTTTAATTTTGATATAATTTCAAACTTCTAAAAAAGAATAGAACAAAATACTCTTGATAACTGTTCACCCAGATTCATTAACTATTTTTTCATTTACTCCAACTGACTTCACATGATCTCTCAATTTGTGTGCATATTATTTTTTTCATGTAACTATTTGCAAGTTAGTTGCAAACACTGCCTCTTTACACCCAAATACTCCCGTTTATATTTCCTAACTACAAGGATGTTCTCCTGTATAACCTAGTGCAATGATCACAACCAGGAAACTCCACACTGCCATAAGCCCTTGCCTAGAAGTCCACATTCACATTTCATCAGCTGTCCAACCATTCTTGCACAAGGCATTTCCCTCTGAATACATCTGGTTGTCATATCTCTTCAGATTCCTTCATTCTGGAAAAGTTCCTCAGTCTTTCATGACTTGGTATTTTTGAAGAGTACCAGCCAATTATTTTGATGATATCCCTCAATGTGGGTTTGCTTGTTTTCTCAAGATGAGTACGAGGTTGTGTATTTCTGGCAGGAATGCCACAGAAGTGAGGCTGGGTTCTCGGTGCACCATGATTATGAGGGCATGTGGTGCTGATCCATCCTGTCACTGGTGTGTCATTTTCGATCACTTGGTTAAGGTAGGTGAGTGGCTGCCAGATTTCCCCACAGTAAGGGTCCCCTTTGTAATCAGTAAGTAACTGTCAAGGGTTATATGGATACTATATAGGGATTGTTCCCCACTGAACCTTTACTCACCCACTTAGCACTGCCTGAAGATTCTTGCCTTTACCAATTATTACTATGATGGTTGCCAAATAGTGTTTTTCTCACTCGTTATCTTTCCTTGGCATTTTACTACAAGAACATTTCCTTAAAAATCAATTAGTTAATTAATATTAGTTTGGGTTCATGGATTCTTATTCAGAGTGTTATAATCTCTTTCTTATTACTTATCATAATTACTTATGCTAAAGCTCAAAGCATCCCAAATTTGGCCTGTGGGAACCTGTTCTGTTGAGCTGTCTCCGTAATTTGGGGGCACACTTTATTTCCCTGGCACAGTAACATGGGCCAGGCTCATCTCATTTCTCTGCTCTAGCTCTGGAATCAGTATCATTTTCAAGCAGCCCTGCTTCCCTTTAATGGAGAAGAATGTTTAGAAACAACACCTGGGTGCTCGGTGTGTTCCTTGCTATGTGGTGTCACTGCTTCTAGGCTCTCTTGGCAGATACCCACACTTATTTATCTCTATTTTATAAAAATAAGATGAACCATCGATTCACCCTGATTCCTCCTCTTGTAATCTAACACCACAGGATTCACGCTAGTCCTCCTATTCTTCCGAACTTTCTTCTCCAAGCTGAAACCTGGCTCCCATGATCCTCCATTGCTTACTGACTCATTTGCTCAATCCTAGAATAGAGTTTCAGAACTGCTAATCCATTCCACTCCAAGAAAGTGGTTGAAACACTTTCATATATACCAAGTTATGTGTATGATAATCGTAATGACAATTCACAAATAACCCCTATGATGCGTGTGTTTGAAGTTCAACCATCCAAAGTTCCTCTAAAGAGGAAGCAAAATTGTATGCACAGCATGATCATAACTTGTGTGAGAAAAGCATGCACATATATATTAAAAAAGACTATGGAGAAATAAACCAAAATACAGTCTTCGGGGTAGTGGAATTAAGAGTAATTCTTTCTTTGGAATTTTTCTAAAATTTGACCTATATCTTTTGTAATTAAAAAAACTAATCAACAGAATTGATGGCTACTGTGCATAATCTCCAACACTGACTCTAAGGAGTAAAAATACATGTAAAATACGGTTTTCCTAAAGGCTCAGCTTAATTTGGATTTTATAAAATGTGAAAGCATTAAACTTCAAATAAAATAGTGGGGGGCACAGCCCCTCGGGGGAGATTTCCACACTACCTACCTCATAGCAGTACTGTTGAACTTTATGCAAAACTTTGTTTAGGTCCTTGTTCAGTTGTTCAAGCTCCAGAACAATTGTTGCATATCTCCGCTGAAATTCTATGCCAATGGGCATGGAATATGATTTCTGAGAAGAAAAACAATCAGATTTTCATAAGGGTTTTTTGAGCAGTGCATTCAGTTATGTACTAGGAGACCTGACTTACACAAAACAAACTGAAGGCTACTAAAAGTGTCTACACACAAGGCTATTCTTCTTGTGTTGTGATAATGGTATTGTTATTTAGGAGATTGCCTGTTTTCTTAGAAGCATCATGACATCTACCATTTACTTTTTCAAAAAGGACACGTTACACAGAGAAATTAAATTAAGCAAAATTAGTCTTCCATTTTTTCAAGTTTGTCATATTTCAAAATAAAAGTCAGTAAAAACTGTATGCTCTCACTTCAAGTATTCTAGTTATTTAAACTCACTTGATTCTCCATCTGGAATCTATTTACTATATGGTAATGACTGAAGCCATGGGTACTAGAATCAGATTATATATGTTTAAGTCCCAACTCTATCACCTACTAGCTGTGTGACCTTAAGAAAGTTTCTTAATGTCTCTGTGACTCAGTTTCCTCACCTGCAAAATGGGAATAAGAATGTATAACTAAGTAGACTATGGCAAAGATTAAATGAAATAATACATGCTAGCATACTGTCTCCCACATAGAAAATGCTCAACAAATATTAACTGTTATCATCATTGCCATCACTCCATATCTGCTTCCTACCAATAAGTATAAATAGACTTTTTTTCCATTTGTTTTCCTCTCTCCACAATACCTACAATAAATTACACTATCCATTCCATTCCAGCTACAAATGCTTCAATGAGACCCTCAGTCAAGCCAATTTAACCACATTTCTTTTTTCAGAGGGTTTCTGAGATGGCAGATCATCATGTACCGGGGATCACAGCTGTGCCTTACAGGAAGTACAGTTAAGGAAGGTGTACCTAGACTGCACAGGGAGACACTGTGTCCACAAGTACCTGTCACAGAATCATAATTGAGCCTGCCAAAACGCTAGCCACATCTAGTTCAGCCTTGTTGCTTTATAACTGAGAGTTGAGGCCAAGGAAAGCTAAATGGCATGCTGAACAGCACACACTATAAATAATGTATTCATGACTTAGTAATGAAGATGAAGATGGCTAACTGAACCCTCATAGCAGCCCCATGAGATGACCCCATTTTACATGTGGAGGAGGCAAAGGCATAGCCAGTCATGTGCACTATCTGAAGCCAGATTGCACTGCTCAGCATTCCTCCACCACTGTGGATCTGATGGAGAGAAAGATGAGGAGGGGAAAGAGTGTTACAGGGAGAGCAGGGAAGGGGTAAGTTCTACCGAAGCCTGGAACCATATCTAGCACATTCTGCTTTAAGCTATCACTGGTGCTTCCTTAACTGCTTTCTCTTTCAAGTCTCAGTATTTGTGGAGTTAAGGCCCACTGCGCTACCAGAAGATCAGTATTTTGTAAGAATGCGGGATGAACAGGTCATGGTGAATTTAGCTTCCTTTCCCTGTTGGGCTGGATTGGGGATTACTGAGGACATAGTGTTGGGGTTAGCTAAGGATTTGATCAAATCTTTCTTTTGAGGGTAAGTGTGTATTTCAGCAGACTCAGAACCAATCAAACCAAAATTATTAAAGTTTCTGTATCACCCTGCACAGAATTCATTATCAAAAGCCTTGATCCTTACTTTTTGTGTTCAACATATTTATGACAAATTTAAATAAAGACATATAAGGATTTTACATATATGCATCAAAATGTTCTTGGAACTCCCTTTTTTGAAACTGTTCTCAAAGTCTTTGGTACAACTTTCTGAATATCCTTAATGATGGCAAACATTTTCCCTTATATTTTTAAATATTCAAATTATGAAAATATAGAAAAATGTACAAGAATGACCAATATTGAAAAAGAGAACAGGGAACTTGTACTGCAGATGTCAGACTAAACAGTGTGATAGAAGCATGGGCAACGAGTATATCAAGGCACAGAAGAGCGAGCAGTCTTTAATATATAGTGTGTGCATGCATGTGTATGTATGTATGTATACACACACACACCACATATATAAAAATAAATGCCTGGTACATATTGTGTGTGTGCATAATGGGAATTTAGTGTATAAAAAAGTTGTCCTTTCAAATCAGTAAGAAAAGACAAACTATTAATAAATTGGGACTATTATCGATTTGGGGAAAAAAATAAGGTAGATCTCTAGCTTACATCATTCATAGAAGTAATTTTACGATGGATTGAAGATCTAAACATGCAAAAAAAACATTGTAAAGTATTATAAGAAAATAGAGGAGAATATGTTTATGAACAAGAGGTAGAGAAGACATTTTAACAAAATACAAAAAACAAAAACTCGAAGAGGGAAAAATATTAAAATGACTATATTAAAATTGAAATTTTCTATAGTATAACCTTAGGAAAAAAAGTTAAAAAAATACACATGCTGAAGATTTAGTAATGTGGGTAACTGCTGAACTGTTGTTTGTATATTTGAAACCAATATAACATTATGTATCAACTATCTTTCAATTAAAAAAAAAAAATATATATATATATATACAAACATGCCAACTAACATAAAATGATGCTCAAAAGATTTTCTAGTAGCCTTACAAATGCAAAATAAATCAAAGAGCTATTTATTTTTCATCCATAATTGCTAACAATGTAAGAATCTTAAAGTCTCTAGGATTAGAAATGATGATCTACATTTACTGATATTGTGAAGTAAGAAGCAGAATATGACTTAGCATAATGTTTATTTTTAAAATGTACGCCCATCCAAATACCTAGGAATAAACCTAACCAAGGAAGTGAGAAACCTATACCCTGAAAACTAAAAGACACTCCTAAGAGAAATTAAAGAGGTCACTAACAAATGGAAACTCATCCCGTGTTCCTGGCTAGGAAGAATTAATATCAAAATGGCCATCCTGCCCAAAGCAATATACAGATTCGATGCAATCCCTATCAAATTACCAACAGCATTCTTCGATGAACTGGAACAAATAGTTCAAAAATTCATATGGAACCATCAAAGACCCCGAATAGCCAAAGCAATCCTGAGAAGGAAGAATAAAGTGGGGGGAATCTCGCTCCCCAACTTCAAGCTCTACTACAAAGCCACAGTAATCAAGACAATTTGGTACTGGCAAAAGAACAGAGCTACAGACCAGTGGAACTGAACAGAGACTCCAGACATTAACCCAAACACACATGGCCAATTAATATACGATAAAGGAGCCATGGACATACAATGGGGAAATGACAGTCTCTTCAACAGATGGTGCTGGCAAAACTGGACAGCTACATGTAAGAGAATGAAACTGGACCATTGTCTAACCCCATACACAAAAGTAAATTCTAAATGGATCAAAGACCTGAATGTAAGTCATGAAAACCATAAAACTCTTAGAAAAAAACATAGTCAAAAATCTCATGGACATAAACACGAGTGACTTCTTCATGAACATATCTCCCTGGGCAAGGGAAACAAAGGCAAAAATGAACAAGTGGGACTATATCAAGTTAAAAAGCTTCTGTACAGCAAAGGACACCATCAATAGAAAAAAAGGTATCCTACAGTATGGGAGAAGATATTCATAAATGACAGATCTGATAAAGGATTGACATCCAAAATATATAAAGAGCTCACACGCCTCAACAAACAAAAAGCAAATAATCCAATTAAAAAATGGGCAGAGAAGCTGAATAGACAGTTCTCTAAAGAAGAAATCCAGATGGCCAACAGGCACATGAAAAGATGCTCCACATTGCTAATCATCAGAGAAATGCAAATTTAAACCACGATGAGATATCACCTCACACCATTAAGATCGCCATCATCGAAAAGACAAACAATAAATGTTGGCTAGGTTGTGGAGAAACGCGAACCCTCCTACACTGCTGGTGGGAATGCAAACTAGTTCAACCATTGTGGAAAGCAGTATGAGGTTCCTCAGAATGCTCAAAATAGAAATACCATTTGACCCAGGAATTCCACTTATAGGAATTTACCCTAAGAATGCAGCACTCCAGTTTGAAAAAGACAGATGCACCCCTATGTTTATCGCTGCACTATTTACAATAGCCAAGATATGGAAGCAACCTAAATGTCCATCAGTAGAAGAATGGATAAAGAAGATGTGGTACATATACACAATGGAATATTATGCAGCCATGAGAAAAAAAAACAGATCCTACCATTTGCAACAACATGGATGGAGCTAGAGGGTATTATGCTCAGTGAAATAAGCCAGGTGGAAAAGGACAAGTACCAAATGATTTCACTCATATGTGGAGTATAAGAACAAAGGAAAACTGAAGGAACAAAACAGCAGCAGAATCACAGAACCCAAGAATGGACTAATAGTTACCAAAGAGAAAGGGACTAGGGACGATGGGTGGGAAGGGAGTGATAAGGGTGGGAAAAAAGAAAGAGGGCATTACAATTAGCATGTATAGTGCATGGGGGGCATGGGGCCGGCTGCACAACACAGAGAAGACAAGTAGTGATTTTACAGCATCTTACTACGCAGATGGACAGTGACTGTGAAGGGGTATGTGGGGGGGACTTGGTGAAGGGGGGAACCTAGTAAACATAATGTTCTTTCTGTAATTGTAGATTAATGATACCAAAAAAAAAATGTACGCCCATCCAAAAGAACCCCAACAGTATATATTCTATAGGTACTTTTATGTACAAAAATGAATAAAGAAAAAACATATATCACGTTCAATAAAAAAGGCAATTTTTAAAAACCAAAAATAGGGTATTGAGTTAGGTCTGCATGAACAAAGTGAGGCATAAAGTCAGATATTAGGTTGAACCATATAAAACAATTTAACACCTACTACAGCTTGGGCCAAAAACAAGGTATGATAGAGTAATGAGTGTTTTTCTTGTGTGGTTTATAAGCTGATGTTGAAGGCAAACATTCTATAGACATGCCTTTAGAGGGGAAAACAGAAAATACCAGACTTAGCAGTTCATGTGTGAGCAGATGGGGGTTTTACCTGGCCATAAATTTATATAAGCCACTTTGTGATACAGCTAATGCCAACCTCTACAAAGTAAGCACACAGTGTCCAGATAGTGGATAATAATAATTTCTTTGTGCTAAGTATTAGTCTGATTTAATCTGGAATATTAGATCCAATCTGGGTTCCACATTTTAAGACAAACAGGAATAACAACCAAAGGAGAAGCAGAATTGTAAAGGGATTCAGAATCATATGATATAAAAAATGGCTCAAGGGAAGAAAGGGATCTTTTAAAATTAAATTGGAAAATATTTTATATAAGTAGTTCATCAATACATTCTGAGACAGAACATAAAAATTGAGCATAACAGGGAAGCCCCTAATCATCTGTCTGTGCCTACTCCACACTGCCCACTTTAGTGTGCAGCTTTCAGTCAAATTTTCAAGGCATTTCAAACTCATATAAGTACAGCTTTTTATAAAAATGGTATCCTACAGAAATACTGTTCTACAATTGTCCAATTTACTTAATGTATCTTGGAGAACTGTTGATACAGACAGGTCTAGCTTGTTCCTTTTAAGAACTACATAGTTCTCCAACAGAATGGCTATACCATGATTCATCTGACCCATCCTCTTTAGATGGAAATTTAATACATACGTTTTTTAGCTATTACAAACAATGCTGCAATCAACATCCTTGTATGCACATCTTTGTGCATATATATGACTGATTCTCCAGGATGATACCCTGGGAGCAGAATTACCCATCATCAATATGGTCATACTTCTTACTCTATTTTTTATTTCTTATTCATATTCTAACTTCTTGAGATAGATGCTTAACTAATTGATTTTTCAGTCTTCCTTCAATTCAAATGTTCGTTTATTCTAAAAAGGCATAGCTGCATCCCAACTTTGATATATTAATTTTCAATACCATTCAGAACATTTTCTAAATTTCCCTTATAATTTGTTCCTTGATCTACTGTATTTAGCATTACATTCTTTGATTTTCAATCATAAGAGTTTTTTTCTTGGTATCCTTTTATTATTAATGTCTAGTTTATTTGCATTGTGATCAGAGAACAAAGTCCTGAGAATTCTAATCATTTTGAAATTTGTTGAAAATTGGTCAGCATAAAATTAAATTTTGCAAATATCCCATGTGGGTTTGGAAATAATAGGTATCCTGTAGGTGGTAGGTATAATAGTCTACACACACCAATGAGATTGAGTTTGTTAACTGTATTTTTAAAATCTATATCCTTACTGATTTTTTGACTGTTTCATTAGTTACTAAAAAGGCTATAGAAATTGTCCCATTATGACAAATTTAGCTTTTTCCTTTATATATTACCAACTTTTGATTTATGTATATGGAAGCTCAGTTATTAGGTACACAAGAATTTCAAATTATTATTTTGAAATTATTCCTTTCATCATTAGGAAGCACACCCCTTCATATCCAGTAATATTTGCTGTCCTGAATTTTACTGTCATATGTTAACATAGCTATAAGACCTTCTGTTATTTAAAAATTTTGTACTTTGTATCTTTTCACACATTAAAATCTTTGTCTTTTCAGGATGCTTTTATATTAAATGCATCTCTATGTTCATCAGAGTTGGGTCTTATTTTTCATCAAGTCTGGCAATCTTTGCCTTTTATTCAGAAAAATTATTCTTCTTACATTTAATAGTATTGATGATATATTTAGATGGTAATCTACCATTCTACTATTCCTTATTTGTCCCACCTGTTTGGTATCATTTTTTTTTCTCCCCTTTCTTGTTTTTTGGACAGATGAAACATTGTTATTGTTCCATTTCTCCACCTGCCTCTCCCTAATAATTCATCATTGGTAGTTATTCATCTTTTATGAGCATGAAAGGTTTGCCAGCTTCCTCCAGCCTTTGGTGAGTTGCTGGACTCTAATTTTTGCCCTCCCCACCCCTCCAACCCTTTCAGGTATGCCCCTCAGCTTCTCAGCCACCTTTTCAGGAACCTGCAGAAGCCCCTAAGGAAAAAGCAACCTGAAACATCAGTTCCCCCTTTTGAGTTTAGTTCTTTTCCCATAACCTATTCTATCTACAGTTTTTTAAGGGTTTGTTAATGGCTCCAGGGTCTTCAAGCAGGTTATTTTCATATTTTAGTCTAGAGGAATAGTTCTCAACTATTTTGATTAGGAAGGTTAATCCGAACTATCTAGTCTACCATTACCAAAAATAGAAACAGGCTTAATCTTTCTCAAAATAGTAAATTCAAATTATTTAGAGGACTGCTTCTTTTAACTTGTGTATATGCCACATTTAATTTCTGTCACTGGGATGAAGAAGGAGAATGAGGAAATGAACAATTAATCAATTCCCTTTTAAATACTGCATCTCACTTCTGCCTTCTACCACCACATTTGCAACTCTGGGTCTGGAACCTCTTCAGGGTCCCAACATGCAGACTCTCTCAGCCATGGTTTTTGTTTCATCTGACATGTCAGAAAATTAAAAAAAAAAATTTCAGACATTGTTAAGCAGTCTGCTTCATTTCTTCTTATACTTCTTGTCTTGTGTGGAATTGTAAGGCACAGTAAGAAAACATGTTCAGCCTACCATCTTAAACTAGAAGTTTCATTAGATCTTTAAAATGTTCAAAGAATGACCCAGTCAGTCTACTTTTTAAGAATTTATCTTACAGCTAATAACCACTCTTCTCAATGTATTCCAAAAAGTCAAAGAGGAGGGAATACTCCCAAACTCATTCTATGAGGCCAGCATCACTCTAATACCAAAACAAGGCAAAGACACAACAAAAGAAGAAAAATACAGACCAATATCCCTGATGAACATAAATGCAAAAATCCTTAACAAAATATTAGCTAACCAAATTCAGAAATACCTCAAAAAGATCATCATGAACAAGTGGGATTTATTCCAGGGATCCAAGGATGGTAAAATTTTCATAAATCAATCAATATCATACATCACATTACCAAAAAGAAGGATAAAAATCATATACATCTCAACAGATGCTGAAAAAGCATTTTATAAAAATTCAACATCCATTCATGATAAAAACTCTTAACAAAATGGGTATAGAGAGTATATACCTCAACATAATAAAGGCCATATATGACAAACTCACAGTCAACATCATACTTAATAGTGAGAAGCTGAAAGATTTTCCTCTAAGATCAGGAACAAGACAAGGATGCCCAGCCCACTATTCCCACTTTTATTCAACATAGTACTGGAGGTGCTAGCCATGGCAATCAGACATCACAAAGAGATACAAGGCATCCAGACTGGTAAGAAAGAAGTTGAACTGTCATTGTTTGCAGATGACAAGATATTATACATAGAAAACCCTAAAGATTCCACCAAAAAACTATTAGAATAACTGAATTCAGCAAGGTTGCAGGATACAAAATTAATACACAGAAATCTGTTGCATTCCTATACACTAACAATGAATGAGCAGAAAGAGAAATCAGGGAAACAACTCCATTTACTTTGAATTTGAATTACTCCAAATTCTTTGACTTTCATCAAAAAGAATAAAATACCTAGGAATAAACCTAACCAAGTAGGTGAAAGACCTTTACTCTGAAAAACACAAGACACTCATGAGGGAAATTAAAGATGACACCAGTAAATGGAAATCTATCCTATGCTCATGGATAGGAAGAATTAATATTGTCAAAACGGCCATTCTGCCTAGAGCAATCTACAGCTTCAATGCAATCCCTATAAAAATACCAACAGCATTCTTCAAGGAACTAGAACAAATACTTTTATAATTCATATGGAACCACAAAAGACCCCAAATGCCAAAGCAATCCTGAGAAAGAACACAGATGGGATTATGTGCCCTTATTTCAAGCTTTACTACAAAGCCACAGTAATCAAAACAATTTGGTACTATCCAAGAACAGACCCATAGATCTGAATCAGAATAGATAGCCCTGATAAACCCACACATACATGGTCAATTAATATATGATAAAAGAGCCATGGATATGCAATGGGGAAATGACAGCCTGGTCAATAACTGGTATTGGCAAAACTGGACAGTTACATGTAAGGGAATGAAACTGGATTATTGTCTAACTCCATATACAAAAGTAAACTCGAAATGGATCCAAGACCTGAATATAAGTCATGAAACCATAAAACTCTTAGCAGAAAACATAGGCAAAAATCTCCTGAATATAAACATGAGCAACTTTTTCCTGAATGCATCTCCTCAGGCAAGGGAAACAAAAGCAAAAATGAAAAACCTTTGTATAGCAAAGGACACCATCAGTAGAACAAAAAGGCATCTTTTTTTGGGAGAATATATTCATAAATGACATATCCAATAAAGGGTTAATATCCAAACTATATAAAAAACTTACACTCCTCAACACCCAAAAAACAAATAACCTGATTAAAATATGGGCAGAGGACCTGAACAGACAGTTCTCCAAAGAAGAAATTCAGATGGCCAACGGGCACGTGAAAATATGCTCCAGGGAAATGCAAATTAAAACCACAATGAGATACCACCTCACACCAGTTAGGTTGGCCAACATCCAAAAGACAAATAACAACAAATGCTGATGAGTACTCAGAGAAAGGGGAACCCTCCTACACTGCTGGGGGGAATGTAAATTGGTTCAACCACTGTGTTCAGCTCTATGGAGGTTCCTCAAAAAACTAAAAATATATTACTATTTGACCCAGTAATTCCACTCCTAGGAATTTACCTGAAGAAAACAAGATCCCTGATTAGTAAAGACATGTAATCCTATGTTTATTGCTATACTATTTACAATAGCCATGATATGGAAGCAACCTAAATGTCCATCAATAGATAAATGGATAAAGATGTATTTACATATACACAATGGAATATTATTCAGCCATAAAAAGAAGAGAAATCCTGCCATCTGAAACAACATGGATGGATCTAGAGGGTATTATACTCAGTGAAAAACAAATACGAAATGATTTCACTCATTTGTGGGATATAAAAACAAAGCAATGAAAATATGCTCCACATCACTAATTATCAGGGAAATGCAAATAAAAACCACAATGAGATATCACCAGTTAGGATGGCCAGTATTGAAAAGACTAAGAACAGATAGGGTTAAAGATGGCGGCATGAGAGGAGAGACAGAGGGATCTTCCTAAAACTGGTTACAATTAGAAAATATAGTTGGTCCAACTAATCCTGAGAGAGCAACAGGAAAGAGGACTGCGCCAGACTGCATACACCTGGAGAAAAGAGCAGACCTCACCGAACGGGGTAACCTACCAGAGCTGTGGCTCGGTGGGACCCGAGCCCTTCCCCCACCCCAGCTCAACGGCGGGAGGAAGAGAAATGGAGTAGGGAGGGAGTGGAAGGCTTGGGACTGCTGAATACCTAGCTCTGGAGATCTGCACTGGGAGCACAAACCTATTTCATGGTGCTTTCATCATACTCTTCTGATTACAGGGTTGAAAACTGGGACAGGCAGAGTTCCTGGGGAAACGGGGATTCTAGCCGCTTGTGGAAAGCAGGGATCCATATCTGGCTGCTCTGGGACAAAAGCTTGTATCTGTGTGCTCTGCCCACTGGTTCTGGCAGTGGAGACAGGCACAGAGGCCGGGAAGCAGGGAACAGCTCTTTCCTCCCCCCAGGCACCAATACTGCTCCCCTGAGACCCCTGACATTGCTTCAGGGGCTAAGCAGCACCAGAATAGAGCTTCTGGACACTAGAGGGCGCCATATACAAACATGAAAAGCCAAAGGAACCTTGTCCAGAGTAAAATTATTAATACAACTCCCGAGAAAGATTTAAATGATATGGACCTTGTGACTCTTCCTGAAAGGGAGTTCAAAATAAAAATCATCAACATGCTAATGGAAGTACGGAAAGACATCTAAGAACTCAGGAATGAATTCAGGTCGGAGATCCAATTGTTGAAGAGCACGATGGAGGGTATTAAAAACAGGTTGGATATGGTGGAGGAGATGATAAATGAAATAGAAACTAGAGAAGAGAAATACAAAGCTGAGGCACAGAGAGAAAAAAGGAAGGACCTCTAAGAATTAAAGAATATTGAGAGAACTGTGTGACCAATCCAAACCGAACAATATTCGCATTACAGGGATACCAGAAGAAGAAGAAGAGAGAGAAAGGGATAGAAAATGTCTTTGAGGAGGTAGTTGCTGAAAACTTCCCCAATCTGGGGAAGGAGATAGTCTCTCAGGCCATGGAGATCCACAGATCTCCCAACACAAGGGACCCAAGGAAGATAACACCAAGACACATAGTAATTAAAATGGAAAAGATCAAGGATAAGGACAGACTGTTAAAAGCAGCCAGAGACAGAAATAAGATCACATACAAAGGGAAAGCCCATCAGGCTAATATCAGACTTCTCAGCAGAAACCTTACAGGCCAGAAGGGAGTGGCATGATGTATTTAATGCAATGAAGCAGAAGGGCCTGGAACAAAGACTACTTTATCCGGCAAGATTATCATTTAAATTTGAAGGAGGGATTAAACAATTTCCAGATAGCAAAAGCTGAGAGAATTCACCTTCCACAAACCACCTCTACAGTCTATTTTGGAGGGACTGCTATAGATGGAAGTGTTCCTAAGGTTGAATAGCTGTCACCAGAGGAAATAAAACCACAGTAAAGAAAGTAGAACAGCTAATTACTAAGCAAATGCAAAATTAAATTAACTATCCCCAAAGTCAATCAAGGGACAGACAAAAAGTACAGAATATGATACCTAATATATAAAGAATGGAGGAGGAAGAAAAAGGAGGAGAAACAGAAAAGAACCTTTAGATTGTGTTTGTAACAGCATACTAAGTGAGTTAAGTTAGACTCTTAGATAGTAAGGAAATTAACCTTGAACCTTTGGTAACCATGAATCTAAAGCCTGCAATAGCAATAAGTACATACCTATCGATAATCACCCTAAATGTAAATGGACTGAATGCACCAATCAAAAGACATAGAGTCACTGAATAGATAAGAAAAACAAGATCCATCTATATGCTGCTTACAAGAAAAGACTAAGAAAAACAAATGCTGGTGAGGATGAAAGGAGAATCCTCCTACACTGCTGGGGGGAATGTAAGCTAGCTCAACCATTGTGGGAAAGCAATATGGAAGATCCTCAAAAAAACTAAAAATAGAAATACCATTTGACCCAGGAATTCCACTCCTAGGAATTTACCCAAAGAATATCATTTCTCAGATTCAAAAAGACATATGCACCCCTATGTTTATTGCAGCACTATTTACAATAGCCAAGATATGGAAGCAACCTAAGTGTCCATCAGTAGATGAATGGATAAAGAAGATGTGGTACATAGACACAGTGGAATACTATTCAGTCATAAGAAAGAAACAAATCCTACCATTTGCAATGACATGGATGGAGTTGGAGGATATTATGCTCAGTGAAATAAGCCAGGCAGAGAAAGACAAGTATCAAATGATTTCCCTCATTTGTGGAGAATATCAACGAAGCAAAACTGAAGGAACAAAATAGCAACAGACTGACAGACTCCAAGAAAGGACTAGCAGTTACCAAAGGGGAGTGGTGGGGGAGGACAGGTGGGGAGGGAGGGAGAAGGGGATTGAGGGATATTATGATTGGCACACATGGTGTGGTGTGGATCATGGTGTGGTGGGGATTACAGAGAGAGGATCATGATTCTCTCTCATAGCACAGGGAAGGTGAATGGTGACTCTGTGGCATCTCACTATACTGATGGACAGTAACTGCAATGGGGTATGGGGGACATGATATATAGGTCAATGTAGTAACCACATTGTTTTTTCATGTGAAACCTTCATAAAAGTGTGTATCAATACCTTAATAAAAACAAAAAGCGAAACAGAAGGAACAAAATAGAAGTAGACTCATAGACACTGAGAAGGGACTAGTGGTTACCAAAGGGGAGGGGTAGGGCAGGGTGGGTGGGGAGTGAGAAGTGGATTAAGGGGTCTTATAATTCTCAATTACAATGCAGGTTGCTCACAGGTATGGTAGCGCAGCATGAAGAATACAATTAATGACTCTATTAACATCTTACTATGCTGATAGACAGTGACCAACCACCACAATGGAGGGGGTGAGGTCTTGATAAATATGGGTGAATGTTGAACTATTGTTTTGTTTATGTGAAAAAAAAGAATCTATCTTAAAGACAGATACAAATAAATGCACAAAGCTACACAGATAAGGATATTTACTGTAGCACTATGTTATTAAAATAATGGAAATAACCCAAATAACCATTATATTTAAATTAGAGTACAAAATGGAAATTTTAAAAGATACATATGTATTGACCTGATTCCATTGTTAGAAAACAATTTTCAAAACCACATGTTAGTATATGCCTAGAAGAAATGCATATGCTAAACATATCAACATATTTATAGCATATGCTAAATAATTTTTACCTAGGGGGGAGGCATTATGAAAAGCTACTGTTTTCCTCACTAGTTTTATAGTATTTGAATTTTTTTTACTGAAAAATTTTAATGATAAATAAAACAGAACAACTAATAAAAGATATCAAGCCAACTAGACTTCTACAAAGTTCTCACATGTCAAGCAGCCAAGCCAACATCAAAACAGCCTCTATTAAAAGTATGTAACACTCACCAGGCTACGGCAAGCCCAGGACTTTAAGGCACAGAACCTAGACACGGGGTAAAGTCCTAAGCTAGTGATATGAAAGAGAAACAATTTAATAATGCATAAAGGTGGAAGAGATAATAAAATGATCAGCGATGTAGGGGAGCATCATAAAGGCATAGGCTAGTAGACTCATGGAACTCAAGAATGGACTAACAGTTACCAAAGGGAAAGGGACTGGGGAGGATGGGATGGGAAGGGAGGGATAAGGGGGAAAAAGGGGCATTATGATTAGCACACATAATGTAGGGGGGGTGGCACGGGGAAGGCAGCACAACACAGAGAAGACAAGTAGTCATTCTATAGCATCTTACTATGCTGATGGACAGTGACTGTAATAGGGTATGTGGTGGGGACTTGATAATGGGGGGAGTCTAGTAACCATAATGTTGCTCATGTACTTGTACATCAATGATACCAAAAAATAAATAAATAAAAGAAGAAAAAAAAAGAAAGGTATAGACTAAAGGGAAGAAGCAGAACTGATGGAAACCAAGATAAGAATTAAGAGTCGGTGGGAAAAAAGCAAGCACCTACATTTTAATGTGTAGGATATGTAATGACAGTACGTCACGGCTGATATTTTCCAATTTTTGTTAATCTGTGTATCTGACAATACTAATTTCATATCATGCCTAAGTGAGTTCAACTGGGCCCAAAAAGCCTGTTTTAGTATCTGTACTACTAAGTAGCAGTATGATTTTAGACTTAAATCATTGATATCTTTAGTCTTCAGTTTCCAATTCCATAAAATGGTGGGTTCAAATTACATAATTCAAAGTCATATTCAGATTTAGTTCTATAATCTGAAAAGAGGACTGTTTTTTTCTCATTCAGTTAGATATTTTTTTGTCCCTCTGTTAATCCACACCTACCCATTCCATACCAGAGATGATTAATGCCACGACTCCCTAGGCCTACATTCATGACAGATGCTGGTAATTGGCCACTGCACTTTACCCCCCTGTGGGTCTAGTCACTGAGCTCTCCCTTACATATATACTTCTATGTGGCCATTTTCAATCAACTGAAGATGGTACTTGAGATAAAATCTATTTGCCACCCATAAGCAAGTTATGACTTTCAATACAATTCATAAACTTTCTCAGTATTTTCTGCATTTTTTAAAAGCTCTGATAATTCTGTCCTATAAATAAAATTGACTCCCATCATTTTTTTTGGATTGATTAGATTAGTAAAATAGGATTTAAACTCTGTTAAGGTAATCTGATGAAGCCAACTTATGTATTTCCTGATTTATTTATTGTGAATCACTTTTAATAACCTCTGTTAATATGACTTCCTTAGTTAAAGGTACCAATGCTAGGGATTGTAAACTCATATAAACTGTCAATGAATCTAATTCATCCATTAATTCTATTCAACTGCACAGTCAATGGCATATGAGGTCTGGAGTAATGAACTGCATTGCACTGCTAATTTACTTAGCATATGTTTAGTAGAACAAGAACTGGTGAAAGCAAAAGAGGATTTTAAACTATCATTTATCTCAAGGTCTTCTTCCATAAAATATTTAAAAATCCTTTGATATAAATGTCCCCACCATTTAAAAATTAAGCAAAAAGAAACATCCTTACCAATTTTTCTGCTTCTGTGTTCATTTCCCTTAATTTCTTGATATGTTCCTTTTTTATCATAAGAATTTTTGACAATCTGGTCTACAAAGAAAAAGATGTTTTAGAATAAATACAAGTATTTAAGTGTATCGCTTAGACATCAAATTTCCAATTATTCACTAAGATATTTAATAGATTTTAGTGTTGCACTATAAATACAGCACAGGCATTTTATTTTATAAATCTGATTGGCTGACAGGAAAATATGATTTTAAAATCCACTATAAGTAGGACATGTTAAAAGGACTAAAGAGTCAACCTGAGTAAGTTTTCACTGGCCCAAAATGAGACAATTTGTGGGCCAATAGAAATAGTAACTATAATGAATTGAACAACAAATATGCTAAAATCCATGAGTTCTTACTGATACTTAAAAAAAAAAATCAACCACTTTTAGAAAACAATAGTGGCCAAACTCATTTCATAACTGGAAAACAGAGAAATAATCAAGTATTTTATCCTGCCTTTCCTACATTAACAGAGCCATTAGGTAACCAAATAACAAATAAGTGCAAGTTGTTGGTTACAGAACTAGTTTGATTAGTAAATGAAGGAAGAATGATGAGAGTGAGACACCAGCACCCTTTTGCAGTCCTAATGAATGGATCTAGGCCTTGATAAACAGTGGCAGCTAACATTATCTAAAAAAACCCAGATAAAATAGGATGGGTGTACAAGTAGAACACAAAACCACCTATAAAAGTAGTCACATAAAAACAAGTAAACCAAATAAAACCCCCAAATCTAATGAAACCTATTTATCCAATGAGCAACTTAGATGAAATACAGAAGACAAAAAAATGTGCTGAATGATTCCACAAGGATTCAATCAGCAAAACCCAGACCGTGTGAGAGTCTATGGACAAATAATCCAGCTTCTTCAACAAATAAGTTGTATGGGGAAAAAGATTGTTTAATATCTAAGAAACAACTTGAAAATTTGAATGCTGACTGGACATTTGATAATATTAAGATATTTTTGTTAGGTTTTTACATGGAATAATTACAGTAATGCTCATATTTTTTAAAAAAGCCCTTATCTCTTAGGGATATATAATAAAATATTTACAGATAATGATATGATGTCAGGTATCTGCTTCCAAATAATACAAAAGGGATAAAATGGGTGACAGTACAGATGAAATAGCACTGGCCAGAAGTTGCTGATAACCTTTATAACTGGAAGATGAGCACATAGAGATGCATTGTACAATCGTCTTTTATATGTTTACATTGTCAATAATTTTTAAAAAAAACTTAAAAATTGACCTAGGTTGATACAGGCAGAAGACCTGGTGAGATATGTTACATACTTTTTCACAGAGACCTTTATTTAATGCTCAGGTTCAGAGCTCTGGACTGGTCTTCCCTCTCCTCAAAGTTGTTGGGGTTTTCTTTAAACTTTTATGATTCCTCAGAGTTGAAATCAGTAAAAGATGGGATGAAGGCAATAGTCTCTCTCCCTTCTTCTGTTTCTATTTCAGTTTTGTGTTGTTTTTGATAGAAAATCATACTGTTTTCTTCTAATTCTTTTCAAAATGGAATCCTCTCTATGAAAGTGGAACAGCCTTTTTACATTCTTCAAAATCCCTAACCCCAGAAATAAAATGTTCCCTCAGAAAGAGAACTTATGGTAAACTGTGAACTATGAAACTTGCAAAAAATTTTAATGTTTGTCAAGAGAAATATAGGAACAGAAAAATGACAAAACCATATTCATCTGATAAGAGGATACTTGAGTTTCAAAAAATCTTACATATTGCAAAAGACTAGTACATAAAGACATTTTTACTTCTTAGATAGCTTGAAAAAATAAAGTATTGTTTTAGCTAGGCTTTTCACATAAATTTTGAAGTTAAATTAAGCACTGAAATCAAACTTTAAGCATCAATAAAAATAACAATATTTCAGAAGTACTGCTGTAGCACTTAGCTTCTGGCGCTCCCTGCCCCTGCTGGGAGGCCCTTCCCTCCCTCTCTCTCTCTCTCTCTCTGTCTCTCTGTCTGTCTGTCTGTCTGTCTGTCTGTCTGTCTCTCTCTCTCTCTCTCTCTCACACACACACACACACGTTTAGATTTGTTTTTATTTCCAGTATTTAAAAGAAATGATTTCTTTAAAAATCAAATATCCTAACTTGTAAAAAGGATAATTACCTCTTTGCATAATTTCAACTTTTACATAGAAATATTTTCTCTACCTTTGGAAGCCAAAAGGCATAAAAAATTAATATTGCAAGGATAATTAACAACATAAGATTGAGGAATACAAAATTCTATACACATGCACACAATAACAAGAACTTTTCCTCAAAATAACATCAATCTCAAAAGGCAACACTATGAATATTTTACTGGACTATGTTATAAACATTTTTATTTATAAAGACTATTCCAAGCCAAAGTAGTTTTCAAAAAAAGGAAAAGAAACAAATCAAACATTGTTAGACTAGGATTCAAACTAAATAATCTAATTTTCAAAACAGTTTTTTTTTAATCCTTAAAGAGTCAGGCTGTTCAGGAAATTATTCTATATAGTAGTTCCATACTTGTTTCAAATTAAGCTTAGATTTCTTGGTGTTTAATCACTAAATAATTACCAAGTTAATAGCTATTTCTAGTCTCAGAAAGAAATAAAGTTCCTCCTAAGCATATAGCTAGTAAACACATCATAACTGTTGAACTAATAATGGCAGGATGCAATGAAGTTACTAAACAAAAGCCTTCATACTTAGCAAAACTGAAGGAACAAAACAGCACCAGACTCACAGACTCCAAGAAGGGACTGGCAGTTACAAAAGGGGAGGAATGGGGAAGGGGATTGAGGGGCATTATGATTGGTACACATGGTGTGTGTGCGGGTCATGGGGAAGACAGTGTAGCACAGAGAAGACAAGTAGTGACTCTGGCAACTTACTACACTGATGGACAATGACTTCAGTGGGGTATGAGGGGACTTGATAATATGGGTGAATATAGTAACCACATTGTTTTTCATGTGAAACCTTCATAAAAGTGCATATCAATGATACCTTAATTTAAAAAAAGCATTATTATTAACAGCTAACTATTCAGAGTTTCACAGAGCATATGCTAGAATGCTAGAGTCCTTAACACTGCAAAATACGACCAAACCCAAGAAAAGCCCACCATAAAAGACCTCTAAATCTTTTTTGGCTGTTATAATTTTTATTTTCAAGCTTTGTTGCAAAAAAATCAGCATTCTTAAAACCAACATAATGAACTAAAAAAATGTAAAAAAATCCTTGGTACTGGAAAAATTGTCAACTTTAAAAACATAAAAGACAGACATTTTTCCAAAGAAGAAACAGAGATGGTCAACATGCACATGAAAAAATGCTCCACACTGCTAATCACTGGGAAATGCAAATTAAAAACCACAATGAGATATCACCTCACACCAGTCAGAATGGCCACTAATCCAAAAGACAAGAAATACAACAAGTGCTCACAAGAATGTGAAGAAAAGGGAACCCTCGTGGACTGTTGGTGGGAATGTAAACTAGTGCAGCCACTGTGGAAAGCAGTATGGAGGTTCCGCAAAAAACTAAAAATAGTTCTATTTTAACTATCATATGACCCAGTAATTCCACTTCTAGGAATTTGCCCGAAGGAAACAAAATCCCCGATTCAAAAAGATATATGCACCCCTATGTTTATTGCCACATTACTTATAATAGCCAAGATATGGAAGCAACCTAAGTGTTCATTGATAGATAAATGGATAAAGAAGATGTGATACATATACAAAATGGAAAGTTATTCAACCACAAAAAAGAAAGCCTGCCATTTGTGATAATATGAGTGGACCTTATTATGCTAAGTGAAATAAGCCAGGTAGAGAAAGACAAATACCATATGATTTCATTTATTTGTGGAATATAAAAACAAAACAGTAAACAAAATAGCATTAGACTCACAGATACAGAGAAGTGACTGGTGGTTACCATGGGGGAGGGGTTGGGGGGTGTGGTAGGGAAAGGGAGGGGGATAAAAGGGCACAAAATCTCTCAATCATAATATAAGTTAAGCACAGAGATGGTAGTACAGCATGGACAATACAGCCAATAATTCTGTAAAATCTTCCTATGTGGACAGATAGTAACTGCACTAGTAGAGGTGAGGATTTATTAATATGGGTAACTGAACCACTGTGCTGTATACTTGAAACCAGTATAAGACTGTATATCAACAAAACATTAATTAAAAAAAAAGTCAAAACTAAAAAACAAAACAAAACCCCACAAAAGACACTGAGGTTTTTTTTTTTTAACAAATAGTCAAGATATTCAGAGCAATTCTTACCACTTGAATAAGGAATTCTACTGGAAAACCACCTAATGTTTCAGTGTCAGAGCCAGAAATTTTACTTCTCCAAGGTGACTGTCCTAATAAAGGATCATTATCCTATGTGAATAAAAGAGAATCATTTTATTATTGCCTGTCAAAAGGAAGTGTCTTATTTTTAGATGAAGAGAAAATTCCATTATAATTAAAAATCCTACCAAAAGGAACAGAGTTGATTGAGGTAACTACTTATTTTAATATCTGATAATGCAATGGTTGCACCTCCTGAAGTTGCAGTAATAGATGTGTATTTCCTAAGAACATAGTTCACATTCATAGTAATCATTTAAATTACCAATGACATTTTAAAAATGTTACTTACTGCAACTGGTGACTGGAGAGGAGGGGTATAATGTAACCGTGGTGGAGTCATAAAAAATCGAGAAGGCCGCTGTTTTTGCCCAAAGGCGGCAATAGGCATTGTTTCATGAGGCTCATTACTCTTTGGGAAGAGAAAATCTATTAGACCTGAACTTTACCAATTATTTGATCAACTCTACCATAAAATGTAATCTCTAGTAACATCTCTAAAACACTTAATAGGCATAAAACACAAATGTACTATGAAACACTTACGAGAACTTCATAGTCAGGGATGGTATGGGTTCCAAGCCCTGCCCTATCGAAAGTTACTCTGTAAGTAGCATTAAGAGTATCCACAGCATCTATTTGTCCAGTGAACAGACCATCGTGAACACCGCGTAATCGTGCTAAGAAAAGAAACAAAAAGGCATTAATGTTTGGGAGATACAAAGCTCAAATATAAAACTGCTACAGGCATGTAATTTAAAATACAGAAAGTACAGCATTGTCTATTATAGTTTCAAAAAAGCATGTACTTTACTTAGGGTTAGAGAAACAACAAAAGATTTCTGAAACAAAAAGCAAAACTATGTATGATGATCCCTAATTTGATATACAAATGAAATCACGTTATTTTCCAAATCAAGGGAAAAATATTTTCAAATCATTGTTTTAAACTCCAAATTGCAAAAAAAGTCAACAGAACTTGGGTTGGAATACTCATGAGTGAAACACTACCCGTTCAACTAAAAACAAACAAAAAAACAAGGATGCTGTGCAGAAAAGAATAATATCCTAAGCCTGAGACTGCTCTCCTCAGAAAGGTTGGCCTACAAGGTTGGCATATGGGAACTTGAATTGCAAGAGTGCTACCACTCTCCCTATACTAGTACAGGAGGCTTACTGTGCCTAGACTATGCAAACAATGTGGTTTCTGTTGCACACCTGCTGTCCTTTGGGGAGTCTGGAATTCTAGTATGTGCTAGCCAGAGGATGTGTATGTGACCAGCCCCTAATAAAAACCTTGAGGACTGAGTCTCTAATTACTTTCTTTGGTAGACAGCACTTCACAAGTATTGTTACAATTTGTCACTGGAGGAATTAAGCAAGTCCTGTGTGATACTACAGGGAGGGGATTCTTGGAAGCTTGCAAGTGGTATTCTCCGGACTTTGCCCCATGCACCTTTTCCCTGTGCTAGTTTTGCTTTGTATCCTTCTCCATAATAAGCCATGAACCTAATATGAGTACATGCTGAGTATTTGGAGTCTTTCTAGTGAATCACCAAACTTGAGGGTAATCTTGGGGATTTCTCACACAAATGAATACTTGTATCACTATTGTTTAAAGCCAGTCTGAAATAACATTGGGAAAATACAAGGAAACATCCAGCTAAGACTTAATAGAAGGACTTAAGAGCAGACTTGATGAGGTGCAAGAGACTGTTAATGGAATAGAAATCAGAGAACAGGAATACAGAGAAGCTGAGGCAGAGAGAGATAAAAGGATCTCTAGGAATGAAAAATATTAAGAGAACTGTGTGACCAATCCAAACAGAACAATATTCGCATTATAGGTGAACCAGAAGAAGAAGAGAGAGAAAAAGGGATAGAAAGTGTCTTTGAAGAAATAATTGCTGAAAACTTCCCCAAGCTGGGGAAGGAAATAGTCTCTCAGACAATGGAAGCCCACAGAACTCCAAACATGAGGGACCCAAGGAAGACAACACCAAGACATATAATAATTAAAATGGCAAAGATCAAAGACAAGAACAGGGTATTAAAGGCAGCCAGAGAGAGAAAAAAGATCACGTACAAAGGAAAACCCATCTGGCTATCATCAGACTTCTCAATAGAAACCTTACAGGACAGATGAGAATGGCATGATATATTTAATGAATGAAACAGAAGGGTCTTGGCTAAGAATACTGTAACCAGTAAGATTATCATTTAAATTTGAAGGAGGGATTAACCAATTTCCAGATAAGCAAAAAAATTGAGGGAATTTTCCCCCCCAAAACCACCTGCACAGGGTACTTTAAAGGGAATGCTCTAGATGGAAGTACTCCTAAGACTAAATAGATATCACGAGAGAAAATAAAATTACAGCAAAGAAAGCAGACAAACCAAATACTAACTAAAGGCAAAAAATAAAATCAGCTATCCACAAAAGCAGTCAAGGGAAACACAAAAGAGTACAGAATAAAACACCTAACATATATAGAGTGGAGAAGAAAGAATAAAAAGCGAGAGAAATAAAGAATCATCAGACTGTGTTTATAAAAGTTTAATAAGTGAGTTAAAGTTAAATGGTTAGATAGTAAAGAAGCTACCCTTGAACCCTTGGTAACCATAAATCCAAAGCCTGCAATGGCAATAAGTACATATCTATTGATAATCACCCTAAATGTAAATGGACTGAATGCACCAATCAAAAGACACAAAGTAATAAAATGGATAAAAAAGCAAGACCCATCTATATACTGCCTACAAGAAATTCACTTCAAACCCAAAGACATACACAGACTAAAAGCAAAGAGATGGAAAAAGATTTCATGCAAACAATAGGGAGGAAAAAAGCAGGTCTTGCAGTACTTGTATCAGACAAAATAGATTTCAAAACAAAGAAAGTAATGATATAAAAAAGGACATTATATAATGATAGAGGGCTCAGTCCAACAAGAGGATATAACCATTATAAATATCTATGCACCCAACAGAGGAGCACAGATATATGTGAAACAAATACTAACAGAACTAAAGGAGGAAACAGAATGCAATGCATTCATTTTAGGAGACTTCAACACACCACTCACTCCAAAGGATAGATCCACCAGACAGAAAATAAGTAAGGACACAGAAGCACTGAGCAACACTCTAGAACAGATGGACCTAATACACATCTACGGAACTCTACACCCAAAAGCGGCAGGATACACATTCTTCTCAAGTGCATACAGAACATTTTCCAGAATAGACCACATACTAGGCCACAAAAAGAGCCTCAGTAAATTCAAAAAGATTGAAATTCTACCAACCAATTTCTCACATCACAAAGGTATAAAACTAGAAATAAATTGTACAAAGAAAACAAAAAAGCTCACAAATATATGAAGGCTTAACAACATGCTCCTAAATAATCAATGAATCAATGACCAAATTAAAACAGAGATCAGGCAATATATGAGAGAAATGACAACAACAGCATAAAGCCCCAACTTCTGTGAGATGCAGCTAATGCAGTTCTAAGAGGGAAGTATATAGCAATCTGGGCCTATTTAAAGAAGGAAGAACAATCCCAAATGAATAGTCTAAAGTAACAATTATTGAAACTGGAAAAAGAAGAACAAATGCGACCAAAGTCAGCAGAAGGAGGGACATAATAAAGATAAGAGAAGAAATAAATAAAATTGAGAACAAAACAATAGAAAAAATTAGTGAAACCAAGAGCTGGTTCTTTGAGAAAATAAACAAAATAGATAAACCCCTAGCCAGACTTGTTAAGAGAAAAAGGGAATCTAAACACATAAATAGAATCAGAAATGAGAAAGGAAAAATCATGACAGACACCACAGAAATACAAAGAAGTACTACAGAATACTATCAAAATCTATATGCTTTCAAGCTGGATAACTTAGAAGAAATGGACAACTTTCTAGAAAAATACAACCTTCCAAGACTGACAAAAGAAGAAACAGAAAATCTAAACAGACTAATTACCAGCAATGAAATTGAATTGGTAATCAAAAAATTACCGAAGAACAAAGCCCTCAGGATAGACACATACACTGCTGAATTTTATCAGACATTTAGAGAAGACATAATACCCATTCTCCTTAAAGATTTTCAAAAAATAGAAGAGGAGGGAATACATCCAAACTCATTCTGTGAAGCCAGCATTACTCTAATATCAAAACCAGGTAAAGATCCCACCAAAAGAGAGAATCACCAACCAATATCCCTAATGAACATAGATACAAAAATACACAACAAAATGCTAGCAAACTGAACTCAAAAATACATCAAGAGGATCATACACCATGATCAAGTGGCACTCATCTCAGGGATGCAAGGATGGTACCACATTTGAAAATCTTTCAACACACACATCAACAAAAAGGACAAAAACCACACCATCATCTCCATAGATGCTAAAAAAGCATTCAACAAAATTCAACATCCATTCATGATAAAAACTCTCAACAAAATGGGTATAGAGGACAAGTACCTCAACATAAGAAAGGCCATATTTGACAAACCCACAGCCAACATCATACTTAAGAGCAAGAAGCTGAAAGCTTTTCACTTAAGATTGGGAAGAAGGCAGGGATGCCCACTCTCCCCACTTTTATTCAACATAGTACTGGAGGTCCTAGCCACGGCAATCAGAGAAAACAAAAAAATACAAGGCATCCAGATAGGTAAAGAAGTAGTCAAAATGTCACTATTTGCAGATGACATAATATTGTACATAAAAAACCCTAAAGAATCCACTCTAAAACTACTACAATATCTGAATTCAGCAAAGTTGCAGGATACAAAATTAATACACAGAAATCTGTTGCATTCCTATAGAGTAACGATGAACTAGCAGAAAAATCAGGAAAACAATTACATTCACAATTGCATCAGAAAGAATAAAATACCTAGGAATAAACCTAACCAAGGAAGTGAAAGACCTATACCCTGAAAACTATAAGACACTCTTAAAAGAAATCAAGTATGACACTAACAAGTGGAAATTCATCCCATGCTCTTGGATAGGAAGAAGTAATATGGTCAAAATGGCCATCCTGCCTAAAGCAATCTATGAATTCAAGGAAATCCCTATCAAAATACTAACAGCATTCTTCAGCAAACTGGAACGAATAGTTCTACAATTCATATGGAACCACAAAAGACGCCGAATGGCCAAAGCAATCCTGAAAAGGAAGAATAAAGCAGGGGGGATCTCGCTTCCCAACTTCAAGCTCCTCTACTACAAAGCCATAGTAATCAAGACAATTTGGTGCTGGCACAAGAACAGAGACATAGAGCACTGAAACAGAATAGAGAGTCCAGATATTAATCCAAACATATATGGTCAATTAATATACAATAAAGGAGCCATGGATATATAATGGAGAAATGACAGCGTCTTCAACAGTTGGTGTTGGCAAAACTGGACAGCTACATGTAAGAGAATGAAACTGATCATTGTCTAACCCCATACACAAAAGTAAACTCGAAATGGATCAAAGACCTGAATGTTAAGTTATGAAATCATAAAACTCTTAGAAAAAAACATAGGCAAAACTCTCTTGGACATAAACATGAGCAACATCTTCATGAAATATCTCCTCGGGCAAGGGAAACAAAAGCAAAAATGAACAAGTGGGACTATATCAAGCTGAAAAGCTTCTGTACAGCAAAGGACACCATCAATAGAACAAAGAGGCATCCTACAGTATGGGAAAATATATTCATTAATGACATATCCAATAAAGGGTTGACATCCAAAATATATAAAGAGCTCACGCACCTCAACAAACAAAAAGCAAATAATCCAATTAAAAAATGGGCAGAGGAGATGAACAGACAGTTCTTCAAAGAAGAAATTCAGATGGCCAACAGGCAAATGAAAAGATGCTCCACATCGCTAATCATCAGAGAAATGCAAATTTAAACCACAATGAGATACCACCTCACACCAGTTAGGATGGCCACCATTCAAAAGACAAACAACAACAAATGCTGGCGAGGATGTGGAGAAAGGAGAACCCTCCTACACTGCTGGTAGGAATGTAAATTAGTTGAAGCATTGTGGAAAGCAGTATGGAGGTTCCTCAAAAAGCTCAAAATAGACATACCATTTCACACAGGAATTCCACTTCTAGGAATTTACCCTAAGAATACAGCAGCCCAGAGTTTGAAAAAGACAGAGATGCACCCCTGTGTTTATCGCTGCACTATTTACAATAGCCAAGAAATGGAAGCAACCTAAGTGTCCATCAGTAGATGAATGGATAAAGAAGATGTGGTACATATACACAATGGAATTTGATTCAGCCATAAGAAGAAAACAAATCCTACCATTTACAACAACATGGACGGAGCTAGAGGGTATTATGCTCAGTGAAATAAGCCAGGCAGAGAAAGACAAGTACCAAATGATTTCACTCATTTGTGGAATATAAGAACAAGAAAAACTGAAGGAACAAAACAGCAGCAGACTCACAGAACCCAAGAATGGACTCACAGTTACCAAAGGGAGAGGGACTGGGGAGGATGGGTGGGAAGGCAGGAATAAGGGGGAAAAGGGGGCATTATGATTAGCACACATGGTGTAGGGGGAGGGGGCAAGGGGAGGGCAGTGCAACACAGAGAAGACAAGTAGTCATTCTATAGCATCTTTCTATGCTGATGGACAGTGACTATAATGGGGTATGTGTTGGGGACTTGATAATGTCTACTAACCATAATGTTGCACATGTAATTGTACATTAAAGATATGAAAAAACAAAAAAAAACCCTCAGTTGCAGGAGACTAAAATATTCTTGGTTCTTTGACACAACAATTACTGCTTAAAAACTGGCAGAGCTTCAATTAAGGACAAGGGAAGTCAGTGGTCTTTTTTGCATGAGGCTATTCACACTTCCATGATCACCACCAACTTGTTTGGTGAGAATGGTTTTACTAGTGTATAGCAGGTCCTGAAAAACAGCTGTGTTATTGCCAAAGGGGGCAAACCTGATGTAGACCAGTGGGTAAAGCTTGTAACTCTGCCAGTTAAAAGTGGTGAACTCAATCAGGAGAGAATAAGAAAAGCCACAGCTTTGTAAGCCCAAGGTGTAACCATGACTGAGGTGACTGGTGGAATAGACTGAAATTTAAGAGAAAGATTGTGGAAACTAGGGAGCCACAAAAGGGCTAAAATAAGCACTCCATAAGTCCCTGGCTAACTGGAAACCTATGTGAATGGGGTGGTGAAGACTAAGAGAATCTGGTAAAAAGTAAAATCTAACGATCACTTCAAAACTGACAGCAACTTCGTATGTGTTTCCCAACTCACACACAGACCAAGTGGAGGCCCGTCTGGAATAAGAAGTTCAAGCATAAATTCTGCCCAAGTCATTAACCACTTAGTTACACAGACAGGGCTGACACTTAGGAAGCCAAACTTAAAAACAAATATAGGAATTTAAAGACTGAGCAGAGTAAGATCAGGAACAAGACAAGGATGCCCACTCTCTCCACTTTTATTCAACATAGTTCTGGAGGTCGTAGGCATGGCAATCAGACAACACAAAGGGATACAAAGTATCCAGGTTGGCAAAGAAGTTAAACTGTCCCTGTTTGCAGATGACATGATACAGTACATAAAAAACCCTAAAGAATCCACTCTAAAACTACTAGATCTAATACCTGACTTCAGCAAAGTTGAAGGACACAAAATTAACACACAGAAATTTGTTGCATTCCTATAGACTAACGATGAATTGGCAGAGGGAGACGTGAGGAAAACAATTCCATTCACAATTGCATCAAAAAGAATAAAATATCTAGGAGTAGACATAGCCAGGGAGGTGAAAGACCTATAGTATGAAAACTACAAGACACTCATGAGAGAAATTAAAGAAGATACCAATACATGGAAACACATCCCATGCTCATGGATAGGGAAAATTGGTATTGTCAAAATGGCCATCCTGCCTAAGGCAATCTACAGGTTCAATGCAATCCCTATCAAATTACCAACAGCATTCTCTAATGAACTAGAGCAAATCATTCTAAAATTCATATGGAACCACAAAGACCATGAATAGCTAAAGCAACCCTGAGAAGGAATAATAAAGTGGGGCTGGGGGTGGGGGGTGGGGATTACATTCCCCAACTTCAGGCTCTATTACAAAGCTACAGTAATCAAGATAATTTTGTGCTGACACAAGAACAGACCCATAGACCACTGGAACAGACTACAGAGCCCAGATATAAACCCAAACATATATGGTCAGTTAATATACAATAAAGGAGCCATGGATATGCAATGGGGAAATGACAGCCTCTTCAACAACTGGTGTTGGCAAAACTGGACAACTGCATATAAGAGAATGAAATTGGATTATTGTTGAACCCCATACACAAAAGTAAACTCAAAATGGATCAAAGACCTGAATGTAAGTCATGAAACCATAAAACTCGTAGAAGAAAACATAGGCAAAAATCTCTTGAATATACACATGAGAAACTTTTTCTTGAACCCATCTCCTTGGGCAAGGGAAACAAAAGCAAAAATGAACGAATAGGACTACATCATGCTAAAAACATACAGCAAAGGACACCATCAGCAGAACAAAAAGGCATCGTGCAGTATGGGAAAATATATTTGTAAATGACATATCCAACAAAGGGTTAACATCCAAAATATATAAAAAAACCACATGCCTCAACACCCAAAAAGCCAATAACCCTATTAAAAAATGGGCAGAGGATATGAACAGATACTTCTTCAAAGAAGAAATTCAGATGGCCAACAGGAACATGAAAAGATGCTCCTCATTGCTAATTATCAGAGAAATGCAAATTAAAACCATAATGAGGTATTACCTCACTCCAGTTAGGATGGCCAACATAGAAAACACTAGGAACAACAAATGCTGGTTAGGATGTGGAGAAAGGGGAACCCTCCTACACTGCTGGTGGAAATGTAAACTAGGTCAACCATTGTGGAAAGCAGTGTGGAGGTTCCTCAACAAACTAAAAATTGAAATACCAGTTGATCCTGGAATCCCACTCCTTGGAATTTACCCAAAGAAAACAAGTTATCAGATTCAAAAAGACATATGCACCCCTATGTTTATTGCAGCACTATTTATAATAGGCAAGAAATGGAAGCAACTTAAGTGTCCATCAATAGATAAATGAATAAAAAAGATGTGGTACATATACACAATGGAATATTATTTCTTTCATAAGAAGAAAACAAATCCTACCATTTGCAACAACATGGATGGAGCTAGAGGACATCATGCTCAGTGAAATAAGCTAGGCAGAGAAAGACAAGTACCAAATGATTTCACTCATCTGTGGAGGATAAGAACAAAGAAAAAACTGAAGGAACAAAACAGCAGCAGACTCACAGAACCCAATGGACTAACAGTTGCCAAAAAGAATGGGACTGAGGGATTGGGTGGGCAGGGAAGGAGAAGGGGAATAAGGAGCATTATGATTAGCACACATAATGTAGGGTGGGGCATGGGGAAGGCAGTATAGCACAGAGAAGACAGGTAGTGACTCTATAGCATCTTACTATGCTGATGGACAGTGACTGTAATGGGGTATGTAGTGGGGACTTGATAATGGGGGAAATCGAGTAACCAGAATGTTGCTCATGTAATTGTACATTAATGATACCCCCCCCAAAAAAAATCCTGCCATGCAAAAAAACAAAAACAAAAAAACAAAAAAACTGAGCCAAAACATCAGTGTTTGCCACATTATATAAAGAGCTCATGCACCTCAACAAACTTTAGTGTCAAAGACACAATCAGGTTGAAAGTAAAAGGATGGAAAAAGATAAGCCATGGTAACAATAACCACAATGCTTCTCATGTGTTTGTATATTACTGATACCAAAAAAAACACTTTAAGGGATAGTCACTTTCTACACTTCTGTGGGTTTTATTTTTATTTATTTTTCATTTTGGTATCATTAATGTACAATTACTTAAACAACACTATGGTTACTAGACTCCCCTATTATCAAGTCCCCCCCACATACCCCACTACTGTCACTGTCCATTAGTGTAGTAAGATGCTATAGAATCATTACTTGTCTTCTCTGTATATACTGCCTTTCCCACGTGTCCCCCTGCTACATTATGTGTGCTAATCGTAATGCCCCTTTTCCCCTTTATCCCTCCCTTCCCACCTATCCTCCCCAGTCCCTTTCCCTTTGGTGACTGTTAGTCTATTCCTGGGTTCTGTGAGTCTGCTGCTGTTTTGTTCCTTCAGTTTTTCCTTTGTTCTTATACTCCACAGATGAGTGAAATCATTTGATACTTGTCTTTCTCCACCTGGCTTATTTCACTGAGCATAATACCCTCTAGCTCCATGCATGTTGTTGTAAATGGTAGGATTTGTTTTCTTCTTATGGCTGAATAAAATTCCATTGTGTATATGTACCACATCTTTATCCATTCATCTACTGATGGACACTTAGGTTGCTTCCATTTCTTGGCTATTGTAAATAGTGCTGCAATAAACATAGGGGTGCATATGTCTTTTTAAAAACTGGGCTCCTGCATTCTTTTTTTTTTTAATTTTTTAATTTTGGTATCGTTAATCTATAATTACATGAAGAACATTATGTTTACTAGGCTCGCCCCTTCACCAAGTCTCCCCCACATACTCCTTCACAGTCACTGTCCATCAGTGTAGTAAGATGCTGCACTATTTACAATAGCTAAGATATGGAAGCAACCTAAATGTCCATCAGTAGATGAATGGAGAATGGAGAAAGAAGATGTGGTACATATACACAATGGAATATTACTCAGCCATAAGAAAAAAACAGATCCTACCATTTGCAACAACATGGATGGAGCTAGAGGGTATTATGCTCAGCGAAATAAGCCAGGTGGAGAAAGACAAGTACCATTCTTAAGGTAAATTCCTAGGAGTGGAATTCCTGGGTCAAATGGTATTTCTATTTTGAGTTTTTGAGGAACCTCCATACTGCTTTCCCCAATGGCTGAACTATTCCCACCAGCAGTGTAGAAGGGTTCCCCTTTCTCCATATCCTCGCCAACATTTGTTGTTGTTTGTCTTTTGGATGGTGGCCATCCTAACTGCTGTGAGGTGATATTTCACTGTGGTTTTAATTTGCATTTCTCTGATAATTAGTGATGTGGAGCATCTTTTCATGTGTCTGTTGGCTCTGAATTTCTTCTTTGGAGAAGTGTCTGTTCATCTCCTCTGCCCATTTTTTAATTGGATTATTTTCTTTTTGTTTGTTGAGGTGCGTGAGCTCTTTATATAATTTGGAGGTCAACCCCTTATCGGATATGTCATATATGAATATATTCTCATCTTTTTTTCTATATCAGTTTTGTAAATCAATTTCCACATTTTTAATAGATTATCTATGGATGGCATTTATGTCTCTCTTCCACAGATCTGTATTTGAAGTATAAGTCAGGCGACCCTGTTACTACAGGGATATCTAATCTGTTCAAGTGATGACTAAATTCTATTCAGTTTTACTTAACTGGTTCAAAGACTTTAAAAAATATTTTGGTTTAAACTTCTTTGTCTCTAATGTAGACTTCTCCTTAACAGCCATTTCTGTATTGGATAAGTTGTGTTCACAATGCAAAGCTACAAAAGCAAAAACAAAAGTGGCAACCTACATTAGTATACATGATTACTCAGGGGGAAAAAAAACAGACTCCAGGTCAGAATGCCAAGTTCAGGAAAGTCAGAAAAAAACATTTTAAGGCTTTAAGATTATTTTATAAGAAAAATGAAATATCCTTTAAGTAGGGTAACCATAAATCCTTGTTTCCTGATTAGCCCAGGTCAATGTTCATTTACATCCATTATCCTAGTTTATTTATTAACAGCCCCTCCTCTTTTACTCTCAAAATATGCCCAACTGGGTGTAAATTATATGGTTACTCTACTTCTTTGAATGTGTGTAAGGTCAAATGCACTGTGTAAGTAAAAGATGCACTTTTTCAAGCATAACAGAGGATTTGCTGGGAATCTGGTGAACAAACATACCTAATGGCATCCAAAAAAAATCCAAGTCTGGAAAGTAATTTCATTACAAACATCAAGGGACAGCATTAAAGATTACTGGTGAGAGCCTTGGCTATGGGATAGGATTCAGAGTTTGGGTAACTAGCACTGTCAAATCTTTCTTCTACATTTATATCTATAAACCACAGCTTTCACATCTCCTTGACAATTTCTTTTCCCTCTACCCCTTTGACTTAGATAACCTGTATTACTTGTAAGGACAGTTCAAATTCTTACAACTTCTTAACAAACCAAGAATTTTAAAATCTCTTTTTAAACCCTGACTTCTCTGACTACACAGAGCACTAGTTCTAGAACTATTCATGTACAATGTGGCTAAAGTATCATGTCTAGACATTTCCCCAGAACTTCTCCACTATTCAAATTTTCCATTATTTTGAGTACCTTGGTGTTTGTCAGAACTCATGCTCTTTACCGTGTGCCTAAGAATCATTTACAAAGTCCAGTCACTTTTTTTTTCAGTGTCTCTTCATTCAATGTTTTTTTAAATTTTGTTATCATTAATCTACAATTACATGAAGAACATTATGTTTACTACGGTCCCCCCTTCACCAAGTCCCCTCCACACCCCCATTACAGTCACTGTCCATCAGCCTAGTAAGATGCTGTAGAATCACTACTTGTCTTCACTGTGTTGCACAGCCCTCCCCATCCTCCCCCCTACATTATACATGCTAATCGTAATGCCCCCTATCTTTGAGCTAATTTACATTCCTACCAGCAGTGTAGGAGGGTTCCCCTTTCTCTACATCCTTGCCAACATTTGCTGTTGTTTGTCTTTTGGATGGTGGTGATCTTTACTGGTGTGAGGTGATATCTCATTGTGGTTTTAATTTGCATTTCTCTGATGACTAGCGATGTGGAGCATCTTTCCATATGTATGTTGACTATCTCAATTTCTTCTTTGGAGAACTGTCTGTTCAGCTCCTATGCCCATTTTCTAATTGGATTATTTGCTTTTTGTTTGTTGAGGTGTACAAGCTCTTTATATATTTTGGATGTCAACCCTTTATTGGATCTGTCGTTTATAAATATATTCTCCCATACTGTAGGGTACCTTTTTGTTCTATTGATGGTGTCCTTTGCTGTACAGAAGCTTTTCAGCTTGATAAAGTCCCACTTGTTCATTTTTGCTTTTGATTCCCTTGCCCAGGGAGATATGTTCATAAAGAAGTCGCTCGTGTTTATGCCCAAGAGATTTTTGGCTATGCTTTTCCTAGGAGTTTTATGGTTTCATGACTTACATTCAGGTCTTTGATCCATTTTGAATTTACTTTTCTGTATGGGGTTAGACAGTAATCCAGTTTCATTCTCTTACATGTAGCGGTTCAGTTTTGCCAGTACCATCGGTTGAACAGTCTGTCATTTCCCCATTGTAGTCCATTGCTACTTTATCATATGTTAATTGACCATATATGTTTGGGTTAATGTCTGGAGTCTACATTCTGTTCCACTGGTCTCTTCTTGTGCCAGTACCAAATTGTCTTGATTACTGTGACTTTGTAGTAGAGCTTGAAGTTGGGGAGCGAGATACCCCCCAACTTTATTCTTCCTTCTCAGGAGTGCTTTGGCTATTCAGGGTCTTTGGTGTTTCCATACGAATTTTTGAACTATTTGTTCCAGTTTGTTGAAGAATGTTGTTGGTAATTTGATAGGGATTGCATCAAATCTGTATATTGCTTTGGGCAGGATGGCCATTTTGACATTATTAATTCTTCCTAGCCAAGAGCATGGGATGAGTTTCCATTTGCTAGTGTCCTGCTTAATTTATCTTACGAGTGTCTTATATTTCTCAGGGTATAGGTCTTTCACTTCCTTGGTTAGGTTTATTCCTAGGTATTTTATTCTTTTTGATTCAGTTGTGAATGGAATTGTTTTCCTGATTTCTCTATTAGTTCATGGTTAGTGTATAGGAAAGCCAAATATTTCTGTGTGTTTATTTTGTATCCTGCAACTTTGCTGTATTCCGATATCAGTTCTATTCGTTTTGGAGTGGAGTCTTTAGGGTTTTTTATGTACAATATCATGTCATCTGCAAATAGTGACAGTTTAATTTCTTCTTTACCAATCTGGATTCCTTGTATTTTTTTGTTTTGCCTAATTGCCGTGGCTAGGACCTTCAGTACTATGTTGAATAACAGCGGGAAGAGTGGGCATCTGTCTTGTTCAACATCTCAGAGGAAAAGCTTTCAGCTTCTCGCTGTTCAGTATGATATTGGCTGTGGGTTTATCATACATGGCCTTTATTATGTTGAGGTACTTGCCCTCTATACCATTTTGCTGAGAGTTTTTGTTATGAATGGATGTTGACTTTTGTCAAATGCTTTTTCAGCATCTATGGAAATGATCATGTGGTTTTTGTCTTTCTTTTTGTTTATGTGGTGGATGATATTGATGGATTTTCGAATGTTGTACCATCCTTGCATCCCTGGGATGAATCCCACTTGGTCATGGTGTATGATCCTTTTGATGTATTTTTGAATTTGGTTTGCTAATATTTTATTGAGTATTTTTGCATCTACGTTCATCAGGGATATTGGTCTGTAATTTTCTTTTTTGGTGGGGTCTTTGCCTGGTTTTGGTATTAGGGTGATGTTGGCTTCATAGAATGAGTTTGGGAGTATCCCCCTCCTCTTCTATTTTTTGGAAAACTTTAAGGAGAATGGGTATTATGTATTCTCTGTATGTCTCATAAAATTCTGAGGTAAATCCATCTGGCCTGGGGTTTTGTTCCTGGGTAGTTTTTGATTACTGCTTCAATTTCGTTGCTGGTAATTGGTTTGTTTAGATTTTGTGTGTCTTCCTTGGTCAGCCTTGGAAGGTTGTATTTTTCTAAGAAGTTGTCCATTTCTTCTAGGTTTTCCAGTTTGTTAGCATATAGGTTTTCATAGTATTCTCTAATAATTCTTTGTATTTCTTTGGGGTCCACTGTGATTTTTTCCTTTCTCACTTCTGATTCTTTTGATGTGTGTTGATTCTCTTTTTCTCTTAATAAGTCTGGCTAGAGGCTTATGTATTTTGTTTATTTTCTCAAAGAACCAGCTCTTGGTTTCATTGATTTTTTCTATTGTTTTATTCTTCTCAATTTTATTTATTTCTTCTCTGATCTTTATTATGTCCCTCCTTCTGCTGACTTTAGGCCTCATTTGTTCTTCTTTTTCCAATTTCTATAATTGTGACATTAGACTATTCATTTGGGATTGTTCTTCCTTCTTTAAATATGCCTGGATTGCTATATACTTTCCTCTTAAGACTGCTTTTGCTGTGTCCCACAGAGGTTGGGGCTTTGTGTTGTTGTTGTCCTTGTTTCCATATATTGCTTGATCTCTATTTTAATTTGGTCATTGATCCATTGATTATTTAGGAGCATGTTGTTAAGCCTGCATGTGTTTGTGGGCCTTTTTGCTTTCTTTGTACAGTTTAGTTCTAGTTTTATTCCTTTGTGGTCTGAAAAGTTGGTTGGTAGAATTTCAATCTTTTGGAATTTACTGAGGCTCTTTTTGTGGCCTAGTATGTTGTCTATTCTGGAGAATGTTCCATGTGCACTTGAGAAGAATGTGTATCCTGTTACTTTTGAATACAGAATTCTATAGATGTCTATTAGGTCCATCTGTTCTAGTGTGTTGTTCAGTGCCTCTGTGTCCTTACTTATTTTCTGTCTCAGGGATCTATCCTTTGGAGTGAGTGGTGTGTTGAAGTCTCCTAAAATGAGTATATTGCATTCCTCCTTTAGTTCTGTTAGTATTTACTTCACATATGGTGGAGCTCCTGTGTTTGGTGCATATATATTTATAGTGGTTCTATCCTCTTGTTGGAGTGAGCCCTTTATCATTATGTAATTTCCTTCTTTATCTCTTGTTACTTTCTTTGTTTTGAAATCTATTTTGTCTGACACTAGTCCTGCAGCACCTGCTTTTTCCTCCTTGTTATTTGTATGGAATATCTTTTTCCATCCCTTGACTTTTAGTCTGTACATGTCTTTGGGTTTGAGATGGGTCTTTTGTAAGCAGCATATAGATGGGTCTTGCTTTTTTATCCATTCTATTACTCTGTGTCTTTTGATTGGTGCATTCAGTCTATTTACATTTAGGGTGATTATTGAAAGATATGTACTTATTGCCATTGCAGGCTTTAGATTCGTGATTAACAAAGGTTCAAGGTTAGCTTCTTTAGTGTCTTACTGTCTAACTTAACTCGCTTATTCAGCTATTATAGACACTGTCTGGTGATTCTTTATTTCTCTCCCTTCTTTTTCCTCCTTCTCCATTCTTTATATGTTAGGTGTTTTATTCTGTGTTCTTTTGTGTTTCCTTTAACTGCTTTTGTGGGTAGTTGATTTTATTTTTTGCCTTTAGTTAGTATTTGGTTGTTCTGCTTCCTTTGCTGTGATTTTATTTTCTCTGGTGACATCTGTTTAGCCTTAGGAGTGCTCCCATCTAGAGCAGTCCCTCTAAAATACCCTGTAGAGGTGGTTTGTGGGAGGCAAATTCCCTCAACTTTTGCTTGTCTGGGAATTGTTTAATTCCTCCTTCATATTTAAATCATAATGCTGGATACAGTATTCTTGGTTCAAGGCCCTTCTGTTTCATTGCATTAAATATATCATGCCATTCTCTTCTGGCCTGTAAGGTTTCTGTTGAGAAGTCTAATGATAGCCTAATGGGTTTCTAATTCTTGCCTGGCTGCTGTGAAAGAATCTCTACTCTGCTGCTGTGGGCATGGCCAGCCTCAGGCTGCTGCTACGCTATGGTGGAGCAGCATCGGAGGGGAAACCAGTGGGAGGCTGTTTGTCTCCATGAGGAGCCTCCGAGTTGCGCTGCTGCCCAAGGGTTAGGGCGCCCGGAGTTCCCTGGGATTCCCAGTTGCTAGGCTATGTGTCCCGGGACTTTTCCGTCCAGCTGTTGGGTCCCTGTTCGTTTAAGTCTTTCAAAAAGCACTCGCTTTCCTTTGTCCCAGGGGCACTGGCTGTGGGACCCACTCACAGGTTTTACTGTCCCGTTTTCCTAGTATCCAGCACCCCACGCACTGTGTCTGCATTCTGGTGCAGATGCCTAGGGCTGGGTGTTTAGGAGTCCTGGGCTCCCTCCCCCTTCCCACTCCGACTCTTCTCCTCCCACCAGGAGCTGGGGTGAGGGGTGCTCAGGTCCTGCCGGGATGCGGCTTGTATCTTACCCTGTTCGCGAGGTGCTGGGTTCTCACAGGTGTAGATGTAGCCTGGCTGTTGTCCTTTATCTTCTGGTCTCTCTTTTAGGGATGTTGTATTTGTTGTATTTTCAAGAATATATATGTTTTTGGGATGAGATTTCTGCTGCTCTACTCACGCTGCCATCTTGGCTATGCCCTAGTCCTGTCACTTTTTACACACCTTTATTCCTCCTGCAAAATCCCTAACATAGTTACTTTTTAAGTTCCTTTTGTTGTTTTTGAGGAAGAATCTGTTATTCCTTGCTTACTAAAAATTTTTTCACAGTAAGGAATATAGAATTTTGTTTATGATATTTTTCCTTTCTAGATAAAATTTACATACAGTGAAATGAAAATATGAGTGTCTTATTCTAAAAGTTTTGGCAAATGAATATATCCATTTAAAACATATCTTTATGAAGTTTGAGACTATTCCTGCCATTTCAGAAAGTTCCCTTCCAGTCGATCCCTTCTTCAGAAGCAACCACTTTTCTGATTAGATTTTTCCACTGTTAAATTATTTTGGCTTGTTTTATAATTTCATATTAATGGAACCATACAATAGGCATTCTTTAGTTTTCAGCTTATTTTGCCCAGCATATAGTCTAATATATGTCAGTAGTTAGTTCCTTTTTATTGATTTGTATTCCATCAAAGAAAATATCATGTTACATTTCTCCATTGTCTTATTGCTGATTCTAGGTTTTAGCTATAAAATTATGAACAAAGATGCTATGAGCATTCTTGTATGTATCCTCTGTGGATACATACTTCTCTTAAGTAAACACTATGGAGCAGAACTGCTGGATCACAGGGCAGGCATATGTTTAATTATGTAACAAATGCCATTTTTTTCTCCAAAGCCATTTTATAATTTCCCCAACATTATGGGGAATTATGGTGGCTCCACATCCTTGACAACATTTAAGGACACCAGTTGTTTTAATTTTAGCCATTTTGGTGTGTGCAGTGGTTTCATTATGCTTTTAATTTGTATTTCCCTGATGCCTAAAGATGTTGAAGACTTTCTCATGTGCTTACTGGCCATTCATATATCTTCTTTTAGGAAGTGTCTACTCAAGTGTTTTGTCTGTTTCTAAAATTAGATTATTTATCTTTTTATTACTGTTAGAGTTGTTTATATTTTCTAGATTAAGTCTTTTTCCAGATATGTGTTTTGGAAATATTTTTTCCCAGTATATGGCTGCCTATTTATTTTCTAATGCTGGCTTTTAATGAGCAGAAGTTTTTAAGTTAAACCTAAAAATCATCTTTATTTTTCTTTTTTGTTAATTTCTTTGTCTGACCCAAGAAATTTCTGCCTGCATATAGATCACAAGGAATACATGGAATCACATCTACAAACTGATGGAATTTACACCCTTCAACAAAATTTTGAGCAAACTAACTATTGAAGAATTCAGTTTCATTCAGTCATTAAAAATGGACCATTCCAGACCTAAAGGTCACAAAAACAATGATGTTTGTGAACCAACCAGATAAAACTGGTTACTCAGGAAAATAAATGAGGTGGAAGCAAAAAAAAGAATAATTTCAATTTTCAAAAATGTAAACAATATATAGCTATTCTTATTCCAATGCATTTAAATTTCACCTTCCTGGCAGTTTACTTTAGTTCATGGTGTAATACACATGGCTTTGAGCAAGTACACTTTTTTCCAATTACTTTTAAAAGCCAACCTTCACAGATGAACAAACAATAACCTCAACAGTATATTGCCATATAACTACAGTTTAAGCTATCTAAATTTAAAAGCCATTTCTCTACTAGAGATTATATTGGAGAAAAATTACAAGTCAAAATAGTAATAAGCTTATCTTCACTTACCTGTAACTTTGGTTCCAATAACCAGGGGCAAAGGAATTTCATCTGGTAGATCTTTGAACTGTGAAACATCTGCAACTTTCCTTTGTTGTAAAAGCCTTATTTTCTGCCGTTTCTGTTTTAATGCTGATCTCTCTTCCTCAAAAAATGCAGAAGAACATCTAGAATAAATTATAAAAATCATATAAACTGATAACTATCCTATACAAAAATTTCATCCATCTCACTGTTCCCTTTATTCCTTTCATTCTTTTGAGTTCTGTATTTAAAAAATGGGTACTTAGAAATAGTAACTGTTTCTCTTTAAAGTAAACTACATTTCTATCTTTTTAAAAACAGAACCTTGCAAGACTCAAAGATATATAAGGAAGTCTACCTTATCCCTTCCTATAAAGCAGGAGGATTTGTTCACCATCCTTTGACAAAATTGCTTTGGATCCCAGGGTATCTCTTAAGGACAAAGTTCAATTTCAATATTCTATTCAGAAGAACATATTTTCCCTGTGACCCAGTGAGCATACTAATATAGAATTAAACATGAGACTTGCTACTGTGTAAACTTTGAATCACGCTTCCTGCCTTGAAGTATGAATACCGAATTTAGTCCTATCTTTTGGGCCTGTCTTACTTCTGTTTTCAAATTTTAGGATGAACCAAAGGTACTTGAACATAGCTTTCATGCCATAAAATATATATCCATAAAACTATCACCACAGTCAAGATAATGAGTGTATAAAGACATAAATCGCCCCTCAGTTTCCTTGTGCCACTTCATTATCTCTTCTTGCATTCCTCCCATTTCTATACCCACACTTCTCACACAATCACTAGGCTTCTGTCATTATGTTTACATCTTAAATTTTATATAAATGAGATCTCTAATATGAACTGTCTTGTGAGACTTTCACTCGGCATAATTATTCTAGGATTCATCCAGTTGTTGCATGTACCAGCAGTCAATCCCTTTTATCAGAGAACAGTAGTCTATTCCTAGGATGTGTCACAATTTGTTTATTCACTCACTTGTTGGTGGACATTTGGCTTGTTTCCATTTTTGGCTATCAGAACAAAACTGTTACGAACATTTGGGTATAAGTCTTTGTATAAACATATGCTTTCATTTCTCGTAACTAAATACCTAGGAGTGGAATGGCTGGGTCATATGGTCAGTGTACGTTTAGCCTTTTAGGAAACCAAAGAAGCCAAATATCACCAAAGAAAATGTACAGCGGGTAAATGGGAAATCTCTATTTCTCTTTTGCAATTTTGTTGCGAACCTAAAACTTCTCTCAAAAAATCATTTTCCAAAGCAGTTGCACCATTTTTTATATTCCCATCAGAAGCAAGTAAGAGTGCAAGTTTCCCCAAAGCCTCAGGGACACTTGGTTGCTTAATCCTGCACATTTTAGACATTGTTTACTTTCATGGCTTCAACTTTGAGGCCTGTTAAAAAGCCCTTCTCCAACTCATTCAGTAACAAAATGAAGATGTTTTAGAGTCTAAGACAAAAATGGGTTGGAATAAACTTCTGAAATACTGATACAGTATGTTCCACAAAGTGATTATAGCATTTCCTTTGGATTCACCAATCTGTTGAGTAGAGAAAGTTGTATGTGAATATATGTCAAGTCAGCATTTGCATTTTGTACCATTACATGGGGAAAAAAAAAGGTTCCTCTAGCAGTTTCTTCAATTTTTAAAATAAATCTTTGATTCTTTTCAAAATTTTCCTATGTAAGGTAAGACAGCTTTTTTCCTCTCTAGATTGCTACAGAGTGATCATAATATCCATTAAATAAATAATTTAACCCCCTTAAAACCCATGTACTCAGATGTAACCACTGTTAATATGTATTAAATTCCTATAGACATCTGTGATTCTATCAGACTTTCTTTTCAAATCCATCTTTCTAGTCATGCACTACTACCACACTATTTTAATTATGATTGTTTTTATAATCTATCCTAATATCTGATAAATGTAGTCTCTCTTCATTACTTTGCTTCTTAACAATTTTCCTGGATCTTTCTGCTTGATTTCTCCTCTCATGAATGTGAATTTTAGAACTATTCATCTAGTTAAAAAAAAAGGCCTATTAATATTTTTATTGGGACTGATTTTAATTTATAGATTATGTTAGAGGGTTGAATTTTCTTATCAAAGATCATGTATGTTTTCCCATTTCCTCATCTGGTTCTTGCACATTTCCTGTTAAGTTCCTTTCTAGTTATCTTTTTTTTTAAAGGTATTTTAAAAAGTGTGTTGTATCAATAATTTGTATTGTACTTTGACTTCCTCAGAGGAAAGAAACACAACAAACTTTCACTGAAAAGAAAGATTTCATTGTAACTGTTAATTAACCTTGATTAAGTAAAGGACACAAAGATTAAGCAATGACAGGCAAGATAACAGAAGTTAAATTAACAAGAGAAATATTATAATGACACTTTAAAACAAACTGCAGAATTTTAACAGATCAATAAAATAATGACTGATTGAAAATAATTAGAAATAGTGATGCTTCATTTACTCAAACACATAAATTCCAGCAAAAAGCCCCAAAAGAGCCTGACATAATTACCATAAATTACTAGTAAAGACCATAAATTACTAGTATGAAACACACTAAGATATCACATCTTAATTTTATTTTTCTAACGAAGGAATTACTAAAACATCATTAGCTGGGAACACTCCTACACTGTTGGTGGGAATGTTGATTGGTACAGCCACCATGGAAAGCATTACAGAGGTTCTTCAAAAACTAAGAATAGAAATACCATTTGACCCAGTAATTCCACCTCTAGGAATCTACCTGAAGAAAAGAAAATCCCTGAGTTGAAAAGATATATGCATCCCTATGTTTAAATGATTTACAATAGCCAAGATTTGGAAGCAACCTAAGTGTCCATCAATAGATGAATGTATAAAAAAGGTGTGGTATATATACACCATGGAATATTCAGCCATTAAAAAATACCCTGCCATTTGCAACAACATGAACAGATCTTGAGGGGATTATGCTCAGTGAAATAAGCCAGGCAGAAAATGACAAATAACATAAGATTTCACTTATTTGTGGAATATAAAAACAAAGCAAAACTGAATGAATGAAATAGCAGTAGACTCACAGACACTGAGAAGTGACTGGTGGTTATCACGTGGGAGGGGTTGGGGTGGGCGGGTGTAGAGAGTGAGGGTGATAAAGGAGCACAAAAATTCTCAATCATAATATAAGTTGATCACAGGCGTGGAAGTGCAGCATGGAGAATATAGTCAATGATTCTGTAACATCTTCCTATGTTGACAGATAGTAACTGCACTATTGGGGGTGAGCATTTAATAATATGGGTAACTGTTGAACCACTGCGTTGTATACTTTAAGCCAATATAAGATTGAATATCAATGATACTTCAACTAAAAAAAAAAATCAGCAAGGGACAAAATAAGTATTACCAACTCAATTAAAAGTTCTCCTTGCATTTCATTACTATGTACAGAGATCATTAAAACAAAATTCCATTTCTACTTGTCCAAGTTACTTTATATTTCTAGGCCTTCCCTGAATTTTCCCACCATTTAAAATGAAGTCTTGTGCATGCTTTTACTAGGCAGCAGACATAAGATGAGAACTAATGATCTAACATATTTCAAAATTTCACTCAAAATATAAGGTTTCCAAAAGTGTTATAAAGCAGGGTTAGGTTAACTAGAAAAAGAAAAGTCATTTCACATGAAAAGTAATTTTCAGAAGGACATATTGGAAAGATTCACCTGATTTCTGTTTTCTGGTTTTTGTTTTGAGATAGGAGGTCTACTTTTATTTTATTGAGGTATAACTGACATATAACATTATATATGTTTCAGGTGTACATGATTCGATATTTGTATGTATTATGAAATGCTCAACATAATAAATCTAGTTAATATCTGTCACTATACACAGAAAATATTTTTTCTTGTGATGAGAACTTCTAAGATCTACTCTCTTAGCGACTTTCAAACATGCTTTATAGTATTATTAGCTACAGTTGCCATGCTATTTATTACATCCCTATGACTTACTTATTTTATAACTGGAAGTTTGTACCTTTTGACTCCCTTTACCCATTTCACCCACATTCCCACCCTGTTTTTATATAAGTAAAATATGTTGTGGAAGGCTCTTAAAGTGACAAAGAATTTTACAAAAGACAGTAACAATGTACATATAATCTTACAGCTTCACTAATTACTACCCAGTGCATTTTTAAATATGCTTTGGGGCATAGTGGGGCATAGCTAATAAAAGAAAATTATGTTTGAAGCCCATGACATGAACAAAAATGAAATCATACATTTAATTACGAGATGCGTAAGTATAAAGAGCCCCCACAGGGATTACTCCCTGATAGGATAAAACTAACTATAAATCAACGATTAATGCATGCTTTAAATATCCTTAATTTTGATCACTTAAAGGGTGTCAGATGATCGGCTATGGAGGTACACTTTTCTGATAATATTCCCTTCTCTTAAAAAAAAAAAAAAAAAGCAGTTCCTGTGTGGTGACCTCCAATGAGTTCTACAATGGTATAAAGGGCATATCAAAGTGTGGGCAAAGGGTCTGTTTGTGTTTATACAGAGGATCAAAGCCTAATTTGGCTACACAGAAAATGAACTAAAATATGATATGAAGAACTTCCAACATCAGCACTCTCTGGAAGAGTCATACTAGAAGATGATCATCAAAAAACCTCAACAAAGATCCAGGCGATGCAGTTGTAGCTGCATCCATCCCACCAGTTCCTGGACTTGCCATTGGAATGAAGAAGGAGATATCTAAGCTGGCCTGTGCTTTCAGTAAAACAACAAATTTGACTGGATTTATACTGTTGGAACTCAACCAAGAATTAGAAGTGCAAGTTGTAGCGCTCCAAAATCTTACAACTACAGACTATCTACTGTTAAAAGAACATATGGGATGTGAACAGTTCCCAGGAATGGGTTGTTTTATTTGTCTGACTTCTCTCAGACTGTTCAAGTACAGTTGGACAATATCCATCATATCACAGACAAATTTTCACAAATGCCTAGGGTGCCTAAATGGTTTTCTTGGCTTCACTGGAGATGGTAATTATAGATCTGCTTTGGTTATGTAACTGTATTCCTATTATGTTAATGTGTGTGTGCAATTTAATGTGTGTGTGCAATAGTTTAAAACCTATACATGCTTAAGTTACTCTACAAGAAGATATGTCAAAGAAATAATCAATCCTCCCATGTTTTCTTCCGTCTGCTACCTCTATAGCTTTTCTTCTTCCTTCCTAATTACAACCCTTAAATAGATTTCGTGCCTCATATCGAATTTACCAAGTATCATAATTCCTCCAAGTGGTAAAGATACCTCAGACAAATGCTGGGCATAGAAGCCACAGGGCATAAAACTGCAAAGAAGTGATAAGCTAACCTTTTCAAACAATATGGCTTCTCTCTCACTTACCAACTTTACATCTCCCTGTATGGCCCTGGAAGATGACTGGTTAGCCAGAGACAGGTAAGATTCCTCAAGGGAGGAACAACCTAAGACAGGCACAGTCGCAGGGGGGCCATCAGGTGAGAAATTGGGGATCAACAGAGGTGAGGCTTAGAACCTCACCCCCCCTATTTTGAGAGAAATCCTCTGCATCCGTGGATGTTTTATTGCCCTTGTCTAGCTTGGATTAACACATAGTCTACAGGCACACACCCAATCATCTACATTTGCTCTCTTACAACACTAAACTATGTTTTCTACCTTTATCTTGCATCTACCGACCACTTCAGCATTTTATTAAAAAAAAAAAAATAATAATAATAATAATAAAGGGAGAAATGTGGGATCCACATATAAATCAAGTATAAAAATCAAATGAATATTCATATTTGACCTGATTGTTTATAGTTCATAATGCGTGATCAAAACCGGAAGTTTCTGTGATGACTGCCCTTGTACTGTTCACCATGTAAGAACTTATTCACTATGTAAGAATTTGTTCACCATGTAAGAACTTGTTCGTTATGCTTCAGAAGATTGGAGACTGACGAGAATTAGGCTTGAGATAGATTAATGATTGTGCATTGAGCATTGACTCCCCTATACAGAATTTTATAGTTGTTAACAACCATTTGATCAATAAATGAGAGATACCCTCTCAAAAAAAAAAAAATAAAATAAAGAGCCCCTACATTAAAGTTGGTTAACATAATATATTTAACACATAATTAATTAATCCAAAAAGTTGTTTTGTTATTAGTCCTCTTGAAGATAAAAAAATAAATGTAGTAATACTACTACAAACTAATTCATTAATTTTATTTTAAGCAAAAATATTATTTTTACCTCCTTGGTTTTCCCATAAGCCGTCTGATTTTTCCCCACTCTACTCTTGTTAACTTTCTTGTTTTTAAATTAGGAAAAGATTCCTTTAGACACACACAGAAGTCATTGTCACCTTCAAAAAGTGGTCTGTGAAAGAGAAATGGTATTTTAATAGTTAACATACAATATGTACTTGAGACATAAAATTTTAAATATGCATTCCTGTTTTCATCATACTAATCAGAAACCGCCAAACTTCCACTCTACTGAAGACATACAAAATAGGTACAAATTTAAGTGCTAAAACTAAACTAAATTCTCGGCACTTTTAAAAGAAATAATGTGTAAAAGTTACTCAGGAAATACCGTCTGTGTTTGACAGTCCAGAAGACACTGAGCTTTGTTAAAATCTCCTATATGAATATATCCTTTGGGAGGCGATCCTAGCACTGTCACCAGATCTGGTGAGAATAAACAATATTAGCTGCCAGGAATCTTTGTCCATCACATCACCAAGGAGTCCTCTTTGAGATTAAATCAGTTTTAGAAAACTAGAGAACTATGGTGGGTAAGTTTGGTTCTTAGGAATTCACAAGAACTCATATCACACTGGGACACCCTGTCCTAAGCCTGCAGAAAAATCTGTGGACAAAAATAAAACAACTTTATTCATGAGTTTGGGAAACTATTAACCAGTCTTAGCAACAACATATGATTGATGTCTTGGGCTTTTGGGCTTAAATAACCATCCATGAGGGTCACAAGCTTCAGAGGCAACTGGTTTGGAAAGCAGAGAAGGGAAGCAAGGGACGCAGCTAGAAAAGCACCAGTGGCCAGCATGGTGAGTTTAAATCATGGTGGGTTGGAAATCGGAACTTTTCCTCAGAAAGTTCTGTTATTGAGTAATTGGATTTCACCCAAATCTGTTACTCTGTCCTACTTAAATGTTCAGATATAACTAAAGAACATAAATACTATCCACCAAATAGAAAGCTTATACCCCCAAAAAATCTTTCTGAATCATTTCTACCATTAGTAATTATTTCTCTACTACTATACTCACATTTAAAATCTCAAGATTTATAAACAACTCTCATTCATTGCAAAGAATGTTGCTTTGTTTTAGGATATCTCTATTCCACAGTCTTTGTAAATTACAACAGAGAAATTGTACTTGCATTTCACTTTTCACAAAAATGTATAACAACTTTTCCAAGGGTACTAGGGGAGAAGAAAACTATGAGAAATGGTCATGGATCAAACTAGAATGAAGAATACAAAAAAGGAGTTCAGGAAAAAAAAAGAATCAAAATTCAACCTACAGAAAAGGTTATATATAGTTTGTAACATTTGAAAAAAAAATTCTGGTTTCAAAAATATTCATGAAATAAGCCACAATACATACTTGTCTATATTTGAGTAGAACCACTCATATATACACCATTTATGTGCTTTGGGGAGCTTTAGTAGGTTACGTAATCGAAAACCAATCTTCTGTGAGGCTTTCTTATCTGGTGTTGACATTGTTGCCATAAATTTCTAAACAATTAAAAAAAGAGATTAATTACAGTCCCATTAAGTAAAAATGAACATCTATAATATTGAATACATTTATTAAAAGGTAGATTATGGTTAAGTACTAAAAGGATTCAACAATATTCCACATGGATTTTTTATTATTTAACAAACATTATGATTATTTCTTACAAAGTTAAAGCTTCCAGTTTCATAACGTATTCTGACAAGGGAGATGAAATATTTGTGCCCACCATGGTTGTACTGCAGCACAATTTCAGTTCAGGTATGCAGCAAGAAGATACTTGTGAGAAATATTCCTAGAGTTCTAAGGCCAAAAAAAGCTAATAAGTAAGAATTCAGCTACTATTGAGACAGAGAGGGAATGCAAGTACTAGGCCCAGAAGGTTTCACCAATGAATTCTGTATCAAACCAGAGAGCTCTAATGCTATTAAAATGTTTCAAAATCACTTAAGAAAAAAAGCTTCCCAAATATTTTTGTAAAGACAGCATTAACAAAGATGAAATCTGCCAAAGTATAATAAAAGAAAACCTCAGAAAAAAATCAGTCATTTCTAAGAAGTTTTTCACAGAAATAGAACAAACAATCCTAAAAACAAAAGATTCCCAATAGCCCAAGCAATCCTGAAAAAAACAAACAAAACTAGAGGTGTCACGCTCCCTGATTTCAAACTGTATTACAAAGCTATGTTAATCAAAAAAGTAGGGAACTGACATAAAAAGAGAGATATAGACCAATGGAACAGAATAGAGGGTACAGAAATAAACCCATGCATGGATGGTCAATTAATTTATGACAAAGAGCCAAGACTATACAATGGGTAAAGGACAGTATCTTCAATAAATGGTGTTGGGAAAACTGGACAGCCACATACAAAAGGATGAAATTGGACCACTGTCTTACACCATAAGCAAAAACTAACTCAAAACGGAATAAAGATCTGAATGTAACACTTGAAACTATAAAACTCCTAGAAAAAAAAACAAGCAATAAGCTCAAAGACTTTGGTCTTAGTGATGATTTTTTGAATTTGACACCAAAAGTAAAGACACCACAAGCAAAAATTAACAAGTATTATTTGTTTATGTCATCAAACTAAAAAGGTTCTGCACAGCAAAGGAAACCACCAACATGAAGAGGCAACCTACCAATAGTAGAAAATATTTGTTATCAAATATTTAATAAGGGGTTAATATCCAAAATATGTAAAGAATTCATACAACTCAATAGCAAAAAAAAAAAAAAAAAAATCCAAAATCCCAATTAAAAATAGGGCAGAGGATCTGGATAAACATTTGACAGACTGATGGCCAACAGATACATTAGAAGGTCTTCAACATCACTAAACATCAGGGAAATGCAAATAAAAACCTCACACCTGTTGGAATGGTTATTATCAAAAAGGCAAGAAAAAACAAGTGTGGTGAAGATGTGGAGAAAAGGGAACCCTTGTGCACTATTGGTAGGAATGTAAATTGGGGCAACCTTTATGGCAAACAGCATGGAGATTCCTCAAAAAAAAAAATTTTTTTTTTTCTGGTTGTGCCTATTTATTATGTGGATCCCTGGAAACATAAATGGCCAGCCTTGCTTTTGCAGTTATTATTCACCCATATTTATATGTTGGGGATACCATAACTTTTTTATTTTGGTATCATTAATATACAATTACATGAGCAACATTATGGATACTAGACTCCCCCCATTATCAAGTCCCCACCACATATCCCATTATAGTCACTGTCCATCAGCTTAGCAAGATGCTATAGAATCACCACTTGTCTTCTCCACACTATACTGCCTTCCCCATGCCCCCTCCCCCACTACATATATGTGCTAATCATAATGCCCCTTTTCCCCTTATCCCTCCCTTCCCACCCATCCTCCCAAGTACCTTTCCCTTTGGTAACTGTTAGTCCACTCTTGGCTTCTGTGAGTCTGCTGCTGTTTTGTTCCTTCAGTTTTTTCTTTGTTCTTACACTCCAAAGATGAGTGAAATCATTTGATACTTGGCTTTCTCCACCTGGCTTATTTCACTGAGCATAATACCCTCTAGTTTCATCCATGTTGTTGCAAATGGTAGGACTTGTTTTCTTCTTATGCCTGAATAATATTCCATTGTGTCTAAGTACCACATCTTCTTTATCCATTCATCTACTGATGGACACTTAGGTTGCTTCCATTTCTTGGCTATTGTAAATAGTGCTGCAATAAACATAGGGGTGCATATGTCTTTTTAAAACTGGGCTCCTGCATTCTTAGGATAAATTCCTAGGAGTGGAATTCCTGGGTCAAATGGTATTTCTATCTTGAGTTTTTTGAGGAACCTCCATACTGCTTTCACAGTGGTTGAACTAGTTTACATTCCCACCAGCAGTGTAGGAGGGTTCCCGTTTCTCTACATCCTCGCCAACATTTGTTGCTGTTTGTCTTTTGGATGGTGGCGATCCTTACTGGTGCGAGGTGATATCTCATTGTGGTTTAAATTTGCATTTCTCTGATGACTAGCGATGTGGAGCATCTTTTCATGTACCTCTTGGCCATCTGAATTTCTTCTTTGGAGAAGTATTTGTTCAGCTCCTCTGCCCATTTTTTAATTAGATTATTTGCTTTTTGTTTGTTCAGGTGTATGAGATCTTTATATAGTTTGGATGTCAACCCCTTGGATGTCATTTATGAACATATTCTCCCATACTATAGGATGCCTTTTTGTTTTACTGATGGTGTCCTTTGCTGTACAGAAGCTTTTCAGCTTGATACTGTCTTTCTTGTTCATTTTTGCTTTTGTTTCCCTTGCCCGGGGAGGTATGTTCATGAAAAAGTTGCTCATGTTTATGTCCAAGAGAGTTTTGCCTATGTTTTCTTCTAAGAGTTTTATGGTTTCATGACTTACATTCAGGTCTTTGATCCATTTTGAGTTTATTTTTGTGTATGGAGTTAGGCTGTAATCCAGTTTCATTCTCTTGCATGTAGCTGTCCAGTTTTGCCAACACCAGCTGTTGAAGAAGCTGTCATTTGCCCATTGTATATCCATGGCTCCTTTATTGTATATTAATTGACCATATATGTTTGGGTTAATATCTGGACTCTCTATTCTGTTCTACTGGTCTATGGGTCTGTTCTTGTGCCAGTACCAAATTGTCTCAAATACCGTGGCTTTGTAGTAGAGCTTGAAGTTGGGAAGCAAGATCCCCTCTGCTTTATTCTTTCTTTTCACGATTGCTTTGGCTATTCAGGGTCTTTGCGGTTCCATATGAATTTTAGAACTATTTGTTCCAGTTCATTGAAGAATGCTGTTGGTATTTTGATAGGGATTGCATTGAATCTGTAGATTGTGCTTTAGGCAGGATGGCTACTTTGACAATATTAATTCTGCCTATCCAAGAGCATGGGATGAATTTCCTCAAAAAAATTTAAAATAGAACTACCATATATGATCCAGCAATTCCACTTCTGGGTGTCCAAAGAAAATGAAAACACTAACTCGAAGAGATATCTGCAGCCCTATGTTTACTGCAGCATTATTATAATAGCCAACACACAGTAGCAACCTAAGTATCCATCAGTGGATAAATGGATAAAGAAAATGCAGTATATTTATACAATGGAATATTATTCAGCCATAAAAAATAAGGAAATCTTGCCATTTGTGCCGACACAGAAGGGCCTTAAGGGCATTATGCTAAGTGAAATAAGATAAAGACAACAGTGTATGATTTCACTTACACATGGAATCTAAAACAAAAACAAAAACAAAACAAAACCCAAACTCATAGATACTGGAAACAGACTGACAGATGGCACAGGAGGTAGATGGAGAGGAGGGTGAAATGGGTGAAGGGGTCCCAAGGGTACCAACTTCCAGTTACATAATAAATAAGTCATGGGGATGTGATGTATAGCAGAGTGACTATAGTTAATAACACTGTAGTGCATATTGAAAAGTTGCTACAAGAGTAGATTTTAAAAGTTCTTATCACAAGGAAAAAATTTTTTAAATATGGTGACACATGTTTAACTAGATTTATTGTATTGATCATTTTGCAGTATGTACAAATATTGGATCACTAAGTTGTGCACCTGAAGCTTACATGTTATATGTCAATTATATCTCAATTTTTTAAAGGATTAAAAAAAAGTTACCAGATGATAAGCACCATCAGAACATCAGAAGAATATAATACAATCAAGTAGAATTTGTGTGAAGATTGCAAGGAGGGTCCAGTGTTAGAAAACTATTACTATAAGCTGCCTTTTTAATAATATCAAACAATAAAAATCATATGATGACCTCCACTGATGCTAAAGACATTTGATAAAATTCAATATCCACTAAAAAACTCCTCATAGAATAGAAATACATCAAACAACTCAAAATACACAATATACCAAAAAGTTAAATGATACAGCTAAAGCAGTGACTGGAGGGAAATTTATTATATAGGGCAAATGCCTATATAGAAAAGAAGAGAGATCTCAAATAAATAACCTATATTTCTACCTTAGGAAACTATAAAAAGAAAAGCAAACTCAAAGCAAGCAGAAGGAAGAAAAGAATAAAGATTAGATCAGAAATAAATGAAATAGAAAACAGAAAAAAACATAAAGAAAAATCAATGAAACCAAAAGTTCTTTGAAAAGATCAACAAAATTGACAAACCTCAGTAGACTGAGCAACAAAATAAAAATAGATGGATACTTTCTTAACCTGTAAAACACATTCACCCCATTCCAATCCAAAAGTCAGTATACCCAATGTCAAAATACTAAAAACATTCTCATTAAAGGAAAGAGTATGACAAAGATGTAGACTATCACCACTATTTTTTTTAACACAGTTTCAGATCAAATTAGCCAAATGGAAAAGAGGGATAAAAATTATAAAGGAGTAGGGGGGCGGAGCCAGGATGGCGGCGTGAGTAGAGCAGTGGAAATCTCCTCCCAAAAACACATAGAGCTATGAAAATATAACAAAGAAAAATCTTCCTAAAATAGAGACCACAGGACACAGGACAACATCCAGACCACATCCACACCTGCAAGAACCCAGCGCCTTGTGAAGGGGGTAAGATACAAGCCCCAGCCCGGCGGGACCCGAGCGCCCCTCCCCCCGGCTCCCGGCAGGTGGAGAGAAACCGGAGCGGTTTTTTTTTTTTTTTTTTTTTTTGGCGAGCGCTTTTTGGAAGCCTTAGAGGGATGGGCCCCCGTTGCTGGGGAGGCAGGGTGGCGGGACCGGTGAGGAGGTGCCTGGGAACGGCGCCGGAGGACAAAGAATATCCCGCGTTTCTCCCTGCGAGACCTGGGGGCGGGTGCCTGAGACATGTGCCTGAGGACGGAGGAGGTCGCGCGTTTTTCCCCTTTTTTTTTTTTTTTTTCTTCTCTTTTTGGCGAGCGCTTTTTGGAAGCCTTGAAGGGACGGGGACCCCAGTGCTAGGGAGGCACGGTGGCGGGACTGGTGAGCGGGTGGCTGGGACTGGCGCCTGAGGACAAAGAATATCCCCCGTTTTTCCCTGCGGGACCGGTGGGCGGGTGCCTGAGACCGGCACTTGAGGACAGAGGAAATCGCGCGTTTTTCCCCTTTTTTTTTCTCTTTACTGCGAGTGCTTTTTGGAAGCCTAAAAGGGACAGGGACCCCGGTGCTAGGGAGGCAGGGCGGCGGGACTGGTGAGCGGGTGCCTGGGACCGGCACCTGAGGACAAAGAATATCCCGCATTTTTCCCTGTGGGACCGGTGGGTGGGTGCCTGAGACCAGCACCTGAGGACGGAAGAAATCGCGCGTTTTTCCCCTTTTTTTTTCTCTCTTTTTGCCAAGTGCTTTTTGGAAGCCTTGAAGGGACAGGGACCCCGGTGCTAGGGAGGCAGGGCGGCAGGACTGGTGAGCGGGTGCGTGGGACCAGTGCCTGAGGACAAAGAATATTGAGCGTTCCTTCCCTGCGGGACCGGTGGGTGGGTGCTTTTTGGAAGCCTTGAAAGGACAGGGACCCTGGTGCTAGGGAGACAGGGCAGCAGGACCAGTGAGCGGGTGCCTGGGACCGGCACCTGAGGACAAAAAAAAAAAAAAAAAAAAAAAATCGCTTGTTTTTTCCTTTTTTTTCCTTTTTTTTTTTCTCTTTCTTTCTGTTCCCTCTCTCATTGTTGCTGTTGTTGTTTTGGTTTGGAGAGTGCTTTTTGGAAATCTTAAAGGGGCAGGACAGGTCACTTAGACCAGAGGCAGGGAATCTGGGGATCTCTGGGCACTCTAACCCCCTGGGCAGCAGGGAGCACAGAGGCCCCTTATGGAGATAAATAGTCTCCTGGCTGCTCCCCCTCCAACGGGGCTCCACCATTTTGGAGGAACAGCCCCAGCCAGGCCAAGCCCACAGCAACAGTGGAGATAAACCCCAAAGCAACTGGGCAGGAAGCAGAAGCCCTGTCTGCGCACAGCTGCCCAGCACAAGCCACTAGAGGTCGCTATTCTCCCAGGAAAAGGCTACAAACCAACAAGAAGGGAAGCTCTTCCAGCGGTCACTTGTACCAGCTCTGCAAACTATCTCTATCACCATGAAAAGGCAAAACTACAGGCAGACAAAGATCACAGAGACAACACCTGAGAAGGAGACAGACCTAACTAGTCTTCCTGAAAAAGAATTCAAAATAAAAATCATGAACATGCTGACAGAGATGCAGAAAAAAATGCAAGAGCAATGGGATGAGATGCAGAGAAAAATGCAAGAGCAGTGGGATGAAGTCCGGAAGGAGATCACAGATGTCAGGAAAGAGATCACAGAAGTGAAACAATCCCTGGAAGGATTTATAAGCAGAATGGATAAGATGCAAGAGGCCATTGAAGGAATAGAAGCCAGAGAACAGGAACGTATAGAAGCTGACATAGAGAGAGATAAAAGGATCTCCAGGAATGAAACAACACTAAGAGAAATATGTGACCAATACAAAAGGAAAAACATTCGTATTATAGGGATACCAGAAGAGGAAGAAAGAGGAAAAGGGATAGAAAGTGTCTTTGAAGAAATAATTGCTGAAAACTTCCCCAAACTGGGGGAGGAAATAATCGAACAGACCATGGAATTATACAGAACCCCCAACAGAAAGGATCCAAGGAGGACAACACCAAGACACATAATAATTAAAATGGCAAGGATCAAGGACAAGGAAAGAGTTTTAAAGGCAGCTAGAGAGAAAAAGGTCACCTATAAAGGAAAACCAATCAGGCTAACATCAGACTTCTCAACAGAAACCCTACAGGCCAGAAGAGAATGGCATGATATACTTAATGCAATGAAACAGAAGGGCCTTGAACCAAGGATACTGTATCCAGCACGACTATCATTTAAATATGATGGTGGGATCAAACAATTCCCAGACAAGCAAAAGCTGAGGGAATTTGCTTCCCACAAACCACCTCTACAGGGCATCCTACAGGGACTGCTCTAGATGGGAGCACTCCTAAAAAGAGCACAGAACAAAACACACAACATATGAAGAATGGAGGAGGAGGAATAAGAAGGGAGAGAAGAAAAGAATCTCCAGACAGTGTATATAACAGCTCAATAAGCGAGCTAAGTTAGGCAGTAAGATACTAAAGAAGCTAACCTTGAACCTTTGGTAACCACGAATCTAAAGCCTGCAATGGCAATAAGTACATATCTTTCAATAGTCACCCTAAATGTAAATGGACTTAATGCACCAATCAAAAGACATAGAGTAATAGAATGGATAAAAAAGCAAGACCCATCTATATGCTGCTTACAAGAAACTCACCTTAAACCCAAAGATAAGCATAGACTAAAAGTCAAGGGATGGAAAAACATATTTCAGGCAAACAACAGTGAGAAGAAAGCAGGGGTTGCAGTACTAATATCAGACAAAATAGACTTCAAAACAAAGAAAGTAACAATAGATAAAGAAGGCCACTACATAATGATAAAGGGCTCAGTCCAACAAGAGGGTATAACCATTCTAAATATATATGCACCCAATACAGGAGCACCAGCATATGTGAAGCAAATACTAACAGAACTAAAGAGGGAAATAGACTGCAATGCATTCATTGTAGGAGACTTCAACACACCACTCACCCCAAAGGATAGATCCACCGGGCAGAAAATAAGTAAAGACACACAGGCACTGAACAACACACTAGAACAGATGGACCTAATAGACATCTATGGAACTTTACATCCAAAAGCAACAGGATATACATTCTTCTCAAGTGCACATGGAACATTCTCCAGAATAGACCACATACTAGCTCACAAAAAGAGCCTCAGTAATTTCCACAATATTGAAATTCTACCAACCAATTTTTCAGACCACAAAGGTATGAAAGTAGAAATAAATTCTACAAAGAAAACAAAAAGGCTCACAAACACATGGAGGCTTAACAACATGCTACTAAATAATCAATGGATCAATGAACAAATCAAAATAGAGATCAAGGAATATATAGAAACAAATGACAACAACAACACTAAGCCCCAACTTCTGTGGGATGCAGCGAAAGCAGTCTTAAGAGGAAAGTATATAGCAATCCAGGCACACTTGAAGAAGGAAGAACAATCCCAAATGAATAGTCTAACATCACAATTATTAAAACTGGAAAAAGAAGAACAAATGAGGCCTAAAGTCAGCAGAAGGAGGGACATAATAAAGATCAGAGAAGAAATAAACAAAATTGAGAAGAATAAAACAATAGCAAAAATCAACGAAACCAAGAGCTGGTTCTTTGAGAAAATAAACAAAATAGATAAGCCTCTAGCCCAACTTATTAAGAGAAAAAGAGAGTCAACACAAATCAACATAATCAGAAATGAGAATGGAAAAATCACGACAGACTCCACAGAAATACAAAGAATTATTAAAGACTACTATGAAAACCTATATGCCAACAAGCTGGAAAACCTAGAAGAAATGGACAACTTCCTAGAAAAATACAACCTCCCAAGACTGACCAAGGAAGAAACACAAAAGTTAAACAAACCAATTACAAGCAAAGAAATTGAAACAGTAATCAAAAAACTACCCAAAACAACAAAGGAGAGCCAAGATGGCGGCGTGAGTAGAGCAGTGGAAATCTCCTCCCAAAAACACATAGAGCTATGAAAATATAACAAAGAAAAATCTTCCTAAAATAGAGACCACAGGACACAGGACAACATCCAGACCACATCCACACCTGCAAGAACCCAGCGCCTTGTGAAGGGGGTAAGATACAAGCCCCGGCCCGGCGGGACCCGAGCGCCCCTCCCCCCGGCTCCCGGCGGGTGGAGAGAAACCGGAGCGGTTTTGTTTTTTTTTTTTTTTGGCGAGCGCTTTTTGGAAGCCTTAGAGGGACGGGCCCCCGTTGCTGGGGAGGCAGGGTGGCGGGACCGGTGAGGAGGTGCCTGGGAACGGCGCAGGAGGACAAAGAATATCCCGCGTTTCTCCCTGCGAGACCTGGGGGCGGGTGCCTGAGACCGGTGCCTGAGGACGGAGGAGGTCGCGCGTTTTTCCCCTTTTTTTTTTTCTCTTTTTGGCGAGCGCTTTTTGGAAGCCTTGAAGGGACGGGGACCCCAGTGCTAGGGAGGCACGGTGGCGGGACTGGTGAGTGGGTGGCTGGGACCGGCGCCTGAGGACAAAGAATATCCCCCGTTTTTCCCTGCGGGACCGGTGGGCGGGTGCCTGAGACCGGCACTTGAGGACAGAGGAAATCGCGCGTTTTTCCCCTTTTTTTTTCTCTTTTCTGCGAGTGCTTTTTGGAAGCCTAAAAGGGACAGGGACCCCGGTGCTAGGGAGGCAGGGCGGCGGGACTGGTGAGCGGGTGCCTGGGACCGGCACCTGAGGACAAAGAATATCCCGCATTTTTCCCTGTGGGACCGGTGGGTGGGTGCCTGAGACCAGCACCTGAGGACGGAAGAAATCGCGCGTTTTTCCCCTTTTTTTTCTCTCTTTTTGCCGAGTGCTTTTTGGAAGCCTTGAAGGGACAGGGACCCCGGTGCTAGGGAGGCAGGGCGGCAGGACTGGTGAGCGGGTGCGTGGGACCAGTGCCTGAGGACAAAGAATATTGAGCGTTCCTTCCCTGCGGGACCGGTGGGTGGGTGCTTTTTGGAAGCCTTGAAAGGACAGGGACCCTGGTGCTAGGGAGACAGGGCAGCAGGACCAGTGAGCGGGTGCCTGGGACCGGCACCTGAGGACAAAAAAAAAAAAAAAAAAAAAAAATCGCTTGTTTTTTCCTTTTTTTTCCTTTTTTTTTTCTCTTTCTTTCTGTTCCCTCTCTCATTGTTGCTGCTGTTGTTTTGGTTTGGAGAGTGCTTTTTGGAAATCTTAAAGGGGCAGGACAGGTCACTTAGACCAGAAGCAGGGAATCTGGGGATCTCTGGGCACTCTAACCCCCTGGGCAGCAGGGAGCACAGAGACCCCTTACGGAGATAAATAGTCTCCTGGCTGCTCCCCCTCCAACGGGGCTCCACCATTTTGGAGGAACAGCCCCAGCCAGGCCAAGCCCACAGCAACAGCGGAGATAAACCCCAAAGCAACTGGGCGGGAAGCAGAAGCCCTGTCTGCGCACAGCTGCCCAGCACAAGCCACTAGAGGTCGCTATTCTCCCAGGAAAAGGCTACAAACCAACAAGAAGGGAAGCTCTTCCAGCGGTCACTTGTACCAGCTCTGCAAACTATCTCTATCACCATGAAAAGGCAAAACTACAGGCAGACAAAGATCACAGAGACAACACCTGAGAAGGAGACAGACCTAACTAGTCCTCCTGAAAAAGAATTCAAAATAAAAATCATGAACATGCTGACAGAGATGCAGAGAAAAATGCAAGAGCAATGGGATGAGATGCAGAGAAAAATGCAAGAGCAGTGGGATGAGATGCAGAGAAAAATGCAAGAGCAGTGGGATGAAGTCCGGAAGGAGATCACAGATGTCAGGAAAGAGATCACAGAAGTGAAACAATCCCTGGAAGGATTTATAAGCAGAATGGATAAGATGCAAGAGGCCATTGAAGGAATAGAAGCCAGAGAACAGGAACGTATAGAAGCTGACATAGAGAGAGATAAAAGGATCTCCAGGAATGAAACAACACTAAGAGAAATATGTGACCAATACAAAAGGAAAAACATTCGTATTATAGGGATACCAGAAGAGGAAGAAAGAGGAAAAGGGATAGAAAGTGTCTTTGAAGAAATAATTGCTGAAAACTTCCCCAAACTGGGGGAGGAAATAATCGAACAGACCATGGAATTATACAGAACCCCCAACAGAAAGGATCCAAGGAGGACAACACCAAGACACATAATAATTAAAATGGCAAGGATCAAGGACAAGGAAAGAGTTTTAAAGGCAGCTAGAGAGAAAAAGGTCACCTATAAAGGAAAACCAATCAGGCTAACATCAGACTTCTCAACAGAAACCCTACAGGCCAGAAGAGAATGGCATGATATACTTAATGCAATGAAACAGAAGGGCCTTGAACCAAGGATACTGTATCCAGCACGACTATCATTTAAATATGATGGTGGGATCAAACAATTCCCAGACAAGCAAAAGCTGAGGGAATTTGCTTCCCACAAACCACCTCTACAGGGCATCCTACAGGGACTGCTCTAGATGGGAGTACCCCTAAAAAGAGCACAGAACAAAACACACAACATATGAAGAATGGAGGAGGAGGAATAAGAAGGGAGAGACGAAAAGAATCTCCAGACAGTGTATATAACAGCTCAATAAGCGAGCTAAGTTAGGCAGTAAGATACTAAAGAAGCTAACCTTGAACCTTTGGTAACCACGAATCTAAAGCCTGCAATGGCAATAAGTACATATCTTTCAATAGTCACCCTAAATGTAAATGGACTTAATGCACCAATCAAAAGACATAGAGTAATAGAATGGATAAAAAAGCAAGACCCATCTATATGCTGCTTACAAGAAACTCACCTTAAACCCAAAGATAAGCATAGACTAAAAGTCAAGGGATGGAAAAACATATTTCAGGCAAACAACAGTGAGAAGAAAGCAGGGGTTGCAGTACTAATATCAGACAAAATAGACTTCAAAACAAAGAAAGTAACAAGAGATAAAGAAGGCCACTACATAATGATAAAGGGCTCAGTCCAACAAGAGGATATAACCATTCTAAATATATATGCACCCAATACAGGAGCACCAGCATATGTGAAGCAAATACTAACAGAACTAAAGAGGGAAATAGACTGCAATGCATTCATTGTAGGAGACTTCAACACACCACTCACCCCAAAGGATAGATCCACCGGGCAGAAAATAAGTAAAGACACACAGGCACTGAACAACACACTAGAACAGATGGACCTAATAGACATCTATAGAACTCTACATCCAAAAGCAACAGGATATACATTCTTCTCAAGTGCACATGGAACATTCTCCAGAATAGACCACATACTAGCTCACAAAAAGAGCCTCAGTAAATTCCACAATATTGAAATTCTACCAACCAATTTTTCAGACCACAAAGGTATGAAAGTAGAAATAAATTCTACAAAGAAAACAAAAAGGCTCACAAACACATGGAGGCTTAACAACATGCTACTAAATAATCAATGGATCAATGAACAAATCAAAATAGAGATCAAGGAATATATAGAAACAAATGACAACAACAACACTAAGCCCCAACTTCTGTGGGATGCAGCGAAAGCAGTCTTAAGAGGAAAGTATATAGCAATCCAGGCACACTTGAAGAAGGAAGAACAATCCCAAATGAATAGTCTAACATCACAATTATTAAAACTGGAAAAAGAAGAACAAATGAGGCCTAAAGTCAGGAGAAGGAGGGACATAATAAAGATCAGAGAAGAAATAAACAAAATTGAGAAGAATAAAACAATAGCAAAAATCAACGAAACCAAGAGCTGGTTCTTTGAGAAAATAAACAAAATAGATAAGCCTCTAGCCCAACTTATTAAGAGAAAAAGAGAGTCAACACAAATCAACATAATCAGAAATGAGAATGGAAAAATCACGACAGACTCCACAGAAATACAAAGAATTATTAAAGACTACTATGAAAACCTATATGCCAACAAGCTGGAAAACCTAGAAGAAATGGACAACTTCCTAGAAAAATACAACCTCCCAAGACTGACCAAGGAAGAAACACAAAAGTTAAACAAACCAATTACAAGCAAAGAAATTGAAACAGTAATCAAAAAACTACCCAAGAACAAAACCCCGGGGCCGGACGGATTTACCTCGGAATTTTATCAGACACACAGAGAAGACATAATACCCATTCTCCTTAAAGTGTTCCACAAAATAGAAGAAGAGGGAATACTCCCAAACTCATTCTATGAAGCCAACATCACCCTAATACCAAAACCAGGAAAAGACCCCACCAAAAAAGAAAATTACAGACCAATATCCCTGATGAATGTAGATGCAAAAATACTCAATAAAATACTAGCAAACAGAATTCAACAGTATATCAAAAGGATCATACACCATGACCAAGTGGGGTTCATCCCAGTGATGCAAGGATGGTACAACATTCGAAAATCCATCAACATCATCCACCACATCAACAAAAAGAAAGACAAAAACCACATGATCATCTCCATAGATGCTGAAAAAGCATTTGACAAAATTCAACATCCATTCATGATAAAAACTCTCAGCAAAATGGGAATAGAGGGCAAGTACCTCAACATAATAAAGGCCATATATGATAAACCCACAGCCAGCATTATACTGAACAGCGAGAAGCTGAAAGCATTTCCACTGAGATCGGGAACCAGACAGGGATGCCCACTCTCCCCACTGTTATTTAACATAGTACTGGAGGTCCTAGCCACGGCAATCAGACAAAACAAAGAAATACAAGGAATCCAGATTGGTAAAGAAGAAGTTAAACTGTCACTATTTGCAGATGATATGATACTGTACATAAAAAACCCTAAAGACTCCACTCCAAAACTACTAGAACTGATATCGGAATACAGCAAAGTTGCAGGATACAAAATCAACACACAGAAATCTGTAGCTTTCCTATACACTAACAACGAATCAATAGAAAGAGAAATCAGGAAAACAATTCCATTCACCATTGCATCAAAAAGAATAAAATACCTAGGAATAAACCTAACCAAGGAAGTGAAAGACTTATACTCTGAAAACTACAAGTCACTCTTAAGAGAAATTAAAGGGGACACTAATAAATGGAAACTCATCCCATGCTCATGGCTAGGAAGAATTAATATCGTCAAAATGGCCATCCTGCCGAAAGCAATATACAAATTTGATGCAATCCCTCTCAAATTACCAGCAACATTCTTCAATGAATTGGAACAAATAATTCAAAAATTCATATGGAAACACCAAAGACCCCGAATAGCCAAAGCAATCCTGAAAAAGAAGAATAAAGTAGGGGGGATCTCACTCCCCAACTTCAAGCTCTACTACAAAGCCATAGTAATCAAGACAATTTGGTACTGGCACAAGAACAGAGCCACAGACCAGTGGAACAGATTAGAGACCCCAGAAATTAACCCAAACATATATGGTCAATTAATATTTGATAAAGGAGCCATGGACATACAATGGCAAAATGACAGTCTCTTCAACAGATGGTGCTGGCAAAACTGGACAGCTACATGTAGGAGAATGAAACTGGACCATTGTCTAACCCCATATACAAAGGTAAACTCAAAATGGATCAAAGACCTGAATGTAAGTCACGAAACCATTAAACTCTTGGAAAAAAACATAGGCAAAAACCTCTTAGACATAAACATGAGTGATCTCTTCTTGAACATATCTCCCCGGGCAAGGAAAACAACAGCAAAAATGAGCAAGTGGGACTACATTAAGCTGAAAAGCTTCTGTACAGCGAAAGACACCATCAATAGAACAAAAAGGAACCCTACAGTATGGGAGAATATATTTGAAAATGACAGATCCGATAAAGGCTTGACGTCCAGAATATATAAAGAGCTCACACGCCTCAACAAACAAAAAACAAATAACCCAATTAAAAAATGGGCAGAGGAACTGAACAGACAGTTCTCCAAAAAAGAAATACAGATGGCCAAGAGACACATGAAAAGATGCTCCACATCGCTAATTATCAGAGAAATGCAAATTAAAACTACAATGAGGTATCACCTCACACCAGTAAGAATAGCTGCCATCCAAAAGACAAACAACAACAAATGTTGGCGAGGCTGTGGAGAAAGGGGAACCCTCCTACACTGCTGGTGGGAATGTAAATTAGTTCAACCATTGTGGAAAGCAGTATGGAGGTGCATCAAAATGCTCAAAACAGACCTACCATTTGACCCAGGAATTCCACTCCTAGGAATTTACCCTAAGAACGCAGCAATCAAGTTTGAGAAAGACAGATGCACTCCTATGTTTATCGCAGCACTATTTACAATAGCCAAGAATTGGAAGCAACCTAAATGTCCATCTGTAGATGAATGGATAAAGAAGATGTGGTACATATACACAATGGAATACTACTCAGCCATAAGAAGTGGAAAAATCCAACCATTTGCAGCAACATGGATGGAGCTGGAGAGTATTATGCTCAGTGAAATAAGCCAAGCGGAGAAAGAGAAATACCAAATGATTTCACTCATCTGAGGAGTATAGGAACAAAGGAAAAACTGAAGGAACAAAACAGCAGCAGAATTACAGAACCCAAAAATGGACTAACAGGTACCAAAGGGAAAGGAACTGGGGAGGATGGGTGGACAGGGAGGGATAAGGGGGGGGGAAGAAGAAGGGGGGTATTAAGATTAGCATGCATGGGGGGGAGGGAGAAAGGGGAGGGTGGGCTGCACAACACAGAGAGGACAAGTAGTGACTCTACCACATTTTGCTAAGCTGATGGACAGTAACCGTAATGTGGTTGTTAGGGGGGACCTGATATAGGGGAGAGCATAGTAAACATAGTATTCTTCAGGTAAGTGTAGATTAAAAATTTAAAAAAAAAAAAAAGAAAGAAAGAAAGAAAAGGGGGATTACTCCTTAACAGGATAAAATTATTGGTAAATCAAAGATCAACGCATGCTTTAAATATCCTTAATGTTGATCACTTAAAGGGTGTCAGATGATCAGCTATGGAGGTACTCTTTGCTGATAATATTCCTTTCTCTTAATTAAAAAAAAAAAAAAAAAAAAAAACAGTTCCTGTGTGCTGACCTCCAATGAGTTCTGCACAGTGGTATAGAGGGCATGTCAAAGTGTGGGCAAAGGGTCTGTTTGTTTCTACGCAGAAGATCAAGGCCTAGCTTGGATACCCAGAAAATGAACTAAGATACGATATGAGGAGGAGCTTCCGGCATCAGCACTCTCTGGAGGACTCGTCCCGGGGGATGATCATCAAAAATCCTCCACAGGGATCCGGACAATGCTGCGGTTGTGGCTGCATCCAGCCCACCGTCTCCTGGACTTGCCATAGGAATGAGGAGGGAGATGTCTAGGCTGGCATGTGCGTACAGTGAGACAATGAATTTGACCGGATCTGTACTGTTGGAGCTCAATCAGGAGTTGGGAGGGGTGCAAGTTGTAGCACTCCAAAATCTTATGACTATAGACTATCTACGGTTAAAAGAACATATGGGATGTGAACAGATCCCAGAAATGGGCTGCTTTAATTTGTTTGATTTCTCTCAGACTGTTCAAGTACAGTTGGACAATATCCATCATATCATAGACAAATTTTCACAAATGCCTAGGGTGCCTAAATGGTTTTCTTGGCTTCACTGGAGATGGATGGTAATTATAGATTTGCTTTGTTTATGTCACCGTATTCCTATTATGTTATATGTGTGTGCAAATTAGTTAGTAGTTTAAAACCTATACATACTTAAGGTACTATACAAGAAGATATGTCAAAGAAATAATCAATCCTCCCATGTTTCCTTCCATATGCTACATCTATAGCTTTTCTTCTTTCTTCCTAATTACAACCCTTAAATAGAATTCGTGCCTCATATCGAATTTACCGAGTATCATAATTCCTCCAGGTGGTAAAGATACCTCGAGACAAGTGCTGGGCATAGAAGCCACAGGTCATAAATCTGCAAAGAAGTAAAAAGCTAACCTTTGCAAACAATATGGCTTCTCTCTCACTTACCAACTTTACATTTCCCTGTATGGCCCCGGAAGATGACTGGTTAGCCAGAGACGGGTAAGATTCCTCAAGGGAGGAACAACCTAAGACAGGCACAGTCGCAGGGGGGCCATCAGGTGAGAATTTGGGGATCAACAGAGGTGAGGCTCAGAACCTCACCCCCCCTGCTTTGAGAGAAATCTTCTGCATCCGTGGATGTCTTGCTGCCCTTGTCTAGCCTGGATTAATACTTAGTCCATAGGCACACACCTGATCATCTGATCATCTACATTTGCCTTCTTACAGCACTAAACTATGTTTTCTACCTTTATCTTGCATCTACCTACCACTTCAGCATTTTATTAAAAATAAAAATAATAATAATAATAGGAGAAATGTGGGATCAACATATAAATCAAGTACAAAAATCAAATGAATATTCATATTTGACCTGATGGTTTATAGGTCATATTGCATGATCAAAACCGAAAGTTTCTGTGATGAATGCCCTTGTACTGTTCACCATGTAAGAATTTATTCACTCTGTAAGAATTCGTTCACCATGTAAGAACTTGTTCGTTATGCTTCAGAAGATTGGAGACTGACGAGAATTAGGCTTGAGATGGATTAATGATTGTACATTGAGCATTGACCCCCCTATACTGAATTTTATTGTTGTTAACAACCATTTGATCAATAAATATGAGAGATGCCCCCTCAAAAAAAAAAAAAAAAAAAAAACTACCCAAGAACAAAACCCCGGGGCCGGACGGATTTACCTCGGAATTTTATCAGACACACAGAGAAGACATAATACCCATTCTCCTTAAAGTGTTCCACAAAATAGAAGAAGAGGGAATACTCCCAAACTCATTCTATGAAGCCAACATCACCCTAATACCAAAACCAGGAAAAGACCCCACCAAAAAAGAAAATTACAGACCAATATCCCTGATGAATGTAGATGCAAAAATACTCAATAAAATATTATCAAACAGAATTCAACAGTATATCAAAAGGATCATACACCATGACCAAGTGGGGTTCATCCCAGGGATGCAAGAATGGTACAACATTCGAAAATCCATCAACATCATCCACCACATCAACAAAAAGAAAGACAAAAACCACATGATCATCTCCATAGATGCTGAAAAAGCATTTGACAAAATTCAACATCCATTCATGATAAAAACTCTCAGCAAAATGGGAATAGAGGGCAAGTACCTCAACATAATAAAGGCCATATATGATAAACCCACAGCCAGCATTATACTGAACAGAGAGAAGCTGAAAGCATTTCCACTGAGATCGGGAACCAGACAGGGATGCCCACTCTCCCCACTGTTATTTAACATAGTACTGGAGGTCCTAGCCACGGCAATCAGACAAAACAAAGAAATACAAGGAATCCAGATTGGTAAAGAAGAAGTTAAACTGTCACTATTTGCAGATGATATGATACTGTACATAAAAAACCCTAAAGACTCCACTCCAAAACTACTAGAACTGATATCGGAATACAGCAAAGTTGCAGGATACAAAATCAACACACAGAAATCTGTAGCTTTCCTATACACTAACAACAAATCAATAGAAAGAGAAATCAGGAAAACAATTCCATTCACCATTGCATCAAAAAGAATAAAATACCTAGGAATAAACCTAACCAAGGAAGTGAAAGACTTATACTCTGAAAACTACAAGTCACTCTTAAGAGAATTTAAAGGGGACACTAATAAATGGAAACTCATCCCATGCTCATGGCTAGGAAGAATTAATATCCTCAAAATGGCCATCCTGCCGAAAGCAATATACAAATTTGACGCAATCCCTCTCAAATTACCAGCAACATTCTTCAATGAATTGGAACAAATAATTCAAAAATTCATATGGAAACACCAAAGACCCCGAATAGCCAAAGCAATCCTGAAAAAGAAGAATAAAGTAGGGGGGATCTCACTCCCCAACTTCAAGCTCTACTACAAAGCCATAGTAATCAAGACAATTTGGTACTGGCACAAGAACAGAGCCACAGACCAGTGGAACAGATTAGAGACCCCAGAAATTAACCCAAACATATATGGTCAATTAATATTTGATAAAGGAGCCATGGACATACAATGGCAAAATGACAGTCTCTTCAACAGATGGTGCTGGCAAAACTGGACAGCTACATGTAGGAGAATGAAACTGGACCATTGTCTAACCCCATATACAAAGGTAAACTCAAAATGGATCAAAGACCTGAATGTAAGTCACGAAACCATTAAACTCTTGGAAAAAACATAGGCAAAAACCTCTTAGACATTAACATGAGTGATCTCTTCTTGAACATATCTCCCCGGGCAAGGAAAACAACAGCAAAAATGAGCAAGTGGGACTACATTAAGCTGAAAAGCTTCTGTACAGCGAAAGACACCATCAATAGAACAAAAAGGAACCCTACAGTATGGGAGAATATATTTGAAAATGACAGATCTGATAAAGGCTTGACGTCCAGAATATATAAAGAGCTCACACGCCTCAACAAACAAAAAACAAATAACCCAATTAAAAAATGGGCAGAGGAACTGAACAGACAGTTCTCCAAAAAAGAAATACAGATGGCCAAGAGACACATGAAAAGATGCTCCACATCGCTAATTATCAGAGAAATGCAAATTAAAACTACAATGAGGTATCACCTCACACCAGTAAGGATAGCTGCCATCCAAAAGACAAACAACAACAAATGTTGGCGAGGCTGTGGAGAAAGGGGAACCCTCCTACACTGCTGGTGGGAATGTAAATTAGTTCAACCATTGTGGAAAGCAGTATGGAGGTGCATCAAAATGCTCAAAACAGACCTACCATTTGACCCAGGAATTCCACTCCTAGGAATTTACCCTAAGAACGCAGCAATCAAGTTTGAGAAAGACAGATGCACTCCTATGTTTATCGCAGCACTATTTACAATAGCCAAGAATTGGAAGCAACCTAAATGTCCATCTGTAGATGAATGGATAAAGAAGATGTGGTACATATACACAATGGAATACTACTCAGCCATAAGAAGTGGAAAAATCCAACCATTTGCAGCAACATGGATGGAGCTGGAGAGTATTATGCTCAGTGAAATAAGCCAAGCGGAGAAAGAGAAATACCAAATGATTTCACTCATCTGAGGAGTATAGGAACAAAGGAAAAACTGAAGGAACAAAACAGCAGCAGAATTACAGAACCCAAAAATGGACTAACAGGTACCAAAGGGAAAGGAACTGGGGAGGATGGGTGGGCAGGGAGGGATAAGGGGGGGGAAGAAGAAGGGGGGTATTAAGATTAGCATGCATGGGGGGGAGGGAGAAAGGGGAGGGTGGGCTGCACAACACAGAGAGGACAAGTAGTGACTCTACCACATTTTGCTAAGCTGATGGACAGTAACCGTAATGTGGTTGTTAGGGGGGACCTGATATAGGGGAGAGCATAGTAAACATAGTATTCTTCAGGTAAGTGTAGATTAAAAATTAAAAAAAAAAAAAGAAAGAAAGAAAGAAAAGGGGGATTACTCCTTAACAGGATAAAACTATTGGTAAATCAAAGATCAACGCATGCTTTAAATATCCTTAATGTTGATCACTTAAAGGGTGTCAGATGATCAGCTATGGAGGTACTCTTTTCTGATAATATTCCTTTCTCTTAATTAAAAAAAAAAAAAAAAAAAGCAGTTACTGTGTGCTGACCTCCAATGAGTTCTGCAGAGTGGTATAGAGGGCATATCAAAGTGTGGGCAAAGGGTCTGTTTGTTTCTACGCAGAAGATCAAGGCCTAGCTTGGATACCCAGAAAATGAACTAAGATACGATATGAGGAGGAGCTTCCGGCATCAGCACTCTCTGGAGGACTCGTGCCGGGGGATGATCATCAAAAAGCCTCCACAGGGATCCGGACGATGCTGCGGTTGTGGCTGCATCCAGCCCACCGTCTCCTGGACTTGCCATAAGAAGGAGGAGGGAGATGTCTAGGCTGGCATGTGCATACAGTGAGACAACGAATTTGACTGGATCTGTACTGTTGGAACTCAACCAGGAGTTGGGAGGGGTGCAAGTTGTAGCACCCCAAAATCTCATGACTATAGACTATCTATGGTTAAAAGAACATATGGGATGTGAACAGATCCCAGAAATGGGCTGCTTTAATTTGTCTGATGGTTCAAGTACAGTTGGAAAATATCCATCATATCATAGATAAATTTTCACAAATGCCTAGGGTGCCTAAATGGTTTTCTTGGCTTCACTGGAGATGGCTGGTAATTATAGATTTGCTTTGTTTATGTCACCGTATTCCTATTATGTTAATATGTGTGTGCAAATTAGTTAGTAGTTTAAAACCTATACATATTTAAGGTACTATACAAGAAGATATGTCAAAGAAATAATCAATCCTCCCAAGTTTCCTTCATATGCTACATCTATAGCTTTTCTTCTTCCTTCCTAATTACAAACCTTAAATAGAATTCGTGCCTCATATCGAATTTACCGAGTATCATAATTCCTCCAGGTGGTAAAGATACCTCGAGACAAGTGCTGGGCATAGAAGCCACAGGGCATAAATCTGCAAAGAAGTAAAAAGCTAACCTTTGCAAACAATATGGCTTCTCTCTCACTTACCAACTTTACATTTCCCTGTATGGCCCCGGAAGATGACTGGTTAGCCAGAGACGGGTAAGATTCCTCAAGGGAGGAACAACCTAAGACAGGCACAGTCGCAGGGGGGCCATCAGGTGAGAATTTGGGGATCAACAGAGGTGAGGCTCAGAACCTCACCCCCCCTGCTTTGAGAGAAATCTTCTGCATCCGTGGATGTCTTGCTGCCCTTGTCTAGCCTGGATTAATACTTAGTCCATAGGCACACACCTGATCATCTGATCATCTACATTTGCCTTCTTACAGCACTAAACTATGTTTTCTACCTTTATCTTGCATCTACCTACCACTTCAGCATTTTATTAAAAATAAAAATAATAATAATAATAGGAGAAATGTGGGATCAACATATAAATCAAGTACAAAAATCAAACGAATATTCATATTTGACCTGATTGTTTATAGGTCATAATGCATGATCAAAACCGAAAGTTTCTGTGATGAATGCCCTTGTACTGTTCACCATGTAAGAATTTATTCACTCTGTAAGAATTCGTTCACCATGTAAGAACTTGTTCGTTATGCTTCAGAAGATTGGAGACTGACGAGAATTAGGCTTGAGATGGATTAATGATTGTACATTGAGCATTGACCCCCCTATACTGAATTTTATTGTTGTTAACAACCATTTGATCAATAAATATGAGAGATGCCCTCTCAAAAAAAAAAAAAAAAAAAAAAAATACACCAGCCAAAAATAAAAGAATTGCTCATTCTTGTAATGGAAAAAAAAAAAAAAAAAAAAATTATAAAGGAGTAGACAAAGCTACCACAATTTGCAGGTGACAGACTGCCCCAGAAAACTGAAGAAAATCAGTTATAACCATTAAAAATAGTAAGAGAATTTAATTAAAGTGGGTGAATATAAAGTTGACATACAAAAATCAGTACCTTTAAAAAAATCACTATCTTTTCTGTATATAAGTGAAAACTGTTTGGACAATTAAGCAGAAGGAACACTGTTTATGAAAGCAAAAATGACAAGACCAAAAAAAAAAATGACACGACCAAAAGTATTAATTATCTAGAGAATACACTTAAGAAATGTGCAAGACTCAGATGGAAAAAAAGTTTTTAAAGTCTACTGTGGGACATTACAGACAATAAGTGAAATGACAACCAGTTCTTGAGTAGATAGCCTCCATGTTACACCTATGTCACATCCCATAAATTTACGTAAAGTATTAGTGCAATACAAATGCAAACCCCAACAGGCTTTTTCCCAGGCAAGTTGAATCTAAAGTTAATATAGAAAAACAAATGTGCAAGAATACTTAGGAGAAGCTAATAAAAGAGTAAGTAATAATGCTTTACCAAACATTAAAACGCAATATAAACCACATAAAACAATTGACAGTAGCACATACAGAGACATAGATAGAAAATAAAAACAACCCCAAATATACAGTAATTTAGCTTGTGGTGCAAGCAGCATTTCAAATCAGTGTTGACTAAGTTGTCCTCCGGAAAAAAAAAATTAGGTTGCAGTCTTACCTCATTCCTTACTCCCAAATAAATTCCAGATGGTTTGAAATTTTAAACATTAAAAAATGAAATAAAATAAAGTATTCTAAAACTGTATTTTTTGATTAGGGAAGGTCTTTCTGAGCATAAACTCAAGAAGTCATAAAAAGGAAAGATACCTATATTTTTGACCTTTAGGATTTTTTTTCAATCCCACATGGGGAAAAATACAGAAACTAAGTCAAAAGTACCAACTCTGAAAAAAATTACAACCAATATAGACAGCCCAAGGGCCAATATTCCTTACACAAAATTCTTACAAATAAGAAAATGAACAATAATTTAACAGAAAATGAGAAAAAGACAAATAGTTGGCTTTTAAATATATATGGAAAATACCTCAACATCATGCACAGATGAAATGCCTGCCAACTAAAACAAGTGAGATGCTATTTTCAGATTAGCAAAAATCTAGATGTCTGGTTATATATACTGATTTGGCGAGATTTTGGGAAAAAGCAGGCACTATGATATATTGATTGTAGACAGTAAAAAACAGTACAATTTCATTGGATAATAATTTGGCACTCCTTAAAAATTTTAAATGTGCATAATATCCTATGATCCAGCGATTCTACATTTTAGGCATCTGCCCTAGAAAAGCACTTGCCAATTTATACAAATACGCTTGGGATGTTCACTACAGCATTGTTTGTAACAGAAAACACTTCTGTCTTTCTGTCTGTCTGTCTGTCTATCTATCTATCTCTCTCTCTCTCTATCAGTATCTATCTATCTACCTACCTATCTATCTATCTCAATCAGTATCCATCCATCCATCCATCCATCCATCCACCCATCTATTCATCCAACCATCCATCTCTTTCAGCATGGCCAGATCTCAAAAACAGACTTTTGAATGAAAAACTAAATTAATGATGCAGGGATATATGATTGTGAAAATACTATAAATGTAATTTAAAAACTATATACATTAAGCAATACCATGCATTTTCTACAAATACATATATAAAGTTTTAGAAAAATGTTTTTAAGAAGGTCTAAAAGGACAATCAAAATAATTACAGTAGTTACCAATTAATGAAGGAAGTAGATCCTGAGGATAGGAGAAGGTCAAAATTAACTTTTTTTTTAATTATAAATTTTTCCTTTGGAAAAATTGTAGATTTATGGAAAAGTTGCAAAGATAGCAGAGTCCAAATACACCCTTCACTCAGTTTTCCCTAATGTTAACATCTTATGGTTTGTCAAAACTAAGAAATTAACACTGGTACAATACTATTAATTTAACTATAGACTTAAATTTCTCATTTTTCCACTAACATCCTTTTTCTGTCCCAGAATCCAATTCAAGACACTACACTGTACTTAGAAAATTAATTTTTTAATGTAAAAAAATTTTTATATGCCAGGAGTCGTTCAGCACAATAACCAAATATTTATAAGTTATTATTATCAGAAAAACTGCTATTTTTCTTTCAATTGAATTATTGACCTAGATTTTTAAATAGGATATTAGTGGCTCATTAAACATAAAACTGTATTAAAGATCCCTCTATTGAGTGTGGGGAAATACATTCAAAATTAGTGGAAATATAAATTGTTACAACTTTTATGAATGGATTATACAGTAGCATCTTCTTAAATTCAGATGTAAATACTCTTGTAGGAATTACCCGTCAGAGGGTTTATTCCACAAATGGAAAATGGAAAGTAACTGCTCCTGGGTACAGGGTTTCTCTTGGAGTGATGAAACTGTCCTAAAATTGGCTGCACAACTCTGTGCACATATTAAAACACTGAATTTTATGCTTCAAGTACATGAATTATATATGTGAATTATATCTCAATAAAGCTGTTAGAACAACAAATAAGCAGGGTTCTGGAGACAGACTACCTGCCATTTTAGTATTAGCCTTCACTTTCTAGCTTTGTGATCTTGAGCACATTATCTTGAAACATGTTTTTCTCATTTGAAAAATGGGGAATAATAAAATAGTAACCTATCTCTTCAGGGTTGTTAAGGAGTAAATCAAAATAATACATAGGAAGTGCTTATACATTATAAGAGGATATGACACATACAAATACTCAATATAAAAGTTGGTTCTTATAATTTTTTAGCTCTGGACAGTACTCTTTCAAGGAAAAGAATGCAACAAATTCAGAGCATGTTACTAGGAGAGTAAAGGAACAAGCCAAGTCATGTAAATGAAAATGCAAAGAACTAGGCATGTTAAGATAGAAAAGAGGAAACTCAGAGGATATAAAAACTTTTCACATAATTGAATAAGTTTCATGCCACGTGTGTCTTACATTTGTTCTGCACTGCATGCAAGTAGAAAGGCCTTTGTAAAATAGACCTAGAAAGAATGATGTGCCTGGGGAAGAGAGGAGTGGATAGAGTTGGGGCAAGATGGTTTCAGAGTCTCTGTTAGCAAATTTTCATAATAAATGTTGGAGGAAGAAAAAACTTTAAAAAAATCCAGATTTGGCAATTAAAATCTAAACAGAGTTAAATCACCAAAATTATCCGAATAATAGCTCTACTATCATCAATACAAGAAATAGTTGTTAAAATTTAACTATTTCCTATATTCATTCACCCTGTTAAGCTAATGTACATTGTGTATTACTTTCAAGTGGGTTACATTTTTTAATTTGAATTATAGACGCTTATGTACACTTGTCCTTGATGTTAAAAAAAAGTTCAAAATACATTTTTGTTCATTTTATAGAACATGAAAATATTTTGCTATTTTAAAACATCATAAAGGCATGCAAGACTTTTGGTTTTTTTTTTTTCTTGGTAGGGCATACTGCTTGCCATGCCTTTATTTGATGTCAAATCCTTGATTGAGAAAATCACCTCTACTATGACTCATCCTATTAGAAAAATCTTGTAACACTTTTGGAAAAATCAATGAAAGAGAAGTAGGAAGTAACTATCAAAAGTAATAAATTTGATAGGAGAAAATAACATTATTCCTGAAATTAGTATTTCCTTATCCAATTTTCATTCATCCCTTTGATTCTGATATGTCTACTTTGAGTTTAAAAAAAAAGCCAAAAATTAAGAAGAAGACAGAAAGCCCTCAACATACTTCCCTCCTTTTTCCTCTCATTTCCATGCAAAACTCCAAAGGGATTCCATATTGCCAAATCCATTTGCTTAATGTCCACTATCTTATGCTTATAAGAAAAGTGTGGATTTGTAAAATTGAGGACTGGCTTTCTATTCTGGTTTAAAGTCCATCAATAAAATAATGTCCTTTTCTAGGTAACTAATATAGGAGCTGAGCTGGAGCGCTGATTTAAAGTAAAGAATGTTACTCAAAATGAAACAGAATAATAGATACAAACTTTATTATGTCCAGCAGTTGCTCATTTCCTTTCACATGAAAGAAACTTTGTGCACACACATACCTGAGGAACCATCGCAACCCTCTGGTTTCTTTTAGGTGACCTTGTATTTATTTGTCTATCATCTTCATCAGAAAATAGTCGACTTCGTTTTGAATTTCTGGAGGGCTATGAGAGAAATATTTTATTTAATGAAAAAGCTGAACATGTCCCGTTTTTGTTCCAAAATACAATTCTGTACTTGGAAAATACAGCTAGCTCTGGATTATCGGCAGTATGGAAGGACAAAGTAAACAAAATCAAGTACAAATAATCTTAGATTTAGAATGTAGTAAGATACATATTTATGCAGTTTGTTACAGATGCAACATATAGCTGATGATTAAAACAAGAACCCAAGTCTCCTTAGTACCCTGGCAGCCTTGAATGGTAAAGATAGGAAAATAGGTTCTAAAATTCCTGCTCTCATATTGGTACCTGAATTAATGCCAGTTGGGTGTATAACATGAGATGTCTGTTGCAGAGGCTGGGCTGGGACAAAGCTGCTAGATCATGCTAGAGTGTTAAATCTATATGTATAAGTTATATTCCTTTTCTCAAAAATCAACTGAATTTTCTTTTGCAAATAAAAGTATAAGATACCTGTAACAGATATTTGATAAGTGCCTGTGGAACTAAAATTTTGTTTAAGTATCTAAAGTACATTATATGCTTACAGGTTTGTAATATAAAAAATTTACAGACTACTCTTGGTTTGGAGACTTCATCAATAGAGAAGAAAAACAGAAAAAAAATATCCCAACTGCACTCACATCCTTTTTCAAATCTTTCTTCCACTATTCAAGATAAAGCGTTATGCCTCGTTGGAAGGTGCAGAGGGCAGCATCCTATAGGGGTGAAGGCTAGAGGTATGGGCTTTTGAAAGTAAACCTGCTGGGAGTCTTCACACTCCACAGCCCTGAGAAGTCCCTTCCCCCACTCCCTGCCCCTGACATGGGCAGAGAGGGGGAAGAACCATGGTGACAGAAAAGACAGAGTGCGGAATGTCCTGCACGTGAACTCTGGCCAGCTGCCCAGGCTACTGTGACTGCTGCTGTCTATCCCAGCCCCAGAGTTGTTTCATGACTGACCCCTAAAACCTTCTGGCTGAGCGAGGAACAGAGGCCCCCAAAATCGTTAGTCATGCCAATTACATGCTCATCTCTAACTCCCACCCCTCAAATGCACATACCCTTGACCTACACAAGATTTTTTATCTTACCACTTATTTACGTATCTTTTTGCAGGGATCAGAGCCATGTAAAATTTTTACATTCTAATAAAAGAACAGTTGTTCGGGTTGTTGGAATTTTTTTTTTTTTTTTTGCCTATTTAAAGAAACTACAATTACTTAACAATGATGACCAGATTATTACAGGGTAAGACTATTTATGTAGGAATGATCAATCACCACTCAATGACATTTAAAGACTCAAATGCTTGGAGTGGGGGAAAAACCTCGGAAAATTTTTACTCTGCTGTAAGAACTTGCACATGACAATGTAATATAATTTAGCTATCATTTCTAAAGTGTAAGAAAAACTAATTCCTTACCATCTCCACAGCAGAGCCTGTATTTCTGCCTTTCCAAACAGGTGTTTTTTGTAAAGAGCTGTATTTTTCATTCCATGTGTTAGATAAGCTTCCCTCTGTAATAAATAATTATTACTAATAAGATTTAAGTTTAGCTCAAAGGATTTTATACTATGAGCACTGCCTTTTTATTAATAACAATATATGAAATATTAACCAATATGGAAAAAAATACACTGTAATAATTTTGGTTTATTACAAATGAAAAAATCTCTTCAGTATTTTTTCATCAAACTCTTTAAATAATTTGATAATGTAATGCATCTTGAAAGTATTAAATTTTTATGTTAAATCATGTGTGGCTTCTTTCTTTTTGGTTATAAATAATACCTCTATTCTAATTTGCCAAGAACTATCTTGTAATTACAATCTGATTGAAAGCAGGGCAAAGAAAAAAATGGAAGAAAAGTCCTTCTAATTTGTAGTGTATTTCTAAATGATTCCTGTTTCAATATGTGAAACTCTTGGTATCCAAAACTGAAATGTGTGGTGTTTGTTTCCTTAATTCAAAGAAATCTCTTCAGCATTGTATGTAAACAGAAAAAATTCAATCAAGTCATTGATTAGACATATTGTGAAAATAAGTAAGGATGAGTTTAATTTTTATAAAAAGGTATGTTTGTATATAGGAAGACATAGAAAACTGAATATATATACAAGACAGTTATTTTTATTTCCTTCCAGTTGCTCATCAGAATTTTCTAATTTTTTTCTGTTAGAAAGTTATATCACTTGTACATATTTTTTAAAAAGAGAAATGGTTTTAATATTGGGAAAATACAACACTTTTTCAGACATACATTTTAAGAAGTACAAAAGACAAGAGGTGGAGTGGGTTATCCTGCTCGTGAAATAAATGAGGGTAATTCGAGAAATTAGGACTTAATTTGGTAAAAATTACCAAACCAAAGCACAGCACAGTAGCCTTAAAAACTAAAAGTACTAATTAACCTTTGAGAATATCTAGTTTGGTTTCAAATTTACTTACTGAGTAGAATTTGTTGAAGAGGTAAAACTTCAAAACAACTATATTAAAAGGGTTGGTCTACTTAAAGAAAGAAATAACAAGACCAAGGAACACGTCTAAACTTTTCTCAGAAAAAGAAAAGCATTACCATTTTTTTACTTCAAGAGACTTGCATTATTACTTAGAAGGCAAAATTCTTAAAAAGTAAAATCTTATGCAAAAATATAGCTTAGCACAGCTGTTTTAATAAATGCTTTAAATCTAGTAAGCTGTGTCTGGAATGTTTAGTTACAAAGTTCTTTAATCAATAATTCTAGGGGGAAAAAATGTCTTAATTTTTGACAACCAAGGATCAAATTCTCCTATGACAACAAATGAATTTAAAATTACCCTCAATGAAAACAAATACTTAAAAGCTATAATGAAGCATAACTTAGAAAAGAGAAACACTATATCCAAATTAATTTAATGAATTAAATTTCTAGTTTATGCCCTATCTAAAGAATCATGCTATGATTCTTACCTTTTAAACTGACAAGGGCTTTTGCTGAAGAGCCTGCAATTAAAAGGAATCAGTGTTACTTCATAAGCAAAGTTAGAGCAAAAGAACTTGGTTTAGGGGTAAAAGTGACCCATTTAGTTTCAGTGATGCTGAGTCTGAAGTGACAGTGGGATGAGCAGTTAGAAATAACTAGTGGACAATTCAAGCTACAGACTAGGAGATAAGGTAAGGATTAACTGGAGAGCGAAATTTGGGAGTCTTCTTGACTTGTGACAACTGGGACCTTTTCAAGATTAAAAAATACAGAAGCTGAAGAAGGAGGAAGAGTAGGACAAGAGCCATTTGGGATCCTTGCCCAGAAGTGCACTGGTGTTGGAGAAGGCAAAGAGAATGTGGGCTGTTTATTGAGGCAAAGATCAGAGGTGGTAACAGGTTGGGGAAAAAAAGGAGGTGCAGATGACCCAGGGGTTGTGTACCAGGCAATAAGCCCCCCGGAGGTCCAGAGCATAGTGATGTGCAACATGTGAAGACACAAGCTGGAGAACGGGGTTTAGAAGAGCCAAGAGGGACTGGCATAATGTCGAGGGGTCTGCTGACAAACACAAACCTTAGTGTATACTAGAATAACCAAGAAGCCCCTCCTACACGCAGAATCTGTGCGATTAATAAAGGTCCTCAGGGGATTCCATTGCAGGTAACCCTCAAGCCCACTTTGAGAAACATTACAGGTTCTGGTGTGAATAAAGGATAGGATCTCTGGAGGGGAAGTAGGAGAAAAATAGGGAAAGGTTTTTATGAGAGACGGAGAACACTACATTGAAAATCTCCGAATTGGATATGTGTATTGCGAAGAACTCCAAGTCATTTGAAAAACAACAAAGGATGATCTCTCTCACTTGTATGTGGCATCTAAAAACAAAAACCAAAAAACCCAAACTCATAGAAAAAGAGAACAGACTGATAGTTTGACAGGGATGCAGGTTCATGTGTGTGTGTTGAAATAGGTGAAAGTGGTCAAAAGTTACTATCTATTAGTTATAAGATAAATAAGTCTTGGGGATGTAATGCAGAGCATAGTGACTGTAGTTACAATGCTGTATTGTACATCTGAAAAGTGCTAAAAAAACAGATCTTAAGAAAAGATCTTAAAAGAAAAAAATTATAACTATGTATGGTGATGAGTATTAACTAAAACTTACTGTGATAATTATTTCACAATATATACATATATCAAACCATTATGTTTTACCCCTAAAACTAATCCAGTGTCATATGTCAATTTTATCTCAAGTAAAAAATAAATTAATAGAGGGATAAAAACCTTTCTATGCTTCAAAATAGAAATTATTCATAGGATTATACATGAGTAAAATCTTTCACCTTTAAAAAACTGTTTAGAACACCTTTTTTCTTCCACTACAAATTATTGTTTTTTTAATCATTCCTCATTTTTTAACTTATTTTATAACCAGGTACTTCTCATCTGTTACTGTGACACCCAATTGTGTTTGAAAGAATATAACCCCAAATCAGGCAGTAGTTATTTGAAAGGCTGGTCATTTTATCTGCATTGAGAAAAGACAAATTTTTAAATGGCATGTTCAAAATGTGTGTAAGCATCTTTAAGGAGCCAGTCCCTTTTGACATTACACACAATACAAAAAAAAAAAAAGAAAGAATTATCTCGGAGATAAAGAACAACATGAACTAGGCAGAGAAGTCAGAAAGACAGATTAATTCTCCTTGGTGTTTAACAAGAGCAGCAATGATTTACAGCTCCTGCAAATGGACAACAGACTTAAAATGAGAAGCAACAAATAGAGTATGACAGTTCTGGCTACGACACATTTTTATGCATCTCACATCCCTAAACCTCAACTGACTGTCCTCTGCAGGGCAGTATGAGAGACTTATGGAACAGACAACCCATCGACATTGAGGCCACTCTTGCTTTCACCCTACTCTCTTGCCTAGGTGTGGGGAATGGTTAATAGGACACCTTAACAGCTTCTGTAGGGCAAACTGAAGTTTAATGGACAAAGGCAGTGGAGAAGTGGGGAGAGATGCCATTAAATTTTGCTAAAAAGCCTCAAACAACACAACTGGAAGGAAAGCAGCACTAGTAGTCAAGGCACATACCCATGTTGCTACCAAGAGAAATATGGTTCATTTGAGAAAAACCGGCATGAAAAAAATCCAAAGTCTCTGCTCTCATGGACTTTAATTCTAATGAGGAGAGACGAATACACATACCAAGTGATGATAAGAGCTACTGGAAAAAAATAATAAAGCCGAGGAATGTGGAGTGGGGCTTTGCGGAGGGAAGACTATTTTTCTACAAGGTGTTCATGATTATCTTCTCTGAAAGTTGGTATCTGAGCAGAGATCTGACAAAGATGTGTGAGCTGCAAGGATATCCATTCCTGCTCATGAAGGCAGGAACTATAGCTTGGGGGTTCTCACCTACCATTTTTTAACCTTTTTTCTTTTTTTAGAGGCAGTACAGCATTGTGGTCAGAGCATACATGGAGACTGTGTTTGAATTATAGGTCTGCCACTTTCTTTAGCAAGTTACCTAACTTCCCTGAGCTGATTCTTCATCTGTCAAATGGGGATTAAAGAAGTTAATATATGTAAAAGTGCTTAGAGAATAATGCATATAGCATACGGCCAGTTTTTCTATCATGCTGCCTGTTCTTATTACTTCGATCTATCAAAAAACCTATTATGTTAAGAACATGGATTTTATAGGCAGGTGAATTTGATTAAATTAGAATCCCACTCTAACTGGATATGTTCATTTATTCACTCAACAAATATTCACTGCATGCCTGCCACAGCACTATTCTACTGGATGGAATTACGTGAAGGAAAAGATAGACAAAGGCTCTGCTCTCAGAGTTTACATTCTAGTGGGAAGAGACACACAATAAACAAGTACATGAAATGGTAATCACACTCATGGCAGCCGCTGTAAGGAAAATCACCACGGTCATCTCAGTGTGGGGGAGTTACCTTCTATAAGGTGGTTAAGGAAGGCTTCTCTGAGGAGGTAACTTGTCAAGGACTAGTCATGAGAGAGCAGGTCAAAACAACGCATCTGGGCAGAAGAAACAACAGGTTATAAAAGCCCTTAGGTAGAATGTTTAGAATATTCCAGGAACAGGAAAAAAGGCCCTTGTGCTTGAGGAGGAGCTAGCAAGGGAAGAGCAGTATTAAACAAAGGCAGAGAAGTTAAGCCAGGTGTTATGTATGGAACTGGGCACACAAGCATAAAGTAAACCAGAAATGGTCCCTTCTCTGTAGGGCTTCTAACCAAAGCTAAGCAACAATCACACTAACAAATATAAGGCTGCAATGGTGACAGCTGCCACTAAGAAGGTACATAGTGGCATGAGAAGATTTAATAAAATGTCATCTTTGTGAGGGAGGACAGAAAACAGCTCTCTGAAGAAGCATAAAATGGGATCTAAAGGATAAGTAGAAGTTTAGCAGAAGCGAGGGGGAGAAGAAGCACTCCAGGCAGAGAGCAGCATGTAAGGCTCTGCGAAAAGGAAAGCTGGTGAGTATAGGGAATGAAAGCTGCCCACTTAGCTCAGAGGGACAGAAGGAGAGGAAGAGGGTACAAAATGACGCTGGACAGGTGAGGCTTGCTGACCACAGAGGGTCTTGTAGGTCCTAAAGTGTTTTAAGCAGCAGTATGACATATAAAGATTTTGAAAGTATCACTCTGGCTGTATGTAGGCTGTATGTAGTGGCCCATGTGGGCTGAAGCGATTAGTGCAGGGAAGAGATGGTGACACCTTGGGCTAGGGTGCTGGTGAGAAGTAGGTAGAACTGAGAAAGATTTATAAGGTAAAAGTTACAAGACTTACCAAAGGCTTAAATAAGAGAAATGAAAAAGAGGGAAGTGAGGAAGTATGAAGATAACCCAGGTTTCAGCTGAATGTACAGTGAAGCAATTCATAAACAGAGGGACTGCTGAAAATCTCTCTTTCCTGGGGTGGGATTATAAAGTCAATCTTGAACCTGTGGAGTTTGAGTGGCCTTTGAGGCATCTAAGAGGTGATATGCCAAGAACAGGAGCTCAGAGGAATGATCTGGGTTAAGATAGCCTCAGTTTCCTCATATACAGAATCAAACTAGCAAGAATACTGACCTCAGTTGAAATGAGGATTTAATGAGCAAGTGTATATCATACACTTTCCACAGTATTTGGTTCATAGCAAGCACTCAAAAAATGGTAGCTTTTATTCCTGATAATGTTATACTGGCTATTGATTAACTTATTAACTAGTCCCCTTGATTGAAAATGGCAAAGAAACATATTTGTATTTCTAGTATCAAGACTCTGCTCTAGTTTCATTAGTAATGCCTCTTACCCTCTCTCAATATTAATCAAGTATTTATGTACACAAGATTTGTGGCACTGTGTGACAAATGAGGTAAGGCAATCCCTGCTATCAACAAGCTATGGTCTAGCTAAACAAGACATGTATCACACAAACACATGTGCATGCATACATATCACAATGTATTAGAGATGTCACAAAGTAATATAAATGACTGTTAAATAGTTTGTGAATTTAGCTGGAATTTGAATCCTAGTAAGAGTCCCAAGTCTCTACAAACAACCAAAATAAGTGCACAATAACTGTTTAATGATGATGGGCAAATATTCCAAATGACAGTGAAAAGAAAGCCACTTAAAACACCTCAGTTCTACAGAATGACTACAGTGACCAAAGTAAGAGCTCTAGTGGTTGTGACTTCTAAGAGATAATAAAACATCTTTATAATAAAGATAGCAACGATTTTCAGATGACAAGCACATTGTGCTTAGTGGCCCCCCTTCTATTTAGGAGCATCATTAAGTCAGCATCAACTGTATTCTCCAAACAAGAAACAATAAAATTTCATGGATGGTCTACAGTTGCACCCTGTCCAATACAATAGCCACTAGCCACATGTGACTATTTAATGAAAATTAAACAAAATTTAAAATTCAGTTCCTTGGTCATTCTAGCCACATCTGAAGAGTTCCACAGCCACATGCAGCTGGTGGCAAGCTTATTCGACACTGTAAAAGAGAACATTTCCAACAACAAGGAAATTCTATTGTAACTTAGTACTTAGTACTAGCGCAAATTTAAAACACAAACTCTTTTAATACAACTTTTCACCAGTTTGGCAAACTTGGATTTTTAATTTTATAACACATTAAGAATATATGATCCCACAAAGAAAACAATTGGCTGAGTTTAGCTCTCATTTTAAAAGTGTCTATATGCTTCTTGCACAAATTTAACAGCTATTGCACATTTTGTTATTGTTATACTACAACTCTCACAATACACGACAGTTATGTATAAACTGAATAGTGAGTGTGGACCATTCTATAAGTAGCTAAAATATCCGCTTTTTCGTATACTTTATATACTACTGTAAATTACAAAATTAAGTCCTATTGTGCTTGAACTACAGAATTGGTGCTTTTACTTACTGAACACGGGTGAGCACACACGTCTGAGATGGCAGGGCGAGCAAACATGGTTAAGTGAGACGTGCACAGGGCCGGGTGTCAGGAGATGACTGCATGTGCAGGCTGTGACGGTCACATCCCTGCGTAAGGGCACCCCCATGATTCTTAGGCCGCATCCACACAGAATAAAGTCTGAGGATGGGGGCTACCTGAATACCTGTGCAGCCAGTGCGGCCTCTCTATGCACAGGTCCATAGCCACCTGTGGTCCCAGGTGAAGGGGCAAGCCCTCTGCCACGGAAACACTTCCAGGGGTAGTCACAGCAAGAGGAGGTGGGGGTGAAGATCACAAGTGCCTGTGCAGGCAGGAACCTTGACAGGACAAGCCCAGGGGTGGGGCCCAGGACAGGGGCTGTGGCCACCTCGCCCGGCCCGAGGCCCCCCCCCACAGCCCCCTGCCCCCGGCCCTGCGAGTTACATAAGGCGCCGGGCGGCGTGCAGGCGACTAGGACAGCCCCACGCCCGTGGGCCCGCGTCGGGCTGGGAGCCGCCGCCGCCGCCTCCCGGCCCCCGCCGGGCCCCGGGCTCTCGGTTTCCGGCCCTGGCGCTCACACCACCCCAGAAACCAACACACAGACACCATAACAAAGGCGGCAACGCGGGCCACACCTGGGGAGGACTGAGGGCCGCGATAGGGCTGGCAGTCCGCCCACGGGCCCAGCGGAGGACGCGGCAGCCCGGCCCGGACGGGCGGCCCGGGGGCAGGCGGCCGGCGGGGAGGGGGCGCTTCGAGGTGCTACTCACTCTCGTCAGGCAACTGGTCGAGCTCCGCCATCTTGAACGAGCCGCGCCGCTTTTTCAAAGGCTGCCCGCCGCGGTGCATTGTGGGGCGGGGACAGGCTTTGAGAGGGAGGTTCGAATGTCAGCTCGCGGCCGCGGCGGCTGAGGCGGCGCTCGGGCTGCGCCCACCGGGTAGGGGCCCCGGCCGGGGAGGGGCAGGTGGGGGTAGCCGCGGCCGGGCGGGAGGGACGGGGCGCCCGCAGGCGGGGGCGCAGGTCAGAGGTGAGGCCGCTGCCAGGGGGAGCGGCGCTGGAGAGCGGGGCCCAGCGAGCTCCTGCGTCCCGCGCCCGCTCCCGTCCCGGCCCGCCCCTCTGGGGCTCGCTCCCGGCTCGCGGCTCACGCTGCGGCTGCGGGAGCTGCAGGGTGTTTGCTCCGAGCGGGGAAGCAAAGGCGGGGAGGCCCTACGGGCGGATCGGGGCCAGGAGGGGAGGAAGTCCGAGGGCTTGGCGCGTTACCAGAGGAGTTCTATTCAAGCCCATTTTCCACTGTGCCCACTTCCCAGGGAGCTGGGGAGAGGCAGAGGCGGCTCGGCCCAGCAGCCCTCAGCCTGTCTGTCCAGGACTCGGGGTCCGGCGACCCTCGACCTTGAGAGATGGTCAAGTTCGTCGTTTAGGTCGGTAGGTCAGAAGCCGTCACGTTCCATCCATTCGACACCAGACCACTTAGCGCTGGGAGAAAATTACAAAACTGGTGACAGGAGGCTTGGTGTGGGTACAGACAAACCAAAGTGCCCCTACAAGATGATAAAGTGTCTGAGGGAAATGTTACAAGAATGCTGGATGAGATTCATCCAGTTTTGAAAGAACCCAGCGAAAGATTGTGCAATTCCTGCCTGTAACACTGAATAATAATAAACCACTGCTACCTTTCAACAATTCATTTAGCAAGTGTTATTGAGCTCCCATCCTTTCTCTCCAGGAGTTTATGGGCAATGGGGGTTGCGGGGGGCAGATGGGATAGTTAATGTGAACACAACGTGGGTGAGTTCCAGGAACTAGAGTTAAAAGGTGGGGGACTGACATAGGACAGAGCAAGACACCTGCTAGCCTAGGTGGAGGAGCTGGACGTCAGAGCACTGGAGAAGTTGGGCTTTAAATAATGGGGGTTGCACTTTTCCATTTGTGTTGTAGAATAAAAAGTGGGAAATGGTTTGGAGTGGACAAGGCGAGAGTCCTGGAAATCACCCAGGAGGAAGCTTGTTGGGGCAGACAGAGGAGAGGAGAGAGATGTTGGCACCTGTCATCTTACAGGTTTAGAGGCCTGGCAGGCAGCCCCAAGTTTGGCTGGAATTCTGGCTGCTGGTTGTATGATCTAGGCAGCTCTGCTTCTTAACTCTCTTGTGTCTCATTTTTGCATGTGTGAAGTGCAGATGATAACAGGGCTGTTTTGAGTATTAGATGTGTTGATAGATGTAAAGATCTTACAATAAAATAATTCCTAGCAAGCATTTTAGCTTCAGTATAGGGAGTATCATTAGCAATGCCAGCTTTGTGCCTCCGGTAGCTGTGTGCTGCCACTTGCTCTAGTAGGAGGAAAACAAGGTAAGAGCAGGAAGGAAATACAATTTTACAAAGTAATCCTTCCTTCATAGCTAATTTAACCCTTCTTGTGCCCTCTAAACGCATTCTGATCTACCTTCTAAGAAGAGGAGAGAGAACTGATCCCTATTGTCAGCTCCTCGGGGTAGGTCACTATCTATTTGGAGACTCAACCCTCTGGGAATTAGAGAATAGAAACAAACCCATGTGAGGGAGGGGAGGAGAGTGGGAGAAGTAGGTTTGTGAATGTAATCCAGGGTCAAGGTGTCGCAGACCAAGGCAAACCAGCTTTTATTTGACAGCAGTTTTCACACACAAAGCAGCAGGTCTGCTGTGTAAATAAGTCTATCAGGCCCTGATAATTTGCATTGAAAAAAATCCTAAATGAGTCTTCTCATACTCTGAAGCCTGATTCTATCCCAATATCTGCCACTTATTAGACTTCAATCAAGGCTCTTAACTATGATTTTCAGTGAGGTTTTTTTTATTGGATATTTACAAGATGTTTGATATTCACTGGCTTACTTGATTCTTCCACCACCCTGATAACTTGTGCAAGGAGTCATGGACCAGGTAAGAGAAGGAAATCTGATCCACGCTTAGTGCCTCAGGTTCTCTCTGATGTAAGAGAGAGAAATTGTCTCTCTGTAATTGTGTATTACAATTTAAAATGAAAAGATTGTATAAGACTCATTGCTTTAAAAAAAACTAAAATTTGGACAAAAGACACCAGGTCTTGAAATATCTAGACAAAAATATACCATAAAAATAAACATAGCTGCATTTTAGGCATATTAGGTTTGCTCATTTCCAGTCCCATGGCCCATTGTGAAATACTGAGTTATTTCTGTGCAAACTTGTCCTTCAAAGGACACCACCAAGAAAGCAAAAGACAACCTTCAGAACTGGAGACAATATTTGCAAATCATGTATCTGATATGGGACTTACATCAAAAAATACATAAAGAAGCCTTACAACTTGATAATAAAAAGATAACCGAATTCAAAATTCAAAAAGGATCTGAAAAAGATATAATAAACCAATAAGCATATGAAAATATGCTCAACCTCATTAATTATTAGGGAAATGCAAAGCAAAACCACAATGAGCTACTACTCCACACCCACTATATTTTGGCTATGTTCAAAAAGACGAGTGTTGACAAAGTTCTGGAGAAATTGAAACTCTTGTCCTATGGCTGATAGGAATGTAAAATGGTGCAACTGCTGTGGCTGTTCCTCAAAAAATTAAACATAGAATTACTATATAATCTAGCAATTTCACTTCTGGGTAAATACCCAAAGGAACTGAAAGCAGGGTCTTGAAGAGATATTTGTACACCTACATTCATAGCTGCATTATTCACAATAGTGAAGAAGTGGAAACAACCCAAGTGTCTACTGATGGATAAAAAGATAAACAAAATGTGGTCAAATACATGCAATGGAATATTATCCAGCCTTGAAAAGGAAGGAAATTCTCACATATGGTACAGCCTCACTGAACTTCAAAGACATTATGCTAAATAAAGTAAGCCATTCATAAAAAGACAAGTATTGTATGAGTCACTCACATGAAGTACCGAGAATAGCCGAACTTATAGAGGCAGGAAGTAGAATGGTGATTGACAGAGGTTGGGGGAGGGAGGATGGGGAGTTCTTGTTTAGTGGGTACACAGTTTCTGTTTGGGATGATAAGAAGGTTCTGGAACACGGTTGCACAGCAGTGTAAATGTACATGTCACTGAACACTTAACAATGGTTAAAATGGTAAATTTTATGTGTATTTTAACAATAAAAAATCCACCTTGCACAAACAGTACACACAATATGATCCCATATACATATACTCATAGACTAAAATCCAGACTGAAAGATAGCCAATGGTGGCTATCACTGGGTGGGGGGATTATGGGTGATTTTTAATTGATTAATATCTGTATGTATCATTTTTCTACAGTAAAATTTTTATGCTTTTTAAAATAAAAGCAGCTATTGTACAAAAGAGGTATATCCATGTCTTGCCAATGGATTTCAGCCCTGGGCAAGTTCATTGTGGATTCAATGAGACCAAAGAAATGACAATGGAATGTTCTTGGGGTGAAAGGGTTTATACCCAACTTTTTTCCACAGTGGCAGGTCAGTCACTAGAATCCCATCCACTCAGAATCCTGGCCACTCAGAGAGAGTCTGCATGCAGCAAGCCAGTCTCTGCCTCTAGGCCTCTCTGCCCCCGCAGCTGTCTCAGTCTCTGTCCTCGGCACTGCCACCACTCCAGTCTCGTCTCTGCTCTCCTGCAGTTGTGCCACCGTGTCACGCAGAGTACTGGGCGGAGCTCTTCATATAGAGTCAATAATGATGTATTGCCCACATGTGTGTAGTGAGCAAGCCAATCAGGGCCAGGTGAAAATCTTGACCATAGAAACCTCCACTTTATCCACAATCCATTTAATGGAATATTATTCAGCCATAAAAGGAAATGAAGTGCTAACTACACTAAGTGAAAGAAGCCAGTCACAAAGACTACATGCTGTGTGATTCCACATATATGAAATGTCCAGAACAGGCAGATCCATAGACAGAAGTAGATTAGTGGTTGCCTAGTGCTGATGGGGAGGGTGGGGATTGGGAGTAACTACAGGGTTTCTTTTTGGAGTGATGAAGATGTTCTGAAATTGACTGCTTGACACTAGTGATGGCTGCATGACTCTGCAGTGAATACACTAAAACCAGTGAGCTGTACCTTTTAAATAGGTGAATTGTATGGTGTATGAATTATATTTCAATAAAGCTGTAACAGGAAAAAGCTTATTTTCAGATTTTGCATTTTGTCTCAATCTAAAATCTTTAGTAGTCACCTTTTAAAGAATCCTTTCCTTTAAAATGAAGATGCATAGTCAAAGACACTCTACTGGAAAATTTTTAAAGACACCTGCAAACAGACTGACATCAAACCACTTTCCTTCCCACTCTATCTTCTGCCAAACATTCTACTTATTATTCTGCAAACTATGCTGGAAAGAGAAGCTGCTTTTCCTGTTGGAACCAAGTTGCTTCAGGAAGATGCAAATTGAATTTTTGAAAGATTTTGTTTCTTTAGAATGACCCCTAGGAGGGTCACCAAATACTTGTTTCTCCTGAGACCAGGTAAAAGTATCATTTGGTTAAAAACATGACATGAAGGAGAGGATAATTAAACCTATTTCCCATGGCTACAGTAAGAATCAAATGAGATCACTTATGTAGAACACCTGGCCCACATCCCAGCATGTAAACGTCAGCTTGTGCCACCCTGCTTCCCTAAATTGTACCCAGAAGGAACTAAATGTTAGTTGAATTTCTGAAGACACGACTTCTAAGGACATTATGCTATGCAAAATCTGATGTACCCCAGGTTGTTTGTATTAGGGGGAGGGGTGTCTCTTTTTCAGTATGGAAATGGAGCCAAAGCTAAGGAAGAACCACACATTCTTCAAGGAATAAAAGCAACCTCTTTCACCAGATAGCTTATGTTATGAACTATGAAAAAGTTATGATAGATTATCCCAAGGTAGGGTGTGGGGAAAATGGAAGTTCCTATAGCCAGGATCCTCACCTGACCCTTAATTACCTTATAATGTAATTGGCCTACTGCTAGGCTAATGCTTCCACACCTGTTAGCAATGAACTGTTATTGACTGAGTCACTATGTAAAGAGCTCCACCCAGAGCAGAGATAGAGGTGGATTACGGATCTGTAAACTGCTGGATGCAGATATGATTCCAGTGTTTGACCTACTGCCTTGAGAAAAAAGCCAGGTATAAACCCTTTTACCCCAAGAACATTCCATTGTCATTTCTTGGTCCCACCAAATCCATACTGAACTTGCTTGGGGCTGAAACCCTCAGGTAAGACACCATGGAAGGTATTAAATGATGTTCTGTGACCATTGGCCTGGGGACTGTTTGGGGAGCAGGACATACCAGCCTGCCAGCATTGTTTAGTTGTTTCTTTGGTGGAACTTTGGGGATTTCAATGATTGAGGCTGGTCATGGAGTTGGTATATGCCTACATGATCACCTCACTCTAGGAGATTCCCACTGTGGATAAAGTGAAGGTTCCCATGGCCAGGATCCTCACCTGAACCTAAACTACTTGATGATGTAACTGGCCTGCTGCTAGACTAATGCTTCCACACCCATGGGCAATGAGCTATTATTGACCGAGTCACTATATAAAGAGCTGTAGGCAGAGAACAGAGACAAAGGAGGATTATAGACTTGCAGACTGTTGGATGCCAGTGTAATTCTAGTGCTCAACCTATCACCAGGAGAACAAGGCAGGTAATAAACCCTTTCACCCCAAGAACATTCCATTGTCATTCCTTGGTCTCACTGAATCCATAGTGAGCTTGCCTGGGGCTGAAACTCATTGGCAAGATACCCACCTTGAGTCAATTTTAGATTTCTTGATACATGCACCAATTATAGTTTGAGACCTGGAGACAAAGCCCATCCTGTATGATTTCACAGTGGGGGATGAAGAAACCTGGGATTGAGATCTGCAGCCCCTTGGTTGCATGACTTCTGCTGTCACTGCCCCATACCATTTGCCTACAGAAAACTGTTCTGTGCTGATGGAACCCCAGTATACACTGTGGACCCTGTAATAATGATGTGTTGCTGTTTGTTCATCAGTTGTAGGAAATGTCCACTCTGATGAGGATGTTGAAATGGGTAGGCTGTGTGTGGAGTGGAGGCATGTGGGGTCACTATATCTTGCCCTCAATTTTGTTGTAAACCTAAAACTGCTTTAAAAGATAAAGTCTAACAACAACAAAAGCCAAGAGTATAATCTGGTGGAACCCTATGAGTCCTTTCAGCAAGAAAACATGGAGGGTGATTACAGCACAATTAGCTTTGGCCCCCACTGGCCTGGCCCAGCTCTCCTCAGAGCTCCACTGCAGCTGAGCCTCATCTGCAATGCTCCTGCTGGCCCTTCCCCTCATTCTACAGTGTCAGACCTGCATTCCTCTCATCCCACCCTCTGCTTTATCTTTCCAAAGCATGTACCCAAATAAATTTGCATATCTGATTCTGTCATACATCTATTTCTCAGGTGGAGGGAAAAATGAAAGTTCCTACAGCCAAGATCCTCACCTGACCTAAACTATTTGATGATGTAATTGGCCTACTGCATAGGCAATTGGTTATGCACCTGTTGGCAAAGAGCCATTACTGTTAGTGTTACTATATAAAGAGCTGTACCCAGTGCTCTGCTGGGAGGCAGACACTGAGATGAATTGTGAATGTCTCAGAGGCAGATGTGATTCCAGCACTTGACTTGACACCATGAGAATAAAGCTCAGTATAAACCTTTTCTCCCCTAATGTTCTGTTGTTGTTGTTCTGCCTCACTGAATCCAGAGTGAACTTTCCCAGGGCAATATCCCTTAGGCAAGACATCAGGGTACCTGAGCTGGATCCTGAATACCAGGAAACCATCTGCAGAAGCAGATGGAACATGGGGTTTGGGAGTGGGTGTGGGGAAAATGGAAGTTCCTATGGCCAGGATCCTCACCTGACCCTAAACTACTTGATGATGTAATTGGCCTGCTGCTATACTGCTGCTTACATACTTGAAGACAATAAGCTATTGTTGACTGAGTCACTATATAAAGAGCTCTGTCCAGGGCTCTGGGTGAAGGCAGAAATGGAGGAGGATTATAGACCTGCAGACTGTTGGATGCAGACGTGGTTCTTGTGCTCAACCTATTGCTGGGAGAATAATGCCGGTTATTAACACCCCGAGAATGTTCCATTGTCCTTTCTCAGTCTCACTGAACTTGCCTGGGGCTGAAACCCACCAGCAAGACAGTAGGTCACTCACCAACCATCTGGCTGGTGGGCGATGTCCCATCCTAGGTGGAATGTGTGGCATGGAAAATGCCTGGCACAAGGTAACTGAAGATTCTACTATGGTGTCTGAGAAAATGGTTGGTGGAAGATGTTTTGCTAATGGGTTTCAGCCCTGGGCAACTACACTATTGATTCACTGTGACCAAAGAAATTGACAGCAAAACGTTCTTTGGGGTGAAAGGGTTTATTACCCAGCTGGTTCTCCCTGTGGTAGGTCAAGCACTAGCATCTCTGCATCTGCCCAGAGCACAGGGCTGAGCTCTCTACATAGCACGATAATAACTTTTGCCTAAAGGTGTGGAAGCTGTAGCCTAGCAACAGGCCAGTTACAACATCAGGTGGTTTAAGTTCAGTGAGGATCCTGGCCACAGGAACCTCAACTTCCCCACACTCCACCCCTCCAGGATTCTCGCCTTATAATCTACATGCTTCCAATATTCCGCAATGGTCCCTGTGCGAGAAAGCTGGAGCACTGTAACCAGATTCCACAATAGCAACAGAGGATAACAACAACTTAGAGATAATAAAAATTAAGATACAGCAAGATTTTGATACAAGTAACAAAAATTATAATTTTCAAGCCAGAGGAGATTCCTAATAACAAAAATTATAATAATCCTCAAACCAGAGGAAGTTCCCAATCCACAAAGACTTTAGAGGTGATAAGACACATGTTTTAATGCCACCAAAATAGGCAAATCTTGTCCATCAGGTAGGATGCATGCAAGAGAGTGGTCCTATGATAGGACTGTAGCAGGAAGGGGGTCCCTTCCAGGTCTAGTATACCATACTTTTACTCCTTTTCCTGTGGGGGTTACTGAAGGGTCTATATATAATGCTACTGGAGGTGCATGCACTGGCCATAAAGATAAAATAAAACTCCCCAGTAAGATGCTCCTACCTTCTGGCCGTTCAGGATATACTATTGTGATCTTTGGCGGCCACTCTGCTGTTATTCCAGGAATACACAGGAGGCCAGCTTCCAGGCCTTGTCTCCAAGGTGCCAGGAGAACCAGCCATTGTTGGTCCATGTGTCGAAAGGTTCAAGGCTACGTCCACTCAATGGAGTCTCGGGGGTTCAGTGCAGTTGGTGCTGGCAGCAAGATGTTATTCTGGTGGCCGAACCTTGGCTTCAGTGATTCTTCCTTGGTTTGTACTTGCAATTGCAAGAGGGAGGCAGCCATATGTGTTAACATGTCTACAGGGCCCAGGGCTCCCTTTCGGGGTCTCTTGTTCAAACGCCATAGCACAGTCCATAAGCAGACTGACCATCCCCGCAGACTATTGGTATCTGACTTTAGTCTGGGTTTTAACAAGCCACTGTGCCTCTCTATCATGCCTGCTGCGGTAGGGATTGTATGGCACATGAAACTTCCATTTAATTCCCAGCTGTCACACCCATTCCTGCAGTGTATGTCCAGTAAAATGGGTGCCCTGATCACTCTCAATTACCTGTGGTCGGCCACAGGCAGCAAAGAGATGCTCCAGGCCTCTTTTGGTCATCTGCTGGTCTGCACAACGGGTAGGAAAAGCAACCAGAAGTCCAGTAGCTGAGTCCACACAAGTCATCGCATACCGATATCCTTCTGACACAGGTAGAGGCCCAATATAGTCTATTTGCCACCTGACGAGGGGTATAGGCCCCTTAGCTATTGTCCCATGTTGCTGTGGAACTTGATTTAAGTCCCTTTTGGAGCACACAACACACTCGTGCTGGGCTCTACTAACTTCCTTGAAGGTCAAATGCAAGTCCCACTGACAGGCTACAGCCCACATTGTCTTTTGCCCCACATGCAACAAACGCTGATGTAGCCATTGGGCTACATCACAGGCAGGCTTTCCTTCTAACCAACATATCTGGGCCAATTTATCTGCATCATTTCCTGGGGATGCCAGTGGCAAATGACCTGTCACATGGTGTACTGTAATTACTTTAGTCTGACCACAGGCCCATAAGTCTTGCCACAGTTCTTGTGCCCAAAGGGGTTGGTGACCAACCAGGCAGTTGGCATGGTACCAGGTTGGTAGCCACAGGGTCAAGCCCTGATAGACAGCCCAGCTGTCAGTGCAGACAACTATAGTGGAGGGCTCCTGGCTGATCACAAGCCACACAGCCCATAACTCTGCCCATTGGCTGCTCTTCCCCTCACCATCTTCCATCCATATTGCCTCAATCTTAGGATGGAAAGCTGTGGCCCTCCATTTTGGGGTCTGCCCATGGCTGGAGCCATCTGTGTACCATGCATCTTCAGGTATAGGGGCTCTGCCCTCCCAATAGGGACTCTCTGCTACTAATGGTTCAAAAGCAAGTTTTTCCTGCTTTTCACTAGTATATGTCACTGGCCCCAACAAGTGTTGGAGTTCTTCACTCAAGAGCTACTAGAGAGCACACTATGCTGCTGTAAGTAAGCACCCCACTTGAATAGTGTGGGTGTTTGTGCCACACCACTCCTTGGCTTTTGGGTCCAGTCTCATACCCACCCCAAGATGAGATAGGTGGTTATTACCTTTATGGGGGTCATTCCAGTGATGGGTTCTGTAGCCAGCAAGGCATGATACATGGCAGCCAGTTGTTTTTCTATCAAAGTGTAATGTACCTCTGCCCCTTTCCAGAGTTGTGACCAGAGTCCAACAGGTTTGTGAGTTTGTTCAAGCTGCTGCTTGAGACCCCAGCCATAACCTTCTTCAGTGTCATGAACGTCCAGCTCAATCTATGTGCCCTTAGTCCTCTGCAATGGTCCCTGTGCAAGGAAGCTTGAATATTGTTCTCCAGCCTCTCCAGCAAAAAGTCTTGCAGACACACAGACCAGACTCGTGGCTCTGTCTCTGACCTCTACCTCTTTGGTCTCAATGGCTGGAACTGCTGCTCTGGTTTCAGTTGTTGCCATAGCTCCAGTAAGGTCCTATTTGGCTTCCTGTCTAATTTCCTTCCATCTACTCCTGCCCATATTAAGTCAACCCACATCTGAGTCCTCATAACCCTCACGGGGCCCCTCAAATTCATCCTGTGAGTAACAGATCTTATTTCTTTCCGGGTTCTCATTGCATCAGCTACTGTATGTGTCACCTCACGTTTAGTAATTGCTGCCTCAAGGTGGGCTTCACTGTCAGGGAAGACAGCTTTCCCATCTCCGATCCTGACAGAACACTTCCATCCACCCCTAAGTCCCACAGCCACCGGCTCAGTCTGAGTATAGGGGCAGACCATAGAGTGCTCCACGACCTGGGGAGGGGGCTGCTCCTCTCCTTGGGGAACTTTCAGCTGCTGGGTCTTTATTTTCTTTACAACCACTGTGCATGCTTTCAGTACAGGAGGGACCAGTGCCTCCAGCACCACCCCTTCATCCTTTCCAAGCTCCTCCATTTCTGGGGCTGATGGCACCTTTCTCTCACATCAATGCCATTTCCCTCCTCAGGGAATCCACAGAGGTTTGCAGCTTACGTTCTCGTGCCACCATTTCTTGGGTCTCTTCTGTAGACCTCTTTAATACTGTGAGAAGCATCTAACCCACAGTCCCTGCTGTGTCCCAGGCACTCTGCTTCTCAAAGGATCTGCTTGCTATACTAAGGGCCACCCCTACAGCCTCAGGTCTCACCTCCACTTGCCTCCAGTCCTGGGGTGGGGCCCAGCCCTCTAGGAGGCAAGCCACCTCAGACCACATATTCATTGGGAGATGATCCACTGTCTCCCCATTCACAGGGGCAGCCCACTGAAGCACCCTTCCCATAAGGGCAGCTTGTCTTTTTCCTTGGTCAACAGGAAACCCTGCCGACTTTCACCAATTGTCTTGCCAATGGGTTTCAGCCCTGGGCAAGTTCACTATGGATTCAGTGGGACCAAAGAAATTTACAGCAAAACGTCCTTTAGGGTGAAAGGGTTTATTACCCGCTGGTTCTCCCTGCAGTAGGTCAAGCACTAGTGTCACTGCATCCGCCCAGAGCACTGGGCTGAGCTCTCTACATAGCACAATAATAGCTTAATCCTAAAGGTGTGGAAGTGGTAGCCTAGCAACAGGCCAGTTACATCATCAGGTGGTTTAAGTTCAGTGAGGATCCTGGCCATAGGAACCTCAACTTCCCCACAAAGATGTCTTGCCGATGGGTCTGAGCCCTGGACAAGTTCATTATGGATTCAATGAGACCAAAGAAATGACACAACATTCTTGGGGTGTAAGGGTTTATACCCAACTTTATTCCCATGGTGGCAGGTCAATCACTAGAATCCTGTCTACTCAGAGTGAGTCTGCATGCAGCAAGCCGGTCTCTTCCTCTGAACCTCTCTACCCGCACAGCTGTCTCAGTCTCTGTCCTCGGTGCTGCCACCACTCCAGTCTTATCTCTGCTCTCCTGCAGCCTTGCAACTGTGCCATCATGTCGCCCAGAGCACTGGGCAGAGCTCTTTATGTAGAATCAACAACAGTGTATTGCCACTTAAGTGTAGTGAGCTAGCTGACAAGGACCAGGTGAGAATCCTGCCACGGGAACCTTCACTTTATCCACAGAAGGCAACACCTTTGCTGAGTGGTGATTCTGCTGGAAGACATGAGGGGCTCCTGCTTACAAGGAGCATGGAGCTGGCTGCATGTTACTAAGCTATATGAGGGCCCTGGAGAGGAGAAATGAGAAAGAAGTTACCACACCCCTGAAAGCTGAGTGGGGAGTGACAAGGCACCTTTGGTATCTTACAGAGGGGCCCGGATAGCCCCCAAGAATAGTGGGAGCAGCTGAGGGCAAAAGCAGGACTTAATACTTAGCATCATTGAGCACAGAGACATTTAAATACTTAGCCAGGGCAGGTTTGTTATGCTTAGGTCAGTGCCCTAAAGTCAGAGAACATCTGGGAAGGCAATACCTGAAGGGTACCCACCACTAAGGATCTGGCCCTGCAGACTCTTCTGAACCCACAGAGGTAGATGTGCCAGCTCCTCCTTTGAAAGCCAGCACTCCTCCATGTAAGTAGAGACATGCAGAATCTTCTCTGACAAAACCTCCTCTCTTGGCTGCCAGGCTGATAACCGGGTTAAACCCAGCATAATCTGGCTGTGAACACGCTGGAATTGAAGAGGAAGGAGAAACATCACATCCTGATGGAGCTTCCAGAATTACCCAGAATGTACTTGTACGGAGACACCTGTGTTGAATGTTGAGGGCTGTTGATTGAGAAGACCATAATCTAAAACTGGATGAGCAAGAGTTCACTGACAGGGGACCCTTTCTCAAGATGTAGAATTTAATGCCCTGACAAGAGTCTCAAGGGATGCTAGGGTGTCACTGAAAAGCCCAGTGAAAGCAATGGGCTACACTGAATGAAGAGGAAATTCCTCTTTTTGTGCTTGAGTTTGAGGATAGAAGCAGAGCATTCATGCTCTAGTTTCCCTGGCAGGTGATGTGGGGAGGAATAAAAAGCCTCAGGGAGGTGGTGTGGATAAAATGAGAGTTCCTGTGGCCAGGATTCTCACCTGGCCCTGGTTGACTAGCTCACTGCACACCTGTGGGCAATAGATGGCTGTTGACTCTATATAAAGAGCTTCACCCAGTACTCTGGGCATGACACAGTGGCATGGCTGCAAGGCTGCGGGAGAGCAGAGCAGAGGCTGGAGTGGTGGCAGTGCCAAGGACAGAGGCCCAGAGGATGGTTGTGCGGGATAACTGTGCAGAGGCCCAGAGGATGGCTGTGTGTGTAGAGGGGCCCAGAGGCAGAGACCGGCTTGCTGCATGCAGACTTGCTCTGAGTGAATGGGATTTTAGTGACTGACCTGTCACCTGGAAAAAAAGTTGGGTATAACCCTTTCACCCCAAGAATGTTTTGCTGTCAGTTTCTTTGGTCACATTGAATCCATAGCAAAGTTGCCCAGGGCTGAAACCCACTGGCAAGACAGCAGCCCACAAAGCTTCTGCTTCATATCTACTATCAAAAGAAGGCAAGACTGGAGCAGTAGGAGGATGAGGACAGTCACCATCTAAAAAGTCATGATTCCTGGCTCAGTTCCCAGGTGTCTCACCTGAGGAGGATTTCCCCTAGGCAAGTTCACTCTGGATTTGGTGAGACCAAATAACAATAGAATGTTAGGGGTAAAAGGGTTTATACCAAGATTTGTTCTCACGGTGGCAGGTTGAGTGCTGGCATTGGGTCTGTCTCTGGAAAGTTCACAGTCTATCTGTCTCTGCCTCCAGGGAGAGCACTGGGCAGAGCTCTTTATAGAATAACATCAACAGTAATGGCTCATTGCCAATGGATGTGGAAGCAGGCCAGTTACATCATCAAGCAGTTTAGGTTCAGGTGAGGATCTTGGCCATAGGAACTTCCATTTTCCCCACATTCCACCCTCCAGGATTCTCACCTCACAATCTACACACTCTCAATCTTCCGCAATGTTCCTTGTGAGAGAAAGCTGGAGCATTGTAACCAGATTCCACAACAGCAAAAGAGGACAACAACATACAGGTAACAACAAAAATTATAATAATCCTCATGCCTGAGGAGATAAATTGCCAACAATTGGTCATTCCAGCTGTATTCAAACCAGTCCCAATTCATGACGCAGTTTTTATGGGAGGCCTGTAGTGGAACTGATAAGGAGCTCTGTGCACACTCAGCAGGCAGCAGTTTTTGCTAGGATGTGTGCCCAACCCATGAAGATGTTAGAAAAGATTAAACTTAAGGGTGATAGAACACATATTTTAAATGACACCAACATAGGCAAATCTGGCCAATCAGGATGCATGCAAGAGAGTGATCAGAAAGGGGTCTCATCCAGATCTAATATACCATACCTTTACCCTTCTCCCTGTGGAGGCTTCTGAGGGATCTATGTATAGTGCTACTGCAAGTGCATGCACTTGCCATAATGATAAAACAAAACTCCCTTGTAAGATGCTCTTACCTCCAGGCTGTTTAGGGTACACTACCATGATCTTTGGGGGCCATGCTGCTGTTATTCCAGGACTACACAGGAAGTCAGCCTCTAGGCCTTGTCCCCCAGGTGCCAGGAGGGCCAGCCATTTCTGGTCTATGTGTCAAAATGTCCAAAGCTCTGTCCACTCAACAGAGTATCCAGTGTTTAGTGCAGTAGCTGGCAGCAAGATATTGTTCTAGTAGCCAAACCTCAGCTTAATTGATTCCTCATTAGTTTGTACTTGCAGTTTTACAGGGGAGGCAGACATGTGTGCTAGCATGTCTACAGGGCTTAGTGTTCCCTGCCAGGGCTTCTCATTCAAATGCCATAGCACTACCCATAAGCAGAATGACCATCCCTGTAGATTACTGGTGTCTGACTTCAGGCCAGATTTTAACAAACCATTATACCTCTCTATCATGCCTGCTGCAGTAGTATTGTATAGTATATGAAACTTCCATTTTTATTCATTCTTATAGTGCATGTCCAGTTAAGTGGGTGCCTTGATCACTCTCAATTACCTGTGGCTGGCCATAGGCTGCAAAGAGACGCTCCAGGCCTCTTTTGGTCATCCACTGGTCTGCACAATGTGTAAGAAAAGCATCCAGAAGTCCTAGCTATGTCCACACCAGTAATGACATATCAATACCTTTCTAACATGGGAAGAGGCCCAATATAGTTTATCTGCCACCAAATGATGGGTATTGACCCCTTAGCTATTGTCCCATGTTGTGTGGGACTCAGTGTAAGTCCCTTTTAGAGCATATAATGTACTCCTGCCAGGCTCTGCTGACTTCTTCAAAGGTTAAAGGTAGGCCCCACCAACGGGCTACAGCCCACGTTATCTTTTGTCCTGCATGCAACAAAAATTGATGAAACCAATGGGCTACCTAAGAGGCAGACTTTCCTTCTAGCCAGCACACCTGGGCTAGTGTGTCTGCTTCATCATTCCCTGGGGATGCCAAAGGCAAATAGCCAGTCACATGATATACAGTAACAGTCTTAGTCTAATCAGAGGCCCATAAGTCTTGCCATAACTCTTACCTTCAAAGGGGCCAGTGATCAACCAACCAGTTGGCATGGTACCATGTCAGTAGCCACAGAGTCAAGCCTCGATGGATGGCCCAGCTGTCAGTGCAGACAACTATTGGGGGGAGCTCCTAGTTGATCACAAGCCACACTGCCTGCAACTCCGCCCAGTGACTTCTCTGCCCCTTACCATCTTCCATCCATATTGTCTCAGTCTTAGGATGGAAAACTACTGCCCTCCATTTTGCAGGCTGCCCATGGATGGAACCATCTCTTTACCATGCATCTTCAGGAATAGGGGCTCTTCCCTTCTGGTAAGGGCTCTCTGCTACTAATGACTCTAAAGAAAATTATTCCTGCCTTTCACTAGTATATGTCACTGGCCGTAACAGGATTGGAGTTCTTCACTCAATGTGCTATCAGAGAGGGTGCTACGCTGCTATAGTTATCCTCCTCAGTTGGCCAGTGTAGGGATTGTGCCATGCCACTCCATGGATTTTGGGTACAGTCTTGTTCCCACCCTGCAATGGGATAGGTGGTACTTACCTTTTTCAGAGCCATTCTGGTGATGGGCTCCATAGCCAGCAAGGCATGGTACCTGGCACCCTATTATTTCTCTATTAAGGTGTACTATACTTCTGCTCCTTGGTCCTCAGTGGCCAAAACTGCTGCTTTGGCTTCAGTTGTTGCCACAGCTCCAGCAAGATTCTATTTGACTTCTTATCCAATTTCTCTCTCTGCTCCTGCCTCTATTAAATCAACCTACATCTGGGTCCTCATGACCTACATGGGGCCCTTTAGACCCTTCCTCTCAGTAGCAGACCACACTCCCTTCTGTGCCTATGTTGCTTCAGCCTCCCCCAAATGTGATCCATTTTGGGTAACCACATTTATGGGCTACCCTAAGTGAGGGGCAAGAATGGCTATTAAGGGCCCAAAGAGGGACAAGAGAGCCATTTGCAGCAACATATCCCTCATCCCTGCCATAAATAGCTCCTCCTCAGGCCATAATTTACTGGGTTATAAGTGTCATTTTTCATGCCTAACTCCTCTAACACCTGTTGGAGCTTGATGTATTTCTGCCATTTAGCTGGGGGAGGATGGTGAGTCACCCTGATTGGCCATACGGTGCAAAGTGCGGCCATTCCTGGGGGCCTGGTGTGTACTTTGCAGTCATTGCCGCAAGGCAGGATGAGTTGCAGGGAAGCCAGCTTTCCCATCTCTGACGCAGACAGAATGATCCCATGCACTCCTACATTCCAAAGATGCAGGAGCCCGGCTAATATGGACTCTGAGGGTTTCTGCTAAAACTGGGACCCCAAATCTACCAGCTCAGCCTGTGTATGGGGGTGGAGCATTGAGTGCTCCATGACCTGGGAAGGGGGCTGCACCTGTCCCAGAGGAACCTGCAGTTGCTGTGTCTTTATTTTCTTGACTACAACTGGGTGGGCTTTCAATAGAGGAGGTACTGGTGCCTTTGACACTACCACCTCTACCTCCTTGTTCTTCCCTGGCTCTGCCACCATTTCCAGGGCTGACAGCAGCTCTCTTGTTCCAAAGAGTGCCTCCTTTGCTACATCCTTTATCTTTTCAGAGTGCCTCACAGCGATGCTATCTCAGTCTTCAATAGCTCTTACTTTCTCCTCAATACCTCTCAGCTGGTGTTCTCATGTTGCCTCTTCTTTTGCTTTTCATAGGAATATGTCCTTTTCCTTCATGGCCTTTGTCTCTTCCACAGCACCTTGAAGCACTGCTGTCTCATTCTGCAAAGAATCTTTGACCTCCTCCACAGCACCTCACAGCTCGTGTTCTTGCACTGCCTCTTCCTGTGCTTCTTATGGGGCTACATCCTTCTCCTTCATGGCCTTTACCTCTCCCATAGTGCCTCACAGTGGTGCCATCTCATTCTTCAACAAATCTTTTACTTTATCCACAGTACCTCTCAGCCTGTGTTCTTGTGCTGTCTCTTCTTATGTTACCATTACATCCTTCTGTCTCCATAGCACCTCACAGTGACACCATTTCAATCATCAACAAATTTTTTCCTCCCTTCATGACCTTTACCTCTTCTTGTGGTTCCTACAGCAGTGTATTTTTCTCTTATGTGGCCCTCTTAAACCTTGTGAGGAATAGCCAACCCACAGTTTCCGCAAGCACACATGCACTGTGTTTCTCCAAGGACCTCCCTATTTTGCAGAGGGCCTCCTCTACTGTCTCAGATGTCATCTCCACTTCCCCCAAGTCCTGGGGCGGGGCCTACTCCTCTAGGAAGCAAGCCACCTCAGACCGTATGCCCACTGGGGGATGCCCAGGTATCTCTCCATCTATACGGGCAGCCTACTGAAGTATCCTCCCATGAAGGCAAATTATTCTGTTTTTTGGTCTGCAGTGAGTCCTGCCAACTACACCAACTATCTTGCCTGAGGGGGATTGGTCCCAGGCAAGTTCATTCTGGATTCGGTAAGACCTAATAACAATGGAATGTTAGGAGTAAAAGGGTTTATACCAAGTTTTATTCTCATGGTGGCAGGTTGAGTGCTAGAGTCATGTCTGTCTCTGGCAAGTTCACAATCTATCTTTGTTTCTGCCTCTGGGGAGAGCATTAGGCAGAACTGTTTTTTATATAGTAACACTGACAATAATGGCTTATTGCCAATGAGTATGTAAGCATTAGCCTAGCAGTAGGCCAATTACATCATCAAGTAGTTTAGGGTCAGATGAGGATCTTGGCTATAGGAACTTCCTTTTTTCCTACACCAGGCCTGAGCCTAATTTTGGACCTGGAACCATTGATTGAAGAGATGACCAGGTACCTTGAAAGAAGGCATGTTCCACTCTATGGCAAGTGTACACTGTAATGATTCCTAGCATTCCTCAAGGACTCAGGTGACTGTATTGAGGAGAGGGGGATACCCAGATATTTCAAGGACCACTGAGCACATGGTCTGAGTTGACACTGACAGTCATAGATAGACCTAAAGTCATAGTAAACACCCTTTAAAGTTGGGGCAAACAGGGTAGAGTTCTTACAGTAGGTCCAGTGGGTCTGGGCACACTTGCTAGTCATTTCCCCAGGCCCTGAGAGTAAAATTTGCAGTTGGAGTAAGCCCCCTCTCTGGGTCATTGGCTGGAGGGTAAGAGCTACTCTAGCAGGGAAGTTTAAAAAGGAAAGCAGCGGCCTCTGGGGCTACACCCACAAAATATTAAATTCAAACCAATATCAAATCCTGAGGGTGAGAATGGTGAAGTTTAGTGCCACCATTAAAAATCTAAAAGATGTTGGGTTTTGGATCTGACATTTTTAATCTTCCTAAGTGTAATCTGGACACATTTGTACCTGTTAAATCATTCATTCACAATTTCATGTTCATTATTTTTCATTTTCAACAAATTAATTCAAATAGCATTATCTCACCATGTAGAAAGTCTGTGCAATCATTTTAAACCATGAAGTTGCCTTGATTTCACCACTGGTTGCTTTACCCAGAAGCTCTTCCAGCTTTTCCTTTGACACATAACAATAGCTCTCAGTCTCACAGGGATCTGGACCTGAGTTACAGTCTTCCTCACAAACAAAATGTGATCAATTTCATGTTCACCCCATGTAGAATCAGATTGAGCCATGCAGTGAATTTTGTTAAGGAATCAACGTCTTCTGGGGAAACGAGTTTCATAGGAACTCCTACTTTGCCTTTTAAAGACCTGCATGCTGCCTTTCTTACTCCAAATCCATCCTTTTCTTCATGATCTCCTGAATGACCTGATGGATAATTACCAGTATCAGTAAAACAACTGGGAAGGGAACTTTAGCATCTAACCTCTCCTGTAATAGTACCTTCTTTTTCTAAAATTAAATTATCATTGATATGCAATCTTAAATTGGTTTCAAGTATACAGCACAGTGGTTCAACAGTTACCCACATTATTAAATCCTCACCCCTACTAGTGTGGTTACTATTTGTCAGCATAGGGAGATATAGCAGTACCTTATTTTCTGTGTTGAATAAGATGACACTTCAGGTTCAATGCAATAGTCCTCTCAATGTTTTCATTCAGGTGACAATTCATTTTGGTTCGAGGTCAAATTTTATTGTCATTTTCATCAATAAGAATACATATCACTGCCAGACACTGAACCAGTTACTCATCAAAATTGTTAATATTTATTTCAAGCATTGTGAGCATGCGTCTGTTTGTCATAAAGATCCTTGCTCCAGCTGCAGTAAAGGGTCCTGTGGTAATAACCAAACAAATGCTGTGGGGCTTAAAATGTGTCTCCTCTGGGAACTGCAGGTCACCATCAATTGGCTCAGAGGTTACTCCTACCCAAGATTTTCCTTCTCACACTTTGCCACAGATGATTGGTTCAAGGATGGGAAATTAAATCAGTGAATCTCTCCTGTAGGGATTGGGAAGGAGATCCAGAGTGGATTCAGTCACTTTCCAAGTGGCTACATGATAAGGCACAAACTTGTCTCTCCCTCTGCCTATTTCTTCCACCCTGTTGCTAGAAAAAGCAAAAAAAGCCAGTCCACAAAGAACATAAAGTGATAGACCCATAGAAGACTGGGAGAAGAGAGGGAGAGAACCCTATCAGTGTCCTGGGCCAGGCTGCCTTTCTCTCCTTCCCCTGGCCTGGCTGCACTCCTGCTCTGGGATTATTTGTACCCCAAGACCTCATTAGCCTATATTTCCATGCTGTACCTAAACTGCATGTGTGCAGAGGATGGGAGGCAAAGAAGAAAGATGAAGACAGCTTAATTTATTTGGGGTATGGGATCATGGGTGAATGTTGGGTTTTATTTTTATTTCTACAAGTAGTTTGTACCACAACCAATTTTAAGATTTTTTAAATTGAAACTTAACATGCATTTAGTAACATGTTTGTATTAAATATGTAACATATTGATGATTTTTTCTTTTTAAATCAACTTTACTGAGGTAAAGGTAATAAATTATAAAATGTACCCATTTTAAGTGTCCATTGATAAATTTTGACACCTGTGCATCACTATAATTAAGATACACATTTCCATTACCAAAAATGTTTTGCTCATAATCTTTTGCTGTCAACCCACTGCCTCCCAGTATTAGACAACACTGATCTGATTCCTGTCACAATATAGTTTTACCTGTCCTAGAACTTTATATGAAAAAATATACATATACATGTATTCATATGTATACATATGCTCTTTGGGTCTCAATTCTTTAGCTCAGCAATATTTTTGAATGTCATTCATGTCTGCATGCATCAGTAGTTTGATCCTTTTTATTGCTGAATAGTATTCCATTGTCTGGACAGACCACAGTTTGCTTATCTATTTGCCTGTAGATGCACATCTGGTTGTTTCCAGTTTGGGGCTGCTTTTATGAATAAAGTTACCATGCATATTGAATGTTTGTGTAAAAGCATTTGTGGTCATGTGTTTCCATTTCTCTTGGGTAAATTCCTAGGAGTGAAATGTCTGGGTCATGTGGTAGGTATATGTTGACAGAACCTGACAGATAGTTTTCCAAAGTGACTGTGCAGTTTGACATCCCTCCCAACAATGTATGAGAGTTCCAGTTGCTCCATATCATCAATAACACTTGGTATTATCAGGGGTTTTGTTTGTTTTTTTGGTTGTTGTTTTTTGTTTTGCTATTCAGATAGTCATGTAGTAATACTGACTTCTAGGTTCTCTTGTGGTCCAAGAGCACACTCTATATTGTTTCAGTCCTAATGTGAGACCTGTTTTAAGTCCAGGATATAGACTACCTCAGTGAATGTTATACTTGCACTTGAAATAATGTATCTTTTGCAATATGAATATCAGTTAGGTCAAGTTCATTGATAATATCCAAATCCTCACTGCCTATTGGTGTTCTCTTTACTTGTTCTAACAAATACTGAGAGAGGATTGTGGAAATTTGCAGCTGGAATTGTGGATTTATCTATTTGTACTATAGGCTCTGTCAGTTTTTGCTTCTGGAATTTTGAACCTCTGTTATTACATATCCAAATATTGAGAACTCTTCTCTTCTTCATGAGTTGCCCCACTTTTTGTCATTATGAAAAAATGTTTTCTTAAATCTCTGGTAGTATTTTTCGTTCTGAAGTTTGCCTTGCTGGTATTAGTATAGATTGCTTATAACTAGCGTTTTGATGAATGTATCTTTTTTTCATCCATTTATTCTCAATCTGTCTGTATCTTTATATTCAAAGCACATTTTTTAAGACAGTATATAGTTTGGTCTTGCTCTTTTAATCAGTCTGACCATCTCTGCCATTAATTTAAATGTTTATTTATATTTAATGTGATTATCAGTATGGTTGAATTTCAGTATACTCCTTGCTAGTCGTTTTCCATTTGTCTCTTTTGTTTTTCTTTCTCTTGTTGCCTTCATCTGATTGACTGTTTTTCTTCTCTGTTTGCTTGTTAGTTATACCTCTTTGTTGTTTCTTTTTCTTCTTTTTTTTTTTTTTTTTTTTTTTTTTTTTTTTTTTTGAGAGGGCATCTCTCATATTTATTGATCAAATGGTTGTTAACAACAATAAAATTCAGTATAGGGGGGTCAATGCTCAATGTACAATCATTAATCCATCTCAAGCCTAATTCTCGTCAGTCTCCAATCTTCTGAAGCATAACGAACAAGTTCTTACATGGTGAACGAATTCTTACAGAGTGAATAAATTCTTACATGGTGAACAGTACAAGGGCAGTCATCACAGAAACTTTCGGTTTTGATCATGCAATATGACCTATAAACCATCAGGTCAAATATGAATATTCATTTGATTTTTGTACTTGATTTATATGTTGATCCCACATTTCTCCTATTATTATTATTATTTTTATTTTTAATAAAATGCTGAAGTGGTAGGTAGATGCAAGATAAAGGTAGAAAACATAGTTTAGTGCTGTAAGAAGGCAAATGTAGATGATCAGATGATCAGGTGTGTGCCTATGGACTAAGTATTAATCCAGGCTAGACAAGGGCAGCAAAACATCCACGGATGCAGAAGATTTCTCTCAAAGCAGGGGGGGTGAGGTTCTGAGCCTCACCTCTGTTGATCCCCAAATTCTCACCTGATGGCCCCCCTGCGACTGTGCCTGTCTTAGGTTGTTCCTCCCTTGAGGAATCTTACCCGTCTCTGGCTAACCAGTCATCTTCCGGGGCCATACAGGGAAATGTAAAGTTGGTAAGTGAGAGAGAAGCCATATTGTTTGCAAAGGTTAGCTTTTTACTTCTTTGCAGATTTATGCCCTGTGGCTTCTATGCCCAGCACTTGTCTCGAGGTATCTTTACCACCTGGAGGAATTATGATACTCGGTAAATTCGATATGAGGCACGAATTCTATTTAAAGTTTGTAATTAGGAAGGAAGAAGAAAAGCTATAGATGTAGCATATGAAGGAAACTTGGGAGGATTGATTATTTCTTTGACATATCTTCTTGTATAGTACCTTAAGTATGTATAGGTTTTAAACTACTAACTAATTTGCACACACATATTGACATAATAGGAATACGGTGACATAAACAAAGCAAATCTATAATTACCAGCCATCTCCAGTGAAGCCAAGAAAACCATTTAGGCACCCTAGGCATTTGTGAAAATTTATCTATGATATGATGGATATTTTCCAACTGTACTTGAACCATCAGACAAATTAAAGCAGCCCATTTCTGGGATCTGTTCACATCCCATATGTTCTTTTAACCATAGATAGTCTATAGTCATGAGATTTTGGGGTGCTACAACTTGCACCCCTCCCAACTCCTGGTTGAGTTCCAACAGTACAGATCCAGTCAAATTCGTTGTCTCACTGTATGCACATGCCAGCCTAGACATCTCCCTCCTCCTTCTCATGGCAAGTCCAGGAGATGGTGGGCTGGATGCAGCCACAACCGCAGCATCGTCCGGATCCCTGTGGAGGCATTTTGATGATCATCCCCCGGCACGAGTCCTCCAGAGAGTGCTGATGCCGGAAGCTCCTCCTCATATCGTATCTTAGTTCATTTTCTGGGTATCCAAGCTAGGCCTTGATCTTCTGCGTAGAAACAAACAGACCCTTTGCCCACACTTTGACATGCCCTCTATACCACTGTGCAGAACTCATTGGAGGTCAGCACACAGTAACTGCTTTTTTTTTTTTTTTTTAATTAAGAGAAAGGAATATTATCAGAAAAGAGTACCTCCATAGCTGATCATCTGACACCCTTTAAGTGATCAACATTAAGGATATTTAAAGCATGCGTTGATCTTTGATTTACCAATAGTTTTATCCTGTTAAGGAGTAATCCCCCTTTTCTTTCTTTCTTTCTTTCTTTTTTTTTTTTAAATTTTTAATCTACACTTACCTGAAGAATACTATGTTTACTATGCTCTCCCCTATATCAGGTCCCCCCTAACAACCACATTACGGTTACTGTCCATCAGCTTAGCAAAATGTTGTAGAGTCACTACTTGTCCTCTCTGTGTTGTGCAGCCCACCCTCCCCTTTCTCCCTCCCCCCCATGCATGCTAATCTTAATACCCCCCTTCTTCTTACCCCCCCTTATCCCTCCCTGCCCACCCATCCTCCCCAGTTCCTTTCCCTTTGGTACCTGTTAGTCCATTTTTGGGTTCTGTAATTCTGCTGCTGTTTTGTTCCTTCAGTTTTTCCTTTGTTCCTATACTCCTCAGATGAGTGAAATCATTTGGTATTTCTCTTTCTCCGCTTGGCTTATTTCACTGAGCATAATACTCTCCAGCTCCATCCATGTTGCTGCAAATGGTTGGATTTTTCCACTTCTTATGGCTGAGTAGTATTCCATTGTGTATATGTACCACATCTTCTTTATCCATTCATCTACAGATGGACATTTAGGTTGCTTCCAATTCTTGGCTATTGTAAATAGTGCTGCGATAAACATAGGAGTGCATCTGTCTTTCTCAAACTTGATTGCTGCGTTCTTAGGGTAAATTCCTAGGAGTGGAATTCCTGGGTCAAATGGTAGGTCTGTTTTGAGCATTTTGATGCACCTCCATACTGCTTTCCACAATGGTTGAACTAATTTACATTCCCACCAGCAGTGTAGGAGGGTTCCCCTTTCTCCACAGCCTCGCCAACATTTGTTGTTGTTTGTCTTTTGGATGGCAGCTATCCTTACTGGTGTGAGGTGATACCTCATTGTAGTTTTAATTTGCATTTCTCTGATAATTAGCGATGTGGAGCATCTTTTCATGTGTCTCTTGGCCATCTGTATTTCTTTTTTGGAGAACTGTCTGTTCAGTTCCTCTGCCCATTTTTTAATTGGGTTATTTGTTTTTTGTTTGTTGAGGCGTGTGAGCTCTTTATATATTCTGGACGTCAAGCCTTTATCAGATCTGTCATTTTCAAATATATTCTCCCATACTGTAGGGTTCCTTTTTGTTCTATTGATGGTGTCTTTCGCTGTACAGAAGCTTTTCAGCTTAATGTAGTCCCACTTGCTCATTTTTGCTGTTGTTTTCCTTGCCCGGAGAGATATGTTCAAGAAGAGATCACTCATGTTAATGTCTAAGAGGTTTTTGCCTATGTTTTTTCCAAGAGTTTAATGGTTTCGTGACTTACATTCAGGTCTTTGATCCATTTTGAGTTTACCTTTGTATATGGGGTTAGACAATGGTCCAGTTTCATTCTCCTACATGTAGCTGTCCAGTTTTGCCAGCACCATCTGTTGAAGAGACTGTCATTTTGCCATTGTATGTCCATGGCTCCTTTATCAAATATTAATTGACCATATATGTTTGGGTTAATTTCTGGGGTCTCTAATCTGTTCCACTGGTCTGTGGCTCTGTTCTTGTGCCAGTACCAAATTGTCTTGATTACTATGGCTTTGTAGTAGAGCTTGAAGTTGGGGAGTGAGATCCCCCCTACTTTATTCTTCTTTTTCAGGATTGCTTTGGCTATTCGGGGTCTTTGGTGTTTCCATATGAATTTTTGAATTATTTGTTCCAATTCATTGAAGAATGTTGCTGGTAATTTGAGAGGGATTGCATCAAATTTGTATATTGCTTTCGGCAGGATGGCCATTTTGACGATATTAATTCTTCCTAGCCATGAGCATGGGATGAGTTTCCATTTATTAGTGTCCCCTTTAATTTCTCTTAAGAGTGACTTGTAGTTTTCAGAGTATAAGTCTTTCACTTCCTTGGTTAGGTTTATTCCTAGGTATTTTATTCTTTTTGATGCAATGGTGAATGGAATTGTTTTCCTGATTTCTCTTTCTATTGATTCGTTGTTAGTGTATAGGAAAGCTACAGATTTCTGTGTGTTGATTTTGTATCCTGCAACTTTGCTGTATTCCGATATCAGTTCTAGTAGTTTTGGAGTGGAGTCTTTAGGGTTTTTTATGTACAGTATCATATCATCTGCAAATAGTGACAGTTTAACTTCTTCTTTACCAATCTGGATTCCTTGTATTTCTTTGTTTTGTCTGATTGCCGTGGCTAGGACCTCCAGTACTATGTTAAATAACAGTGGGGAGAGTGGGCATCCCTGTCTGGTTCCCGATCTCAGTGGAAATGCTTTCAGCTTCTCGCTGTTCAGTATAATGCTGGCTGTGGGTTTATCATATATGGCCTTTATTATGTTGAGGTACTTGCCCTCTATTCCCATTTTGCTGAGAGTTTTTATCATGAATGGATGTTGAATTTTGTCAAATGCTTTTTCAGCATCTATGGAGATGATCATGTGGTTTTTGTCTTTCTTTTTGTTGATGTGGTGGATGATGTTGATGGATTTTCGAATGTTGTACCATCCTTGCATCCCTGGGATGAACCCCACTTGGTCATGGTGTATGATCCTTTTGATATACTGTTGAATTCTGTTTGCTAATATTTTATTGAGTATTTTTGCATCTACGTTCATCAGGGATATTGGTCTGTAATTTTCTTTTTTGGTGGGGTCTTTGCCTGGTTTTGGTATTAGGGTGATGTTGGCTTCATAGAATGAGTTTGGGAGTATTCCCTCTTCTTCTATTTTGTGGAACACTTTAAGGAGAATGGGTATTATGTCTTCTCTGTGTGTCTGATAAAATTCCGAGGTAAATCCGTCCGGCCCCGGGGTTTTGTTCTTGGGTAGTTTTTTGATTACTGTTTCAATTTCTTTGCTTGTAATTGGTTTGTTTAACTTTTGTGTTTCTTCCTTGGTCAGTCTTGGGAGGTTGTATTTTTCTAGGAAGTTGTCCATTTCTTCTAGGTTTTCCAGCTTGTTGGCATATAGGTTTTCATAGTAGTCTTTAATAATTCTTTGTATTTCTGTGGAGTCTGTCGTGATTTTTCCATTCTCATTTCTGATTATGTTGATTTGTGTTGACTCTCTTTTTCTCTTAATAAGTTGGGCTAGAGGCTTATCTATTTTGTTTATTTTCTCAAAGAACCAGCTCTTGGTTTCGTTGATTTTTGCTATTGTTTTATTCTTCTCAATTTTGTTTATTTCTTCTCTGATCTTTATTATATCCCTCCTTCTGCTGACTTTAGGCCTCATTTGTTCTTCTTTTTCCAGTTTTAATAATTGTGATGTTAGACTATTCATTTGGGATTGTTCTTCCTTCTTCAAGTGTGCCTGGATTGCTATATACTTTCCTCTTAAGACTGCTTTCGCTGCATCCCACAGAAGTTGGGGCTTAGTGTTGTTGTTGTCATTTGTTTCTATATATTCCTTGATCTCTATTTTGATTTGTTCATTGATCCATTGATTATTTAGTAGCATGTTGTTAAGCCTCCATGTGTTTGTGAGCCTTTTTGTTTTCTTTGTAGAATTTATTTCTACTTTCATACCTTTGTGGTCTGAAAAATTGGTTGGTAGAATTTCAATATTGTGGAATTTACTGAGGCTCTTTTTGTGAGCTAGTATGTGGTCTATTCTAGAGAATGTTCCATGTGCACTTGAGAAGAATGTATATCCTGTTGCTTTTGGATGTAAAGTTCTATAGATGTCTATTAGGTCCATCTGTTCTAGTGTGTTGTTCAGTGCCTGTGTGTCTTTACTTATTTTCTGCCCGGTGGATCTATCCTTTGGGGTGAGTGGTGTGTTGAAGTCTCCTACAATGAATGCATTGCAGTCTATTTCCCTCTTTAGTTCTGTTAGTATTTGCTTCACATATGCTGGTGCTCCTGTATTGGGTGCATATATATTTAGAATGGTTATATCCTCTTGTTGGACTAAGCCCTTTATCATTATGTAGTGGCCTTCTTTATCTCTTGTTACTTTCTTTGTTTTGAAGTCTATTTTGTCTGATATTAGTACTGCAACCCCTGCTTTCTTCTCACTGTTGTTTGCCTGAAATATGTTTTTCCATCCCTTGACTTTTAGTCTATGCTTATCTTTGGGTTTAAGGTGAGTTTCTTGTAAGCAGCATATAGATGGGTCTTGCTTTTTTATCCATTCTATTACTCTATGTCTTTTGATTGGTGCATTAAGTCCATTTACATTTAGGGTGACTATTGAAAGATATGTACTTATTGCCATTGCAGGCTTTAGATTCGTGGTTACCAAAGGTTCAAGGTTAGCTTCTTTAGTATCTTACTGCCTAACTTAGCTCGCTTATTGAGCTGTTATATACACTGTCTGGAGAGTCTTTTCTTCTCTCCCTTCTTATTCCTCCTCCTCCCTTCTTCATATGTTGTGTGTTTTGTTCTGTGCTCTTTTTAGGGGTGCTCCCATCTAGAGCAGTCCCTGTAGGATGCCCTGTAGAGGTGGTTTGTGGGAAGCAAATTCCCTCAGCTTTTGCTTGTCTGGGAATTGTTTGATCCCACCATCATATTTAAATGATAGTCGTGCTGGATACAGTATCCTTGGTTCAAGGCCCTTCTGTTTCATTGCATTAAGTATATCATGCCATTCTCTTCTGGCCTGTAGGGTTTCTGTTGAGAAGTCTGATGTTAGCCTGATTGGTTTTCCTTTATAGGTGACCTTTTTCTCTCTAGCTGCCTTTAAAACTCTTTCCTTGTCCTTGATCCTTGCCATTTTAATTATTATGTGTCTTGGTGTTGTCCTCCTTGGATCCTTTCTGTTGGGGGTTCTGTATAATTCCATGGTCTGTTCGATTATTTCCTCCCCCAGTTTGGGGAAGTTTTCAGCAATTATTTCTTCAAAGACCCTTTCTATCCCTTTTCCTCTTTCTTCCTCTTCTGGTATCCCTATAATACGAATGTTTTTCCTTTTGTATTGGTCACATATTTCTCTTAGTGTTGTTTCATTCCTGGAGATCCTTTTATCTCTCTCTATGTCAGCTTCTATACGTTCCTGTTCTCTGGCTTCTATTCCTTCAATGGCCTCTTGCATCTTATCCATTCTACTTATAAATCCTTCCAGGGATTGTTTCACTTCTGTGATCTCTTTCCTGACATCTGTGATCTCCTTCCGGACTTCATCCCACTGCTCTTGCATTTTTCTCTGCATCTCATCCCACTGCTCTTGCATTTTTCTCTGCATCTCATCCCATTGCTCTTGCATTTTTTTCTGCATCTCTGTCAGCATGTTCATGATTTTTATTTTGAATTCTTTTTCAGGAGGACTAGTTAGGTCTGTCTCCTTCTCAGGTGTTGTCTCTGTGATCTTTGTCTGCCTGTAGTTTTGCCTTTTCATGGTGATAGAGATAGTCTGCAGAGCTGGTACAAGTGACCGCTGGAAGAGCTTCCCTTCTTGTTGGTTTGTAGCCTTTTCCTGGGAGAATAGCGACCTCTAGTGGCTTGTGCTGGGCAGCTGTGCGCAGACAGGGCTTCTGCTTCCTGCCCAGTTGCTTTGGGGTTTATCTCCACTGTTGCTGTGGGCTTGGCCTGGCTGGGGCTGTTCCTCCAAAATGGTGGAGCCCCGTTAGAGGGGGAGCAGCCAGGAGACTATTTATCTCCGTAAGGGGCCTCTGTGCTCCCTGCTGCCCAGGGGGTTAGAGTGCCCAGAGATCCCCAGATTCCCTGCTTCTGGTCTAAGTGACCTGTCCTGCCCCTTTAAGATTTCCAAAAAGCACTCTCCAAACCAAAACAACAACAGCAACAATGAGAGAGGGAACAGAAAGGAAAAAAAAAAGAAAAAACACGCGATTTTTTTTTTTTTCCTCAGGTGCCGGTCCCAGGCACCCGCGCACTGGTCCTGCTGCCCTGTCTCCCTAGCACCAGGGTCCCTGTCCTTTCAAGGCTTCCAAAAAGCACCCACCCACCGGTCCCGCAGGGAAGGAACGCTCAATATTCTTTGTCCTCAGGCACTGGTCCCACGCACCCGCTCACCAGTCCTGCCGCCCTGCCTCCCTAGCACCGGGGTCCCTGTCCCTTCAAGGCTTCCAAAAAGCACTTGGCAAAAAGAGAGAAAAAAAAAGGGGAAAAACGCGCGATTTCTTCCGTCCTCAGGTGCTGGTCTCAGGCACCCACCCACCGGTCCCACAGGGAAAAATGCGGGATATTCTTTGTCCTCAGGTGCCGGTCCCAGGCACCCGCTCACCAGTCCCGCCGCCCTGCCTCCCTAGCACCGGGGTCCCTGTCCCTTTTAGGCTTCCAAAAAGCACTCGCAGAAAAGAGAAAAAAAAAAGGGGAAAAACGCGCGATTTCCTCTGTCCTCAAGTGCCGGTCTCAGGCACCCGCCCACCGGTCCCGCAGGGAAAAACGGGGGATATTCTTTGTCCTCAGGCGCCGGTCCCAGCCACCCGCTCACCAGTCCCGCCACCGTGCCTCCCTAGCACTGGGGTCCCCGTCCCTTCAAGGCTTCCAAAAAGCGCTTGCCAAAAAGAGAAAAAAAAAAAGGGGAAAAACGCGCGACCTCCTCCGTCCTCAGGCACCGGTCTCAGGCACCCGCCCCCAGGTCTCGCAGGGAGAAACGCGGGATATTCTTTGTCCTCCGGCGCTGTTCCCAGCACCTCCTCACCGGTCCCGCCACCCTGCCTCCCCAGCAACAGGGGCCCGTCCCTCTAAGGCTTCCAAAAAGCGCTCGCCAAAAAAAAAAACTGCTCCGGTTTCTCTCCACCCGCCGGGAGCCGGGGGGAGGGGCGCTCGGGTCCCGCCGGGCTGGGGCTTGTATCTTACCCCCTTCACAAGGCGCTGGGTTCTTGCAGGTGTGGATGTGGTCTGGATGTTGTCCTGTGTCCTGTGGTCTCTATTTTAGGAAGATTTTTCTTTGTTATATTTTCATAGCTCTATGTGTTTTTGGGAGGAGATTTCCACTGCTCTACTCACGCCGCCATCTTGGCTCCCCCCTCTTTTTTTTCTTCTTTTTTAAAATGTGTGCTCTAGGGTTTATAATATGAATCCTTAACTTATCACAAATATTTAAATATTGTTATGCTGCCTCACACATAATGTAAGAATATTTTAAGTGTCTACCTCCATTTTCCACTTACAACCTTTGTGCTATTATTTTAATACATCTATTTCTATATGTCTTATAAAGCTCAAAACATAATTTTATTTTTCTTTAAATGGTCAATTGTCTTTTAGGGATATTTTACAAATAGTATTTTATATATTATATTTACCCATGTATTTGCCATTTCAATCACTCTTCATTTCTTTGTATAGGTCTGATTTTTCTATCTGGTATCATTTTCCATCAACCTGAGGAACTCTTTAAAATATTTCTTATAATGCAAGTCTGTCAGAAGTTAACCTCTCAGCTTCTGCTTATCTGACAATGTCTTTATTTCATTAGACTGGTAACTTTTTTTCTTTCAACAATTCAAAGATGGCATTCCTTTTCTTTCTGACTTGCACTGTTTCTGATGAAAACTCTTTGCTCACCTATGTGTAATGTGCCTTTTTTCTTTTCTGCTTTAAGATTTTTCTCTTTATCACTACTTTTCAACAATTTGATGGCACTGTGCTTTGGTGTGGTGCTATTAGTGGTTTTCCCACTTCAGGTTCATTGAGCCTTTTGGCTCTGTGGGCTTATGGTTTATCAGATTTGGAAACATTTTGCATAGTATTTCTTTTTTTTTTTTCCTTTTATTTTTTTAGGAGAGCAAGGCACAAGCTTTTATTTAGAGATAAAGCGAGAGGACAGAGCTCCCAGTTCGTGCCAGGAGAGGACAATAGAGTCCCCTGCATATTATTTAACAACTTTTGTCCCATGTCCTCCACCTTAGGCCCCAATTATACATATGTTAGACTGTGTGATATTATGCCACAGGTCACTAAATTTCTTATTTTTTATTATTCAAATAAGTTTTGTATTTTCAGTAATTCCTCTGTGCTTTAATTTTAATTTTCAAAAATTTTCTTACCTGCCTGATACTCTTGCCCCTTCAAATACTACTGAGGGAAAGATAGTAATTTTGGATCCAGACAATGCTGGTACTGCATAACTAAAGTTCTCACATTTCACGAGCTAATTTACATTTTACATTAAGTACACTCACATCCCTCATCTCATTATTATGACTTTGTAGATGAAGGAACTGAGGCTCAGAAAGGATTAGTAACTTTCCCAAGATCACATCCATTTTCATTCAAGGAACATTTATTGAGCTTCTCATAAGTACAAGGCAAGAGAATAGCAAAGTTCTGTCTACCAGAGGTTTTCCTTAGTAAGGGAGGCAGAAGCAAACAGGCAGAATGTGTAAACGGGGCTGGAGTGGGTGCAGTGGGTGCAGTGGGTGCAGTAAAGGGTGGGGAGTGTCTTTGGGGTCAGGAAAGCCTTCTGGAGGGGATGATGCTTGAGCTGAGTTTTAAAGGATGATTTATCTAGGCAGTGTAGACAGAAAGTGCACTCCAGGCTAAGGGAGGAATGTATGAAATGGCGTGGCTCATAAGTGCTGCCCTAGAATGCCAAACCAGGCCTTCTGATACCTAGTGGGTACCTGTTTAGCACCCAAAATATCTGTTTTGCAGGAAAAGAGCCAAGTTCATGTAAAAATGAGTGTCACGATCTAGGTAGGATTCTGTTTTGCCACATGTGCATAAGCAACAACATATTGGGTTGGTCTCCTTAGTCTGTAAATGAGCTTCAAACAGCCTACATTTCTGTTAACGGATTTGCTCATTCATTCACTCAGCCAATGTCCTCACACATGATGCCAGACACTTGCCTGGAGTTGAGTGTGAAACTTTGAGTCAGGTGGAGCTCATTGCTCACTGATTACTGAAAAGGGTAAAGGTTAACAGTGCTGTGGCAAATTGGCCCTTCAGAGTCCCAACAATATGGGCATTTCTGCAAAACTAAAAACATTAACAAAAAGAGCTGAGAAGACTGTATGTGGACAGACCTCAAAATATATTATAGATTGATTCCAAGGTGGTGGATTTGAAGAAATTCCTTCCAGACAAGTAGGCTACAAACTTGTATGCACAGTAGGGTCACAACCAACGCACTTTACACAGAAAAAAGCCTAGAAAAAAGTATACCAGAATGTTAATAGTAGCTAGCTTTGGCTTTTGGTTATTATTTGATAATTATTGGTTATTATTTTTTCTTTTTGTCTGGCCTACTTGATTGCAGGCCTTAGACAACTTTGCCTGTGGCATTTGTTAGTTTGCATTTATATAACCACTAGTAGTTACCATTTACATGCCTACCACATACCAGTCACTAATTTACACTACCTGTATATAATTCTCATGGCCTATTGAGAGACGCATGGTTATTATTTTTATGTAACTGATGTTCCAAGAGTTTAAGGATCATCAGGCTTTCCGGGATCATACAGCTAGCAAGTGGCAAAGTCAGGCAGCTTATGCTTGTCACCCCAGAATGACTGGGGCCATTCCAATCTCTGAAGAACATGAGCACCAAGCTTCACAAAGGCTCTCTTCCAGTTAAGCTTCTATGTAGTGCCCATTTATTAATTAAAAAATGTAAAAATTGCTAACATTGAAAATAGTGACATGAGAATATTATTCACTCTCAAACTTTTTCATACATTTTTCTGTTTGAATGGAATACTTTGCATATTTCAAACTAAAAACAACTGGTCACACATCAAATTCTACTGCATTGATAATGTACTTGTCTCTGGATCACAATAAGAGGAATTATTTGGCTTGTAGCAACTGCCAGGGATCTATGAGAATGCACCCTCCATAATGTCATTAAGTCTCTCCACATTTTCTATGTCCAAATAAATCCCCTGTAAATTTCAAGACCCAGCTCCTATAATGCCTGGTCCATTCCAGAATCACTGTAGTGATGCAGCCAATTTTCCTTCCTCTGCACTCCAAAGACGTGATAGTCCTGGCTCAATGACATGCCTCCTGGTCACGTACTGGCCTCAATTGATTCAACCAGTATTTATTGCATGCATGTTGTGTGCAGGATAGTGTGCTCTCCAGCTGCTTTTTTTTAAAATTTTTATTTTGGTATCATTAATCTACAATTACATGAAGGACATTATGTTTACTAGGCTCCCTCCTTCACCAAGTCCCCCCCACATCCCCGTTCACAGTCACTGTCCATCAACATAGTAAGATGCTGTAAAATCACTACTTGTCTTCTCTGTGCTGAACAGCCCTCCCCAGGCCCCCCCTACACTATACATGCTAATCGTAATGCCCCCTTTCTTATTTTCCCACACTTATCCCTCCCTTCTCATCCGTCCTCCCCAGTCCCTTTCCCTTTGGTAACTATTAGTCCATTCTTGGGTTCTGTGCTTTTGCTGCTGTTTTGTTCCTTCAGTTTTATTTTGTTCTTATACTCCACATATGAGTGAAATCATTTGGTACTTGTCTTTCTCTGCCTGGCTTATTTCACTGAGCATAATACCCTCTAGCTCCATCCATGTTGTTGCAAATGGTAAGATTTGTTTTCTTCTTATGGCTGAATAATATTCCATTGTGTATATGTACCACATCTTCTTTATCTATTCATCTACTGATGGACACTTAGGTTGCTTCCATTTCTTGGCTATTGGCAATGGTGCAGCGATAAACATAGGGGTGCATCTGTCTTTTTCAAATTGGCTTGCTGCATTCTTAGGGTAAATTCCTAGAAGTGGAATTCCTGGGTCAAATGGTATGTCTATTTTGAGCTTTTTGAGGAACCTCCATACTACTTTCCACAATGGTTGAACTAGTTTACATTCCCACCAGCAGTGTAGGAGGCTTCCCCTTTCTCCACAACCTCACCAACATTTGTTGTTGTTTGTCTTTTGGATAGTGGCGATCCTTACTGGTGTGAGGTGATATCTCATTGTGGTTTTAATCATTTGCATTTCTCTGATGACTAGCGATGTGGACCATCTTTTCATGTATCTATTGGCCATATGAATATCTTCTTTGGAGACCTGTCTGTTCAGCTCCTCTGCCCATTTTCTAATTGGATTGTTTGCTTTTTGTTTGTTGAGGTACGTGAGCTCTTTATATATTTTGGATGTCAACCCTTTATCGGATCTGTCATTTATGAATACATTCTCCCATACTGTAGGGTACCTTTTTGTTCTATTGATGGTGTCCTTTGCTGTACAGAAGCTTTTCAGCTTGATACAGTCCTTCTTGTTCATTTTTGCTTTCGTTTCCTTTCCCTGGGGAGATATGTTCATGAAGAAGTCACTCATGTTCATGTCCAAGAGATTTTTGCCTATGTTTTTTTCTAAGAGTTTTATGGTTTCGTGACTTACATTCAAGTTTTTGATCCATTTCGAATTTACTTTTGTGTATGGAGTTAGACAGTGATCCAGTTTCATTCTCTTACATGTAGCTGTCCAGTTTTGCCAACACCATCTGTTGAAGAGACTGTCATTTCCCCATTGTATGTCAATGGCCCCTTTATTGAATATTAGTTGACCATATATGTTTGGGTTAATGTTTGGAGTCTCTATTCTGTTCCATTGGTCTGTGGCTCTGATCTTGTGCCAGTACCAAATTGTCTTGATTACTGTGGCTTTGTAGTAGAGCTTGAAGTTGGGGAGTGAGATCTCCCTCACTTTATTCTTCCTTCTCAGGATTGCTTTAGCTACTTGGGGTCTTTGGTGTTTCCATATGAATTTTTGAATTATTTGTTCCAGTTCATTGAAGAATGCTGTTGGTAGTTTGATAGGGATTGCATCAAATCTGTATATTGCTTTGGGTAGGATGGCCATTTTGACGATATTAATTCTTTCTAGACAGGAGCATGGGATGAGTTTCCATTTGTTAGTGACCTCTTTAATTTCTCTTAAGAGTGTCTTATAGTTTTCAGGGTATAGGTCTTTCACTTCCTTGGTTAGGTTTATTCCTAGGTATTTTATTCTTTTTGATGCTATTGTGAATGGAATTGTCTTCCTGATTTCTCTTTCTATTAGTTTATTGTTAGTGTATAGGAAAGCCACAGATTTCTGGGTGTTAATTTTGTATCCTGCAACTTTGCTGAATTCTGATATTAGCTCTAGTAGTTTCGGAGTGGAGTCTTTAGGGTTTTTTTATGTACAATATCATGTCATCTGCAAATAGTGACAGTTTGACCTCTTCTTTACCAATCTGGATTCCTTGTATTTCTTTGTTTTGTCCAATTGCTGTGGCTAGGACCTCCAGTACTATGTTGAATAACTGGGGAGACTGGGCATCCCTGTCTTGTTCCCGATCGCAGAGGAAAAGCTTTCAGCTTCTGGCTGTTCAGTATGATGTTGGCTGTGGGTTTATCATATATGGCCTTTATTATGTTGAGGTACTTGCCCTCTATACCCATTTTGTTGAGAGTTTTTATCATGAATGGATGTTGAATTTTATCGAATGCTTTTTCAGCATCTATGGAGATGATCATGTGGTTTTTGTCTTTCTTTTTGTTGATGTGGTGGATGATGTTGATGGATTTTCAAATGTACCATCCTTGCATCCCTGGGATGCATCCCACTTGGTCATGGTGTATAATCCTTTTGATGTATTTTTGAATTCGGTTTGCTAATATTTTGTTGAGTATTTTTGCATCTACGTTCATCAGGGATATTGGTCTGTTATTTTCTTTTTTGGTGGGGTCTTTGCCTGGTTTTGGTATAAGGGTGATGTTGACTTCATAGAATGAGTTTGGGAGTATTCCCTCCTCTTCTATTTTTTGAAAAACTTTAAGGAGAATGGGTATTATGTCTTTTCTGTATGTCTGATAAAATTCTGAGGTGAATCCATCTGGCCCGGGGGTTTTGTTCTTTGGTAGTTTTTTGATCACCACTTTAATTTTGTTGCTGGTAATTGGTCTGTTTAGATTTTCTGTTTCTTTCTGGGTCAGTCTTGGAAGGTTGTATTTTTCTAGGAAGTTGTCCATTTCTCCTAGGTTTCCCAGCTTGTTAGCATATAGGTTTTCATAGTACTCTCTAATAATTCTTTGTATTTCTTTGGGGTCCATCGTGATTTTTCCTTTCTTGTTTCTGATTCTGTTGATTTGTGTTGACTCTATTTTCCTCTTAATAAGTCTGGCTAGAGGCTTATCTATTTTGTTTATTTTCTCGAAGAACCAGCTCTTGATTTCATTGATTTTTGCTATTGTTTTATTCTTCTCAATTTTATTTCTTTCTTCTCTGATCTTTATTATGTCCTTCCTTCTGCTGACCTTAGGCTTCATTTGTTCTTCTTTTTCCAATTTCGATAATTGTGACATTAGACCATTCATTTGGGATTGTTCTTCCTTCTTTAAATATGCCTGGATTGCTATATAGTTTCCTCTTAAGACTGCTTTCACTGCGTCCCACACACAGTAGTTGGGGCTTTGTGTTGTTGTTGTCGTTTGTTTCCATATATTGCTGGATCTCCATTTTGATTTGGTCATTGATCCATTGATTATTTAGGAGCATGTATTTAAGCCTCCATGTGTTTGTGAGCCTTTTCGCTTTCTTTGTACAGTTTATTTCTAGTTTTATGCCTTTGTGGTCTGAAAAGTTGGTTGGTAGGTTTTCAATCTTTTTGAATTTACTGAGGCTCTTTTTGTGGCCTAGTATGTGGTCTATTCTGGAGAATGTTCCATGTGCACTTGAGAAGAATGTGTATCCTGTTGCTTTTGGATGTAGTGTTCTGTAGATGTCCATTAGGTCCATCTGTTCTAGTGTGTTGTTCAGTGCCTCTGTGTCCTTACTTATTTTCTGTCTGGTGAATCTGTCCTTTGGAGTGAGTGGTGTGTTGAAGTCTCCCAGAATGAATGCATTGCATTCTATTTCCTCCTTTAATTCTGTTAGTATTTGTTTCAGATATGTTGGTGCTCCTGTATTGGGTGCATATATATTTATAATGGTTATATCCTCTTGTTGGATTGACCCCTTTATCATTATGTAATGTCGTTCTTTATCTTTTGTTACTTTGTTTGTTTTGAAGTCTATTTTGTCTGATACTAGTATTGCAACACCTGCTTTTTTCTCTCTGTTGTTTGCAATGAAATATCTTTTTCCATCCCTTGTCTTTAAGTCTGTGCATGTATTTGGGTTTGAGGTGAGTCTCTTGTAAGCAGCATATGGATGTGTCTTGCTTTTTTATCTATTCCATTACTCTGTGTCTTTTGATTGGTGTATTCAGTCCATTTACATTTAGGGTGATTATTGAAAGGTATGTACTTATTGCCATTGCAGGCTTTAAGTTTGTGGTTCCCAAAGGTTCAAGGTTAGCTTCTTTACTATCTTACTGTCTAACTTAACTCGCTGATTGAGCTATTATAAACACGGTCTGATGATTCTTTATTTCTCTCCCTTCTTATTCCTCCTCCTCCCTTCTTCATATGTTGGGTGTTTTGTTCTGTGCTCTTTTTAGGAGTGCTCCCATCTAGAGCAGTCCCTGTAAGATGCCCTGTTGAGGTGGTTTGTGGGAGGTAAATTCCCTCAACTTTTGCTTGTCTGGGAATTGTTTGATCCGTCCTTCATATTTAAATGATAATCGTGCTGGATACAGTAATCTTGGTTTGAGGCCCTTCTGTTTCATTGCCGTAAGTATATCATGCCATTCTCTTCTGGCCTGCAGGGTTTCTGTTGAGAAGTCTTATGATAGCCTGATGGGTTTTCCTTTGTAGGTGACCTTTTTTTTCTCTCTGGCTGCCTTTAATACTTTGTCCTTGTCTTTGATCTTTGCCATTTTAATTATTATGTGTCTTGGTGTTGCCCTCTTTGGATCCCTTGTCATGGGAGTTCTGTGTACCTCTGTGGTCTGAGAGGCCATTTCCTCCCCTAGTTTGGGGAAGTTTTCAGCAATTATTTCTTCAAAGACTCTTTCTATCCATTTTTCTCTCTCTTCTTCTTCTGGTACCCCTATGGTGTGGATATTGTTCTGTTTCAATTGGTCACTCAGTTCTCTTAAAATTCTTTCATTCCTGGAGATCCTTTTATCTCTCTCTGCATCAGCTACTCTGCATTCCTGTTCTCTGTTTTCTAGTCCATTAATGGTCTCTTGCATCTTGTACATTCTGTTTTGAAGTCCTTCCAGAGCTTGTTTTATTTCTGTATTCTCCCTCCTTAGTTCTTGCATATTTCTCTGCAAGTCCATCAGCATGGTTATGACTTTTGTTTTGAATTCTTTTTCAGAAAGACTGGTTAAATCTATCTCCCCAGGTTCCTTCTCAGGGGAAGATGTAGAAGATGTCGAAGCTGTCTAGGTTAGTCTTGTCTGGATCAAATTTTTTTGCCTTTTTATGTTGATAGGTGCAGTGGTGTGCTATTGACTTGTCTGTCAGCTGGGAGAGCTAAGGCTTTCCACTTGCTCCTGGCCTTTCTTTACTGGGACAACTGCGAACCCTAGTGGCTCATGTTGGGCCACTGCGTGTGGACTGGGTCTCTGTATCTTGCCCGGCGGGTTTGGAGGAAGTTCCCTTGCTGTGGGCGTGGCCAGCCTCAGGCTGCTGCTCTGCTATGGCGGGGCCCGGAGGGGTAATGGACGAGGGGCTGTTTGGCTGTTTACCTCTGTGAGGGGTCCCAGAGCTGTTGCCCAGGGGGTTAGTGTGCCCGGAGTTCCCTGGAATTTCCAGATGCTCGACTGTGACCCTGGATGCTTCCTTCCAGCTGTGGCGTCCCTGTCCCTTTATGACTTTCAAAAAGCACTTGCTTTTCTTTGTCACAGGGGCACCGGCTTCGGGACCCACTCAAAGATCTTGCTGCCCTGTTTCCCTAGTTTTCAGCACCCCACACATGCACTGTGTCTGCGCTCTGGTGCGGATGGCTAGGGCTGGGTGTTCAGCAGTCCTGGGCTCCCTCTTCCTCCCTGCTCCGACTCCTCTCCTCACACTGGGAGCTGGGGTGAGGGGTGCTCAGGTCCTGCCAGGCCGGGGCTTGTATCTTACCCCTTTCACCAGGCGCTGGGTTCTTGCAGGTGTGGATGTAGTCTGGCTATTGTCCTGTGTCTTCTGGCCTCTCTTTTAGGATTAGTTGTATTTGTTGTATTTTCAAAAATATATATGTTTTTGGGAGGAGTTTCCCACTGTCAACTCACACTGCCATCTTGGCTCTGCCTCCCTCCAACTGCTTTTTTGAGAGCAAACCTTGTACTTTCTTGCATGTGTTCTTAGATTTATTGTGTCACCTGCATGAGCAAACACAGAGTGCATATTTAATAACTGTTTGACATCCACTGGCTCCCACCCCCATCCTGCAACTTGCTCTTTCTCCTACTGCCTTTTTTCTTCCTTTGTAATCTTTCCCCTGTGTCTCTGTCCAGCAAAGCCATATTACATCTCTCTGAATCATCAACATTTTTAAGTTCTCAGAGTTAGTTAGCACTTCCTCTAACCTAATTTCTTCCTGCATCATTCTAATTCCTCTTCTAAAGCATAATTGCCTCCCAAACCATGTATATTTTGGTCTATATTTAGCTCTAGCTCTTTATTTTTCTCTCCCCCTCTGGTCTCATGTTTTGTTGCATTTGGGCCTCACCTGTTGCAGTTCCTTTGGAGGCAAAGTGCACATACATTTGCACTCACTGAACTTTCCCTCCAAATGAGGAAATCTTTCTAAAGTCCCTTGTGCATTGAGTCCTTTACATATTGAAATTCCTAGCTGTGTCAGTTATGGTATCTTTCTAAGCAGCCGAACACCCTCACTGGATGACTTTAAGCCATAAAGAAACAGTAGCACCTTGGGTAATGAGACTCTCAGAGGAGGGTGCCCTCAGGCTGGTAGTGGTGTAGTTTGGGGAAATTAGGAGGCACCTGAGTCACTTTTCTCTCCTCACCTTTCCTTCCTTATTAGCACATTGGCTTGTCCTTGAGAGAGCTCTGTGCATGGGAACTGATGGTGACAAGATACCTGGCCATTTCTTCACTTCTTACCAGTGAGACTTCTTTTTCCAAGGCTCCAGGCAGGCTTTTCCTCATGCCTCATTGGCTGAAAGTGGGCCATATCCCTTGTCCTAACCAGTATGCCAGCAAGGGGCATGGGACCACCATGACTGGCTCAGACCAGTGGTGTCAGGTTATCAACCAAGTGCCACATGTATATGGAATTACCTGGGGAGCTTTAAAACCACTGATGCCCAATGCTCACCTCTTGACCATCTACTTTAATTGGTCTAGGATGTGCCTTGGGCATAAGGATATTAAAAAGTCTCCCTAGGTGATTCTATTGTGTAGCCAAGATTGAGAACTACTCTGCTTAGACTCCTCAGGATTTTCCCCCAAGTGGAGGAGTAGGGAGTGGGGAAGAGTAGATATCAGGGGGAAAAATGGTGCCAGGTAGGAGGGCAAAAAACTAGTCTGTCTAACCCATTTACTTCCACTGCAAGCAAAAGATGGCCACTCAGTCTTTCACTGATTCATTTCCTCTTTCAACAAACAGTATTGGGCTTCCCCAATGTCCAGGAGATGAGCAATCAAAGGGCACTGCTAGGGAATGAGAATAAGTTCTAGGTCAGGCAAAAGAGAACAAGTATACATCCTCTGGGCAGATGCCACACCAAGGCGTGGAGCTTGATTAGGAAAGAGCAGGCTGGACTTCAGCCTTCACAGCCCTCACTCACCCCACTGGCTGGGCATCCTTGTGCAGTGTACAAACTCATGAACTGTATATGGAGGCCTGAAGAATACAAAGATAAACAGGACATGGGTCCTGCCTGATGGGACCTCAGCTTAAAAGAAGGAAACACCTGCTTTTGATAGTTTATCAAGTTATGGTAATCAAAGACAGTAGAAAGCATCTAAAAGTTCCATCATTATTTTTTTATGGCTTTTGAGAGACAAATGCTTTTAATTCAGTTAGTCTATTCTCTAACCAGGGGAGTAAATATGTACATATTTATATACCTTTATATAATGCTGTCTGGCATAGCACTAATTCATTTTAAGGTTATTTGGGTTTAGAAAAGTTTTTCTTTAAAGAAATAACATACTTTTCCCCAGTACTCTGTGAATAATATGCTATCCCGTGTTCTGAGCATGTTGTTCATGCATGCATATATAGCCAATGAGAGCAGGCCGTGCTGAGCATCCTGAGCCCTTGTGTGAGCTGTCAGCCAGTGAGCACCCTGTGCATTCTCCTTGGTTGGGTGAATCTGGAAAGAGTGAAGTTCATTGCTCTATGGCCTCTCTCTGCATCTGTTTGTTTCTGGCACATAGTTCTGACCCATAATGGCTGGCTTTAGAAGTAATAAAAGGGCTGCACCTGTTTGGAAGCAGCCAAGGAAAAGCATCATGAATTTCAACAGAGACCAAAGGGGCCTTCAGGGAAACAGTCCAGGAAAGGAGAATAAATGGTGAGTAAGGATGAGTAGGAGTCCTCTGGCTGGATGAAGGAAATCATAAACATCACTGCAGTTGCTGAAGCGCGTCCATGACCTCAGGGGATTTGGAAAGAAAGGTCCAGCAATTGGCAGTTGCTATTACTCTGAGCATAGCTGGATCCTGCACCAGGAGGCCCACTCACAGAGATGATTTTCCCAGCACTCTTATTTCCAGAAGGCTGAACAGAACATGTACTGTCTTTGGCTAGCTGATTTTCAGAGGAGCAAGAATCAGTTTACTAGTTAACAAGGATCTTGAAAAAAAAAAAAGCGGCTGCGTCCAGAAAAGCTAAGTTTTGATAGGGATTGAGGAGCTGCGAGGGAAATCTGAAAAACACAGATCACCAGCCACACAGGTGGGAGCTCGGTAGCAGATTCCAGGACAAATCAAAGTTTTTGACAATGAACTGAGTCACCTTATGAGATAGGGAGGCTGGAACTATCTAAGCAGTGTGGGTTTGAAAGGATTTTCTACATTTGGTTTAAGATCAAGGTTTTCAAACCTTTTAGGGTCAGGTGCCCCCTGAGAACCTGAAGAAAGTAGATCTTCTTTTCCTCTGAAAACTTCACATGCCCACTGAACTGATCGTTTATGGTTGCATAATCACTATCCTCCAGGGACTTTGTGGCCAGGGGTTTGGAAGCAGTGTCTCAGATGATTCTGGCCCATGAGGTTAAAGTCAGGTTGGTGACCTGGGCTGCAGTCAGCCGGCACATGGTGCTCCTCAGGGGCAACTTTGCCCCCCAGGGGATATTTGGCAATGTCTGGGGACATTTCTGATTGTCACTAAGTAGGGTATGGGGTGCTATTGGCATCTTGTGAGTGGAGGCCCAGATGCTAGTAAACCCCCTATAGTGCACAGGGGAGCCTCCACAGCAAAAATTATCCAGCCTCAGGTGTTAATATGCTAAGGTTGAGAAACCCTGATCCTCAGGTCTGATTGGGTTTGAAGGACTCCCTTCCAAGAGGCTTACTCACATGACTGGCGAGGGTGGCTGGCTTTCACATGACATGGCAGTGGGCTGCCCTGGAGCAAATGGAGAGAGAGGCTGTGGGGGAAGCTCAGCCACCTGTTTGCTAGAAGCAAGTCACTGAATACAGCCTAACACCAGAGGGGACAGAAATTAGTTTCCACTGTTTGAGGTGGGGATTACCAAAGAATCTGGGGCATGTTTAAAACCAACAAGCCCACATATAAGACTTCACATGTCAAGATTGAGGTTTCACATGAAACCTCCTGGAATCCCTAAATTAAATACCTCTAAGGCTCCTTGAAGTTCCCAGAAGAACCTATGACCAGCAAGAATAGAAACTAGCAAAGGATAAAAACTGCCAGGTAAAATCTGATAAAACCATGAAACAAAACAGCAAAGAACTTGGGGTTCTTCTTTTAGCCATAGCCAATGCCCCCAATTTCACAATATGCCTTCCTTACTGCCTTCGGGGTCCTTGCAACCTGTTGTGTGACTCTATTTCATTCTCAAGCTGAACAGAGGTGCTGAGCCACTGACCTCACAGACTGGAGAGTGGAGGCTCCATCTCAAGAGCAAGGTCAGCTGGCGTTTTGAAACCTCCCCACAGTGACACGTACACAAGGAGGGCTGTCAAGTATCCAAGGAAAGGGAATTCTTACTGTGGGGTCAGAGGAGAGGAAGGGCAGCCCAGGAAGTGATACACCCAGGGCCATCCCCTATTCCCTGACTCCATACCGTTAATTAATTTTCTTTCTACTTAATATAAGCAATTTCCAAGATGGCGGTTCCAAGAAGATTCCTTGGAATAACAAAGAATGGAATATATTTAATTTTTCTATTTAGATGTTTTTCAAGGTTTTCAACAAGACCATTTCTTGGTAACTTGGTTTTCTGTTTTCAAAACAAGAGAGGGAAGCATGAGCAGGCATCTGCATGTAAAATAGCTTTCTCCATCCAGCGGTTTGTTGGATCAAAGGGGAGAACCTCTAATAATGCTTGCTTACCTGCCTGTTGAAATGCTTGAGCTGTGTGCTGGGGCAAATCATCAATGGAGCAAAGGGTTTCTAAAAACTGGGTTCTGGTACTTTTCCAGGCCTGGAAATGTTGATTTCACTTCCTAATGCCCCTCTTATCACCCTTGGGACACGCAGGGACTGTGGGGACGGTGAGGCTCAAGCCCTATCCCCATTTCCTCAGAAGTCCAGGTTTTACGGGAGGTGCTGTCTAAGCAGCGTCTGTCTGTCAGTCTGTTATCCGTCGGATGGCCTTCCTTCCCAGACTTCTGGGATGGAAGAGGATGGTGTTTGTAGAACGAAGGCACCCCTGGAAGTGAATGATGAGCACTGCCTTGGGAAGCTGAGACCAACCATTCACACATGGAGGACTAACCCTCTGTGTGTCCTTGCTGTGGGGGCTCACCCACTGCTCCCCAACTGTGGGCACTGTTCACCCGAGTGTGGGAGGAAAGGACAGACAGAGCCCAGCGGGGCCCAGTGGATTAACTGGACACTCAGCACCCAAAAGGGGAGGCCCTGGGTTTAGACCAGTTCTCGGGTTCAATGGAACATGGATTTGTAACATGAAAGGTGGTTTTGCTGGAGACTCCCTCCTGGACTCCCCATTTCTCAGGTCCAGAGCCCTGGGGTCAGGCCCATGCACAGCCTTAAGCCCTCCTTTGGAGGGCTGAGGAGTGGGACCCAGACTCCCATTTCCCTCCTTCTTTCTGCCATTAAAGACAAACAAATAGGCCCTTTTTCATTTCTGGAGGGTGCCTGCTAATCATTTCAGGAGCACATTAGTCAGGCCCACATGGGAAGTTCCAGGGTCCAGAACCTCCCCAGGTTTTGCATGGGGACCCAGCCCCATGGCTCACCCACCTCATCCTTGCTCAGCCCATGGAGCTTGCCAAGTCCTTCCCCTCAGAGGGCCTTTTCCTCTACAAAACCCAAGTGCCCAGGCACAAGAGACACTCAGTCCTTTGGATGTGCAGACAAATCAGTGCCCCTTTGCATCTCTCCAGTGGTGACAATACCCTACCCAGGGGTGCAGGGAAAAAGCTGTCTTAGATACCATCTTTTAGGCATGTGTTCTGGGGACAGTGGCCAACAGCTCTTGGAGCTGACTAGCTCTGGCTGTGCCAGAGGCTGAGTTGCTGGTGGGTGGCCGCTTGGACAGAAGGAATCAGAAGGCCACCCCAGGGGCCCGAGCCCCTGGCTGTGGGGTCTCGGGCTGAGGGCACCCTGGGTCTGAAAAGGGAAAACTTTAGAAGACCCAGGAGCAATGCCTATCGTACTAAACAGCTGGAATAGATAATCAGCATGTCTTGGAAATGGGGAGACTTGTTTTTATTATCTGATTATAAAAATTTATTGTGAAAAACTCAAAACACAGAAATTACCCACAAGTCTGCCATCTAGAGACTGTTACTTTTACATTTTGGGGTCTTCCTCTCAACCCTTTTTTCTATGCATGTATATTTTAGTCTTTTTCCGAGAATCACATCATGCTGTGTAATAACAGAATTTAAACACTTAAAAAAAGATTCAAGTCTAATTGCAATTTTAGTGAAATTAATATACATACTGTGATAAGCACGTGGAACAGGTGAAATGTCTAAAATTGACAGACATGGCTGAGAGGAGTGGGCATTTGAGATGGGGGACGGGGTGTTGGGGAGAGCTCAGTGTTGGCCGTCAGGCTTTCCGAAGCCATGTGGTCCTTGCTTCTGTCCTATTCTCTGTGCCTTCCATGTCTTATTTCTCCTCACAGGAGCACCCCTGCAGGGGCCTGACTGTGTCTGGTCTCAGACAATAAACATAAATTTCACTGCGCATTGCTCCCTTTCCCGGGGAGGCCCTAGGGCAGTTTGTAGGAATATGTAGGTGAAATTGTCGGATATCGGGGGCCCTGGATGTGCATGCAGGCCCCAGAAGGAGAGAGCCGGCTCAGCAGAAACATGACAGGATCAGAGGCAGGGAGTCTGGGCTGCTCACGGTGTCAGGGCTCTCAGATAAGGAGCAGGCGCCCATGTGGACTGGTTCAAGAAAAGAGGGAGCCTAGTGATAAAGTTGCAGCAGGCCTGGGAATCCAAAGGAAATGGGGATGTGGCTTTGTGGGAAACAGGAAGTGGGAAGCAGGAAGCCAGGAGCTGGTCTTCTCGTGAGGATGGGGCCTCATGCTCCTCTGGAAACCTGCTGCACGCCTCTCTTTCTCTCCACTAGCTCACCCTGCAGAGTCCAATGTGGGCCCCACTCCCAGGGCTCCATAAAGATACCTCAGCTCTGGTTTTCACCACCAAGGGGCAAATGATAATAATAATGATTTAATCTATTGGTATTTTAAAGTCAACTTTATTGAGGTATAACTTACAATAACTGCATCTAACTGAAGTGTGCAACTCAATGACTTTGACACTACAATCAAGATACATAACATTTCTGTCACTCCCAAAAGATTCCTTGGAGGTGCAATAATTTGTTCTTTGTACAAGGTACTGAACACAGTGGTCACCAGCCGCTAGACTTGGGTCTGGTGAGGAGGGCTCTCAGTTGGCTCACCCATTCAGCCAAGATTTGTGTAGATGTCAGGCAACCACATGTCAAGAACAGTCATCTCTTAGCATATGACCTTGGGCAAGTCCCTTAGCATCCCATGTCTCAGTTCTCCATATGTAGACTGTGGATCATAATATCTACCTCACAGGGCAGGAGTGAGGATGAAATTAAATTGTGTGCAATAGGATGTTAAGATTAAAGTTCTGATGGAGACTCAAAATACAACAGGTATGAAAAGGACAGTCAGAAGAGTCTACAACTCAGAACCATCAGCCAGGTCACAGGTCTAAAAGAGACTCAGTGTGTGGAGAGAGCATTTCATAAGAAGGCTGTCTTAGCAGGAAGATGAGCCAAGAGCCTGTCCCCCTCCCAGGAGTGGGTGGCTTGTGTCCTTGGAGGGTTTGTCTGCGAGCCCTCAGCCGAGGCAGGGTGGACTGGGGTCTGCTTCCTTCTGGGACAGATACAGGACCAGCTCACTGCCTTGCAGGGCAGGCTGGAGAGTGCCACTGTGCCAGGACTGGCCAAGCTCCTAGGGGTGGTCAGGGCACGGGAAGTGTGGGTGATTTGGCAGGGTGCAGCAAGCGGTCCCTGGGTCCTGCCAGTGGGGTGAGGCAGCCTGGCAGGAAGCTGGAGATGAATATCTGACTGCTCAGACCTGTATAGGTGACCACAGTGGACACATATTGCCAGGTCTGAGGGTTCCAGGGGAACCCCTGGAAAAGCTGATGAAAGCACACTAAGAGCCAGAATCCCATACCTGCTAGAGTCAGGTTACCCAGGTGCCAGGGCAGGCGAGCTTTTCCCACTCCCAGCCATTCCCCCTTCACCTCCCTGGGGCCCAGAAATCATCTAGGAACTCAGGAAGAGAAGAGGCTGAGACAAGCCTGCAGTCCCCAGCCTGAAGCAGGCCTGGCTGAGGGAGGAGAAGAAGCAATGAGAAACCACATTCAGAGATTTGATTGTTATCTTGGTCTGGGCACTGACTGCAGAGTTGAAGCTGTTTGAATTGGTGTCACTATCACTGAAGGGTGTAAAAGACCAGCTGCCTTTTACAGAAAGATGAGTCCCTGGGCCTGCCTGCAGAATCTTCTTCCAGTGGCAGGAGGAAGATGCCCTCACGGGACAATTTTAAAAGGGCAGTGGGAGAAAAAGAAGTCATTTTAATAACAATCACAAGTTGTGCTGGTTCATCATGCAGATAGGATGTGATTTGTCAAGTGTGCGCTAGTTTGGCAGGCAGTTTGTGTTCTCAGCTGCTGCTGCAGGCCAGGCCTGCCTGGAGCTGGTCCTCCACTGGGGAGGCCCTGACAGCAGGGCTCAGTATTGGAGCCCCCCTTTGGGAACTGCTAACCATGCCCTAGGAGATCTGATTGTCACAGCCCATTGGAGTTGTTTCCTGGTGTCCTGGACACCACAGTGGCTACTGCCCCATAAAGGAATGGAATTGCCACTAGTAGAGGGGAATCCAGCAGCTGCTCAAAGGATCTTGACTTCAGACAAGCAGGGCAGGACCATCCTCTGGGCAAGGACACCAGGGTTCACAGCAAAAAAACAAGCTAAGGAGGAAAAGCTTGGTTGTCCCAGGGGAGTCTGACAATGACCTTAGTGGGGTCACTGAGCCTGTGTCTGAGCTAAACATTAAGTACTGTCATAGAAGCTATTCTGGGCATATTTCTATTTTCTGACGGTTTACATCTTCACAGAAATCAGAGAACACTAGAGCAGCTGAGGTAGCCTTAGGGATTTCATGGCTGTGGTTCTGCAAGTCTGTGCACTGCTGGGCCACTGAGGCTCTAACAGGGTCTAGGCACCACTGCTCATAAAAGAGTGTTAGGTCTAAGCTGTGTCTTCCTCCCTGGGAGTGACACACACACAGCCACCCTGCTTGGCCTCTTTGTCCTCGCTGCTAGAGCCCACATCTCACTACAGGCTGAAATAATGGATATTCCACATCTGTCCTCCCCTGCAGAGGGGGCACTGCCATGTGTCCCAACCCTGGCCAACAAGATTAGTTTACTGGTAGCAACCGAGTTTTTCCCTCTGGTAAAGAGGATGAAGAGGAGGTACCTCTCTCCTTTCCTGCTTTTAGATGTTGATGCTAACAGTCCAGTTACCATCTTGCAACTGTGAAAGGAAAGCCAAAACATGGAGCTGAACTGACTGACCCACCACAGCCACTTCTTGACGGAGGGCTAACATGTGTCCTCACTGCTGGAGAGCTTGGCAGAGGCCTTGGTTTTCTTGTAGCTGAACACAGCCTCTCACAACAGACTCCCTGATGACCATCAGCATCTTCTAAGAGTTCACGGTCCCAGCTCAGGAGCCGTGACTGGGTCTGGTCTCCTCATTCTCCTGAACTCCCTTTGGAGACTAGTCATCAGCCTAGAGAAAGGGAGAAGCAGTGGAAACACAGGTCTCCAAGCCACACTGGGCTCTCTTAACTTTCTGGGAGAATTTGTATGAAAGCCAGTCTCCATATATTGGGGGAAGAAGGTGGGTGGAATAAGAAACACACTGTACAACTCAGATTCTCTACCTGCTCGATTCCCACCTGAGACTGGTCAGCCTTCTACTTCCCTGTGCCACTTCCACTTGGCCTACTTCATACTAGGTTGTCACGAAGTTCTTGTTGGCATCTGAGGTTAATTTCCTCCTGATCCCCATTCCATGGCATCAAAATGCAGCCCAACAGTCAGAAGTGGTTCAGAGGATGAACCGGGAAGCCAAGAAGCTGGCTTTCTTCTTTCATTTTGACAAAGAGAGAAACTAGGGAAAGTGTGCCAGGGTACTGAGGACCTGCTACCTGTCTGCTATCAGGGAGAGTGAGGCAGGAGCTGGTGTCACCAGCTGCTTGTTGCCCCCCTCCATCAGCACTCAGTCTGCTGGTGTTGACTGCCTGCTGGTTCTATAGTTTGGGTTCTTGTTGGTTCAAAGAAACAAAAGAACTTAAAAATTACATTTCTGGAATGCCCTTGAAGTGCTAGGCAGACACATAGATCACAACAATTCAAAGCTGTGTTACTGGCCCCAAACCATAGCTGCACACTGGCTGACTCAGATCTAAAAAGCCGAACATGGTCCCTGGGTGAGTACCACATGGCTAAAATTAGCCCGGTCATCTGCTGAGACAGCAGCTGGGCTATTCTGAGCCCCAGCTGGCCTGCCTGGAAGTGTGGCTGGTCTGAGAGATGGCGTTGGAGTCTGGTCCCTTCACAGCCCAGTGGATGGCAGGGAGGGATGGATGAAGCCACACATGGAGGGAAGGTCAGAGTCATGGCACCATTTCATACATTGCAAAGGGGCACAGGTCACTTTCATGGGCTTGGCTTGCTCTCGGACTGCTGACAGCTCCCTATTGAGCACTGGGTCTTGTTTCTAAGCTGCCCCCTGGCTTCCCATTTTACCCGGAGCTTCCTGTTTGGACTAATATCCAGCAAAACCATTTCCTGGGATTTCAGCAGTAATGGCTGAGATATGTTGAGGGCATATCAAGGTCAGGAACCACGCTAAGTACTTTACAGGGATTAGCACACACATTCTTAGGACAACTCAAAGGGGTAGGTACCAAAGGGTCCAAAACAGCTTGATTCATCGTTTCACAATCCCCAAGAGATGCTTGGTTAGAAGGGAGAGGTAGGGGCCCTGGCTCAGATGACCCTGGAATACAGCCTTTGGGTGCTGACCTCTGCTTCCCCCAAGCTGAGCGCACCACTGGTTCTCAAGGGGGAGCAGTATCCCCACAGCATTCAGAAACCACTGAGCCATGGGCTGAGGGACTTGGGGGCATGAATGGAACCCAGACAGACACTGCTTCAACAAGCGGCCAGCTTCCTGTTTATAACAGCCCTAATCCATCATGATGAATCCGACACTCAGGTGAATTAGGCCACGGTTGTCTATGGCACCCTAACCAGTCACTGCATTTGTACAACTGGTCACAAACCTGAAACTTCCTTCTTTCACAGCCCATCCCATGTTTCTTCTGCCTTCATAATTTCAGTTGCCCAAAACTCTTTCCCTGGTGAAGTGCTGCAAACCTTCCTTCCTGGGGGTCTGGGTCCACAGCACTGAGTCATGGGTCTGGAGTCTCTACTACGAGCACTGCTAGACATGGCACCGAGGTCTCCCAAGAACCCTGGGTGCAGATCCTGTCCTCCTCACCTCCCTGGCCCAGTAACCCAACTCCCCCTTTGGTAACCAGTTCCTCCAGCCAGTAGAGTAACCCCTTTCTCTGCTTGCAGGGACACTGGTGGCCTCAATTTCAACTCAGTGGAGCCACTGTGTGCCCCCTGGGAAGCAAGCCCACCTGGCTATCAGACGTGGTGACAGAGCTGTTCCCAACATCCCTCAGGTCCCAAACCCAAGCACTGTGGCTGTGGGGGGAGACAGCAGCACACAGCCTTATTTAAAGTACATACTGAGCCTACGGGATGGAGCTGCAGCCCTTCAGCGTGTTGCCTCACACCTGATGCCACCACCTTCCAGCGGGGCCATTGATGGATGAAAGGGTACATGGCGACACACGTGTACTCACGGGCTGAGCCCACTGCTTTCCTTGCTGTGAAATGAGCCCCCTGTCGTGAAGGCAGGCGGTCTGGTGCCACATGGCGGTAGGTGAGCACTCCATGAGTCCCGGGACCATCGGGCTGACACCCAGCACCTCCTGCCGGCCCAGGGATGGGCACCTTCATCCACGCACAGGCCGTCACTGAAGAGGAAAGTGTTTACAGACCACAATTTAAAAAAAATTATGGTATTATTAATATACAATCACATGAGCAACATTGTGGTTACTAGATTCCCATGATCAATTCCCCATTACAGTCACTGTCCATCAGCATAGTAAGATGCTATAGAGTCACTACTTGTCTTCTCTGTGATATACTGCTTTCCCCGTGCCCCTCCTTACATTATGTGTGCTAATTGTAATGCCCCTTATTCCCCTTCTCCCTCCCTCCCTTCCCACCCACCCCACACCCCAGTCCCTTTCCCTTTGGCAACTGTTAGTCCAATCTTGGCTTCTGTGAGTCTGCTGCTGTATTGTTCCTTTGTCTTGGCTTTCTAAAAAATTTTTTATTTAAATTTTTCATTAAGGTATTATTGATATACACTCTTATGAAGGCTTCACATGAAAAAACAATGTGATTACTACATTTACATATTATCATGTCCCCACCATACCCCAATGCAGTCACTGTCCATCAGTGCAGCAAGATGCCACAGATCCACTATGTGCCTTCTCTGTGCTACACTGTTCTCCCCGTGATCCTCCATACCATGTGTACTAAACATAAAGCCCCTCAATCCCCTTCTCCTTGCCTCCACATCTGCCCTCCCACACTGCTCCCCTTTGGTAACCACTAGTTCCTTCTTGGAGTCTCTGAGTCTGCTGCTATTTCGTTCCTTCAATTTTGCTTTGTTCTTATACTCCACAGATGAGTGAAATCATTTGGTACTTGTCTTTCTCTGCCTGGCTTATTTCACTGAGCACAATACCCTCTAGCTCCATCCATGTTGTTGCAAATGGTAGGATTTGTATTCTTCTTATGGCTGAAAAATATTCCATTGTGTATATGCACCATATCTTATTTATCCATTCATCTACTGATGGACACTTAGGTTGCTTCCATTTCTTGGCTATTGTAAAAAGTGCTGTGATAAACATAGGGGTGCATATGTCTTTTTCAAACTGGGCTCCTGCATTCTTAGGGTAAATTCCTAGGAGTGGAATTGCTGGGTCAAATGGTGTTTCTATTTTGAGTTTTTTGAGGAACCTCCACACTGCTTTCCACATGGTTGAACTAATTTACATTCCCACCAGCAGTGCACGAGGGTTCCCCTTTCTCCACATTTTTGCCAGCATTTGTTGCTGTTTGTCTTTTGGATGTTGGCCATCCTAACTGGTGAGAGGTGATATCTCATTGTGGTTGTAATTTGCATTTCCCTGATAATTAGCGATGTGGAGCATCTTTTCATGTGCCTGTTGGCCATCTGAATTTCTTCTTTGGAGAAGTGTCTGTTCATATCCTCTGCCCACTTTTTCATCAGATTATTTGCTTTTTGTTGAGGCACATGAGCTCTTAATATATTTTGGATGTCAACCACTTATTGGATATGCCATTTACAAATATATTCTCCCATACTATAGGATGCCTTTTTTTCTATTGATGGTGTCCTTCGCTGTACAGAAGCTTTTCCACTTGATGTAGTCCCACTTGTTCATTTTTGCTTTTGTTACCCTTGCCCGGGGAGATATGTTCATGAAAAAGTTGCTCATGTTTATATTCAAGAGAGTTTTGCCTATGTGTTCTTCTAAGAGTTTTATGGTTTCTGCACTTACATTCAGGTCTTTGATCCATTTTGAGGTTACTTTTGTATGGAGATAGGCAGTAATCCACTTTCATTCTCTTACGTGTAGCTGTCCAGTTTTGCCAACACCAGCTGTTGAGCAGTCATTTCCCCATTGTATATCCATGCCTCCTTTATTGTATATTAATTGACCATATATGTTTGGGTTAATATCTGGACTCTCTATTCTGTTCCACTGGTCTACGGGTCTGTTCTTGTGCCAGTACCAAATTGTCTTGATTACTGTGGCTTTGTAGTAGTAGAGCTTGAAGTTGGGAAGCGAGATCCCCCCTGCTTTATTCTTCCTTCTCGGGATTGCTTTGGTCTTTTGTGGTTCCATATGAATTTTAGAACTATTTGTTCCAGTTTGTTGAAGAATGCTTTTGGTATTTTGAAAGGGATTGCATTGAATCTGTAGATTGCTTTAGGCTGGATGGTCATTTTGACAATACCAATTCTTCCTACCCAAGAGCATGGGATGAATTTCCATTTATTAGTGTCCTCTTTAATTTCTCTTAAGAGTGTCTTATAGTTTTCAGTGCATAGGCCTTTCACTTCCTTGGTTAGGTTTATTCCTTGGTATTTTATTCTTTTTGATGCAATTGTGAATGTAATTGTTTTCCTGATTTCTTTTTCTGCTAGTTCATCGTTACTCTATAGGAATGCAACAGATTTCTGTGTATTAATTTTGTATCCTGCAACTTTGCTGAATTCAGATATTAGTTCTAGGGGTTTTGGGGTGGATTCTTTAGGATTTTTTATGTACAATATCATGTCATCTGCAAACAGTGACAATTTAACTTCTTCCTTACCAATCTGGATGCCTCTTATTTCTTTGTGGCATCTGATTGCTGTGGCTAGGACTTCCAGTACTATGTTGAATGAAAGCGGGGAGAGTGGGCATCCTTGTCTTTTTCCTGATCTTAGAGGAAAAACTTTCAGCTTTTCACTGAATTATGTTGGCTTTGGGTTTGGCATATATGGCCTTTATTATGTTGAGCTACTTGCCCTCTATACCCAATTTCTTGAGAGTTTTTATCATGAATGGGTGCTGAAATTTGTCAAATGCTTTTTCAGCATCTATGGAGGGGATCATGTGAGTTTTGTCCTTTTTATTGATATAGTGGATGATGTTGATGGATTTTCAAATGTTGTACCATCCTTGCATCCCTGGGATGAATCCCACTTGATCATGATGTATGATCCTCTTGATGTATTTTTGAATTTGGTTTGCTAATATTTTGTTGAGTATTTTTACATCTATGTTCATCAGGGATATTGGTCTGTAGTTTTCTTTTTTTGTGGTGCCTTTGCCTGGTTTTGGTATTAGAGTGATGCTGGCTTCATAGAATGAGTTTGTAAGTATTCACCCTCTTGTATTTGGAAAACTTAAAGGCGAATGGGTATGATGTCTACACTAAATGTCATATAAAATTCAGCGGTGAAGCCATCTGGTCCAGGGATTTTTGTTCTTGGGTAGTTTTTTGATTACAAATTCAATTTTATTCTGGTAATTAGTCTATTCAGATTTTCTGTTTCTTCCTGGGTCAGTCTTGGAAGGTTGTATTTTTCTAGAAAGTTGTCCATTTCTTCTAGATTATCCAGTTTGTTATATAATTTTTCATAGTATTCTCTAATAATTCTCTGCATTTCTGTGGTAGGGATTTTTCCTTTCTCATTTCTGATTCTGCTTACGTGTGTAGGTTCTTTTTTTCTTGATGAATCTGGCTAGTGGTTTATCTATTTTGTTTATTTTCTCAAAGAGAGAATATAACCACTCTTGGTTTCATTAATTTTTTCTATTGTTTTACTCTTCTCAATTTTATTGATTTCTTCTCTGATCTTTATTATGTCCTTCCTTCTACTGACTTTGGGCCTCATGTGTTTTCCAGTTTCAGTAATTGTGAATTTAGTCTCTTCATTTGGGTTTGTTCTTCCTTCTTTTAATAGGCCTCAATTGGCATATACTTTCCTCTTAGAACTGCCTTCACTATGTCCCAGAGAAGCTGGAGCTTTGTGCTGTCGTTTTGTCTCCATATATTGCTTGATCTGTTTTAATTTGGTCATTGATGCATTATTTAGGAGCATGTTACGTTGTTAAGCCTCCATGTGTTTGTGAGTCTTTTTGGTTTTCTTTGTACAATTTATTTCTTGTTTTATATCTTTATGATCTGAGAAGTTGGTTGGTACAATTTCAATATTTTTGAATTTGCTGAGGCTCTTTTTGTGGCCTAGTATGCAGTCTACTCTGGAAAATGTTCCATGTGCACTTGAGGAGAATGTGTCCTTACTTATTTTCTGTCTGGTTGATATGTCCTTTGGAGTGAGTGATGTGTTGAAGTCTCCTAAAATGAATGCATTGCATTCTATTTCCTCCTTTAATTCTGTTAGTATTTGTTTCACATATGTAGATGCTCCTGTGTTGGGTGCATAGATATTTATAATGGTTATATCCTCATTGGACTGACCCCTTTATCATTACATGTCCTTCTTTGTCTCTTGTGACTTTCTTTGTTTTGAAGTCTACTTTGTCTGATTCAAGTATTGCAACACCTGCTTTTTTCTCCCTATTGTTTGCATGGAATATCTTTTTCCATCCCTCCTCTTTTAGTCCATATGTCTTTGGGTTTGAAGTGAGTCTCTTGTAGGTAGCATATAGATGTTTGCTTTTTTATCCATTCTGTAACTCTTTGTCTTTTGACTGGTGCATTCAGTACATTTACATTTAGGGTGATTATTGATAGATATGTACTTATTGCCATTGCAGGATTTGGATTCGTTGTTACCAAAGGTTCAAGGACAGCTTCTTTACTATCTAACAGTCTAACTTAAGTCAGTTATTATGCTATTATAAACACATCTTCCTCCTCCACTCTTTATATGTTAGGTGTCTTATTCTGTACTCTTTGTCTATCCCTTGATTGACTTTGGGGCAGTTTATTTTTCATTTGCTTAGTAATTAACTGTTCTACTTTCTTTACTGTGGTTTTATTACCTCTAGTGACAGCTCTTTCACCATAGGAACACTTCCATCTATAGCAGTCCCTCCAAAATACACTGTAGAGATTGTTTGTGGGTGGTAAATCCTCTGAGCTTTTGCTTATCTGGAAATTATTTAATCCTTCCTTCAAATTTAAATGATAATCTTGCCAGATATAGAATTCTTGATTTGAGGCCCTTCTGCATCATTGCACTAAATATATCATGCTACTCCCTTCTGGCCTGTAAGGTTTCTGCTGCGAAGTCTGATGATAGCCTGATGGTTTTTCCTTTGTAGGAGATCTTTTTTGTCTCTTTGGCTGCTTTTAATACTCTTGTCATTGTCTTTGATCTTTGCCATTTTAATTATTATATGTCTTGGTGTTGTCCTCCTTGGGTCCCTTGTGTTGGGAGATCTGTGGACTTCCATGGCCTAAGAAACTATTTCCTTCCCCAGGTTGGGGAGGTTTTCAGCAATTATTTCTTCAAAACCACTTTCTATCCTTTTTTTCTCCTTTCTTCTTCTGGTACCCCTATAATGCGAATATTATTCCGTTTGGATTGGTGACACAGTTCTCTTTAATATTCTTTCATTCCTAGAGATCCTTTTTTCTCTCTGCCTCAGCTTCTCTGTATTCCTGTTCTGATTTCTTTTCCATTAATAGTCTACTTCATCCAGTCTGCTCTTAAATCCTTCCATTCTTTGTTTCATTTCTGTTATCTGCATCCTAAATTTGTCCCTTAACTCTTGAATATCTTTCTGTAGCTTCATCAGCAGGCTTATGACTTTTATTTTGAATTCTTTTTCAGGAAGATTGGTGATTTCAGTGTCACCAAGCCCTCTTTCTTATGTTTGAGGGATTTTGGATTGAATAAGGTTATTCTACCTTTTCATGGTCTTGGAGTGATGGGAGTTGTTGCTGGTGAGTGGCACGTGTGTCAGCTGGGAGAACAAAGTCCCTTCCTGCTTGCTGGTCACCTTGCCTGTCTCTGTTGCTTGTGCCGGTTAACTGTGCATAGGGAGCAGCCTCTTGGTTAATCCCCTAAACTGCCGTTGGCAGGGCAGCCCTCGGGAAGGCCGAGGGTACTGGTGGAGGTTGCAGGCCAGCAGTGTGTGTCTGCCACAAGGACAAAGCCTTTTTGTGGCTCCCGGTCTCAGTGCCTGTCTCCGCTGTTGGTGCAGTTTACCACTCAGGGAGCAGTCTCTGGGTTAATTCCTTAAACTGCCATGGGCAGGGCGGCGCTCAGGATGACCTAGTGCATTGGTGGGGGTTGCAGGTGAATGGCATGTGTTCTGCCATGAGAACAAAGCCCCTTCGTGCCTCCTGGCCTCCCCACCTGTGTCCACTGTCAGTCACCAGGGTGCAGGGAGCAGCCTCTGGGTCTGGGCCCATTAACTGCTCACAGGGAGAAGCCTGTGTTAAGCTGTGTAGTTGCTGTAGGCCGGGCTGCTCTCTGGCTGCTCTGCAGCAATAATGGGGCAGCTGGTTTGCATGCAGGTGCTGGTGCAGAGAAAGGAACAGCAGGCTGCTTATCATGGTGAGGGGCCTCAAAGCTGTGTTGCCAACCAGGGAGATAGTGTGCCTGAAGCTCCTTAAAGTTCCCAGCCTGCTGGGCTGAGTGTGCCAGGATGATTTTGTCCACCTGTTAAACCCTTGTCCCTTTTAAGACTTTTAAAGCGTGTTTTTCTTCTGTCTCAGGGCAGCCGGCTGTGGGAACTTGTCCACAGTTTTAGTCTTGGACTTTCTCAGCTCTTCTAGTATCCAGAGCACCATACAATGTGTGTCTGTGCTCCCAGGGCAGATTATTACTAGGGCTGACTATTTAGCAGTCCTGTGCTTCCACTCCCTCCCCGCTCTGATTCTTTTCCTCCTGCCAGTGAGCTGGGGTAGGGGGAGTGCTCAGGTTCCGCCAGGTTGCGACTTTGTACTTTATCCTTTTCCATGAGACGTTTACTTCTTGCAAATGTAGACTGGCTGGTGTACTGTTACTTCTGGTCACTCTTTTAGGAATAGTTGTATTTGCTGTATTTTCAAAATACATGTGGTTTTGGGAGATTTCTGCCACCCTAGTCATGTCGCCATCTTTTCCTCTTGTCCTACAGACCACATTTTTAAAGTGAGTCTCCAAAAATGTATTTTCTCACAGCTTTGATTACTAGAGACCAGTGAACAGTGAGAAAACTGCAACTGCTCTTAGACCAGAAAAACATGCAAACTGAGACTATCTAGTCTTCCATGCAGAGGTCATGGGGCAGACGTTGAAGGGCAGAGGGATGTTGTCCACCACAGGCCTTACTAAGCATAAGCCCTAATCAGTCACAATTTGAAAGGCCTTACCTGAAAGTGGTGGAAACATCATTCCTTAAAAAAAGAAGTATGAACATTTTGGTACCCAGCATGGTTCAGTACCCAGGGGACACCAGAGTATATTAAAACCAGCCCAGTGGTCAAAGGTTAACCATTCCTGATGTTCAGGTCTCAAAAGTGAGAAGACACAAGGTTTCTAAAGGCCAAAGGACCACAGCTCACAGAGCTTCCTGTGTGGACTGTGAACCCATGCCAGGTGGGGTACCTGCATCTCCGTTGGGGACTGACTTCAGGCACAGCCTTGAGGGTGCTTGAGGTGCCATTCCAACCAATCACACAGAGTCACGAAGTGCTCTGGGATGGGGGAGGGGCTGCCCCCACCACCATGACAGGGCAATACCCCAAATGCAGCAAGAGAACCAGAGCACATCCTACCAGTTAATTCACGCTTCTGTTTAGGGCATTTCAAACCCTGCAGGCGCCACTGTCTGAAGTGTGGTCTGCAGTGTGTGCCAGAAGCTGCCATGTCCAAGGGCTTTTCCAATGAGAAGCAGGGGGACAGCAGTTTATGGGGTAGGCTCTCGAGCACCCCACATTTCTGCACAAGGTTTTCTGTTTTTTTACCAACAGTCACCCAGAACACAGGTACCATGGCTCGTCAACTGCACCTTTCACTCTATCCTGTAAAGGTAGCTCAACTCAGGGGGAGTGGTGTTCCTCTTCCATGTCTTGAATGACATCTGTCCCATTTCCCTCACCAAAAACCTAGCGAACTTCTGGTTTGTGGCAGCAGCTCTCTTTGCTGCCTTCTCTTTTCTTGACCCTCCCTTCTAGCCCCCTTTTCCCATTCTCCTTCTGTAAACACTGTGTCATCAGATATGACCCCGCTTTCACGGAGTCTAATATAAACATTTATGTGTCATTCCCAAATATATAGGAGTAGTATGCCAAATATTACTCCCTAGAACAATACACCTGTCAGCCCAGTCTCTGACAAGCTGGAGCTAAGAGTACCTTCCTATGTTCAGCCACTCAGATGGGGCATTCCTACTGGGCAATGCCATCTGCTACGTGGAACATTATGAGGTTCTACAAATAATCTGCTGTAGTCTTTGTGGAACTTGCATTGTGATGCCCAACTAGCCCTGTAGTCAGTGAGACCAAACACAAAATACACAATCACAGAAAACATTTCCATTTTAATTGAGAATTGCTATTGGACCTTGAAAGGTTTATCAGTGATATAGTTTTAAATTGGAAGATGGAATTCCTCATAGGAAACTTGAGAATTTCAAATGCAACTTTGAATTTACTACATATTCTGAGAACTCCCATATTCATTGTCTAGAAAAGTACTTTTTGTTTCTACATTATGAGAAGCTATTAATGTTTCCTCTTGGTCTCCCCATACTCCTCACTGAAGAAAGAAAAAAGAAAAAAAGCTAAAAGGGTGACAATAAGTGCAAAATAAAATCTAAAGAGTAAGAAATTAGTTTTATTTTTACCTCAAAATAAACGTTTAACATTTTTCCAAAACTAAAACTAAAAACGAACTTAGAAATAAGGGTGGGAGATCATTTGTCCTTTCCTGGGGAAGCCAGTGAGGCGGACATTTTTGCTGTACAGGGACTAGTCTAGAACAAAAACCCTCCCCCCTACTTCTCTTCCCTATTGTCAGTCATGCATACCAGGGTTACGGCTGATAGGGGAAAAACCCCCAAACAACGCCCCTCCCACCCCCCCAACACAAACAAGGAGTTTCATCTGCTGGGAAAAATTGCTTAACATGTGATCAAATGTTCATATAAAACCCCTTCTAAGGAGATTTAGTGAAGGTGCTACCCCATGGCCACCCAGCTGAGGTGGTGTCTGGTCAGCTGGTGGAAAGCACAGCAGGTGAACTCAGAGATGCGGCTCAGCCACGTCTCATTCACCACAGGGACGTCTTAAAGTTGAATTTCAGCTTCAGCAGATACTTCAGGTTTACCTGAGCAACGTCGTACACAATGTACCTGGAGGGCAAGCATGTCAAGGAGCAAATGGTTTCACTATGGCGAAGGCAGATGCCTGGCATGGCCATAGCTATTACCTAGGCTCACATGGATCTCCCCCCATAGCGGGGAGACACTGAGGGGCACTAGTCGCCAGTGTTACCCCCGAGGTCCTCTTGTCAGTCTGCCACACATCACCCTGCTGCCTGTGACTCCCAGCACTCCGCAGGCTCCATACCACTTGTGAAAGGATACTCATTATACAGCAGGCAGGTGTCGCTCACACCAGATGAGATTCCAGTCCCCAGAGGAACCTCTGCACCATCCACAGTAATACTAGCTGAAGGGTCAGGGGTGGTTTTGCCCAAACCTGCACAACAGGAGGCATGAGTCACATGAATTGTGAGAACAGATGGTCAAAATGTTTCAGGGAGATGACACATTTTATGTTGGGTCTACGTGTTCACTTTAAAGATATACAAACTCCATACTCTATCCTTCTTCCAGATAGAAAACCAGGTTCTAAATCAAAACCCCGAGGCATCAGCCTTAATTGATACAGTAAGAGTTGCAGCAGCCCCCAATGGGATCTTATTCCTACTGAGCAGATTCCAGCAGGCAGCTGGAGGCCTGAGGTCCACAGGCGCTACGGGCTCCAAGCTCCATGTCACAGGAGGTGCTCGGCGCTGCAGCTCAGTTCAGCAAAGGCCCAAAGCCACCGTGCCAGTGATGATGCTTGGACCCAGACTCCCCTAATGGCATGTGCATACTAGCTGCAGACTGAGGGAAATGGGTTTTTAAAGCACCCTCCTGCTGTTTCACAGTGGGCCACAGGAAGGCAGCCTCTGGGGAAAGCAGGCTCCTCCCGGTGCCATTCCCAGGCCCCAGCTGCTGCAGCAGCCTCTGAAGCACTTACCTTTGACGCTGTGCTTGCCTTTGGGCAACTTGCTGATGTGCGAGGCATGCTTCAGTTCATACCTATTCGACAGAGGACAGTCTCAGAAGAGCCTCCAAGCGTACTGGCTCTCAAACCAGCAGCCTGCTGAGCACAAGGTCAGGTGAGAACCTGAGATAAACACCCAGAGAAGCCAGTTCTTCTGCACTTCCCTCTTGTCTGGCTCCAGAAACTGAAGGTGTAGCTCCTTTGAACAGTTTGTGCCAATGGTCACTGCTAGGGGGCCCCATTCAAGGAAGAGTCCGATCTGAGTGATGGTGGGCCATTCTGCAGGTTTCTGTCCAGTCCACGGCCCAGAACCCTGGCCCATTACTAACCCTGCTCTTTGGGGGGCAGTATACAGGACCAAGGAGGACAACCATTCTGAGCTGGGCCAACGAGATTTTCTCTGCAGGGAACCTGGAACTGGGATGGAGACTCCAATTTGATCTGATTTCAAACACAAAATTTAAACTTCAGCAAGGGGAGGGGACACAGGTGATATCTTTGTGCAAGTCTACCTCTCCGCTTCCTAGGCCACAGGGAATGGGCACTGCTGGCCTGACACTGCCTCTGCTCCTGTCCTTGGGGTTCTGAGAGGCATTCCTGTGTCTGTGTTCACAGAGCTTCAACAGGTTTCTGCTCCCACCAAACTAGCCAGTGGGTCCCTTCAGTGTTTTAATTTCCAGGGTTGCCTTCCAGACAAGAGGGGCCACCCTCCTACAGCCCGCCCCATCTACCCCTTCAAGCACTACCTGCACCAAAGCTGCCATACTCACATGTTCCCAAGGGCCACTTCTCCCAACAGGATTAAGCCTACTGGGTCCCCCTGAGATGTGTGGCAGTAGTTGGCACTCTTGGAGACCATGTCAGCAAAATAGATACCTTTCCCAAACATGTAGCCTGTCTGGAGGATTGGAAAAGGGATAGTTGAAAACTTGCTGTGAAGTGAGCAGCAGCACATCTGCTCAGCACTGTGGGCCAGATGCCACACTGAGGTGCCATGTTTGTCCCTGTTGACGCCCTGGTGAGGGGCACGTGGGCCAAGCTGATGTGTCACATCCCCGCTCTGCCAGGGGCTGCAAGAAGGCAGGTGATCTCTCTGGACCCCCCTTTCTCTTTCTCTGAACTGGGGAAAAGAACCTCGTGGATTCTTTTGTGCTGAAGCTGAGTGAGTTAATAAATGCCACTTTGACTAGTGCCTGGCACATGTGAATACCGATTAAATGTTCGCTGTTACTTTTATTCCCGTTATACATGGAACACGAAGCTCAGAGCACTTAGGTTGCCTGCCGCCAGGTCCCATGCTATGGCACAGCACCAACAAGTCATCAGATCTCTCTGCTCAGCACCATCTAGCCAGTCACCTGCATAATCCAAGTGACATTAAGAGTCCCTTGGGCCTGGATGGGGCTTCACTCATTTATTGCCAGGTTTTCCTCAGGAAAGCAATGGGGCCATGGAGGGTGCCCAGTGGGGTGAGGCTGGTGGCCAAGGTCTGTTTTCTGCATGTCCACATACCAAACTATGTGGGCAGCAGGGTCTGGCCACTGCTTCTTTTATTCCAGAAACTCCACTCAATACATGGGCAGCCACCCATCTGCAGAGCTAGGGTCACGAAGGCCAAGGTACCATCTGGGTGCTGAGGAGGAGGGCCCGCACAGGGGTGTCTGGCAACAGCCACCTGTCAGCCACAGCTGTCCCAGCACTTCCATCTTCAAACAGGCCCCTGACTCACTGGGGTACATGCATGCCTCACCTGAGCACCTATAAAGCTCTTCATGGAGACAACCACACAGGCACTGCCCACCCCTCGCTCCCCGGGCCGCGGACATACCACAGGTGCTTCAGGCGGGGCTATCCGGAGGCCCTGGGACAGGATGCCAGCAAAGTTGGTGGTCCTGGACCCGTGCCACAGCAGCCTCCGGTTATGCAGCTGCTTGAACGGTTTGAAGCGCTGGCTCTCCCCTTCGCGTGCTATCTTGAAGATCTTGAGGGGATTGAATGAAAGAGGGGAGAGAAGCCACTTGTCACTATGGTTAAGATCTGACCAGCTGCCCTGACAGCGGAAGTCTTCAGTTCTGCTGAGTATGTAAGGCGTTTCAACCAGGCCAGATGGAGCAGCAAGACTAGTCCAGGGCTGAGCCAGAGACTTGCTGTTAGAAATTACACTGCCTGTAACACGTGCATACTTGAGGCTCTTTATTTTGGATTCTGATAATATTTTCTGGTTCTATAAGTAGGTTCTGAGAAAGGATATGCCCTCTAAAACAGAATAAAAAGCCACACCCAAATCGCAAGACTACCAAATTTTCTGCTCAATGAACAAATGAGTTACTTCTTATGGTTATTTAAAGCAAAGTGCTCTTTCCTACCCAGGCCAGGGTTGGAGGAAAGAGCAGGCAAGAGCTGTAAGGACAACGGGGGCGGAAGGGAAGAGTCTTACATCAATGACTTCCAAGTCATATGCATTATGCGTGCTTGCATGCGTATTCTTGACGTACTTCCTGATGGTCTCGGCTTCCTTGGAATCTTTGTCCACGACCTAGAAGGGTGTCCTGGAATTAGAGCAAGGGAGGCCCCCGGAGAGCCACACGAAGGCAGGAGGAAGACCACAGGCCCAGCCGGCATCAGTACCACGGCCCCCTGGACTAGTGGTCCCCCATCTCTGGGGCACTGGCTTCTGCATCTGTTCCAGTTGCAAGAGAGTCTAGGCATTCCCCGTCTTAAAGTTCCATGCTTTAGGATATTAGGAAAACAAGAATGTGGGGATCACTGGGAACAGGGTGCCTCTGAGCAAGGAGCTGGCTCCCAGGTTAACAATCCAGCTCACTGGAACCAGAACACGTGGGCTAGAAGACGCCTTACACCTAAGACTTGCAATCAGAGGTGCAAGGATCCAATCAGCTGTAGGTTTTAAGGATGGGGAGGAATGTTCCATCTCCTTCCAATTCTTGGGGCCAAGCACAGAGTGGCTCAGAGTACACACCCACCAATAACTAGCAAAGCTAATATGATCTAGGCCAAATAAGCATGAGTGTGTCATGACAAAGGCCATGTTCTGACCTATTTTCATATTCTTATCCAAAGTTCAGATAATCCAGGAATTCTGACCTTTTTCGGAGCCTCCTGATCAAGTCAATGGAGAGTTGACAACCCCTCCCCAAGGCACCGCACCCACAGCATCCCCAGCAATGTGCCCCAGGAACAAAACAAGTGACAGTTGGGGTCATACCCTGCTTCGACCTACAGACCTATGTTTTGTCCTAAGCAAGAAGCAAAGGCTCTTTTTAGTGATGTAAGCACACCACATAGGGCTCCCCGGGCCCGTGGGGACTCAGGTCTGCACCACTGGGGGAGGGTGCGGGGGCCGAGGAGTGAGGGGCCCAGGCTCAGGTCCAGCCAGGTGCTGAGGCAGGAACTCCACTCTGGTTGGCCTGGGCAGGCTGATTTCTCCCAGACTCCAAACACTCTGAAGGTTAAGGACTGCACGACCCTGACCGCTTCAACGCTGAGGAACATGAACAACCAGGTTTGGTGTTTTTATCACCACCATCAGGCACTTTCACTTCTGAAATGGGACACCAATATAAACCCTCTAAGGTGCACACCACAGAGTCTCCAGACATCCTTTCTAGATTTGAGGAAAAAAAGAAATTTTTGTAAGGCCCCTCAAAATCCCATCTCTACACCAAACTGAGACACTGGCTTCGAAGCATGCCTTGCAAACAAGATGCATATTTACAGGTAAAATGCTCTGAGGTTCTCCAAGAATCACTGGCAGCCACATCTGGGAATTTAAGTTAGAAGGGCTAATTCCTGGGCCCCAGCAATGTGCCTAAGCAGCTCTCCAAGGAGCTCCTTATGCACACTCACAGTTTGGGGACCATTGCTCTTGGGATGAGTGGTCAGTAAGCTTCAAAGAGGGCAGGCCCTGTTACCTTAATGTCAGTTTTGAGCTTCTCATAGTTGACGTCAATGGGGTCCTTGCTGCCATCATCAGACCCAGCCCTGAGCAGACTGTATGCCACCTCGATGTCCAGCAGGTTGTCCAGCATTTCCACCTTGGCCTGGAGGAACGAAAGAAAAGCCTTGAGCTAGGTACCAAGGCAAGGGAGAAAGACCCGGCCAGTTTTGGCCCAGAAAACCTATGTAGACAACAGCGAACAGACAGTGCAGCAACCCCTAGCTGGTCACTGCTAGCCTGTCACAGTTGTTCAGTGAACCCCTGAAGGACTTCTTGGAATGCTGAGGAGGGCTGCTCTGTGGGGCAGGGCAGAAGCTGCATGCATGGTAAGGGCAGTTTTCCTCTTGCACACATGGTGACAGGTGGTGACCTCTCACTCACCCCCTCGTGAGGAACAGAGGGAAGGCAGATGGGAAGGAAAATGCCATTAGGAAGAGAGGCCCCTTTTCCCAGCCTGAGGTGGTGCAGTGCATGAAGCGTGGGTAGGAAAACCATTGTTATCTTGCCTATGGGGTCTCTACCATGTGGAAAGAAAGCCCACTTTTTAATGAGGGCACGGGGGTGGCCCTGGCCCCGGCCCTGTCCCTAGGGACTGTAATGTGGAGGGGCAGTGGCAGGGAGCAGCATCCGCCAGAACCTGTGGGCTACCTGCACGCTGTCTGCGTTGTTCAGGAGTGGGGGCTTCTTCATCCCGAAGTCGTGGGGAATCAGGGTGTAGAAGCGATTTGAGAGATCGAGGATCTGGGAGTCACTGCTGCCCTGGGACACCACCTGGAAGGGAGGGGACACACTGTGGGGGCAGCTGTGAGCCCCAGTGGTTGGCTGAGCTTGCTTCTCTAGGAGGCAGACCCCATGGTAGCCTGGTGTGTGCCCAAAACAGGAAACCCAGGGAAATTTCCAAGACCACTTTCTTGTGGTTGTCATACTGCCCTGCACCTTCTAGCTGCAGCTCAGCACACAAGTGGCTTCCCATACCCAATGTAATTTGCACCTATAGTTGTGTACTTACAGATATACAAACCCCCACTGCTATATGTAAACCCCCACTGTAGCTGCCATGTCATGGGCTCAAGGGCACTGATGTAAAATTCTTCCAACATTTTGTGTGTTTGAAACATTTTAATAATAAGATGTTGAAAGGGAAAAAACCCACTGCCATAAAATTCAGTGAGGCCCTCTTCCCCGACTGACATTCACCTTTAAGGTGGTACAAGTTATTTTATTGCACCTGAGGCCCAGGTGTGGCCAGGCACAGGAGAGCTAAGCGCCCCACATGGCCACAATGCCAAGTAGTGCTCCATATGCAGAAGGTGCTCAATAAATACATGAAGACATGGAGAAGCTGCACCATGGGGATAAGACATCCTAGGTGAGCAGAGAATGGGATGGTCAACGAGCTGGTAACTGCAGGTCCCCAGACTCACGCTGGCTTCTCAGAGGGACCCAGGTGTCTCCAAGTTGTAAAACTTCCATGTGAGCTGCACTTTTCTCTGTATATAAGGATGCCAGCCCTTCTACCCAGGGATTCCAGAACAGCAACGGGCTGGGACTGAGCCGTCTCAGCCAGTGGGCAACAAGGAAGAGGCCAATGCTGGGAACAGGTGTAACTGGATCTAACCGGTCCCTTCCGGGGCCTATTCTCTGGTCCAGCCAGAAGTCCACTTTCCCAGTAGCACATTAGCTTCTTGTGTGTTCTTTCCCAAGTCAAGCCTGCTCCCCACCCCAGATATAAGCAGAACCCACCAGCACCTCCAGGGCAAGGCTTGATGGCTCTAGGGCTGGGGATCCTTGATAGGCAAGTTGACACTGAATGAACATTTATCAAAGTAAGGAAATAGCTTTCTATTCAGTGATTTCCCAGTAACTGCAAAATACACAGCCTTAGTCTTAAGGACAAATAAAGTAAAATCAGAACATTTTCATAAGGATGGAGAACAAGAATCCTCATCAAGTTCATAGGGAGTTTATTTAATCATTGAGAACACTGCTGATTCACTGTTTTGTGGCGTCTTCTGCAAATGGCAGGCACTTGTCCTACTTGTTGGCTTGAAAAACACTGGAATCATGAATTGTCCCTGAGTAGTCTATTTCATCAACCTTGAATTCCTGCACCCACCCTGTAGATCAGAGGCCAGACAAGCAGATGGCCCCAGAAACCCAGTGGGCAGCTGGACAGGGAGAGGCCAGCTCCATGCTTACCTGCTGGACCTCGCTGAGGATGGAGTACGCAGCCTGGATCTGCCTTTTGCTTAGCTTTCCCAAGGGCATCTTCTGAAGGTCAATCTGAGGAAACAGGAGGAAATTTCCCTTTGAAAGCCAGGCACTGTGCCTGTGATTTTGGCAGAGCTGGACCAAATACCACCGCAGGCCTAGGGGCCCGGCACAACACAGATGAAGACCCAGTGGCCCAACTCAACCGAGTCTGGGGCTCTGCCCTCGCCGTCCTCAGTCAGAAATAGCCCAGCATTTCTGGGAGAATATACACATTCCCTTTCAGTCCCAAGGAGGGATGAGGGCCAGCCCAGGTGGCCTTCCCTGGGGTCTCAGAGCCAAGGCAGTTTCTAGCCCGAAAGTAAGAACCATAAAGTGGTGGAAAGTATTTCTGAAAGGACATACTCCTGAACATATGTATTTATATTCAAAGCAATGCTGTCCCTTTCCAATCAGACACACCAATAGGCATTTCTTCCAGCTACTGCTCGAGAAAGGTGGTGAGCTCCAGTGGAAAAGCATGAGATCTGCAGCCAGAAGGACTACTCACCACTTAGCTAGTAATACATCCACTCAGCCTTGGCCTCTGATCTGTAAAACGGGGCTACCTGCCTCAAAAGGCAGCTCCCTCCCTCCCCTGCCACCGGCAAATGGCCTGGCCGGTGCAGCCGCTCTGTGCACCAGGACCCGTGCACTGTATTCTGAGACAATCGCCAGGGCTGTTCCCAGTGGACCCTTCGAAGCTTCTGAGCTCCTGGGCCCAAGATGGCACATCACCCATCTCTCCATCTCCAGCACCCACAGTACCTGAACTAGAGGGAGCCACGCAAGCATCTGACAAACGGAACTGCTAGGTGACCAAGTTAAACTAGAGGCCGTGGAAGTGCTGACAGCTCCTCAGGCACCAACCCGGGGCCACTGTTTAGTAGTGACCACGAGCCGTAGCACACTGGCTTCTCTGTACCAGCAGCTCTATCCCAACAAGACCTGGCTTCTGGGAAGTTAAATGTCGGGGCTCCATGTGGGGAAGAAGGTAGATAAGCTATTGTTGACAAGGACAGGTACAATAAGAGGGCAGAGTGCCTTCAGTGTGGATTATAAATTAGTTCTTAAGAAGGAACTGAAAGATGTTTATCAAGGGCTGAGTGACCAGACACTCTGAAGGGAGCAACATGTCCCAAGCTGTGTGACTCTGGTGTCTGTGTACCAGCACCCCTTGAAAGGCACACCTGAGCCAGGAGTGCTCAGCGCAAGCCAGCCCCACTACGGGAAAGGGAAAGGGGTGGCCCTCAGAGTCAGGGAGCTGTGAGCCACAGATGCAGCCAGGGGAGGTTTCCAGGGCGACAGCTGGACTAGGACACAGCCGTGCCCTCCCACTCTGGCTCCTTCCTCAGGGAGACCAGGAGGTCTGCTGAGCAGAAAGCTGCCCTGCTATCTGTTCCCGTATCGTGTGCTCAGCCCAAGCCCATGGGGGGCCCACCAGGTTAGAAGCAGGACCCTGGCCCTTTCCTTCCTGCAAACTAGTTACCTGAGTGAAAACAGTATAAAAAATGTTACTTCACGGGAAGAGACTCAGGACACCTAACAGTTGGGAAAGTACAAATTCTATGAATCAGCCAGAGCATAGGAAGCCAGAAGTAATGACCTTTGTTTTAAACCATTAGTCAAATGGAGCCCCCGCCTTCACTATATTTCTCTCCCTTTCCTCATGGCCTGTGTTCTGAAGAAGCCCACCCACAAGCTTAACTAGCCAGGCCTCCCAGACCCAAGTCGGGCTATGTATTTATCTGAACAAGGTCATGCACACCCTGACCATCTTCAAACCCATCAGGGGCATCTAGGATGTAACTCAACACTGTTTTCGGACAACAGCTGAGCTGTGGGCAGTCCTGCCAGGCTCAGCTCCAGGCAAGGGGACTCAGGGTCAGGAGGCAGAGGCTACCAGTGGCTTCTACCACCAGGCTTGTGACGTCTCTATCTAAGGCTGGCAGGCAGCCTCTAGGGAGGATCTGGGGAGGAGTGGCTGGCTAAGGCTGACCCCCGGTGCTCACCCTCCCCATGGATCCCTGCTCATTTTCCAGAGCAGCCCTGAAGCTTCCTGGATCTGTGGCTGGGAAGAGGGGAGGGTGCTGTCTGCCAGCCTCATACCAGCAGTACCCAGATCATCTCTGTTTCAAAGGTCCCGGGGTGAGCACTCAGGAGCTGATGCCAGGGACAAGAACTAGGGGCCCTTCTGCACCCATCGCCCTGGAGAATGTAAGACAGGATGGAGACCACAGGGACCCCTGGCCTGGCTGCAGTCCCTGTCGTTCTGCCCTGAGCAGAGAGGCGGGACGAGTCCATACCTGCCTCCCCACCTGCTCTTAAGAAGTCAGTATGAATTTCATCCATGAAGCAAGCATCAGGTCTCTGCATGTCTGTCAGTGCTGGTTGTTTTATTATTACTGGACCATCCTGGACTTCCCACAATACTGGCTGACCTGTTGGTTAGGCCACAAAAGAACCATGCCTGCACAATACCCCACCATGGCCACAAGAAGGGCAGGAGTGCACAGGAGTCTGGGGACCAAGGAGCCACGCCTCTACCACACACTGCCCATCTCCCAGCAGGTCAGACAGGCCTTCGCAGGCCCCAGTTCCCCCTGCAGTCTTCTCTGGCTGAGGGACAGACTGACATCCACTGAGAACAGTCCCTGCGCTATTAGCAGCTCAGCACCCAGATCATCAACCCCAGCAAATGCTCACGATAAAATGGAAGTGCAATAACCTCATATTCCACCATGGCTTTCTTCATACTTTCCACATCAAAGATCATCTTAATGAGGTCCTGCACTGGCCTGGGGAGCTCAGACTTGGTGCCAGGGGTCACTGTCAGCTTCTTCACCGCCTCCTCATCCTTTGGGAGGAGAAAATCAGAGACCCAATTAAACAACCCAAGCAAAGTGGCAGTGGTGTTTGGGCTGCAGGTAAGAGAGGACAGGGTGCCACTAGCAAAAAAGGCTGCATGTTCATCAAGAGGGTTTGGGCGGTAGGTGCTGGGAGGTGCCTGAGTCTGCACAGGGGTCAGGCACTTCCTGGCACCCAGCCCTCTCAGCTACTGCTGGCCTCTCATGCCCAAACCAGAAGTGGTGGCAGCTGTGAGGGCAAACCTTGGCCCAAGGGGACACTGGACGTATTCCCCCTTTTCCTGCATCACCTCACCCCAGGGCAACTGTAAAACTGGGTCCACACTGCCTTCTCTAGTCTGAGCACTAGGCAACCAGCCATTTCCTGCCAGGCAGCTTGACAGGGTTAATGTGTTCTACCCTTTGTCCTCCGTCTCACTCCGCTACCCCTCAGGCCCTGCTCCCTGGAGAAGCCGGGCTAAGTGAAAACCATGCTGTACTTTAAGCATTGTAATTCTTCTCACTTTCGACCCCACAAGGGCAGGGACTGTGTTTTGTCCATCAGTGTCCCTAGCAATTAACGGTGTTTGGTATGTGCCTTGAGTGAAGATAACTGGCACTGGGTTTGATCCCAAAATTGGGTTGGTCTAACCAAGTCACATTAGAGGGATTTGTACAATGTTGGTGCCCCTGGCTGCAGCTGCCAACATCACAGCAGATCTGCTCAATGTGTCACATGGAGTCTTCAATGCATTCTTATCCTCCGGTTAGAGCTTCTATGGAAGGCAAACTATTAATGGGTAACAGTCTTTTTAAAATGCGTATCTCTTAACGTTAGTAACAGAGGTATATTTTTACGTATATCAGTGTCACTACAGCAAACACATAGAAATAACCTAAATGCGTAATGGGGAGTGATGTTTGGTAAATTACAAATTACAGCCACCCATAACTCCAGAATTATGGAATTCTATGCATTCTTAAGAAATGATGCTCTAGGTCAGTACAGTTCAATTCACTAGAAACTGCCTCTGAAATTCAGTCTGAATTGAGATGTGCTGTAAGGGGAAGAAATAGACCAGACTTCAAAGATTTAGTTAAAAAAAAAAAAAAGAGTATGTACTGGCTCAATAATTTTGTCTCTCAATAGCCACACATTGAAATGTTATTTTGGTTATCCAGGGCTAAATGAATGACTAGTATCAATTTTACTGCTGCCTTTGAAAAATGTAGCTACTGAAATATTTAAAACTGCCCAGGGGTCACCTACCCCCACTGGACAGCACTGCTCTAGACGACATGGGGAGACACTCCAGGGAATCAGGAAAAGCAGGTAATCACAACAATGTATGTACGGAAAGGCCCACTTTTTGGTTGGTGGGAAGAGCACCTGTAAAGTGAGGAAGGGTGCTAACAAGAGATGCCATGATTCCAACTGCAGTTACTTCTGGGCTTTGTTTTTTGTGCCTTTGTCTTTCTCAAAATCTTCTAAAATCATATGAGTATTTTTGAAATCAGAAAGGTTCAGTAAGGGGCACTGCTGAGTCAGACCAAGTCTGTCCAGCCCTGAAGTCCAAGGTCTCAACCTCAAAATCCTGAGAGAGTTAAATTCTATTTTTAATGCTGAGAACTTAGGATGGACACTCAATAAACTAGAGCATTCCCTCAAAAACATGCTAAGCCTTAAAGATCTGAAATTACAATCTATACTCATCTATAAATCTCAATCCTGCTGCAAAATAAATGTGCCTTTCCCCGTGAAGGTAACTGATTTTCCCATTAAAACAGGGGGAGCATTTTTGTCCACAAAACATCAGTTGAGAGAGAATGGCAGTGTTGCTTGGTGAGATACACAGGGAGCTGTCAGGCCGCAAATGCAGGTATAGCAGTTTTACTAAGAAATAATCTGGAACTAAAAACTAGCAGGGAATGTCAAGTCATAATAATTCCATGCTGATGATAAACCAGGTGATGTGATCTATGATGAAATATGGGTTCAGTGAAGGGGCCTTCCCTGGAATCTGAATTACTCCTTGAGGCATTTAGGGAATAACTTCAAATGGACTGTGCCGCCTTGATGGTCTTAAAAACGCCTACACTGTTCTCTTCTAAGCTCCAACTCATACTTCATGGTGAGAATTTTATTCATGAAGGGGTACTGGATTTTATTAAATGATTTTTCTGTATCCAGATGATCATGTGTTTTTTTCTTTTATTCCACTCGTATGTTGTATTACATGGATTGGTTTTTGTATGCTGAACCAACCTTGCATTCCTTGGATAAATCCCTCCAGATCATGGTGTGTATATCCCTAATATGCTGCCGGACTGTTTAGTATTTTCTTGAGGACTTTGTTTCTGTATTCCTAGGGATACTGGTCTGTAGTTTTCTTGTGATGTCTGTCTGGCTTTGGTATCAGTTTGGAAGTGTTCCCTCCTCTATTTTGGGTAAGAGTTTATGAAGGTCTGGCAGTATTAATCCTTTAAACATTTGGTAGCATTCACCAGTGCTGCTACCTGGTCCATGGCAAGCTTTTTCAAGAACACAGTGTCCTTTCCTTTTACTAGAACCAGATGGACTAAGAGCATTATTGGTCACCTGGCCGTAGTCAATCTCCAGAGGGTAGAACTTTTTGGGGTGCTTGGTGAAGTTTTTGCAGTGCCAGGAGTTCCCAGTTTTCTCTTCATACAATTTCATGAAGTGTTCAATGGCAACCTCCTTGGATGGCATCTGCTCCAGTTTGTTACTACCAATCACTGTGCCCACACGGCCCCAGGACCTGAATATCCAGTACCTAGGAGAGGAAAAAGTGGGGAAGAACATCGATACAGATGCACGTTTCAGGACACATTTTACTTTCCTGACTCTCCGAACACCCCAAAAAGATGGCAACTGACACTGTAATAAAGGAATTTTATTTTACTTTTATTAAACTGAGGGTTCTAGTAAGTAAAGCATGCCCTATCAAGTCACACTGGCAAATGGGACTAAAGAGTGCCAAAGAACAGGTTAGGCCTGGACCTGGGAGCCAGTCCTGAGGAGACAATCCTGGAGCCTGTAGACCTTTACATAAAAACACCCAATTCTGCTCCCCCAAGATATAGAGCAAAGAGCACTGTGCAGCCATGTGTTCAAGGAGACAACTACTGACTACACACCCTAATGGTGATGAAGAACTTTTGGCTCAGGTCAGAGGATGAGAAGCAATTTAACTGCAGGGGGTAGACAGTGGCATGCAGGGTCAGGCTGCAGGCCCAGCTGTCACTTAGCTTCCATCTCTGTCTAGGGCAGACACACATCCTGGGGGCTGGCTGTGCTGCTTAGCTTTGGATGAGTTAGATGAGTAACTTAAATTTTACATCACAACAAATTGATGTATCAGAATAACAAATGCAAGATTTGTATGCATTTTTAAGGTAAAACCAGAGAATTCAAAGAAAACTTGGGGCTTCCTGATGGTTTTCAGGGCTGATGTTTAAAGGCATATAAATTTCCTCTCCACTGTTGTTTTCCCTGGAGATATTATGATAACCTGCTCTGCAAATACTTCTGGCCCTCCAGCCCATACTACCATTTCACTCTAAAAACCCGTAAACGTGGGCCACCACAAAAACACAATCAAGAAATTTTTTCCTGATGGTGGGCAATTTTATTCTCATTTAACAGACAAAGGCACTCTGTCTGTTTCTACAAAAACCCCATTCCTCCTGCACTAAAATTCACAAGCTTTTCGTGCCCTCCCACTAGGAAAGCTTTTTGGATATCCTGGACCTCCAATGGGAGAACTGTTTTCATTTGCTAAAGGAAAAGGTCCAGGTTAATATATCAACGTAATTATTTGAAAATGCCTTTTCACCATGAGATTTTCTTAGTTACTTCCAACAGCTTGTGCACGCACAGGCTCCCCTTCCGACTGGACATACCGAGGGACCACCGCGGGGGAGAGGACCACCCTGCCTGGAACGGCGTGGATGGGAAAAGCCAGCCCAGCCCCTCGGCACCCAGAATTGGCACCCTTTCTCCACCATGTAAAAAAGAAAAAAATAAAGGCAAACCCAAACCTGTTTATTAACTAGGGAGCCTAAAGCAACATTAGAGCGAGTTCACTTCTTGCCAAACTTTCATTTGCTCCAGAAGTTTTAAAGTATGTGTAGAGGTATTGGAAAATCTAGACTAGTCTTCAGGAGGCTACAGGAGAGGGGTGCTGGGATGCCTGCATCCCATGGGGATGGCAGGGCTGGGTACATGCAGGAGAGTGAGGCTGTCTGTCTGCCCTCTTGTCACAGGCCGAGGGTACACCTGTGCTCTGTGAGGAGCTCGAACTCCCCAGGCGCCGGGAAACTGGTTTCACAAGGCTGACAGTACAGCCCTCACAGGCCGGCATGTGCTCCCCCATCCCCAGAACACACCTGCCTTCTTTGTCACCCTCCAGGAGCTGCAGCTTGTAATAGGAGTTGGTTCCTTTAACGATGTCCACCAGGCCAAGGGTGGCGCTGAACACCTTCCCGCCTTTCTCCAGGACGTGTGCAGAGTGCTCCAGGCCTGTTGGGAGGCGAATCTCCTACAGTTCCTGCTCCCGTGGGCCGGGGCAGGTGTGCAGTTCACTGCTCCCATCTGCCACCACCACCCTCCGGAGGGTACCCACAGGACACACGAGTTCTCAGGACTGGGGAAGTCGGAGAGCAGGCAGGCGGGCCAAGGTGTGGCCCTGCTCCCACACTTTTTCCTAATCATCTGGGGCACGTGGAGTCACTGTGCTCATGTTCCTGTCTGCTTACCAGAATCAGGATCGACAGCTGCTCCTCCTTTCAGAGTCAATTTCATTCTCTTTTCAGATTTGTTGACACCTTGGAGGGGAGAGAGAAATGTGCACATTAGAGTGAGATGGTGGAGGGCCGACAAGTGCATGGCCTTCCCTCTGACTGCCCACGTGGCCCGTGTGCTGCCCCTGCCCTTCCCACCCCAAAGCACCTCCACCCTGTGTCCATGGAAAATGGGGCAGAGGAAACTGGCAGGGAAGTGTTCCACAGGCCACTCTGGGGCACAGGGGGTGAGGCCCCGCACAGGCAGACGCGTGCAGCTGGCCAGGAGCAGGGCCACGACCACGGCAGCTGGGCGGCCGGCACCTCACCTGCCTCCTTGCCGGGGCCCTTGCTCTTCTTGGGGAGCGCAGCCCCCACCTTCCCTCCGGGGGCCGCTACTTCTGAAGGCTCTGCCTTCACCTCTGCCCCCCAGGGGGACAAGATGTGGGCTGAGAATAACTCCTGGAGGCCTTTCATGGAGGCAGAGACATCCTGGAGGAAGTCCTCAGACACAACACGGATGTTGGCTTCTCTGACTTCCTCCATTTTCTTATTCATCTTTTCTACCTCCTCTGTCAAAATCAGAAGAAGAAGGTGAGCAGTGAGATGAAAACTAAACTTAAATCTCCAACTACTAGTGTCGTATTTACTCGGTCCTTCCAAACCCTCCTCATCACAGCTCCCATTTCCTCCAAACCCAGTGTTCACAGGGCTCTTTCCCACAGCTGACTCTGCTCAGCAACAGTTCCCTAAGGGATGATGAGCTAAGGACAAGGTGACAGGTAAGTCACAGAAAAGGGACCCTGACATCCAACTCATACGGGAAAAGCTGTACCCTATTTCTCAGGTCTTGGAGACCTAAAATGGTTGTCCACATAATAAACCTGCAAAGGAACCTGTTCACCTTTGTTAACACTGCATCTTCCAAATGGATAATCAGATACACAATTTAACGTTATTTCCTTCCCTTTGGTAGGCTGTCCTTCATTTTGGTGATGGCTTCTTTTACTGTGCAGAAGTTTTTTAGTTTGATGCCGTCCCATTTATTTACTGTTTTTATTGCTTTTGGTTTTGGTGTTAGATTCAAAAAAATTGTCCCAAGACTGATGTCAAGGAGCTTACCACCTATGCTTCCTTCTACTTTTATGGTTTCAGGTCTTAACGTTCCATTTTTTAATCCACTCTGAGTTTTTGTGTACAGTGTAAGAGTTTCCCAACTCCACTTATTGAAGAAACCTTTTCCAAACTGTGTATTTTGGACTCCTTTGTTGAGGACTAACTGCCCATATAAGTGTATATTTATTTCTGGACTCTGATCCTGTACCATTGGTATACGTGTCTATTTATGCCAGGACCACACCGTTCTGATTACTGAAACTCTGTAGCATAGCTTGCGATCATTGAGTGCAATGCCCCCTTGTTCTTCCACCAGGTTGCCTTGGTTATTTGGGGCCCTTTGTGGTTCCATACAGATTTAGGATTATTTGTCCTATCTGTCTGGGAAAATGTCATTAGGTTTTGACAGGGATTAACTGAATCTGTACATTACTTTGGGGAGTGTGGAGCTGAGTCTTATGGAGGTTCCCCTGTACATAACAAGTGTTTTTTCCTTCTGTGCCTTTACTATTCTCTCCTGCCCTTAACTTTTAATGTGTCTTGGGGTGGGCCTCTTTGGGTTCATCTTGTTTGGGGCTCTCAGGGCTTCCTGGACCTGGATATGTTTCCTTCTCAGGTTAGGGAAGTTCTCAGTTGTTAGTTCTTCGTATGCTTTCCGCCCCTTTCTCTCTTCTTCTAGGACCCTATAATGCGAATGTCAGTCTGTTTGATGTTGTCGCTCCCCTAAGACCCCTGAACTACCTTCACATTTTTTTATTCATTTTTGTCCTGCTCTGACTGGGTGAGTTCCACTGCCTGGTCTTTAAGCTGATGGATCCAGGCTACTGTGAACCCCTCTCATGTAATTTTCAGCACAATTGTTAAATCTTCAGCTCTGTGACTTCTGCTTGGTACTTTCTTGTATTTTCCATCTCTGTGCTGAAGTTCTGTGTTCATCCATGCATCTCCCCAGTTCAGTAAGCATCCTTATGACCATTACTTTGAACTCTTCACCAGGTAAACTACTTCAAGGTTTCTTCCTGAGGTTTTATCATTTGGAACATGTTGCTGTTTCTTCACTTTGCCTGATGATCTGTGTTGGTTTCTATGCAACAGATTAAACAGCCAGCTCTCAGCTTGGACATGTAGATGACCCTTCTGCCCAGCCACGCTCCACCTCTTGGTCATCTCTTAGATTGCTGTGCTTGTCCAAATGGCCTATTATAATTTTCACAGATCCTGGCAAGACCTCTCAGTGTCCCAAAGAGGAGGAGCTCAGTGCCTGGATTCGGGTCAGCAAGGAATAGGAAGGAGCCTGCTGTCTTGGCTGGGACAGGAGCAGGGGAGTATATGCTGTGATACAGAGCAGTAACAGAAGCACAAACCTGGCTACTCTCCGTAAAGCCGAACATGATGTTGTGATGGAGAAGGGACACACTTTTGGGTGTCCTGTATATCAGACATTGTACCAAGTGCCTCCTCTCCCGTAATTCTCAGCACGATCGTAAGACACAGACAGCAGGATCTCTATTTTACAACCAAGGTCAAACTCACTTTTAGTACTGATGCACAGGGAGGCCTTGTTGACTGTACCCGTCAACTTTCCCCCAAGTCTCTCGATCGTGCCCTTCACTTCATCTTTGGTTTGGGAGAGCTTCCCAAGAGTCAGGATCCTCATGTTGGACAGTGGCTTATCTGGAAGGGGAGAGCAGAGTCAGGAAGCCAGGCAGACGTGCCCAGGGACAAATGAGAACAGGTTGTGGGACAGCCTCTGCACCCTTCTCTGAGCAGCTTCTCTTGAGGGAAAACAGAAGAAAGGGCCTAGTGCAAAAGCGGATGTCAAGGCAGCCAACTGCCACCCCAGAGGCGGTTCCTGCCCCCAGGCACAGTAAGGACCAGGCCGACAGAAGCCACCCAAGGACACAGCTCCCCCAGCAGGCCAGCTATGCCAGCTGTGGTCAGGGTGCCCCAGGCAGACTAGGAAGACTGTGGTTGAGGATGACGGGCCAGGATGTTGGCAGTGGAGGGGGTGGACCACATGAACCTCCAGTTTCTTGTATTATACACTCTAGACATGAGATGCTGCGGGCAGAAGGCTTTCAGGCACTCTCCGGTAGGGCAGATAACAAGGGACATTAGCAGTTTATTGCAAACTGGCTGAGGTCCTCGCAGGGAACAAGAACATTTAGTTGTTTGTCAACTGCAGGTCAGGAGAGGCAGGAGGGATCTCAGAGCCGGAGGGAGGAGGGTCAGAGGGCCTACCAGACGTGGCCCACTACACATGCACTTGGACCCAGGCTGCAAGCACAGTGGACTTGGGATGACCAACTGTGCACAATGCACACGCCCCCTCCCCTGGGGATGGAAGGAGGCCATCAACAGGCTCACATGCAGGGATGGACCTGTCCTCCACCACCAAACTGGAGCCCTAACTATTGGACTATTCCATGTGCCTCTAAGTACAAAGAGGAGGTGGGTCTTCCTCCAGACACAGAAACACATATTGAACTCATTGTCTTTGTTGGTGTGGAGTATCTCCCACTGACATTGATCAGCAACTTCCTTTGATGCCATGTCTCCATATTCAAGAGACCTAAGCATCCTACTACCAGGCTCAGATGACTGACTCATGGGTATGGTATGGGGCTGCCTGGAGGAAGGAAAGCAAGACCCAGAAGGACACTCTGTGGTTCAGTTAGGCAAGCCGTACCAAATGCCACTTCAGGTAAGGCTGCTTGCCAGGCCTGTGTTAGGAGTCCCCCCCAGCCTCCCTCCTCCTGCTGCGGGGAGTGGGCAGGGTTCCCCCACAGGATCAGCAAACCGAGAACCCAGAAGGACACCCTCTTTCCCCTAAGATCAGCTCCCCCTGACCCTGGGGAATTGTACCTGGTGGAGAAGAGTTAACTGCAGCCGGGGTCAGGGCTGTGGGCGGTGGGGGTGCAGCCATTGGTGGGGTGCTGGTCTCAGGGGGGAATATACGGTCCTGCTTTTTGACCTTCAGTTTCTTGAGGTAAGAGATTTCTCGGAATTCCTAAAGAATTTAACGTTAAGGAAGAAACCAGTTCTCTCTTGAAATAACCATTTGGTAGAACAAAGCAATTTGGCCTTCCCACATTAAATACTTCTTTTCTTATGATAAACATACAAGAAAATGTGAAGCTTCTAGGATGAAACATAATGCTATCATCTGTATATTATTTCCAGTGCTTCTATATATAATATATATATATATAATAGAGCTGATATAATAGATGCTTTATGGAAAATATATTTTCCTTAACAAACAAACAAACAAACAAACCCCAGTTGACAATGTGGCCAGTGTATGCTGTTAGAGCCTCATTCTTGACTTGTTCCCCTCTAGTCAACGGCTTCACTGGGGCCATATACTTATCCAACGACAGCAAGTCCCCCAAGACAGCACCCACTGGGAGGGAGATAATTTCCCAAAAGAAAATCAGGGTCATTTCCTCCTGTCCATGAAAAAGGGATCTGGATGCAGGGAGTCCATTAACAGTCAGTATTCAACAGAGGGCTCACCTGAGCCCCAGGCAATGCACAATGGGCCATGTGCTCAAGGAAGGTTCCTCTGCTCCTAAGCCTTCATCCAATCAAGAAAGAGCCCTTCCCTGCCACGCCCACATTCTATGAATGCCCACAGAATAAAAGGGGCAACAGATTATTTCCAACAGCAACTACTAGCAGCACCCTGAGGTTATAAAAACAGTTCCTTCCCTTGAGAAGGCAGCTCAGGTCTGACTGAGTCAGATAAAGGAAGGTAAAGTTCAATACAGGAGTAAAGTTCTAACCCAGAGGTGTGCTAAGAACAATGAAAGAACTGGGACTGCTGGAAGGCTCCCTGGAGGCAGTGACCCAAGTCAGCTGGGAGTCAAAAAAGGAGGGTGCTGCCTAAGCAAAGGCATTTGGCTGATATGTGGAAAGTTGGGAACCCTAGGCAAGTAGGGCCCTGTTAGGCAGAAAAATAGGTATGAGCGGGATGAAAAGAGAATAAGGCCAGGAAAAAGCCCACGAAAATAAAAACCCCAGAGTTAATCAGTTAAAGCTCAAAAAGCTAGGAGCAACTTGGCCTGGAATGTTTTGAGTACTCCCCACATAAAGGAGTGTACCTGAGCATAGTGCATGTCTTTATTATGTTATTCATGCAGGCCCAGTTTATTTTTTAACTTTACCTATATGCTGTTCTTTTCTCCTTCAGCCCTAATCAAGTAGTTTGCAACCTAGGCAACTAGTTTAGCATGCAGGCTCAGCCATAAACAACATAGCAAAAGGCAGGAAGGATTCCATCTTCAAGACAAGATTGCATTTTAACACCCAGGAAGTTAAGAAGATTCTTAACTTACTCTTCAGCAAATAGTAACTCAGTCCACCTTGGGGGCCTGGCAGGCAGCCTTGTTTGATATGCTCCCAGACCAGGATGTATGCTATCCCAGGGAGAAATCAGGGCAGGTAGTTCCTTGTGTTAAATCTAAATATTCAGAGACCACTTAATAGGTCAGCACCCCCACCAGTTAGTCACATTCCTGAAGAATTCTTAAAAGGGGGAACCCTCAACCTTTTGGGGCACTCCTCTGAGGTCACCCGTACTTTCTAAGTGCATAACCTTTTAATCTTAAACATTCTCTCTCCAACCTTTCTGGGCACCTCTCCTTGCTGAGGTGGGCTGTACTTTTTCTCTCTTTAAATAACTTTAAATAATTAACTTTTACTCTGCTTCACTACTGTGTCTCTGCCCTTCAATTCTTTGTTGCAGTGGGGACAAGGATGGGGAAAATACACAATACTCCCCCAACAGCCCCACTGCTGGGAGTGTAAAGAATTAAACTGAGTGGGAGGGAGATGTGCATGCAGGGATGGTGGAAATGGTAATTTGGAGAAAAGGGGGTGGAAAGAGGGGAAGCAGAAGGCTGACAGAGGCAGATCACAGAGGGCTTTAGGGAGTCAAGCTAAGGAGCTGACCTCCATTCTGTGGGCCAAGTGCCTGGAGGCAGCAGTCACCCCCAGGGTCTGTGAACCCAGGAATCTTCATGGGCACCAAGCACTGTTGCCCTAAAAACAGTCCTGCTGTGCAGGGAAAAACAACCAAACAAACATATATATATAGATGCCGTGCAATTGGTATCTTACTTTTTTCTCAATCAAAGATGATAAAAAGGATACAAATACCACAAATGGGTCTTTAATATCTGTGAACTCAGAAAACTGGGAGAATATTTTTCTACATGAAATAGGGAATCACTAAAGGTTTTAAGGTATGGGAATTAACAAGGTCAGACTGGCTTTAGAGAGACCACTCCAAAGAAGCACAGAGCAAAGACTGGGAGGGAGGGCATGTTAGTAAGATAGTGACAGACCCAAGAAACAGGAGCCAGAGCAAGGGGGCTGGAGGAAAACAGAGTTCAGTTCTAGACGTGGAGTTAGTGGTGCCCACAGGTGCTCATGTAACCACCTGAGTGTTTATTGTGCGCCCTCTTCCAAATGCTCCATCCCCAGGAGGTGGAACCCAGATCCCAGGAGCAGTAGGCAGTGCCAGGGCTCTTCCCCAGGCTGCCAGGCACCAGCTCCCTTAGCCTGGGGGCACAGATGGAGTCAGTCCAGCTGCCAGCTCCTCAAGGACCACCAGAAGGACTCCAACTGAGGGTTTTTGTTTTTGCCTACTGAGAATTCAATACACCATTCCATTAAAAAAAAAGATCAATAATGGAAGATAACTTGAACTCCAGTCCCAGCTCACCCTCTAGCACCAAGGCAAGGAAATATCCTTAAGAAAAGCTCTCCTACCATACACGCAGGAATTAACTATTTATTCACCAGTGTGTCTCCTGAGCTTACAATAGTGACTGGCACAGAGTACATACTTCCTAAAATAAACAGAAGTGAAAATAAACAGAAAACGAAAATGGCCTTTGCAAGAAAAAGGGCTTTACACCAACTGGACAGACCTGTATTCCAATTGGAAGTACTCTGGCTCTACATTTGTGCAGTTTACAAACATACGGAACATATAATTTCATATTCTGATGATGAGGACAGCATGTTGTACCAATGTCTAAGGAGCACTGAAGGGCAGCTGTAGTGACGTAGTGTGGACAACCCCAGGAGGTGGGACCATGTGTTTCTGTTAACATCCTAGGATCCTCCCTGCCCCACCAGACTTACCTTTGGGGTCACCCACTCCTTTCGGCTGGGTGTCTGTGTCTTGACCATACACTTGGTCCAGGCAGTAACATCCCCGGTACAGTAATAAGCATCACTCTTGAAGACTAGCTGGCCTGAGCATTCCTCACAGGGATGGAGGGCGCCAAACACCATGCCATCGGCCACTCGGTCCAGGATCTGAAGCCAGTGAAACAACTTTGTCAGAGGGAAAGAGTGGCTCCAGAGACATTTACCAACCAATGTGGAATAAACAATCTGCAGACCCCAATCCTACAAAAGAGGATGGGCTTGCCCTGACCTGCTAGAACTCCCCTGGGCATCTGGGTAATCCTGCAGCTCCCCACCTCTTGGTGACTCAAACATGGAGAGCCCGAGCACCCCCAACTGCTGCCCAGTAACAGTGCCAACAGTTACCCCAGAGGGGATGGCAGGGTAGGGCCCCTGGGGAAACTAGAGGGTCCCCCACTCCCTTGCAGCCCCTTGGGGACTCTGGGCAGACAGTGGCAGAGGACTCCTTGGGTCAAAGCATGTGGAGTGAACATGCCAGGCAAATACATGGCACACCTCAGTCTTTGCCAAAGTCTACGTCAAGGCCCCCAGGGCCTGAGAGAACCTGCCCAAGGCAGAGGCCATGATGGCAATGACCACACAACGCGACACGAACGTCCACGCCTCCCAGTCAGTACCAGCAGGGGTTCAAGGGCCTACCACACTCTACAGGGTCAGTCACTCCACAATGCCTGGACCCGTCATGTGTGTCTCACTTAAAGTGGCTCACCGCCGACTCCCCAGATGGTACTTGCTGCTTGTTGAAGAGCAGCAGCTCTTTCAGGTCGTTGGTGGAGCACACTTTCTTTAGCTCATCCTTGAGGTTCCATACCAGCTCATTCTGGGCCTGTGGGCAAGATCCCCACTGAGAACCAGCTCTTCTCAAAGAAGCTGCCCAGAGACAATCGTACCCTGGTTGTCCTTGGTCTCCTTGCAAGGGAGTGGAGCTGTCCTCCAAAGCTGGTTCCTCCACGGGCAAGTGCACCCCAGCCACACTCCCATAGGGGCCAAAGCAAGCCTAGCGCGTGGTCTCAGGGACCACATGGGGACAGGAAGGCTGAAGCCAGGTTAGAGTCCTTGGAATCCACCCCTCAAGACAAATCCTGGGATACAGGAAAGAGGCTGGAGGAACAAGGTTTATCTCTCCTGGGTGGAGCTGTTAGAGAGAGGCTGTTTGAGATGACCAAGAGCTCGGGCACCTGCTGCTCTCTGGCAATCTGAAAGCCAAAGGGGACAAACCCCACACACTTCCTGTTTCCTTGACTGCATATTACATTACCACGCAGGAATGCTTTAAGCTCTTCTGAAAATGGAGTTTTGAATCTCTGGTAATACTCATACAGCACCTGCTCTCAGTGAAACCCTTTCATGTCATCTCATTTACTCTCACAACCATCAGGGAAGCACTGGCCTTGCTGAGTCAGAGCCAGGGCCAGCCACCTCCCTCTCTAGGGTAGGGGGCAAGCCATTCACACCGTGGCCTCAGACCCCTGTGGTGAGCAGAGGAAAACGCCGGTCCTGCATGACCCATCTGGCGCCCTCAGCACTGAGCAATGTGGGTGGAGTCACCCCCCTCTGCAGGGGCTCTGTCAAGAACACCCCCAGTGTGGCACCTGCACTAGGCCACCAGTTATGGAGACAGAGCACAAGGACACTGTCTGACTGCACAGCTCAGGTGAAAGCAGTTGAACCATTTCACTTATGTGACCAAGGAGGGGAGGCCAGCAGAAACAGATGTGCCAGGTGGGGAGGGTGGGGAAGCACCTGATTTTCTGACTGTTTACCTCTGAAAAGGCCAGATAGAGACACCACCAAACCCACACAAGGACAAATGCAGAACAGCGTGACAGCTTCACTGCAGCTGGGCTGGGGCACAACAGACCCATTTTTTTTACTGAAGGACAATCACACTGTATTTGTGATTCCTCTCAAGCAATCAGACCCAATTCTGAAACTACTAATTTTTACACCACTGGCAAAAACTTTACCCTGATACTGAGAACAAGACAGAGGGCTCATGAAGATAATGTTCCCAAGAGAGACTATTCTCCCCTAGACTCCCTGAAACCCAGCATTTCCTGATTAACAATGGATAGTTTTTCCCTTTTGTTACATGCCTTCTATTTTTTTTTTTAATTTTATTTTGGTATCATTAATCTACAATTACATGAAGGACATTATGTTTACTAGGCTCCCCCCTTCACCAAGTCCCCCCACATCCCCATTCACAGTCACTGTCCATCATCATAGTAAGATGCTGTGCATGCCTTCTATTTTTTAACAAGACGTCTTCATTAATAAAAACATGGAACATCTTTGTGTCTCCAAGCTATCTGCCTATGTTAAGAACCTTTGGCATCCTTGAACATCCACTCTGCAATGTTTACAAGTGACCCTACAGGTCCAGGCCACAGAGAGATGTTTCTCATGGTTGCAGCATGAACCTACTGCCTCCCCGTGAGGGTGCAGAGTGGAAATGTGGCACCTAGAGCCCAATGTGGGTTTTCCTTTGAATAAGACTTGCTCTTTTAAGGGAAGGGAAGAAAACACTGAGGGGAAGCCATGCTATTTAGCAACAGCTGTCCTAGTGAGAATTCTCACAGGTCTTGGTAAAGGGGGCGTCCACACCATCTGAACTTTCTTCACAGAACAAGGGAAGAGAACTGAGGCAGGATGGCAAAAGGAGACGAACAGCTTGAGCTCACCTTGAGAGCCTTCTCAAGCTTACGATCCTTGTCTTTCTCTTTTTTAGATTTCTTCTTGGCCACTTCGTCCATTCCATCCACCTCATCGCCTTTTCTCTTTCTGAGAGAAATCAGGATATAAGTGAGAAGAATAAGAGCCATTAACATTCTGAAACCGAGGGACCTGACTAACACAGAACCTTATGTCATTCACTGTCCCCTCTGCCAGGCTCTGACATGCTTGCGATTCACTTGGTGCTCTCAGGAGCTTGCTGTCTGCTTGGAGGTATGTGCAGCTGACACCATGGCTTCAGAACACTCTGTGCCACAGAGCAGTGCAGGGGTTGCTCCAGGGCACTGGACATCCAAAACAGAATCAAGGGCTCAGGCCTCATCTGATGTCAAAACTCCCATAATTTCTTGGCACAACGCATTGGCCTGGAAGGTTCTGGCAGGAGCTATGCTTGAAACACCTGCCCAAGGAGATGTGCCATGGAGGGGGCTAGACCAACCAGGGGCTTCAGACACACATTCAGGGACGGCCCTGCAGCCTTCCCTACCCTGTCCTCCCAACCAGGCAGGGAAGCAGCAGAGCTCTGCTGTCACCACACCTAGGTCTGCACCCCCTGGCTTTCTAACCATAATAAGGGGAACACAGGGGTGGTGTGTAACCCACTGGTCTCTGCACCTCCATCGGGACCCTTGCTGAGCGAGACCGTGTTTCCCGTGGCCCTCCACACACCCTTCACTCTTGACTCCTGGGAGATGCTTCTTCAGGGCTTCTTTATCCTCTGCAGTGAGGAGGCTGAAGCCCTTTAGCTGGCTCGCGGTATACTCAGCACAGAACCCCAGCTCCTCCCTGTTATTCACGAAGCAGCCTGGGTGGTACCAGCGGTCGATCACGCCCAGCTGAGGCTTCTCTGGGTCCAGCATCTTCTTAGACAGGCGCACCTGGCCCTATGGGAAAACCATACATGGTACCAAGAGGGAGACAAGGAAGGGTGGTGAACACAAGGGGCTGGGGGAGACACAAGCCAGCCTGGGCTCCAGCCAGTGAGGGGTCTTGGATCCATGCCCAGGGCACCCCAACAGTTGTTGGGAGGTTTGGCCCTTATGCTACCACAGATTGTGTTACCCTCAAGCCTCAGTACCCCCGTTTTATATGTGGTCAACTCCAATAGCGACTATCTTCCCAGTGACCTGGACAGGTGGAAAGTGGTAATATTCCTGCAGATGTTGGGTAGATCTGGAGCAGGAATAAGGACACTGAACTGTGTCAAGGTGAGCCAGGGTCTGAACACCTAGGAGGCTTCACTGCAGATGCCTGATGCCAGTCAGGATTTCCAGCATAAGAAGTGGTAATTAACCAATAATGTTTATTCAGTAAGAACCAAGTCCTGCCATCCTGCCCAGGTCTCTAATTCTCAGGCCTGATATTCCTAGGAGTTTCAAGCCTGTGAGCCCCAGATTCCACCAACTTAGGCAAGGCGTGCTGGCACTACGTAAAGTTCAATTTCAGGCCAAGCAACACTCAACTGCGTGGTAGATTCAGGCACTGACCTTGGAACTTTAACTTTTGCTTCAAAAGTTTGATGGCTGAAGGTGGTTAGAGCATCTAGCAATTCCTTATTTTTCCTTTCTAAATCCCAGCTGGTTCACTTCCATTTCCTGTGCAATATTTTGAGGAGGCAGAAACTGTCAATCAATTCCTTAAACTAATTAATGGGAATGTTTGCTTAAGATGAGAATGGTGACAAGGCTGGGAGGCACGGGACTATTGTTCTGTGTCCCTGGCTATGTGGATAATCGTTCATTCTGCCTGACTGGCTGTCACATTCTTTAGGGACCAGACTGTGTTCATAAGCTTCCTCTGATTATAGAGGAAACCTTAAAGCTCAACCAGGAAGCAAACCCACTCAAGTGTAATCCTACCATAAAACACAGACCAACAGCTTCTGCTGCCCATCCTGGAGCCCAGAAGAGGCCCCTTGAGTGAAGCTTTCCAGACCTTCCCAGGTCTTAGAAGAGTGGATGCAGCCACACACAGCAGCTGGACCCCAAGTGCTCACCTGTATGGAAGGAAGTCACTGCCAGCTCCTGTCTCAAAGATGTTCACTTCATTTTTAACCTCTAGTGTTGAGCTGGCATTTGAAGCCCCCGTTTTTCTTTTCTCTCAAAACGTCCAATGAAATCCAATGCAAGAAATCCCTACAGCCTGGCCGTCTGAGCTCCCAAGCTCTCACCTTCTCAATCTTCTCCATGCAGCCCTTGCACGTGCTTCTGTTGGACTTGGCGTACTCCGCTGCAAAGTCCCCCAGTGTCTTCTCCATCTTGCTGCCACCTCCATCTGCACCTTTGTCTGAAGCATCGAACACAGCAACTCACCTCAGCAGCCTCAGAGCATAGCTCCAGAGAGCCCCTGGTCTCCCTACACGCCCTCCCCAGGCTCCTTCCACCAGGACACCTTGTGTTTGGGGTGACTAAAACTGGCCCATCTCATCTATGTCTGTTTCTGACAACTGTCAGCCTCTTTCCTGGCACTAAAATAAAAAAACGTTCCCAGACAAGCTCTTTGCACAGCATGTTAGGTGGTAGCTGTCTCACCTTCCAGCTCTTCCGCGGCCTCTGGACCCCTCCCTTACCGGAAGGTACTTACCGCCAAAGCCCTGTACCACATGGAATTCTAACCCCACCTTCTAATTTCTACTATACTTTAATCTAAGTTAAATGTTGAGTCAAAAGGAGTACCTTGAAATAGAATCAGACACAAGTACATGTAAGTGTTAAACAGATGGTAAAGGGCGTTTCCTACTAGGTTCAATCACTCAGTAAGGAGTTTTGAGAGTACATGGCCAAGCATCCAGGACCAAAGCTAGATTCTTCTGTTAAACGGAAATAGTTCTAACACGAACTGTTTCTCTCCTACAATCAGGAACAAGACTGTCTCCTCTCACCATGTCTATTCAACATTGTATGGGAGGTTCTACTAAATGCATTAAGATAAGAAAAAGATGTAAAAGTTGTAAGTTTAGAAAAGAACAAGTAAAGCCGCCTCAGTTTGTAATCCCGACACCTGCTACATGACAAGCCTCGAAGACATTATGCTGAGTGAAATAAGCCAGACACTAAAGGACCACTACTGCGTGGTTCCACTTACACGGGGCACGCGGGGTAGTCTAATTCAGAGACAGAAATATAGTAGTTAACGAGGGCCAGGGGAGTAGAAATAGACATTATTTTGTAATGGGTATTTTGGGCAAATGAAAAAGTTCTGCAGATGGATGGTGAGAATGGCTGCACAATAATGTTAACAGACTTAATGTCACCAAAACATACACTTTAAAACTGTTAGATGGTAAATATTGTGTTGTGCCTATTTTACCACAAAAAAGGTGACTGAGCATTTAAAAAAGGTATTATATTAGGACAGGATCCCATTTCTGCAAAAAAAGAAAAATATATACACATACACACATGAATTAGTATTTGAACAGAAAGCAATTATCTAAGGAAGTACTCCATAATGCTAATGATAGTTATCCCCAAACTGCAGTATATGGGATGATTTAAATGTTTTCTATGTCTAAATATATTAAGTTGGGCTCTTTGGATGAAAAATACCTTAACAATTAGTAGGAAGTATTTTTATGATTGTTTCATAAAAGAAACACGCTTATAGCAAAATGACTGCCTTTTCATATTATAAAATTATAATTTGACACATGTAAATTATAACTAGACACAACAATCTAGACCCCTAAATGGACAACCCTACTACCCTGACAATGACCACAGAATGGAAAGTTCTGTCACACCTGTCCTCTGCTAAATCCACATTCTCCACCTCCTCTTGGCAACAGCCTCTCATTTTTATTCACAATTCTAGCTGTGTCACTCATCTCTCAGTTTCCAGCAGATCAGAAACAGCCGGAGACAAAGACAGTCAGAGAACACCATTTGGCACAGGTCCAAGGGGATCTGGGGGGAAGGGCAGCTGATGTTCCCATCGACAGCCTATCCTAACAGCTCAGGGAAAACGGGGCCAGCTTAGGAAGGCAGAAAAATTAGAACACAGCCCCAGATCTTCAAAGGGATGAAAAATAAACAATTTAAAGGTGCCTCCGCAAGTTAAGTCTGCAGGGGCGACGACTGAAGCTCACGTGGAGGAAAAGGACCCAGGACGGCTGCCACAGTGAAGAACCAAGCTGGAGAACTGACACCACCGGGCACCAAAACTTCCCATAGCGCTGCCATAATCAAAGTGTGGTACTGGCCAAATGAACCGACAGGGAGACGGGAAGGACCCATAAACACGCCCACACCAACATCGGCAACTGATGTGTGACGAGGAGCACAGAATGCAGCAGAGAACAGAGGCCTTCCAACACGGGGCGCTGCAACTGCTGGACATGCCCAGGCAAAAGAAGGGCACACGGATTTTACACCCTCCACAGAAATTAACTCAAAATGGATCATGGACTTAAAAACCCCAAATCACAAAACTAGGACATAACACAGAAGAAAGTCTAGACGACTGTGGTTGTGGTGATGACGTTTTAGACACGAGGCTAAAGATTTATGAAAGAGAGAACTGACCAGCTGGACTACACCAAAACTGCAAGCTTCTGCTCCGGAAGAATGAGAAAGATGACAAACCACAAATTGGGAGACGGTATTTGCAAAAGACACATCTGATTAAGGATTGCTGTCCAGAACACACAAAAAACTCTTATTACTCAAGAATAAGAAAAGGAACAAAAACCAGGCAAAATACCTGAACAGACTCCTGACCAAACATGTGTACACATGGCAAAGACATGACAAGATGCTCCACATCATATATCATCAGGGAAATGTAAATTAAAACCACTACAACACCTATTTGAATGGCCAAAAAAATCCAGAACACTGACACCACCAAGTGCTGGTGGGGATGTGGAGTAGCAGGAACTTGTTCATTGCTGGTGGGAGGGCAGACTTGTGTGGCCGCTTTGGAAGACAGCTGGCAGCTTCTACAAAACTAAACATACTCTTCCCATACGACCCAGCGATCATGCTCCTTGGTATTTACCCAAAGGAGCTGAAGATTTATGTCTACATAAGAACCTGCACATGGAAGTTTACAGCAGCTCTATTCATAACTGCCCAAACTTGGAAGCAACCAGATGTCCTTCAGTAGGTGATGGATAAACAGGGGTACAGCCAGACAACAGAATATTCTTCTGTGCTGAAAAGAAACAGCTTTCAAGCCGTGAAAAGACAGGGAGGAAACTTAAATGAGTATTACCAAGTGAAAGAAGCCAATCTGAAATGGCTACATACTGCATGATTCCAAATATATGACATCCCTGGGAAAAGCAAAACTATTGTGTCAGTAAGACCCAGTGGTGTGATATTAAGGGAGAATCAGCAGAACATGGCATTTTAAAGCAGCGAAGCTCTAAAGGGTATGTGTCCAAACCACAGCACACACGGCACGAATTGAGTCCTCATGCAACTGTGCACTCTGGGTGACTCTGACACGCCAGTGCAGGTTCTTCAACTGTGACAAATGCACCACCTTGGGGGAGGATGCGCCTGTGGGGGCGCTGGGGGTGCATGGGAACCCTGTACTGTCTGCTTCATTTTGCTGTGAACCTAAAACTGCTCTGAAAGATAAAGTCTATTGAAAACAAAAACAACAACACATTTAAAAGGCTACATCTCAACCATGGGGAGAAGTAAACATTTTGCTAAAGGACATGCTGGTCAGAGGAGCTGCAGCACTGGGGCTGGCTGACCAGCTCGCACACATGGGCAGCAGAGAAGGGCTGAGGTGCCCTCCCAGCAGGGTCTGCTCCCACCTGTCACTCCTCCAGCCTCCGCCGTCTTCTTGATCTTCTGCTGGTCGTCCCACCGCAGTCCAGAAAACCCCTCCACCTCGACATCAGGGTGCCGGATGCAGTGGCCGACCTTCCAGAAGCAGGAGAAGTGGTACCAGTGCGGGACCTTCCCGTCGAACATGGGTGACTACGATGGGACAGAGTGCAGTGTGTGACCAGCTGCTCCCCCTGCCTCCGAGGTAAACCTGTTTCCCTGTTTGCTTTTCCCTAAGGCGAGGAGGCCTTGCCCAGACCCTCCAAGTCATGGGCCCAGAGCTACACACACAAGGAAGCCACCTCCCATTTCTCCCTTCCCCAGTTCTTCAGGCCCACACCACCCATGGGAAGGCACTACTTCTGATTATGTGCTGTTGTGTGCGAGGGAGGGTCCCCCACAAGACACCTACTGTGTCCCCATCCCCTGCGCCTGCATGGCCCAGCTGAGTACCTCTGCAGTAGCACTCAGACAGGACAAGTCAGATAATGAGCCAGGCAGAGAAAATGTGTCAGAAAGCAGCAGCTGCACTGATGGGGGGCATGAATGTGTCTGTGAGGGAAAAAGGTGGGGGTGGGGTGGGGAGTGGCAGGCCAGGGAGGGCAAAGGGAGATCTCCCCAACTGCAGCCAGTCCCTCTCTCCTGTGAGGCTTTACCCAGCGGGGGTACTGACTTGATAGCATTGAGCCTTTCACTGTGACAGGGACCAAGCAGAGTGGGTCCCTGTAATTTCAAAAGCCATCATGTATAACTCCACAACTGCCTCTGGTGGGGACCAGGACCCTCACTTCACAGATGCCTTGGGCTATGGGTGACACAGGCAGGTGACTCAGCCCCAGCTTGAATCCGACACCATGGTTCTTTCTGCCACACTGCTTGGAAGGAAGAGCTGCTTAAAAATACACAAATGGTTCTGATTGAAGCAAGGGGGGCCCCAAACATCTGTTTCTACAGAACATAAAGCTGAATGTCATGCAGATGGAATGAGGATATTATAACAGCATTAAAAATAACTACTATTCACAACTTTTAAAAAAAGGTGAAGTTGTGGGGATAGGGGAAATATGCTGAAAAGGCAATGTCAAGGCCTCCCGACCAGCTCGCTCTCACCGTGCAAGGGACCTCTTTCCGGGAGTAAAATATTAGTGTTCAGGCGGGCACTTTGAGGACCCCTGGGTTCAAGCAGCCTGCACCACCCCCTGGGCAGGGCTCAGGGCTCCAGACCTGCTGGGAACAAATGGCATGTCCAAAACTCCACAGATAGAACTGTTAGGGGATTTGAGTCCTGTCTGGCTCTCTAGTTTTAAATGGTTAACTCGCTGAGTCCCTTTTAGTGGGCTTTATCGGCCTTTATTCTCTCTCCACCCGACTCATACCTACTTTCCTGCCCAACAGAACTATCTCCCAGGATGCCTATTTGGTCAACGCCTGTGTCCTGCATTGTATCAAAGCTCCAAGGGGCACGATGCCATCCTGCTAGCACTGACACTCCAGCCTACAGATGGCACTCTGTGGAATGCCCCAGGTCTGGGGGGAAGGAGGAAGGACAGGGCATTCCTTCTGTGGAGAGGATGTTCCCTCCAAACCAGACAACAAACAGCACTTCAGAGTGGAATGGTGTTTCCACCACGGCAGCTCACTCACCCTCAAGCACTGCCCATCTTACTACAGCCGCTGTGGCCTTAACCTGGCTCTTCCTGCCTTGGGGCCCTTGTCTACCTCACCTCGCAATGCTCAGCTTACACCTGTGAACAGATGTGCGTGGCTCAGTGGCTTTGTCCTATGTAGGAACTTGTGGGGGGTGGCATTTCTTCTTGGCTCAGTCAGGGCCCAACATCTGCCCCAACGTCTGCCCCTCCAAACCATGGTCCCCAGCCACCCACCCAGTGCAGCGTCAGACATGTTGCCCAAGGGCATATTCACAGCAACATCTTGGGGACTCTCTCTAAAGGAAGAACCTTTGACTAAAGTGAGAATTTAAGGCTGAGAACGTGGCAGGAAGAGAACTAGACTAGGGTCACAAGACTGGCTTTCACTTGGCAGCTACAAGGTAAAGCTTGAGCAAGTGGCAGACGCTGGCTGTGTATTCAGCAAACACTGAGCACCCACCATGTCCCAGAGTCCGCAGCCAGCACCTGGCCTACTTCCTCCTGTGTGAAACAGGCCATTACACTGCCCGCCTACCCAGATGCCTAACCCAGATGGCTGGCCACTGGCACACAGTATGCGACCACGCTGTTCGCCTCAGGCCTGTCCAAGGCAAGGCAGAACACTGGGCCCACCTCATCCCCCACCACTCCCACCACCCTCACTCCACACCCCTCATCCCAGTTCAAAGGCTGGAAGCCCGGTTCACCCCCTCGAGGCTGCCCGGGACAGGCCTGGTGAAGTATCAGGTATTTGATACTCAAAGAACAAGCTTCTCATACAGATGCCAAAGGCAGTATTCAAAACTAAATGGCAAGAACGGCTTCCTTCTTTCCCGCCTCCACCAGCTCAGCCGGCCTACAAGACCAACATTACAATCTGAGTTAGAACTCCACCCCAATTACAGAACACCACACCAACTTTTAATATTAGTAATTTCTTTCACTGTCAATCATGCCAAATGAAGGCACGAAAGGTTAAACATCATTCGGTTCAGGAATCGGTTCCTCAATGGGGCCATCACCCTATGGGTGTCTTAAAAATACAGAGAATACACAAAGGCTCACAAAAGAAACCAATTATTCTGAAATAATTACCAAAACATTTAAAAGTTTACTGGGTCATGCTACTGTTGAACTTGGAAAGATGTAGCAAGATTCAGCATTCACTCTAATTACTGGAGTTTTGTTGTGATGAGCGTAAATGATATTCTGACAACCTCCAACAGATGTAAAGGGAGGTGAAAATGGCTATAATTACTGTAAGGTGACCAAAATCACAGGTGGAGCAAATATGCCTTTGCTCTGCAATTTACATTACTAATTAGGGAAAGAAGGTATTTTATTTAGAGGTTAGTGAAGATAGGGATGTACGTTTTTTTCTCATGTGAACTCATGCACTGTTTGGGTTCTACCTGCCATCCCAGATTGCAGGTTAAGAACCCCTGCACTAGAAGGGAGCTTCTCAAGAGCAGGCCACCCATTCGGGGGAAAGTTCGAAGACTTTAGTGGAAGATACAGGTCTTCAAAAGTTGGGCCTTGTCTGCTTCTCCATCTGCAACTCCCTGCCACTTCTGTGATGCTCCCAGTTCAGCTCACACATCCATCCAGGGGCAGTCACCCTGAACAGCAAAGTTCACCAGTCATCTTCCCTTTAACCAAACTGGATGCTGCCAAGGGCAGTCGCTGTGTTTCTAGTACAAACACAATGCCTAATACTCACCAGGTGCTCAGTATTTAAATAATGAGTAAGTACTGAGTGACAAGCAGTGAGCTAGGTAGGCTCTGAGGGGCCCACAACTGCAGTTTCCAATGAAATGGGATGACCTAAGTACTTGTCATTTGGAACTCACTCTCCTCCACCGCACAAGTAGAGAAAATCCAGCAGTAACTATCCAGTCATACCCAAACACATTACTGCCTCACTGCTGGGAGAATAAAATCATTTACTTTGACCATGAGTACCACTGTTGGTAACAGACAGCTTTACTTTGGAGGAGGGGTTGGAGGGGAAAAGTGAAAGCCGGACTACACCCATGCGGGCTGGGGGCTGGGGAAGTAGGGGCCTTGGGCACCTCCCGGCTCACCCACTCTGCCCTGAGTCTAGGGAGATGGGTAGCCACCCCCCAACCCCCGCCCAAGTTTATCAACTCCATCCCAGCCCCTTAGCCCGAGGACACGGAGAATGTCCCCCAGTCTATCAACTGCACCCCGTCCCAAAGCCTGGGAAACGGAGGGGGCCCCCGACCTTCAACTCCATCCCGTCCCGAAGCCTGGGGCTGAGGGGCCCCCAGTCTACTAAGAAGCCGAGAGAACTCCCAGCCACGCTCGCTCAGACTAGGCAGCTGCAGACGCACAAAGAAAACATGTGACCGGATCCAGAAAGTCGGAGGGAAAATAGTGTTTTAAACCACAAATTAGGCCCAAACTGAATGGAAGGCACAGAAATGACGCCAACTTGTAAGGTTCTGCATAATTAAGAGAACAAGGGTGAGCGTGCTGAACTGATACCCCAAAATAGATTAAAAAAAATTCGCGAGCCCGTCGCCCCCATCAACAGAGGATGAAACCTCCTGGACGAAGTGGCCAAGGGTGGGCGGCCTGGCGAACGCCCCGAGGAGCAACGTGCCCTGGAGCGTATAGCCCGCGCCGCGCGCCCGCACCTGCACCATGATGGCCATCCGCAGCGAGTCCTTGGCGATGCTATCGCCGCATTTCTTGCATGAAGCGCGGCCGCTCTTGGCGTACTCGACTCGGTAAAGCCTGTCCGAGGCCTCGGCCATCCTCGTGCCCTCTCTGCTACGCAACTTGGAGACACGCCGTTGCAGCCCGGCTCCCGTCCGCGCGTCCGCTAGCTCGCCAGCCCGCTCCCCGCGTGCTTACGGCCGACGTCGCGTACGCAGAGCACAGCGAGTACGCCGCGCCCCGATAGACTGCCAATGCCAGGCCGCGGGAACGCCCCCTGATGCGTCATGGGGTGGGGCCGACGTCGCGCGCTCGCGCGCCTTCGCACCGCCGGCCAGAGGGCGGTTGGGTCTGCTCTGCGGCTGCGCGGGCTGGGTCTGGGTCGGGGCTTGGAGGGTCGGGCCTGGATCTGGGACGGGGCTTGGTTGCACCCGCCGCTTCCGGCGCCCCTGCGCCGCTAAGTGACCGCTGCATGCCGGCCAGGCGCACGTGCTGTCACTGCTAGTGGTTCCAGCCCTGTTAATAAGAGCAGCCTCCCCTGGCGGCCGAGGTCTGGGGTCCCTGGACTGGCTCGGGACGGGCCAGATCTGTATCCCGCTGGCATCGGAGGTTCCATTGCAATGTTAAGGGTCCCGGTGACTGTCAGCAATAGTCAAAAGGGCTGCAGCTACTACAGCTTGTTAATGTAGAACTATATATAACTGGTTTATTTAATAATCCTAGCGTTTCATTTTATTCATTTAAGACATAACTATAGCATAGTGTGCTGTATTTGAGACTATTCAGTTCTGCTGTGGGGACAAGAAAAAGGAACAGGATGCATGAAACTCATTAAAATGCTAAGCATAGAGGAGAAGAAAGCTAGTAGCTTAAAAGACTTGTGGAGTAGACAGCAAGTAGTGAGACATAGACAAGAATCTTGTTAGTGACCTGTTAGATGTGCTGAAGGTAAACAGTAAGTGGGATACAGGATGGCATAAATAAAAGAACTTAGCAACCAAATAAAAAATCAGAATCATTGGACCTCTGGGTTGACAACCATATCACCTCTAAATGGCCATCACTGGCGGTAACATGGTCCCATTCTAGTTACCATATGCTCTGTGCAAGGATTGCAGATAAACCCATGCCTGCTCAGCAGGCTGATTGGTGATCTACCTATAGCCAGATGTCCCTCTGACTGGTGACTGAGTTGATTCCAGTTACTCTGCTGAATAGCCCTGAGCATCCTCAGCTCTGGTACTTATAACCCTTCCATCAGTGGGGCTGGCTGATAATGGCAGAGAGAGACAGAACAGGCGAACATTGCACAACCCAAGGTTTTGATGGTGTGGGCCTTCTGTCTTGCCTCTATCCTGTCTGGTGCCTTCTACCCACGTGGTTCCCCTTGAGTAGAATGGCTTGTCTGATGACTCACCCTTCCCTCCTGCAGCAGTTGAAAGATGCCCTTCGTGCCTCAGGGAATCCGACACTCCTGGAATGGCTGACGGCTGCCATCAGGGCAGTTTGGCCTAATCAGAGTGGTTGACCGTCTTTACCCAGTAGTTGGAAAACATGTAGAGCTACAACAGGTACTGTGGGAATTGGGTATGAAAAATATCGTTTATAATATGGACCCTCAGGCCCCAATGAGGAGGTGTTCACTGTAGGAATGAGAAATCTGGTGCTGCAGAGAGCTCCCACATCTCTTTTTGGATCCCTGGTGACTACTCTTGCATCCACATAGGGTAACTCATAGATGAGGCTACTCGTACTTTAGCAGTTCTGGGGGAGGTTGAAGGAAGTATGGGCTATGACTGAAAGGAGAAGTGCAAAAGGCCCTGCGAAGGTCTCGAGGACCCAGACGTGGGTTAATTTGATAAAGGCCGGGGTAGTAAAAGAAAACTTTGATGGGCAGCCCAATAGAATCTTGTTAGAACTATGGCATCAATTAAAGGCAGAGCAGCAGTTGCAGCAGCTGAGGTCCAGGACATGGAAACTGGAGTCAAGGCCTCATGCTCAGCCTTTATCCCTGCAAAACTTCTGGGGGACAGTACTCACGATTCGCCCGAGCCCTCACCCCCGCAAGAGGATGATTGGGCATCGCGGTTCAATTGAGGGGGGGGGCAGTCAAAAGTTCCCACCTTGGGGGACATGGTAGGGACCAGAGGCCACATATAGTATTAGCAACTCATTGGTCCCCTGTGAATGTACAATGTTTCCTGGTGCTGGTGGACACAGGAACTAAGTGTTCTCTGATTTATGGCAACCCTGACCGTTTTCCTGGGACTCCTGCTGTGATAGATGGCTATGGGGGTAAGGCAATTAGACTGAAGAAAGCCCCAATCCCATTGGGTATAGGGCGTTTACCCCCAAAGGAGTATGCCTGGGGGGCACAAGGAAATTGGAGAAACTCTACAGAAGTTGGAGAAGGCAGGCATCATAAAGCCCACTTATAGTCCTTTTAGTTCTCCAGCGTGGCCAGTGAAAAAGCTGGACAGCTCCTGGCATATGACTGTGGACTACAGGGAATTGAATAAAGTCACACCCCCTTTGCATGCACACATTCTGGACACCCTCAGCCATGATCTCAGAATGTATCGCTATGTAGTAGACCTTGATAATTATTTCTTCTCTATTGTCATAGCACAGGAAAGTCAGGAACAGTTTGCCTTTACTTGGGAAGGCCGGCAGTGGACATTCACTGTCCTTCCACAGGAATACATCCACAGTCCCACCATCTTTCATGGACTTGTAGCCCAGGACTTGGCCACATGGAAGAAACTGCAAATTGTGTGGTTGTATCACTACATTGATGGTATTATGCTCACATCTGATTCTCTTTCAGATTTAGAAGGGGCAGTTCCTAGGCTGTTGCAATGTCTACAGGAAAAAGGATGGGCTGTGAACAGCACCAAGGTTCAGGGACCTGGTTTGTCTGTAAAATTCTTGGGGACTGTCTGGTCGGGTAAAACTGAAGTTGTTCCTGAAACAGTCATAGACAATTTCCAGGCTTTCCAACACCCCTACCACTGTGGTAGTCTTACAAGAGTTTTTGGGTCTTTTGAGCTCTTGAGGAGTGTTCATCTCACACTTGGCACAAATTCTGAAGCCCTTATACTGGTTGGTATGAAAGGGCATCAGGTGGGATTGGGATGAGACATGTGCAGCTGCTTTTACTGCTGCTAAGCAAGCTGTCAAGGCCATGCAGGCCTGAGTGTAATGGACTCATCAAGGCCCTGTGAGCTAGATGTTCACGTAACCGAAGATGGTTATGGATGGGGTCTTTGGAAGTGGCTTGAACAGACACACCAAACTATTGGATTCTGGTCAAACTATGGAAAGGTGCAGAGGTCTGGTACACCTTGATAGAGAAGCCAGTGCTGTATACCATGCCTTGTTGGCTACGGAGCCCATTGCTGGAACAGCTCTGACCAAGGTAATAACCACCTATCTCATTGTGGGGTGGGTGAGATACTGGACCCAAAGGCCATGGAGTGGCATGGCACAGATGCCTACACTGGCCAAATGGGGTGCATATTTACAGCAGTGCAGTGCCCTCTCTACTAGCCCCTTAAGTGGAGAACTCCAACACTTATTGGGGCCAGTGACCTATACCAGTGGAAAGCAGGAAGAACTTGTTTTTGAGCCACTGGAAGCTGAGGGTCCTTATCAGGAGGGAAAAGCCCTTATACCTGAAGATGCTTGCTTTACAGACAGCTCCAGTTGTGGGCAGCCCCTGAGGTGGAGGGCTATGGCTTTCTATCCTAAGACTGAGACAATGTGGATGAAGGATGGAGAGGGGAAGAGCAGCCAGTGGGCTGAGTTGTGGGCAGCATGGCTCGTGATCACCCAGAAGCCTTCCCCCATAGTTGTCTGTACTGACAGCTGGGCTGTCTATCGGGGCTTGACCCTGTGGCTACCTACATGGTATCCTGCCAACTGGATGGTTGGTCACTGGCCCTTTGGGGGCAAGAGTTGTGGCAAGATCTATGGGCCTCTGGTCAGACTAAGACTGTTACTGTATATCATGTGACTGGCCATTTGCCTTTGGCATCCGCAGGGAATGATGAAGCAGACACATTGGCCCTGGTGCATGGCTAGAAGGAAAGCCTGCCTCTCATGTGGCCCAATGGCTACACCAGCATTTGTTGCACACAGGGCAAAAGACAATGTGGGCTGTAGCACATCAGTGGGGCTTGCCATTGACCTTTGAAGAAGTCAGCAGAGCCCGGAAGGAGTGCCTTGTGTGCTCTAAGAGAGACTTATACTGAGTCCCACAGCAACATGGGACAGTAGTAAGGGGACCAATAGCCCTTGTCAACTCATGGACATTTCGACTCAGTGGAACAGACTATACTGGGCCTCTCCCCATATCAGAAGGATATCGGTAAGCCATGACTTGTGTGGACATGGCCATTGGTTGCTTTTCCTGCATTTCATGAAGATCAGCAAACCACCAAGAGGGGCCTAGAGCATCTCTTTGCAGCCTATGGCCATCCGCAGGTGACTGAGAGCGATCAAGACACCCACTTTACTGGACATGAATTGCAAGGATGGGTGCAGCAATTAGGAATAAAGTGGAAATTTCATGTACAATATAACCCTAGTGGGGCAGGCATGATAGAGAGGTACAATGGTTTGCTGAAATCTGGCCTGAAATCAGGCACCAATAGTCTACAGGGCTGGTCAGTTCGCCTATGGACAGTGCTGCAGCATTTGAATGAGAAGCCACGTAGAGGAGCTTTGAGCCCTGTGAATATGCTAACACACCATGCTGTCTCTCCTATACAACTGTATGTGCAAACCAATGAAGAGTTATTGAAACCAGGATATGGCTAGCAGAGCAACATCCTGCTGCCAGCCCCAACTGCATTAAACCCTGGAGACACTGTTGAATGGATGTAGCCCTGGACATTTCAACTCATGGACTGGTGATGGCTGGCCCTTCTGGCACCTTGGGGAAAGGGCCTGGAAGCTGGTTTCCTGTGTATTTCCAGAATAACAGCAAAGTTATTTGCTTCTACAGTCCTTGTTTCCTGGATTTGCCCCCTGGCTGCAGGTGCTGCATGACAGCTGGAATGAACATGCTTTGGACTTAACCTGTGGGACTTTGAACCTAGCTGAATCCTCTGGCTTGAGAATTATGATTGTGTTGCTGTTGCCAAAAAATAAATGCTTAAAGAGAGGCTTGTCTTTGTCTAATATTCAGTAAAAGTTTTGTGAGTAATCTAGCATGGTTGTTAGGAATGAGTAAACAAGTGTAGAAACATATTTTGTGCTTAATGAGATTGTGCTGTAAAGTACATTTACTTAATCTGCCTAGGCTGAATCCTCTGGCCGGAGGATTATCATGATTTTATTGCTGTTGCTATTGTATGTCATTAGTTTGGTCGGAAGAGGGGGAACGAGTAAATTTTAAGGTGAGATTTCTGGAGGGGTGAACTGTAGGTAAAATTGTAATATTTCCAGAATATCTCGCCTGGCTTTAGTACATTTGCATATCAACAGATGCTCAAGGGTGGAGAGAAGGACGGCTTTAGTGCATTTGCATCATTCTTCAGGGGTGGAGAGAAGTTCATCTCCATTTCAATGGGTAATTACCTGGCAATGGAGAGCTCTGAGAGGTGAGGGGGAGGGCTGGTTTTGCTTCTGCTGGAGCAGGAAAGAGAGAAGTACCCAGTCTGCAGTTTTTAAGCAATAAACAGATTTTAGACTTTATTGTTCCCTTTGACTAATTTCGGTTTCTAGAGGTATTTTGCCCTGGATTTCCTCTGCCCGGACTTACACCCACCTGCTCAGGACCATGTCCGATTCCTGGGTACATACTTGCCACCAGCTGCATGACAAGCCCTCTCTGTCTTGACTATAGGGCTAATGGGAGGTAGGCAGGGCTTACAGAGGGAGGGGATGGTATAATGGCAGGGGCATTTGTCTGGCTAAGAGCCTGGGAGAGGCTTGGGAAGGCTCCCTGCCTCCTCCAGTTGTCTGCAGAAGGGGGTGGTGGAGCAGATTCACGGAAACTTGGGTACCTATCTGTTTCTGACTGTGACTCACATCCCCCTGAAGCCTCAGGTAGAGAGCTTGGTGCCTCCTCCCTCTTTGTGGCCTTATAATTTCTATCCCAGTGGGCAGGCCTCCCAGAGCACAGAGCACCTCTGCTCTCTGGTGTATGCCATGGAGCCCATGCCACAGCAGCCCAGGTGGTGGGGGTGTCCCAGCAGAGGGCAGGCGTAGGAGGGCTTAGCTACAATTGGAGGGCTGTGAAGTACCTGGGCCAGGACTTCAAGACCTTGAGGCAACAGTGCTTGGATTCTGGGGCCCCGTTTAAGGACCCAGAGTTCCCAGCATGCCTATTGGCCTTGAACTACAGGGATCTTGGACCATGCTCCCCGCAAACTCAAGGCGTTATCTGGAAGTGGCTCATGGTAAGGGGCAGGGCGTGCTGCTGAGTGTCACGCAGGACAGTACGCCTTTGCTTCTGCTCATGGACAGGGAGAAGTTATGGCTCCAGGTCCTAAGTTCCTGGATCCCATATTTGGGAGCCCATCTCCCCTCCCCACTTTAAAAATCTTCCCAGAGGTGGTGAGGGAGAGAAGAAAGAGGGCTGTGGGCTTGGGAACCAGAAGTGTTAGGTTTGAAGCCTGGCTCTGCCTGTATGGACCCAGGCAGGTCAACTCTATGCACCTGTTTTCTCTTCTGTAAAATGGTGCTGCCAGCACCTCCTTTTTAGGGTTGGTGTTGAGGACTAGAGACAAAGCTCAGAGCATAGTGCCTGGCGCAGAATGCAGGTGGTTATCATGTAGGCCCCCAGCCAGTGCACAATGGAACAGATTAGTGCCAGATGGGATCAGCCTTGGGGTGCCCTGTAACGTCATTGCTCAGAGGTGCTGGGCTGCTTGGGTCATGACTGTCACTGTTCTTTCAGGGCTGGTGTGGAGAGGTGGCATGGTGGGTCTGTGAATGCCACAGGGCTCGTGGGTGCTGGCCTTGACATCACCCACTGCTCGGGCAAGATAGAGAAACACCTCCCGAAGCCTGGGCCCATGGCCTCCTACACATGACTCTGCCAAGAGATTTAACTGCAGGGAAGGAACCCACCCTCAGAGAGTGGGTGTGAGCTTTGAGCTGTTCTATATCTGCACACAAAGTCTCATGACAGAACATGCTCTGCGAGAACATGCTCACTGGCCCTTGGCTAGGGTGCCTTTAGTCTTTTAGAACAGGCTGGAAAATCAAGTCATGGTACCTATTTTCTTGGCAGTGGTTGAAAAGGGAGGATAAGGGGAGAGCAATTCTTTTGACATGGTCCCACCCATCCCTTCACCCCAGCTATCTCTACTCCTTCTTCCTGGCCTACCAATTTTACACAGCCATTTCCACCACTGAAAATAACTCCTCTGCCTGGCCACCCTCCCTCCTACCACAGCCCACCTTGCCATCCCCCAGAACCTTGTGGGGTTACTCTGGGTGCAGGCAAAATCAAGGCTGGGAATCATGGTTTCATATTCTGATTTCAAGAGTTGACAGCCATGGTTCTGACAGACAGCCTTTTTGGCCTATGTTTGCACCAGGTTCTGTCTACTCCCTGTGGGAAGGCGGCTGGAGGGAAACTGAAGAAGGAGCAGAGGTCTTGGCTCTGAGGCAGGTGCTGGGAGGCAGATGCATGAGCACAGGCCCAAGGCTTGGACAGGATGCAGGAGGCTCTGGCAGGGGCCCTGCCTCAGCCAGGGCTGAGGACAGAGGGGGAGATCCGGTGGGATTGGGGGATCCCAAGAAGATTGGGCAGGGGGATCTGGACATGGCTGAGGAGGTTCCGCTCTGTGACCAAGTTAACTGTCTGCCCATGTTGCATTGCTTTCCTTCTTCTGGGCATGTAAAGTCCTTGCTCCTCAACCAGGTTGCCTGTTCTCCCTAAACGGTGCCTCCTGGCATCGCCATCCTGGAAAGCGGGTCATTTTAGCAGGTGTGCCAACTTGTGCCCAGCTGGGCTTGTGCATCACAGTACATTAGAGGACACAGTTTTACCCTCTAAGATCTTACAGATTATTAAATGAAATCCTGAGCTGGCGAGGATCCGACTCAGGGGAGCCCCTTGGGACTGGGGGAGTCAGCCTGTTCTCAAATGCTTCATTCTCTCCCAAGAGGCTCTTGGGGGACTTCAAGAAGGTTGGGGCACCCAGAAATGAGGCACCTTAGGGAGTTCACTTGCTGCTTTCTTCCTGCCCTTCCCCCTTCCTGCCCACTCCCCCCTCTTCCCTCCCTCCCTCTCTCCCTCCCTCTCTCCCTCCCTTCCTCTCTCCCTCCCTCTCTCCCTCCCTCTCTCCCTCCCTTCCTCTCTCCCTCCCTCCCTCTCTCCCTTTCTTTTTCTTTCTTTCTTTCTTTCTTTCTTTCTTTCTTTCTTTCTTTCTTTCTTTCTTTCTTTCTTTCTTTCTTTCTTTCTTTTTTTCTTTCTTTCTTTCTTTCTTTCTTTCTTTCTTTCGTCTTTCTTTCAATTATGGTACAATATACATGACATAAAATCTACCATCTTAACCATTTTTCCCTTTTTTAAAATGAAGGTATTGATATACACTCTTATGAATGTTTCACAAGAAAAACATTGTGGTTATTACATTTACCCTTATTATTGAGTCCCTCTCCATACCCCATTGCAGTCACTGTCCATCAGTGTAGTAGATGCCACACAGTCCATATTTGTCTTCCCTGAGCTACACTGTCTTCCCCGTGACTCCACACACAACATGTGCACCAATCATGTACCATCTTAACCACTTTTAAGTGTACAGCCCAGTGCTGTTAAGAACACTGACACTGTCCTCTCCAGACTCCATTTTGCAAGACTGTTCCCCATCCTGCAATACTAATTCCCCACTCCCAGCCCCTGGTAACCACCTTCTTTCGCTTCTGTGAGGGGGACCCCTCTAGGGGCCTCATATAAGTGGAATCATGCAGTACTTGTCCTTTTGTCTCATTTCACTTAGCATAATGCCCTCGAGGTTCATCCATGTTGTACATGTGTCATGATTTCTGCCCTTCTCAAGGCTACTATCCCCCAGTACATACACATATACGGTATCTTTTTGTCTGCTCATCCATCAGTGGGCAGACAGGTTACTTCCTCCTTTTGGCTATTGTGGGTCATGCTTCTATGAGCACGGCTGCACACATGTCTCCTTGAGTCCCTACATTCAGTTTTGGGTGTGTACCCAGAAGTGGAGTGCTGGATCATATGGTAATTCTCTTTTTGATTTTTTGATGACCCACCATACTGTTTTCCACAGCAGCTGCAACATTTTACACTCCCCCCACCCCACAGTGCATGAAGCTTCCAATTTCTGCAGATTCTCACCAGCATTTGTTATTTTCTGTTTTTTGTCAGTGGCCATCCTACAGTGTGTGAAGCCATAACTTACTGTGGTTTGATGTGTGTTTCCCTGATGACTAGTGACGTGGGGCATCTTTCCATGTGCTTCTTGACCATTCATATATCACTGGAGAAATAGCCACTTTAAAATTGGGTTGTTTGCCTTTTTACTTCATTTGCTGCTTTTGAGGGTGATTTCTCTCTTCTGTAGTGTTAGGGGCTCTAAGCTGCTGCCCAGGTGTGGCTTTTCTGCTCCTGCTTCCGACAAAGGTGTGAGTTCCTACCTGCCTCTGGGGAAGGGAGACGAGATGGTTGCAGTCACAGGTATGTTTGTTGCCACCTCAACTATCCATAGAGCCTGATAATTAGATGTTTTCTGAAATCATAAAATCTGGCACACTGCTTCTTCTGGGGTTTCTGCCTGTTTTTAAGCTGCTTAGTGAAAGATGGGACTGGGGTCTTGCTCCAGGGATTAGAAGACAAGTTTCCCGGCTGGAAGATCTCAAGGTCAGTCTGGGGTTCTCAGGATAAACTTTTGATTGTTTACCATCCTAAGCATTTTTTTCTGATAGCATTGGACAAGAATAAGGATCCTCTCACACACAGAATGACCAGAGTTTGGGGCTGGCTGGGCTCTTAGCAGCCTTCTGTACTTGTTCCTGCTTCCCTGTTGTGCTTGGTCAACACCCAGCCCAGGCACTGTGCTCTGAGGATGCCTGGTGCGTGCAGGCCCTGGTGTGGTCCAGTCCATGACATTCTTCTCTGTCCACCTTTTGGCAGTTAAGTCATCTAGTGATCTTAAGGAGAGACACAGAGAGGAGTGAGGCGAGTCCACTGCATGGTAAGGACCCACGGGACAGCCAGCCCAAGCCGGGAGACAGGTCAGGAGCTGAGTGGTTGGGAGGACAAGGGGCGAGGCCTCCACTTGGGGCTTCTGCACTTTCTTCAGCCACTGCCTCTTGGATTAATGAATGTGGAATTTTCAATTTGGCCTTGATTACTGAGTGCAGGTCCTGTAAAGATGCAGCTTGGAGCCTTTGTGGAGTTTGGCTGGATGGGGAGAGAGACAGGTGGGCCCAGGACAGGTGGCACAGTGGCTGAGCACTTGGCTTCGGGGTCAGGTGGATCAGGGTCCTGGCTCCTCTGCCATTTACTAGCTGTGTGACCAATGGGTTAGTCACCAACCTCCCAGGACTCAATTTCCTCATCTAGGAAGTGGGAATAATCATTTTTCACCTTCTTGGGTTATTGGGAGGCTCAAGTGAGAGAAAGGGTGTGGCACAGTGCCTGGACCCTTATCAAAGCCCAGTCCTGCCAGCTGCCTGTTACATGAGGCAGACATGCAGAGGGCACAAATCAATATGAACAAAATGTATGGGAACTCAGGGGAGCAGCTAGGTTTGCCTGGAATTGGGGCAGGTTTGTTACTGCAGATGTCCAACCTGGGCTTGGTGAAAGGAGAGGTCATGATAGAGACCAAGGGGCGCCATGTGGAAGTGTGTTCAGAGCGGCAGTAATCCAGTGGGATTAGAGAGAGGAAAACTTGTGGAAACAGAGATGAGGCTGGAAATGCCAAAGGGGCCAGAACTAGTGGGACAGAGTGCTGGGCAGAGGCACATACGTCCTCGGCAGTGACAATGATGTGGGAGGCCAGCCAGACCTCCTGAAAGGCCAGCCAGACCCTCAGACGTGTTCCACACCCTGGGAGCAGTGTTTCCTTTCACGTTGTTGATGTCACTAAGAATGTGGGGCTAAGCCACTTCCTAAGTGGGATTCTTTATGGATTCTGGGTTTCCCTGGTGCTGGTTCATCACAGGTTGATACAAGGCTTACGTAAAGGTTTATAAAGAGTTTTGGGATCCTTGTCTGAGTAAAAAGCATTATACAGAAAAGACTTGATTGTCATTAAGAAGGAAAACAATAGTGTTTCGAGTGTGGGGGAGCCTACTTTTCACAGAGGTCTGCCTCCTTTGAATCTTGTGGGCTGTCAATTCCCCAGTGTCTCCAATCTGACTTCCCCTGCAGAAGACTTTGGGAATGTTCCTTGGGCTCAATGCTGAGATGCCATCTCCTCATAAAGCTGAAAACTTTCTGGGGTCCCTGAAAGATTCATATAACAGATTACTCTTGACATTTCTTGGCTGTTTTTCTTGGGAGGGCATTTTGAATTATGTTAAAGAATAACAGGTTATAATGCTTTAAATTGTCTCTAGCCTTTGCAAACCACTCTGTCTTCCAAACCATGCTCAAAACAAGTAGAACTTGACAGACCTATTAGATCTGGGCCTAATGAGTTTGTATCACACAAACAGGGTGGCAGCTTGACTGAATCATGCAGCTTAGGGGAGTAATTTGGGAACATCATCATAGTCTAAAGTTGGTAATTGAAGCCATGGGTTAGATGTTGTCACCAGGAGAGAATGCTGAGGGCGGGTCATTGCTGTTACGGACTCAGCCAGGGTCTTGGGGGCAAGTAGAGCAGAGGAACCCTCAAAGAAGGCTGGGAATGAGTATTTAGAGATGAGAAAGTTGGGAGCGAGTAAGGGTGCAGAAACTGAGAGAGGAGGGTTTCTAGGAGGGATGAGGAGACAGGATCAATGCAGAATAGCCAAGAAGATTGGAACAGAGCAAGCCTTGTTTGGTGGACAAGGAGCTAGGGAGGTAGAAGCCAGTCTAGAGCTGATGGAAGGATGGGTGATGAGGAACGGAAGAACAGAAATGGTGAGAGGGCTTTTACTGTGATTCTGCCAAACCCTGATGCAGTGTGCCCTCTCTTCTTCCTTCTCAATGAAGCAACTTTCTCCTTCCTTCCTCAAATAAAAGTCAAATTGATTCTTTTTGTCTTTCCCATTTTACTGATTACTTTTCCAAATCTCTCTACCTTTTGTTCAGCAAGAGATGCCAATTTGGAGTCTGGGAGCCTTGGAGCACCTGGTGTTAGAATTTGCAGCTGCCACTTTGGAACACCTAGTTAGGCTGATGTGCTTCTATCTCAGTTTCCACCAGATCGCAAGAGATTGAAACAGAGCTGAGGGTCCCTCACTAGAGGACCAACTCGACAACTCATAGGACTTGCAGGGAAATTATAAAGCTCTGTATGTGCTGAGAAAAGATGTGTGAGATGTGATAAAAATGAAGATACACATCAATGTGTTCTTATATCAAAAGCTTCTGAAGGATATGTAAGAAATGTTGACCTGAGAAATCTGAAGTGGAAGGAATTTTGGTTTTATGGCATTATTCACTGTTAGATTTTTTTAAAAACCATGTGCATGTATTACTTTTTCAATTAAAAACAAGTCAGTGAATTTGCCCAAAGGCACTGTTCCTGCACGTTTAGGCAGCACTGGCCGTTCTGGGTGGGTCTGCCACTGCCACAGGTCCAGGGCCCGGTCTCAGGGCCCCCAGCAGCCCACCTGCCTTCAGCTGTCTTCCCACTCCCCATCCCCTGCTCTGGACCTGCCATCTCTTCATCTCTGGGGCGAAGGTGGAAATGTGCCTCCATTTTTGCAGTTGGATGGTCCTTGAAGTACCAGCCAGGGTGTCAGCTAGCTTGCTCTTTGTCCTCGAGGTCATATCTTGTCCTCCAACAGTGTGGTGGCTGGGAAGATCCACCTCTCCTCTGAGCCCCAATCCTTGATCCACCTCAAGTCCTGCCTTTCCAGCAGACCTGTGTGGTCTCTAATAAGCCTTTGGGCATACTCCCCTTGGCTCCTGTGTATGTAGCCCATGTCCCACTGTCACGTGCTGGATTTTTTCTCTGGGTTTGCATGAATGTCGGTCCTGGTTTCCCAGGTAGTCTGACAGCACTTTGAGGCCAGAAACTATCCATCCCCTGCCTCCATTTCACTTGCTGCCTTCCTTCCCCTGCCGCCATGCAAGTTGTCCAGTGTTTAGAAAGGGCCAAGAAATGCTGGCTCATGAACAAGACAGCAGATCTAAAGAGTGCCTCACTGTGCCCAGGTGGCCAGTGGGCACATGCCACCTTGAGGCAGGTGGGGGGAGGGAGCATGGGTAGGACATACCATGGTGAGTTCTCTGTGGCCATCACACTTTCCGCCACTGTGGTTCCATCAGCTGTAGCTCAGCAGCATTCAGTGATTCACTCGCTGAGTGCCCGGAGCGCATTTTCTCAGAGTGCTCGGCCTCACTCCCACCCTGTTAGTGGGATGCTGTCTGAGTGGGGGGCTCAAATCTCACATTCTCCTGCCACCTCCACCTTTCCTCTGCCCTCCATGCGGCGTGCATAGGGATAGAGTGCTGGTCCCAGGGCCTCAGCTCTTGCTCCCCACCCTGATGCAGGGCGTGCCTGGGCCTCAGCCTCCCTCCAGGTCTGAAGTCTATGCACTAAGGTTCCTGTGCCCTGATGCCACCTGCCAGGGGCATCGCCTGACTTGTGTTTTGTCTCAGATTGCTTTCAGGAGCCGTGTTCCAGCCCTCAGTTTGTTGCTGGTGGAGCCACACACACATACATTTGCCAGGGAGGTCTGGGTGAATAATGGGGAGGGTCCTGTTTGTCTTAGGACCGGGTGTGTGTGGTGAGTGACACAAGATCACATTGTTAGACCTCACGGACCCAACAGGAGACACCATGGTCCTTGGGTCCCCGGGAGATCTTCCAGACTATTTTACCCCCTTTTAATGCTGGAGTAAGGAGCCAGGGTTACAGGCATGTAGCAGATAAGTGGGCTTGCAATGTGCGACGGCCACATCCAGGTGGACATAGTGTGCCCTGTGGAATGGCCACTTTTACGTAATTATGGGCTATAATAACAGATGTTTTTATAATTAGTAAGAAAACAGAATCTTATCTTCCTAACCAAGCTTCCTTTCACAGGCCCAGAGTCCTGGGAATTAGAACCTTTACCTCACGACCTTTCAGCTTCCCTCTGGTTATGCTTAGGAAATAACTTGTTTTGTTTTGTTTTGTTTTGTTTTGTGAGTTCTGCCTCAGATTTCAGAAACTGAGGTTCTCCTTGATAGCACTTTGGTGTCGATCTCATAAGCTGTCCTGGTCCCAGCGTTTCCCAGTTGAGTCAGTCAATGCTGATGTTTTAGGGGGCAACATGGCCTAAATCGAATCTGCTGGGCTTCCAAATCCCAGTGGCAGCTGCAAACAGAGCTGGAGATGCAGGCAACGGGGAGCGAATCCTCCTTGGGGAAAATCAGACAAAGAAACCAAATCTCAGTTGATGTTGACCCTCAGGAGCATCCCTCCTTCTTTTTCCTGCTGAGTCCAGCCAGGAAAACTTGTTCTCTTTGGCCTGCTGGAAACCCTATGGTTTAGAAAATCACAGGGCATTTTATTTTAAATGCTTTCAATGTTCTTTCCTTTAATGAGTATAGCAAATATCCTCTTAACCAGAGTTTGTGGGGTGTGAGCATAAAGCAGCAAGAATTACTTGGGGTGTCACATGAGCATGCACCCTGTTCCCTGGGAACCTAAGCCTTTGTGTCAGGGCTCACAGAGGGGAAGTGTCCTGACCTTTCTGTTCTCTGGCTCTGTGTACTCTGCCTTTTTATTCCAATCTGAATGTTTTACCCAATTTAGCATGTTTCAGGAAAACACAATTTTGAATCTATGCTTTTGATAGCTTCCTGTCATAGATGTTCTAACTTTGAAAAAGGTATTTAATAAGTGCCTTTAAATTGACCACCTTGGATAGATTTTGTTTGAGTCGTTTTAAGCAAGGAGAGAGAGGGTTTCCAAAAAGAGGCTTGAGAGTTACCATGGTGAGTGTGTGCTACCAACAGGCAGGAGGCCAGAAGTGCAGGAAATGAACCCAACTGACACTCAGGGTCCAACTCACATAGGAGCAGTGGGGCCTCCTGTGGAGGCCACCGGGTTAGCCTGGGAGGGGGTCTTCAACGAACAGAGGGGAAGGGGCTGCAGAGCCCACCCTCTGAAGTGCACCTTGCATGGGCTGGAGGGCCTACTGGGACAGAGCCTCAGCGAGTACAAGGAGAGGCCTTGCGGTGCCAGGCCTGCAAGTCTGTGCAGAGGGGGAGGTGGGGGTGGGGCGCTGGGTCTTGACAGCCTGGTGGCCCATGAGGTTTGACCAGGGCTGAGATTTGAGCAACGGGTGGATCGTGGCCAGATCAGGAAAGATTCCTTCCCGCAAACAGTGTCTTGTGGAACTTGTGGATCAGTGGGCAGCATGGAGTAAAGCTTGCTAAGCACTTTGTTGGTTTTTCTGAGTCCAACATAGAGCACTGGGGTCTACTCTAGGCTTAAAAATTTAATATTATTATTTTTTAATGTTGGTCCATGTAATGAAAATGACATCTCTTCCATAGCTTTGTGCTGCTACTCTTTTATTATTATTTTGAACACTCACTGTTAAAAATGAAAATGACTGAAGGGTGGGCAGGGAGAGATAGGTTCTCATCTGTCCCATCCATGCCATGTCACTGCCCTGTAACCATTATAAAAAACCCTTTTGTTCATGCAAAGTCAAGCAAACCTAGATACGTAGTCTACTTTTTATCCTTTCTTTCATGGAAGGCAACATGCTGTTAACACTCCTTGGCACCTTACCATGATTTGCTATTATTTTGCTTAAGAAACTGTTTGGGGACCTTCCCATGCCAGCATATCAGAAGCTTTGTCCTTGCTCAGTGTACCATGCTCCTTGTGTGGGCCCCACAGCCATTGTTGTTGAGGGCACCTGAGCTATTTTCTCCCTTGCTGTTGTAGTGTTGCAGTGACTGCCCCCCATTGTCAAACCGTGTGTGTGCGTGGTGGACTCTGCTGGGTTCACAGGCTCTTGTGATAGTGAGACCACCCCCCACCCCCAGTCCAGGGGAGCCTCCAAAAAGAAGGAGCAGAGGGACTGAGTGGCAGAAAGAAGGAGGTGTATCTCAGTGTGGGGCCAGGGGCTCACATTGGGCCACACTATTCTCTGCTCTTTGACCTCAGGGGCTGTGCCACCTGCCTCCCACACCCACTACCTGCGGTGCTCTGGGAAACACCTTCCCAGAGCCCCTTTTCCCTCTGGGATCACCATTAGCAGTGTGCAGTTCAGCATCCCACGTGGAAGGGTGCACACAAGGCCCCTGGGTCTTCAGCCGGCTGGTGACTCTTCACCTCACTTTTCACAGCTGCAAAGTGGATGTGATCAACCCCAGCTTGCCAGGTGGTTTTGATGAGTTGACACTCAGTTCCCTGTCCTCTGGGTGGTGGGTGGAGGTGGAGTGCAGAGCTATGGGGTCCTGACCAGGCACCTCTCTTGCACTGTGATCCATGCTGCCAGGGGCAGAGCAGAGCTCCAGGAATGTTTGTGGAACCTTTACTCTGCCCTCCTAAGCCCTCTTCCTGTGGCATTACTTAGTCATCTGAAAGTGGAAGTGTAAATCTAAGAATCCAGGCAATTAAAGACCGTGGCGTGAGAGGTGAGACAGAGGCTTCCTCCTAAATTCATATATAATATGAAAATATAATTAATACAACTAATCCTAAGAGAGCAACAGGAAAGAGGACTGTGCCAGACAGCATACACCTGGAGAAAAGAGCAGAACTCACAGAACAGGGTAATGTACCAAAGCTGTGACCTGGCAGGACCCAAGTCCTTCTCCCACCCCAGCTCACTGGTGGGAGGAAGAGAAATGGAACAGGGAGGGAGTGGAGGCCTGGGACTGCTGAATACCTAACTCCAGAGATCTGCTCTGGGAGCACAAACCTACATTTCATGGTGCTTTCATGATACTCTGGTGATTAAGGGGTTAGAAAGCTAAGACAGGCAGAATTCCTGGAGAGACTGAGATTCCAACCACTTGTGGAAAGCAGAGATCCATATCCAGCTGCTCTGGGACAAAAGCTTATACCTGTGTGCTCGGCCCACTGGTTCAGGCAGTGGAGATAGGCATAGCAGCCAGGAATCAGGAAACAGCTCTTTCCTCCCCCCAGGCACCAATACCACTCCCCTGTGACATCAGACATTGCTTCAGGGGCTGAGCAAATCAAGAGAGTAGAGCTTCTGGACACTAGAAGGCACCATACACAAATATGAAATGCCAAAGGAACCTGGTCCAGAGTAAAATTAACATAACTACAGAGTTATTTAATTAAACCTATAAAATTAAAACTACAGATTTAAATGACATGGGCCTTGTGACTCTTCCTGAAAGGCAGTTCAAAATAAAAATCATCAACATGCTAATGGAGGTATGGAAAGATATCCAAGAACTCAGGAATGAATTCAGGTCAGAGATCCAATCACTGAAGAGCACAATGGAGGGTATTAAGAACAGGTTGGATATGGTGGAGGAGACAATAAATGAAATGGAAACTAGAGAAGAGGAATACAAAGAAGCTGAGGCCCAGAGAGAAAAAGGAATCTGTAAGAATGAAGGAATACTGAGAAACTGTGTGACCAATCCAAACAGAACAATATTTGCATTATATGGGTACAAGAAGAAGAAGAGAGAGAGAAAGGGATAGAAAGTGTCTTTGAGGAGGTAATTGCTGAAAACTTCCCCAGTTTGGGGAAGGAGATGGTCTCTCAGGCCATGGATATCCACAGATCTCCCAACACAAGGGACCCAAGGAAGACAACACCAAGACTTATAGTAAGACCAGTATTCCTGTTGAACATAGATGGAAAAATATTCAACAAAATATTAGCAAACTGAATTCAAAAACACATCGAAATGATCACCCATTGTGATCAAGTAGGATTTATTCCAGGGATGCAAGGATGGTAAATATTAGAGAATCCATCAACATCATCCACCACATCAACAAAAAGAAGGACAAAAACCATATCATCATCTCCATAGATGCTGAAAAAGCATTTGACAAAATTCAACATTCTTCCATGATAAAATCTCTCAACAAAATGGGTATAGAGGGCAAGTACCTCAACATAACAAAGGCCATATATGACAAACCCACAGGCAACATTATACTTAAGAGTCAGAAGCTGAAAGTTTTTCCTTTAAGCTCAGGAACAATACAAGGATGCCCACTTTCTCCACTTCTATTCAACATAGTACTGGAGGTCCTAGCCACAGCAATCAGACAACACAAAGAAATAAAAGGTATCCAGATTGGCAAGGAAGAATTTAAACTGTCCCTGTTTGCAGGTGACATGATATTGTACATAAAAACCCTAAAGAATCCACTCCAAAACTACTAGATCTAATATCTGAATTCAGCAAAGTTTCAGGATACAAAATTAATATGCAGAAATCTGTGACATTCCTATACACTAATAATGAACTAGCAGAGAGAAATCAGGAAAACAATTCCATTCACAATTGCATCAAAAAGAATAAAATACCTAGGAATAAACGTAACCAAGGAAGTGAAAGACCTATACCCTGGAAACTGCAAGACACTCATGAGAGAAATTAGAGAAGATACCAATAAATGGAAACACATCCTGTGCTCATGGATAGGAAGAATTAATTTTGTCATAATGACTATCATGCCTAAAGCAGTCTATAGATTCAATGCAATTCCTATCAAAATGCCAATAGCATTCTTCAAGGAACTAGAGAAAATCATCCTAAAATTCATATGGAACCACAAAAGACCTCGAATAGCCAAAGCAATTCTGAGAAGGAAGAATAAAACTGAGGGCATTATGCTCCCCAACTTCAAGCTCTACTAAAAAGCCACAGTAATCAAGACAATTTGGTACTGGCACAATACAGCCCATAGACCAGTGGAGCAGACTAGAGAGCCATGATATAAACCCAACGATATATGGTCAATTAATATATGATAAAGGAGCCATGGACATACAATGGGGAAATGACAGCCTCTTCAACAGATGGTGTTGGCAAAAGTGGACAGCTACATGCAAGAGAATGAAACTGGATTATTGTTTAATCCCATACACAAAGTAAACTTGAAATGGATTAAAGACTTGAATGTTAGTCATGAAACCATAAAACTCTTAGAAGACAACATAGGCAAACATCTCCTCAATATAAGTATGAGCAACTTCTTCCTGAATGCATCTCCTCGAGAAAGGGAAACAAAAGCAAAAATGAACTCATGGAACCACATCAAACTAAAAAGTTTTCATATGGCAAAGGACACCATCAACAGCACAAAAAGGCTTCCCACAGTATGGGAGAATATATTTGTAAATGACATATCCAATAGGGGTTAACATTCAAAATATATAAAGAACTTACACACCTCAACACCCAAAAAGCAAATAACCTGATTAACAAATGGGCAGAGGATATGGAGAGACAGTTCTCCAAAGAAGAAATTCAAATGGCCAGCAGACACATGAAAATATGCTGCACATCACTAATCATCAGGGAAATGCAAATTAAAACCACAATGAGATATCACCTCACACCAGTAAGGATGGCCAGCATTGAAAAGACTAAGAACAAGAAATGCTGGAGAGGATGAGGAGAAAGGGGAACCCTCCTACACTGCTGGTGGGAATGTAAGCTAGTTCAACCATTGTGGAAAGCAATATGGAGGTTCCTCAAAAAACTAAAAATAGAAATACCCTTTGACCTGGGAATCCCACTCCTTGGAATTTACCCAAAGAATACAACTTCTCAGGTTCAAAAAGACATATGCACCCCTATGTGTATTGCAGCACTTTTTGCAATAGCCAAGATACGGAAACAACCTAAGTGTCCTTCAGTAGATGAATGGATAAAGAAGATGTGGTACATATACACAATGGAATACTATTCAGCCATAAGAAAGAAAGAAATCCTACCATTTGCAACAACATGGATGGAGATGGAGAATATTATGCTCAGTGAAATAAGCCAGGCAGAGAAAGACAAATGCCAAATAATTTCCCTCATTTGTGGAGTACAACAATGAAGCAAAACTGAAGGAACAAAATAGCAGCAGACTCACTGACTCCATGAATGAACTAGTGGTTACCAAAGGGGGGTGTGTGGGAGGGCGGGTGGGGGGTGAGGGAGAAGGGGATTGAGGAGTATTATGTTTAGTACACATGGTGTAGGGGGTCATGGGGAGAACAGTGTAGCACAGAGAAGGCAAATAGTGAATTTGTGGCATCTTGCTGCACTGATGGACTGTGACTGCATTGAGGTATGGGTGGGGACCTGATAATATGGGTAAATGTAGTAACTACATTTTTTTTCATGTAAAACCTTCATAAGAGTGTATATCAATCATACCTTAATAAAAAATTTTTAAAAAAATCTGAGGATCCAAGCACTGAGACCATGGGACCACCAGGCTTGATCTGGCATTTAGGACAATATCCCATCCTGAAGTTGTCTACAGGTCTTTATTGTCAAAGGACTTCAAAGTTTCATGGAAACCAGCCTGTCTTCTTCAGCTCCCTGACGCTGAGGGGTAGGAACACAGGTGTTTGAAGGCACTTGGAGATCCTTGGTAAGGAAACATGTCCCAGGGACAGACGGGGAGGTATTGTCCTGAGACTCTGATGGTGGCTTTGCACAAAGGGACCCAGGCAGGAGCCTCCACTCTGCTCCAGATCCTGTGGCCTAGGGACTCTGCTCTGAGGCCATGGCCCATCTTACCTGCGTAGCAGTTCCTGGTAACCTCACCTGCCACACAGGGCCACTGGTTAATCATGTGTGGGGTGACAGTAGCCAAGCATAAGGTTTGCCCAGGGCTTTGCCACAGGCCCAAAGCTAAGCGCTTTACGCGTCTCATTTTTATCTTCATAACAATTTCGACCAGTAGGGACTGTTATATCAACTTGCAGTGTAAATGGATTTTGCTAATGGCAGGAGGCAGTTCACAGGTGACCAATGTTAACAAGAGGCATGGGTGAAGGCAACGGAGCATGAGGATGGGAGGTTTGTGTGGACTGAGGGCAGAAGAGGTTTCCTGGACTTGCTTGTGCATCCCTCCAGCTGTGGGGGTGGGGTTAGCACACATCTGTGGGGTGGGGTTGAGGTGGCAGACCAGTCACCCTGCTGCCTGGCCCTGGCTCTGACCATGTCTGCCCTTGAGAGATTACCTCACTGTTCAGGGCCTCAGCCTTTCTCATCAGGAAAGTGGGGAATAAAACAGCCCTTTACAAGGTACAAAGCCTGAAAGATCAAACACAGGAAAGCCCAGTCTGTGCAGTGCGCTGTCCCAGCGGGGCTGTTGGCATGTCAGGGGCTCTCTTGGAGGGGAGCCTGGGGCCTGGACTGCATTGCCTCTCCTCTTTGTTTTGTAGCACTCACCCTTCCCAGAAGCCATTGGGTTACCTATGTAGTATTTAGCAGGGTTCTCTATGGACAACTCAAGATGTGCAAGGTCTGCAAGCCTGGAGTACATGTGGAGGAAGAGGCAGAGAGCTGAGGGTGGTTAGCAGAGCAGCCTGACTGGGCTCATGGTTGCACCTGTGGGACTATGGCCCCGGGTGCATTTCCTTTGGCTCAGAGCTGTCTGCCCAGGAGACGGTCAGGAGACCCGGGACAGCAGTGAAGTCCCCTTCCAGGAGGCATCACGGCTCCTGCTCTGAACTGGATATGGGAAGGCCGCTGGACCTGTCCCTTATCAGCAGAGATGTCGCTTTTTGCAGGAGGCGTGCTGAGCACTGGTCTCAACCGCTCCTCCAGCCTTGGGCCTTTGGCGCCGTCTGTGCTCTGAAGCCGCCTGGACCTTCCTCAGGGGCTCTGCCTAGGCAAGTGCGGAGCTAAATTTATTCCACTTCAGTTTAAAGCTTTGTCTGGTCCAATGAAGGAGGCAGTCCCATTAGGCATAACTTGGGCCCTCTGTGTAACTGCCTGGTCTTCCACCCCCTCCTCTGGTTCCTTCCCAGACTGGCACCCCCTGTGCTGTGCTGCCCTGGCCCTGGCTGGGGTTCACTGCTGCACTGCACTGGGGCCTCTTGTCCTTCACTTGTTGAGGCCATAGGGGACCTGGGGGGCTTCCAGAGAGCTGGGTGAATGTGTGTCCTGCATGGCTGCTGCTTCAGTCCCTGGAGGCTACATGGTGCATGGCTTCTCACAACCAGAGTTTTCTCTGCATCCCAGGGGGAGGTCCTGAAGGCCCTTAGTCCTCTGTGCTCACTCAGCCCGTGCTTGCTCAGTACCTCTCCCTTGCTCTGGAGTTTTGAAGCCCATGTTTACTGCTTGTCCCCACTCATCTTCCCTGAAGCTGTGTTGGCAAGTGGGTCCAGGGAAGAGAGAACCTGGCTTGCCCAAAGGGGAGCAATACTCAGGAGGCGCTCTAAAAATACATGTCTGATCTGCTGTTATGTGCATACCCATGAATGTCCTCTATATCTTTTATGTCCTGATGTCCTCTCCACTCAATGGAGATTTATATTTCTATATATTCTTATACACTCCTCTTTTTATAAATAAAAATTTGCTCAGAACCAAATGATTCTGTACAACAAACCATGAGTTACAAACCCATTTTACAGATTGGAAAACTGAGGATCATAGGAGTTAAGTGGCTGCAGGCCACCCAGCAGACAAGCAGGGGCCTGAGGTTCTAGACTAGGCTTTATGAGTCCTGAGCCTGTGTCATGTCTGCTCCTCTAAGCTGTGGCATCTCAAGGGCAGGGACCACATCCAGCACATCTTTCTGGGCCCAGAGTCCTTGCTACATGCTGACGAGTTTGCTGACACATGAGGGCTGCTCCTAAAACTGGAGCAGAGAGTTCCAGGGAGGAGTGGGGGTCTGCAGGAGGTAGGGATTTACTAAATGGTTCCAAGGGGACCAGGACGTAAGTGGAGGCTCCTGTCCAGGCTGTGAACATAACCAGTTTATTTCCTCCCCTGGGCACCACCTGCAGGCACTGCTACTGGGTGGTGGTGAGGCAGCTTGTGGGGCACAGGTAACAAGGATCTCAGAGCAAACAGGAGCCCTGAAAATGCCAAGGGGCCATGTCAGAGCTGGAGCAGGAGCAGGTGTCTCCAGGGCTGAGTCTGGGAGCAGAAAAGGGTGTTTTGGGATGGAAGCTGGCCTTCTCATGTGGAGGTGGATGGCTGTTCCTGCCATGTCCTTGTGCGCCTTCCCTGCCTGAGCGCTGGGCTGCCATTTTTTTCTGCTCGCAGAGTCCTCTTGGAAAGTGGGGCATGAATCCTCTCTGCTTTGCATTCCTCTCTGACTCTGCTGTTCCCTCCTTCTACTGACTTTGGGCCTCATTTATTCTTCTTTTTCTAGTGTTGTTAACTGTGAGTTTGGACTGCTCATATGGGATTGTTCTTCTTTCTTGAGGTAGGCCTGTATTGCAATATACTTTCCTCTTAGCATGGCCTTCACTGTGTCCCACAATTTTGCCGTGTTGAATTATTGTTGTGATTTGTCTCCATATATTGCTTGATCTCTCTTTTTATTTGGTCATTGATCCATTTGTTATTTAGGAGCATGTTGTGAAGCCTCCATGTGTTTGTGGGATTTTTCATTTTCTTTGTGTAATTTATTTCTAGTTTCATACCTTTGTGGTCTGAGAAACTGGTTAGTGCAATTTCAATCTTTTTGAATCTACCGAGGTTCTTTTTGTAGCCTAGTATATGATCTATTCTTGAAAATATTCCGTGTGCACTTGAGAAGAATATGTATTCTGCTGCTTTTGGGTGTAGAGTTGTGTAGGTGTCTGTTAGGCCCATCTGTTCTAATGTGTTGTACTGTGCCTCTATGGCTTCACTTATTTTCTGTCTGGTTGATCTGTCCTTCAGAGTGGGTGGAGTGTTGAAGTCTCCTAGAATGAATGCATTGCATTCTATTTCCCCTTTTAAATCTGTTAGTATTTGTTTCACATATGTAGGTGTACTGTGTTGGGTGCATAGATATTTATGATGGTTATATCTTCTTGTTGGATTGACCCCTTTATCATTATGTAATGTCCTTCTTTGTCTCTTGTTACTTTCTTTGTTTTGAAGTCTTTTTTGTCTGCTACAAGTACTGCAACTCCTGCTTTTTTCTCTCTATTAGTTGCATGAAATATCTTTTTCCATCCCTTCACTTTTAGTCTGTGTATGTCTTTGGGTTTAAAGTGAATCTCTTGTAGGCAGCATATAGATGGGTCTTGTTTAGTATCCATTCAGTGACTCTATGTCTTTTGATTGGTGCATGCAGTCCATTTACATTTAGGGTGATTATCGATAGGTAAGTACTCATTGCCATTGTAAGCTTTAGATTCGTGGTTATCAAAAGTTCAAGGTTAACTTCCTTGCTATCTAATTGTCTAACTTAACTCACTTAATATGCTATTATAAAAACAATCAAAAGGTTCCTTTCTTTTTCTCCTCCTTTTTCTTCCTCCTCCATTCTTTATATATTAGGTATCATATTGTAGGATCTGAAAAATCAAAAGTTAGCATAAGTACAGCCATCTTAAAGGCTTAAATACCACCCCCTAACCTAGAAGGAGGAAAATTATTAGAATCTTGAAAAACAAGTTAGTCAGCCAGTGTTAAATGTAGTGACCTTTAGTTAGCTGACCTCAAATCAGTTAATCATACACACCAAGCTTATCTTGCTAGAACCACCCTAAACATTCCGAAGGTGATCTTATCTAACCAGACCCCAGGATGTAGTGCCAGCCAAAGATTTATGTGTCTATGAAAAAACACTGTATTGTGATTGTAGAAAATGTTGCCCCCTTTGAAAATGCTATAAAACCTTCTGGCTTTGTGTGCTCAGGGTCCTTGTTGAGACCTGCTGTGTCAGGCTGATGCTTGGACCCCAGCTAGCTGGTTCCTGAATAAATTCCTCTTGCTTGTTGCATCAAGAGACGCCTTTCATGAGTGAATTGGGGCGGCATCCTCCTCAGGGAGAATCCAACATTTGGGGGCTCGTCCAGGATCGTGCGCTCACCCCGCTTCACTCCCGAAGCCGTTCTTGGAGGAAGAGGTAAGGTTAGTGGCGCCTTGGGTTGTCTGTGTTCTGTTTTCTGTTTTTCAGTGAGACCAGTCGGAATTCTGAAAGGGTACCCGTTGTCTGGCAGCTGTCCCGATCCCGTAAAGGGGTCGAGACTGCGGTCGGTAGATGTACTTTGAGCACCGCAGGCTGCAACCCTGGGGGACGCCTCGGGGAGGTTGGAGGGCCAGGGACGCCTGGTAGCCTCTCGTCTGTTTTTCCGGCAAAGTGAACCTGATGAGATAGGGTTGATTTTTGGGCACCAGGAGTATCAACCCTCCGATTCCTTTCGGTTTCTGTTTGAAAATCTGAGAAAAACAAAAAGCGGCCGCTGTGTGTCTAATTTGTGTGTGTCTTTGTTTTCTGTGTCTTTTACGTGCCTGATTATTGTTGTACTGACAATGGGACAGACAGTGACGACCCCCCTTAGCCTGACGTTAGATCATTGGACGGAAGTCAGAGCGAGAGCGCATAACTTGTCAGTAGAAGTAAAAAAGGGACCATGGCATACTTTCTGTACCTCCGAATGGCCCACCTTCAATGTTGGGTGTCCCTCGGAGGGGACTTTTGATCTCCCCACTTTATTAGCAGTTAAAGCCATTGTCTTCCAGGATTCACCTCAAGGACACCTGAATCAGCAACCCTATATTGTAGTCTGGCAAGAGTTGGTGAAAAACCCACCGCCCTGGGTAAAGCCCTGGGTGCAGAAGAAAACAGGCCCTCGAGTTTTAGCTGCCCAGACCCAACCCCAGAGCAAGGAAAAAGAAACCACTAAAGTTCACCCTGACACTCAAGATGATTTGCTTATGGTTGATGATCCCCCTCCCTATCCTCCTGCCCCTACGGCACCCCCGGCCCCAGCACTGCCAGCCCCAGTACCCCTGGAACCGCCAGCCCCTGGTGCTGAGGCAGTGGAGCCGGCTCTGGGACCTGCCCAGGGAACTCGGCGCCACCGAGGGGCCACCTTGGACCCACCGGGTATTTTTCCTCTCCGGTCTTATGGAGTTCCCATCCTTGGGGAAGAGGGGGACCCGCCTTTCCAACCTCTGCAATATTGGCCATTCTCCTCTGCTGATTTATACAATTGGAAAGCTAACCACCCTCCTTTTTCAGAGGAACCGCAGAGACTAACGGGACTGATAGAGTCCCTGATGTTCTCTCACCAGCCCACTTGGGATGATTGTCAGCAGCTCTTACAGGTACTCTTCACCACGGAAGAAAGAGAAAGGATCCTCCTGGAGGCACGGAAAAACGTGCCTGGAACTGACGGACGACCATCGCAACTCCCTCATGATATAGAAAGGGGGTTCCCTTTGACCAGACCCAATTGGGACTTTAATTCTCCAGAAGGTAGGGAGCAACTAACCATCTATTGCCAGGCTCTGGTGGCAGGTCTTCACGGGGCCGCAAGGCGCCCCACCAATTTGGCCAAGGTAAGAGAAGTTAGTCAGGGAGCAGCTGAGGCACCCGCAGTGTTCTTAGAACGCCTGATGGAAGTCTTCAGGCGGTATACTCCTTTTGACCCCACTTCTGAAGAGCACAGTGCTTCAGTGGCTCTTGCCTTTATTGGGCAATCAGCACCTGATATTAGAAAGAAGCTTCAGAGACTAGAAGGCTTACAGGATTTGTCGCTGAGGGATTTGGTGAAAAAAGCTGAGAAAGTTTATCATAAGAGAGAGACTGAGGAAGAGAAAGAATTAAGGAAGGAAAAGGAAAGAGAAAGTAAAGAGGAAAAGAGGGACAGGAAGCATGAGAAAAATTTAACAAAGATCTTGGCCACAGTAGTAGAAAGTAAGGGACGCCCGCCCTCTAGTGGTAGAACTAGTAAGGCAGGGTCCCTGGGCAACCGACCTCCTTTGAATAAAGATCAGTGTGCGTACTGCAAGGAAAAGGGGCATTGGATGAAAGAATGCCCTAAGAAACCACCGCGGGGACCTCCGAAGAAGGTGTTGTCTCTGCTGGAAGATGAGGATTAGAGAAGATGGGGCTCGGAGCCCCTCCCCGAGCCTAGGGTAACCCTGAAGGTGGAGGGCAACCCATTGAGTTTCTGGTGGATAACGGTGCTCAACATTCTGTACTAACCCAAGCTAGAGGCCCTCTTTCTAGCAAAAAGTCTTGGGTGTTCAGGGCCACGGGCCAGAAACAATATGCATGGACTACCCAAAGAACAGTGGACTTAGGAGTGGGACAAGTAAACCACTCATTCCTTGTCATACCGGAATGCCCCACACCCTTGTTAGGAAGAGACATCTTGACCAAAGTGGGGGCCCAAATATCCTTTCAGGCTGAAGATACCCGAGTGACTGATCGAGAGAAAAAACCTTTGGGCCTAAGTATTCTGTCCATAAGATTAGAAGACGAGTACTGCCTTTTTAAAGAACCAAAACCCTCCCGAGTTAGTCAGGGGTGGCTTAACCAGTTTCCGGGGGCCTGGGTGGATACGGCGGGTATAGGGCTCGCTGTAAACCAGCCCCCAGTAGTCATAGAATTGAAAGCCTCAGCCTTACCAGTAACTGTGAGACAATATCCAATGAGTAAAGAAGCCAGAGATGGAATTAGGCTCCATATCCAGAGGCTCATAGAGCAGGGGATATTAGTAAAATGTAAATCCCCATGGAACACTCCCTTGCTGCCTGTAAAGAAAGCGGGAATAGGAGATTATCGACCAGTGCAAGATTTAAGAGAAGTTAATAAGAGAATACAGGACATTCATCCCACTGTGCCGAAACCTTATAACCTGCTAAGCTCTCTGGCCCCGGAAAACACCTGGTATACAGTCCTAGATTTAAAAGATGCCTTCTTTTGTTTGCACCTGCACCAGAGTAGCCAACCACTGTTTGCTTTTAAATGGAAAGACCCCTCCACAGGAACTACTGGACAATTGACCTGGACTCGCTTGCCACAAGGATTCAAGAATTCACCCACCCTCTTCGACGAGGCTTTACATCAGGACTTGGCCTTTTACCGAGCCTCCAACCCACAGGTAACTTTGTTACAATATGTTGATGACTTACTGATAGCAGCCCCTACTCAGGAAGCCTGCCAAGAGGCCACGGGAGCCCTTTTGACTGAACTTGCTAAATTGAGATATAGGGCATCTGCCAAAAAGGCACAGATCTGCCAACAACGAGTGACTTATTTGAGATATTCCCTGAGAGAGGGGAAAAGGTGGCTTACTGAAGCCCGAAAGCAGACTGTGACGCAGATCCCGGTTCCTACTACTCCGCGCCAAGTTCGTGAGTTTCTAGGGATGGCAGAGTTTTGTAGATTATGGATACCCGGATATGCCACCTTAGCTGCCCCTCTGTATTCCCTAACCAAAGGGGCGGCCCCGTTTGTTTGGGGACCTGAACATCAGCAGGCCTTTGATGATATCAAGAAGGCCCTCCTGTCGGCGCCCGCTCTGGCCTTGCCAGATGTGACTAAGCCGTTCGTCCTTTTTGTGGATGAACAGAGCGGAGTGGCTCAGGGAGTGTTGACCCAACAATGGGGACCTTGGAAGAGACCTGTCACCTACTTGTCAAAAAAATTGGACCCAGTGAGTAGCGGATGGCCTGCCTATTTGAGAGTAGTGGCGGCCGTGGCCCTCTTGGTTAAAGATTCTGACAAACTGACACTGGGACAAAAACTCACTGTGGTTGCTCCACATGCGTTGGAGAGTGTAATTCGGCAGCCACCCGAGAGATGGATGTCGAATGCCAGAATGACTCACTACCAAACCTTACTCCTGAATTGTGATCATGTGGAGTTTGCCCCCCCTGCCATCCTAAACCTGGCCACTCTGCTCCCTGATTTGGGGAAGGAAGTGCTTCATACCTGCCAGGAAATCCTGGCTGAGGAGACAGGGACCCGCCGGGACTTACAAGATCAGCCCTTAAGAGGACCGGGACTCCTGACTTGGTATACAGACGGGAGCAGTTACATCATGGATGGTAAGAGAATGGCTGGAGCTGCAGTAGTAGATGATGACTGGATCATGTGGGCCAGCAGACTCCCAACGGGCACTTCTGCACAGCGAGCAGAACTCATCGCCCTGACTCAGGCTCTAAGGATGGCAGAAGGTAAGAGACTTAACGTCTACACTGACAGCTGATACGCTTTTGCCACTGCTCATATACACGGGGCTATTTATAGACAGAGAGGGCTGTTAACTTCTGCCGGGAAAGATGTTAAAAACAAACAAGAAATTTTAGATTTGTTAGAAGCCATCCATAGGCCTAAGGAAATAGTGATAATACATTGCCCTGGACATCAGAAAGATGACTCTCCAATAGCTCGAGGAAACTGGAGGGCGGACCAAGCCGCAAAGCAAGCAGCTCAGGGAATGAACATTTTACCCCTCCAAGTGTATCCGGAAGCCACCCACATTAAGAGCTTCCAGTATACACCTGAAGATCTCGCTTGTATAAACAAATTAGAGTTCAAAAATTCCTCACCCCAAGAGATATACAAGTCTGAAAAAGGGAAAGTTGTCCTGCCCCAGAGAGAGGCAGGAAAATACTTAAGGCAATTACATCAATTGACACATTTGGGAGCAAAAAACCTAAGGACCTTAGTTCGGGACTCCCCTTATCATGTTATTAGATTAGGAAAATTGGCTGACGAGGTTGTAAGAAATTGTGTTCCCTGCCAATTAGTAAACGTGAGTAAAAATCAAGCAATACCCAGGAAGAGACTTCGAGGAGATCGCCCAGGAGCTTATTGGGAAGTTGACTTCACTGAAATTAAGCCTGCTAAGTATAGATATAAGTACCTTCTAGTTTTCCTAGACACATTTTCAGGATGGACAGAGGCGTTCCCCACCAAAACTGAGACAGCTCAGACGGTGTCTAAAAAGATCCTTGAAGAAATATTTCCCAGGTTTGGGATCCCAAAGGTAATCGGCTCTGACAATGGCCCTGCCTTTGTTGCCCAGGTAAGTCAGGGATTGGCCAAGATCCTGGGGACAGATTGGAAATTGCATTGTGCATACAGGCCCCAGAGCTCAGGACAGGTAGAAAGGATGAACAGAACTCTAAAGGAGACCTTGACTAAATTGTCCATAGAGACTGGCTTATGTGATTGGTTAGTCCTCCTTCCCTTTGCCCTGTTTAGAGTCAGGAACACTCCCGGCCGTTTTAGACTAACGCCCTTTGAAATAATGTTTGGGGCCCCGGCCCCGCTCCAATCAGCTCATCTTCATACATTCCCCGAATGTGCAACTAATAAGTTTCTGCTTGAAAAGTTATGAGCCTTGGAAGTCATGCAGAAAGAGGTGTGGGCCTCCATTAAGAAAGCCTATCGGCCAGAGAACCTCTCAGTACCTCACCAGTTCCAGGTGGGAGACCCTGTCTATGTGAGAAGACACCGGACAGGAAACCTCGAGCCACGGTGGAAGAGACCTTTCATCGTCCTCCTGACTACTCCCACAGCTGTGAAAGTGGACGGCGTCTCCTCCTGGATACACGCTTCACATCTGAAGAAGGCACCCTCACCGGACCCGGACTGGCGAGTAACTCGGACTGATAACCCCCTTAAGCTTCACTTGTGTAGAAAGAACTATGTTATTAGTGATTCTGATGTTCCTGCTACCTCCAACCCACCAGAACCCTAACCCTCATGAGCCCAGGTTACTGACATGGCAAATCATTACCCCAGCTTCCCGCCAAGTAGTAGTCCAGTTAACAGGACAACACCCTAAGGGAACCTGGTGGCCTACCCTCACTGTAGATATATGCATTCTTTTCAAACAAGACCCCTGGTACGAAGATAAAGTTGGGGTACCCAGATGTGGCGCTCGGGATTATACAGTGCATTGGGGCTCTGGGACTATGAAAGAGATCCAAAGTACCTGCTTTTATGTATGCCCGGCCCCCTCAACCGATGCCGAGGTCTCACAGTGTGGTGGGCAGACAGATTTTTTTTGTAAAAATTGGAGTTGTGAGCAGACAGGGACATGCCATTAGCTAACACGAAGCGCAGAGAGACCTCCTCCAGGCCTCATAAAAATCCAACGGGGTGCCACTCGTGCCCAATGCAGGACTAATCCCACCTGCAATCTTATTGACATCTCCTTCACAGATGCAGGAAAAAGGGCAACAAACTGAGAAAAAGAGCTTACATGGGGACTAAGACTCTACCAGAGTGGCTATGATAATAGAGTCTTGTTCATGCTCAGGCTTAAGGTAGAGACTCTCCCGGCTATCCCAGTGGGACCCAATGCTGTCCTGCAGGATCGGCCGCGTCTCCCAGTCCCAGCCCCCAAGCAGACCCTAGCTCCACCTGTGGACTCTACCACCACTCCCTCTATCTCCACTCTTGGCCAAGTTACCCCTTTTCCTAGCACAGGACTACGCCTTCTCAACCTCCTTGAAAAGGCTTTTCAGGCCTTAAACACCACCAATCCTAAAACTACTGAATCCTGTTGGTTGTGTTTCTCTTCTGGGCCGCCTTGTTATGAAAGATTAAGATTGTTGGGCAGTTTTAACAGGACGACCCGTCACGAGATCTGTAGCTGGGAGAGCCATAGGAAACTAACCCTGACTGAAGTAACTGGAAGAGGAAGATGTTTAGGTACAGTTCCCCCCACCCATAAAGCTTTGTGTGATGAAACCATAGCTGTAACCTCCTCAGGTGAAAATGAGTATCTAGTCCCTCCTCCCGAGGGATGGTGGGCTTGTAACACTGGAGTGACCCCATGTGTCTCTACTTCTGCCTTCAACTCCTCCCGTGATTTCTGTATCATGGTCCAGCTGGTGCCCAGGTTGATGTATCATGATGATCTCTCATTCGTAGCTGAATTTGAACCTAGGCATAGATATGAGAGAACTGGTCTCGCTGACCTTAGCCGTGTTGTTAAGAACAGGAGTCGCAGCCGGAGTGGAAACAGGAGCAGCCGCTATTGTCCAAGGGAACCAACATTATGAAGGACTAAGGACAGCTATTGATGAAGACCTAAAGACCATAGAGCAATCCATTACAAAACTTGAAGAATCTCTGACTTCCCTCTCTGAGGTAGTCTTGCGAATAGACGAGGGCTGGATCTGCTGTTCCTAAAAAAAGGAGGACTGTGTGCAGCTTTAAAAGAAGAATGCTGCTTTTATGCAGATCATTCTGGAATAGTAAAAGATTCAATGTCAAAGCTTAGGGAAAGGCTAGACCAGAGGAAGAAAGAATGGGAAGCCGGCCAAGGGCTATTTGAATCTTGGTTCACTAGATCCCCGTGGTTTACAACCCTGATATCCACTCTGGCTGGGCCCTTACTCATCCTTGTGTTGCTCCTCACTTTAGGACCCTGCATATTAAATCGGCTGATAACTTTTGTTAGAGAAAGAGTGAGTGCTGTTCATGTACTGATGTTGAGGCAACAATATCATTCACTCACCCCACAAGAAGATACAAACATTCCATGATTGGAATGCCCCTAAAGAGAAGTGGGGAAATGTAGGATCTGAAAAATCAAAAGTTAGCATAAGTACAGCCATCTTAAAGGCTTAAATACCACCCCCTAACCTAGAAGGAGGAAAATTATTAGAATCTTGAAAAACAAGTTAGTCAGCCAGTGCTAAATGTAGTGACCTTTAGTTAGCTGACCTCAAATCAGTTAATCATACACACCAAGCTTATCTTGCTAGAACCACCCTAAACATTCCGAAGATGATCTTATCTAACCAGACCCCAGGATGTAGTGCCAGCCAAAGATTTATGTGTCTATGAAAAAACACTGTATTGTGATTGTAGAAAATGTTGCCCCCTTTGAAAATGCTATAAAACCTTCTGGCTTTGTGTGCTCAGGGTCCTTGTTGAGACCTGCTGTGTCAGGCTGATGCTTGGACCCCAGCTAGCTGGTTCCTGAATAAATTCCTCTTGCTTGTTGCATCAAGAGACGCCTTTCGTGAGTGAATTGGGGCGGCGTCCTCCTCAGGGAGAATCCAACAATATTCTGTATTATTTGTCTATCCCTTGATTGACTTTGGGGATAGTTAATTTAATTTTGCATTTTCTTAGTAATTAGCTATTCTACTTTCTTTACTGTGGTTTTATTACCTCTGGTGACAGCTATTAAACCTTAGGAACACGTCCATCTATAGCAATCCTTCCAAAGTAGACTGTAGAGATGGTTTATGGGAGGTAAATTCTCTCAGCTTTTGCTTATCTGGAAATCGTTTAATCCCTCCTTCAAATTTAAATGATAATCTTGCTGGATAAAGTAATCTTGGTTCCAGGCCTTTCTGTTCCATTGCATTAAGTGCATCATGCCACTCCTTTCTAATCTGTAAGGTTTCTGCTGAGAAGTCTGATGTTAGCCTGATGGGCTTTCCTTTGTATGTGATCTTATTTCTCTCTCTGGCTGCTTTTAATAGTCTGTCTTTATCCTTGGTCTTTGCCAGTTTTATTACTATATGTCTTGGTGTTTTCTTCCTTGGGTCCCTTGTGTTGGGAGATCTGTGGATCTCCATGGCCTGAAAGACTATCTCCTTCCTCAGATTGGATAAGTTTTCAGCAACTACCTCCTCAATGACACTTTCTATCCCTTTCTCTCTCTCTTCTTCTTCTTCTGGTACCCCTATAATGCAAATATTGTTCTGTTTGGATTGGTCACAGAGTTCTCTCAATATTCTTTCATTCTTAGAGATCCTTTTTCTCTCTGTGCCTCAGATTCTTTGTATTCCTCTTCTCTAGTTTCTATTTCATTTATCGTCTCCTCCACCATGTCTAATCTGCTTTTAATACCCTCTATTGTGCTCTTCAACAATTGGATCTCTGACAGGAATTTACTCCTGAATTCTTGAATATCTTTCCATATGTCCATGAGCATGTTAATGATTTTTATTTTGAACTCCCTTTCAGGAAGATTCATGAGGTCTGTGTTATCTTTCTCAGGAGTTATATTAATTTTACTCTGGACCAGGTTCCTTTGGCATTTCGTATTTGTATATGGCGCCCTCTAATGTCCAGAAGCTCTACTCTCTGGAGCTGCTCAGCCCCTGAAGCAATGTTGGGGGTTGCAGGGCAGTGGTATTGTTACCTGCGGGGAGGAAAAAGCTGTTTCCTGCTTCCCGGCTGCTATGCCTGTCTCCACTTTCTGAACCATTCATTGGGCCAAGAACAGAGGTATAAGCCTCTATGCTTTGGGTTTGTAGTTGCTATAGACAGATCTTTCCTCTGGCTGGCCTAATGCCAGGGTAGGGTTTGCCAGTTTGTGAGCCAGGTGGAGCTGGCTGGGAGAAAGGCTCAGTAGGCTGCATATCACAGAGGGAGTCCTAGGAGCTGTGTAGTCAGCCAGGGAGCTGGAGCACTGAAGACTGTGAAAGCTCCCAATCTGCTGGGCAGAGTGCACCTGGACAATTTTTTCTACCTGTCCTTTCTCCTGAGCAGTAAGCTCTGTGCAATCCTTGCCCCCTTAGCATCCCTCTTGTTAAGGGCTTCCTTGTTAGGAAGTCTCTCAGACTGCCCACCTTTCTTTTGTCCAGAGCAGCTGGATATGGATCCCTACTTTCCACAAGTGGCTGAAATCTTAGTCTCTCCAGGAATTCTGCCTGTCTTAACTTTCCAACCCCCTAATCATGAGAGTCTTATGAAAGCACCATGAAATGTTGGTTTGTGCTCCCAGAGCAGATCTCTGGAGTTAGGTATTCAGAATTCCCAGGCCTCCACCTCCTCCCCGTTCCATTTCTTTTCCTCCTGCTGGTGAGCTGGGGTTGGGGAAGGGCTTGGGTCTGGCTGCATCACAGCTTTGGTACGTTACCCTGTTCTGTGAGGTCTGGTCTTTTCTCCAGGTGTATGTAGTCTGGCACAGTCCTCTTTCCTGTTGCTCTTTCAGGATTAGTTGTATTAATTATATTTTCATATTATATGCAGTTTTAGGAGGAAGCCTCTGTCTCACCTCTGATGCCACCATCTTTAATCCCTTCTTCTGGGCCACTCTTGCAGAAAGAATGACTCCCAGTGTCCCTTGGCACTACATCAGGTCAGTCACATTCCAGGGGTGGTAGCACACAGCTCTGCCTGGAATTGCAGCCTGATTAAGAGGGTTTGCATGGTGAAAGCTGGGTTACCACCCTCACAGACTTATTCTCCACTCAGGTCTGCAGTGAAGCTGAAGCAGAAGCCATCACCAGTCAGAAGCTGGTCAAGAGTCACGCATACTCTGTCACTGGAGTCCAGGAGGTAAAATTGGGCAGGGGGAGTGACAGGCAACATGTAATGATATCACTGCAGGTCCAGGGTGTGCTTCTAGGGGGGACTCATAAATAGCAGGGGCAGGTGGAATGTATATGTGGATTGGAGATAGACTGCCCAGGTGCCCCTCCAGCTACCACCACCTATGGACTAGGTAATCCTGGACAAGTCCACCCCAGAGTCTCAGATACTTGAGCTGTAAAGTGCAGATACTACCAGTACCCAGCTTATAGGATTCATGAGGTTTAAATGAGGTGATAATGCAGTGGAGTGCTCACCGCTGGGCCCTGTCTGCTGTGTGCTCAGTCATGGCTCCCATCACACTTGATGGGAGGTTAACTATCATTAAATCTCTGAGTCAATCTTAGTGCACTATGAAACCGAGTGCAAGTTAAGGCAAACATGAACTTGTTTCATGGCTAGATTCACTGTTTATTCAACCACAGTGGGAAAAGTAGAGTAGTTAGTCAAGGCCTGAAAGCCTGGGTTAGCAGGAAATGTGTATGTGGCTGTTTAGGGACCCCTGGAAAAGTGGATGCAAATCCTCCTGGTCTGACCCAGTTGTGGGCAGCAGGACACAGTGATTCAGAGAAAATTATCAGACTCAGGAATCTGTGGGGTACGGTGGAGTGGATAGGGGCCTGGAGTGATGTATTTGTTCCTCTTGCCCCAGCCCTTGCCTCCCTCTGCAGAAAGGAACCAGGTATGGTGACCACAGCACTCCTGTCCACAAATTACACAGCCTGTTCAGAAAAGAGCACTAAATGGCTCTAGGTTGGGAAAAGTGAGGCAAAATCCACTTAGCTGTGGCCTGTGATTCTGGATACCTGCTCAGCATTTGCAAGTTTGGCAGCTCAGTGGAATCTTGCTCAATGCTGAGGGTTGTCTGGCCTCCACCCAGCCCACTGCATGACCCAAAGATGACGGCACCTCTGAAAGTCAGATTCTTCCCACTCCACAACCCTGGTCACTCCAACAAAGGCCAGCCCTCAGTGCTAAGAGGAGAGGACACCAAGAAAGTAGAGCTCCATCCTAGCAGCCTGCTGGCCCCCTAGGTGGTGATGAATGGAGGGGTGCTTAGCCTCCTGGGGAGCTCACCAGGGCAGGAATCACCCCATAAAGTGTTAATGACCTGAGCAGGGAGAGGTTCCTGGGCAGGTCTCTCACCAGCAGTTAGCAATGGGGGCTGGTGCCTGAGGCCCCGTGGTGCCCTGGGGCTGCTGCATCCTGAAACCTGGGTGGCCATGGTGCAGGAGGCTGGAGGGAGAGGGGAGCCCCTTCATTCGTGTCAGCACTGTCAATACTTGGTGGCCCTGGGAAAGGAATTAGAATTCCCTAGTGCCATTGAAGAAGTACCAGAGATGGGACGGTCATAATAATTACCCCCCTCCCAATACATCCCAAGCCGCATGTGTGCCCACTGGGCCATGTGCACCTGGAACACCACTGCGCTTTGAAGGGAGCTTTACTGCATCTCATCACATGTGGTCACTGCTCATAACTGCAAGACCCTCTTCAGGTTGGTGGCAGAAAGGAACAGTGTCCTCAGATAAGCCTCCTGTGTGAAAGATGTCTCCTCTACTGCCCAAGGTCAAACAAAACCCATAACTACCTCAGTTCTGCCAACTGCCCAAAAAGATGTCACAGCTAAATGAAACTGAAACTCCAGATTTTGGCCATTTGAACAACAGCTGTCTATTCAGCTCCTGAAAGGCCTAATTTCATGCTTCCCTCCCCCTGATGCCTCCCAATCTAAAGCAGGCGGGGACAGGTCCTGTGTGGGAGGTGGTGCCTGGTGAGGTGTGTGCCTCCACCTGGAGCTGCAGCCAGGATATGTGCATCCTTTGTCAGTCCCCTCCCTGCCTCTGACCTGCAGATAGGGGGGAAGACATGATGAGATATCAAAGATCTGAAAGGACCAGCCAGGGGACTCAAGGCTTAACAGTGCAAGAGTGGTGCTGAGAGGGCACCTCTCATATTTATTGATCAAATGGTTGTTAACAACAATAAAATTCTGTATAGGGGACTCAATACACAATCATTAATCAACCCCAAGCCTAACTCTCAACAGTCTCCAATCTTACATGGTGAACAAGTTCTTACATGGTGAACAATGCAAGGGCAGTCCTATCACAGAAACTGTTTCTGTTTTGATCACGCATCATGAACTATTGATTGATGAACTATAAACAATCAAGTCAGATATGCTTATTCATTTGATTTTTATACTTGATTTATATGTGAATCCCACAATCCTGACTGTTCACCATCCCCAAGATTAGAGCCCTAAGCTCAGCCCAATGTCTAGTTAAGAAAAATTTTGGAGTCAGATTAAAAATTCTCCAAAGTGTCTCCCCTGTTCTTTGTTTATAACAAATACATTCTGAAATTTGGTTCTGACCCAATGAATGTTTCAGTGAATTAAGGAGGCCCAGGAGGTCTCCTGCCTGTCCCTCAGGGTCCTGAGAGGCCTATGTGAGGCTGGCATGGGGAGCCCCAGTTTTTAGGGGGGTAGCAGAGCTGTCCCTGTGTTACTGAAAGTGTTCAGAGAAGGATTTTTCCAGGGTGACTCAGTCCTTCAGACATTGCCTACAAGGTTCAGGAAACCTACCTTTGTAAAGGCCAGGTAGCTGGCGATGGTGCTGAGCAAAGAAAGCATGTGGGTACTGCCACAGAAAGGCCACCAGCAGGAGGCCCTGGGGAGCACTACTTCAGGGAAACTGCCACAAAGGGGGGCCTGATTGTCATTCTTCAGGCACAGGAGGGGACCACGTTTGTGTGCTCAGGTGGTCAGACCCCTCATGGCATCTCCACTGCTGACTGACAGATAAGCCAGATGACAACTTGCTACCCTGTGCCAGTGGCAGGCTTTTGGGGACAGACACTCCCCTGTGTTCTTTCTTGGACTTCCTCATTCCTGAGACCAGGCACCTGCAGGGCGTGATCAGAAATGAAAAACTTGCCTGGAGAGTGAAATTCGAGCAAAGCCATGGCACAGTGTTCCCTCCTGTGTCGGGGGCCTGTGTCCCCTTCCCAGACACTGTTCCCCATCATGGTCTGACAGCCTTTGTGCCCTCTGCGATTATTTTTGGGATTCCACCTCTGGCCTTTAGGGGGAATTTGGCTGTAGTAAACAGCTTGCACAGTACAAACTTTTCAGGAATGACCCCTTCTGTTTCATTTTATAAAAATTTAATCTTGTTATCTTTCCTGAATGCACCAGAGTGGGATTGCATAGGTCCCAGGCAGAGAGAAGAGCTGGACATGAAGGCTGAGGATGGAGAGTTCTGGTGAGGGCAGTCCTGTAGTTGAGGGATCACGGCTAGCAGGGTGGGGGCAGAATCTGCAGGTGTTCCAGGAATGCTGCATGTGGGATTCTGGGGTCCTTCTTTCTTCCTTTCGTGCTGGCATCACCTCTGGACCCAGCTCTCTGCTGAGCCCTCTGGTCCCGCTGTCCCCAGGATGTCTTTTCTGAATTTCTTGAGGCAATTCTCTCAGTTGGAGATCTGTAACCTGTCCCCAGACTCTCTGAGCAACGAGGAGGTGCACAAATGAAACCAGGTCCTGTTCAGCAGCCGCTGGTCTCAGGGCTCCACTGCCAGGGACTGCCAGAACTACCCAGATGAGGGTGGGCTGCTGAGATCTCTGCTGGCTTGTCCTCCTCCCACAAGCTCAGTATCTTTGCACGTCTGTCTTGGGGCAATGCCTTTTCACTCTGCTCTCTGGCTCCTGGGCATATGGAGGAATCCCTAGGGTTTAGAAGCCAAGGCAGAGAGGGTGGGCAGTGGCTCTGCAGCCCCTCAGTTGAGGCCTGAGCTCAGGTGACACCATTCTTCAGTCTCTGTTCAAACTGTCCCTGCTTCACCCACCGACCCCTGGCCCCAAAGACATGCTTCCTTGTACTAATTGGCACTTGGAGTCCTGTGCTACAGCCTGTTCTTTTCTCAGGCTCTGGCTTTCCACACCTGACAAGTGTCCTGCTGAGCTCTGGGGCAGTAGCTAATGGTGTACTCAGGGGCACTGGGACAGCATCTGCTATTTCAATAGACGGCATCCATCAGAGCAGCCTTTCTGCTTTGTGTTTGTCGGGGTGGTTGGAGGTCTGACCGTGTGGCGGGGATGGCCACACACAGGCCATGCTGGGGTCATGCCCTGCTCTCCTGTGAATCCCAGGAGCTCCATCCCTGGTGCAGACAGTCTGGTGCAAACACGTGGCTGCACTAACCTGGCCTTGTCTCATTACTGGTGGGGCTCCATTCCGGTTCTCGCAGATCACGAACGTACAAACTCTAGGCTGCTCCTAGATGAATCCTGGGGCAGCACCTGAGGAAGAAACTCTGAAAAACGACCTCACATTTCCAAGGTGGAATGAAAGAAAGCACCCGGCTCTCTGCACCCCCACCTCCCCAGGCCTCATGTTGCCAGGGCCCCAGGGACGCATTGACTTGAGGCCTGCTTACCTCCCATGACAGAGCTCACACAGGGCTGTGCACAGTGTCGCAGATGCCGCTCATAATAAAATGTCACGTGAGTGGCATCCTGGGCCTTGATTCTCCTTCATGCAATGCCAATGGATATGAGCAGGTGGCAGATATGAGCAGGCAGCAGACGGCGGTGCTCCCCTCACTGACATGGGGCCCTGGGAGGCTACCCCCTGTTTGGGCCTGTTTTCCTTTTTTTTTTTTATTAAGGTGTCATTGATATACACTCTTATGAAGGTTTCACATGTAAAACATTGTGGTTACTACATTCACCCATACTATCAAGTCCACCCCATACCCCATTGAAGTCACTGTCCACCATCATAGTAAGATGCCAAGGAGTCACTTCTTGTCTTCTGTGCTACACTGTCTTCCCTGTGACCCCTCACACACCATGTGCCCTAATCATAATACCCCTCAATTCCCTTCTCCACCCCTCCCCTTTGGTAACTGCTAGTGCCTTCTTGGAGCCTGTGAGTCTGCTGCTGTTTTATTCCTTCAGTTTTCTTCACTGTTACACTCCACAAATGAGGGAGATCATTTGGTATTTGTCTTTCTCTGCCTGGCATATTTCACTGAGCATAATACCCTCGAGCTTCATCCATGTTGTTGCAAATGGTAGGATTTGTTTTCTTATTAAGGCTGAATAATACTCCATTGTGTATATGCACCACGACTTTTATTTATTTATTTATTTATTTATTTATTTATTTATTTATTTATTTATTTATTTATTTTGTTATCATTAATCTACAATTACATGAAGAACATTATGTTTACTAGGCTCTCCCCTACCCCAAGTCCCCACCACAAACCCCATTACAGTCACTGTTCGTCAGCATAGTAAGATGTTGTAGAATCACTACTTGTCTTCTCTGTGTTGCACAGCCCTCCTTTTTCCCCCACCCTCCACATTATACATGCTAATCATAATATCCCCTTTCTTCTTCCCCACCCTTATCCCACCCTACCCTCCCATTCTCCCCAGTCTCTTTCCTTTTGGTAACTGTTAGTCCCTTCTTGGGTTCTGTGATTCTGCTGCTGTTTTGTTCCTTCAGTTTTTCTTTTGTTCTTATACTCCACAGATGAGTGAAATCATTTGGTACTTGTCTTTTTCCTCCTGGCTTATTTCACTGAGCATAATACCCTCCAGTTCCATCCATGTTGTTGCAATTTGTAGGATTTGTTTTCTTCTTATGGCTGAATAATATTCCATTGTGTATATGTACCACATCTTCTTTATCCATTCATCTACTGATGGACACTTAGGTTGCTTCCATTTCTTAGCTATTGTAAATAGTGTTGTGATAAACATAGGGGTGCATCTATCTTTTTCAAACTGGAGTGCTGCATTCTTAGGGTAAATTGCTAGAAGTGGAATACCTGGGTCAAATGGTAAGTCAATTTTGAGCATTTTGAGGAACCTCCATACTGTTTTCCACAATGGTTGAACTAATTTACATTCCCACCAGCACTGTAGGAGAGTTCCCCTTTCTCCACAACCTTGCCAACATTTGTTGTTTGTCTTTTGGATGGTAGCCATCTTGACTGGTGTGAGGTGATATCTCATTGTGGTTTTAATTTGCATTTTTCTCTGATAACTAGGGATGTGGAGCATCTTTTCATGTGTCTGTTGGCCATCTGAGTTTCTTCTTTGGAGAACTGTCTGTTCAGTTCCTCTGGCCATTTTTTAATTGGATTATTTGCTTTTTGTTTGTTGAGGTATGAGAGCTCTTTATATATTTTGGATGTCAAACATTTATTGGATCTGTAATTTACAAATATATTCTCCCATACTGTAGGGTACCTTTTTGTTCTATTGATGGTGTTTGTTGCTGTACAGAATTTTTTCAGCTTGATATAGTCCCACTTGTTCATTTTTGCTTTTGTTTTCCTTGCCCGGGGAGATATGTTCATGAAGAAGTCACTAATGTTTATGTCCAAGAGATTTTGGCTTATGTTTTCTTCTAAGAGATTTATGGTTTCATGACTTACATTCAGGTCTTTGATCCATTTTGAATTTACTTTTGTCTATGGGGTTAGACAATGGTCCAGTTTCATTCTGCTACATGTAGCTGTCCAGTTTTGCCAGCACCATCTGTTGAAGAGACTGTCATTTCCCGATTGTATGTCCTTTATTGAATATTAATTGACCATATATGTTTGGGTTAATGTCTGGAGTCTCTAATCTGTTCCACCGGTCTGTGGCTCTGTTCTTGTACCAGTACCAGATTGTCTTGATTACTGTGGCTTTGTAGTAGAGCTTGAAGTTGGGGAGTGAGATCCCCCCACCCCCCACTTTACTCTTCTTTCTCAGGATTGCTTTGGCTATTTGGGGTCTTTGGTGTTTCCATATGAATTTTTGAACTATTTGTTCCAGTTCGTTGAAGAATGTTGTTGGTAACTTAATAGGGATTGCATCAAATCTGTATATTGCTTTGGGCAGGATGGCCATTTTGACCTTATTAATTCTTCCTAGCCAAGAGCATGGGATGAGTTTCCATTTGCTAGTGTCCTCTTTAATTTCTCTTAAGAGTGTCTTATAGTTATGAGGGTATAGGTCTTTCACTTTTTGGTTAGGTTTATTCCTAGGTATTTTATTCTTTTTGATGCAATTATGAATGGAATTGTTTTCCTGATTTATCCTTCTATTGGTTCATTGTTAGTGTATAGGAAAGCCACAGATTTCTGTGTGTTAATTTTGTATCCTGCAACTTTGCTGTATTCCAACATCAGTTCTAGTAGTTTTGGGGTGGAGTCTTTAGGGCTTTTTATGTACAATATCATGTCTTCTGCAAATAGTGAGAGTTTGACCTCTTCTTTATGAATCCTTTATGGATTCCTTGTATTTCTTTGTTTTGTCTAATTGCTGTGGCCAGGACCTCCAGTACTATGTTAAATAACAGTGGGGAGACTGGGCATCCCTGTCTTGTTCCTGATCTCAGAGTAAAAGCTTTCAGCCTCTCACTGTTCAGTATGATGTTGTCTGTGGGTTTATCATATATGGCCTTTATTATGTTGAGGTACTTGCCCTCTATTCCCATTTTGCTGAGAGTTTTTATCATGAATGGATGTTGAATTTTGTCAAGTGCTTTTTCAGCATCTATGGAGATGATCATGTGGTTTTTGTCCTTCTTTTTGTTGATGTGGTGGATGATGTTGATGGATTTTCGAATGTTGTACCATCCTTGCATCCCTGGGATGAATCCCACTTGGTCATGGTGTATGATCCTTTTGATATGCTGTTGAATTCAGTTTGCTAATATTTTATTGAGTATTTTTGCATCTACATTCATCAGGGATATTGGTCTGTAATTTTCTTTTTTGGTGGGGTCTTTGCCTAGTTTTGGTATTAGGGTGATATTGGCTTCATAGAATGAGTTTGGGAGTATTCCCTCCTCTTCTATTTTTTGGAAAACTTTAAGGAGAATGGGTATTATATCTTCTCTGTATGCCTGATAAAATTCTGAGGTAAATCCATCTGGCTTGGGGGTTTTGTTCTTGGGTAGTTTTTTGATTACTGATTCAATTTTGTTGCTGGTAATTGGTCTGTTTAGATTTTCTGTTTCTTTCCGTGTCAGTCTTTGAAGGTTGTATTTTTCTGGGAAGTTGTCCATTTCTTCTAGGTTTTCCAGCTTGTTAGCATATAGGTTTTCATAGTAGTCTTTAATAATTCTTTGTATTTCTGTGGAGTCTGTCGTGATTTTTCCATTCTCATTTCTGATTATGTTGATTTGTGTTGATTCTCTTTTTCTCTTAATAAGTCTGGCTAGAGGCTTATCTATTTTGTTTATTTTCTCAAAGAACCAACTCTTGGTTTCATTGATATTTTCTACTGTTTTGTTCTTCTCAATATTGTTTATTTCTTCTCTGATCTTTATTATGTCCCTCTTTCTGCTTACTTTAGGCTCATTTGTTCTTCTTTTTCCAATTTTGATAATTGTGACATTAGACTGTTCATTTGGGTTTTTTCTTCCTTCTTTAAATATGCCTGGATTGCTCTATTGTTTCCTCTTAAGACTGCTTTTGCTGCGTCCCACAGTAGTTGGGGCTTTGTGTTGTTGTTGTCATTTATTTCCATGTATTGCTGGATCTCCATTTTAATTTGGTCGTTGATCCATTGATTATTTCGAAGCATGTTGTTAAGGCTCCATGTGTTTGTAGTATCAGACAAAATAGACTCAAAACACAGAAAGTTTCAAGAGAAACAGAAGGACATTACATAATGATAAAGGGGTCAATTCAACAAGAAGATATAACCATTATAAATATCTATGCTCCCAACACAGGAGCACCCACATATGTTGAACAAATACTAACAATTGAAAGGAGAAATAGAATGCAATGCATTCATTCTAGGAGACTTCAACACTCCACTCACTCTGAACGACAGATTAACCAGACAGAAGCTAAGTAAGGAGACTGAACCACACAATAGAACAGTTGGACCTAACAGACATCTACAGAACTCTACACCCAAATGCAGCAGAATACACATTCTTCTCAAGTGCACATGGAACATTTTCAAGAATAGATCATATACTAGCCCACAAAAAAAGCCCCAGTAAATTAAAAAAGATTGCAATTGTACCAACCACTCTCTCAGATCACAAAGCTATGTGACTAGATATAAATTTAGGAAAGAAAATGAAAAATCCCACAAACACATGGAGGCATCACAACATGGTCCTAAACAACCAATGGATCAATGACCAAATAAAAAGAGAGATCAAGCAATATATGGAGACAAATGACAACAATAATTCAGCATTGCGAAATCTGTGGGACACAGCCAAGGCTGTGCTAAGAGGAATGTATATTGCAATACAGGCCCACCTCAACAAAGAAGAACAATCCTATATGAGCAGTCTAAACTCACAGTTAATGATACTAGAAAAAGAAGAGCAAATGAGGCCCAAAGTCAGTAGAAGGAGGGACATAATAAAGATTAGAGCAGAAATAAATAAAATTGAGAAGAATAAAGCAATAGAAAGAATCAATGAAAGCAACAGCTGGTTCTTTGAGAAAATGAACAAAATAGATAAAATATTAGCCAGACTTATCAAGAAAAAAAGAGAGTCTACACACATAAACAGAATCAGAAATGAGAAATGAAAAATCACTACGGACACCACAGAAATACAAAGAATTGTTAGAGAATACTATGAAAAATTATATGCTAACAAACTGAATAACCTAGAAGAAATGGACAACTTCCTAGAAAAATACAACCTTCCAAGGCTGACCCAGGAAGAAACAGAAAATCTGAACAGACCAATTACTAGAAACGAAATTGAACTGGTAATCAAAAACCTACCTAAGAACAAAACCAGATGGTTTCACCTCTGAATTTTATCAAACATTTAGTAAAGAACTAATACCCGTTCTTCTTAAAGTTTTCCAGAAAATAGAAGAGGAAGGAGTACTTCCAGACTCACTCTATGAGGCCAGCATCACTCTAATACCAAAACCAGGCAAAGACATCCCAAAGAAAGAAAACTACAGACCAATATCCCTGATGAATATAGATACAAAAATACTCAACTAAATATTAGCAAACCAAATTCAAAAATACATCAAAAAGATCATCCATCATGATCAAGTTGGATTTATGCCAGGGATGCAAGGATAGTACAACATTCAGAACTCCATCAACATCATCCACCACATCAACAAAAGGAAGGACAAAAACCACATCATCATCTCCATAAATGTTGAAAAGCATTTGACAAAATTAAACATCCATTCATGATAAAAACTCTCAACAAAATGGGTATAGAGGGCAAGTACCTCAACATTATAAAGGCCATATATGACAAACCCACAGGCAACATCATACTTGACAGCGAGAAGCTGAAAGCTTTTCCTTTAAGCTCAGCAACAAGACAAGGATGCCCACTCTCCCCACTTCTGCTCAACATAGTACTGGAGGTCCTAGCCATAGCAATGAGACAACACAAAGAAATAAAAGGCATCCAGATTGGCAAGGAAGAAGTTAAAATGTCCCTGTTTGCACATGACATGATATTGTACATAAAAATCCCTAAAGAATCCACTCCAAAACTACTAGATCTAATTTCTGAATTCAGCAAAGTTGCAGGATACAAAATTAATACACATAAATCTGTGGCATTCCTATACACTAACAATGAACTAGCAGAGAGAGAAATCAGGAAAACAATTCCATTCACAATTGCATCAAAAAGAATAAAATACCTAGGAATAAACCTATTCAAGGAAGTGAAAGACTTATACCTTGAAAACTACAAGACACTCATGAGAGAAATTAAAGAAGATACCAATAAATGGAGACACATCCCATGCTCATGGATAGGAAGAATTAATATTGTCAAAATGGCCATCCTGCCTAAAGCAATCTATAGATTCAATGCAATTACTATCAAAATACCAGCAGCATTCTTCAATGAACTAGAGAAAATCATTCTAAAATTCATATGGAACCACAAAAGACCTCGAATAGCCAAAGCAATTCTGAGAAGGAAGAATAAAGCTGAGGGCATTACACTCCCCAACTTCAAGCTCTACTACAAAGCCACAGTAATCAAGGCAATTTGGTACTGGCACAAGAACAGCCCATAGACCAGTGGAACAGAGTAGAGAGCCCTGATATAAACCCAACCATATTTGGTCAATTAATATATGATAAAGGAGCCATGGACATACAATTTGGAAATGACAGCCTCTTCAACAGATGGTGTTGCCAAAACTGGGCAGGTACATGCAAGAGAATGAAACTGGATTATTGTTTAACCCCATACACAAAAGTAAACTCAAAATGGATTAAAGACTTGAATGTAAGTCATGAAACCATAAAACTCCTCGAAGACAACATAGGCTAACATCTCCTGACTATAAGCATGAGCAACTTCTTCCAGAACCATCTCCTCGAGAAAGGGAAACAAAAGCAAAAGTGAACTCATGGGACTACATCAAACTAAAAATTTTTTGTAGGCAAAGGACATTATCAACAGAACAAAAAGGCATCCTACAGTATGGGAGAATATATTTTTAAATGACATATCTGACAAGGGGTTGACTTCCAAAATATCTTAAGAACTTACACACCTTGGCACCCAAAGAGCAAATAACCCAATTAACAAATGAGCAGAGGATATGAAGAGATGGGTCCCCAAAGAGGAAATTCAGATGGCCCACAGACACATGAAAAGATGTTTCACATCACTAATCATCAGGGAAATGCAAATTAAAACCACAATGAGATATCACCTCACACCAGTAAGGATGGCCAGCATCGAAAAGACTAAGAACAACAAATGTTGGTGAGGATGTGGAGAAAGGGGAACCCTCCTACACTGATGGTGGGAATGTAAGGTAGTTCAACCATTGTGGAAAGCAGTATGGAGGTTCCTCAAAAAACTAAAAATAGAAATACCATTTGACCTGGAAATCCCACTCCTTGGAATTTATGCAAAGAATACAACTTCTCAGATTCAAAAAGACATATGCACCCCTATGTTTATCGCAGCACTTTTTGCAATAGCCAAGATACAGAAACAACCTAAGTGTCCATCTGTAGAAGAATGGATAAAGAAGATGTGGTACATATACACAATGGAATACTATTCAGCCATAAGAAAGAAACAAATCCTACCCTTTGCAACAACATGGATGGAGCTGGAGGATATTATGCTCAGTAGAATAAGCCAGGCAGAGAAAGACAAATGCCAAATGATTTCCTTCATTTATGGAATATAACAATGATGCAAAACTGAAGGAACAAAATGGCAGCCAACTCAGAGACTCCAAGAATGAACTAGTGGTTACCAAAGGGGAGGGATGTTTGAGGGTGGGTGGGGAGGGAGGGAGAAGGGGACTGAGGGGTATTATGTTTAGTACACATTGTGTGTGGGATCACGGGGAGAACACTGTATCACAGGGAAGGGACATAGTGGATCTCTGGCAACTTGCTGCACTGATGGACTGTGACTGCATTGGGGTATGGGTAGGGACTTGATAATATGGGTAAATGTAGTAACCACATTTTTTTTTCTTGTGAAACCTTCATAAGAGTGTATACCAATCATACCTTAATAAAATTTTTTTTAAAAAGTCATCTTTGAGAAGGAACAAAACAGCAGCAGACTCATAGAACCCAAGAATGGACTAACAGTTACCAAAAGGAAAGGGACTGGGGAGGATGGTTGGGAAGGGAAGTATACGCGGGGGGGAAAAGAAAGAGGGCACTATGATTAGCATGTATAATGTGTGTGGGGGCACGGGGAGGGCTGTGCAACACAGAGAAGACAAGTAATGATTCTACAGCATCTTACTATGCTGATGGACAGTGACTGTAATGGAGCATGTGTGACTTGATGATGGGGGGAGTCTAGTGACCGTAATGTTGCTCATGTAATTGTATATTAATGATACCAAAAAAAAAGTCATCTTTGAAATAAAGCAGTCTTTTAAAATATCCGTAGGTGGTGCAGCAGGCTCGCTTCTTAGCTGTTAATGATTACTTGTTGTGCATTATTAAATGGCTTCCTCCTGAGTGGGAGGGTGTCTCATCTGCAGGCTACAGCATCAAGCACCCGGAGGCCCTGGGCTGATGGACAGAGGATCAGCTTTGGGGCTGCTTCGGGCTGTGATCTCAAGCAGGGACTTCAGGGGACCCTCCAGAAGGGGTTTCCAGGGGCAAGAGTAGTTTTTGTGCCTGTGACCTGTCGGTACAGCCTCTGGTGGCTAATCTCCTCTGGACTTTGTCCTCTTCTGTCCCAGGAACTTGCCTCTTACCCAGAGATCTCTCTTTCTTGAGGGGTGGGTTTGTCTTCAGAAGCTAGAAGCCCAGAAAGGATGCATTAGCCATTCTCCGGGATGACATGGAGGTGACTCCTGGGGACCCAGTAGCCCTGGGACCACGGGACCTTGAACAGTCACTGTCAAGCATGTCAGGGTGCTAGTGGGCCAAATGGACAAGTGGATTCCAGGCTGTCTGTTGATATGTGTGTGTGTGGTGGTGGTGGGGGGCGGTCAGGGAGAGAGGGCATGCCAGACTGCCTGTGAGGAAAACTGCTGGAGCCTGCCTACTGGGCCACGTGGCCAGTCATGCTTCTGGGGGGATGATGGTGGTCTCCCTTTCATCTCATTCTTCCCCATCCCCTTGGCCCCCAGGGGAACCATCACCTTCCAGCCACTTACTGGACCAACTACCAGTTCAAAATCTGACTGGACGAGGTAGACGACTGCCAGGAGGAGAGCGTCGGCAAGCCCTGCTGATGGTGCTGCTGGGTCTGGGGCAGAAGAACCGCAGGTGACAGAAGCAGATAGGACAGGCATGCTTAGCATCTGCTATGCTGCCTACAAGGTACTCCCGAGCTGGGGTCATCTCTTTTGCACATGCAATGTCTTTGGTTGGGAAATTTTGGCTAGTAGTTGGAGCACATCTTCCCTATTGCTTGGATACTCCTAACCGAGCATTCTCCTTGCTACCCTAAATGCCTCTCCCACTGACCTTAACTGCAGCCTTATTCCACAACTAGAGATTCACTCCTACGGCTTAAGTGTCTGCAGCTAACACTGGGATGTGTAGTTCATTAAACTCCCTCACTGAGGGCTCGGTGTAGCACACTTACTAGTCTCTTGCCAAGTAAAGGCTTCTTGGGACAGGAGCCAGAACATGGGGCCCATGAGGTGACACAGAGGTATGAGGGGCATTGGGGAATGGAGGCTAGATGTGGAAGCCCCCTTCCTCCCTCCCTAGGCAGCCTTGAGGCACTTCTTGGGAGCATGTCTGAGATGAGGAAGCCACAGGGCCCTTTCCAGTTCTGGTGTCCCTGGGTGGGGGCCACAGCTCGCTGCAGGGCCTGATCCATGTGCCAGTATGCACTGGTAACCACCCTCTGTGGATATCACAGCCTCACAGGTTCATTAGGGCAAGGCCTTTGGGTCTTGACAAGCCTGGTCACAAACCAAGAGGAATTCACTTTTTTATACAGGCAGAGACTCCTTATAACAAATTCTGGAGGGATTCATGGCAGCTGTTATATGATTTTATTAACAATGAATTTCTTGGGAAAAAACAGTTCTAAGCAGGAAACCCCAGAGCTGTCTGGAGGCCCAAGTCCTTGTCAATTATCTCCTGACAGCAGTGCTGTAATAGGAAACAAGTGAGGAGAGGTGTGCTATTGCTCACACTACCTCCAGCCCCTTTCTGCTTTGTTGGAACTCAGGGTTTTAGAGTTAGGGTGTGGGGTGTATGTGTATTTGTGCTGGAAGATGGGGAATTAGTAAATCGCTGCCCCTTGGTGGCCAGAGAAAAGAATTCCAAACATGCTCCCATCCCACACTGGCTTAGCCCTGCACCTAAGCTGGGATGCAAACAGCACCAGACCACCTACTATGTGCCTGGTGCTGAGATGAGACACAGAGGCAGGCACATGGTCACCACTCTCAAGGAGCTATTAAAAAACAAAATTCAGCTGAGTAAATCCTAAAGATCTAATTGGCTTTATCAATGATTCATGAATCAGGCAGCCTCCCATCCAGCAAATTACAAAGGGGCTCTGAAGAGCTGTACAAAATGGAAGGCGTTTAAAGGCAGAAGGGGCAGGACAAGGGCATCACTAGCAGGGTCACCTTCATTTAGTGGACAGCAGGGGTCTGTCAGGCAGACCACCTAACTAGTACTGACCAAGAGATTCCAGGTTATCTGGTTTAACATCCCACTGCTGGGAGACGCTGTAATGAAGTCAGGCAATAAGCCTTGGTCTGATGATGTGGGCTTAGGACACATGACCCCAGTTTGGCCTGTTGTCTCCTTTGGCTGCATCTGAACTGGGAGGTCAGACACGCACCTCACTGCCTAGAGAGTGGTCTGCTGTGGTAGGGACCAACACTGTGTGCCGAAGTCTTGGTGGGCACAGCTTCATGGAGCCTGGTCAGGGCTTCAAGGATGAGCTGGACTCCAAAGGTCTTCACCTTTGGGAGAACATTCCAGCCAGGCAGAACCATGTGTTCCCTGTGGCTGGAAAGGGAGTGATGGCTCTGAGAGAGGGTAGCAGGTGGGCATGGCTGTGGGTGGGCTTCTCAGGGATTGTGGCTGCCGTTACCCACCCAGCTCCACCTTAGCCAAGCAGATCAGCAGAGCATTCTTTCACAGGGATGTAAGCCAACACACTGAAATGGTCTTGTTGGCACCGTGTTTGCTCTCACAGGTAATGCCTACACACAGCATGTCAGTTTTTCAGACGTCCAATTATAGCTGCCTATAAAATTAGTCTGTGGATGTGATCTCTGGGCCTTCTTAGGGTCAGAGGCATATAATCTAGAACATGAATTGGTAAACACTGCAGTCTCAAAGCTAGGCTGAGGGAGTGTTTTAGGGTGTACTGGCACATGGCTGCAGCATGCAATGTTCTCTGACCCCATTGGCTTGAACTGTCTGCGAATTGGAGTCTGGTTTGAGGCTGAAGACCTGACACTGCCTGAGAAGCAGCCAGTACCACCTGAAAGGCTCCAGGGACCTGCTTGTCTAGCCTCCTTTCTTCCCGTTGCTATCTGCCAGCTGGGACAACAGGCTCATGCCAGCCGGTCCTGTTGTTTGCATTCAGGATCCTGCATTTCAAGGGTGACTGTCCCTTTATACCCATCTGTGGGTAAGGGCTGAGCTGCTGTCCTGCCTCACTGCTTGGATTTGTCCCAGGCAGTGGCCCGGCAGGGTGGGTTGGATTGGTGGCTAGCATGGCAGGTGTTTGGGTGGAAAGGCAGCTGTGAATGATGAGAGCCCCTGCCGAGGGGCAGGAAGGGGAGGCAGATGTCGTGAGGATCCCATCCTCTAGGCAGCCAGGACCTCTGCATGGGTGGTTGGCCTTGAACTGGAAGTCAGAGGTGCTGCAGTGGCCCTGGACTTTCACCTCTGCTGCTAATTGCAAATGGATGCTGGCTGATCCAAATTTTCCCCAATTTTGTGTCAGCCACAAGCAATGGACTTCCTGCCCGTCTGGTCAACAGAGCTCCTGTGGCAGGAATAAAGGGGGAGGATCAGAGCTGGGCGGAGCCCTCTTCCACCCTGGATGTGTGGGTTCACCTATAGGAGTCAGCATTTCCACCACAAGGGACAGAGCCTCACTCCTGGATGGGTGAGAATGTCTGCCAGTTCATGTGGCCAAAACATGGGATGGGGGACATCAGGCCACCAGGTCCCCTCATCTGTCCCCTTGTGGTGTCAGGAACACTTTCCTGGGCTGGCTTTCTTCAGTGTTGTGACTCTTCAGTTGGGAAGCACTGAAGACTCTCTCCTTCAGCATGGGCTTCCTCCCCAGTGGCCAGATTACTGTCTGTCTGTGGATGGGGAGGGTGCACAGGCACAAAGGGGACCTTTGCACTCTCAGTGACCTGCTCTTTCCTCTGCCTGTAGGTCCCCAAAGGGGAATGTGAGAGCTGACAGAGAAATCTTTCCTTCAGTAAGAAAGCTTGGTTGCCTTCTGAGGTGGGCGCACAGCAGCATATAATTCCTCTGATGGCAGCCAAAGCCCCACGATCAGATGCCCATGTGATCCAGCAACCCAGTGCTCCTGAGAGTTAGTGTAGACAATCCTGAGTTTTACTGGCTAGGCTCCATGGAGGGGACAGAGACCTTTGCCTACCATATGTCTGGTGGTCTGATCTGAACAAGATGATTATAGCATCCTCTTTACCTAGCCAACAGAAATAAGTGCTCTGAATGCTGATAAGAAAGGGAAGCACCAACTGTAACTATTAGCTCCCCACTTTCCCTGCTCCTCTTCTGTGATTTACAGATGAAGACTGTCATCTTTGTCATACTTACATCTGGGGTTTCCTCTGCCATCTCAGGCATCACTCAGCCAATCCCTCTGCCAAGGCTGAGGGCAGGATCCCTGGGCAGCACTCTGCTGGGGTGTGGGGGTGTGACCAGCATGGCTCACTGTGAGTGCGCCTGCTGTGGCAGCCAGCACAGTCAGGCCTGATTCATTCTGGCCCAGTGACCCTCCCCTTGCCTGCATGCTAGAGACCCTTGGTGGGGCTCTATGACTGGGATGCACCCCCGACCAATTATATCTGAATCTCTGGGGTGATTCCAATGTGCCGCTGGGGCCAAGAACCTCTGGCGTGTCTGGGCTCCCTCAGTTAGAGGCAACCACACAATTCTGTGGGGTGCCTTTGCCCCACTGCCATCTTAGCCAGCTTTCCCAGTCTCCAGCAGGCTATCCATGCAGCATGTGCCAGTGAGGCCCCCATTCCTGGGCTCCAGCCACATCTGTTCCAGGGCCTCAGACTGCTGGTCTACCTGCCTGCAGGCTTGAAAATGCATGTGGACCATGGGAAGGGAGCATGCAGGATGTAGATCATGCAAAAGTAACCAAATGCAAACCTGGGTTGGGTCTGGTGGTGAGACAGGGACCATGGGCTTAGACAGAGTAGGGTGAGGGCCTCCAGAAAAAGCAAGGCAAGATATTTAGTCAAAGCAATATAACAACGTAAAGACCCTATGGAAACTCTGTGTTCAGCATTATGCAAAGTCAAGGGTCACACTAATTCTCTAGGGTAAAGATACTAGACTAGGAATATAGACATCTTCAGTGAGATCAGTTAAAGGTCAAAAGGCCAGGAGCAACTTGGCCTGGAATGTTTGAGTGTTCTGCAAAGGTATCTCAGCATAACCCATGACCTCACTGTAAAGAGCCCTAGCAAACAGACAACAACCCAGCCCACCTTGAGGGCAGGGCAGGTGGTACAAGTCCACACCCTAAGCCTTTTTTTCACATTCCCCCAAATCCTCAATTGCCTATAAATCCCCTAGAGAACACACCACCCTGGACTCTCTTGTCCCCTCATGGCGTGAGCCAGGAGCTCTTTCCTCTCACTTTATTTCTAAATAAAAGCCTGTACCTTGCTCTCCTTCCTTGGATGTTTGTGAAGCTTATTCTTAGGCTTCGTGAACAAGAACCCAGCATTGGTGGTTGGTGGCTGCTGTCAGAAATGTCTCATTCTACAAGTGATCCCCAACTGCCTTCTGTGCCCTCATCATGTCACTGTGCATCCTGTGCTCCATAAGTGCCAGAGGGTCTTTGGTGGCAGTTCTCAAACTGCTGCCTTGGAAGCCCCTGGGGTCTTGTCAGCACATAGGTTGCTGGGCCCCACCCTGAGTTTCTGATTCTTTGGTTCTGGGGTGGGGCTTGAGGATTTGTAGCTCCACCCAGTTCCCCAGGGTTGTGCATGCTGCCTGGGCCCAAGCTTTGAGAAACTCTCTCAGTTGCAGAGCCAGACCTAGGGGAGGTGTGAGGGCTGGGGCCTGTCTGGAGTCCCTGGTAGGAGAGAGGGGCCCGGCTCTTACCTCAGTCCCTTCAGTTTCACTCTGGCCTCTGAAGCAGGGCTTTTCCAGTCTGTCCAGCCTGGGTTCTTGCTAGAACTCCGCATGCCCCTCACCCTACCCAATCCAAATTAGTGGCTGCTTCCTGACTCTCAGAACTTGTCCCTGGGGCCATGCCGTCCCCTTGTTATCCTTAGGGATGGCCGTTCCTGACACTTGGATCTCTGCACAGCCATGCTGGCTGTGCCCCAGCTCTCCCTTCCCCAGAGGATGACGTTTTGGAGACCCCACGTCCTGTGGCTGCCCTTGTAGCCAGGTTAACAGGGCCTGGCTGGGGATCCCTGAGGAGTCCTGGCCAGGGAGTGGGGGCTGATGGCCCTGCTTCCTCCCCTGCTTAGCAGACATGGGCTCCAAAGAGGATGTGGTGACTGTGGGTGGACACTGCCCCCTCTGAGGTGGCATTCTGGCTCCAGGTCACACACAGAAGTCATGTTACTTGCAGCTTATCAGGACCCACCCTCTGTCATCCACACGCTGATGAAGACTGATCACAAAGAAACAGTGCTATGGGGTGGGGGCTTAACATGGCAATTACACGGCTAGCACCTGTGTACTCCCCATGTGGGTCACGGAGAGACCTTCCTCTCCAAGGACAATAAATGCCCTGAGGAGGCCTGGCTGTGGCCCCTGTCCCCTCCTCCAGACTTGCCTCCTGGGCCTCCTAGACCTGGGCCTGCCCTGCTCACTTGCACAGCCATTTCCCTGAAGAGTTGAAGGTGTGGGGAGGGGACCAGACTTAAGGCCCCTCCCAGGCGCAGGCCTGAACTGGGATCGATGCTGCTTCCCCAGGTACAGTGGCAGATACGTCTGTTGGTGATGCACAAGGACAGATACCCAGAGGGAAGCTGAGTGCCCTGGGGACCCTGCCACTCAGCCTGCATTTAGCCAGGATGAGGGCCAGGGTCTGGCCAAGGACGGGCTCAAGGGCCAGGCCTCTAACAGGGCCTGGCCCCCAGAAGGTGCCCTAAAGGCACTTGACTGACGCGTGTGAGTTCATGAGAAAACCCAAGGCCTCCAGATTCTTGTCCTGAGTCAAAAATCAATGCTCCCTAAATCCGCACATGATCAAACCACTCTTTGACCTTCATCTTCCAGGATTTCAGGAGACACAGACTCTGTTGTGTTTTATAGCTGGAGAGTCACACAGATGAGCACCTGCACTGGACCTTCTTTCTGGGCTGCCAGCCCTCTGCCTGCTCTGGCACCTCCCTCTGCCTGTGGGAAGTCTCTGGCCAGGCCCGGCTGCCCTGGGGCGAGTACCTGGTGGTGCCATCCTTCAAGGATGGTGACTTCTGCCTGAGGGTATTCTCGGAGAAGAAGGCCCCGGTGTTGTGTGTGTTGCCTCGCTCCAGGTGGTGGGGGCCTGTGGGCCCTGGCCAGGCTAGCAGAGGGACGTGGGCTGATGAGGGCAGGGACCCTGTCATTGTGTGTGACCCAGCCTGGCTCCCAGCTGAGGGTCCCAAAAGAAGCTTGTGAAACACCACAGGCCCCGAGGGCCCCTCTGGATGTGTCCTCCTGCCTCCTCCGCTTTGGTCTGTAGGACCCGGGGTGAGGATGGGGATGGGGGTTTTCTTAAAAAAAAAAAGCCAAGGCTGGAGAGAAAGGGCACCAGTAACTCCTGGTTAGAGGGTTTCCTCCCAGCAGGGTGGGCATGTGAGGCATCTGGGCCACAGCGCCGCCCCTTAGACCCCACAGGCCACTCATATACCATGCACACAGCCCCCCACAGACCACACATATGTACACACACCACACAGACTCCAGAGACCACACACATCACACAGATGCCACATACACCATGCACACACACACAGACCATGCATGTATAAGCATGTGCCCAGGCTGGGGTGTGTGGACTTGTTCCCTGGAGGCCATTTGGCAGGCAGCTGGGCTCCCTGGGGAGGGGGAGAGTAGGAACTGAGGGCTGGTGGGGAAAGAACTCCCTAGAAGAGGGTCCACTGGGCAAACGTCTAGATTCCGAGAAGGGCCAGCTGACTTGGCAGCTCTTGTCTCTGTGGAAGCGGAGAGAGTCCCAGCTAAGGACTCAGCTTATGCAGCTTGGTGCTCGCAGGGCCTGAAGGTCCTGGGTGGGAAGCCAGTTCTCCAGGGAGCTAAGAAACACCTGAAGGATCTAGCTGTCAGCTGAGCTTTCCACATGCTCACATCTGGTTTCTTTCTTTACGTTTCAGGGAAATGGGGGACATGGTGTCTGGAAACCCACAGTAGGTACAAGTGCATCAAGCTCTGGCACGGTGGTTCTCAGGGTGCTTACTGGCTCACAGATGCTCTATGTGGCAAGGGTGAGAGGGAAACTCATGCCAGAAATGGAGCCAAACCTGGGAGTGTGTCATCTAGGGGACTGGACTGCTTGTCTGGGAAGGCTCCCTGGAGGAGGTGAATTTAGTACAGTCTTTGGAGAAAGGAAAGTACAGTTTGAAGTGTGGGTTTGCCCACCTCACTCCCTTTGCCCTTCCTTTGTACCCTCAGTTTGCACCCTTTCTCTCAGACAATGTGTGTGGAGGCAGCACGGCTGCTCCATGAGTAGCATCTTGGGGCCACACAGTGTCCAGCTGGAGTGGGTCTATCCTGGTGTGATGCAGGCCCAGCTTGCACCACTCCATTCCGTCTACCCAATTGGATTATAGCATCTCTGCAGATGCTCCATGGAGCACCCCATAGCTGCTGAGTTTGAGTGCTCTGCTGAGTGGGGTGGACAGACATATTCTATTATTTGACATAAAGCTCTTATTCCTGCAGATGCATGAGAAGATACCAAATATGCATCCGTCTTGCCTGGGTGTCCACATCATGAGTGTATCAGACAGAAATGTGTGCCCCATTGTCTGTTCTTTCCCATTCCAGTTACCCCCTGAACTGGCTTGGTGCCCAGCAGTTACGCCAATGTTCAGTAGTGCCCCAGCCTTGAGTTGGCAGGTGAGACCTAGCACTGGAGGCCCTTTCTCAGCTTTGGCTTTTGGTGATCTGAGCCAGTGAGAACCCTCCCTTCTGCCTCATGCAGGAAGATGCCAGCTCATCCCTCACTGCCCCAGAGGACTTCTTCTTAGCCAGGTGTGTTAGGCCAGTGGGCTGGTGTAGAGCATACAGACCTGAGTCTGCAATTCAGGGGGTAACAACTATCCTTCTTTCTTGTTTGTGTCCATTAAATCAACTTAAACCTGACTTAATGTCCCGATTGCACCAGGCTGACAGGAATCCAATCCCAGTCATGACAGGGGCTTCCCACTCCACCTGCATGGCCTTGGGGTTTTCTGAAACACCAAAACAATGGGAAGTCTCTTCCGGTCATGGTCCCACATTGGTCTCCCTGGAGATGCCCACTGTCTCAGCTCCCAGATTCTGTTCTAGGCCATTCTTGGGCTCCTCTACTAGGTCTGGGCTCAGAAGCTTTGGTGCACTAGGAGCCCAGGCTGTGGCAACGCAGCCATCCAACAGCTCCCAGGATTCTAGGGCCCTGGGGATTTGAACTATGTCCCCTCACACACACACACACACACACACACACGGTGGTAATGTCTGCAGGGGACTTAGGATGTACAGGATATAGGAAGAGCCATTGTCTTCAAGAATTTCTGTTTTCCTCTCTCCAGAAATTCTAAATCAGTCAGACACTTGAAGGGCCACTAAGAATGGGGAAGGGGAAATAATAAAGGGAGAGCAAAAATAGAAAATTACAGACCAATATCCCTGATGAACATAGATGCAAAAATACTCAACAACAACAAAAATATTAGCAAACTGAATTAAAAAATACATTAAAAAGATCATACATCATGATCAAGTGGGATTTATTCCAGGGATGCAAGGATGGTACAATAGTAGAAAATCCATCAACATCATCCACTACATCAATAAAAAGAAGGACAAAAATCACATAATCATCTCCATAGATGTTGAAAAAGCATTTTGCAAAATTCAACATCCATTTATGATAAAAACTCTCAACAAAATGGGTATAGAGGGAAAGTACCTCAACATAATTAAGGCCATATATGACAAACCCACAGCCAACATCATACTTAACAGCAAAAAGCTGAAAGCTTTCCCTCTAAGATTGGGGAAAAAACGAGGATGCCCACTCTCCCCACTTTTATTCAACATAGTTCTGGAGATCCTAGCCACAGCAATCAGACAACACAAAGAAATAAAACGCATCCAGATTGGCAAGGAACAAGTTAAACTGTCACTGTCTGCAGATTACATGATATTTTACATTAAAAAACCCTAAAGAATCCACCCCAAAACTACTAGAACTAGTATCTGAACTCAGCAAAGTTTCAGGATACAAAATTAATACACAGAAATCTGTTGCACTCCTATATACTAATGATGAACTAGCAGAAAGAGAAGTCAGGAAAACAATTCCATCAAAAAGAATAAAATACCTGGGAATAAACCTAACCAAGGAGGTGAAAGACCTCTACCCTGAAAACTACAAGACACTCTCGAGAGAAATTATAGAAGACACTAATAAATGGAAATACATTACATGCTCATGGATAGGAAGAATTAATATTGTCAAAATGGCCATCCTGCCAAAAGCAATCTACAGATTCAATGTAATCCCTATCAAAATACCAACAGCATTCTTCAACAAACTGGATTAAATAGTTCTAAAATTCATATGGAACCACAAAAGACCCTGAATAGCCAAAACAATTCTTAAAAGGAAGAATAAAGTGGGTGGGGGGGGGTGCGGGATTATGCTACCAACTTCAAGCTCTACTACAAAGCCACAGTAATCAAGACAATTTGGTACTGGCACAAGAACAGGGCCATAGATCAATGGAATAGAATGGAGAGTTCAGATACAAACCCACACATACATGGCCAATTAATATATGATAAAGAAGCCATGGATATACAATGGAGAAATGACAGCCTCTTCAACAACTGGTGCTGGCAAAACTGGACAGCTACATGCAAGAGAATGAAACTGGATCATTGTCTAACCCCATACACAAAAGTATATTCAAAATGGATCAAAGACCTGAATGTAAGGCATGAAACCATAAAACTCTTAGAAGAAAACATAGGCCAAAATCTCTTGAATATAAACATGAGCAACTTCTTCATGAACATATCTCCAAAGGCAAGGGAAACAGAAGCAGAAATGAACAAGTGGAACTATATCAAACTAAAAAGCTTCTGTACAGCAAAGGACACCATCAATAGAACAAAAAGGCATCCTACAGTATGGGAGAATATATTCATAAATGACATATCCGATAAGGGGTTGACATCCAAAATATACAAAGAGCTCATGCACCTCAACAACAAAAAAAGAAAATAATCCAATTAAAAAGTGGGCATAGGATCTGAACAGACACTTATCAAAAGAAAAATTCAGATGGCCAAAAGGCACATGAAAAGATGCTCCACATTGTTAGTCATCAGGGAAATGCAAATTAAAACTACAATGAGCTATCACCTCACACCAGTTAGGATGGCCAACGACCAAAAGACAAATAACAACAAATGTTGGCAAGGATGTGGAGAAAGGGGAACCCTCCTACACTGCTGGTGGGAATGTAAACTAGTTTAGCAATTGTGAAAAGCAGTATGGAGGTTTCTCAAAAAGCTAAAATTAGAAATACCATTTGACCCAGGAATTCCACTCACAGGAATTTACCCTAAGAATGCAGCAGCCCAATTTAAAAAAGACATATGCACCCCTATGTTTATCACAGCACTATTTACAATAGTCAAGAAGTGGAAGCCACCTAAGTGTCCATCAGTAGATGAATGGATAAAGAAGATGTGGTACATATACACAATGGAATATTATTCAGCCATAGGAAGAAAACAGGACCTACCATTTGCAACAACATAGATGGAGCTAGAGGCTATTATGCTCAGTGAAATAAGGCAGGCAGAGAAAGACAAGTACCAAATGATTTCACTCATCTGTGGAGTATAACAACAAAGCAACAGCTGAAGGAACAAAACAGCAGCAGATTCACAGAACCCAAGAATGGGCTAGCTGTTACCAAAGGGAAAGGGGTTGGGAAGGGTGGGTGGGAAAGGAGAGAGAAGTGGATCGAGGGGCATTATGATTAGCACACATAATATAGAGGGGGCACAGGTAAGGCAGTATAGCACAGAGAAGACAAGTAGTGACTCTATAGCATCTCACTATGCTGATGGACAGTGACTGTAATGGGTTGCATGGTGGGGACTTGATAATAGGGGGGAATGTAGTAGCCACAATGTTGCTCATGTGAAACCTGAGCATAAGATTGCATATCAATGATACCTCAATAAAAAATAAAATAAAGGGTAGACAAAGACACTCTTGGAATTTAGTTGTGCTCATGTGTAGATGCTATCAGCACATAGTATGATAATGATAAAGTAGTTCCTGCTTTTGCCCTGGTGTCTTACCACTTACAACATGTTTTCACAGATATTCCCTCAGGACAGCAGATAACTCCATTACAGTGAGAACAAGGACCAGGTCTTGTCCATCACTGCATGTTAGACACAGATACAGAACCATTCCTGGCATGTGCTGGGGATCCAGTAAATCTTTTTGAATGAATGAACTGTGAAATTCTGTATATGCCATGATATAAACACATCTACCTTGCTCCCTGGGATCCAAACTTTCTGTGTGCAATGACACCCCTGGTGGCAGAGTGACTGTCCTGTACCAGCATGTGTCCATATCTGCCTGCTGTATGCACCCACGTCCATGGGCTGTATGTGTCCATATTGGCCTGCTGTGTGTGCCCACGTCCTCTTGCTCTGTGTGCCCATGTCTGTGTGCTGGGGATTTTTTGGTATGCAATTTTATACCTTTTCTACCAGAATAATAGAATATTAGTCCATGTCCAGAATTTGTGGACTTACCACTAGATCTTGGCATATGGCATATCACATTACATAAACAATATAATGTGTTTATTCTACAAACCACTTTAAAATCATATATGTGATGACAAGTGTTCATCATTTTTCCTTCTAAAAAACTTAGTTGGAGGGAGCCAAGATGGTGGCATGAGTAGAATAGTGGAAATCTCCTCCCAAAACTACATATATTTTTGAAAATACAACAAAGATAACTCTTCCTAAAAGAGAGAACAGAAGACACAGGACAACATCCAGACCACATCTACACCTGCAAGAACCCAGTGACTCATGAAGGGGGTAAGATACAAGCCCTGGCCCAGCGGGACCCGAGCGCCCTACACCCCAGCTCCGGGCGGGAGGAGAGGAGTCAGACCGGGGAGAGAGAGGGAGCCCAGGACTGCTGAACACCCAGCCCTAGCCATCCACACCGGAGTGCAGACACAGTGCATGTGTGGGGTCCTGGATACTAGGGAAACAGGACAGTAAGACCTGTGAGCAGGTCCCTGCAGCTGGCGCCCCAGGTACAAAGAAAGGCGAGTGCTTTTGGAAGTCTTAAAGGGACAGGGACCCCACCGCCGGATGGAAGCATCCTGGGACACTTAGTCCAGCAGCAGGGAAATCTGGGCACCCTAAACCCCTGAATAGCAGGGCAGCTCAGAGGCCCCTCACGGAGATAAACAGCCTCCCAGGTGTTACCCCTCCAATGCGGCTCCACCATATCGGAGCAGCAGCCTGAGGCAGGGCACGCCCATGGCAACAGTGGAGATAAACTCCATAGCAGCTGGGCAAGAATCAGAAGCCCTGTCCATGTGCAGCTGCCCAGCAAAAGCCACTAGAGGTGGCTGTTATCCCAGGAGAGGGAGGCCACAAACCAACAAGAGGGGAAGTTCTTCCAGCCATCACTCATGCCAGCTCTGCAAACTATCTCTATCGCCATGAAAAGGCAAAATTTGAGGCAGACAAAGATTACAGAGCCAACACCTGAGAAGGAGACAGACCTAACCAGTCTTCCTGAAAAAGAATTCAAAATAAAAATCATAGACATGCTGACGGAGATGCAGAGAAATATACAAGAGCTAACGGATGAAGTCCAGAGGGAGATTACAGATGTCCGGAAGGAGATTACAGAAGGGAAACAAACTCTGGAAGGATTTATAAGCAGAATGGATAAGATGCAAGAGGCCATTGATGGAATAGAAACCAGAGAACAGGAATGCATAGAAGCTGACACAAAGAGAGAAAAAAGGACCTCCAGGAATGAAACAATATTAAGAGAACTGTGTGACCAATACAAAAGGAACAATATCCGTATTATAGGGGTGCCAGAAGAAGAAGAGAGAGAAAAAGGGATAGACAGTGTCTTTGAAGAAATAATTGCTGAAAACTTCCCCAAACTGGGGGAGGAAATAATTGAACAGACCATGGAAATACACAGAACTCCCAACAGAAAGGACCCAAGGAGGACAACACCAAGACACACAATAATTCAAATGGCAAAGATCAAGGACAAGGAAAGAGTTTTAAAGGCAGCTAGAGAGAAAAAGGTCACCTATAAAGGAAAACCCTCAGGCTATCATCAGACTTCTCAACAGAAACCTTACAAGCCAGAAGAGAATGGCATGATATCTTCAATACAATGAAACAGAAGGGCCTTGAACCAAGGATACTGTATCCAGCATGATTATCATTTAAATATGAAGGAGGGATTAAACAATTCCCAGACAAACATAAGTTGAGGGAACTTGCCTCCCACAAACCACATCTACTAGAGGGACTATTCTAGATGGGAGCACTCCTAAGACTAAACAGATGTCACCAGAGAAAATAAAATCACAGCAAAGAAAGCAGACCAACCAAATACTAACTAAAGGCAAAAAATAAAATCAACTACCAACTAAAAGCAGTTAAAGGAAACATGAAAGAGCACAGAATAAAACAACCAACATATAAAGAATGGAGGAGGAGGAATAAGAAGGGGGAGAAGAAAAGAATCTCCAGACAGTATATATAACAGCTCAATAAGTGAGCTAAGTTAGTCAGTAAGATACTAAAGAAGCTAACCTTGAACCTTTGGTAACAACGAATCTAAAGCCTGCAATGGCAGTAAGTACATATCTTTCAATAGTCACCTTAAATGTAAATGGACTGAATGCACCAATCAAAAGACACAGAGTAATAGAATGGATAAAAAAGCAAGACCCATCTATACACTGCTTACAAGAAACTCACCTCAAACCCAAAGACATGCATAGACTAAAGGTCAAGGGATGGAAAAACATATTTCAGGCAAACAACAGAGAGAAGAAAGCAGGGGTTGCAGTACTAGTATCAAACAAAATTGACTTCAAAACAAAGAAAGTAACAAGAGATAAAGAAGGACATTACAAAATGATAAATGGCTCAGTCCAACAAGAGGATATAACCATTCTAAATATATATGCACCCAACATAGGAGCACCAGCATATGTGCAACAAATACTAACAGAACTAAAGGGGGAAATAGACTGCAATGCATTCATTTTAGAAGACTTCAACATGCACTCATCCCAAAGGACAGATCCACTGGACAGAAAATAAGTAAAGACACGGAGGCACTTAACACACTAGAACAGATGGACCTAATAGACATCTATAGAACTCTACATCCAAAAGCAACAGGATATACATTCTTCTCAAGTGCACATGGAACATTCTCCAGAATAGACCACATACTAGGTCACAAAAAGAGCCTCAGTAAATTCCAAAAGATTGAAATTCTACCAACCAACATTACAGACCACAAAGGTATAAAACTAGAAATAAATTGTACAAAGAAAGCAAAAAGGCTCACAAACACATGGAGGCTTAACAACATGCTCCGAAATAGTCAATGGATCAACGACCAAATTAAAATGGAGATCCAGCAATACATGGAAATAAATGACAACAACAACACAAAGCCCCAACTACTGTGGGATGCAGCAAAAGCAGTCTTAAGAGGAAACTATATAGCAACCCAGGCATATTTAAAGAAGGAAGAAAAAACCCAAATGAACAGTCTAATGTCACAATTATCAAAATTGGAAAAAGAAGAACAAATGAGGCCTAAAGTCAGCAGAAGGAGGGACATAATAAAGATCAGAGAAGAAATAAACAATATTGAGAAGAATAAAACAGTAGAAAAAAAATCAATGAAACCAAGAGCTGGTTCTTTGAGAAAATAAACAAAATAGATAAGCCTCTAGCCAGACTTATTAAGAGAAAAAGAGAATCAACACACATCAACAGAATCAGAAATGAGAATGGAAAAATCACAACAGACTCTACAGAAATACAAAGAATTATTAAAGACTACTATGAAAACCTATATGCCAACAAGCTGGAAAACCTAGAAGAAATGGACAACTTCCCAGAAAAATACAACCTTCAAAGACTGACATGGAAAGAAACAGAAAATCTAAACAGACCAATTACCAGCAACAAAATTGAATCAGTAATCAAAAAACTACCCAAGAACAAAACCCCCAAGCCAGATGGATTTACCTCAGAATTTTATCAGGCATACAGAGAAGATATAATACCCATTCTCCTTAAAGTTTTCCAAAAAATAGAAGAGGAGGGAATACTCCCAAACTCATTCTATGAAGCCAATATCACCCTAATACCAAAACCAGGCAAAGACCCCACCAAAAAAGAAAATTACAGACCAATATCCCTGATGAATGTAGATGCAAAAATACTCAATAAAATATTAGCAAACTGAATTCAACAGCATATCAAAAGGATCATACACCATGACCAAGTGGGATTCATCCCAGGGATGCAAGGATGGTACAACATTCGAAAATCCATCAACATCATCCACCACATCAACAAAAAGAAGGACAAAAACCACATGATCATCTCCATAGATGCTGAAAAAGCACTTGACAAAATTCAACATCCATTCATGATAAAAACTCTCAGCAAAATGGGAATAGAGGGCAAGTACCTCAACATAATAAAGGCCATATATGATAAACCCACAGACAACATCATACTGAACAGTGAGAAGCTGAAAGCTTTTACTCTGAGATCAGGAACAAGACAGGGATGCCCAGTCTCCCCACTGTTATTTAACATAGTACTGGAGGTCCTGGCCACAGCAATTAGACAATACAAAGAAATACAAGGAATCCAGATTGGTAAAGAAGAAATTAAACTGTCGCTATTTGCAGAAGACATGATATTGTACATAAAAAGCCCTAAAGACTCCACTCCAAAACTACTAGAACTGATGTTGGAATACAGCAAAGTTGCAGGATACAAAATTAACACACAGAAATCTGTGGCTTTCCTATACACCAACAATGAACCAATAGAAAGAGAAATCAGGAAAACAACTCAATTCACAATTGCATCAAAAAGAATAAAATACCTAGGAATAAGACTAACCAAAGAAGTGAAAGACCTATACCCTGAAAACTACAAGTCACTCTTAAGAGAAATTAAAGGGGAGACTAACAAATGGAAACTCATCCCATGCTCTTGGCTGGGAAGAATTAATATAGTCAAAATGTCCATCCTGCCAAAAGCAATACACAGATTTGATGCAATCCCTATCAAATTATCAGCAACATTCTTCAATGAACTGGAACAAATAGTTCAAAAATACATATGGAAACACCAAAGACCCCAAATAGCCATAGCAATCCTGATAATGAAGAATAAAGTTGGGGGGATCTCACTTCCCAACTTCAAGCTCTACTACAAAGCCATAGTAATCAAGACAATTTGGTACTGGCACAAGAACCGAGCCACAGACCAATGGAAGAGAATAGAGACTCCACACATTCACCCAAAAATATATGTTCAATTAATATTTGATAAAGGAGCCATGGACATACAATTGGGAAATGACAGTCTCTTCAACAGATGGTGCTGGCAAAACTGGACAGCTACATGTAAGAGAATGAAACCAGACCATTGTCTAACCCTATACACAAAAGTAAATTCAAAATGGATCAAAGACCTGAATGTAAGTCATGAAACCATAAAACTCTTAGAAAAATACATAGGCAAAAATCTCTTAGACATAAACATTAGTGACCTCTTCTTGAACGTATCTCCCCAGGCAAGGAAAACAAACAGCAAAAAATGAACAAGTGGGACTATATTAAGCTGAAAAGCTTCTGTACAGCAAAAGACACCATCAATAGAACAAAAAGGTACCCTACAGTATGGGAGAATATATTTGTAAATTACAGATACGATAAAGGCTTGACATTCAAAATATATAAAGTGCTCACCCACCTCAACAAACATAAAACAAATAATCCAATTAAAAAATGGGCAGAGGAACTGAACAGACAGTTTTCCAAAAAAGAAATTCAGATAGCCAACAGACACATGAAGATGCTCCACATTGCTAGTTATCAGAGAAATGCAAATTAAAACCACAATGAGATATCACCTCACAACAGTAAGGATGGCTACCATCCAAAAGACAAACAACAATAAATATTGGTGAGGTTGTGGGGAAAGGGGAACCCTCCTTCACTGCTGGTGGGAATGTAAGTTAGTTCAACCATTGTGGAAAGCAGTATGGAGGTTCCTCAAAATGCTCAAAATAGACTTACCATTTGACCCAGGAATTCCACTCCTAGGAATTTACTCTAAGAATGCAGCACTCCAGTTTGAAAAAGACAGATGCACCCCTATGTTTATCGCAGCACTATTTACAATAGCCAAAAATTGGAAGCAACCTAAGTGTCCATCAGTAGATGAATGGATGAAGAAGATGTGGTATATACACACAATGGAATATTATTCAGCCATAAGAAGAAAAGAAATCCTACCATTTGCAACAACATGGATGGAGCTAGAGGGTATTATGCTCCGTGAAATAAGCCAAGTGGAGAAAGACATATACTAAATGATTTCATTCATCTCTGGAGTATAAGAACAAAGAAAAACTGAAGGAACAAAACAGCAGCAGAATCACAGAATCCAAGAATGGACTAACAGGTACCAAAGGGAAAGGGACTGGGGAGGATGGGTGGGTAGGGAGGGATAAGGGGGGGAGAACAAAGGGGATATTATGATTAGCATGCATAATTTGGGGGGTGGGAGGAAGGGGAGGGCTGTGCAACACAGAGAAGACAAGTAGTGATTCTACAACATTTTGCTATGCTGATGGACAGTGACTATAATGGGGTTTGGGGGTGGGACTTGGTGTAGGGTAGAGCCTAGTAAACATAATATTCATCATGTAAGTGTAGATTAATGATAACAAAAAATAAAAAGAGAAAGAAAAGGGAGATTACTCCCTGATAGGATAAAACTAACTGCAAATCAACGATTAATGCATGCTTTGCATATCCTTAATTTTGATCTTTTAAAGGGTGTCAGATGATCAGCTATGGAAGTACATTTTTCTGATAATATTCGTTTCTCTTAAAAAAAAAATCAGTTCCTGTGTGGTGATCTCCAATAGGTTCTTCACAATGGTATGAAAGTCATATCAAAGTGTGGGCAAAGGGTTTGTTTGTGTTTATACAGAGGATCAAAGCCTAATTTGGCTACCCAGAAAATGAACTAAGATACGATATGAAGAAGAACTTCTGACATCAACATTCTCTGGAAGAGTCATTCCAGAAGATGATCATCAAAAAACTTCAACAAAGATCCTGGTGCTGTTGCAGTTGTAGCTGCAGTCATCCCATCGGTTCCTGGACTTGCCATTGGAATGAAGAAGGAGCTATCTAAGCTGGCCTGTGCATACAGTAAAACAACAAATTTGACTGGATCTATACTGTCAGAACTCAACCAAGAATTAGGAGAAGTGCAAGTTGCAGTGCTCCAAAATCGTGTGACTATAGACTATCTACTGTTAAAAGAACACATGGGATGTGAACAGGTCCCAGGAATGTGTTTTTTTAATTTGTCTGATTTTTCTCAAACTATTCAAATTCAGTTAGACAATATCCATCATATTGTTGATAAGTTTTCACAAATGCCTAGGGTACCTAACTGGTTTTCTTGGTTTCACTGGAGATGGCTGGTAATTGTAGGTCTGCTTTTGTTATGTAACTGTATTCCTATTATGTTAATGTGTGTAAGCAATTTAATTAGTAGTTTGTTAAAACCTATACATGCTTATGTTACTCTACAAGAAGATATGTCAAAGAAATAATCAATCCTCCCATGTTTTCTTCCGTCTGCTACTTCTATAGCTTCTCTTCTTCCTTCACAATTACAACCCTTCCGTAGAATTCGTGCCTCATATCAAAAATTACCGAGTATCATAATTCTTCCAAGTGGTAAGGATACCTCAAGACAAATGCTGGGCATAGAAGCCACAGGGCATAAATCTGAAAAGAAGTAAAAAGCTAACCTTTTCAAAGAACATTGCTTCTCTCTCACTTACCAACTTTACATTTCCCTGTATGGCCCCGGAAGATGACTGGTTAGCCAGAGACGGGTAAGATTCCTCAAGGGTGGAACAACCTAAGACAGGCAGAGTTGCAGGGGGGCCATCAGGTGAGAAATTGGGGATCAACAGAGGTGAGGCTTAGAACCTCATCCCCTCTTTTTTGAGAGAAATCTTCTGCATCTGTGGATGTTTTGTTGCCCTTGTCTAGCTTGGATTAATACTTAGTCTATAGGCACAGACCTGATCATCTACATTTGCCCTCGTACAGCACTAAATTATGTTTTCTACCTTTATCTTGCATCTACCTACCATTTCAGCATTTTATTAAAATAATAATAATAATAATAAGGGAGAAATGTGGGATTCACATATAAATCAAGTATAAAAATCAAACAAATAATCATATCTGACTTGATTGTTTGTAGTTCATGATGCGTGATCAAAACCAAAAGTTTCTGTGATATGACTGCCCTTGCACTGTTCACCATGTATGAACTTATTCACTATGTAAGAACTTGTTCACCATGTAAGAACTTGTTCATTATGCTTCAGAAGATTGGAGACTGTTGAGAATTATGCTTGGGGTTGATTAATGATTGTGCATTGAGTCCCCTATACAGAATTTTATTGTTGGTAACAACCATTTGATCAATAAATATGAGAGATGCCCTCTCAAAAAAAAACAACTTAGTTGTATTTTTGGATTTTTCTCATCATGTATGTAAACAGTATGATAGGCACCAATGTGCCCACAATATGGAGGAGGAGATAGAGCCCTGGGGGTTGGACAGTTGGAATGTCTGTCCCAGTTGTCCTACTCTTGTGTGGTCTGGAACTCATGGGTTAGAGCCAACTCCTGGCTCCAAATGTCCTAGCTGTGCTATCTTGGCTGTTACTTCACTTTTTACCTCAGTTTCTCTGTCTTTAAGATGTGGATAGTAAGAGACTGACCTCATAGCATAGTCATCGGTATTAAGTGATGAAGTCCATGTGAATCACCTGGCAGGTAGCAGGTACTCATCAGAGCTAAGCATTATTGCTGCTGTGTGACTCTTACCAGTACAGGGTCATCAGCGTATTGAGTCTTTGTACTTTTCTGAGTGATAAATTTGGAGGAAATTGATTTGGCTTTCTGGGAACTCTTCAAGACATCTGGGAAACATGTCACTTTCCCCATTCTGCCTGGTGGTGACAGTTGGGGAGGTCATCCTATTTTGGATGGAGTCCATTGTCATATCAGAAAGTCTTTGGACAGAATCATTCATACAATGACTTGTAATTTTCAAAGGACTTGAACATACATTAGCTGCATTGCTCCTCAAAATGACCCAGTAACAGCCTGTTAATTTTGTATTCTAACTGAGGAAGTGGGTGCTCAGAGCCCTGAGATGGAATGAGGAGTGGCCGCCTTGGGGTTGAATCCAGTCTTCTGGCTCCTCTTGTTGCTTCCATCAGGCTGTCATCTTAACCAGCTTGTAGTCATATTGCTGTTTGAGTTACATGAACACTGATGAATGCTGAGAAAATACATATCATCCTACCCCAAATATTCATGCAATTTCTGGGGCTCACAAACTCCCAGCAGGGCATCAGTGAATCCCTCAGGAATCCACCTCCCAGACTGATTCTCTGCTAACAGTCTCTGAAAGCAGTTCAGGCTGAAGCCAGAAATTTGGGGTTGGTGGGGATCCCATCCCCACCTCAGGGAGGAAACCCCCAGACCCTTGCACTGCCTTCCCCTGGACTGTGAGCAACGTGGGCCTCAGGTCTCCTGTTACAGCCATGCGTCCCCACCCAGCAACGCTGGGTGCATTATAGGTGCACGACAGATACCACGAATGACGAATGAAGGCATTTTAAGTCTTTTTAAGTCTTCAGTGACCCCATCCTAACTTGGTAATTGTGTTTCCTTTTAGCTGCATCCTGGAGAATGGGTGGAGAAGATGGCAATGGCCTGTTCAAGAGCCTGTTTGGGAAGCTGGTAGGGAAGGTGAGTGGAGGGGCAGGGACAAGTTCCCGGAAGGTCAGGAGAGCATTTGCTAATGCCTGGTCACATTAGCCTTCATCCCTGAGTGTCTGTTGGGGCGACTGGTCTCAGGGCTGCTCCCCTGACACCACTGGTCTTAAAACTGGGGCCTTTCCTGCACTGCTGGGGAGAGTAATCGTGGTCCCGAGGCCACTGTTCTTGCCACACTGACTGGCTCCTGAGAAGACAAAAAGTGCAAACCTCTGGTCCTGCCCAAAGCCTGTATGTCTGCAAACTGGCCTTGTCAGGTCAGGGCCTGGACTCAAATGCTGGGCTGTGGAGCTCCCAGACCAACAGCCTTTTCGCAGGTGGGAGGACTTGCTGGCCCTGGGCTAGGCCTTGGGTGGACGCTCCTGTCCTGCTGCCTCACCTGTCCTGGGGGAGGCCAGCTCACCAGGGCTGGCCCACTGGGGTGCTAGGCTGCGGAGAGGGGCTGTGCGCTCCCCTCTCCTTCTCCATGCTGTCTACTGGGTCCAGCATGGCTGCCGAACTACAGGAACCAAAGTCAGAGCAGACTGGGGACCCCAAGGGTCACAACCGACCCCACAGGTTAGTGAGTGCACAGCTTCTGAGGGGAACTAGACTGGCCAGCAGGCTGTGGATGCTCTCAGTCCACGTGGGCTGCTAGCAGAGCACCACAGGCTGGGGAGGCACAGACATTTATTTCCCATAGATCCAGAGGTCAGAAGTCTGAGATCAGGACCCAACAAGTCAGGTTCCAGGCTGTAGACCACCAACTCTTCACCATGTCCTCACATGGTAGGGAGAGGGCGGGGGGCTCTCTGGGGCTCCTTTATAAGGGCCCTGATCCCATCACAGGGGCCCGGCTCATGACCTCCTAAAACCCCCCCCACTGGAGGTTGAATGAGGAGAACAGACATTCAGTCCATAGCACAAGGAGAAAAGTCATATGCTTCACCTCCAGGGATGCTGAGGATGAGTCTCTAGACTCAAGGATGGAATAGAAGAAAATACGTCAGAATCCTTTGCAGAAAATAAAATCTGGGAACACAGTTCTTTTGCTCAGCCATTAAAGGAACCCTTCAAAAACAAGTGAATTTCTGTTTTAGATGAATGCTCAGACCAGTATTTTTACCAACAAAACCTTGTTGCATTAGCTGCCAAGGGGTCATATTTTATTAAGACCATCAAGAACAATAAAAAAATAAAAGCTCATCCCTGTGCAGGTCTTCAGTACCTGATCTGTTCTCTCCTGCTGTGTGGGACAGATATGGTCAGTCTCCCTGTTCTGTGGGGAAACGGTCTGGAACAGGGGGTTAAGAAGCAGTCTGGGGGCACAGGACTGTGAGAAGGACAGGCCAGGGCCTGAACAAGACTCTCACATCCCGTCTCTTTCCTGGCAGGCCAATGGGGGGAGTATTCTTGGCCCGGAGGCTTTGCAGAGGGTTGCCAGGTCATATTAACAGGACTGCCCATTCTGTGCCTGAATGGAGGCATGCTGCTCCGGGCAGCTTTTTTCTTACCTGCTGCGGTAGAATTGCAAGGGCCTGGCTGGTGGAGGGTGGGAGAAGTGAGCCTGTCCGGGAACAGGGACAGGCGATAAAACCACACACTTAAGGGGAAGTGACATGGCTGAGGTCACATGGTAAGGGGCAGAGTCATACCAGGATCTGGATTTTAGTTCTTGGCACCACATTCATCCTCTGGGCTGAGGTCTGTCCTCCATCTGAGAGCAAAGGGATGTGAATCCTATTAGTCTAAGTCCCTGCTCCCAGTTTGAAAAGGGCGGCTGTGGGAGATGGCGGGTGGGGAACGCAGGTGTCGGTGGGGGGATGGTCTGAGGTTTTAAATCCCAACTCTGCCACTTGGTAGCTGTGAATCTTGAGCAATGATATCAAATGGGAATGACAAATTACATCATGTGCATATGTGGTGTTCAGCAGTTACAGAACTACGGCGTCCTTGACTCTAAGGCAGATTCATAGCTGTTTCAGGGCTCTGAGGGTCCTGTACCTCGGCTGCCCATGCCAGCTTTGTTTGTCATTTACCACACTTTGTTTTTGGCCTAAGCAAGCCCAGGAAAGGCAGTGACCCCGGTGTCGCTACCTTCTTGGGGTGTCCTGGAAGCTCCTGCTGTTAATCCACACTTTCCACCAGGCTTCTGGGACCCCAGAGAAACTGAGGATTTGAGTTTTAAAGGTGTCACAGCCTTTTGAGACCACAGGGTCCCTGAACCTGGTGTCTGATTCTACATTAGTTTCACATCTTGAAAAGCTTGTCAGGGCCTGATGTGACTTACATTTGAGTTTCTTTTTCTAGGATTCTGAGATCAGTGCCAATGAACTCAAGACCATTCTGAATGAGGTGTTTTCCAAACATAAGTACTTCCTTGCAGGTTTCCAGAAAGTTGTGGGAGCCTGAGAGGTGCTGGGCCAGGTGTGAGGGTAGGACAGGCATGGGACCAGCACTGCAGTTGGAGAGAGGGGGTCTCTGGCCTCTGAGTCCCAGGGTGCTGGTTCCCTCCGGAGAGAGCGTGTCCAGGGGGCTGGAGGGAGGAATGCAGTTGCAGTAGGGATGACCCTGGCTGTCCCACACACATCAGCTCCCTATCCTCAGGCTTTAGCAAGCTCTGGGGCTGCCAGAGGCTGCATCTGCACCCTAGGGGCAGGCTTGCACCCCAACTGACCCCAGACCCACATAGGCTGGCCAGAGCTGGCTTCTTCACTGACCCGGGGTTGGGCCAGTTTCAGTGTTCCAGTGGTTGGGTGATGGGCATGTTCAGCCACTGCAGCAGGACAGCATGGTGAACAGCAGTGGGGACCCTGCCTCCTGGCCCCAGAGGCAGGGCCCAGGCTGAGCTGCTTCCCAGGGCTTGGAGCCCAGGCCAGCCTGGATGGTCTCATGCTCCTGGCTTCAGATCTGCCTTTGCTAAGGAAGAGGGGAGGGCTGCAGGCTGTCCAGGTGTGGGTAAGATGTGAGTGGGGCCAGGGATGGCTGCAGCCCTGGGAAATGTCTGCGATTTTGCAAGCAAGGCTAACTGTAGCTGTTGGAGCAGTATGTGGTGGTCACAACTGCGGGCTGTGGAAGCAGGTAGCCCTGCTGTCCTGCGATCTTGAGCAAATTATTGAACATCTCTGGCCTCAGTTTCCTTATCTATAAGATGGGGTTAGTGATGATATCTCCCACATGAGGCTGTTTTGAGGAACAGGTGTCCAGTGCTCACCCAGCCAATAAGAACTCATGATCTCTTAAGAACTACTGTGTACACAGCACTGTGCTAAGAGCTCCCCTTGCATTCCCACTCCATCCCCAGCAGCCTCATCATTGTTCTTATCTGCACTTGGTGGAGGAAGAGACCAAAGCTCAGAGATACCAGTTTGCTGAAGTCCCTGGGCTTGTGGGAAGCAAGCTGAAGTTCAGACGTTGACCCCCAGTGCTACTTCCCAGGCTCCAGGGGTCCACGGGCCTCTGCTCTCCTCCCTGTGTGGAGACACAGTTGGCAGTATACTCTGGCTTGGGTCTGTGCAGTTGTTTCAAGGGATCCTGATTCCTGCCTTCCTTTCCACCTGGATATTTAGGAGCAGACATGAAGTTCTCAGTAAGCGTGAGGCCATCTCTGTTCTGTGGTGAAGAAACTGAGGCTGTTGTGTTTAAAGGCCATGTCTGACATCCTTTAATTCAGGGACAGCAACTGTGTGGTGTGTGACCTTCTCCCGTTTGCCCCCAATGGCCCCACTGGAGAAGCTCCTCCCGTCTGACCCTGCCCCATCCCTTCCTGGCCCTGGTCTGTCTTACCAGCCCTGTGACATCCACTACTAATATTTCAGGATTATCAGGCAAGATAAAACCCATTTGTTGTCTCTGACCCAGTTCAGTGCTCTATGTTGTTGAGTGTGTAAGAGTTTTTGGGAGAAATGGGGAAGGTTAGGGTATTCTTGGTTGAGAAGAGCTTCTATGAAGGCAGAGGGAGGAAGTCCCAAGCCCATTCTTAAAACTACCCCTGGGTGGGTCCAGGTCACCACTCTCTGAGGTGCTGAGGTAAAGGCGAGTCAGACTTGGAGGTCCTTTGGAGGGTCCTCCCCAGCTCCCAGGGCCTCAGCCTGGTGACCTCTTGGGCAGGGGGCATGACTTATTTGCAGAGGGTCCCTGTGTGTGTGCGACCTCACTGGCCCATCAGTGGTGGGGACCATGTGATCCTCGTGGCCCTAGAATTGGTGCTGGGGCTCTTCAGCCCAGAGTCCTTCTGTGAGGCCTGCATGGCTAACAGTTTAATTCATGGGCCACAAAGAACTGTGAACTGTTGGCTCACTTTGCTGAAAGCCATTCCTTGATTTTTGAATCCTTCTTCCCAGACCTGCCTGTTGCTGCAGTGTGCATCGGGAGGTGCCTTGTCGTCCCTGTGTGACTGTTCCAGAGGCCTTGGCATATCCCACGGCTCCATGGGGACTGCCTCTGTCATTCTTCAGGAATGTCTAGTCCACAGTCTGGATGGTGTGGGCTGCAGTTCTACACCAGGGTACAATTTGGGTACAGTTTGATGGGTTTTAGTGTATTCACAGTTATGCCAACACCACCCACGTTAGAGCATTTTCCTTATCCCGAAAAGAAACCTTGTGCCCCTATTACAGCCACTCCCCATTTCCCTTACAAACACTACTCCCTGTCTCTAGATTTGCCTCTTCTGGACATTTCATGTGAATGAATTCAGACAATATGTGGTCCTTGGTGACATTTTTGTCACTTAGCTGGTGTCTCAAATACTGTGCGGGCGTCAGTGCTTTGTGCCCTGAGGTTTTCAAGGCACAGTTGCCTGAATCCCTTCCTGGAGATGCAGACTCATCAGGTGTGGGATGGGGCCTGGGTCTCTGCAGGCAATTCCCTCTGGAGTTGGGGCTCCACCACTTACTAGGTGTGTACATTTGGAGAACTAACTAAATGCTTGGAGCCTCAGTTTCTCCTCCTGGTAAATGGGGCAACATGTCGCTCCCTTGGCTACTGTGAGGCTGGAAGGAGATACAAGCACAGATACAAGCTCTGGCCAGACCCAGAGCCCAGCTCCCTGTGTTTGCTGCTGTCAGGATGAGCTGGCTGGGTTCTTAGCCAGGATCTGAACAGCTCAGCCTGGATCATGCATGCAGGAGCACAGGCTTTCTTAGGGGGTGAGGTTCCCCTCGGTGAAGAATGTGGGAGTGATGGTCTGTTTCAGAATTTTAATGTCCGTGCTATAGCACACAGGTGCCTGTTGATTAGCTGTGATGGTTGAAGAGACGGCAATGTTTCATAGGACTTATCTTCACAAGGGCGGTGTCCCAGGGCTCTGGAATCAGCAGTGAGCAGCTTGGAGCTCCTTGAGGCTCACTGACCAACACACACAGCCTGTGTGCCTGAGAATCCCAAACCCGTGCTCCTGATGACTTTCTGATTACCATTTTGTCATTCTAACCAGATAATTATTTCAGTCACCAGTTACAGACATTTGAATCTGTAAGTGAATCTGAGATCATATTGCTCAACCCTCTCAATAGCACAGGAAGCCTAGGTGTTTCTCCTAATTAATGATATTGCTCAGAGACCTCCCGGCTCATGCCATGCCCTCTGCTCCCAGCTCCATGCCTGACGTCAGAGGATACCTGAGTGTTTGACTCTTATATCCTTATTTGCATTTGTTTCCCACCAACCCTTGCCACCGTTCAGGAAGGACAAGAAGGCAATGAGAGCCCTTAGTGCCCACCTCTTCACTGAAAGCCTGCTGTTGGGCCGAGGGCAGAGGGCAGGCACTGACCTTATCTTTGTTCTGAATTCTTTGGGGGCATCTTCTTAAGGGTGTTCCTGGCCTTCTGAGAAGGCAGTGGATGGGAGGAAAGTAGTTCTGTTAGGGGCCTTAAACTCAACCTGGAGGTTCTCTCCTGCTCTAGGAGATCTTTCAGGAAACTGATCACAGCCACTTGGGGACCATCGATGCTCATGTGATGGGACAGCCCTCAGGAAGGCAGGTGAGGGCACATTCTGTAGACAAGGGCTTGGGACCCAGATAGCCTTATTTTAAATTATTCTTGCTGTGACGACTGCCAATGATCTGGCACTGGGCATCAGTGTGATAGCAGAGATTGGCAGACCCTCCATTATCCAGGGATCCTGTGTGGTACAGCACTCCAGACCTCTCCAAGGACTCCTTTACTGGATGGCAACAGCAACCACAGGGTGAGCTGTGCAGCAGGGAAGGAGTGGTTGCCGCCTTCTGGGAACCCCTGCAGTGGGGGCCCCTGGTGTTCTGCTGAGGTGCTGAGCCCTCCTGTCCACCTGTGACTCAGGCCCTCTGCCCGCAGGTTTCACCCCCAGTGACCGTGTGCAGCAGACCATCGACATGCGGTATGCAGGCAGCAAACTTGGCATTGACTGAGCCGGCTTTGTGGCTTGTGTGACCTGCCTGGAGGCTCTCTTCAGTGAGTCCCATTTCTGCCCAGGTGCAGGGCATGGTGGGGGCAGGGCTGGGGCAGAACCAGGCAGGAGTCTGTAAAAAGGCACCAGGAGGGCGGCGGTATCTCAGGGGGCCGAGGAAGTCCAAGCAGCCTCACCCAAGATCAGAGGCTGCCTTTTTTTGGAGACTTAAAAAGCTGCCCTCAATATAGTGAATAATATTATAACAATTTTGTATAGTGACAAATGAAAGCTATACTAATTGTGGTAATCATTTTGTAATGTACATAAATCTTGAATCTCTACTTTGTATACTTGAAACTAATACAATGTTGTATGTCAACTATACTTCAATTAAAATTAAATTTTTTTAAATTTCAAAAAAAAAAAAGCTACCCTCTGCACTGTTGTACATCTACTGTGTGCAATCACTGAGCCAAGGTGAGTGAGTCCTAGTAATGGCCCTTAAATGGCTTAGTTTCTCTTCATCTCCATGCTCCATGGGGATCACTTTAAGAGCACGGGCTTCTCCCAGGGAGGGGATGGGGTCCCCCTGGAAGGCAGTGGTGTTCTGCCCCCGTGGGCCGCCAGCTCATGCTCAGGGGTCCTCTTAAGGGGAAGGAGATCCCTCCACTGAGGGTGGGAGGTGGTAAGTTCTCATGGGAAAGGGCCAGGCAGTCAGAGACATAGCTGAGGGGCAGGGTTGGCCACAAAAGGGGCAGTGCTGTCTGTCCCCACCACCTGTCAGAGGACCTACAAGTTCCTAGAGCTTCTGAGTGTGGACATGGCATAGGGACCATTTCTGCTCACTGTTGGAGGTTGGTCCATGTGGGCACAGGAATGTCTGCTGCCAAGCCACCCACCTAGGCCCTGGGCTCAGGGCTGCCTCTTCCAGTCCTTGCAGGTGACTGGGAGCTGGGGACACAGGGGAGGAAGGGGTGCGAGGTGGGGAGCAGACAGACCCCGGTGACTCTCAACAGCTCGAGGTCCAGGAACATCCCCATCTAATTCCATTCCTTCTCTGGCATTCTAGAACTGTTCAGCTTTCTGGACAAGGACCAGAAAGGCACAGTGCAGCTCTCTCTGGCTGAGGTGAGTGGCGTGAGTGAGGGACTGCATACTGGCATTGCTGGCAGGACTGAAATTCTTGGATGGATGGCAGAGGTACTGAGTGGGGCTTATTCATACCGACCTGCCTTACTTCCATGTGAACCCAGTGCATGCTCTGTGGCAGGCATGTGGGAGGAATGGCCATCTGTTCTGTAGTCTGTCAAGCATTTTTATTAATTGTTATTATCATCTTAAATTTAAAGCTGCAGCTACATTTCAAATCATTTCAAAGATGCATGTTCTTTTTAAATTGGATGGAATTGTGGGGGATGTGTATAACTTTTAGTGTCTGACTTCTAGGACCAGATGTCTCAGATTGAAATATAGGCAGACATCAGAAATAGAAAATTAAATTGCAACAAGGTAGAATGAAGACGCAAAATAAGTGGGTGTTTTACTATGTACAAGTCACGTGGGGTCTATGCAGACAACACCGTGGCCCTTGCCTGTGGAAGGCTGCACAACAGAAGCCTTACTGGGGCCGTGAGTGTGGCAGTATGCTTAGGGTCTGATGCCCTCCACTTGCTTCCAAGGCAGAGGACCTGGCGGACAGGTCATTCCTGGCCCTGCCGAGTTCCCTGGGCATAGCCACTTTGTTTTCTTCTCTAAAATGGAAATGTCCTCAACCCATTTCCAGTGATCTAGGGCAGGCCTTCCCAAAAACATGTTTGTGGATGCCTGCAAGTACCGGTAGTGCTAGACCTGTAACTGAGCACCTGTGTATGCACGAATATATTACAGTAGGCAAACACAAGTAATTTCTATTATCTGTAAGTGTATATATTATGTGTAAATAGATAATATATAAAAATATACAAACATACTATATTAAATTATATATAAAATATATGTTACATTAATATACATGATACACACACAGACACTCCTGTGTTTGGAAAGCCCTCTCGCAACTTTCCTAAGCCCCATTTCTGCAGTGCCTGGCTAGGGGTTGGAACTTGGGCAGGAGCGTCCTAGCCTACCCTACGCAGGATCGGCAAGCTCACCCTGGTGTCCTGCAGGGGCTGTGCTCTGTGGTCTGACCCAGGGCTTTGGACATCGGTGGGACTCCCTGCCAGCCTGTCTGCCTCTTTTCTCCCTCCTTTACAATTTTGTGCATCTTCCTTGCCTGTCACTGTCCCCTGAGGTTTGGCCACCCCCTCCGGAGGAGTCTGAAGAGATTTTCAGCAGCATTTAAGCTGCTGGGCCCAGTGAGGAGACAGAAGTCAGTACAGCTGTGGGCTGAGATGGTTCCTGCCTTTCTCTGGTGACATGTGATGTGGGGGCCTGCCCGGGGCTTCTCATGATTTTAGCAAGAAGATACTTCCAGGAAATGGCACAGCCCACAGCTGGTGAGAAATGGAAATGTGGGAGAATTTCCTGGAGGAGATGGCACCACCCTTGGCGCTGGTGTGAGGAGGTTGGGAGAGGAGCAGGTTCCAGCCCCCAACAGGGTGTGGCCTGACTTGGAGGCAACTTCCTCACTTGTCACCTGGAGAAGCTGCTGTATGGCTGGCTGCACCACCCACCGGGTCCAAGGTAGTTCTTGCAGAGGGCAGTTCTTGCCTGACAAATAACGAGAGATGAAATGCAGGTCAGGTTAGTTTTATTTACAGCCAAACACAAGGGTCTTTTTTGTTGATAAGAAAATAGATGTCACAATGTCCTATTGGGTAGACGGGGCAGAGCTGGCAGATGCTGGAAGTGAAGCAGAAAGGAGGGTGGATGTCTGAGCCTGTTTGGGCTGCTGTGTCAAGCATCACAGACGGCGCAGCTATAAACAAGACTGTTTCTCAGGGTCTGGAGGTGGGAGTCGAGGTCCGCTGCAGCACAGTGGGGCTCTGTGAGAGTTCTTCCATCACAGCCAGCAGCCTGCCTGTTGGACTCTCACAGGAAGGAGAGCAGAGGGGAAGCAACGGCTCCTGTGGTTCTCCATGGGCATGACCCCACCTTGGGACCCATGCTCAGGACACCGTTCTAATAGCTCCCTTGGTTCCCCCACCTCATATCAGCATATGGGGGTGTGGTTTTAATACGGCATTTGAGGGAGACACAGCCATTCAGCCAGGACACTGAGCTCCTGGAGGGAAAACATACATGCATGCTGACCTCTGTATTAGTCTGATTAAGGATTAACTTTCTACTTCCAGAAGCAGAGTTCAATGCTGTTCCTGTAGGAGTGTGACTCCTGTGGGACACTGGTCAGCTTTGATGCTGCACTCAGTTCTCCCAAGGCTCAGAAGGAATAGGGACAGCCCCTGGCTGGAGGAGGAGGTGACAGCCCTGGCATCTCACCCCTCAGGGAACCTCAGTGTGTCTAGTGGTGGAGAATGACATGCATCTGTTGGCAGCCTGCAGGTCCCAGAGGAAGCGGGGTCCTTGTCCTGTTAGGGGTATGAGGGAGCTTCTGGCAGCAGAACTCAGCAGGTTTGTGTCCAGCCCCCCTCAGGCTGCTGGGCAGATCACGCAGACTGCCCCTATCAGTCCAGCACATGCTTGCCTGAGGCTTGTTGACTAGGGACAAGTCCCCACCGGACCCCATTCTTTAAAAATAAAGTGCTACAAACCAGTTCTCCCTACACTTCAAATACACATGGCTGCCTAAATTTAAAGTGCTGTGACATAACCAACTTGTAACAGCTAGTTTTAGCTGTTGGCCTACAGGCTTCAACTACTTTTGGGGATAGTCTGTAACTAAAAACATACAGAGTCATCACAAAATGGCATTGACTCAGGTGTCTCAGGTCCCAGGTGGGAGTTGTCCTGGGGACTCCTTACCAGCGCGGCCCGTGAGGCAGGCAACAGACCCCAGCACCTTCTCATGGGAGAGTCGGCCTCTTCTCCCCTGGATTAAGGCAGTGGGTGGAGCTGTGTTTACTTTTCCCTGTGGCCTCTTCATTGCCCCTGGACTTGGCTGCCCTTCAGGAAAGCCCCCACCCCTGGATCAGTGGCTCCTCGGGAAGGCCCTGACCCCTGCATCGGTCAGAGCTCTGTGCACATGTTGCCACGTGACCGTACCTGATGTCTCCCTGCTGCAGGGAGTCTGTGAAGGACCCCAGGCCTAGCACGGTGCCTGGCAGGCTCTCAGTGAATGAAAACGAAGTCCTCCCATCTGCAAATGAGGAGGCTCTGTGGGGCATGTGCCTCCCTGTGTTTCCCTGGAGAGGGTGGTGGGCACAGGTCTCTCAGAAGCCGGGGTGGGGGAGCTGCTGGCATACAGATATGTTAAAGCTGCTGCTGGGGTGCAGACTGGGGACAGGGAAGGTGTGACAACTGTGGGGCCCCTGCTGTGCTGTCCCTCCCCTGGCTCCTTCTACCTGCAGCAGGAGCAGAGGCAGCTATTGCTTCAGGGGGCACTCTGTGATGGGGGCCTTGGATTTGTGCAGAGAATTCCTGGGGAGCCCTCAGGGTCCCTGCCTTCTGGAGGGAGAACACAGCTCAGTGGGACGTGGAGTCAGCCTGGTGAGATAGTGGGCCTGTGGTGGGGTGGGTGGGGGTGGGGGGCCTGCCCTCCAGGCCTGGATAGCTGGGTCAACTTGCCCCTTAAAGGGGCCTGTTTGCAAACACCTGCTACCGCAGAGCCCCCAGACTCAGATGAGACCTTGGGCACAAGGAAGCTGACTTGGGGGTGGTCAGGGGCTCTGGCTGTGCTGGGTGACTTCATCGCAGCCAAGCCACCTGCAGCAGGTCCCCTGAACTTCCAACTCAGAGCCACGCATTGGCTTTCACCTCACATCACTGGCCCAGGCAGGCTTTGTGAAATCATGCAGGAAACCACAGAAGTAGCCCTGAGGCAACAGGGGCTCTTACAGTAGCCTGCCCAGCCCTGGGGGCCTTGCTCTGGACCCTGCACTCTCCACTCCCGGCTGCTCTTCTGAGCTGGGCCTGTGGGACCCCAGGGCACAGTCTCCCCTTCTGGGTCCCTTGTGCTCCCCGCCTGATGAGTGGACAATTCACTTGAGGCTCAGACATCACGTGTCTTCTCATCTTCAGCTGCTCCAGCCCCTACCCTAATTGCTTTGCTTTGGGCCACCCCAGCCCACCCCAGCTCACTTCCCTGCTCTTCTTCCATGGGGGCCTGATCCCTGATCAGGATCTCCCCTCAGACATCAGTCCTGACCTTTGGTTTATGGAGGGCTGATCTTGAGAGTTCACATAATCAGAGCGGACGCTGAGTCACCCATCGAGCTCCCTCTGCACATCAGAGAAGACGGCCTCCAAAAGGCCTTGCTCAGGGGACAATTCTCTGCCACCTGCTTTACTCGCGGTCCCGTGCCACAGCTGGTGTGACTATGGGGGCCATCTGTGGTGCAGCAAGGGTAAGGAGCTGCCCTGCCCTCAGTCCTGTCTGATGTGCAACATGCCCCACCCCAGCATGGTCTCGGTCCCCTCCTAGCGCAGGGAGAAAGGTCCCCGGGGAGAGTGGCAATCTGCAGTTTGCAGACTGTGAGAGCATGCTGGCTCTTCCAAGCTGGGGAAGCCTGGGCTGGGCTCTCAGTAGGTCAAGCATAGGACTTCGTGTGGGTGGAAGTGAGGTATCAGACATTGTTCTGGCCACTGTGTTACTGAAGGGCTGGTGCTCCTCTGTGTTCTGCTGTGCTTGGGCACAAAAAGCCAAAACGTAGCTTTTTCTTTTTGAAAAACAATTGTTTATATTTACATTTTTATATTTGGTAAGTTTATTTCTGTACAAATCACCCTGTCATTTATTATTAAGTTACATATAATGTATAAACTATTTACATATTTACACATTGTTGATATTTATATGTCTGATGTACATATAAAACTGTATATTGAAGCTCCATGTATAATCAATCAGATTGACCAAGTTTTAACGTTCACCATATCTGTTTCTTCAGTTTTTGCTGCAGTAGAGCATAGATATTATGACATTTTACCCTATGTGATACACGCTAGGCAAGGACATTTTGTGACACAGCCACAATGCTATTTACCCATCCCAACAACGTTAACAGCAGTTTTTTAATCACATCTAGTAACCAATCTATATTCAAGTCTCCTTGGCTAACTTCAAATGACTTTTATGGTTGGTGTATGTGAGTAGGGATTCAACCCAAGTCCTTGCCTCGCCCCTTTTAATCTAGAGCAATCTTCCCTTTCATGTATCTGCTCTGCCTGCTTCTTAGTTGGATTGAATGTCAAGCAGATTGCCTGTCCCCTGCTCCTCCCAACCCCAGGGCTGAACAGGATGGCTGCAGGGTGACATGGGCTGGGCAGGGTGCCTAACCATCCATCCCTGAGGTTGCCTCCTTGGGGCAGAGTCTCCTGCCTGGGCTGGTTGTCCAGGATGGCTGTGTTGAGTCCTCTCTCAGTCACACCTGGACTTAGGTTGCCTTCTTTCTCTGAGCCCAAGAGCATCTCCTTCTAATCCTCCCTCCCCTGGGGCTCCTTGCTCCCTCCAGGAGGCCCAGATTTCAGGGAGAAGAGGCCCAAAAGAGGCTTTGCTCAGGCTGCCTGGTTCCCTGATGTTGGAGGGCGCATAGCCTGGCCACCTGCTGACAACACGGAGAGTAAACTCCAGGCCTCAGTGAGTAGGAGGAGCCTCCCGTGGAGCAGAAGGCAGGAGGGGGGCAGAGGGTGCTCTCCTGAGTGCTGCGGTTTAATGTCATTCACCCAGTTAAACATGAATCACCTCCCCCTCCAAGCATGTTTCTATAGATTCCCTAAACTGTCAGCCCATCGCCGGTTCCTCTGCCTCAGTTTCCTCACCTGTAAAATGGGGTAACAACACAGACCTTCTAGGGCTGTCTTAGGGACTGGTGGGCGGCCACGTGCAGGCACTCAACAGAGTACCCATTCCCTGGGAATTAGGCCATGAATGTCAACAATATGGCTTGTCGCTGCTGGAGGCAGAGCTTGGTCTCTTACATGGTTTGAGCTTTGACTACTGGGCTTCCCTTCAATCCCAATCAATTTTAGGCCCAAGACAGAGAACCTAGAGGGTTAGCCGGACCCTGGTGGTACTGTACCAAGAGTTCCTCTTGGCCAGTGGTAGGGTGGCATCTGGCCTGGTCTGATAGCACCTGGCCTGGGGGCATGACAGAACCAACTTAGTTCCCACTGAGGGAAAATCACAGGAAACAGGCCTCTGCAGATGCCAGAAGACACTGTGGCCCTGTGCATAGTGTAGGCCTTCAATTTCAGCCATTGAATTGAATCGAATTCAAGCAAGGAAGAGAGGAAAAAGAGATGAGAGACATTATCTGGTGATGAAATTCAAGACAAAACGATTAGGTAGTCAGGACTGTCCTGCACTGGAAACCCACAGACACACTATGGGTGTCTCCAGTGGGCCCAGGGCTCTGTTTGGCCCCCAGGCTCCTCCTGGCCACCTGCAGTGGAATCTCCCCATCATCCTGTGGCAGAGGGGCAATTCCTCTCAGTAGTAAGCCTGTGAGCGTGTCTTACCCATCAGCTGCATGTCAGGCTCAGTGCTGGCCCTGGGAATTGCAGGGAAGGGATGCAAAGGTGAGTAGGCCAGGTCCCTGCCTCCAAGGACCTTATGGATAATGGGGGGTGGGGGGCGGACAGACTCATATACACAGAACAATTTGATACAGCATGCATCCCTGCTGGAAGAGGGGTACAGAGAAGTCAGGCCCCAGGAGGAAAGAGAGTCTAGTGCTGTCTCGGGAAACAGAGGGCTTCATGTGGATGGATAGGGATCTGACAGCAGGAACTTCATTTGCTCATTCAGTGCATATTTGTTAAGTTTTACATTCCTGGTATAGTATGGCACTGGGCAACGGGAGGGGAAGATGTTGCAGATGCAGGGATAGGCATGAGAAAAGGCAGAGCGTAGGAAAAGGTAGCTCTTTGGAGCAGCCTGAGCTTTTCTGAGGATTTAGAGCTGTACTGTGGCTTTGTGGCTGTCACTGCACCCACAGGACCCTCTGGGCCAGTAATCAGCAATCCTCCTGTTTGCCCATCTCAGTGCCATGAACTGCTGGGATATTTTCCTTCCTACCAGAGGGAAGTGTTTCAGGCTATTCCCCAGAGAGGGCAGGGTCCTTGGCCTTCTGAGGTTCAGGCAGTCATGTCCTCATCTCCCAGAGTGAAGAACAGTGTGAGGGCCCTTTATGGGGACTGTACTTGTGAGGCCAGGAACGTGCCCTTAGTAGCCGAAAGGCCATCCAGATTCTGATGGATCACAGAAGGCTGCACTTCTCTGCATTCTGGATACACTCATTGCTAATTAATTTCTGAGCCACACACAGTGCGCTTCCTCATCACATAGGGGGAGCATCAGCAACTCTGAGGGGGCTGCTAGCTACTGTGCGAGTGCGTCTAATGCTCTCCCAGAAACGAGGGCAGGAGGAAGTGGGCATGGAAAGGGAGCAGCGGACCAGGTGGGAGGGGAGATGGGTCAACTGGGACCTAGACATAAAGCCTGGTGCAGTCTCCTAGTCTGGGAGGCTGGCTGTTGTCTGGGGGCCTCAGCGACCCTTCTGGGAGACATGTAGCTATCTGTGGGCTCAGATAGGAAAGGCTTCCTTGGGAACCCTGCCAACTGTGCAAACATCTACCAGAAAATGTAAACAATGACAGGAGATGTGATGCAAACTAATTATGGTCCAACGGGAGGAAAGACACTAGCTGACTGGAAGCAGGTGGCCATGGGGTCCCTGAAGGTGTGCCATCTGGCCACTCTGTAGTCAGTCCTATTTTCAGAGCTTCCTGGTGTGGAGGCCCCATGAGGATGGGGGATGTTCAGATAATCCCCTGCTTCTGGGTGTGGTGGGGTGGGCCCTTTCTCCCATTGTCTCTTTGGCTGTCATGAGCCCCTGAAGACAGCTGCTTGATGCCTTTGCACAGGGCTGCCTGGGGACCACAGACCTTCTTGGCTTGACCTTCCTTTGGGCATATCCCTCCCTTGGGTTTGGGAAGTGGCTGTTTGCACTGCAAAAATTGCTAAGCAAACATTTAAGGAATAAAGGCTTTATAATGGTGAGAGTAAACACTGAGAAGCACCAGCTATTATGGAGCATAAATATTTCAAAAAAAGAGGAAAGTACTGGAAAAACTTCTGCTTGTCTTGAGCAGGCCTATTGGTGACCTGCTAGTGTGTGAAGGAAGGACAGGGATCTAGCCCCCCACACTTCAAATTTTGGGCTCCAGCTCTCAGATGTAGGCCTGCAGATGGCTCCTGAGAGGCTGGATGCCCAGTTACTTTCAGATAAAAAGTGGACTTCCTCTTCTGGATCCTTAGAAAAGTAGAACAGATGGGAGCTGAGCCCCTAGAGGGGCACCTCTGCTGTGCTTTAAACTGCAGCTGGGCAGGCTGCTCCCCTGCAAGGATGGGGGAGAGGCCAAAGGGGAGGGGACAGCCCCCAGGGTACCCCAGACACTTTACCACAAAATGTAGCATCTGGGCTGGTGTCAAGGGCTGCCCAGAAGGTGAGGATGTGCCCACTCCCCTCCCCTGACTCACATGCACACCTCTGCCTGTGTCTGCTTAGCTCCAGACTGGAGCCTTTTCTGAGTTCCTTGCCTGGTGGGCCCTGCAGCCTCTCCCTGGGGGTAGAGCAGTGGTTGTCAGTCCAGGTCCTGAAACTTACTGGTTGCTGGCCTGGGCTGCCCTCTCCAAGCCTTGGCTTCCTAATCTGCAGAATGAGTAGTGAAGACGCTCCCGCGTCAGGCAATAGTGAGGGTTACAAGCCGTGGTTTGGGAAAGGCATGGCTGGGGAGCTTGGTTCTCTGTCAGCACTGTCACCCCATCTCCACTCGCTGAGCCAGCTGGGAGCCGGCACTGAGGTCCTCACCCTGTTCTCCTGGCCTTCCTGGGCTCTCTCCTTGGCCTGGCCTCCTTCCATACCCTTGCCTCACATCCCATAGGTCCAGGAAGGGTAAGGGTTCTGGGGGTCTCTACCTCCCACTGAAAGCCACCATTGCTTTACAGAATGGCTTTAGGAATGATGCACCTCATTACATTTCAGACCTGGTAGGACTTTGGAAACCACTTGCTGCCCTTCAGGTCCTCCACAGCAGCTGCCTGCCATGGGCCTCCAGCCCTGGGTGGAACCAGAGGGTACGCACTGCATGAGGAGTTCCTCACTAAGGCAGGGGAGGACATGTACCCAACCCGGTCTACTGCTCAGGTGCTGGGGTAAATGTCTCGGGGTAGACTTTGAACTTGCTGAAGGCATTGGGAATTTCTGGTTCTCGTGGGGGTCCTAACTGGGGTCAGAGGTTCACAGTGGAACTGTCTGAGGAGATTTTTGAAAACACATCCTCCCTGGCCCCACCAGGGTGCTGAGAATCTTGGTGCGAGTGTGTGTGGGTAAAGTTCCCGGTGGGGGATACTCAGACAGTCTTGCCTTGCTGAGAAGCCCCAGCCATAGCTGGAGAACAGGAAATCAACAGGGAAGACATCACAGTGGGGGCCGCGGCTGAGACCACGGAGCAGTTTGTGTGATTTACTGTTTAGACTCGTCACTGACATCACCTCTGTGCACAGTCATGCTCTGAAGGCAAGGCTGGCATATCTCCACTTCACAGATGAGGATGTTGAGGCCAGCTAGACAGGTGTGTACAGTAAACAAGGATGAGCAAGCAGCCACCTCTGCTGTCCACAAGGTTGTGGCCCCAGGCCTGGGCACGCTGAGGGTGTGACCAGTGGGCCTGTGGCCATGGCCAAGTGTAGGTGGGGACCCTTCGAAATGTGTACTTAAAAGAAAGGCATTTTAAATGCCTTGAGGAGGCACACCTTGAGGAGCATCCCTTTCTTAGTGTGATGCCATTGTGGGCAGGGTCGTCATAATTTCTTAGGATGGTTTCTGGGGTTAGACCACAAAGCCCCAGAGCTCTGCCTGCCAGGAGTGGGTAGCTGCACCACATGGCGTGGCAGTGGGCTTCACACCCTCGTCAAAGTTCTCAACAACAAATGGGTGTGTCCAGATGCCTCTGGTGTAACTGGAGCCCAGGAGCCCAGTAGGAAAACCTACACCAGCTCACAGTCAGGGTTTGGGCACAGAGAATGACCTGTGGGATCTTCCTTAAAGTTGGGGGACTTGGAAGAAGGCACAGGGAGCCTCCAGAAGGTCTGTGGGGAGGATGGCTGCAGCAGCTGTCTGTTGCTCCCTGCTGGTCAGGCCTGCTCCAGATCTGGGCAATAATGCTGAGCAGCATCAGGGGACCAGGAGAGGCTGAGACGGACTATTCAAGGGTGAACAGAGGAGGCCGGTGATGTGACAGTTGTAAGGGTGTGCTGATCCTGTCACAAGGCAGCTGTGGACCTCTGGGGCCATCAGACTGCAGGAGGCTAGTGGTGGGCCTGGTGAATCACTGGGCAGTGAAGGTGCCAGTCAGGACAAGAGCTCAGCTGGCCCTAAGGCCAGACACTGAGGCAGTGCAGGCGAGGGAGGATAGACAGACCAGGGCAGCTCAGGTGTTTGGAGTCTGGTCTTCTTGGGGTCAGTGGTGGACCAGGCAAGTTAGGCACAGAGCTCAGATATCAGCTGGGTCAGTCTGCAAAGGGCAAATGCCAGAAGTACATCTAGATAGGGCCAGGAAATGAGAAGGAATTGGAGAAAGGGGCTGCGGGGCTGCTGTAGGCTGCCAAGGACTGGGGAGATGTGTGCCACAGCAGCCCCTTCCTGCCTCCCCCGGGGTCAGGAGCCCAGCAGCAGGGACAGTGAGCGACAAGCAAGGAAGAGCTCTGGGCTGGGCGGGAACTGTGAACTAGGAATAGAGGCAGTGCCCAAGAGGAAATGTAGAGTTTGTAGGAAAGAAAGTTCCAGCAGAGAAAGTTTCTCGAACACAGAATGTTGGTGGCTTTCAAACAAGCAGGGGCTGACTGCTTTTCCTGACTCTCTTAATTCACAAAGCAAATATCTGGCCAGAAAAAGTCAGATAGAGGCATGCTGCATGCTCAGAACTGGTATCTTTGGAAGAACAGGTGAGGAATGGGGATCTCCAAACCTTTAAGTTGAAATGGCAACTGGGGTAGGGATTTGGGAGCAGTCACAGCAGTTTTGGTACCATTCCTCCTGCTTCGGTGAACCTATGCTGCACAGGAATGGATGTGATACACATTCTGGGAATTCTTTAATAGGGCTCACTGGATTTGCATGCTCTGTTGCAGTGCCTTTTATCTGAAAAATAATGTTTCTGGAAGCAAAACTAGAACCTAGAATTTATGCCTTTATTTATTCATCTATCCAGCCAAGAGGAACTGAATTACCAGCCAGGGATCTTAAAGGAGACCCTGCCCTCCAGAAACAGCAATTTTTTCTGAATTCAAGTTGTGAACTAACTGAAAAATAAGAAAAAAAATAAGGCAGATGGAGGCCAAAGCATCACAATTAGTGTTGACTGGTCAAAAGACATAGCTTGGAGTAAGAGCAGTGGGCTGACACCCGTCTTCAAGCTGACAAACTGGGCCACAGAGGTGCTGGCTGCCTGGGTGTCAGGAGCAGTCCGGAGGAAAGGGGAGGGCTGACCAAACCCAGGTTATTCTTTCCAACACCTCTAATGAAGTAAAGCTCATCTCCCATACAGGGTAAGCAAGTTAGGAGAGAGAAGGGCAGTGACAGGAAGGTCACACCTCCATGTGGGAGACCTTCATGAACAGGTAACAGTTGTTTCCCCCAGACATGCCATGGGCTGCAAATAATGCCATTAAAAATGGTTAGCATTTACTGAGTAGTTGTCTTGCCAATGGGTCTCAGCCCTGGGCAAGTTCACTATGGATTCAGTGTGACCAAAGAAATGACAGTAGAATGTTCTTGGGGTCAAAGGGTTATACCCAACTTTATTTCCATGGTGCCAGGTCAATCGCTAAAATCTCATTCACTCAGAGCAAGTTTGCATGCAGCAAACTGGTCTCTGCCTCTGGGCCTCTCTGCCCGCACAGCTGTCCTATGGGCCTCTCTGCCTGCACAGCTATCCTCTGGTCCTCTGTCCTTGGTGCTGCCACCACTCTAGTCTCTGCTCTGCTCTTCTGCAGCTTTGCAGCCATGCCACTGTGTCGCCCAGAGCACTGGGTGGAGCTCTTTATATATAGAGTCAATAGCAACATATTGCCCACACATGTGTAGTGAGTGAGCCAACCATGGCCAGGTGAGAATCCTGGCCACAGTAACTTTCATTTTATCGACAGCAGTTAACACGTGCCAGGCATTGTAAGCACCTTTATGTCTCTGTACAATTTAGTCTTCAGAAAAAACTCACAGCGTAAACACTTACAGTGTCTATTTTACAATGAGGAATTGAGGTACAGAAAGGGTAAGCAACCCATCCAGGGTCATGAAGCTTAGAGGAGGTGCAGCTGGGATTTCACTCAGGCAGCCTGACCCCAAAGCCCCCTGTTAGCCTCTGATACACACAACACAGGCCTTGGCTCAGAGTTGTGGGGAGATAATACGGGCTTGTAAACAGCTGCCGCATAAGCTGGAAGGTGAGAGTGCAGACAAAGGGCCCCGATACTGAGAGAAAGAAGCTGTTGGCTTGGTGGCCCAGGAGGGCCTTGTTATCCAGGGATAATTGGTTCTAAGAAAAGCTTGTTGAAACAGAGGTCTTAACTAGCTAATAGTGTGCAAACAATGAGGGACTGTCATGAAAAATCATATTAAAAATTATAAATGAAATTATTTTATCTTGGATTTACCACAACTGAAATAATAATTACAATATTCATGACTTTTTAGAATGAATGAAAACTGAATCCAGGGTCTGATTAGACAGTATTTTGCATAATTGGCAAACTAAACTGCAAGACAACCTTCTTCACTCACCTTCGACTTGCACAGTCTAATAAAAAAGGTGCCTTCCCCCCAGAACGTTCATGCTTTATTGATTGTCCAAAGGCCTCTCCCATCGCTCCCTCTTCCCAGAACCCTTTGACAACCCTTGTTTGGTTGTTCTGTGTCATGACATACTGGAGGCTACTTTTCCATCATTACTTTCCTGACTTCATGAAAGTTGCATCTTTCCTAAGACCTCCTTAAACTTTCAGGTCAATTCAAATGTGTGCGCAGGACAGCGTGGGTGTGTGTGACAGCTGCTGCTGTTGACTATGGCCCAGTGGGACTACCTTTATTAGCAGTCTGTCTTGCCAATGGGTTTCAGCCCTGGGCAAGTCTGCTATGGATTCAATGTGACCAAAGAAATTGACACCAGAACGTTCTTTGGGGTGAAAGGGTTTATTACTTGGCTTGTTCTCCCATGGTAGGTTGAGCACTAGTGTCTCTGCCTGGGCCAAGCTCTCTATATAGCACAATAATGGCTTATTACCTAAAGGTGTGGAAATGGTAGCCCAGCAACAGGCCAGTTACATCATCAGGTGGTTGAAGTTCAGTGTGGATGCTGTCCATAGGAACCCAACTTCCCCACACTCCACCCCTCCAGGATTCTCACCTTACAATCTACATGCTTTCAAGCTTCGACAATGGTCCCTGTGTGAGAAAGCTGGAGCACTGTAACCGGATTCCACAATAGCAACAGAGGATAACAACTTAGAGATAATAACAAAAATTATAATAATCCTCAAGCCAGAGAAGATTCCTAATAACAAAAATTATAATAATCTTCAAGCCAGAGGAAGTTCCCAATCCACAAAGACTTTAGGGGCAATAAAAGACACATGTTTTAATGCCACCAACATAGGCAAATCTTGTCCATCAGGTAGGCTACATGCAAGAGAGTGGTCCTATGATAGGACTGTAGCAGGAAGGGGGTTCCTTTCAGGTCTAGTAAAGCATACTTTTACTCCTCTCCCTGTGGGGGTTACTGAAGGGTCTATATATAGTGCTACTGGAGGTGCATGAACTGGCCATAATGATAAAACAAAACTCCCTGGTAAGATGCTCCTACCTTCTGGCCATTCAGGACATATTACTGTGATCTTTAGCGGCCACTCTGCCATTATTCCAGGAATACACAGGAGGCCAGCTTCCAGGCCTTGTCCCCAAGGTGCCAGGAGAGCCAGCCATCGTTGGTCCATGTGTTGAAAGGTGCAAGGCCACAGCCACTCAGTGGAGTCTCTGGGGTTCAGTGCAGTTGGTGCTGGCAGCAAGATGTTATTATTCTGGTGGCCGAACCTTGGCTTCAGTGATCCTTCTTTGGTTTGTATTTGAAGTTGTATAGGGAAGGCAGCCATATGTGTTAACATGTCTACGGGGCTCATGGCTCCCTTTCAGAGTCTCATTCAAATGCCATAGCACAGTCCATAAGCAGACTGACCATCCCCACAGACTATTGGTATCTGAATTTAGTCCGTATTTTAACAAGTCATTGTGCCTCTCTATCATGCCTGCTGTGGAAGGATTGTATGGCACATAAAACTATCATTTGATTCCCAGCTGTCACACCCATTCTTGCAGTGTATATCCAGTAAAATGAGTGCCCTGATCACTCTCAATTACCTGTGGTCAGCCATAGGCAGCAAAGAGACACTCCGGGCCTCTTTTGGTCATCTGCTGGTCTGCACAACGGGTAGGAAAAGCAACCAGAAGTCCAGTAGCTGTGTCCACACAAGTCATCGCATACCAATATCCTTCTGACACAGGTAGAGGCCCAATATAGTCTATCTGCCACCTGACAAGGGGTATAAGCCCCTTAGTTATTGTCCCATGTTGTTGTGAAACTCGGTGTAAGTCCCTTTTGGAGCAAATGATATACTTGTACTGGGCTCTACTAATTTCTTCAAAGGTCAAAGTCAAGCCCCACCAACGGGCTACAGCCCACATTGTCTTTTGCCCTGCATGCAACAAATGCTGATGTAGCCATTGGGCTAAATCAGAGGCAGGCTTTCCTTCTAACCAACATATCTGGGCCAATTTATCTGCCTTATCATTTCCTGGGAATGCCAGTGGCAAATAACCTGTCACATGGTCCACTGTAATTTTAGTCTGACCACAGGCTCATAAGTCTTGCCACAATTCTTGCCTGCAAAGGGGTTGGTGACCAACCAGGCAGTTGGCGTGGTACCAGGTTGGTAGCCACAGGGTCAAGCCCCGATAGACAGCCCAGCTGTCAGTGCAGACAACTATAGGGGAGGGCTCCTTGCTGATCACAAGCCACACAGCCCGCAACGCTGCCCATTAGACGCTCTTCCCCTCACCATCTTCCGTCCATATTGTCTCAGTCTTAGGATGGTAATCTATGGACCTCCATTTTGAGGGCTGCCCACAGCTGGAGCCATCTGTGTACCATGCATTTTCAGGTATAGGGACTCTTCCCTCCTGATAGGGACTCTCTGCTACTAATGGTTCAAAAGCAAGTTCTTCCTGCTTTTCACTAGTATATGTCACCGGCCTCAACAAGCGTTGGAGTTCTTCACTCAAGGGGCTACTAGAGAGGACACTATGCTGCTGTAGATAAGCATCCCACTTGGCTAGTGTGGGTGTTTGTGCCACACCACTCCTTGGCTTTTGGGTCCAGTCTTGTACCCACCCCAAGATGGAATAGGTGGTTATTACCTTTATCGGGGCCATTCCAGTGATGGGTTCTGTAGCCAGCAAGGCATTCTACATGGCAGCCAGTTGTTTTTCTATCGAAGTGTATCATACCTCTGCCTGTTTCCAGAGTTGTGACCAGAATCCAATGGGTTGGCGAGTTCGTTCAAGCTGCTGCCAGAGACCCCAGCCATAACCATCTTCAGTGACATGAACATCCAGCTTACAGGGCCTTGATGGGTCTATCACACTCAAGGCCTGCATGGCCTTGACTGCCTGTTTTGCTGTAGTAAAGGCAGATGCACATGTCTCATCCCAGTCCCACCCAACGCCCTTTTATACCAACCGGTATAAGGGCTTCAGAATTTGTGCCAAGTGCGGGATAAACACTCTCCAGTAGCCTAGAAGACCCAGAAACTCCTGTAGCAATCTACAGTTGTGAGGGTAGGAAAGGCCTAGACTTTATCTATAACTGCTTCTGGTATCACTTTGGTCTTACCCAACCAGGTGACCCCCAAGAGTTTGACAGACAAACCCAGTCCCTGAACCTTGGTGCTGTTCACAGCCCATCCTTTTTCCTGTAAGTGTTGCAGCAGTCCAGGTGCTGCACCTTCTAGATCTGAAAGAGAATTGCAAGTATGACATCATCAATATAATGGTACAGCTGCACCGATGGCTGTTTCTCCCATGTAGCCAATTCCTGGGCTACAAGTCCATGACAGATGATGGGACTGTGGAGGTATCCCTGTGGAAGGACAGTGAAAGTCCATTGCCGTCCTTCCCACGTGAAGGCAAACTGTTCCTGACTTTCCTGCTCAATGTCAATGGAAAAGAAGGCATTAGCAAGATCTACCACATAGTGATATGTCCCTAGTTCATGGCTGAGGGTATCCATCAAGCCTGCAATAGAAGGGACAGCAGCATGTATAGGGGGTATGACCTTATTCAGTTCTCTGTAATCCACAGTCATATGCCAGGAGCCATCTGGCTTTTTTACTGGTCACACTGGGGCATTGAAAGGACTATGGGTGGGCTTTATAATGCCCACCTTTTCCATCTCCTGGAGAGTTTCTCCAATCTCTTTATGCACTCCAGGCAGTTGGTATTGTTGGGTATTAGTCACCCACCGAGGCACAGGCAAAGCTATGGGTGGGTGCCTAGCATGTCCCCTCAGAACTGCATTAACCACACATACTCTTAGTCTGAACTCACCTGCAGTGGTCTGCAACCATAGACCCTGCAGGATATCAATCCCCAAAATATACTCAGGGATAGAAGATATATACACGGTATACTTTTTGGAGGGTAGATGCCCTATTCCCAAATGGATTTGGGCTTTTTTCACTCTGATAGCCTTACCCCCGTATTCATCTATGATAGTGGGGGGTCCCAGGAAACTGCTCAGGGTTACCACGAATCAGTGAACATTCAGCCCCAGTGTCCACCAGAGCCAGGACACATTGTATGTTCACTGGGGAACAATGGATAGCTATTTCAACATGTG